>NW_027182214.1:29304220-30554220 GCF_029961685.1 Aristolochia californica | reverse complement strand
TTTTTATAAATGGGCAAAATAAATGCTTTTTTGACTCGGGTAAATATCCCACGGCATGTTAACTTGAGAATTTAATGTTATTTTCCTTAAAAGGTTTGGATTCATAGATCAGTTGCATCTTTAACATGTTTCAAACATGCATATCCATTTTTTAAAACACGTATAGAAAAATCTCTTTCTTATAAAATTCCGAGCAATTAGGGTTGAACTAGTGGAATTTCCCAAACTTTGATAACAAAAATTTTGTTTTCATTTGTGGTGTGCTAATAATTTTTTTTTGCTTACATTTGTTATTGCTTTAAATTCTGTGGATACACAAACTCTAAAATTTTCATTTGGTTGTGATCTATTTGCCTTTTATCTCATTTTTTTTACGAGATGACGGAATAGTGAAAACTCAAGTATTGATTTAAGAAGAAAGTGTACATCTAAAATGGAAATGCACAATGCACAATTGTAGAGAGAGATAATTCCAAAAAGTGTCTATAATTTTTAGGGATTGTAAACTCTTTTTAGTTTTTATATATCAGGTTCTGCCATCGTTGTCAAAAGAGGGAGGCTGGGGCTTTTTAACTGAGGGTTGCCTCCTAATCCATAAGTCATTCCTTACAAATATGTAGCCCATTACAAATGATAAATCACATTATAATCCTGTATGATCGTTAGGTCAGCTTTTTGTAAATAGGCAAAACAATAGCTTGGTTGATTCGGGTAAATATCCCACCGCAGGTTAATTGAGAATTTAAAGTTATTCTCCTTAAAAGGTTTGGATCCATAGGTCATTTGCATCTTTAACATGTTTCAAGCATGCGGATCCTTTTTTTAAGACATGTGTAGAAAAATCTCTTTCTTATACAATTCCGAGCTATTAGGGTTGAACTAGTAGAATTTCCAAAACTTGGCCAACAAAACTTTTGTGTTCATTTATGGTGTGTGAATAAATTTTCTTTGCCTACATTTGTTATTGCTTTAAATTCTTTCGATACTTAAACTCTAAAATTTTCTTTTTGTTGTGATCAATTTGCCTTTTTTCCTCTTTTTTTGTTTATGAGATGAAGAGAAAGTGAAAACTCAAGTTTTGATTTAAAAAAAAGTATACATCTAAAATGAAAATTCACAATGCACAAATAAAGAGAGAGATAATTCCTAAAAGTGACTGTAATTTTTATGGATTGTAAACTCTTTTTAGTTTTTATATATCAGGTTCTGCTATCGTCAGGAAAAGAGGGAGGCGGGGGATTTTTTACTGAGAGTTGACTCCCAATCCAAAAGCAATTCCTTAACAAAATATAGCCTGTTACGCATGATAAATCACTTTACAATCATCTATGATCGTTATGTCAGCTTTTTGTAAATGGGCAAAATAATATCTTGTTTGACTAGTGTAAATATCCCACCCCACGTTCACTTGAGAATTTAATGTTATTCACTTTAAAAGGTTTGGATCCATAGGTCATTTGCATATTTAACATGTTTCAAGCAAGCATACCCATTTTTCAAACATGAGAAGAAAATTTTCTTTCTTATAAAATTCCGAGTTATAAGGGTTGAACTAGTGGAATTTCCCAAACTTGGGTAACAGAAATTTTGTGTTCATTTATGGTGTGTGAATAAATTTTATTTTCTTACATTTTTTATTGCTTTAAATTCTTTCCATACATAAACTCTAAAATTTTCATTTTGTTGTGATCTATTTGCCTTTAATCTCTTTTTTTGTTTATGAAATGAAGGGAAAGTGAAAACTCAAGTGTCGATTTAAGAAAAAAGTATACATCTAAAATTGAAATGCACAGAGCACAATTGTAGAGAGAGATAATTCCAAAAGTATCCATAATTTTTAGGGATTGTAAACTCTTTTTATTTTTATATATCAGGTTCTGCATTCGTCAGGAAAAGGGGGAGGCAGGGGATTTTAACATTGTGTTGCCTCCCAATCCATAAGTCATTCCTTACAAAAATATTGCCCGTTACGCATGATAAATCACTTTACAATCATCTATGATTGTTAGGTCAGTTTTTTGTAAATGGGCAAAATAATGGCTTGTTGGACTCGAGTAAATATCCCACTACACGTTCACTTGAGAATTTAATGTTATTCTCTTTAAAAGGTTTGGATCCATAGGTCATTTGCATCTTTAACCTGTTTCAAGCATGCATAAATATTTTTCAAAACATGTGTAGAAAAATCTCTTTCTTATAAAATTCAAGCTATTAGGGTTGAACTAGTGGAATTTCCCAAACTTGGATAACAAAACTTTTGTGTTCATTTGTGGTGTGTGAATAAATTTTCTTTGCTTACATTTGTAATTGTTTTAAATTCTTCCGATACATAAACTCTAAACTTTTCATTTTTTTGTGATTTATTTACCTTTTATCGCTTTTTTTGTGTACGAGATGAACGGAAAGTGAATACTCAAGTTTTGAATTGAGAAAAAAGTATACATCTAAAATGGAAATGCACATTTCACAAATGTAGAGAGAGATAATTCAAAAAAGTGTCTGTAATTTTTACGAATTGTAAACTCTTTTTTGTTTTTATATATCAGGTTCGGCATTCGTCAAGAAAAGGGGAAGGGGTGGGATTTTAATGTTATTGTTGCCTCTCAATCCAATAGTCATTCCTTTCAAAAAATGGCTAGTTTGACTCGGGTAAATATCCCATGGCACGTTCACTTGAGAATTTAATGTTGTTCTCTTTAAAAGGTTTGGATCCATAGGTCATTTGTATCTTTAACATGTTTCATGCATGCTTATCCATTTTTTAAACATGTGTAGAAAAATTTCTTTCTTATAAAATTCTGAGCTATTAGGGTTGAACAAGTGGAATTTCCAAAACTTGGATAACAAACTTTTTTTTGTTCATTTGTGGTATGTTAATAAATTTCTTTGCTTACATTTGTCATTGCTTTAAATTCTTTCGATACATAAATTATAAAATTTTCATTTTGTTGTGATCTATTTTCCTTTTATCTCTTTTTTTGTTTACGAGATGAAGGGAAAGTGAAAACTCATGTTTTGATTTAAGGAAAAAGTTTACATCTAAAATAGAAATGCACAAGGCACAAATGTAGAGAGAGATAATTCCAAAAAGTGTCTGTAATTTTTAGGGATTGTAAACTCTTTTTAGTTTTTATCTATCAGGTTGTGCAATTGTCTGGAAAAGGGGGAGGCGATGGTTTTTTACCTGCGTGTTGACACCCAATCCATAAGTCAGTCCTTACAAAAATATAGCTGGTTATGTATGATAAGTCACTTTTCAACCATCTAAGATCAGTGGGTCAACTTTCCGTAAATGGGGAAAATAATGGCTTGTTTGACTCGGGGTAAATGTCCCACTGCACGTTCACTAGAGAATTTAATGTTATTCTCTATGAAAGGATTGGATCCATAGGTCATTTGCCTTTTTAACATGTTTCAAGCATGCATATCCATTTTTTAAAACATGTATTGAAAAATCTTTTTCTTATAAAATTATGAGATATTAGGGTTGAACTAGTGAAATTTCCTTAACTTGGATAATAAAATTTTTGTGTTCATTTGTGGTGTGTGAATAAATTTTCTTTTCTTACATTTTTTATTGCTTTAATTACTTACGATACTTAAACTCTAAAACTTTCATTTTGTTGTGATCTATTTGCCTTTTATCTCTTTTTTAGTTTACGAGATGAAGGGAAAGTGAAAACTCAAGTGTTGATTTAACAAAAAAGTATACATCTAAAATGGAAATTCACAATGCACAAATGTAGAGAGAGATAATTCCAAAAAGTGTCCATAATTTTTAGGGATTGTAAACTCTTTTAGTTTTTATATATCAGGTTATGTAATCGTCGAGAAAAGGGGGAGGCGGGGGATTTTAAACTGAGTGTTGCCTCCCAATCCATAAGTCATTCCTTACAAAAATATAGCCCGTTACGCATGAAAAATCACTTTACGATCATCTATGATCGATAGGTCAGCTTTTTTTAAGTGGGCAATGTAAAGGCTTGTTTGACTCGGGTAAATATGCCATCGCACGTTCACTTGAGAATTTAATGTAATTATCTTTAAAATATTTGGATCCATAGGTCATTTTCATCTTTAAAATGTTTCAAGCATATATATCCATTTTTACAACGTGTGTAGAAAAATCTATTTCTTATAAAATTCCGAGCTATTAGGGTTGAACTAGTGGAATTTCCAAAACCTTGATAACAAAACTTTTGTTTTCATTTGTGGTGTGTGAATAATTTTCTTTGCTTACATTTGTTATTGCTATAAATTCTTTCGATACATAAACTCTAAATTTTCATTTTGTTATGATCTATTTGCTGATTATCTCTTTTTTTTTTACGAGATGAAGAGAAAGTGAAAACTCAAGTCTTGATTTAAGAAAAATGCATACATCTAAAATGGAAATACACAATGCACAAATGTGGAGAAAGATAATTCCAAAAAGTGTCTGTAATTTTTAGGGATTGTAAACTCTTTTTTGTTTTTAAATATCAGGTTCTACAATCGTCTAGAAAACGGAGAGACGGGGGATTTTTAACTGTGTTGATTCCCAATCCATAAGTCATTCGTTACTAAAATATAGCCCGTTTTGCATGATAAGTCACTTTACAATTATCTATGTTCGTTAGGTCAGTATTTTGTAAATGGGCAAAATAAAGGCTTGTTTGACGTGGGTAAATATCCAACTGCACTTTCACTTGAGAATTTTTTGTGTTTTGCATATTTAACACGTTTCCAGCATGCAACTTCATTTTTTAAAACATGTGTAGAAAAATCCCTTTCCTATAAAATTCCGAGCTATAAGGGTTGAACTAGTGGAATTTCCAAAACTTGGATAACAAAAAACTTATGTGTTCATTTGTGGTGTGTGGATAAATTTTCTTTGCTTACATTTGTAATTGATTTAAATTCTTTCAATACATAAACTCTAAAACTTTCATTTTGTTGTGATCTATTTGCCTTTATCTCATTTTTTGTTTACGAGATGATGGGAAAGTGAAAACTCAAGTTTTGATTTAAGAAAAAAGTATATATCTAAGATGGAAATGCACAATGCACAAATGTAGAGAGTGATAATTCGAAAAAGTGTCTATAATTTTTAGGGATTGTAAACTCTTTTTAGTTTTTATATATTAGGTTTTGCAATCGTCGGGAAAAGGGAGAGGGGGGGGGGGGGATTTTCAACTGAGTGTTGACTCCAATTCTTTCAGTAATTCCTTACAAACATATAGCCCGTTACACATTATAAATCACCTTACAATCATCTATGATCGTTAAGTCTGCTTTTTATAAATGGGCAAAGTAATGGCTTGTTTGACTCAGGTAAGTATCCCACTGTAGGTTCACTTGAAAATTTAATGTTAATCTATTTTAAAGGTTTGGATCCATAGGTCATTTGCATCTTTAACATGTTTAAAGCATGCATATCCATTTTTTAAAAACATGTGTAGAAAAATCTCTTTCTTATAAAATTCCGAGCTATTAGGGTTGAACTAGTAGAATTTCCCAAACTTGGATAACAAACTTTTGTGTTTATTGTGGTGTGTGAATAATTTTTCTTTTCTTATATTTTTTATTTCTTTAAATTCTTTCGATACATAAACTCTAAAATTTTCATTTTGTTGTGATCTAATTGCCTTTTATCTCTTTTAATGTTTACGAGATGGAGGGAAAGTGAAAACTCGAGTTTTGATTTAAGGAAAAATTATACATCTAAAATGGAATTGTACAATGTACAAATGTAGAGAGAGATAATTCCTAAAAGTGCCTGTAATTTTAAGGGATTGTAAATTCATTTTTGTTTTTATATATAAGGTTCTACAATCGTCGGGAAAAGGGGGAGGTAGGGGATTTTTAACTAAGTGCTCACTCCCAATCCATAAGTCATTCATTACAAAAATATATCCCATTACACATAATAAATCACTTTCCAATCATATATGATCGTTAGGTCAGCTTTTTGTAAATGGGAAAAATAAGGGCTTGTTTGACTCGGGTAAATATCCCATTGCAAATTCACTTGAGAATTGAATGTTATTCTCTTTAATAGGTTTGGATCCATAGGTAATTTGCAACTTTAACATGTTTTAAACATTTATATCTATTTTCAAAACAAGTGCAGAAAAATCTCTTTGTTATAAAATTTCGAGCTATTAGGGTTGAACTAGTGGAATTTTTGAAACTTGGATAACAAAACTTTTGTGTTCATTTGTGGGGTGTGAATCATTTTATTTGCTTACATTTGATATTTCTATAAATTATTTCGATATATAAACTCTAAATTTTCATTTTGTTGTGATCTATTTTCCTATTATATATTTTTTTGTTTTCGAGATAAAGGGAAAGTGAAAACTCAAGTTTTGATTTAAGAAAAATGTATACATCTAAAATGGAAATGCACAATGCATAAATATAGAGAGACATAATTCCAAAAAGTGTATGTAATTTTTAGGGATAGTAAACTCTTTTTAGTTTTTATATATCAGGTTCTGCAACCATTGGGAAAAGGGGGAGGCGGGGGATTTTAAATTGAGTGTTGACTCCTCCTCCATAAGTCATTCCTTAAAAAAATATAGCCCATTACGCTTGATAAGTCACTTTACAATCATCTATGATGGTTAGGTCAGATTTTTGTAAATGGGCATAATAATGACTTGTTTGACTCGGGTAAATATGCCACCACACGTTCACTTGAGAATTTAATGTTATTCTCTTTCAAAGTGTTGGATCCATAGGTTATTTGCATCTTGAACATGTTTGAAGCATGCATATCCATTTTTTAAAACATGTGTAGAAAAATCTCTTTCTTATAAAATTATGTGCTATTAGGGTTGAACTAGTGGAATTTCCTAAACTTAGCTAACAAAACTTTTGTGTTCATTTGTGGTGTGTGAATAAATTTTCTTTGCTTACATTTGTTATTTGTTTAAATTCTTAAGGTACATAAACTCTAAAGTTTTCATTTTGTTGTGATCTATTTGCCTTTTATCTCTTTTTTTTTTGGAGATGAAGGGAAAGTGAAAACTCTAGTCTTGATTTAAGAAAAATGTATACATCTAAAATGGAAATGCACAATACAAAAATGTAGAGAGAGATAATTCCAAAAAGTGTTTGTAATTTTTAGGGATTGTGAACTCTTTATAGTTTTTAAATATGAGGTTCTACAATCGTCGAGAAAAGGGGGAGGCGGGGGATTTTTAACTGAGTGTTGAGTCCCAATGCATAAGTCATTCCTTACTAAAATGTAGCCCCTTTCGCATGATAAGTCATTTTACAATTATCTATGTTCGTTAGGTCAGCTTTTTGTAAATGGGCAAAATAATGGCTTGTTTGACTCTGGTCAATATCCCACCGCAAGTTCACATGAGAATTTTATGTTATTCTCTTTAAAAGGTTTGGATCAATAGGTCTTTTGCATATTTAACATGTATCCAGCATGCACATTCATTTTTTAAATCATGTGTAGAAAAATCTCTTTCTTATTAAATTCCGAGTTATAAGGGTTGAACTAGTGGAATTTCCCAAACTTGGATAACAAAACTTATGCATTCATTTGTGGTGTGTGAATAAATTTTCTATGCTTACATTTTTTATTGCCTTAAATTCTTACGATTCATAAACTCTAAAATTTTTATTTTGTTGTGATCTATTTGCCTTTTATCTCTTTTTTAGTTTACGAGATGAAGGGAAAGTGAAGACTCAAGTTTTGATTTAAGAAAAAAGTATACATCTAAAATGGAAATGCACAATGCACAAATGTAGAAAGAGATAATTTTAAAAAGTGTCTGTAATTTATAGGGATTGTAAACTCATTTTAGTTTTTATATATCAGGTTCGGCAATCGTCGAGAGAAGGGGGAGGCGAGGGATTTTAATCTGAGTGTTGCCTCCCAATCCATAAGTCATTCCTTACAAAAATATAGCCCGTTATGCATGATATGTCACTTTACAATCATCAATGATCGTTAGGTCAACTTTTTTTCAATGGGCAATATAATGGCTTGTTTGACTCGGGTAAATATGCCACCGCACGTTCACTTGAGAATTTAATGTTATTCTCTTTAAATGGGTTCAATCCATAGGTCATTTGCATCGTTAACATGTTTCAAGCATGCATATCCATTTTTTAAAACATGTGTAGAAAAAACTCTTTCTTATAAAATTCTAAGCTATTAGGGATGAACTAGTGGAATTTCCTAAACTTGGCTAACAAAACTTTTGTATAAATTTGGGGTGTGTGAATAAATTTTCTTCACTTACATTTGTTATTGCTTTAAATTCTTACGATACATAAAATCTAAAATTTTCATTTTGTTGTGATCTATTTGCCTTTTATCTCTTTTTTAGTTTATGAGATAAAGGGAAAGTGAAACTAAAGTTTTGATTCAAGAAAAAAGTGTACGTCTAAAATGGAAATGCACAATACACAAATGTAGAGAGAGATAATTCTAAAAAGTGTCTCTTATTTTATTGATTGTAAACTCTTTTTAGTTTTTATATATCAAGTTCTGCAATCGTCGGGAAAAGGGGGAGGCGGGGGATTTTTAACTGAGTGTTGACACCAAATCCATAAGTCATTCCTTAGTAAAATATGGCACGTTACGCATGATAAGTCACTTTACAATCATCTATGATCGTTAGGTCAGCTTTTTGTAAATGGGAAAAATAATAGCTTGTTTGACTCGGGTAAATATCCAACCACACATTCACTTGAGAATTTAATGTTATTCTCTTTAAAAGAGTTTGATCCATAGGTCTTTTGCATCTTGAACATGTTTTAAGCATGCATATCCTTTTTTTAAAACATGTGTAGAAAAATCTCTTTCTTATAAAATTTTGAGCAATTAGGGTTGAACTAGTGGAATTTCCCAAACTTGGATAACAAAACTTTTGTATTCATTTGTGTTGTGCGAATAAATTTTCTTTGCTTAAATTTTTTATTTGTTTAAATTCTTTCGATACATAAACACTAAAGTTTTCATTTTGTTGTGATCTATTTGCCTTTTATCTCTTTTTTTGTTTTGGAGATGAAGGGAAAGTGAAAACTCAAGTCTTGAGTTAAGAAAAATGTATACATCTAAAATGGAAAAGCACAATGCACAAATGTAGAGAAAGATAATTCCAAAAAGTGTCTGTAAGTTTTAGGGATTTTAAACTCTTTTTAGTTTTTAAATATCAGGTTCTACAATCGTCAAGAAAAGGGGGAGGCGGGGGATTTTTAACTGAGTGTTGAGTCCCAATCCATAAGTCATTCCTTAGTAAAATATAGCCCCTTTCGCATGATAAGTCACTCTACAATTATCTATGTTTGTTAGGTCAGCTTTTTGTAAATGGGCAAAATAATGGCTAGTTTGACTCTTGTCAATATCCCACCGCACGTTCACTTGAGAATTTTATGTTATTCTCTTTAAAAGGTTTGGATCAATAGCTCTTTTGCATACTTAACATGTTTCCAGCATGCACATTCATTTTTAAAATCATATGCAGAAAAATTTCTTTCTTATTAACTTTCGAGCTATAAGGGTTGAACTAGTGGAATTTCCAAAACTTGGATAACAAAACTTATGTATTCATTTGTGGTGTGTGAATAAATTTTCTATGCTTACATTTTTTATTGCTTTAAATTCTTACGATTCATAAACTCTAAACTTTTCATTTTGTTGTGATCTATTTGCCTTTTATCTCTTTATTAGTTTACGAGATGAAGGGAAAGTGAAAACTCAACTTTTTATTTAAGAAAAAAGTATAGATCTAAAATGGAAATGCACAATGCACAAAGGTAGAGAGAGATAATTCCAAAAAGTGTCTTTAATTTTTAGGGATTGTAAACTCTTTTTCATTTTTATATATCAGGTTGTCGGGAAAAGAGGGAGGTAGGGGATTTTTAACTGAGTGTTGACTCCCAATCCATAAGTCTTTCCTTACACAAATATAGCCCATTATGCTTGATAAATCACTTTACAATCATTTATGATCGTTAGGTCATCTTTTTGTAAATGGGAAGAATAATGGCATGTTTGACTCGGGTAAATATCCCACCACCCGTTCACATGAGAATTTAATGTTATTGTCTTCAAAAGGTTTGGATCCATAGGTCATTTGCATCTATAACATGTTTCAAGCATGCATATCCATTTTTTTAACCATGTGTAGAAAAATCTATTTCTTATAAAATTTTGAGTTTTTACGGTTGAACTAATGGAATTTCCCAAACATAGATAACAAAACTTTTGTCTTCATTTGTGGTGAGTGAATATATTTTCTTTCCTAAAAATTTTATTGCTTTAAACTCCTTCGGTACATAAACTCTAAAATTTTCATTTTGTTGTGATCTATTTGCCTTTTATCTCTTTTTTGGTTTACGAGATGAAGGGAAAGTGAAAACTCAAGTTTTGATTTAAGAAAAAAGTATACATGTAAAATGGAAATGCACAATGCATAAATGTAGAGAGAGATAATTCCAAAAAGTTTCTGTAATTTTTAGGGATTGTAAACTCTTTTTAGTTTTTATATATCAGGTTATGCAATCGTCGGGAAAAGGGGGAGACGGTGGATTTTCAACTGAGTGTTGATTCCCAATCCTTAAGTCATTCCTTAAAAAACTATAGCCCGTTATGCATGATAAATCACTTTACAATCATCTATGATCGTTACGTCAGCTTTTTGTAAATGGGCAGAATAAAAGCTTGTTTGACTCGGGTAATTATCCCTTCGCACGTTCACTTGAGAATTTAATGTTATTCTCTTTAAAAGTTTTGGATCCATAGGTCATTTGCATATTTAACATGTTTCTAGCATGCCTATCCATTTTTTAAAACATGTGTAGAATAATCTTTTTCTTATAAAATTCCGAGCTATTAGGGTTGAACTAGAGGAATTTTCCAAACTTGGATAACAAAACTTTTGTGTTCATTTTTGGTGTGTGAATAAATTTTCTTTACATACATTAGTTATTGCTTTAAATTATTTCGCTACATAAACTCTAAAATTTTTATTTTGTTGTAATCTATATGCAATTTATCTCTTTTTTGTTTTACGAGATGAAAAGAAAGTAAAAACTCAAGCTTTGATTTAAGAAAAAAGTATACATCCAAAATGGAAATGCACTATGCACAAATGTAGAGAGAGATAATTCCAAAAAGTGTCGGTAATTTTTATGGATTGTAAACTTCTTTTAGTTTTTGTATATCAGGTTCTGCAATCGTCGGGAAAAGGAGGAGGCGGGGGATTTTTAACTGAGTGTTGACTCCCAATTCATAAGTCATTCCATAAAAAAATATAGCCCATTATGCATGATAAATCACTTTACAATCATCACTTATCATTAGGTCAGCTTTTTGTAAATGGGCAAAATATTGGCTTGTTTGACTCTGGTAAATATCACACTGCACGTTCACCTTAGAATTTAATGCTATTCTCCTTATAGGGTTTGGATCCATAGGTCATTAGCATCTTTGACATGTTTCAAGTATGCATATCCATTTTTTAAAACATGTGTACAAAAATGTTTCTTATAAAATTCCGTGCTATTGGGGTTGAACAACTGGAATTTCCCAAACTTGGATAAAAAAACTTTTGTGTTCATTAGTGGTGTGTGAATAAATTTTCTTTTCTTACATTTTTTATTGCTTTAAATTCTTTCCATTAATATCCCCTAAAATTTTCATTTTGTTGTGATCTATTTGCCTTTTATCTCTTTTTTTTATTACGAGACGAAGGGAAAGTGAAAACTCAAGTTTTGATTTAGGAAAAAAGTATACATCTAAAATGGAAATGCACGATACACAAATGTAGAGAGAGATAGTTCAAAAAAGTGTCTGTAACTTTTAGGGATTGTAAACTCTTTTTAGTTTTTAAAAATCAGGTTCTGTAATTGTCGGGAAAAGGGGGAGGCAGGGGATTTTTAACTGAGTGTTGACTCCCAATCCATAAGTCATTCCTTACAAAACTACAGCCCATTACGCATGATAGAACAAATTACAATCTTCTATGATCGTTAGGTCAGCTTTTTGTAAATGAGCAAAATAATGGCTTGTTTGTCTCGGGTAAATATCCCACTGGATGTTCACTTGAGAATTTAATGTTATTCTCTTCAAAAGTTTTGGATCCATAGGTCATTTACATCTTAAACATGTTTCGAGCAAGCATATCCATTTTTTAAAACATGGGTAGAAAAATCTCTTTGTTATAAAAATTCGTTCTATTAGGGTTGAACAAGTGGAATTTCCCAAACTAGGATAAAAAACTTGTGTTCATTTGTGGAGTGTGAATAAATTTTCCTTACTTACATTTGTTATTGCTCTAAATTCTTTTCATACATAAACTCTAAAATTTTGATTTTATTGTGATCTATTTACCTTTTATCTCTTTTTTTGTTTACGTGATGAAGGGAAAGTGAAAACTCAAGTTTTGATTTAAAAAAAAAGTATACATTTAAAATGGAAATGCACAATGCACAAAGGTAGAGAGAGATAATTCAAAAAAGTGTCTTTAATTTTTAGGGATTGTAAACTCTTTAACGTTTTTATATATGAGGTTCTGCAATTGTCCAGAAAAGCAGGAGGCAGGGGGATTTTAACTGAGATTTGACTCCCAATCCATAAGTCTTTCATTACACAAATATAGCCCGTTACACATGATAAATCACTTTACAATCATCTACGATCGTTAGGTCATCTTTTTGTAAATGGGCAGAATAATGGCTTGTTTGACTCGGGTAAATATCCCACCGCCCGTTCACTTGAGAATTTGATGTTATTGTCTTTAAAAAGTTTGGATCCATAGGTCATTTGAATCTTTAACATGTTTCAAGCATGCGTATCCATTTTTTTAAACATGTGTAGAAAAATCTCTTTCTTATAAAATTTCGAGCTATTACGGTCGAACTAATGGAATTTCCCAAACTTAGATAACAAAAATTTTGTGTTCATTTGTGGTGAGTGAATATATTTTCTTTTCTAAAATTTTTTATTGCTTTAAATTATTTCGATACATAAACTCTAAAATTTTCATTTTGTTGTGATCTTTTTTCCTTTTATCTCTTTTTTGGTTTACGAGATGAAGGGAAAGTGAAAACTCAAGTTTTGATTTAAGAAAAAAGTATACATGTAAAATTGTAATGCACAATGCACAAATTTAGATAGAGATAATTCCAAAAAGTTTCTGTAATTTTTAGGGATTGTAAACACTTTTCAGTTTTTATATACCCGGTTCTGGAATCGTCGGGAAAAGGGGGAAGCGGGGGATTTTTAACTGAGTGTTGACTCCCAATCCATAAGTCATTCCTTACAAAACTACAGGCCGTTACACATGATAAATCACTTTACAATCCTCTATGATCGTTAGGTCAGCTTTTTGTAAATGGGCAGAATAAAAGCTTGTTTGACTCGTGTAAATATCCCTTCACACGTTCACTTGAGAATTTAATGTTATTCTCTTTAAAAGTTTTGGATCCATAGGTCATTTGTGTCTTTAACATGTTTCTAGCATGCCTATCCATTTTTTAAAACATGTGTAGAATAATCTCTTTCTTATAAAATTCCGAGCTATTAGGGTTGAACTATAGGAATTTTCCAAACATGGATAACAAAAATTTTGTGTTCATTTGTGGTGTGTGAATAAATTTATTTTATGTACATTTTTAATTTATTTAAATTATTTCCCTACATAAACTTTAAAATTTTCATTTTACTGTAATCTATATGCAATTTATCTCTTTTTTTTTACAAGATGAAGAGAAAGTGAAAATTCAAGTTTCGATTTTTAGGGATTGTAAACCCCTTTTAGTTTTTATATATCAGGTTCTGTAATCGTCGGGAGAAGGGGGAGGCAGGAGATTTTTAACTGAGTGTTGACTCCCAATCCATAAGTCATTCCATAAAAAATATAGCCCATTACGCATGATAAATCACTTTACAATCATCAATGATCATTAAGTCAGCTTTTTGTAAATGGGCAAAATAATGGCTTGTTTGACTCAGGTAAATATCCCACCACACGTTCACTTGAGAATTTAATGTTATTCTACTTATAGGGTTTGGATCCATAGACCATTTGCATATTTTTCATGTTTCAAGCATGCATATCCATTTTTTAAAATATGTGTTCAAAAATCTCTTTCTTATTAAATTCGAGCTATTGGGGTTGAACAACTGGAATTTTCCAAACTTGGATAAAAAACTTTTGTGTTCATTAGTAGTGTGTGAATAAATTTTCTTTACTTACATTTGTTATTGCTTTGAATTCTTTCCATACAAAAACTCTAAAATTTTCATTTTGTTGTGATCTTTTTGCCTTTTATCTCTTTTTTTTATTATGAGCCAAAGGGAAAGTGAAAACTCAAGTTTTGATTTAAGAAAAAAGTATACATCTAAAATGGAAATGCACAATGCACAAATGTAGAGAGAGATAATTCCAAAAAGTGTCTGTAATTTTTAGGGATTGTAAACTCTTTTTAATTTTTATATATCAGGTTTTGCAATCGTCGGGAAAAGGGGGAGGGGGGGGGGGGGGGGGGGGGGGGGGGGGAGGATTTTTAACTGAGTGTTGACTCCCAATCCATATGTCATTCCTTACAAAACTGTAGCCCGTTACGCATGATAAAACACGTTACAATCATCTATGTTCGTTAGGTCAGCCTTTTGTAAATGGGCAAAATAATGGCTTGTTTGACTCAGGTAAATATCCCACCGCACGTTCACTTGATAATTTAATGTTGTTATCCTTAAAAGGTTTGGATCCATAGGTGATTTGCATCTTTAACACGTTTCAAGCAAGCATATCCATTTTTTAAAACATGTGTAGAAAAATCTCTTTATTATAAAATTTTGTTCTATTAGGGTTGAACAAGTGGAATTTCCCAAACTTGGATAACAAAATTTTTATGTTCATTTGTGGTTTTTGAATAAATTTTTTTTACTTACATTTTTTATTGCTTTAAATTCTTTTCATACATAAACTCTAAAAATTTCGTTTTGTTGTGATCTATTTGCCTTTTATCCCTTTTTATGTTTACGAGATGAGGGTAAAGTGGAAACTAAAGTTTTGATTTATGAAAAGAGCTTACATATAAAATAGAAATGCACAATGCACAAATGGAGAGAGAGATAATTCTAAATAGTGTCTGTTATTTCTAGGGATTGTAAACTCTTTTTAGTTTTTATATATCAGGTTCTTCAATAGTCGGGAAAAGGGGGAGGCTGGGGATTTTTAACTGAGTGTTGACTCCCAATCCATAAGCCATTCCTTACAAAAATATATCCCGTTACGCATGATAAATCACTTTACAATCATCCATGATCGTTAGGTCAGCTTTTTATAAATGGGCAAAATAATGGCTTGTTTGACTAGGGTAAATATCCCACCCCACGTTCACCTGAGAATTTAATGTCATTCTCTTTAAAAGGTTTGGATCCATAGGTCATTTTCATCTTGAACATGTTTCAAGCATGCATATCCATTTTTTAAAACATCTGTAGAAAAATCTCTTTCTTATAAAATTCCGAGTTATTAGTGTTGAACTAGTGGAATTTTTAAAAATTGGATAACAAAACTTTTGTGTTCATTTGTGGAGTGTGAATAAATTTTCTCTGCCTTCATTTGTTATTGCTTTAAATTCTTTCGATACAAAAAGTCTAAAATTTTCATTTTGTTTTGACCTATTTGCCTTTTATCTCTTTTTTTTGTTTACGAGATGAAGGGAAAGTGAAAACTCAAGTTTTGATTTACGAAACAAGTATACATCTAAATTGGAAATGCACAATTCACAAATGTATAGAGAGATAATTCCAAAAAGTGTCTAAAATTTTCAGCAATTGTAAACTCTTTTTAATTTTTATATATCATGTTTTGCAATCATCGGAAAAAGGGGAAGGCGGGGGATTTTTAACTGTGTGTTGACTCCCTATCCATTAGTCATTCCTTAAAAAATTATAGGCCGTTATGCAAGATAAATAACTTTACAATCGTTAGGTTAACTATTTGAAAATGGGAAAAATAATGGCTGGTTTGACTAGGGTAAATATCCCACAACACCCTCACTTGAGAATTTAATGTTATTCTCCATAAAATGTTCTGATTCATCGATCATTTGCATCTTTAACATGTTTCAAGCTTGCATATCCATTTTTTAAAATTTGTGTAGAAAAATGTCTTTCATATAAAATTCCGGGCTATTAGGGTTGAACTAGTGGAATTTCCTAAACTTGGATAAAAAACTTTTGTGTTCATTTGTGGTGTTTGAATAAATTTTCTTAACTTACATTTGTCATTGCTTTAAATTCTTTCCATACATAAACTCTAAAATTTTCATTTTGTTGTCATCTATTTGCCTTTTATCTCTTTCTTGGTTCACGAGATGAAGGGAAAGTAAAAACTCAAGTTCTGATTTAAAAAAAAATATGGAAATGCACTATTCCCAAATTTGGGAGAGATAAAGTGTCTGTAATTTTTAGGAATTGTAAACTCTTTTTAGTTTTTATATATCAGGTTTTGCAATCATTGGGAAAAAGGGGAGGCATGGATTTTTAAATGCGTGTTGACTTTTAATCCATTAGTCATTCCTTACAAAAATATAGCCTGTTACGCACGATAAATCACTTTACAATCATCAATGATTGTTAGGTGTGCTTTTTGTAAATGGGTAAAATATTGGCTAGTTCGGCTAGGGTAAATATCCTACATTACCTTCACTTGAGAATTTAATGTTATTCTCTTTAAAAGGTTTTGATCCGTAGGTCAATTGCATCTTTAACATATTTCAAGTTTGCATATCTATTTTTTAAAACTTGTGTAGAAAAATCTCGTTCTTATAAAATTTCGAGCTATTGGGGTTGGACTAGTGGAATTTCCTAAACTTGGATAACAAAACTTTTGTGTTCATTTGTGGTGTGTTAATAAATTTCCTATAATTATATTTTTTATTTCTTTAAATTCTTTCCATACAAAAACTCTAAAATTTTCAATTTGTTGTGATCAATTTGGCTTTTATCTCTTTTTTTGTTAACGAGATGAAGGGAAAGTAAAAACTCACGTTTTGACTTAACAAAAAAGAATACATTAAAAATGGATATGCACTATTCACAAATTTAGAGAGAGATAATTCAAAAAAGTATCAGAAGTTTTTAGGAATTGTAAACTCTTTTTAGGTTTTATATATCACGTTCGGCAATCGTTGGGAAAAGGAGCACGCGGGGGATTTTTAACTGAGTGTTGACTCCCAATCCATAAGTCATTCCTTACAAAAATATAGTCCATTACGCATGATAAATCATTTTACAATCATTTATAAGTGGGAAAAATAATGGCTTGTTTGAGTCGGGTAAATATACCACCGCGCCTTCACTTGAGAACTTAATGTTATTCTATTTAAAAGGTTTGGATCCATAGGTCATTTGCATCTTTAACATTTTTCAAGCATGCATATCCATTTTTTAAAACATGTATAGAAAAATCTCTTTCTAATAAAATTCCGAGCTATTAGGAATAAACTAGAGGAATTTCATAAATTTGGAAAAAAAAAAACTTTTGTGTTCATTTGTAGTGTGTGAATAAATTTTCTTTACTTACATTTGTTGTTGCTTTAAATTCCTACCATACATAAACTCTAAAATTTTCATTTTGTTGTGATCTATTTGCCTTTTATCTCTTTTTTTGTTTACACAATGAAAGGAAAGTGAAAACTCAAGTTTTGATTTAAGAAAAAAGTATACATCTAAAAAGGAAATCCCCAATTCAAAAATATAGAGAGAGATAATTCCAAAAAGTGTCTGTAATTTTTAGGGATTGTAAACTCTATTTAGTTTTTATATATCAGGTTTTGCAATCGTCGGGAAAAGGGGGAGGCGCAGGATTTTTAACTGAGTGTTGACTTCCAATCCATTAGTCATTCCATAATAAAATATAGACCATTACGCATTGTAAATTACTTTACAATCATCAATGATCGTTAGGTTAGCATTTTTTAAATGGGCAAAAAATGGTTGGTTTGACTCGGGTAAATATCCCACCGCACCTTCACTTGAGAATTTATTGTTATTTTCTTAAAAAGGTTTCAATCCATAGGTCATTTCATCTTTAACATGTTTCAAGCAGCCATATCCATTTTTTAAAACATGTGTAGAAAAATCTCTTTCTTATAAAATTTCGAGCTATTATGGTTGAACTAGTGGAATTTCCCAAACTTGGGTAACAAAACTTTTGTATTCATTTGTGGTGTGTGAATAAATTTTCTTTCTTGATATTTGTTATTGCTTTAAATTCCTTCCCTACATAAACTCTAAAATTTTCATTTCGGTTTGATCTATTTGCCTTTGCTCTCTCTTTTTGTTTACGAGATAAACGGAAAGTGAAAACTCAAGTTTTGATTCCAGAAAAAAGTACACATCTAAAAAGGAAATCCATTGTGCACAAATGTAGAGAGAGATAATTCCAAAAAAGTGTGTGTAATTTTTAGGGATTGTAAACTCTTTTTAGTTTGTATATATCAGGTTTTAAAATCGTTGGGAAGAGGGGGTGGATTCGATGCATAGGTCATTATCATCTTTAACATGTTTCAAGCATGCATATCCATTTTTTAAAACATGTGTAGAAAAATCTCTTTCTTATAAAATTTTGAGCTATTAGGGTTGAACTAGTGGAATTTCCTAAACTTGGATAATAAAACTTTTGTGTTTATTTGTGGTGTGTCAATAAATTTTCTTTACTTACATTTGTTATTGCTTTAAATTATTTTCATACATAAACTCTAAAATTTTCATTTCGGTTTGATCTATTTGCCTTTGCTTCACTTTTTTTGTTTACGAGATAAAGGGAAATTGAAAACTCATGTTTTGATTTAAAAAAAAGTATACATATAAAATGCCAATGTACAATTCACAAATGTAGAGAGAGATAATTCCAAAAAGTATCTGTAATTTTTAGGGATTGTAAACTCTTTTTATGTTTTATATATCAGGTTTTACAATTGTCAGGAAAATGGGGAGGCTGGGGATTTTTAACTGAGTGTTGACTTCCAATCCATTAGTCATTCCATAAAAAAATATGTCCCAAAATGCATGATAAATCATTATACAATCATCAATGATTGTTGGGTCAGCTTTTTGTAAATGGGCAAAATAATGGCTGGTTTGACTCAATAAATATCCCACCGGACCTTCACTTGAGATTTTAATTTTATTCTCTTTAAAAGAATTCGATGCATAGGTCATTTGCATCTTTAACTTGTTTCAAGGATGCATATCCATTTTCTAAAACATGTGTAGAAAAATCTCTTTCTTATAAAATTGCGCGCTATAAGGGTTGAACTAGTGAAATTTCCTAAACTTGGATAACAAAACTTTTGTGTTCATTTGTGGTGTGTGAATAAATTTTCATTACTTACATTTGTTATTGCATTAAATTCTTACCATACATAAACTCTAAAATTTTCATTTTGTTGTGATCTTTTTTCCTTTGATATCTTTTTTTGTTTACGAGATGAAGGGAAAGTGATAACTCAAGTTTTGATTTAAGAAAAAAGTATACATCTAAAAAGGAAATGCACAAAGAAAAAATATAGAGAGAGATAATTCCAAAAAGTGTCTATAATTTTTGGGGATTGAAAACTCTTTTTATTTTTTATATATCAGGTTCAACAATCGTCGGGAAAAAATATAGCCCGTTACGCATGATAAATCACTTTACAATCAACTATAATCGATAGGTCAACTTTTGGTAAATTTGCAAAAAAATGGCTTGATTGACTCGGGTAAATATCCCCCTGGACCTTCACTTGAGAATATAATGTTATTATCTTTAAAAGGTTTGGATCCATAGGTCATTTGAATCTTTACCATGTTCCAAGCATCCATATCCATTTTTTCAAACGTGTGTAGAAAAATCTCTTTCTTATAAAATTCCTAGCTATTTGGGTTGAACTATTGGAATTTCCTAAACTTGGATAACAAAAATTTTGTGCTCATTTATGGTGTGTGAATAAATTTTCTTTACTTACATTTGTTATTGCTTTAAATTCCTACCCTACATAAACTCTAAAATTTTCATTTTGTTGAGATCTATTCGCCTTTTGTCTCTTTTTTTTTTACAAGATCAAGAGAAAGTGTAAACTCAAGTTTTGATTGAAGAAAAAAGTATACATCTAAAAAGGAAATGCACAGTGCACAAATGTAGGGAGAGATAATTCCAAAAAGTGTCTGTAATTTTTAGGGATTGTAAACTCTTTTTAGTTTGTATATATCAGGTTTTGCAATCGTCAGGAAAAGGGAGAGGCTGGGGATTTTTAACTAAGTGTTGACTTCCAATCCATTAGTCATTCCTTAAAAAAATATAGCCCAATACGCATGATAAATCACTTTACAATCATCAATGATTGTGAGGTAAGCTTTTTGTAAATGGGCAAAATAATGGCTGGTTTGACTCAGGTAAATATCCCACTGCACCTGCACTTAATAATTTAATGTTATTCTCTTTAAAAGGATTTGATGCATAGGTCATTTTCATCTTAACATGTTTCAAACATTCATATCCATTTTTTAAAACATGTGTAGAAAAATCTCTTTCTTATAAAATTTTGAGTTGTTAGGGTTGAACTAGTTGAATTTCCTAACAAAACTATTGTGTTTATTTGTGGTGTGTGAATAAATTTTCTTTACTTACATTTTTTATTTCTTTAAATTCTTTCCATACATAAACTCTAAAATTTTCATTTTCTTCTAATCTTTTTGCCTTTTATCTCTTTTTTTGTTTACGAGATGAGGGAAAGTGAAAACTCAAGTTTAGATTTAAGAAAAAAGTATACATATAAAATGGAAATGCACTATGCACAAATGTACAGAGTGATAATTCCAAAAAGTGTCTGCAATTTTAAGGGATTGTAAAATCTCTTTAGTTTTTATATATGAGGTTTTGCAATCGTCCGAAAAAGGGGAAGGCGGGGGATTTTTAACTGTGTGTTGACTCACAATCCATTAGTCAGTTGTCATAAAAATACAGCCCGTTAAGCATGATAAATCACTTTACAATCATTTATGATCAATATGTCACCTTTTTGTAAATGGGAAAAGTAATGGCTTGTTAGACTCGGGTAAATATCCCACCGCACCTTCACTTGAGAATTTAATGTTATTCTCTTTAAAAGGGTTCGATCCATACGTCATTTTCATCTTTAACATGTTTCAAGCATGCATATCCTTACAAAAATATAGCCCGTTACGCTTGATAAATCACTTTACAATCATTTAGGATTGTTAGGTCAACTTTTTGTAAATGGGCAAAATAATTGCTTGTTTGACTCAGGTAAATATCCCACCGAACCTTCACTTGAGAATTTAATGTTATTCTCTTTAAAAGGTTTGGATCCATAGGTCATTTGCATATTTAACATTTTTCAAGCATGCATATCCATTTTTTAAAACATGTGTAGAAAAATCTCTTTCTTATAAAATTATGAGCTATTAGAGTAGAACTAGTGGAATTTTCCAAACTTAGATATCAAAACTTTTGTGTTCATTTCTGGTGTGTGAATAAATTTTTTCTTTACTTAAATTTTTTAATGCTTTAAATTATTTCCATACATAAACTCTATAATTTTTATTTTATTGTGATCTATTTGCCTTTTATCTCTTTTTTTGTCCATGAGATATAGGGAAAGTGAAAACTCAAGTTTTGATTTATGCAAAAAGTATACATCTAAAATGGAAATGCACAATGCACAAATTTAGGGAGAGATAATTCCAAAAATTGTCTCTAATTTTTAGGGATTGTGAACTTTTTTAGTTTTCATATATGAGGTTGTGCAAACGTCGGGAAAGGGGGGAACCAGGAGATTTTTAACTGAGTGATGACTCCCAATCCATAAGTCATTCCTTACAAAAATATAGCCCGTTACGTATGATAAATCAAATTCCAATCATCAATGATCGTTAGGTCAACTTTTTGTAAATGGCCAAAATAATGGCTTGTTTGACTTGGGTAAATATCCCACTGCACCTTCACTTGAGAATTTAATGTTATTCCCCTTAAAAGGTTTCGATCCATAGGTCATTCACATCGTTAACATGTTTCAAGCATGCATATCCATTTTTTAACAGATGTGTAGAAAAATCTCTTTCTTATAAAATTAAGAGCTATTAGGGTTTAACTAGTGTTCATTTGTGGTGTGTGAATAATTTTTCTTTACTTACATTAGTTATGGTTTTAAAATTGTTTCCATACATAAACTCCACAATTTTTATTTTGATGTGGACTCGATGCCATTATTCTCTTTTTTTTTTTTTTTTTTTGCGAGATGAATGGAAGTGAAAAATCAAGTTTTGATTTAAGAAAAAAGTAAACATCTAAAATGGAAATTCACAATGCACAAATGTAGATAGTGATAATTCCAAAAAAGTCTCTGTAATTTTTAGGCATTTTAAACTCTTTTTTGTTTTCATGTATCAGGTTTTGCAATCAAAGGGAAAAGGGGGAGGTGGGGGATTTTTAACCGAGTGTTTACTGCCAATCAATAAGTCATTCCTAACAAAAATATAGCTTGTTGCGCATGATAAATCACTTTACAATCATCTATGATCGTTAGGTCAGCTTTATGTAAATGGGCAAAATAATGGCTGGTTTTACTCGGTCAAATATCCCACCGAACCTTCACTTCAGAATTTATTGTTATTCTTTCTAAAAGGTTTCGATCCATAGGTCATTTGCATCTTTAACATGTTTATAGCATGCATATCCATTTTTTAAAACATGTGTAGAAAAATCCTTTTCTTATAAAATTACGAGCTATTAGGGTTGAACTAGTGGAATTTTCCAAACTTGGATAAAAAAACTTTTGTGTTTATTTGTGGTGTGTGAATAAATTTTATTTACTTACATACGTTATTTCTTTAAATTCTTTCCATACATAAACTCTAAAATTTTCATTTTGTTGTGATCTATTTGCCTTTTATCTCTTTTTTAGTTTACGAGATGAAGGGAAAGTGAAAGCTCAAGTTTTGATTTAAGAAAAAAGTATACATCCAAAATGAAAAAGCACTATGCACAAATAGAGAGAGAGATATAATTCATAAATGATTATGTAATTTTTAGTGATTGTAAACTCTTTTTAGTTTTGCTATATTAGGTTTTGCAATTGTCGGGAAAAGGGGGAGGCGGGGGCTTTTTAACTGAGTGTTGACTCCAGATCCATAAGTCATTCCTTACAAAAATATTGCCTGTTACACATGATAAATCACTTTACAATTATCTTTGATCATTAGATCTGCTTTTTGTAAATGGTCAAAAATAATGGCTTGTTTGACTCGGGTAAATATCCCACCGCACGTTCACTTGTGAATTTAATGTTATTCTCTTTAAATGGTTTCGATCCATTGCTCATTTGCATCTTTAACATGTTTCAAGCATGCATATCCATTTTTTAAAACATGTGTATAAAAATCTCTTTCTTATAAAATTCTGAGCTATTAGGGTTGAACTAGTGGAATTTCCCAATCTTGGATAGCAAAACTTTTGTGTTCATTTGTTGTGTGTGAATAAATTTTATTTACTTACATATGTTATTTCTTTAAATTCTTTCCATACATAGACTCTAAAATTTTCATTTTGTTGTGATCTATTTTCCTTTTATCTCTTTTTTTGTTTACAAGATGATGGGAAAGTGAAAACTCAAGTTTTGATTTAAGAAAAAAGTACATATCCAAAATGGAAATGCACTATGCACAAATGTAGAGAGAGATAATTCAAAAAAGTGTATGTAATTTTTAGGGATTGTAAATTCTTTTTAGTTTTTATATAACAGGTTTTGCAATCGTCGGGAAAAGGGGGAGGCGGAAGGGGGGGGGGGGGGGGGTATTAACTGACTGTTGACTCCCAATTCATAAGTCATTCCTTAGAAAGAAATATAGCCCATTATGCATGATAAATCACTTTACAATCATCTATGATCGTTAGGACAACTTTTTGTAAATGGGAAAAATAAAGGCTTGTTTGACCTTGATAAATATCCACTGCACCTTCACATGAGAATATAATGTCATTCATTTTAAAAGTTTTGGATCCATAGGTCATTTTCATCTTCAACAGGTTTCAAGCATGCATATCCATTTTTAAAACAAGTGTAGAAAAATCTCTTTCTTATAAAATTTCGAGCTATTAGGGTTGAACGAGTGGAATTTCCCAAACCAGGATAACAAAACTTTTGTGTTAATTTGTGGTGTGTGAATAAATTTTCTTTACTTACAATTGTTATTGCTTTAAATTCTTTCCATAAATAAAATCTAAAATTTTAATTTTGTTGTGATCTATTTGCCTTTCATCTCTTTTTTTTTTTTACGAGATGAAGGGAAAGTCTAAACTCAAGTTTTGATTTAAGAGTAAAGTAACATATATATGGAAATTCACAATGCACAAATGTAGAGAGACATAATTCCAAAAAGTTTATGTAATTTTTTGAGATTGTAAACAATTTTTAGTTTTTACACATCAAGTTTTGCAATCATCGGGAAAAGGGGGAGGCCAAGGGATTTTTAACTGAGTGTTAACTCCCAATCCAGAAGTCATTCCTTACAAAAATATAGCCCGTTACGCATGATAAATAATTTTACAATCTTATTTGATCATTAGGTTAGCTTTTTGTAAATAGGCAAAAAAATGGCTAGTTTGACTTGGGTAAATATCCTACCGCACCTTCACTTGAGAATTTAATGCTTTTCACTTTAAAAGGTTTGGATCCATAGGTCATTTGCATCTTTAATATGTTTCAAGCATGCATATCCATTTTTTAAAACATGTGTAGAAAAATCTCTTTCTTATAAAATTCCGAGCTATTAGGGTTGAACTAGTGGAATTTCCAAAACTTGGATAACAAAACTTGTCTTCATTTGTGGTGTGTGAATAAAATTTCTATACTAAATTTTTTATTGCTTTAAATTTTTTCTATACATAAACTCTAAAATTTTCCTTTTGTTTTCATCTATATGCCTTTTATCTCTTTTTTTGTTTACAAGTTTTGATTAAAGAAAAAGGTATACATCCAAAATGGAAATGCACAATGCACAAATGTAGAGAGAGATAATTCCAAAATGAGTGTTTAATTTTGAGGGATTGTTAACTCTTTTTATTTTTTTTATATCAGGTTTTGCAATCGTCGGAAAAGGGAGAGGCAAGGGATTCTTAAGAGAGTGTTGACTCGGGATCCATAAGTCATTCCTTACAAAAATGTAGCCCGTTAAGCATGATAAATCACTTTACAATCATCTATGATCGTTAGGTCAGCTTTTTGTTAATGGGCAAAATAATGGCTTATTTGACTCAGGTTAATATTTCACTGCACGTTCACTTGAGAATTTAATGTTATTCTCTGTAAAAGGTTTAAATCCATAGGTCATTTGCATCATTAACATATTTTAAGCATGCATATCCATTTTTTAAAACATGTGTAGAAA
This sequence comes from Aristolochia californica, assembly GCF_029961685.1. Classification (NCBI taxonomy): domain Eukaryota; kingdom Viridiplantae; phylum Streptophyta; class Magnoliopsida; order Piperales; family Aristolochiaceae; genus Aristolochia; species Aristolochia californica. The sequence goes on along the minus strand of NW_027182214.1, from coordinate 30,528,800 downwards.
AATCTCTTTCTTAAAATATTATGATCTGAACTAGTGGAATTTCCCAAACTTGGATAACATAACATTTGTCTTTATTTGTGGTGTGTGAATAAATTTTCTTTACTTACATTTGTTATTGCTATAAATTCTTTCCATAGATAAACTCTAAAATTTTCATTTTGTTGTGATCTATTTGCCTTTTATATTTTTTTTTTCTCCGCGATGAAGAGAAAGTGAAAACACAAGTTTGTATTTAAGAAAAAAGTATACATCTAAAATGGAAATTCACAATGCACAAATGTAGAGTGAGATAATTCCAAAAAGTGTATGTAATTTTTAGGGATAGTAAACTCTTTTTAGTTTTTATATATTTGGTTTTCCAATCGTTGGGAAAAGGGGGAGGCTAGGGATTTTTAACTGATTTTTGACTCCCAATCCCTAAGTCTTTTCTTAAAAAAAATATAGCCCGTTACGCTTGAAAAATCATTTTTCAATCATCTATGATCGTTAGGTTTGCTTTATGTAAATGGGCAAAATAATCGCTAGTTTGACTCGGGTAAATTCCCACCGAACCTTAACCTGAGAATTTAATATTATTCTCTTTAAAAGGTTTGGATTCGTAGGTCATTTGCATCTTTAACATATTTCAAGCATGCATATCCGTTTTTTAAAACATGTATCGAAAAATCTTTTTCTAATAAAATTACGAGCTATTAGGGTTGAATTAGTGGAATTTCCCAAACTTGGATAACAAAACTTCTGTGTTCAATTGTGGTGTGTGAATAAATTTTCTTTACTTACATTTGTTATTGCTTTAAATTTTTTCCATACATAAATTCTAAAATTTTTATTTTGTTGTAATCTATTTGCCTTTTATCTCTTTTTTCTCTGCGAGATGAAGATAAAGTGAAAACTCAAGTTTTGATTTAAGAAAAAGGTATACATATAAAATGGAAATGCACAATGAACAAATGTAGAGAGATATAATTCCAAAAAGTTTTTGTAATTTTTAGGTATTGTAAACTCTTTTTAGTTTTTAGAAATCAGGTTTTGCAATCGTCAGGAAAAGGGGGAGGCAATGGATTTTTAAATGAGTGTTGACACCCAATCAATAAGTCATTCCTTACAAAAATATAGCCCGTTACGTCTGATAAATCACTTTAAGATCAACTTTGATCCTTTGGTCATTTTTTGTAAATGGGCAAAATCATGAGCTTGTGTTGACTCGGGTAAATATCCCACCGCACTGTCACTCGAGAATTTAATGTTATTCTCTTTAAAAGGTTTGGATCCATAGGTCATATTCATCTTTAACATGTTCAAGCATGCATATCCATTTTTTAAAACATGTGTAGAAAAATATCTTTCTTAAAATTCCGAGCTAATAGAGTTGAACTAGTGGAATTTCCCAAACCTGGATAAAAAAACTTTTGTGTTCAATTGTGGTGTGTCAATAAATTTTCTTTACTTACAATTTTTGTTGCTTTAAATTCTTTCCATACATAAGCTCTAAAATTTTCTTTTTGTTGTGATCTATTTACCTTTTATCTTTTTTTTTCGTTTAAGAGATGAAAGGAAAGTGAAAGCTCAAGTTTTGATTTTAGAAAAAAGTATACATCCAAAATGGAAATTTACTATGCAAAAATGTAGCGAGATATAATTGCAAAAAGATTATGTAATTTTTAGTGAATTTAAACTCTTTATAGTTTTTATATATCAGGTTTTGCAATCGTCGAAAAAAGGGGGACGTGGGGGATTTTTAACTTAGTGCTGACTCCAAATCCATAGGTCATTCCTTAAAAAAATATTGCCCGTTATGCATGATAAATCACTTTAAAATCATCTTTGATCATTAGGTTAGCTTTTTGTAAATGGGCAAAATAATGGCTAGTTTGACTCGGGTAAATATACCACCGCACGTTCACGTGAGAATTTAATGTTATCCTCTTTAAATGGTTTCAATCCAAAGGTCATTTGAATGTTTAACATGTTTCAAGCATGGGTTTCCATTTTTTAAAAAATATGTAGAAAAATCTCTTTCTTATAAAATTTCGAGCTATTATAGATGAACTAGTGGAATTTCCCAAAATTGGATAACAAAAATTTTGTGTTCATATGTGGTTTGTGAATAAATTTTATTTACTTACATATGTTATTGCTTTTAATTCTTTCCATACATCAACACTATAATTTTCATTTTGTTGTGATCTATTTTCCCTTTATGTCCTTTTTTGTTTACGCGAGGAAGGGAAAGTGAAAAATCAAGTTATGATTTAAGAAGAAAGTATACATCCAAAATGGAAATGCACAATTCACAAATGTAGAGTGAGATAATTCCAAAAAGTGTGAGTAATTTTTAGGGATTGTAAACTCTTTTTAGTTTTTATATATCTGGTTTTGCACGCGTCGGGAAAAGTGGGAGGCGAGGGATTTTTATCTGATTTTTTACTTCCAATCCATAAGTCATTCCTTACAAAAATATTGCCCGTTACGTATGATAAATCACTTTACAATCATCTTTGTTTGTTAGGCCAGCTATATGTAAATGGGCAAAATAGTGGCTTGTATGACTCACGTAAATATCCCAACGAACCTTCACTTGAGAATTTAATGTTATTCTCTTTAAAAGGTTTCGATCCATAGGTCATTTGCATCTTTCACATATTTCAAGCATGCATATTCATTTTTTAAAACATATGTAGAAAAATCTTTTTCTTATAAAATTAAGAGCTATTAGGGTTGAATTAGTGAAATTTCCCAAACTTGGATAACAAAACTTTTGTGTTCATTCGTGGTGTGTGTATAAAATTTCTTTATTTAAATTTGTTGTAGCTTTAAATTATTTCCATACATAAGTTCTAAAATTTTCATTTTGTTGTGATCAATTTGCCTTTTATCTTTTTTTTTTTTTTACGAGATGAAGGGAAAGTGAAAGCTCAAGCTTTGATTTAAGAAAAAAGTATACATCCAAAATGGAAATGCACTATGCACAAATGTAGCGAGAGCTAATTCCAAAAATATTATGTAATTTTTAGTGATTGTAAACTCTTTTTAATTTTTATATATCAGGTTTTGCAATCACGGGAAAAGGGGGAGACAAAGGATTTTTAACTTAGTGCTGACTCCAAATCCGTAAGTCATTCCTTACAAAAATATAGCCCGTTATGCATGATAAATCACTTTACAATCATCTTTGATCGTTAGGTCAGATTTTTGTAAATGGGCAAAATAATGGATAGTTTGAATCGGGTAAATATCCCACCGCATGTTCACTTGAGAATTTAATTTTATTCTCTTTAAATGGTTTCAATCCATAGGTCTTTTGAATCTTTAACAAGTTTCAAGCATAGATATCCATTTTTTAAAATATATGTAGAAAAATATCTTTCTTATAAAATTCCGAGCTATTAGGGTTGCACTAGTGGAATTTCCGAAACTTGGATAACAAAACTTTTGTGTTCATTTGTGGTTTGTGAATAAATTTTTTTTACTTACATATGTTATTGCTTTAAATTCTTTCCATACATAAACTCTATAATTTTCATTTTGTGGTCATCTATTGGCCTTTTATGTATATTTTTGTTTACAAGATGAAAGGAAAGTGAAAACTCAAGTTTGGATTTAAGAAAAAAAAATACATCCAAAATGGAAATGCACTATGCAAAAATGAGAGAGAGATAATTCCAAATAGTGTGTGTAATTCTAAGGGATTGTAAGCTCTTTTTAGTTTTTATATATCAAGTTTTGCAATCATAGGGAAAAGGGGGACGTGGGGGATTTTTAACTGACTGTTGACTCCCAATCCATAAGTCAACCCTTACAAAAATGTAGCCCGTTACTTATGATAAATCACTTTACAATCATCAATCATCCTTAGGTCAGCTTTTTGTAAATGGGCAAAATAGTTGCTTGTTTGACTTGGGTAAATATCCCACCGCACCTTCACTTGAGAATTTAATGATATTCTCTATAAAAGGTTTGGATCCATAGATCATTTGCATCTTTAACATGTTTCAAGCATGCATATCCATTTTTTAAAACATGTGTAGAAAAATCTCTTTTTTATAAAATTCCGAGCTATTAGGGTTGAATGAGTGGAATTTCGCAAACTTGGAAACAAAACATTTGTGTTCATTTGTGGTGTGTGAATAAATTTTCTATTGTTATATATTCTTTCCATACATAAGCACTAAAATTTTCTTTTTCTTGTGATTTTTTTCCCTTTGATCTTTTTTTTTGTTTACGAGATGCAGGGAAACTGAAAACTCAAGTTTTGATTTAAGAAAAAAGTAAGCTAAAAAATGGAAATGCACAATGCACAAATGTAGCGAGAGATAATTCCAAAAAGTGTCTGTAATTTTTAGGGATTGTATATTCCTTTTAGTTTTTATATATCAGGTTTTGCAATCATCAGGAAAAGGGGGAGGCTGGGGATTTTTAATTGAGTGTTAACTCCCAATCCATAAGTCATTCCTTACAAAAATATAGCCTGTTATGCATGATAAATCACTTTACAATCATCTATGATCGTTAGGTTAGCTTTTTGTAAATGGGCAAAATAATGGCTTGTTTGACTCGAGTAAATATCACACCGCACCTTCACTTAATAATTTAATGTTATTCTCTTTAAAAGGTTTGGATCCATTGGTAATTTGCATCTTTAACATGTTTCAATCATGTATATCCTTTTTTTAAAACATGTGAAGAAAAATCATTTTCTTAATAAATTCCGAGCTATTAGGGTTGAACTAGTGGAATTTCCCAAATTAAGATTACAAAACTTTTGTGATCATTTGTGTTGTGTAAATAAATTTTCTTTACTTTGATTTGTTATTGTTTAAATTCTTTCCATACATAAACTATAAAATTTTCATTTTGTTGTGATCTATACGCCTTTTATCTCTTTTTTGGCCTATGAGTTGAAGGGAAAGTGAAAAATCAAGTTTTGATTTAAGAAAAAAGTATACATCTAAAATGGAAATTCTCAATGCACAAATGCAGAGAGAGATAATCCCAAAAAGTGTCTATAATTTTAGGGATTGTAAATGCTTTTTAGTTTTTAGATATCGGGTTTTGCAATCATCTGGAAAAGGGGGAGGCGGGGGATTTTTAACTGAGTGGTGACTCCCAATCTATAAATCATGCCGTACAAAAATATAGCCCGTTACGCTTAATAAATCACATTACAATCATCTATGATCGTTAGGTCAGCTTTATATAAATGGGCAAAATCATGGCCTCTTTGACTCAAGTAAATATCCCACCAAACCTTAACTTGAGAATTTAATGTTATTCTCTTTAAAAGGTTTGGATCTATAGGTCATTTGCATCTATAACATATTTCAAGCATGCATATCCATTTTTTAAAACATGTCTAACAAAATATTTTTCTTACAAAATTACGAGCAATTAGGGTAGAATTAGTGGAATTTCCCAAACTTGGATAACAAAACTTTTGTGTTCATTTGTGGTGTGTGAATAAATTTTCTTTACTTACATTAGTTATTGCTTTAAATTCTTTCCCTACATAAACTCAGAAATTTTCATATTTTAGTGATCTATTTGCCTTTTAGCTCTTTCTTTGTCTACGAGATGAAGGTAAAGTGAAAACTCAAGTTTTGATTTAAGAAAAAAATATACATCTAAAATGGAAATGCACAATGCAAAAATTTAGAGAGATATAATTTCAAAAAGTGTATGTAATTTTTAGGGATTGTAAACTCTTTTTAGTTTTTATATATCAGGTTTTGCAATCGTTGGGAAAAGGGGGAGGCGGGGAATTTTTAACTAAGTGTTGACACCCAATCCATAAGTCATTCCTTACAAAAATATTGCCCGTTATGCATGATAAATCACTTTACAATAATCTTTGATCGTTAGGTCAACTTTTTGTAAATGGGCAAAATAATGGTTTGTTTGGCTCGGGTAAATATTGCACAACACCATCACTTGAGAATTTAATGTTATTATTTTTAAAAGGTTTGGATCCATAGGACATTTGAGTCTTTAAGATGTTTCAAACATGCATATCCATTTTTTAAAACATGTGTAGAGAAATCTCTTTCTTAAAATTCCGAGCTATTAGGGTTGAACTAGTGGAATTTCCCAAATATGGATAACAAAACTTTTGTGTTCATTTGTGGTGTGTGAATAAATTTTCTTTACTTCCATTTGTTATTGCTTTAAATTCTTTACATACATAAGCTCTAAAATTTTCATTTTGTTGTGATCTATTTGCCTTTGATATTTTTTTTTTTTTTTTGTTTACGAGATGAAGGGAAAGTGAAAACTCAAGTTTTGATTTAAGAAAAAAGTGTACATCCAAAATGGAAATGCACTGTGCACAAATGTAGTGCGAGATAATTCCAAAAAGATTATGTAATTTTTAGTAATTTTAAATACTTTTTAGTTTTATATATCTCAGGTTTTACAATCGTCAGGAAAAGGGGGAGGCAGGGGATTTTTAACTGAATGCTGACTCCAAATCCATAAGTCATTCCACACAAAAATATAACCCATTTCGCATCATAAATCACTTTAAAATTATCTTTGATCGTTAGGTCAGCTTTTTGTAAATGGGCCAAATAATGGCTTGTTTGACTAGGGTAAATATCCCACCGCTTGTTCACTTGAGAATTTAATGTTATTCTCTTTAAATGGTTTCGATCCATAGGTCATTTGAATCTTTAACAAGTTTCAAGAATGGATATCGATTTTCTAAAACATGTGTAGAAAAATCTCTTTCTTATAAAATTCTGAGCTATTAGGGTTGAACTAGTGGAATTTGCCAAACTTGGATAACAAAACTTTTTTGTTCATTTGTGGTTTATGAATAAATTTTCTTTACTTACATATGTTATTGCTTTAAATTCTTTCCATACATAAGCTCTCCAATTTTCATTTTGATGTGATCTATTTGCCTTTTATCTCTTTTTTTGTTTACGAGATGAAGGGAAAGTAAAAACTCAAGTTTTTATTTAAGAAAAAAGTATACCTCCAAAATGGAAATGCACTATGCACAAATGTAGAGAGAGATAATTCCCAAAAGTGTTTGTAATTTTAAGGAATTGTAAACTCTTTTAGTTTTTATATATTAGGCTTTGTAATCGTCTAGAAAAGGGGGAAGTGAGGGATTTTTAACTGACTGTTGACTCCCAATCCATAAGTCAATCCTTACAAAAATATAGCCAGCTATGATGATAAATCAATCATCGTTAGGTTCGCTTTTTTTAAATGAGCAAAATAATGGCTTGTTTGACTCGAGTAAATATCCCACCGCACCTTCACTTGAGAATTTAATCTTATTCTCTTTAAAAGGTTTGGATCCATAGGTCCTTTGCATCTTTAACATGTTTCAAGCCGGCATATCCATTTTTTAAAACATGTGTAGAAAAATCTCTTTCTTATAAAATTCCGAGCTATTAGGGTTGAACGAGAGGAATTTCCCAAACTTGGATAACAAAACTTTTGGTTTCATTTGTGGTTAGTGAATAAATTTTCTTTACTTACATTTGCTATTGCTTTAAATTCTTCTTTACATAAATTCTAAAATTTTCATTTTGTTGTGATCTATTTGCCTTTGACCTCTTTTTTTGTCTACGAGATGAAGGGAAAGTGAAAACTAAAGTTTTGATTTAAGAAAAAAGTAACATAAAAAGTGGAAATTCACAATGCCCAAATGTAGCGAGAGATAATTCCAAAAAGTGTCTGTAATTTTTAGGGATTGTAAACTCTTTTTAGATTTTATATATCAGCTTTTGCAATCATTGGGAAAAGGGGGAGGCGGGGGATTTTTAACTGAGTGTCGACTCCCAATCAATAAGTCATTCCTTAGAAAAATATAGCCCGTTACGCATGATAAATCCCTTTACAATCATTTATGATCGTTAGGTTAGCTTTTTGTAAATGGGAAAAATAATGGCATGTTTGACTCGGGTAAATATCACACCGCACCTTCTCTTGAGAATTTAATGTTATTCTCTTTTATAGGTTTGGATCCATAGGTAATTTGCATCTTTATCATGTTTCAAGCATGCATATCCATTTTTTAAAACATGTGTAGAAAAATCACTTTCTTTTAAAATTCTAAGCTATTAGGGTTGATTAAGTGGTATTTCCCGAACTTAGATTAAAAAACTTTTGTGTTCAATTGTGGGGTGTGAATAAATTTTTTTTACTTATATTTTTTATTGCTTTAAATTATTTACATACATAAACTGTAAAATTTTCATTTTGTTCTGTTCTATTTGCCTTTTATCTCTTTTTTTGTCTACGAGATGAAGGGAAAGTGAAAACTAATGTTTTGATTTAAGAAAAAAGTATACATTAAAAGGGAAATGCACAATGCACAAATGTAGAGAGAGATAATCCCAAAAAGTGTCCATAATTTTTAGGGATTGTAGACTCCTTTTATTTTTTATATATCAGGTTTTGCAATCGTCGGGAAAAGGGGAAAGCAGGGGATTTTTAACTTATTGTTGACTCCCAATCCTTAAGTAATTCCTTAAAAAAATATAGCCCGTTACATATGATAAATCACTTTACAATCATCTATGATCATTAGGTCAACTTTTTGTAATTGGGCAAAATAATGGTTTGTAAATATCCAACTGTACGTTCACTTGAGAATTTAAAGTTATTCTCTTTAAATGGTTTTCAATCCATAGGTCATTTGCATATTTAACATGTTTCAAGCATGCATATCTATTTTTTAAAACATGTGTAGAAAAATTTGTTTCTTATAATATTCCGAGCTTTTGGGGTTGAACTAGTGAAATTTCCAAAACTTGGGTAACAAACTTTTGAGTTCATTTGTGGGGTGTCAATAAATTTTCTTTTCTTACATTTGTTAATGCTTTAAACTTTTTCCTTACATAAACTCTAAAATTTTCATTTGTTGTGATCTATTTACCTTTTATCTCTTTTTTTGTTTAGAAGATGAAGGGAAAGTGAAAAATCAAGTTTTGATTTAAGAAAAATGTATATTCTAAAAAAGAAATGCACAAAGGACAAATGATGAGAGAGATAATTCCAAAAAGTGTTTGTAATTTTTAGGGATTGTAAACACTTTTTAGTTTTTTTTTAAATCAGGTTTTGTAATGGTCGGGAAAAGGGGGAGGTGGGGGATTTTTTACAGAGTGTTGACTCCCAATCCATAAGTCATTCCTTATAAAAATGTAGTCAGTTATGCATGATAAATCACTTTACAATCATCTATGATCGTTAGGTCATCTATTTGTAAATGGGCAAAATAATGGCTTGTGTGACTCGGGCAAATTTCCCACCACACGTTCACATAAGAATTTAATGTTATACTCTTTAAAAGGTTTGGATCCATAGGTCATTTGCATATTTAACAGGTTTCAAGTATGCATATCCATTTTTTAAAACATGTGCGGAAAAATCTCTTTCTTATAAAATCCCAAGTTATTAGGGTTGAACTAGTGGAATTTCCAAAACTTGGATAAAAAAACTTTTGTGTTCATTTGTGGTGTGTGAATAAATTTTCTTTACTTTCATTTGTTATTGCTTTAAATTTTTTTCATACTTAAACTCTAAAATTTTCATTTTGTTGTGATGTATTTGCCTTTTTAACTCTTTTTTTATTTACGAGATGAAGGGAAAGTGAAAACTCAAGTTTTGATTTAAGAAAAAAATGTGCACATAAAAAATGGAAATTCGCAAAGCACAAATGTAGTGAGTGATAATTGCAAAAAGTGTCAGTAATTTTTAGGGATTGTAAACTCTTTTTAGTTTTTATATATCAGGTTTTGCAATCGTTTGGAAAAGGGGGAGGCGGGGGATTTTTAACTGAGTGTTGACTCCCAATCCATAAGTCATTCCTTACAAAAATATAGCCCGTTATGCATGATAAATCTCGTTACAATCATCTACAACCATTCGGTCAGATTTTATAAAATGGGCAAAATAATGGCTTGTTTGAGTCAGGAAAATAACCCACCTTACGTTCACTTGAGAATTTAAAGTAATTCCCTTTAAAAGGTTTGGATCCATAGGTCATTTGCATCCTTAACATGTTTCAAACATGCATATCCATTTTTTAAAACATGTGTAGAAAAATCTCTTTCTTATAAAATTCAAAGCTATTAGGATTGAACTGGTGGAATTTCCCAAACTTGGATTACAAAAATTTTGTGTTCATTTGTGGTGTGTGAATAAATTTTCTTTACTTACATTAGTTTTTGCTTTAAATTTTTTCCATACATAAACTCAAAAATTTTAATTTTGATGTGATCTGTTTACCTTTTATCTCTTTTTTTTTTTTTACGAGATGAATGGAAAGTGAAAACTCAAGTTTTGATTTAAGAAAAAAAAGTACACATCTAAAATGGAAATGCACAACGTACAAATGTGGAGAGTGATAATTCCAAAAATAGTCTGTAATTTTTAGGGATTGTAACCTCTTTTTAGTATTTACATATTAGGTTTTACAATCGTCTGGAAAAGGGGGAGGCGAGGGATTCTGACCAGGGTGTTGACTTCCAATCCATAAGTCATTCCTTACAAAAATATATTCTGTTACGCATGATAAATCACTTTAGAATCATCTACGATAGTTTGGTCAACTTTTTGTATATGGCCAAAATAATGGCTTGTTTGACTCTTGCAAATATCCCACCGCACCTTCACTTGAGAATTTAATGTTATTCTCTTTAAATGGTTTGGATCCATAGGTCATTTGCATCTTTAACATGTTTCAAGCATGCATGTCCATTTTCTAAAATATGTGTAGAAAATCTCTTTCTTATAAAATTCCAAGCTATTAAGGTTGGACTAGTGGAATTTCACAAACTAGGATAAAAAAATTTTTGTGGTCATTTGTGCTTTGCCAACTAATTTTCTTTACATACATTTTTTATTTTTTCCATACATAAACTCTAAATTTTTCATTTTGTTGTGATCTATTTTCCTTTTATCTCTTTTTTTGTTTACGAGATGAAGGGAAAGTGAAAACTCAAGTTTTGATTTAAGAAAGTACGCAACTAAAATGGAAATGCACAACACCCAAATGTAGAGAGTGAGAATTCCAAAAAGTGTCTGTAATATTTAGGGATTGTAAACTCTTTTTAGTTTTTATACATCAGGTTTTGCGATCGTCGAGAAAAGGGGGAGGCGGGGGATTTTTAACCGAGTGTTGACTCCCAATCCATAGGTCATTTCTTACAAAAATATAGCCCGTTAAGCATGATAAATCACTTTACAATCATCAATTATCGTTTGGTCAGATTTTTGAAAATGGGCAAAATAATGGCTTGTTTGACTCAAGTAAATATCCCACCGCACATTCACTTGAGAATTTAATGTTATTCGCTTTAAAAGGTTTGGATCCATAGGTCATTTGCATCTTTAACCTGTTTCAAGCATGCACTTCCATTTTTTAAAACATGTGTAGAAAAATCTCTTTCTTATAAAATTTCAAGTTATTAGGGTTGAACTAGTGGAATTTCTCAAACTTGGATAACAAAACTTTTGTGTTCATTTGTGGTGTGTGAATAAATTTTCATTAATTACATTTGTTATTGGTTCAAATTTTTTCCATACCTAAACTATAAAATTTTCTTTTTGTTGTGAACTATTTGCCTTTGATATCTTTTTTTTGTTTTTTTCGTTTACGAGATGAAGGGAAAGTGAAAACTCAAGTTTTGATTTAAGAAAAAAGTATACTTCTAAAATGGAAAAGCATGATGCACAAATGTAGGGAGTGATAATTCCAAAAAGTGTCTATAATTTTTAGGGATTTTAAACTCTTTTTAGTTTTTATATATCAGGTTTTGCAATCGAAGGGTAAAGGGGGAGGTGAGGGATTTTTAACTGAGTGTTGACTCCCAATCCATAGGTCATTACTTACAATAAATATAGCCCATTACGCATGGTAAATCACTTTACAATCATTTATGATTTTTAGGTCAGCCTTTTGTAAATGGGCGAAATAAAGGCTTGTTTGACTCTAGTAAATATCCCACTGCACGTTCTCTTGAGAATTTAAGGGCATTCTCTTTAAATGGTTTGGATCCATAGGTCGTTTGCATCTTTAACATGTTTCAAGCATGTATTTCCATTTTTTAAAACCAATGTAGAAAAATCTCTTTCTTACAAAATTCCAAGCTATTAGGGTTGAACTAGTGAAATTTCCCAAACTAAGATTACAAAACATTTGTGTTCATTTTTGGTGTATCAATAAATTTTCTTTACATATATTTGTTATTGCTTTAAATTTTTGCCATACAAAAACTCTAAAATTTTCATTTTGTTGTGATCTGTATGCCTTTAATGTCTTTTTTTGTATACGAGATGAAGGGAAAGTGAAAACTCAAGTTTTCATTTAAGAAAAAAGAGTACACATCTAAAATGGAAATGCACAACGCACAAATGTAGAGAGTGATAATTCCAAAAAGTGTCTGTAATTTTTAGAGATTGTAAACTCTTTTTAGTTCTTATATATCAAATTTTGCTATCGTTGGGAAAAGGGGGAGGCGAGGAATTTTAACTGACTGTTGACTCCCAATCCATAAGTCATTCCTTGCAAAAATGTAGCCCGTTACCCATGATAAATCTCTTTACAATCATATGTGATAGTTAGGTTAGCTTTTAGTTAATGGGCAAAATAATGGCTTGTTTGACTCAGGTAAATATCCCACCGCACGTTCACTTGAGAATTTAATGTTATTCACTTTAAAAGGTTTGGATCCATAGGTCATTTGCATCTTTAACATGTTTCAAGCTTGCATATCCATTTTTTAAAACAAGTGTAGAAAAGTCTCTTTCTTATAAAATTCAAGCTATTAGGGTTGAACTAGTGGAATTTCCAAAACTTGGATAACATTTGTGGTGTGTGAATAAATTTCAAAAACTTGGATCACAAAAATTTCTACTCATTTGTGGTGTGTGAATAAATTTCCAAAATTTGGATCACAAAACTTTGTACTCATTTGTGGTGTGTGAATAAATTTTCTTTACTTATTTATTATTGTTTTAAATTTTTTGCGGACATAAACTCTAAAATTTTCATTTTGTTTTGATCGATTTGCCTATTCTCTCTTTTTTTGTTTATGAGTTGAAGGGAAAGTGAAATCTCAAGTTTGTTTTAAGAAAAAAAAGTAAACATCTAAAATGGAAATTCAAAATGGACAAATGTAGGGAGTGATAATTCCAAAAAGTGTCTGTAATTTTTAGGGATTGTATACTCTTTTTAGCTTTTATATATTAGGTTTTGCAATCGTCGGGAAAAGTAGGAGGCAGGGGATTTTTAACCGTGTTGACTCCCAATCCATAAGTTATTCCTTACAAAAACATAGCCTGTTATGCACGATAAATCACTTTATAATTATCTATGATCGTTAGGTGAGCTTTCTGTAAATAGGCAAAATAATGGTTTGTTTGACTCGGATAAATATCCCATCGCACGTTCACATGAGAATTTAATGTTATTCTCTTTAAAAGGTTTGGATCCACAGGTCATTTGCATCTTTAACATGTTTCAAGCATGCATATCTATTTTTTAAAACATGTGTAGAAAAGTCACTTTCTTATAAAATTCAAACTATTAGGGTTGAACCAGTGGAATTTCCCAAACCTTGATAACAAAACTTTTGTAATCATTTGTGGTGTGTGAATAAATTTTCTTTACTTACATTTTTATTGCTTTAAATTTTTTCCATACATAAACTTATAAATTTTCATTTCGTTGTGATCTATTTGCCTTTTATCTCTTTTTTTGTTTATGAGATGAAGGGAAAGTGAAAACTCAAGTATTGATTTATGAAAAAAAAGTAAACATCTAAAATGGAAATGCATAACGCACAAATGTAGGGAGTGATAATTCCAAAAAGTGTCTGTAAGTTTTAGGGATTGTAAACTCTTTTTAGTTTTTATATATTAGGTTTTGCAATCGAAGGGAAAAGGGGGAGGCAAGGGATTTTTAACCGAGTGTTGAGTCCCAATCCATAAATCATTCTTTACAAAAATAAAGCTCGTTACGCATGATAAATCCCTTTACAATCATCTATGATCATTAGGCCAACTTTTTGTAAATGGGCAAAATAATGGCTTGTTTGACTCAGGAAAATAACCCACCACACGTTCACTTGAGAATTTAATGTTATTCTCTTTAAAAGGATTGGATCCATAGGACTTTTGCATATTTAACCTGTTTCAAGCATGCATATCCATTTTTTAAAACATGTGTAGAAAAGTCTCTTTCTTATAAAATTCAAAGCTATTAGGGTTGAACTAGTGGAATTTCCAAAACTTGGATTACAAAACTTTTGTGTTCATTTGTGGTGTGTGAATAAATTTTCTTTACTTACATTTGTTTTTGTTTTAAATTTTTTCTATACAGAAACTCAAAATTTTTCATTTTGATGTGATCTATTTGCCTTTTATCTCTTTTTTTGTATACAAGATGATGGGAAAGTGAAAACTCAAGTTTTGATTTAAGAAAAAAAGGTACACATCTAAAATGGAAATGCACAACGCACAAATGTAGAGAGTGATAATTCCAAAACCTGTCTGTAATTTTTAGGGATTGTAACCTCTTTATAGTTGTTATATATTAGGTTTTGATATCATCAGGAAAAGAGGAAGGCGGGGGATTTTTACCCGAGTGTTGACTTCCAATCAATAAGTCATTCCTTACAAAAATATATCCCGTTACGCATGATAAATCACTTTACAATCAACTATGATCGTTCGGTTAGATTTTTGTAAATGGGCAATATAATGGCTTGTTTGACTCGGATAAATATCCCACCGCACGTTCACCTGAGAATTTAATGTTATTCTCTTTAGAAGGTTTGGATCCACAGGTAATTTACATCTTTAACATGTTTCAAGCATGCATATCCATTTTTTAAAACATATGTAGAAAAGTCTCTTTCTTATAAAATTCAAGCTATTAGGGTTGAACCAGTGGAATTTCTCAAACTTGGATAAAAAATTTTTTTTAATCATTTGTGGTGTGTGAATAAATTTTCTTTACTTACATTTGTTATTGCTTTAAATTTTTCCCATACGTAAACTCTAAAATTTTCTTTTTGTTATGATCTATTTGCCCTTGATCTCTTTTTTTGTTTATGAGATGAAGGGAAAGTGAGAACTCATGTATTGATTTATGAAAAAAAAGTAAACATCTAAAATGGAAATGCACAATGCACCAATGTAGGGAGTGATCATTCTAAAAAGTTTTTGTAATTTTTAGGGATTGTAAGCTCTTTTTATTTTTTATATATTAGGTTTTACAATCGTTAGGAAAAGGGGGAGGTGGGGGATTTTTAACCTAGTGTTGACTCCCTTTACATAAATCATTCCTTACAAAAATATAGCCCGTTACGCATGATAAATCACTTTACAATCATCTATGATCGTTAGGTCAGGCTTTTGTAAATGGGGAAAATAATGGCTTGTTTGACTCCTGTAAATATCCCACAGCACGTTCACTTGAAAATTTAATGTTATTCTCTTTAAAAGGTTTGGATCCATAGGTCATTTGCATCTTTAACATGTTTCAAGCTTGCATATCCATTTTTTAAAACATGTGTAGAAAAGTCTCTTTCTTATAAAATTGAAATCTATTAGGGTTGAACTAGTGGAATTTCCCAAACTTGGATAAAAAAACTAGGGTAATCATTTGTGGTGTGTGAATAAAATTTCTTTACTTACATTTTTTATTGATTTAAATTTTTTCCATACATAAACACTAAAATTTTAATTTTGTTGTGATCTATTTGCCTTTTATCTCTTTTTTTTTATGAGATGAAGGGAAAGTGAAAACTCAAGTTTTTATTTAAGAAAAAAAATTACACATCTAAAATTAAAATGCACAACACACAAATGTATGGAGTGATAATTCCAAAAAGTGTCTGTAATTTTTAGGTATTGTAAACTCTTTTTAGTTTTTATCTATTAGGTATTTTTTGCAATCGTTGGGAAAAGGGGGAGGCGGGGGATTTTTTACCCAGTCTTGACTCCCAATCCTTAAGTCATTCCTTACAAAAATATAGCCCGTTACGTATGATAAATCACTTTTGAATCATCTTTGATCGTTTGGTCAGTTTTTTTGTAAATGCGCAACATAATGGCTTATTTGACTCGGGTAAACATCCCACCGCACGTTCACTTGAGAATTTAATGTTATTCTCTTTAAAAGGTTTGGATTCATATGTCATTTTCATCTTCAACCTGTTTCAAGCATGCATATACATTTTTTATAACATGTGTAGAAAAATTCTTTCTTATAAAATTCCAAGCTATTAGGGTTGAACTAGTGGAATTTCCCAAACTTGGATAACAAAACTTTTGTGTTCATTTGTGGTGTAGGAATAAATTTTCTTTACTTACATTTGTTATTGCTTTAAATGTTTTCCATACATAAACTTTAAAATTTTGATTTTGGTGTGATCTACTTGCCTTTTATCTCTTTTTTTGTTTACGAGATTATGGGAAAGTGAAAATTCAAGTTTTGATTTAAGAAAAAAAAGTACACATCTAAAACGGAAATGCACAATGCACAAATATAAAGAGTGATAATTCCAAAAAGTGTCTATAAACTTTAGGGATTGTAAACTCTTTTTACTTTTTATATATCAGGTTTTGCAATCATCGGGAAAGG
Source organism: Aristolochia californica (assembly GCF_029961685.1). NCBI lineage: Eukaryota > Viridiplantae > Streptophyta > Magnoliopsida > Piperales > Aristolochiaceae > Aristolochia > Aristolochia californica. The sequence continues at coordinate 30,512,194 of NW_027182214.1, read as the reverse complement.
GGGGAGGGGGGGATTTTTAACCGAGTGTTGACTCCCAATCCAAAAGTCATTCCTTACAAACATAAACCCCGTTACGCATGATAAATCACTTTACAATCATCTATGATCATTTGGGCAGCTTTTTGTAAATGGGCAAAATAATGGCTTGTTTGACTCGGGTAAATATCCCACCTCACGTTCACTTAAAAATTTAATGTTATTCTCTTGAAAATGTTTGGATCCATAGGCCAGTTGCATCTTTAACCTGTTTCAAGCATGCATTTCCATTTTTTAAAAACATGTGTAGAAAAATCTCTTTCTTATAAAATTCCAAGCTATTAGGGATGAACTAGTGGAATTTCCCAAACTTGGATAACAAAACTTTTGTGTTCATTTCTAATGTGTGAATCAATATTCATTACTTAAATTTTTTATTGGTTTAAATTGTTTCCATACCTAAACTCTAAAATTTTCTTTTTGTTGTGATCTATTTGCCTTTTATCTCATTTTTTATTTCTTTACGAGATGAAGGGAAAGTGAAAACTCTAGTTTTGATTTAAGAAAAAAGTATAGATCTAAAATCGAAATGCACGATGGACAAATGTAGAGAGTGATAATTCAAAATAGTGTCTGTAATTTTTAGGGTTTGTAAACTCTTTTTAGTTTTTATATATCAGCTTTTGCATTCAATGGGAAAAGGGGGAGGCGGGAGATTTTTAACCAAGTGTTGACTCCCAATCCATAAGTTATTCCTTACAAAAATATATCCGATTACGGATGATAAATCACTTTATAATCATCTATGATTGTTAGGTCTGCTTTTTGTAAATGGGCATAATAATGGCTTGTTTGACACGGGTAAATATCCGACCGCACGTTCACTTGAGAATTTAATGTTATTCTCTTTAAAAGGCTTGGATCCATTCAACATTTGCATCTTTGACATGTTTCAAGCATGCATTTCCATCTTTTAAAACATGTGTAGAAAAGTTTCTTCCTTATAAAATTCCAAGCTATTAGGGTTGAACAAGTGGAATTTCCCAAACTAGGATAACAAAACTTTTGTGTTCATTTGTGATGTGTCAATAAATTTTCTTTACTTACATTTTTTATTGCTTTAAATTTTTTCCATACAACACTCTAAAATTTTCATTTTTTCTTTACTACATGAAGGGAAAGTAAAAACTAAAGTTTTGATTTAAGAAAAAAAAGTACACATCTAAAATTTAAATGCACGATCCACAAATCTAAAGAGTGATAATTCCAAAAAGTTTCTGTAATTTTGGGGATTGTAAACTCTTTTTAGTGTTTATATATCAGGTTTTGCAATCGTCGGGAAAAGGGGGAGGCGAGGGATCTTTAACCGAGTGTTGACTCCCAATCCATAGGTCATTCCATACAAAAATATAGCCCGTTACACAAGATAAATCACTTTACAATCATCTCTGATCGTAAGGTCAGCCTTTTGTAAAGGGGCAAAAATAATGGCTTGTTTGACTATGGTAAATATCCCACCACATGTTCACTTGAGAATTTAATGTTATTCTCTTTAAATGGTTTGGATCCATAGGTCATTTGAATCTTTAACATCTTTCAAGCATGCATTTCCATTTTTTAAAACATGTGTAGAAAAATCTCTTTCTTATAAAATTCCAAGCTATTAGGGTTGAACTTGTGGAATTTAGAAAAATATGATAACAAAATTTTTGTGTTCATTTGTGGTTTGTCAATAAATTTTCTTTACTTACATTTGTTATTGCTTTAAATTTTTTCCATACATAAACTCTAAAATTTTCATTTTGTTGTGATCTATTTGCCTTTTATCTGTTTTTTTGTTTATGAGATGAAGGGAACATGAAAAACAAAGTTTTGATTTAAGAAAAAAAATTACAAATATAAAATTGAAATGCACAATGCACAAATGTGTGGAGTGATAATTCCAAAAAGTTTCAATAATTTTTACAGATTGTAAACTCCTTTTAGATTTTAAATATTAGGTTTAGCAATCGTCGGGAAAAGGGGGAGGGAGGCAGGGGATTTTTATACGAGTGTTGACTCCCAATCCATAAGTCATTCCTGACCAAAATATAGCCCGTTATGCATGATAAATCACTTTATAATCATCTATGATCGTTAGGTCAGATTTTTGTAAATAGGCAAAATAAAGGCTTGTTTGACTTGAGTAAATATCCCGCCGCACGTTCTCTTGAGAATTTAATGTTATTCACTTTAAAAGGTTTGGATCCAAAGGTCATTTGCATCTTTTACATGTTTCAAGCATGCATATCCATTTTTTTAAACATGTATAGAAAAACCTCTTTCTCATAAAATCCCAAGCTATAAGGGTTCAACTAGTGGAATTTACCAAACTTTGATAACAAAACTTTTGTGTTCATTTTTGGTGTGTTAATAAATTTTCTTTACTTACATTTGTTATTGCTTTAAATTTTTTCCATACATAAACTCTAAAATTTTCATTTTGTTGTGATCTATTTGCCTTTTGTCTCTTTTTTTGTTTACGAGATGAATGGAAAGTGAAAACTCAAGTTTTGAGTTAAGAAAAAAAAGTACTCATCTAACCTGGAAATGCACAATGCACAAATGTAGAGAGTGATAATTCCAAATAGTGTATGTAATTTTTTGAGATTGTAAACTCTTTAAAGTTTTTATAAAGTAGGTTTTGTAATCGTTGGGAAAAGGGGGTGGCGAGGGATTTATAACAGAGTGTTAACTCCGAATCCATAGGTCATTCCTTGCAAAAGTATAGCCCATTACGCATGGTAAATCACTTTACAATCATTTATGATCGTTAGCTCAGCCTTTTGTAAATGGGAAAAATAATGGCTTGTTTGATTCTGGTAAATATCCCACCACACGTTCTCTTGAGAATTTAATGTTATTCTCTTTAAAAGGCTTGGATCCATAGGTCATTTGCATCTTTAACAAGTTTCAAGCTTGCATATCCATTTTTTAAAACATGTGTAGAAAAGTCTATTTATTATAAAATTCAAAGCTATTAGGGATGAACTAGTGGAATTTCCCAAACTTGGATAAAAAAAATTTTGTAATCATTTGTGGTATGTGAATAAATTTTCTTTAGTTACATTTGTTATTGCTTGAAATTTTTTCCATACATAAACTCTAAAAATTTCATTTTGTTGTGATCTATTTGCCTTTTATCTCTTTTTTTGTTTATGAGATGAAGGGAAAGTGAAAGCTCAAGTTTTGATTTATGAAGAAAAAGTACACGTCTCAAAAGGAAAGGCACAATGCACAAATGTAAGGTGTGATAATTCCAAAAAGTTTCTGTAATTTTTAGGGATTGTGAACTCTTTTTAGTTTTTATATATAAGGTTTTGCAATCGTCAGGAAAAGGGGGAGACGAGGGATTTTTAACTGACTGTTGACTCCCAATCCATAAGTCATTTCTTACAAAAATATAGCACATTACGCAAGATAAATCTCTCTACAATCATCTATGATCGTTATGTCAACTTTTTGATAATGGGCAAAATAATGGCTTGTTTGACTCGGGTAAATATCCGACCGCACGTTCGCATGAGAATTTAATGTTATTCCCTTTAAAAGGTTTGGATCCAAAGGTCATTTGCATCTTTAACCTGTTTCAAGCATGCATTTCCATTTTTTAAAACATGTGTAGAAAAATCACTTTCTTATAAAATTCCAAGCTATTAGGGTAGAACTAGTGGAATTTCCCAAACTTGGATTACAAAAATTTTGTGTTCATATGTGGTGTGTGAATAAATTGTCATTACTTACATTTCTTATTGCTAAAAATTTTTCCATACCTAAACTCTAAAATTTTCTTTGTGTTGTGATCTATTTGCCTTTTATCTCTTTTTTTTTACGAGATAAAAGGAAAGTGAAAACTCTAGTTTTGTTTTAAAAAAAAAGTACACATCTAAAATGGAAATGCACGATGCACAAATGTAGAGAGTGATGAATCCAAAATATGTCTTCAATTTTTAGGGATTGTAAACTCTTTTTAGCTTTTATAGATCAAGTTTTGCAATCCAAGAGAAAAGGGGGAGGCGGGGGATTTTTAACCAAGTGTTGACTCCCAATCCATAAGTCATTCCATAAAAAAATATAGCCCATTATGCTTGATAAATCACTTTATAATCATCTATGATCGCTAAGTTTGCTTTTTCTAAATGTGAAAAATAATGGCTTGTTTGACTCGGGTAAATATCCGACTGCACGTTCACTTGAGAATTTAATTTTATTCTCTTTAAAAGGTTTGGATCCATAGGTCATTTGCATCTTTAACAAGTTTCAAGCTTGCATATCATTTTTTAAAAACAAGTGTAGAAAAGTGTCTTTCATATAAAATTCGAAGCTATTCGGGATGAACTAGCGGAATTTCCCAAACTTGGATAAAAAAACTTTTGTAATCATTTGTGGTGTGTGAATAAATTTTCTTTACTTACATTTTTTATTGTTTTAAAATTTTTCCATACATAAACTCTAAAATTTTCATTTTGTTGTGATCTATTTGACTTTTATCTCTTTTTTTGTTTATGAGATGAAGGGAAAGTGAAAACTCAAGTTTTGATTTAAGAAAAAAAAGTACACATCTAAACTGGAAATGCACAATGCACAAATGTATAGAGTGATAATTCCAAAAAGTTTCTGTAATTTTTAGGTATTTTAAACTCTTTTTAGATTTTAAATATTAGGTTTTGCAATCCTCGGGAAAAGGTTGAGGCAGGGGATTTTTAACTGAGTGTTGACTCCCAATCTATAAGTCATTAGTTACGAAAAATATAGCCCGTTACGCATGATAAATAACTTTACAATCATTTATGATCGTTAGGTCAGCTTTTTGTAAATGGGCAAAATAATGGCTTGTTTGACTAGGGTAAATATCCCGCCGCACGTTCACTTGAGAATTTAATGTTATTCTTTTTAAAATGTTTGGATCCATAGGTCATTTGCATCTTTAACAAGGTTTTAGCATGCATATCCATTTTTTAAAACATGTGTCAAAAAACTTTTTCTTATAAAATTCCAAGCTATTAGGGTTGAACTAGTGGAATTTCCCAAACTTGGATATCAAATCTTTTGTGTTCATTTTTGATGTGTGAATAAATTTTCTTTACTTACTTTTGTTATTGCTTTAAATGTTTTTCATACATAAACTTTAAAAATTTCTTTTTGTTGCTTTTTGCCTTTTATCTCTTTTGTTATTTACGAGATGAAGGGAAAGTGAAAACTCAAGTTTTGATTTAAGAAAAAAAAAAGTACACATATAAAAGGGAAATGCACAACACACAAATGTAGAAAGTGAGAATTCCAAAAAGTGTCTGTATTTTTTACGGATTGTAAACTCTTTTTAGTTTTTATATATCAGGTTTTGCAATCATCGGGAAAAGGGGGAGGGGGGGATTTTTAACCGAGTGTTGACTCCCAATCCATAAGTCATTCCTTACAAAAATATAGCCCGTTATGCATGATAAATAACTTTACAATCATCCATATCGTTTGGTCTACTTTTAGTAAATGGGCAAAATAATGGCTAGTTTGACTCGGGTAAATATCCCACCACACGGTCACTTGAGAATTTAATGTTATTCTCTTTAACATGTTTGGATCCATAGGTCATTTGCATCTTTAAAATGTTTCAAGAAAGCATTTCCATTTTTTAAAACAAGTGTAGAAAAATCTCGTTCTTATAAAATTCCAAGCTATTAGGATTGAACTAGTGGAATTTCATAAATTTTGATAAAAAAACTTTTGTGTTCTTTTGTGGTGTGTGAATAAATTTTCTTTACTTACATATGTTATAGCTTTAACTTTTTTCCATAGCTAACCTCTAAAACTTTCTTTTTGTCGTGATCTATTTACCTTTTATCTTTTTTCTTTGTTTCCGTGATGAACGGAAAGTGAAAACTCAAGTTTTGATTTAAGAAAAAAAAGTACACATCTAAAATGGTAATGCACAATGCACAAATGTAGAGAGTGATAATTCCAAATAGTGTCTGTAATTTTTAGGGATTGTAAACTCTTTTTACTTTTTATACATCAGGTTTTACAATCGTCGGGAAAAGGGGGAGGCAGGGGATTTTTAACAGAGGGCTGACTCCCAATACATAAATCATTCCTTACAAAAATATAGCTCGTTACACATGATAAATCATTTTACAATCATATATGAACGTTAGGTCACTTTTAGTAAATGTGCAAAATAAAGGGTTGTTTGACTCGGGTAAATATTCCACCGCACGTTCACTTGAGAATTTAATGTTATTCTCCTTAAAAGGTTTGGATCCATAGGTCATTAGCATCTTTAACATGTTTCAAGCATGCATATCCATTTTTTAAAACATGTGTAGAAAAGTCTCTTTCTTATAAAACTCCAAGCTATAAGGGTTGAACTAGTGGAATTTCCAAAACTTGGATAACAAAACTTTTGTGGTCATTTGTAGTGTGTGAATAAATTTACTTTACTTACATTTGTTATTGGTTTCAAATTTTTTCCACACATAAAATATAAAGAATTCATTTTGCTATGATCTATTTGCCTTTTATCTCTTTTTTTGTTTACAAGATGAAAGGAAAGTGAAAATTCAAGTTTTGATTTGAGAACAAAAAGTACACATCTAAACAGGAAATACACAATGCACAAATGTAGAGAGTGATAATTCCAAAAAGTGTCACTAATTTTTAGGTATTGTAAACTCTTTTTATATTTTAAATATTAGGTTTTGCAATTCTCGGGAAAAGGGGAAGGCGGGGGATTTTTAACCGAGTGTTGACTCCCAATCCATATGTTATTCCTTAACAAAATATAGCCTATTACACATGATAAATCACTTTACAATCATCTATGATCGTTAGGTCGGCCTTTTGTAAAGGGGCAAAATAATATCTCGTTTGACTCTGGTAAATATCCCACCACACGTTCACTTGAGAATTTAATTATATTCTCTTTAAATGGTTTGGATCCATAGGTCATTTGCATCTTTAACATGATTCTAGCATGCATTTCCGTTTTTTAAAACATGTGTAGAAAAATCTCTTTCTTATAAAATTCCAAGCTATTAGGGTTGAACTAGTGGAATTTCCCAAACTATGATAACAAAACTTTTGTGTTCTTTTGTGGTGCGTCAATAAATTTTCTTTACTTACATTTGTAATTTCTTTAAATTTATTCCATACATAAACTCTTAAATTTTCATTTTATTGTGATCTATTTGCGTTTTATCTCTTTTTTTGTTTACGAGATGAAGGGAAAGTGAAAACTCAAGTTTTGATTTAAGAAAAAAGAGTACACATCTAAAATGGAAAAACACAACACAAAAAAGTAGAGAGTGATAATTCGAGAAAGTGTCAGTTATTTTTAGGGATTGTAAACTCTTTGTAGTTCCTATATTAGGTTTTGCAATCTTCGGGAAAAGGGGGAGGCGGGGAATTTTTAACCGAGTGTTGACTCCCAATCCATAAGTCATTCCTTAAAAGAATATATCCCATTACGCATGATAAATCAACTTTTTCTAAATGGGAAAATAATGGCTTGTTTGTCTCGGGTAAATATCCCACCGCATGTTCCCTTGAGAATTTAATGTTATTCTCTTTAAAAGGTTTGGATCCATAGGTCAATCGCATATTTAACATGTTTCAAGCATGCATATCCATTTTTTAAAACATGTGTAGAAAAATCTCTTTCTTATAAAATTCCAAGCTATTAGGGTTTAACTAGAGGAATTTCCCAAACTTGGATAACAAAACGTTAGGGTACATTAGTGGTGTGTGAATAAATTTTCTTTACTTACATTTTTTATTGCTTTAATTTTTTTCCATACCTTCACTCTAAAATTTTCTTTTTGTTGTGATCTATTTGCCTTTTATCTCTTTTTTTTTTTGTATACGAGATGAAGGGAAAGTGAAAACTCAACTTTTGATTTTAGAAAATAAAGTACACATCTAAAATAGAAATTCACAATACACAAATGTAGAGAGTGATAATTCCAAAAAGTGTCAGTAATTTTTAGGGATTGTAAACTCTTTTTAGTTTTTATATATCAAGTTTTGCGATCGTCGGGAAATGAGGGAGGCAGGGGATTTTTAACCGAGTGTTGACTCCAAATCCACAACTCATTCCTTACAAAAATATAAGCAGTTACCAATGATAAATCACTTTACAATCATCTATGATCGTTAGGTCTGCTTTTTGTAAATGGGCAAAATAAGGGCCTGTTTGACTCGGGTAAATATCCCACCGCACGTTCACTTGAGAATTTAATGTTATTCTCTTTAAAAGGTTTGGATCCATAGGTCATTTGCATCTTTAACATGTTTCAAGCATGCATTTCCAATTTTTTAAACACGTGTATAAAAATCTCTTTCTTATAAAATTCCAAGCTCTTAGGGTTGAACTAGTGGAATTTCTCGAACTTGGATAACAAAACTTTTGTGTTCATTTGTGGTGTGTGAATAAATTTTCTTTACATACATTTGTTATTGCTTTAAATTTTTTCCATTCAAAAAATCTAAAATTTTAATTTTGTTGTGATCTGTTTGCCTTTTATCTCTTTTTTTGTTTACGAGATAAAGCGAAAGTGAACACTCAAGTTTTGATTTCAGAAAAAAAAGTAAACATCTTGAATCAAAATGCACAATGGACAAAAGTAGAGAGTGATAATTCCAAAAAGTGTCTGTATTTTTTAGGGATAGTAAACTCTTTTTAGTTTTTATATATCTGGTTCTGCAATTGTCGGAAAAAGGGGGAGGCGGTGGATGTTTAACCGAGTGTTTACTCTCAATCCATGAGTTATTCCTTACAAAATATAGGCCATCACGCATGATAAACCACTTTACAACCATCTATGATTGTCAGGTCAACTTTTTGTCAATGGGCAAATTAATGGCTTGTTTGACTCGAGTAAATATCCCACCGCATGTTCACTTGAGAATTTAATGTTATTCTCTTTAAAAGGTTTGGATCCATAGGTCATTTGCATCTTTAACATGTTTCAAGCATGCATTTCCGTTTTATAAAACATGTGTAGAAAAATCTCTTTCTTATAAAATTCCAAGCTATTAGGGTTGAACTAGTGGAATTTCCCAAATTTGGATAACAAAACTTATGTGTTCATTTGTGGTGTGTGAATAAATTTTATTTACTTACATATTTTATTGCTTAAAATTTTTTCCATACATAAAATCTAAAATTTTCATTTTATTGTGATGTGTTTGCCTTTTATCTCTTTTTTTGTTTACGTGATGAAAGGAAAGTGAAAATTCAAGTTTTGATTTAAGAAAAAAAGTACACATCTAAAATGGAATTGCTCATTGCACAAATGTAGAGAGTGATAATTCCAAAAAGTGTCTGTAATTTTTAGGGATTGTAAACTCTTTTTTAGTTTTTATATATTAGGTTTTCCAATCGTCAGGAAAAAGGGGGAGGCGGGGGATTTTTAACTGAGTGTTGAATCCCAATCTATAAGTCATTCCTTACTAAAATATAGTGCATTACGCATGATAAATCACTTTACAATCATCTATGGACGTTAGAGAGCTTTTTGTAAATGGGCAAAATAATGGCTTGTTTGACTCAGGTAAATATCCCACCTCACGGTCACTTAAGAATTTAATGTTATTCTCTATAAAAAGTTTGGATCCATAAGTCATTTTCATCTTTAACATGTTTCAAGCATGCATTTCCATTTTTTAAAACATGTGTAGAAAAATCATTTTCTTATAAAATTCCTAGCTATTAGGGTTGAAATAGTGGGATTTACCAAATTTGGATAACAAAACTTTTGTGTTCATTTGTGGTGTGTGAATAAATTTTCATTACTTACATATGTTATTGCTTTAAATTTATTTCCAAACATAAACTCTAAAATTTTGATTTTGTTGTGATCTATTTGCCCATTATCTCTTTTTTTGGTTACGACATGAAGGGAAAGTGAAAATTCAGGTTTTGATTTAAGAAAAAAGTACACAAATAAAATTGAAATGCACAATGCACAAATGAAGAGAGTGATAATTCCAAAAAGTGTCTGTAATTAGAGGGGATTGTAAACTCTTTTTTAGCTTTTATATATCAGGTATTGCAATCGTCGGGAAAAGGGGGAGGCGGGAAATTTTTAACCGAGTGTTGACACCCAATCCATAAGTCATTCCTTATAAAAATATAGCCCGCTACACATGATAAATCACTTTACAATCATCTATGATCGTTAGGTCAACTCTTTGTAAAAGGGCAAAATAATGGCTTGTTTGATTCGGGTAAATATCCCACTGCACATTCACTTGAGAATTTAATGTTATTCTCTTTAAAAGGTTTGGATCCATAGGTCATTTGCATCTTTAACATGTTTGAAGCATGCATATCCATTTTTTAAGACATGTGCAGAAAAATCTCTTTCTTATGAAATTCCAAACTATTAGGGTTGAACCAGAGGAATTGCCCAAACTTGAATAACAATGCTTTTGTGTACATTAGTGGTGTGTGAATAAATTTTCTTTACTTAAATTTTTTATTGCTTTAAATTTTTTCCATGCCTAAACTCCAAAATTTTCTTTTTGTTGTGCTCTATTTGCCTTTTATCTCTATTTTTTTTTGTTTACGAGATGAATGGAAGTGAAAACTCAAGTTTTGATTTAATAAAAAAAGTAAACATCTAAAATGGAAATTCACAATGCACAAATGTAGATAGTGATAATTCCAAAAAGTGTCAGTAATTTTTAGGGATTGTACACACTTTTTAGTTTTTATATCTCAGGTTTTGCAATCATCGGGAAGAGGGGGAGGCGGGGAATTTTTAACCGAGTGTTGACTCCCAATCCATAAGTCATTTCTTAAAAAAATATAGCCCGGTACGCATGATAAATCACTTTACAATCATCTATGATCGTTAGGTCAACTTTTTGTAAATGGGCAAAATAATGGCTAGTTTGACTCAGGTAAATATCCCACCGCACGTTCACTTTAGAATTTAATGTTGTTCTCTTTAAAAGGTTTGGATCCATAGGTCATTTGCATCTTTAACATGTTTCAACCATGCATTTCAAATTTTGAAAACATGTGTAGAAAAATCTGTTGCTAATAAAATTCAAAGCTATTAGTTTTGAAGTAGTGGAATTTCCCAAACTTGGATAACAAAACTTTTGTGTTCATTTGTGGTGGTTGAAGGAATTTTCTTTACTTACATTTGTTATTACTTTAAATTTTTTCCATACATAAACTCTAAAATTTTCATTTTGTTGTGATCTGTTTGCCTTTGATCTCCTTTTTTGTTTACGAGATAAAGGGAATGCTAACACTCAAGTTTTGATTTAATAAAAAAAAGTACACATCTTGAATGGAAATTCACAATCCACAAATGTAGAGTGATAATTCCAAAAAGTGTCCGTAATTTTTAGGGAGTGTAAAATCTTTTTAGTTTTTATATTTCTGGTTTAGCAATCGTCGGGAAAAGGGGGAGGCGGGGGATTTTAAACCAAGTGTTTACTATCAATCCAGGAGTCATTCCTTAAAAAAATATAGGTCGTTATGCTTGTTAAATCACTTTACAATCATCTATGATCGTTAGGTCAACTTTTTGTCAATGGACAAAATAATGGCTTGTTTTACTCGGGTAAATATCCCACCGCACGTTCTCTTGAGAATTTAATGTTATTCTCTTTAAAAAGTTTGGATCCATAGGTCATTTGCATCTTTAACATGTTTCAAGCATGCATTTCCTTTTTTTAAAACATGTGTAGAAAAATCTCTTTCTTATAAAATTTCAAGCTATTATGGTTGAACAAGTGGAATTTCCAAAATTTGATAACAAAACTTTTGTGTTCATTTGTGGTGTGTGAATAAATTCACTTTACATACATATATTATTGCTTGAAATTTTTTCCATACATAAACTCTTAAATTTTCATTTTTTTGTGATCTATTCGACTTTGATCTCTTTTTTTTTTTGTTTACGAGATTAAGGGAAATTGAAAATTCAAGTTTTGATTTAAGAAAAATAGTACACCTTTGAAATGGAAATGCACAATGCACAAATGTAGAGAGTTATAATTCCAAAAACTGTTTGTAAATTTTAGGGATTGTAAACGCTTTTTTAGTTTTTATATATCAGATTTTGCAATCGTTGGGAAAAGGGGGAAGCGGGGGATTTTTAACCGAGTGTTAACTCCCAATCCATAAGTCATTCCTCAAAAAAATATAGCCCGTTACGCATGATAAATCACTTTACAGTCATCTATGATCGTTAGGTCAGCTTTTTATAAATGGGCCAAATAATGGCTTGTTTGACTAGGGTAAATATCCCACCGTGCATTCACTTGAGAATTTAATGTTCTTCTCTTTAAAAGGTTTGGATCCATAGGTCATTAGCTTCTTTAACATGTTTCAAGCATGCATATCCATTTTTTAAAACATGTGTAGAAAAATCAATTTCTTATTAAATTTCAAAGTATTCGCGTTGAAGTAGAGGAATTTCCCAAACTTGGATAACAAAACTTTTGTGTTCATTAGTGGCGTGTGAATAAATTTTCTGTATTTAAATTTTTTATTTCTTTAAACTTTTTCCATACCTAAACTCTAAAATTTTCTTTTTCTTCTGATCTATTTGCCTTTTATCTTTTTTTTTTTTTTAACAAGTTGAAGGGAAAGTGAAAACTCAAGTTTTGATTTAAGAAAAAAAAGTACACATCTAAAATGGAAATTGACAATGCACAAATGTAGAGAGTGATAATTTCAAAAAGTGGCTGTAATTTTTAGGGTTGTAAACTCTTTTTAGTTTTTATATATCAGGTTTTGAAATCGTCGGGAAAAGGGGGAGGGAGGGGATTTTTTACCGAGTGTTGACTTCCAATCCATAAGTCATTCCTTACAAAAATAAAGCCCGTCACGCATGATAAATCACTTTACAATCATCTATGATCATTAGGTTAGCATTTTTTAAATGGGAAAAATAATGGCTAGTTTGACACGGGTAAATATCCCACCGCACTTTCACTTGAGACTTTAATGTTATTCTCCTTAAAAGTTTTGGATCCATAGGTCATTTGCCTCTTCAACATGTTTCAAGCATGCATATCCATTTTTTAAAACATGTGTAGAAAAATCACATTCTTATAAAATTTTGAGCTATTAGGGTTGAACTAGTGGAATTTTCCAAACTTGGATAACAAAACTTTTGTGTTCGTTTGTGGTGTGTGAATAAATTTTCGTTACCTACATTTTATTGCTTTAAATTCTTTCCTTAAATAAACTCTAAAATTTGCATTTTGTTGTGATCTACTGGCCTTTTTTCTCTTTTCTTGTTCACGATATGAAGGGAAAGTGAAAACTCAAGTTATGATTTATGAAAAAAGTATACATCTAAAATGGAAATGCACAATGCACAAATGTAGAGAGAGATAATTCCAAAAATGTCTGTAATTTTTAGGAATTGTACACTCTTTTTAGTTTTTATATATCAGGTTGTGCAAAAGTCGGGAAAGGGGGCAACCGGGGGATTTTTAATTGAATATTGACTCCCAATCCATTAGTCATTCCTTACAAAAATATCGCCCGGTACGCATGATAAATATTTTTACAATCATCAATGATCGTTAAGTCAACTTTTTGTTAATGGGCAAGATGATGGCTTGTTTGACTCGGGTAAATATCCCATTGCACCTTCACTTGAGAATTTAATATTATTCTCTTTAAAAGGTTTCGATCCATAGGTCATCTGCATCCTTAACATGTTTCAAGCATGCATATCCATTTTTTAAACATGTGTAGAAAAATATCTTTCTTATAAAATTAAGAGCTATTAGGGTTCAACTAGTGGAATTTCCAAAACTTGGATAACAAAACTTTTGTGTTCATTTATGGTGCGTGAATAAATTTTCATTACTTACATTTCTTATTGCTTTAAATTCTTTAAATTCTTAAACTCTAAAATTTTCATTATGTTGTGATCTGTTTGCGTTTTATCTCTTTTTTTGTGTACGAGATGAAGGGAAAGTGAAAACTCAAGTTTTGATTGAAGAAAAAAGTATACATGTAAAATGGAAATGTACAATGCACAAATGTAGACAGATATAATTACAAAAAGTGTCTTTAATTTTTAGGGATAATAAACTCTTTTTAGTTTTTATATATCAGGTTTTGGAAACGTTAGGAAAAGGGAGAGGCGGGAGATTTTTAACTTAGTGTTGACTCCCAATCCATAAGTCATTCCTTACTAAAATATAGCCCATTACGCATGATAAATCACTCTACAATCATCTATGATCGTTAGGTCAGCTTATTGTAAATGGGCAAAATAATGGCTTGTTTGACTCGGGTAATTATCCCACCGCACCGTCACTTGAGAATAAAATGTTATTCTCTTTAGAAGGTTTGGATCCATAGGTCATTTGCATCTTTAATATGTTTCAAGCACACATTTCCATTTTTGAAAACGTGTAGAAAAATCTCTTTCTTATAAAATTTTGAGCTATTAGGGTTGAACTAGTGAAAATTCCCAAACTTGGATAACAAAACTTTTTTGTTTCTTTGTGGGGTGTGAATAATTTTTCTTATCTTACATTTTTTATTACTTTAAGTTATTTCCATACATAAACTCTAAAATTTGCATTTTGTTGTGATGTATTTGCCTTTTATCTCTTTTTTTGTCTACGAGATGAAGGGAAAGTGAAAACTAAAGTTTTCATTTGACAAAAAAGTATACATCTAAAATAGAAATGCACAATGCACAAATGTAGTGAGAGATAATTCCTAAAAGTGTCTATAATTTTTAGGGATTGTAAACTCTTTTTAGTTTTTATATATCGGGTTCTGCAATCGTCGGGAAAAGGGGGAGGCGGGGGAATTTTAACTGAGTGTTGACTCCCAATCCATTAGTCATCCCTAACCAAAGTATACCCGTTACGCATGACAAATCACTTTACAATCATCTATGATCATTATGTCAGTTTTATGTAAATGGGCAAAATAATGGCTTGTTGGATTCAGGTAAATATCCCATCGTAGCTTCACTTGAGAATTTAATGTTATTCTTTTCCAAAGGTTTCTATCCATAGGTCATTTGCATCTTTAACTTGTTTCAAGCATGCATATCCATTTGATAAAACATGTGTAGAAAAATCTCTTTCTTATATAATTATGAGCTATTAGGGTTGAAGTAGTGGAATTTCCCAAACTTGGATAACAAAACTTTTGTGTTAATTTTTGGTGTGTGAATAAATTTTCTTTACTTACATTTTTTATTGCTTTAAATTCTTTAAATATATAAACTCTAAAATTTTCATTTTGTTGTGATCTATTTGCGTTGTATCTCTTTTTTTGTTTACGAGATGAAGGGAAAGTGAAAACTCAAGTTTTGATTGAAGAAAAAAGTAACATCTAAAATGGAAATGCACAATGCACAAATGTAGAGAGAGATAATTCCTAAAAGTGACTGTAATTTTTAGCGATTGTAAACTCTTTTTAGTTTTAATATATAAGGTTTTGCAATCGTCGGGAAAAGGGGGGGGGGGGGGGGGGGGGGGGGGGGGGGGGGGGGGT
This sequence comes from Aristolochia californica, assembly GCF_029961685.1. Lineage (NCBI taxonomy): Eukaryota > Viridiplantae > Streptophyta > Magnoliopsida > Piperales > Aristolochiaceae > Aristolochia > Aristolochia californica. Next base: position 30,496,683 of record NW_027182214.1, on the reverse strand, counting down.
ATTTTAACAGAGTGTTGACTCCCAATCCATAACTTATTCCTTAAAAAAATATAGCCCGTTACGCATGATAAATCACTTTACAATCATCTATATCGTTTGGTCAGCTTTTTGTAAATGGGCAAAATAATGGCATGTTTGACTCGGGTAAATATCCCACCGCACCTTCTCTTGAGAATTTAATGTTAATCTCTTTAAAATGTTTGGATCCATAGGTCATTTTCATCTTTAACATGATTGAAGCATGTGTATCCATTTTTTAAAACATGTGTAGCAAAATCACTTTTTTAAAAAATTACGAGCTATTAGGGTTGAACTAGTGGAATTTTCCAAACTTGGATAACGAAACTTTTGTGTTCATTTGTCGTGTGTGAATAAGTTTTCTTTAAATACATTATTCATTGGTTTAAATTATTTCCATACATAAACTCTAAATTTTTCATTTTGTTGTTATCTATTGGCCTTTTATCTCTTTTTTTGTTCACGAGATGAAGGGAAAGTGTAAACTCAAGTTTTGATTTATGGCAAAAGTATACATCAAAAATGGAAATGCACAATGCACAAATGTAGAGAGAGATAATTCCAAAAATTGTCTGTAATTTTTAGGGATTGCAAACTCTTTTTAGTTTTTATATATCAAGTTGTGCAAACCTCTGGAACGGTGGCAAGCAGGGGTTTTAAACTGAGTGTTGACTCCCAATCCATTAGTCATTCCTTACAAAAATATAGGCCGTTATGCATGATAAATATTTTCACAATCATCAATGATCGTTAGGTCAACTTTTTGTAAATGGGCAAAATAATGACTTATTTGACTCGGGTAAATATCCCACCGCACCTTCACTTGAGAATTTAATGTTATTCTCTTTAAAAGGTTTCAATCCATAGGTGATTTTCATCTTTAATGTTTCAAGCATGCATATCCTTTTTTTAAAACATGTGTAGAAAAATCTCTTTCTTATCAAATTAAGAGCTATTAGGGTTTAACTAGTGGAATTTCCCAAACTTGGATAACAATACTTTTGTTTTCATTTGTGGTGTGTGAATAAATTTTCTTTACTTACATTTGTTATTTCTTTACATTCTTTCCATACATAAACTCTGCAATTTTCATTTTTTTGTGATCTATATGCCTTTTATCTCTTTTCTTGTTTACGAGATGAAGGGAAAGTGAAAAATCAAGTTTTTATTTAAGAAAAAGTATACATCTCAAATAGAAATGCACATTGCACAAATTTAGAGAGAGATAATTCCTAAAAGTGTCTGTAATTTTTAGGGATTGAAAACTCTTTTTAGTTTTTATATATCAGGTTTTGCAATCATGGGGAAAAGGGGGAGGCGGGGCATTTTTAACCGAGTGTCGACTGCTAATCCATAAGTCATTCCTTATAAAAATATAGCATGTTACACATGATAAATCACTTTAAAATCATCTATGATCGTTAGGTAACCTTTATGGGCAAAATAATGGCTGGTTTTACTCTGGTAAATATCCCACCGAACCTTAAGTTGAGAATATAATGCTATTCTCTTTAAAAGGTTTCGATCCATAGGTCATTTGCATCTTTAACATGTTTTGAGCATGCATAGCCATTTTTTTAAAACATGTGTAGAAAAAAACATTTCTTATAAAATTACGAGCAATTAGGGTTGAACTAGTGAAATTTCCCAAACTTGGATATGAAAAATTTTGTGTTCATTTGTGGGGTGTGAATAAATTTTCTCTACTTATATATAGTATTTCTTTAAATTATTTCCATACATAAACTCTAAAATTTTCATTTCGTTGTGATCTATTTGCCTTTTATCTCTTTTTTAGTTTACGATATGAAGGGAAAGTAAAAACTCAAGTTTTGATTTAAGAAAAAAGTATACATCCAAAATGGAAATGCACTATGCAAAAATGTAGAAAGAGATAATTCATAAAAGATTATGTAATTTTTAGTGATAGTAAACTCTTTTTAGTTTTTATATATCAGGTTTTGAATCGTAGGGAAAAGGGGGAGGTGGCGGATTTTTAACTGAGTGTTGACTCCCAATCCATAAGTCATTCCTTACAAAAATATAGCCCATTACACATGATAAATCACTTTAAAATCATCATTGATCGTTAGATCAGTTTTTTTGTAAATGGGCAAAATAATGGCTTGTTTGACTTGGGTAAATATCCCACCGTACGTTCACTTGAGAATTTAATGTTATTCTCTTTAAATAGTTTCTATCAATAGATCATTTGCATCTTTAACATGTTTCAAGCATGCATATCCATTCTTTCAAACATGTGTAGAAAACTCTCTTTCTTAAAAATTACCGATCTATTAGGGTTGAACTAGTGGAATTTCCCAAACTCCAATAACAAAACTTTTGTGTTCATTTGTGGTGTGTGAATAAATTTTCTTTACTTACATATATTATTTCTTTATATTCTTTCCATACATTAACTTTAAAATTTTCATTTTGTTGAGATCTTTTTGCCTTTTATCTCTTTTGTTGTTTACAACATGAAGGGAAAGTGAAAACTCGTGTTTTAATTTAAGAAAAAATTATATATCCAAAATGGAAGTGCACTATGCACAAATGTAGAGCAAGATAACACCAAAACTTTTCTGTGCTTTTTAGGGATTGTAAACTCTTTTTAGTTTTTATATATCAGGTTTTGCAATCGTCGGGAAAAGGGGGAGGCGGGCGATTTTAACTGAGTGTTTACTCCCAATCCAAAAGTCATTCATTACAAAATAAAGCCCGTTACGCATGATAAATATATTTACAATCATCTATGATCGTTAGGTCAACTTTTTGAAAATGGGCAAAATAATGGCTTGCTTGACTCGAGTAAATATCCCACCGCACCATCACTTGAGAATTTAATGTTATTCTCCTTAAAATTTGTGGATCCATAGGTCATTTGCATCTTTAACATGTTTCACTCATGCATATCCATTTTTTAAAAAATATGTAGAAAAATCTCTTTCTTATAAAATTCCGAGCTATTAGAGTTGCCTTAGTGGAATTTTCCAAACTTGAATAACAAAACTTTTGATTTCATTTGTGGTGTGTGAATAAATCTTCTTTATCTACATTTGTTATTGCTTTAAATTCATTCCTTACATAAACCCTAAAATTTTCATTTTGTTGTGATCTATAGGCCTTTTTCTCTTTTTTTTGGTCCATGAGATGAAGGGAAAGTGAAAACTCAAGTTTTGATTTATGAAAAAAGTATACATCTAAAATGGAAATGCACAATGCAAAAATGTAGAGAGAGATATTTCCAAAAATGTCTGTAATTTTTAGGGATTGTAAACTCTTTTTAATTTTTATATATCAAGTTGTGCATACGTCGGGAAACGTGGCAAGCGGGGGATTTTTAACTGAGTATTGACTGCCAATCCATTAGTCATTCCTTACAAAAATATAGCCCATTTCTCATGATAAATATTTTTTCAATCATCAATGATCGTTAGGTCAACGTTTTGTGAATGGGAAAATAATGACTTGTTTGACTTTAGTAAATATCCCACCGCACCTTCACTTGATAATTTAATGTTATACTCTTTAAAAGGTTTCGATCCATAGGTCATTTGCATCTTTAACATGTTTCAGGCATGCATATCCATTTTCTAAAACATGTGTAGAAAAATCTCTTTCTTATATAATTAAGAGCTATTAGGTTTTAACTAGTGGAATTTCCCAAACTTGGATAACAAAACTTTTGTGTTCATTTATGGTGTGTGAATAAATTTTCTTTACTAAAATTTCTTATTGCTTTAAATTCTTTCCATACATAAACTCTACAATTTTCATTTTGTTGTGATCTATATGGCTTTTACCTCTTTTTTTGTTTACGAGATGAAGGAAAACTGAAAACTCAAGTTTTGATTTAAGAAAAAAGGATACATCTAAAATGGAAATACACATTGCACAAATTTAGAGAGAGATAATTCCAAAAAGTTTTTGTAATTTTTAGCGATTGCAAACTCGTTTTAGTTTTTATATATCAGGTTTTGCAATCGTCAGGAAAAGGGGGAGGCAGGGGATTTTTAACTGAGTGTTGACTGCTGATAGATGCCATATTTTGACATGAGAACTAGGTTAATTATAATAGAATAACCTTTATAATTGTATTATGGGTAGTTACTTATCGGTTTTCAAATGAAATGAGCATTTATTGAATTTGGCATTAATCACTGTCGATATTGCATATTTCTCTCTCCTGAATTATATTTCATTATTTTTTTAGTCTTATTTCTTCCTGAAATGCTTTTTATAGATTCAATTATGGAATTTCAGGAGAATTTGGGTGGAGAAGAAGATATTTACCAAAATGCCCTTAGTGAAATGGAGGTAATTTCTAGGGCAAATCGTTTTAAAATAAGAAAATCATATTTAAAGAAGAAGAGGGGCGTGAAGAGAAGGAGAGCGTAAAGAGAAGAGGAGTAGAGACCAAAAGGGAGGACTTTGACCGGAAACAGGGGAGGACCCGACAGGAGTTCCCCACCGCTGTTTGCCGGCCAAGACCTTTCGCCACCGTCGTCCACCGTCGTTCACCACCATCAGGCAACCGAGAACAGACCCGAGGAGAGCTCGAGAGAGTCTCCGTCGCGGCGAGTTCGACGCTGCCATTCTTTGCTCGCCAGCCCGGGAGGGGATCCGAGAGGGCTTCTCCGGCGCCACTTCCGTTTTCAGACCATCCTCCGGCGTCGTTTACATATTCCGACCAGTCCCGGAGCCATTCCGACTCTAACCGAGACTCGAGAGAGCCGGTTAGAGAACGTCAGCTCTGTTTCGCTCTTCGCCGGACATTACCTCCGGCCGTCGGCTTCTAACCGTCGTCGCCAGCGTCGTCTCTACCTCCGGCCACTCACTATTGCTACCCGACGCCACCAATTTCCAGAAATCGCAGCACCCGTGAGAACGAGTTGCTGCCCGAGCGAGAGGAGGAAGAAGGGGAGTAATTCGTCATTATTGAATTTGATTTTTTATATGGTTTGAACTTAGGTTTTGAATGTTAATTGAATCTGATTTGATAATTAAGGTTTATTTAAGATTTGTTTTCTTGATATTTGATTAAATTAGCTAATTAGGGTAAGATTATAATTGAGGTTGGATTTTGGTATTTTAATCCGATTTCTGTCTTTAACTCTAGGCGCCCAAGAGGGGCTAGACGCAAGGATTGAGAATCCGGATTCGTGGTTACGTGGCGCTCGAGAGAGGCACGAATCACGGTAAAATCCAGAGTTGACGTTTCCTGTTGTGCACGTAGTTAATTAAATTATTGCTTGATAATTTAGGAAGTAGTTAATTAAAATATTGCTTGATAATTTAGGATATAATTAGTGTTTAGTTCAGATTAATTCATCATATTTGGTTAGGCTAGTTGACTGAAGAATACACAACATTCAATCCTCCCTGTGGATATGACCCTCGCTTACTGCTAGATTACATGAACGATTCGTACGCTTGCGAGGTATAAAAGTCGATGTAACTAAAATTCTACATCAAGTTTTTGGCGTCGTTGCCGGGGAGGCACGTATTAAGTGTATTTCTTTGTTCTCCATAGTCTTAGGTTAGATTTTATTTTATTTTATTTTTGCTTTTATTTTTATTTTTTTTTATTTTTTTTGCTTTCATAATTTTAGTTTGGTATTTTTTATGAAATTATTTTTATTTCTTCTAGTTAGTTCATATTTTTAGTAGCGAGTTTGTTAGCTTAATTTGATAGTTCATTTTGTTTCTTTTTGTGTTTTTATGCACGGGCGCCGCTCCCTAGGTGGACCATTAGCTCCCTTTGTTGAAGAGGTAGAACATATTTGTAGGAAAACACCCGAAGTCAAGTTAGGAGCTACCATGGCCAATCAGGGCGAACCATTACAGTTACCTGCAGCAGGTGACCGTAGAGCCCTGAGGGATTATTCTATCCCATCCCACTTCACATCACCTTCTTGCATTATATTGCCACCCACTACTGCCGCCAGTTATGAGTTGAAACCGGGTGTGATCCAACTCCTCCCTACATTCTATGGGTTGGATAAGGAGGACCCATATTACCACATCAAGGAATTCTTAGATATTTGTGCAACTTTTAAATTCCAGAATTTCTCAGATGACTCTATCCGGTTAAGACTTTTTCCATTTTCACTTAAGGATAAGGCCAAGTCTTGGCTTAATTCCTTGGAGGTGGGCAGCATTACTTCATGGGACACGTTAGTCACAAAATTTTTGTCCAAGTACTTTCCCATTCAGAGAACTACAGCCCTCAGGAGAGAAATCTCCAACTTTATGTAGCAGGAGGGTGAACACTTTTATGAGGCTTGGGAGAAATGGAAGGATTTGATTCGTAGGTGTCCGCATCATGGGTTTGAGAAATGGCATTTAGTGCAATACTTTTATCAAGGTCTTACACCCCAGGTTAGATCCATGGTAGACGCAACGAGTGGCGGGAGTTTGATGGGTAAGAGTGCTAGTGAGGCGTGGGACTTCTTTGAAACGTTGAGTGATCAATCTCAGCAATGGGGTTCGTCATTTAATGTTGATAGGAGATCCCACGAAACCAAAAGAGGGGGTCTCTACGAGGTTAGTGAAACACCTATGCTCATGGCCAAGATTGAGGGGTTGACTAGAAAAATTGATGCCCTTATGGTGTCCAAGAGTTCACCTGCTCCTAACCCATCTACTGTCTGTGCCATATGCTCTGGTTCATCTCATCCCACACAAATGTGTCCATCTAGTTCATCCTACCCAGAGCTCATTGAGGACTTGAATGCAGTCCAGAATTTTCATAGACCAAACCGGAACGATCCTTTTTCAGAAACATATAATCCGGGTTGGGCTAGGCACCCAAATTTCTCATGGTCCAAGGGCACACGGGTTGGGGGTCCTCCAGGTTTTACTCAACCCCAAGCTCCGCGCCCACACTTCACCCAACAACCATTGATTCCACAAAAACCTTCACTTGAGGATACACTTCAATTATTCATGCAGAATACACAGTCCTCCATTGCCAAACTTGAAATGCAAGTGAGTCAGTTGGCCAGCCACATGAGTGAACAAGCACAAAATAGACTCCCAAGTCAAACCATTCCTAACCCCAAAATCACACATGAGAGTGAGTTGAGTTCCAAACCCCACCATGAGCAAGCAAAAGCCATAACCACCCTTAGGAGTGGTCGTGAGTTGAACAATGGGGTAGGGACCACTAAGTCTAAGGAGTCAAAGGATGACAATGGGGACACATCATTGAGTGACGAACCTCCAAGTTCTCCACCAACAGCCAAGCAGATCCCTAACCAAGTCCCACTAGCTCCTTATCCGCAGCGGTTATCGGGCCCACCTAGGAAAGGAGATAGCATGCATGAAACGTTGGAACTGTTTAGTAAGGTTCACATTAACATTCCACTTCTTGATGCTATTAGGCAAGTCCCTGCCTATGCCCGATTTTTGAAAGACCTTTGTACACAGAAGAGAAAACAACATGTTAACAAAAAGGTCTTTCTTACTGAGAATGTAAGCTCAATTCTGAAGCACAACACTCCTCCTAAAGTTAAAGATCCTGGATGTCCCACAATTTCATGTGTCATTGGTGAACATACCATCCAGAGAGCTCTTCTTGACTTAGGAGCAAGTGTGAATTTGCTTCCTTTCTTTGTGTACCAGCAATTAGGTTTGGGGGAATTGAAGCCTACCCCCATCACACTTCAACTAGCTGACCGTTCTGTCAAGATACCACGAGGAATAGTTGAAGATGTTTTGATAAAAGTGGACAAATTTTTGTTCCCGGTTGATTTCATTGTTCTTGATACAGAACCAGTATTCAATGTGACCAACCAAATTCCTGTCATCCTAGGACGTCCCTTCTTAGCCACATCTAATGCTATCATTCATTGTAAAAGTGGTGAGTTGGAGTTGTCTTTTGGAAATTTTAAGGTCTCATTGAATGTATTTAATGCCGGGCACCACCCACTTGAGTCTAATGATCTGAGTCCTGCATTTAATATAGAAACTGTTATGCTTGATAACGAATCCACTCTTGAATCTTTTGAGTCTTGCATAACATCTTTAGACATGGACTATTTTGATGAGGAAACATATTTCCGAGAGGTTAATTCTTTACTCAATTCTGTACCTCTGTTGGAGGAAGCTTATGAGGTTATCACAACTGATCATCCACAGGATCTTCCTCTTGACTTAGACAAACCTCTCGAAACTTCCAAGCTAGATCTTAAGCCACTTCCTCCCACGTTGAAGTATGCGTTCTTGGGACCCATGAACTCATTACTAGTCATTATTTCCTCTGATTTGAGTATTGAGCAGGAGGAACAATTGACTGAAGTTTTACAAGCACATAGAGAGGCATTGGGGTGGACTCTTGATGCCTTAAAAGGGATTAGCCCCTCCATATGCATGCATCGTATTCATTTGGAGGAGGGGACTAAAGCCTCACGTGAGATGCAACGTAGGTTAAATCCCCATATGCTGGAGGTTGTGAGAGAAGAAATCATTAGGTTGCTTGTGACAGGAATCATTTACCCTATTTCCGATAGCACCTGGGTGAGTCCAATTCAAGTTGTCCCTAAAAAAGGGAGGATAACAATAATGAAAAATGAGAGTGGTGAATTGATTCCCACAAGAACTACCACCAAGTGGCGTGTCTGCATTGACTATAGAAAACTTAATTCCGTCACTAGGAAGGATCACTTCCCACTACCTTTCATTGATCAGGTACTAGAGCGATTGGCCGGCCACAATTTTTATTGCTTCTTAGATGGATACTCCGGCTACAATCAAATTCCCATTGCTCCAGAAGACCAGGAAAAGACCACATTCACGTGTCCGTTTGGCACCTATGCTTACAGACGCATGCCTTTTGGTTTATGCAATGCACCCGCCACTTTCCAACGGTGCATGATGAGTATTTTTTCTGACATGATTGGTGAATTTTTAAAGGTCTTTATGGATGACTTTTCTGTGTTTGGCTCTAGTTTTGATACATGTCTGTACAATCTTTCACTCGTATTGTCCCGTTGCATTAAGTCCAATTTAGTCTTGAATTGGGAGAAATGCCACTTCATGGTGAAAGAAGGAATTGTGTTAGGACATGTAGTGTCTGAGAGGGGTGTAGAAGTGGACAAAGCCAAGGTTGACCTCATTACCAATCTGCCACCACCTACTTCTATGAAGGGAGTGCGTTCTTTCCTTGGCCATGCTGGGTTCTATAGGCGTTTCATTAAAGACTTTAGCAAAATTTCTCGTCCTTTGACGAATTTACTTGCTCAAGATGTTGCTTTTGCCTTTGATGATGCCTGTATTCATGCTTTTGAGACACTGAAGAAATGTTTGTCCACTGCACCCATTGTCCAACCCCCTATTTGGTCTTTGCCTTTTGAGTTGATGTGTGATGCCTCTGACTATGCATTGGGGGCTGTTTTGGGGCAAAAGACGGATAGAATGCCCTGTGTCATTCAATATGCTAGCCGAACTCTTCATGATGCTCAATTGAATTACACTACCACTGAGAAGGAGTTGCTAGCTGTTGTGTTTGCCTTGAACAAATTCAGATCATATCTGTTAGGGTCAAAGGTTATAGTGTTCACTAATCATTCTGCTTTGAAGTATTTATTATCCATCAAGGACACTAAACCTCGCTTGATTAGATGGATCTTGCAATTGCAAGAATTTGACCTTGAGATTCGAGATAAGAAGGGTTGTGAGAATGTTGTTGCTGATCATCTATCTAGGATATGTGTAGTACCTCAGGAAGGATTCCTTCCTTTAAATGATTCCTTCCCTGATGAACAACTTCTCCAAGTATCCCAGTTGCCTTGGTTTGCTGATATAGTCAACTACCTTGTAACTCATAAGATTCCTGATTATTGGAGTAAACAAGATAGATTGAAATTCTTTTCCCAAGTCAAACATTTTTTTTGGGATGACCCTTATTTGTTCAAGGTGTGTTCTGACCAAGTCATTAGGCGTTGTGTACATGAGCAAGACTTTGCCAACATTCTTGAATTTTGTCATTCCCACGCATGTGGTGGACATTTTGGTGCTAGAAAGACCGCGGCTAAAGTCTTGCAATGTGGTTTCTATTGGCCTTCATTATTTAGAGATGCCCATGAGTTTTTTCAGGTGTGTGATAAATGCCAACGAACTGGTTGTTTGTCTAGGAAGAACATGATGCCTCTTAACCCCATTCTTATTGTTGAATTGTTTGATGTGTGGGGTATTGACTTCATGGGTCCTTTTCCTGTCTCGTTCGGCTATCAATACATCCTTGTTGCTGTTGAATATGTCTCTAAATGGATTGAAGCTATATCATGTAAGACAAACGGTCACAAAGTGGTGGTAAAGTTTTTAAAAGAAAATATCTTTAATCGATTTGGTACCCCGAGAGCGATCATCAGTGATGGGGGATCTCATTTTTGTAACAGAGCATTTGAGGCCTTATTGAAGAAATATTCCATCACTCATCGGGTGTCCACGCCATACCACCCGCAAACTTGTGGTCAAGTGGAAATCTCTAATAGAGAGATCAAACGGATTTTGGAGAAGACGGTTCGCTTTGATAGGAAAGATTGGTCCACTCGATTGGACGATGCCTTATGGGCCTATCGAACCGCTTATAAGACTCCTATTGGGATGTCTCCATTTCGCCTAGTATTCGGCAAAGCATGTCATCTACCTGTTGAGCTTGAGCATAGAGCTTATTGGGCCATTAAGGCTTTAAATTTTGATTTAACTCAAGCGGGTGAGGAGAGAAAGTTGCAATTGAATGAGTTGGAAGAGATACGTCATGATGCTTATGAGAATGCCAAACTGTATAAGGAGCGAACAAAGCTTTTACATGATAAATCTATTTTTCGCAAGTCTTTTACTGTTGGGCAGAATGTTTTACTTTATAACTCACGATTGCATTTGTTTCCAGGGAAGCTAAGATCCAGGTGGTCCGGTCCATTTGAAGTTACACAGGTGTTTCCTCATGGCGCTATTGAGATCCGCAATCATGGAGACGGGTCGATCTTCAAAGTTAACGGTCAGAGGCTCAAACCGTATCTTGAGAAGGTCCCCACACCAGAGGAGGTGATGGTGATTTTCTTGGAGGAACCTGTCATTTCATCTTGAATGCGTCAGAGTCTTGCTTACGACTATAAACTTAGCACATTGTGGGCAATCCCCACGTTTCTATCCCTTTGTACATTACAGTTTTATTTTTATTTTTATTTTTATTTTATTTTTTTTGGTTTATTCATACTCTCTTACCGGCTGAGAGCATAAATGGTTCCGATAGTCGATGACCAGACTTTTGGTCCCTAGTTTGAGAGGTCTGTACTCAAACAACTGTTCTGGGATTGACCAGTTCGATCTTGAAGTATTGAATGAAAGCCTTATGGTGAGTAACTTAAGGACTTGTGTTCAGCGCGTGATTCCTGCTGCCTTTAGTGGCCAGTCACACGGAGATTTCTTCAAAGTGTGATGTGGGATAGCGGTTTCATCTACGGATGATTACCTACGGGTACGGCTGATACGAGTAAACCTTCTTCGGGGGAGACTATGTATCATTCCTGGGGGTCTTTATTATTCTTTTTTTTTGTAGTCGTTATAGTGTTTTAACTTTTCCCCATTGAGGACAATGTCAGGTTTAGGTTTGGGGGGGGGGGGGGGGGGGAACGACTCTTTTATGTCTTAGCAATAATTTTCGTTCGATTTTTGTTCGTGGTTTTCAAATTACTCCTCTTAGTATGTGGTTAACATTAGTAGAGTTAAAATAAGTTGCTCAAATGTTTTTCAAAAATTTTGGTAAATTTGTGTAGAATATGCCTATTAGAAATCCGATATCATTTGTTGTGATTCATGAGAATTCAGTGGGATAGCTTCCTATTGCATTAGACTTGGAACTTAGTTGCAAAAGAGAACATGTAAATCTAGTGTTGATCTATGTTAGTCTGAATAGTCTTGTATGCCTGTTTGAACTCATACCTTAGTAAAATTCCTTGTTGTAATGTATAAATGCAAATGGAAATGCTCTTGCTTGCAAAAGACAGATAACTTCAGAAACAGCCTGGGCAAACCCAGGGACATGCGCCGGAACAGTGGGTTACTTAAAAATAAGTGCATGTGCAGTGAAGACGAATACAAAATGGTGGTAATACCAAAAGTATTCAGTGAAGAAAACAAAAAAAACAAAAATTACACTGGTAATAGCAAAAGTGCGCTGGTAATAGCGAAAAATGGTTTTAAATCTGGAAGCAATGAGTTTCCTTAACTTTGATGATGAATTGTAATTTGAAAGAAGTTACAAGTCAAGATTGAAATTGGTATATTTCTTTGGTGAGATTGTAAGACAACAGGCTTACTTTACTATTTTCTCTTAATTGTGATGTGACCAGGATTTTATTGTTATTTGCTGCCTCTTTGTTCTGTTGAAGTAATAGCTTATGGGTCACATTGGTTCAGGTGGAGTAACAATGAGTGTATTTGGATTGATAATAGGCTATCTTTTACACAGGTTTTAATATTTCGCAAGATCTCATATGAATTTCAGATATTTTACGATACTAAGTGTTAGTCATATGCTAATGAGGAGTAAATTTTCTTCAGTTTTTTTTCTTTTTATAATATTGATTTAGATGAATTTTGTGGGTAAATTCCATGCAAACCCTCACGAGACATAACTCGTCCACTACTGCAGAGTAGGGGTTTAACGGCTTGTTGCATACGCTAAATGCAATCGTGCTCCCTACGAAAGTGGCATTTTGTTTTCCTAGGCTTAATTTTGGTTCGATTGTTGTTTTGCTAGGGACTAGCAAAGATTTAGGTTTGGGGGTGTGATAGATGCCATATTTTGACATGAGAACTAGGTTAATTATAATAGAATAACCTTTATAATTGTATTATGGGTAGTTACTTATCGGTTTTCAAATGAAATGAGCATTTATTGAATTTGGCATTAATCACTGTCGATATTGCATATTTCTCTCTCCTGAATTATATTTCATTATTTTTTTAGTCTTATTTCTTCCTGAAATGCTTTTTATAGATTCAATTATGGAATTTCAGGAGAATTTGGGTGGAGAAGAAGATATTTACCAAAATGCCCTTAGTGAAATGGAGGTAATTTCTAGGGCAAATCGTTTTAAAATAAGAAAATCATATTTAAAGAAGAAGAGGCGCGTGAAGAGAAGGAGAGCGTAAAGAGAAGAGGAGTAGAGACCAAAAGGGAGGACTTTGACCGGAAACAGGGGAGGACCCGAGAGGAGTTCCCCACCGCTGTTCGCCAGCCAAGACCTTTCGCCGGCCAAGACCTTTCGCCACCGTCGTCCACCGTCGTTCACCACCATCAGGCAACCGAGAACAGACCCGAGGAGAGCTCGAGAGAGTCTCCGTCGCGGCGAGTTCGACGCTGCCATTCTTTGCTCGCCAGGCCGGGAGGGGATCCGAGAGGGCTTCTCTGGCGCCACTTCCGTTTTCAGACCATCCTCCGGCGTCGTTTACATATTCCGACCAGTCCCGGAGCCATTCCGACTCTAACCGAGACTCGAGAGAGCCGGTTAGAGAACGTCAGCTCTGTTTCGCTCTTCGCCGGACATTACCTCCGGCCGTCGGCTTCTAACCGTCGTCGCCGGCGTCGTCACTACCTCCGGCCACTCATTATTGCTACCCGACGCCACCAATTTCCGGAAATCGCAGCACCCGTGAGAACGAGTTGCTGCCCGAGCGAGAGGAGGAAGAAGGGGAGTAATTCGTCATTATTGAATTTGATTTTTTATATGGTTTGAACTTAGGTTTTGAATGTTAATTGAATCTGATTTGATAATTAAGGTTTATTTAAGATTTGTTTTCTTGATATTTGATTAAATTAGCTAATTAGGGTAAGATTATAATTGAGGTTGGATTTTGGTATTTTAATCCGATTTCTGTCTTTAACTCTAGGCGCCCGAGAGGGGCTAGACGCAAGGATTGAGAATCCGGATTTGTGGTTACGTGGCGCTCGAGAGAGGCACGAATCACGGTAAAATCCAGAGTTGACGTTTCCTGTTGTGCACGTAGTTAATTAAATTATTGCTTGATAATTTAGGATATAATTAGTGTTTAGTTCAGATTAATTCATCATATTTGGTTAGGCTAGTTGACTGAAGAATACACAACATTCAATCCTCCCTGTGGATATGACCCTCGCTTACTGCTAGATTACATGAACGATTCGTACGCTTGCGAGGTATAAAAGTCGATGTAACTAAAATTCTACATCAACTGCCAATGAATAAGTCATTCCTTACAAAAATATAGCCCGTTACGCATGATAAATCACTATACAATCATCTCTGATCTTTAGGTTAGCTTTATGTAAATGGGCAAAATAATGGCTGGTTTCACTCGGTTAAATATCCCACCTAACATTCACTTGAGAATTTATTGTTATTATCTTTAAAAGGTTTTGATCCATTGATCATTTGCATCTTTAAAATGTTTCTAGCATGCATATCCATTTTTTAAAACATGTGTATAAATATATTTTTCTTATAAATTTACGAGCAATTATGGTTAACAAACGGAATTTCCCAAACTTGGATAACAAAACTTTAGTGTTCATTTGTGGTGTGTGAATATATTTTCTATACTTATATATGTTATTTCTTTAAATTCCTTCCATACATAAACTCTCAAATTTTCATTTTGTTTTGATCTATTTGCATTTTATCTCTTTTTTAGTTTACGAGATGAAGGGACAGTAAAAACTCAAGTTTTGCTTTAAGGAAAAAGTATACATCAAAAATTGAAATGCACTATGCAAAAATGTAGAGAGAGATAATTCATAAAAGCTTATGTAATTTTTAGTGATTCGAAACTCTTTTTAGTTTTTATATATCAGGTTTTGCGATCGTCGGGAAAAAGGGGAGGCGGGGGATTTTTAAATGAGTGTTGACTCCCAATCCATAACTAATTCCTTTAAAAAATATAGCATGTTATGGATGATAAATCACTTTACAATCATTTTTTATCGTTGAATCATCTTTTTGTAAATGAGAAAAATAATGGCTTGTTTGACTCGGGTAAATATGCCACCGCATGTTCAGTTGAGAATTTAATGTTATTCTCTTTAAATGGTTTCAATCCATAGGTCATTTGCATCATTAACATGTTTCAAGCATGTATATCAATTTTTTAAAACATGTGTAGAAAAATCTCTTTCTTATAAAATACCGAGCTATTAGGGTTGAACTAGTGGAATTTCAAAAACTCCGATAACTAAACTTTTGTGTTCATTTGTGGTGTGTGAATAAATTATTGTGATCTATTTGCCTTTTATTTGTTTTGTTGTTTACGAGATGAAGGGAAAGTGAAAAGTCAAGTTTTGATTTAATAAAAAAGTATACATCCAAAATGGAAATGCACTATGCACAAATGTGGAGAGAGATAATTCTAAAAAGTATTTGTAATTGTTAGGGATTGTAAACTCTTTTTAGTCTTTATAATTCAGGTTTTGCAATCGTTGGGAAAAGGGGGAGGCGGGGGATTTGTAACTGACTGTTGACTCCCAATCCATAAGTCATTCCTTTCAAGAAAATAACCCGTTAGGCATGATAAATCACTTTACAATCATTTATGATCGCTAAGTCAGCTTTATGTAAATGGGAAAAATAATGGCTTGTTTGACTCGGGTAAATATCCCACCGCACCATCACTTGAGAATTTAATGTTATTCTCCTTAAAATTTTTGGATCCATAGGTCATTTGCATATTTAACAAGTTTCAAGCATGCATATCCATTTTTTAAAACATGTGACGAAAAATTACTTTTTTATAAAAATCCGAGTTATTGGGAGTTGAACTAGTGAAATTTCCCAAACTTGGATATAAAAACTTTTGTGTTCATTTGTGGTGTTTGAATAGTTTTATTTACTTACATTTTTCATTTCTTTAAATTATTTCCATACATAAACCCAAAAAATTTCATTTTGTTGTTATCTAATTGACTTTTATCTCTTTATTTGTCAACGAGCTGAAGGAAAACTGAAAAATCAAGTTTTGATTTAAGAAAAAAGTAAACTTCTAAAATAGAAATGCACAATGTAAAAATTTAGGGAGAGAGATGTTTCCAAAAAGTGTATGTAATTTTTAGGGATTGTAAACTCTTTTTAGTTTTTATATATCAGATTTTACAATCATCAGGAAAAGGGGGAGGCGGAGGATTTTTAACTGATTTTTGTCTACCAATCCATAAGTCATTGCTTAAAAAATATAGTCTGTTATGGATAATAAATCACTTTACAATCATCTTTGATCGTTAGGACAACTTTTGGTAAATTGGCCTAATAATGGCTTGTTTCACTCAGGTAAATATCCCACCGAACCTTTACTTGAGAATTTAATGTTGTTCTCTTTAAAATGTTTGGATCCATAGGTCATTTTAATCTTTAATATGTTTGAAGCATGCATATCCATTTTTTAAAACATGTGTAGAAAAATCTCTTTCTTATAAAATTACGAGCTATTAGGGTTGAACTAGTGGAATTTTCCAAACTTGGATAACGAAACTTTTGTGTTCATTTGTGGTGTGTGAATCAATTTTCTTTACCCACATTTTTTATTGCTTTAAATTCTTTCCATACATAAAGTCTAAAATTTTCATTTTGTTGTGATCTATTGGCCTTTTTCTTTTTTTTTTGTCCACGAGATGAAGGGAAAGTGCAAACTCAAGTTTTGATTTATGAAAAAATTATACATCTAAAATCAAAATGCGCACAAATGTAGAGAGGTATATTCCAAAAAATTTTGATACTTTTTAGGGATTGTAAACTCTTTTTAGTTTTTATATATCAAGTTGTGCAAACCTCTGGAAAGGGCGCAAGCGGGAGATTTTTAACTGAGTGTTGACTCCCAATCCATTAGTCATTCTTTACAAAAATGTAGCTCATTACGTATAATAAATATTTTTACAACCATAAATGATAATTAGGTCAACGTTTTGTTAATGGGGAAAATAATGGCTTGTTTCACTCGGGTAAATATCTCACAACACCTTCACTTGAGAATTTAATGTTATTCTCTTTAAAAGGTTTTGATCCATAGGCCATTTGCATCTTTAACATGTTTCTAGCATTCATATTCAATTTTTAAAACATGTGTAGAAAAATCTCTTTCTGATGAAATTAAGAGCTATTAGGGTTTAAATAGTGGAATTTCCCAAACTTGGATAACAAAAATTTTGTGTTCATTTATGGTGTGTGAATAAATTTTCTTAACTTACATTTGTTATTGCTTTAAATTCTTTCCATACATAAACTCTAAAAATTACATTTTGTTGTGATTTATATGCCCTTTACCTCTTTTTTTGTTGACGAGATGAAGGGAAAATGAAAATACAAGTTTTGATTTAAGAAAAAAAGTATACATCTATAATGGAAATGCACATTGCAAAAATTTAGAGAGAGATAATTCCAAAAAGTGTTTGTAATTTTTAGCGATTGTAAACTCGTTTTAGTTTTTATATATCAGGTTTTGCAATTGTCGGGAAAATGGGGAGGCAAGGGATTTTTAACTTAGTGTTGATTGCCAATCCATAAGTCATTCCTTACAAAAATATAGCCCGTTACGCATGATAAATCACTATACAATCATCTATGATCGTTAGGTAAGCTTGATGTAAATGGGCAAAATAATGGCTGGTTTCACTCGGGTAAATATCCCACCGAACATTCACTTGAGAATTTAATGTTATTCTCTTTAAAAGGTTTTGATCCATAGGTCATTTGCTTCTTTAAAATGTTTCTAGCATGCATATCCATTTTTTAAAACATGTGTATAAAAATATTTTTCTAATAAAATTTCGAGCAATTAGGGTTAAAGAGTGGAATTTCCTAAACTTGGATCACAAAAATTTTGTGTTCATTTTTGGTGTGTGAATAAATTTTCTATACTTGTATAAGTTATTTCTTTAAATTCTTTCCATACATAAACTGTAAAATTTTCATTTTGTGGCGATCTATTTGCCTTTAATCTCTTTTTTAGTTTACGAGATGAAGGGAAAGTAAAAACTCAAGTTTTGATTTCAGAAAAATGTATACATCAAAAATGGAAACGCACTATGGGAAAATGTCGAGAGAGATAATTCATAAATTATTATGTAATTTTTAGTGATTCGAAACTCTTTTTAGTTTTTATATATCAGGTTTTGCGATCGTCGGGAAAAGGGGGAGGCGGGCGATTTTTAATTGAGTGTTGACTCGCAATCCTTAAGTAATTCCTTTAAAAAATATAGCCCGTTACGGATGATAAATCACTTTACAATCATTTTTATCGTTGGATCATCTTTTTGTAAACGGGTAAAATAATGGCTTGTTTGACTCGGGTAAATATCCCACCGCACGTTCACTTGAGAATTTAATGTTATTCTCTTTAAATGGTTTCAATCCATAGGTCATTTGCATCTTTAACATGTTTCAAGCATGCATATCAATTTTTTAAAACATGAGTAGAAAAATCACTTTCTTATAAAATACCGAGCTATTAGGATTGAACTAGTGAAATTTCGCAAACTCCGATAACAAAACTTTTGTGTTCATTTGTGGTGTGTGAATAAATTTTTGTGATCTATTTGACTTTTATCTATTTTGTTGTTTAAGAAAGGAAAGTGAAAACTCAAATTTTGATTTAATAAAAAAGTATACATCCAAAATGGAAATGCACAATGCACAAATGTAGAGAGAGATAATTCGAAAAAGTGTTTGAAATTTTTGGGGATTATAAATTATTTTTAGTTTTTAAAATTAAAGTTTTGCAATCGTCGGGCAAAGGGGGAGGCGGGGGATTTTTAACTGACTGTTGACTCCTAATCTATATGTCATTCCTTACAAAAAAAATAGCCCGTTAGGCATGATAAATCACTTTACAATCATCTTTGACCGCTAGGTCAGCTTTATGTAAATGGGCAAAATAATGGCTGGTTTGACTTGGGTAAATATCCCACGGCACCATCACTTGTGAATTTAATGCTATTCTCCTTAAAATATTTGGATCCATAGGTCATTTGCATCTTTAACATGTTTCAAGCATGCATATCCATTTTTTAAAACATGTGAAGAAAAATCTCTTTCTTATAAAATTCTGAGCTATTGGGGTTGAACTAGTGGAATTTCCCAAACTTGGATATAAAAACTTTTGTGTTCATTTGTGGTGTTTGAATAGATTTTATTTACTTACATTTGTTATTTCTTTGAATTATTTCCATACATAAACTCAAAAAATTTCATGTTGTATTCATCTATTTCTCTTTTATCTCTGTTTTTTTGTCAATGAGGTGAAGGGAAAGTGAGAATTCAAGTTTTTATTTAAGAAAAAAGTAAACTTCTAAAGTGGATATGCACAATGCACAAATTTAGAGACAGAGATATTTTCAAAAAGTGTCTGTAATTTTTTGGGATTGTAAACTCTTTTTAGTTTTTATATATCAGATTTTGTAATCGTTGAGAAAAGGGGGAGGCGGGGGATTTTTAACTGAGTGTTAACTCCCAATCCATAAGTCATTCCTTAAAAAAAATATAGTCTGTTATTGATGATAAATCACTTTACAATCATCTATGATCGTTAGGTCATTTTTTTGTAAATTGGCCAAATAGTGGCCTGTTTGACTCGGGTAAATATCCCACCGAACCTTTACTTGAGAATTTAATGTTATTCTCTTTAAAAGGTTTGGATCCATAGGTCATTTTCATCTTTAACATGTTTGAAGCATGCATATCATTTTTTTAAAACATGTGTAGAAAAATCTCTTTCTTATAAAATTACGAGCTATTAGGGTTGAACTAGTGGAATTTTTCAAACTTGAATAACGAAAGTTTTGTGTTCATTTGTGGTGTGTGAATCAATTTTCTTTACCTACATTTTTTATTGCTTTAAATTTTTTTCCATACATAAACTCTAAAATTTTCATTTTGGTGAGCTATTGGCCTTTTTCTCTTTTTTTTGTCCACGAGATAAAGGGAAAGTGAAAACTCAAGTTTTGATTTATGAAAAAAGTATACATCTAAAATGGAAATTCACAATGCACAAATGTAGAGAGGTATATTCCAAAAGAATTCAGTATTTTTTAGGGATTGTAAACTCTTTTTAGTTTTTATATATCAGGTTGTGCAAACCTTTGGAAAGGGGCCAGCGGGGGATTTTTAACTGATTGTTGACTCTCAATCCATTAGTCAATCATTACACAAATATAGCCCGTTATGTATGATAAATATTTTTACAACCATCAATGATCGTTACGTCAACTTTTTCTAAATGGGGAAAATAATGGCTTGATTGACTCGGGTGACTATCTCACCGCACCTTCACTTAAGAATTTAATGTTATTTTCTTTAAAAGGTTTTGATCCATAGGTCATTTGCATCTTTAACATGTTTCTAGCATGCATATCCATTTTTTAAAACATGTGTAGAAAAATCTCTTTCTGATGAAATTAAGAGCTATTAGGGTTTAACTAGTGGAATTTCCCAAACTTGGATAACAAAACTTTTGCGTTCATTTATGGTGTGTGAATAAATTTTCTTTACTTAAATTTTTTATTACTTTAAATTCTTTCCATACATAAACTCTACAATTTTCATTTTGTTGTGATTTATATGCCTTTTACCTCTTTTTTTGTTTACGAGATGAAGGGAAAGTCAAAACTCAAGTTTTGATTTAAGAAAAAAGTATACATCTAAAATGGAAATGCACATTGCACAAATTTAGAGAGAGATAATTAAAAAAGTGTTTGTAATTTTTAGCGATTGTAAACTCATTTTAGCTTTTATATATCAGGTTTTGCATTCGTCGGGAAAAAGGGGGAGGCACGGGATTTTTAACTGAGTGTTGATTGCCAATCCATAAATCATTCCTTACAAAATATAGCCCATTACGCATGATAAATCACTGTACAATCATCTATGATCGTTAGGTCAGCTTTATGTAAATGGGCAAAATAATGGCTGGTGTCACTCGGGTAAATATCCCGTCGAACATTCACTTGAGAATTTAATGTTATTCTCCTTAAAATTTTTGGATCCATAGGTCATTTGCATCTTCAACATTTTTCGAGCATGCATATCCATTTTTTAAAACATGTGAAGAAAAATCTCTTTCTTATAAAATTCCGAGCTATTGGGGTTGAACTACTGGGATTTCCCAAACATGGATATAAAAACTTTTGTGTTCATTTGTGGTGTTTGAATAGTTTTTATTTACTTACATTTGTTATTTCTTTAAATTATTTCCATACATAAACTCAAAAAATTTCATTTTGTTGTAATCTATTTGCCTTTTAACTCTTTTTTTTGTCAACGAGCTGAAGGGAAAGTGAAAACTCAAGTTTTTATTTAAGAAAAAAGTAAACTTCTAAAATGGAAGTGAACAATGAAATAATATAGAGAGAGAGATATTTCCAAAAAGTGTGTGTAAGTTTTAGGGATTATAAACTCTTTTTAGTTTTTATATATCAGATTTGTAATCGTCGGGAAAAGGGGGAGGTGGGGGATTTTTAGCTGAGTGTTGACACCCAATCCATAAGTCATTCCTTAAAAAAATATAGTCTGTTATGAATGATAAATCACTTAACATTCATCTATGATCGTTAGGTCAACTTTTTCTAAATTGGTAAATTTGGCTTGTTTGACTCGGGTAAATATCCCAACGAACCTTTACTTGAGAATCTAATGTTATTCTCTTTAAAATTTGGATCTATAAGTCATTTTTATCTTTAACATGTTTGAAGAATGCATATCCAAGTTTTAAAACATGTGTAGGAAAATCACTTTCTTATAAAATTACGAGCTATTAGGGTTGAACTAGTGGAATTTTCCTGACATGGATAACAAAACTTTTGTCTTCATTTGTGGTGTGTGAATAAATTTTCTTTACCCACATTTGTTATTGCTTTAAATTCTTTCCATACATAAACTCTAAAATTTTCATTTTGTTGTGATCTATTGGTTTTTTTCTCTTTTTTTGCCCACGAGATGAAGGGAAAGTGAAAACTCAAGTTTTAATTTATGAAAACAGTATACATATAAAATGGAAATGCACAATTCACAAATGTAGAGAGGTATATTCCAAAAAATTTTGGTAATTTTTAGGGATTGTACACTCTTTTTAGTTTTTATATATCATG
Source organism: Aristolochia californica (assembly GCF_029961685.1). NCBI lineage: Eukaryota > Viridiplantae > Streptophyta > Magnoliopsida > Piperales > Aristolochiaceae > Aristolochia > Aristolochia californica. Next base: position 30,474,551 of record NW_027182214.1, on the reverse strand, counting down.
TTGTCCAAACCTCTGGAAAGGGGGCAAGCGGTGGAGTTTTAACAGAGTGTTGACTCCAAATCCAATAGTCATTCCTTAGAAAAATATAGCCCGTTACGAATGATAACTATTTTTAAAACCATCAATGATCGTTAGGTCAACTTTTTGTAAATGGGGAAAATAATGGCTTGTTTGACTCGAGTAAATATCTCACAGCACCTTCACTTGAGAATTTAATGTTATTCTCTTTAAAAGGTTTTGATCTTTAGGTCATTTGCATCTTTAACATGTTTCTAGCATGCATATCCATTTTTTAAAACATGTGTAGAAAAATATGTTTCTGATGAAATTAAGAGCTATTAGGGTTTAACTAGTGGAATTTCCCAAACTAGGAGAACAAAACTTTTGTGTTCATTTGTGGTGTGTGAATAAATTTTATTTACTTAAATTTATTATTGCTTTAAAATCTTTCCATACATAAACTCTACAATTTTCATTTTGTTGTGATCTATATGCCTTTTATCTCTTTTATTGTTTACGAGATGAAGGGAAAGTGAACTCTCAAGTTTAGAATTTAGAAAAAAGTATACATCTAAAATGGAAATGCACATTGCACAAATTTAGAGAGAGATAATTCCAAAAAGTGTCTGTAATTTTTAGGGATTGTAAACTCTTTTTTAGTTTTTATATATGAGGTTTTGCAATCATCGGGAAAAGGGGTAGGCTGGGGATTTTTAACTGAGTGTTGACTACCAATCCATAAGTCAATCCTTACAAAAATATAGCCCATTATGCATGATAAATCACTTTACAATCATCTATGATCCTTAGGTCAGGTTTATTTAAATGGGCAAAATAATGGCTAGTTTCACTAGGGTAAATATCCCACCGAACCTTCACTTGAGAATTTAATGTTATTCTTTTTAAAAGGTTTTGATCCATAGGTCATTTGCATCTTTAACATGTTTTAAGCATGCATATCCATTTTTTAAAACATCTGTAGAAAATATTTTTCATATAAAATTACAAGCAGTTAGGGTTGAACCAGAGGAATTTCCAAAACATGGATAAAAACCATTGTTGAGTTCGTTTGTGGTGTGTCAATAAATGTTCTATACTTAAATATGTTATTTTTTTTTAATTCTTTCCACACGTAAACTCTAAAATTTTCATTTTGTTGTGATCTATTTGCCTTTTATCTCTTTTTTAGTTTATAAGATGAAGGGAAAGTGAATACTCAAGTTTTAATTTAAGAAAAAAGTATACATCCAAAATAGAAATGCACAATGCAAAAATGTACAGAGAGATAATTCCAAGAAGTGTCTGTAATTCTTAGGGATTGTAAACTCTTTTTAGTTTTTATATATCAGGTTTTGCAATCGTCAGGAAAAGGGTGAGGCGGGGGATTTTTAACTGAGAGTTGACTCCCAATCCATAAGTCATTTCTTAAAAAAATATGGCCCGTTACGCATGATAAATCACTTTACAATCATCTATAATCGTTAGGTCAGATTTTTGTAAATGGGCGAAATAATGGCTTGTTTGACTCGGGTAAATATCCCAACGCATGTTCACTTGAGAATTTAATGTTATTCTCTCTAAAAGGTTTGGATCCATAGGTCATTTGCATCTTGAACATGTTTCAAGAATGCATATCCAAATTTTAAAACAGGTGTAGAAAACTCTTTGTCTTATAAAATACCGAGCTATTAGGGTTGAATTAGTGGAATTTCCCAAACTCCGATAACAAAACTTTTGTGTTCATTTGTGGTGTGTGAATAAATTTTCTTTACTTACATATATTATTTCTTTAAATTCTTTCCATACATAAACTTTAAAATTTTCATTTTGTTGAGATCTGTTTGCCTTTTGTCTCTTTTGTTGTTTACGACATGAAGGGAAAGTGAAAACTCATGTTTTAATTTAAGAAAAATGTATACATCCAAAATGGAAATGCACTATGCACAAATGTAGAGCGAGATTACTCCAAAAAGTTTATGTGCTTTTTAGGAATTGTAAACTCTTTTTAGTTTTTATATATCAGGTTTTGCAATAGTTGGGAAAAGGGGGAGGCGGGCGATTTTAACTGAGTGTTTACCCCCAATCCATAAGTCATTCCTTACAAAATAAAGCCCGTTATGCATGATAAATCAATTTAAAATCATCTATGATCGTTAGGTCAGCTTTTTGAAAATGGGTAAAATAATGGCTTGCTTGACTCGAGTAAATATCCCACCGCTCCATCACTTGATAATTTAATGTTATTCTCCTTAAAATTTTTGGATCCATAGGTCATTTGGATCTTTAACATGTTTCACTCATGTATATCCATTTTTTAAAACATGTGCAGAAAAATCTCTTTCTCATAAAATTCCGAGCTATTAGGGTTGCCATAGTGGAATTTTCCAAACTTGGATAACAAAACTTTTGTGTTCATTTGTGGTGTGTGAATAAATCTTCTTTACCTACATTTGTTATTGCTTTAAATTCTTTCCTTACATAAACTCTTAAATTTTCATTTTGTTGTGATCTATAGATCTTTTTCTCTTTTTTTGTCCACGAGATGAAGGGAAAGTGAAAACTCAAGTTTTGATTTATGAAAAAAGTATACATCTAAAATGGAAATGCACAATGCAAAAATGTAGAGAGAGATAATTCCAAAAATGTCTGTAATTTTTAGGGATTGTAAACTCTTTTTAGTTTTTTTATATCAAGTTGTGCATACGTCAGGAAACGGGGCAAGCGGGGGATTTTTAACTGAGTATTGACTCCCAATCCATTAGTCATTCCTTACAAAAATATAGCCCATTACTCATGATAATTATTTTTTTAATCATCAATGATCGTTAGGTCAACGTTTTGTGAATGGCAAAATAATGGCTTGTTTGACTTTAGTAAATATCCCACCGCACCTTCACTTGAGAATTTAATGTTATTCTCTTCAAAAGGTCTCGATCCATAGGTCATTTGCATCTTTAACATGTTTCAAGCATGCATATCCATTTTTTAAAACATGTAGAAAAATCTCTTTCTTATAAAATTAAGAGCTATTAGGGTTTAACTAGTGGAATTTCCCAAACTTAGATAAAAAAACTTTTGTGTTCATTTATGGTGTATGAATAAATTTTCTTTACTTATATTTCTTATTTCTTTAAATTCTTTCATACATAAACTCTACAATTTTCATTTTGTTGTGATCTATATGGCTTTTACCTCTTTTTTTGTTTACGAGATGAAGGGAAACTGAAAACTCAAGTTTTGATTTAAGAAAAAAGTATACATCTAAAATGGTAATACACACTGCACAAATTTAGAGAGAGATAATTCCAAAAAGTGTTTGTAATTTTTAGCGATTGCAAACTCGTTTTAGTTTTTATATATCAGGTTTTGCAATCGTCGGGAAAAGGGGGAGGCAGGGGATTTTTAACTGAGTGTTGACTGCCAATCCATAAGTCATTCCTTAAAAAAATATAGTCCGTTACACATGCTAAATCACTATACAATCATCTATGATCATTGGGTTAGCTTCATGTAAATGGGCAAAGTAATGGCTGGTTTCATTCAGGGTAAATATCCCACCGAACATTCACTTGAGAATTTAATGTTATTTTCTTTAAAAGGTTTTGATCCATTGGTCATTTGCATCTTTAAAATATTTCTAGCATGCATATCCATTTTTTAAAACATGTGTATAAAAATCTTTTTTTTATGAAATTACGAGCAATTTGGGTTAACGAGTGGAATTTCCCAAACTTGAATAAGAAAACTTTTGTGTTCATTTGTGGTGTCTGAATAAATTTTCTATACTTATATATGTTATTTATTTAAATTCTTTCCATACATAAACTCTCAAATTTTCATTTTTTTTTATCTATTTGCATTTTATCTCTTTTTTAGTTTACGAGAAGAAGGGAAAGTGAAAACTCAATTTTTGATTTAAGGCAAAAGTATACATCAAAAATTGAAATGAACTATGCAAAAATGTAGAGAGAGATAATTCATAAAATCTTATGTAATTTTTAGTGATTCGAAACTCTTTTTAGATTTTATATATCAGGTTTTGCGATCGTCGGGAAAAGGGGGAGGTGGGGGATTTTTAACTGATTGTTGACTCCCAATCCATAACTAATTCCTTTAAAAAATATAGCACGTTGCGGATGATAAATCACTATACAATCATTTTTTATCGTTGATTCATCTTTTTGTAAATGGGTAAAATAATGGTTTGTTTGACTCGGGTAAATATCCCACCGCACATTCACTTGAGAATTTAATGTTATTCTCTTTAAATGGTTTCAATCCATAGGTCATTTGCATCTTTAACATGTTTCAAGCATGCATATCAATTTTTTAAAACATGTGTATAAAAATCTCTTTCTTATAAAATACCGAGCTATTAGGGTTGAACTAGTGAAATTTCGCAAACTCCGATAACTAAACTTTTGTGTTCATTTGTGGTGTGTGAATAAATTGGTGTGATCTATTTGCCTTTTATCTGTTTTGTTGTTTACGAGATGAGGGGAAAGTCAAAAGTCAAGTTTTGATTTAACAAAAATGTATACATCCAAAAGGGAAATGCACTATGCACAAATGTGGAGAGAGATAATTCTAAAATTGTAATTGTTAGGGATTGTAAACTTTTTTTAGTTTTTATAATTCAGGTTTTGCAATCGTTGGGAAAAGGGGGAGGCTGGGGATTTCTAACTGACTATTGACTCCCAATCCATAAGTCATTCCTTTCAAAAAATAGCCCGTTAGGCATGATAAATCACTTTACAATCATCTATGATCTCTAAGTCCGCTTTATGTAAATGGGCAAAATAATGGCTTGTTTGACTTGGGTAAATATCCCACCGCACCATCACTTGAGAATTTAATGTTATTTTCTTTAAAATTTTTGGATCCACAGGTCATTTGCATATTTAACAAGTTTTGAAGCAAGCATATCCATTTTTTAAAACATGTGAAGAAAAATCACTTTCTTATAAAAATCCGAGCTATTGGGGTTGAACTAGTGGAATTTCCCAAACTTGGATATAAAAACTTTTGTGTTCATTTGTGGTGTTTGAATAGTTTTATTTACTTACATTTTTATTTCTTTAAATTATTTCCATACATAAAAACAAAAAATTTCATTTTGTTGTTATCTATTTGACTTTTATCTTTTTTTTTGTTAACGAGCTAAAGGGAAAGTGAAAACTCAAGTTTTGATTTAAGAAAAAAGTAAACTTCTAAAATAGAAATGCACAATGCACAAATTTAGAGAGAGAGATGTTTCCAAAAAGTGTACGTAATTTTTAGCGATTGTAAATTCTTTTTAGTTTTTATATATCAGATTTTGCAATTGACGGGAAAAGGGGGAGGGAGGGGATTTTTAATTGATTGTTGTCTCCCAATCCATAAGTCATTGCTTAAAAACATATAGTCTTTTACGGATGATAAATCACTTTACAATCATCTTTGATCGTTAGGTCAACTTTTGGTAAATTGGCCAAATAATGGCTTGTTTGACTCTGGTAAATATCCCATCGAACCTTTACACTAGAATTTAATGTTATTCTCTTTAAAATGTTTGGATCGATAGGTCATTTTCATCTTTAATATGTTTGAAGCATGCATATCCATTTTTTAAAACATGTGTAGAAAAATCTCTTTCTTATAAAATTACTAGCTATTAGGGTTGAACTAGTGGAATTTTCCAAACCTGGATAACGAAACTTTTGTGTTCATTTGTGGTATGTGAATAAATTTTCTTTACCCACATTTTTTATTGCTTTAAATTCTTTCCATACATAAAGTCTAAAATTTTCATTTTGTTGTGATCTATTGGGCTTTTTCTCTTTTTTTGTCCATGAGATGAATGGAAAGTGAAAACTCAAGTTTTGATTTATGAAAAAAGTATACATCTAAAATCGAAATGGACACTGCACAAATGTAGACAGGTATATTCCAAAAAAATTCAATACTTTTTTGGGATTGTAAACTCCTTTTAGTTTTTATATATCAGGTTGTCCAAACCTCTGGAAAGGGGGCAAGCGGGGGATTTTCAACTGAGTGTTGACACCCAATCCATTAGTCATTCTTTGAAAAAATATAGCCCATTACGTTTGATAAATAGTTTTACAACCATAAATGATAATTAGGTTAACTTTTTGTTAATGGGGAAAATAATGGCTTGTTTGACTCAGGTAAATATCTCACAACACCTTCACTTGAGAATTTAATGTTATTCTCTTTAAAATGTTTTGATCCATAGGTCATTTGCATCTTTAACATCTTTCTAGCATGCGTATCCAATTTTTAAAACATGTGTAGAAAAATCTCTTTCTGATGAAATTAAGAGCTATTAGGGTTTAACAAGTGGAAATTCCCAAACTTGGATAACAAAACTTTTGTGTCCATTTGTGGTGTGTGAATAAATTTTCTTTACTTACATTTTTTATTTCTTTAAATTCTTTCCATACATAAACTCTACAATTTTCATTTTGTTGTGATTTAGATGCCTTTTACCTCTTTTTTTGTTTACGAGATGAAGGGAAAGTGAAACCACAAGTTTTGATTTAAGAAAAAAAGTATACATCTAAAATGGAAATGCACATTGCACAAATTTATAGAGAGATAATTCCAAAAAGTGTTTGTAGTTTTTAGCAATTGTAAACTCGTTTTAGTTTTTATATATCAGGTTTTGCAATTGTCGGGAAAAGGGGGAGGCAAGGGATTTTTAACTTAGTGTTGATTGAAAATCCATAAGTCATTCCTTACAAAAATATAGCCCGTTATGCATGATAAATCACTATACAATCATCTATGATCGTTAGGTGAGCTTAATGTAAATGGGCAAAATAATGGCTAGTTTCACTCGGGTAAATATCCCACCGAACATTCACTTGAGAATTTAATGTTATTCTCTTTAAAAGGTTTTGATCCATAGGTCATTTGCTTCTTTAAAATGTTTCTATACATGCATATCCATTTTTTAAAACATGTGCATACAAATATTTTTCTGATAAAATTTCGAGCAATTAGGGTTAACGAGTGGATTTTCCCAAACTTGGATAACAAAACTTTTCTGTTCATTTCTGGTGTGTGAATAAATTTTTTATACTTATATATGTTATTTATTTAAATTCTTTCCATACATAAATTCTAAAATTTTCATTTTGTTGTGATCTATTTTCCTTTTATCTCTTTTTTAGTTTACGAGATGAAGGGAAAGTGAAAACTCATGTTTTGATTAAGAAAAATGTATACATCAAAAATGGAAATGAAGTATGGAAAAATGTACAGCGAGATAATTCATAAAAGATTATGTAATTTTTAGTGATTCGAAACTCTTTTTAGTTTTTATATATCAGGTTTTGCGATCGTCGGGAAAAGGGGGAAGCGGGGTATTTTTAACTAATTCATAAGTAATTCCTTTAAAAAATATAGCCCGTTACGGATGATAAATCTCTTTACAATCATTTTTTATCGTTGGATCATCTTTTTTTAAATGGGTAAAATAATGGCTTATTTGACTCGGGTAAATATCCCACTGCACATTCACTTGAGAATTTAATGTTATTCTCTTTAAATGGTTTCAATCCATAGGTCATTTGCATCTTTAACATGTTTCAAGCATGCATATCATTTTTTCAAAACATGTGTAGAAAAATCACTTTCTTATAAAATACCGAGCAATTAGGGTTGAACTAGTCGAATTTCCCAAACTCCGGTCACAAAACTTTTGTGTTCATTTGTGGTGTGTGAATAAATTGTTGTGATCTATTTGCCTTTTATCTGTTTGGTTGTTTACGAAGGGAAAGTGAAAACTATGATTTTGATTTAATAAAAAAGTATACATCCAAAATGGAAATGCACAATGCACAAATGTAGAGAGAGATAATTCCAAAAAGTGTTTGTAATTTTTGGGGATTGTAAACTCTTTTTAGTTTTTAAAATTCAGGTTTTCCAATCGTCGGGGAAAGGGGGAGGCGGGGGATTTTTAACTGACTATTGACTCCCAATCCATAAGTCATTCCTTACAAAAAAATAGCCCGTTAGGCATGATAAATCACTTTACAATCATATTTGACCTCTAGGTCAGCTTTATGTAAATGGGCAAAATAATGGCTTGTTTGACTTGGGTAAATATCCCACCACACCATCACTTGAGAATTTAATGCTATTCTCCTTAAAAATTTTGGATGCATAGGTCATTTGCATCTTTAACATGTTTCAAGCATGCATATCCATTTTTTAAAACATGTGAAGAAAAATCTCTTTCATATAAAATTCTGAGCTATTGGGGTTGAACTAGTGGAATTTCCCATACTTGGATATAAAAACTTTTGTGTTCATTTGTGGTGTTTGGATAGTTTTTATTTACTTACATTTGTTATTTCTTTAAATTATTTCCAAACATAAACTCAAAAAATTTCATTTTGTATTGATCTATTTCTCTTTTATCTCTGTTTTTTTGTCAACGAGGTGAAGGGAAAGTGAAAACTCAAGTTTCTATTTAAGAAAAAAGTAAACTTCTAAAATGGAAATGCACAGTGCACAAATTTAGAGAGAGAGATATTTCCAAAAAGTTCCTGTAATTTGAAGGGATTGTAAAGTCTTTTTAGTTTTTATATATTAGATTTTGCAATCGTCGAGAAAAGGGGGAGACGGGGGATTTTTAACTGAGTGTTGACTCCCAATCGATAAGTCATTCCTTAAAAAAATATAGTCTGTTTTGGAAGATAAATCACTTTACAATCATCTATGATCGTTAGGTCAACTTTTTGTAAATTGGCCAAATTGTGGCTTGTTTGACTAGGGTAAATATCCCACCGAACCTTTACTTGAGAATTTAATGTTAGGCTCTTTAAAATGTTTGGATCCATAGGTCATTTTCATCTTTAAGATGTTTGAAGCATGCATATCATTTTTTTAAAACATGTGTAGAAAAATCTCTTTCTTATAAAATTACGAGCTATTAGGGTTGAACTAGTAGAATTTTCCAAACTTGGATAACGAAACTTTTGTGTTCATTTGTGGTGTGTGAATCAATTTTCTTCACCTACATTTTTTATTGCTTTAAAATTTTTCCATGCATAAACTCTAAAATTTTCATTTTGTTGTGATCTATTGGCCTTTTTCTCTTTTTTTGTCTTTTTTTGTCCACGAGATGAAGGGAAAGTGAAAACTGAAGTTTTAATTTATGAAAAAAGTATACATCTAAAATGGAAATTCACAATGCACAAATGTAGAGAGAGATAATTCCAAAAATGTCTATAATTTTTAGGGATTGTAAACTCTTTTTAGTTTTTATATATCAGGTTGTGCAAACCTCAGAAAAGGGGCAAGCGGGGAACTTTTAACTGATTGTTGACTCCCAATCCATTAGTCATTCATTACACAAATATAGCCCGTTACGTATGATAAATATTTTTACAACCATCAATGATCGTTACGTCAACTTTTTTGTAAATGGGGAAAATAATGGCTTGATTCACTCAGGAAAATATCTCACCGCACCTTCACTTAAGAATTTAATGTTTTTTCTTTAAAAGGTATTGATCCATAGGTCATTTGCATCTTTAACATGTTTCTAGCTTGCATATCCATTTTTTTAAAAATGTGTAGAAAAATCTCTTTCTGATGAAATTAAGAGCTATTAGGGTTTAACTAGTGGAATTTCCCAAACTTGGATAACAAAACTTTTATGTTCATTTATGGTGTGTGAATAAATTTTCTTTACTTACATTTGTTATTACTTTAAATTCTTTCCATACATAAACTCTACAATTTTTATTTTGTTGTGATTTATATACCTTTTACCTCTTTTTTTGTTTACGAGATGAAGGGAAAGTGAAAACTCAAGTTTTGATTTAAGAAAAAAGTATACATCTAAAATGGAAATGCACATTGCAAAAATTTAGAGAGAGATAATTCAAAAAGTTTTTGTAATTTTTAGCGATTGTAAACTCGTTTTAGTTTTCATAGATCAGGTTTTGCATTCGTCGGGAAAAAGGGGGAGGCAGGGGATTTTTAACTGAGTGTTGACTGCCAATCCATAAATCTTTCCTTACAAAAATATAGCCCGTTACACATGATAAATCACTGTACAATCATCTATGATCGTTAGGTCAGCTTTATGTAAATGGGCAAAATAATGGCTGGTTTCACTCAGGTAAATATGCCACTGAATATTCACTTGAGAATTTAATGTTATTCTCCTTAAAATTTTTGGATCCATAGGTCATTTGCATCTTTAACATTTTTTGAGCATGCATATCCATTTTTTAAAACATGTGAAGAAAAATCTCTTTCTTATAAAATTCCGAGCTATTGGGGTTGAACCAGTGGAATTTCCAAAACATGGATAACAAAACTTTTGAGTTCATTTGTGGAGTGTCAATAAAGTTTCTATACTAATATATGTTATTTCTTTAAATTCTTTCCACACATAAACTCTATTTGCCTTTTATCTCTTTTTTAGTTTACGAGATGAAGGGAAAGTGAAAAATCAAGTTTTTATTTAAGAAAAAAGTATACATCCAAAATAGAAATGCATAATGCACAAATGTACAGAGAGATAATTCCAAGAAGTGTCTGTAATTTTTAGGGATTGTAAACTCTTTTTAGTTGTTATATTTCAGGTTTTGCAAACATCGGGAAAAGGGGGAGGCGGGGGATTTTTAACTGAGAGTTGACTCCCAATCCGTAAGTCATTCCTTAAAAAAATATAGCCTGTTAGGCATGATAAATCACTTTACAATCATCTATGATCACTAGGTCAGATTTTTGTAAATGGGCGAAATAATGGCCTATTTGACTCGGGTAAATATCCCAACGCACGTTCACTTGAGAATTTAATGTTGTTCTCTTTAAAAGGTTTGGATCCATAGGTCATTTGCATCTTGAACATGTTTCAAGAATGCATATCCATTTTTTAAAACATGTGTAGAATAATCTCTTTCTTATAAAATTTGATATTATGGTTGAACTAGTGGAATTTCCCAAACTTGGATAACAAAACTTTTGTGATCATTTGTGGTGTGTGAATAAAATTTTCTTTACTAACATTTGTTGTTGCTTTAAAATCTTTTCATACATATACTCTAAAATTTTTATTTTGTTGTGATCTATTTGCCTTTTAACTCTTTTTTTGTCTACTAGAGGAAGGGAAAGTGAAAGCTCAAGTTTTGATTTAAGAAAAAAGTATACATATAAAATGGAAATGCACAATTCAAAAATGTAGAGAGAAATTATTTCAAAAAGTGTCTGTAATTTTTAGGAACTGTAAACTCATTATTGTTTTTATATATAAGCTTTTGCAATCGTCAAGAAAAGGGGGAGGGGGGGATTTTTAACTGTGTATTGACTCCCAATCCATAAGTCATTCCATACAAAAATATAGCCCATTACGCCTGATAAATCACTTTACAATCATCTATTATCCTTAGGTCAACTTTTTGTAAATGGGCAGAATAATGGCTTGTTTGACTCGGGTAAATATCCCACCGCACATTCACTTGAGAATTTAATGTTATCCTCTTTAAAAGGTTTGGATCCACAAGTCATTTGCATCTTTAACATGTTTCAAGCTTGCATATCCATTTTTAAAAACATGTGTAGAAAAATCTCTTTCTTATAAAATTCCAAGCTATTAGGGTTAAACTAGTGGAATTTCCCAAACTTGGATAACAAAATTTTTGTGTTCATTTGTAGTGTGAATAAATTTCTTTACATACATTTTTTATTGTTTTAAATTATTTCCATACATAAACTCTAAAATTTTCATTTTGTTGTGATCTATTTGCCTTTTAACTCTTTTTTTGTTTACGAGATGAAGAGAAAGTGAAACCTCAAGTTTTTATTTAAGAAAAAGGTATACATCCAAAATAGAAATGCACAATGCACAAATGTACAGAGAGATAATTCCAAGAAGTGTCTGTAATTTTTAGGAATTGTAAACTCTTTTTAGTTTTTATATATCAGGTTTTGCAATCGTCGGGAAAAGGTGGAGGCGGGGGATTTTTAACTGAGAGTTGACTCCCGATCCATCAGTCATTCCTTACAAAAATATTACCTGTTACGCATGATAAATCACTTTACAATCATCTATGATCGTTAGGTCAGCTTTTGGTAAATGGGCAAAATAATGGCTTGTGTCACTCGGGTAAATATCCCACCCCACCTTCACTTGAGAATTTAATGTTATTCTCTTTAAAAGGTTTGGATCCATAGGCCATATGAATCTTTAACATGTTTCAAGAATGCATATCCATTTTTTTAAAACATGTGTAGAAAAACCTCTTTCTTAGAAAATTCCGAGCTATTTGGGTTGAAGTAGTGGAAATTCCCAAACTTGGATAACAAAACTTTTGTGTCCATTTGTGGTGTGTGAATAAATTTTCTTTACTTACATTTTTTATTTCTTTAAATCCTTTCCATACTTAAAATCTAAAATTTTCATTTTGATATGATCTATTTGCCTTTTATCTCTTTTTTCTTTTTTACGAGATGAAGGGAAAGTGAAACCTCAAGTTTTGATTGAAGAAAAAAGTATAAATCTAAAATGGAAATCCACAATGCACAAATGTAGAGAGATATAATTCCAAAAAGTGTCTGTAATTTTTAGGGATTGTAAACTCTTTTTAGTTTTTATATATAAGGTTTTGCATTCATCGGGAAAAAGGGGGAGGCAGGGGATTTTTAACTAAGTGTTGACTCGCATTCCATAAATCGTTCCTTAAAAAAATATAGCCCATTACATATCACAAATCACTTTACAATAATCTTCGAACGTTAGGTTAGCTTCTTGTAAATGGACAAAATAATGGCTTGTTTGACTCAGATAAATATCCCACAACACGTTCACTTGAAAATTTAATATTATTTTCTTTAAAATTTTGTATCCATAGGTCATTTTCATCTTTAACATGTTTCAAGCATGCATATCCATTTTTTAAAACATATGTAGAAAAATCTCTTTCTTATAAAATTTCGAGCTATTAGGGTTGAACTAGTGGAATTTCACAAACTTGGATAACAAAACTTTTGTAGTAGTTTGTGGTGTGTGAATAAATTTTTTTTACTTAAATTTTTATTGCTTTAAATTCTTTCCATACATAAACTCTAAAATTTTTATTTTGTTGTGATCCATTTGGCTTTAATATCTTTTTTTGTTTACGCGATGAAGGGAAAGTGAAAATTCATTTTTTGATTTAAGAAAAAAGTATACATTTAAAATGGAAATGCACTATGCACAAATGTAGAGAGAGATATTTCCAAAAAGTGTTTGTAATTTTTAGGTATTATAAACTCCTTTTAGTTTTTATATTTCTGGTTTTGCAATTGTCGGGAAAAGGGAGAGGCGGGGTATTTTGAACCGAGTGTTGACTCCCAATCCATAAGCCATTCCTTACAAAAATATAGCCCTTTACGTATGATAAATCACTTTACAGTCATCTATGATCGTTTGGTTAGCTTTTTGTAAATGGGCAAAATAATGGCTTGTTTGACTCGAGTAAATATCCCACCGCACGTTCACTTGAGAATTTAATGTTATTTTCTTTAAAAGGTTTAGATCCATAGGTCATTTGCATCTTTAACATGTTTCAAGCATGCATATCCATTTTTTAAAACATGTGTAGAAAAATCTCTTTCTTATAAAATTTTGAGCTATAAGGATTGAACTCATGGAATTTCACAAACTTGGAGAACAAAACTTTTGTGTTCATTTGTGGAGTGTGAATAAATTTTCTTTACTTAAATTTTTTATTGCTTTAAATTCTTTCCATACCTAAACTCTGAAATTTTCATTTTGTTGTGCTCTATTTGCCTTTTATCTCTTTTTTAATTTATGAGATGAAGGGAAAGTGAAAACTCAAGTTTTGATTTAATAAAAAAGTATACATCCAAAATGGAAATGCACTATGCACAAATGTAGAGAGAAATAATTCTAAAAGGAGTCTGTAATTTTTAGGTATTGTAAACTCTTTTTAGTTTTTATATATCAGGTTTTGTAACCATCGGGAAAAGGGGGACGAGGGGTATTTTTAACTGAGTGTAGACTCCCAATCCATAAGTCATTCCTTAAAAAAATATAACCCCTTACGCAAAATAAACCACTTTACAATCATCTATGATCGTTAGGTCTGCGTTTTGTAAATGGGCAAAATAATGGCTTGTTTGACTCTGGTAAATATCCCACCGCACGTTCACTTGAGAATTTAAATTTATTTTCTTTAAAAGGTTAGGATCCATAGGTCATTTGCATCTTTAACATGTTTCAATCATGCATATCCTTTTTTTAAAACATGTGAAGAAAAATTGTTTTCTTATAAAATTCCGAGCTATTAGGGTTGAGATAGTGGAATTTCACAAACTTGGATAAGAAAACTTTTGTGTTCATTTGTGGTGACTGAATAAATTTTCTTTACTTAAATTTTTTATTGCTTTAAATTTTTTCCATACATAATCCCTAAAATTTTCATTTTGTTGTGATCTATTTTCCTTTTATCTGTTTTTTTGTTTATGAGATGAAGGGAAAGTGAAAACACAAGTTTTGATTTAAGAAAAGTGTTCATCTAAAATGTAAATGCACAATGCACAAATGTAGAGGGATATAATTCCAAAAAAACTGTCTGTAATTTTTACGGATTGTAAATTCTTTTTAGTTTTTATATATCATGTTTTACAATCGTTAGGAAAAGGGGGAGGTGGGGGATTTTTTACTGAGTGTTCACTCCCATTCCATAAGTCATTCCTTAAAAAATTATAGCGCTTTACGCATGATAAATCACTTTACAATCATCTATGATCGCTAGGTCAGCTTTTTGAAAATGGGAAAATAATGGCTTGTTTGACTCGGGTAAATATCCCACCGCTCCTTCACCTGAGAATTTAATGTTATTCTCTTTTAAAGGTTTGGATACATAGGTCAATTGCATCTTTAACATGTTTCAAGCATGCATATCCATTTTTTAAAACATGTGTAGAAAAATCTCTTTCTTATAAAATTTCAAGCTATTTGGGTTGAACTAGTCGAATTTCCTAAACTTGCATAACAAAACTTTCGTGTTCATTTGTGGTGTGTGAATAAATTTTCTTTACTTAAATTTTTTATTGCTTTAAATTCTTTCCATACATAGACTCTAAAATTTTGATTTTGTCGTGATCTTTTTGCCTTTTATCTCTTTTTTTTGCTTGATGAGATGAAGGGAAAGTGAAAACTCAAGTTTTGATTTAAGAAAAAAGTATACATCCAAAATGAAAATGTACTATGAAAAAATTTTGATTGAGATAATTCAAAAAAGTGTCTTTAATTTTTAGGGAATGTAAACTTTTTTTAGTTTTTAGATATCAGGTTTTGCAATCGTCGGAAAAGGGGGAGGTGGGGGATTTTTAACTGAGTGTTGACTCCCAATCCTTAAGTCATTGCTTACAAAAATATAGCCCGTTACGCATGATAAATCACTTTACAATCATCTATGATCGTTAGGTCAGCATTTTGTAAATCGGCAAAATAATGGTTTGTTTGACTCACATAAATATCCAATTGTACATTCACTTGAGAATTTAAAGTTATTGTCTTTAAATGGTTTCAATCCTTAGGTCATTTGCATTTCTAACATGTTTCAAGCATGCATATCTATGTTTTAAAACATGTGTAGAAAATCTTTCTGATAAAATTTTGAGCTATTATGGTTGAACTAGTGAAATTTTCCAAACTTGGATAACAAACTTTTGAGTTCATTTGTGGTGTGTCAATAAATATTCTTTTCTTACATTTTCTAATGCTTTAAATTTTTTCCATACATAAACTCTAAAATTTTTATTTTGTTGTGATCTATTTACTGTTTATCTTTTTTTTTGTTTACGAGATGAACGGAAAGTGAAAATTCATAAGTCATTCCTTACAAAAATATAGCCCGTTACACATGATAAATCTCTTTACAATCAACTACGATCATTAGGCCAACTTTTTGTAAATGGACAAAATAATGGCTTGTTTGACTAAGGAAAATAACCCACCGCATGTTCACTTGAGAATTTAATGTTATTCTCTTTAAAAGGTTTCGATCCATAGGTCCTTTGCATCTTTAACATGTTTCAAGCATGCATATCCATTTTTAAAACATGTGTAGGAAAGAGTCTTTCTTATAAAATTCAAAGCTATTAGGGTTCAACTAGTGGAATTTCCCAAACTTGGATTACAAAACTTTTGTGTTCATTTGTGGTGTGTGAATAAATTTTCTTGACTTACATTTGTCTTTGCTTTAAATTTTTTCCATACATAAACTCATAAATTTTCATTTTCATGTGATCTATTTGCCTTTTATCTCTTTTTTCTTTTTTACGAGATGAAGGGAAAGTGAAAACTCAAGTTTTGATTTAAGACAAAAAGTACACATCTAAAATGGAAATGCACAACGCACAAATGTCGATAGTGATAATTCCAAAAACTATCTGTAATTTTTAGGGATTGTAACCTGTTTTTAGTTTTTATATATTAGGTTTTTCAATCGTCGGGAAAAGGGGAAGGCGGGGGATTTTTACTCGAGTGTTGACTTCCAATTCATAAGTCATTCCTTACAAAAAATATATCCCATTACGCATGATAAATCCCTTTACAATCATCTAAGATCGTTCGGTCAGATTTTTGTAAATGAGCAAAATAATGGCTTGTTTGACTCAGGTAAATATGCCTCCGCACGTTCATTTGAGAATTTAAGGTTATTGTCTTTAAAAGGTTTGGATCTATAGGTCATTTGATTCTTTAACATTTTTCAAGCATGCATATCTATTTTTTAAAACATGTGTACAAAAATCTCTTTTTTTAAAAATTCCAAGCTATTAGCGTTGAACTAGTGGAATTTCCAAAACTTGGATAACAAAACTTTTGTGTTCATTTGTGCTGTGTGAATAAATTTTCTTTACTTACATTTGTTATTGCTTTAAATTTTTTCCCTACATAAACTCTAAAATTTTCATTTTGTTGTGATCTATTTGCCTTTTATCTCTTTTTATTTTTTTTTTTTACGAGATGAAGGAAAAGTGAAAACTCAAATTTTGATTTAAGAAAAAAAAGTACACATCTAAAACGGATATGCACAAGGCACAAATGTAGCGAGTGATAATTCCAAAAAGTGTCTTTAATTTTTAGGGATGGTAAACTCTTTTTAGTTTTTAAATATCAGGTTTTACAATCGTCGAAAAAAGGGGGAGGCGAGGGATTTTTAACTGAGTGTTGACTCCCAATCCTTAGGTCATTCCTTACAAAAATATAGCCCGTTACGCATGGTAAATCACTTTACAATCATCTATGATCGTTAGGTCAGCTTTTTGTAAAAGGGCAAAATAATGGCTTGTTTGACTCGAGTAAATATCCCTCTGCACGTTCACTTGAGAATTTAACGTTATTCTCTTTGAAAGGTTTAGATCCATAGGTCATTTGCATCTTTAAAATTTTTCAAGCATGCATATCCATTTTTAAAACATGTATAGAAAAATCTATTTCTTATTAAATTCCTAGCTATTGGGGTTGAACTAGTGGAATATCCCAAACTTGAATAACAAAACTTTTGTGCTCATTTGTGGTGTGTGAATAAATTTTATTTACTTACATTTGTTATTGCTTTAAATTTTTTCCATACATGAACTCAAAAATTTTCATTTTGTTGTGATCTATTTGCCTTTTATCTCTTTTTTTGTTTACGAGATGAAGGAAAGTGAAAACTCAAGTTTTGATTTAAGAAAAAAATTACACATCTAAAATGGTAATGCACAATGCAGAAATATAGGGAGTGATAATTCAAAAAAGCCTTTGTAATTTTAAGGGATTGCAAATTCTTTTTAGTTTTTATAAATCTGGGTTTGCAATCGTCAGGAAAGAGAGGGAGGGGGGGGGGGGGGGGGGGGGGGGGGGGGGGCGGGTTGCGCAGAGGATTTTAAACGGAGTGTTGACTCCCTATACATAAATCATTCCTTAAAAAAATATAGCCCATTACTCATGACAAATCACTTTACAATGATCTATGATCGATAGGTCAGCTTTTTTGTAAATGGGCAAAATAAAGGCTTGTTTGACTCGGGTAAATATCCCACCGCACGTTCACTTGAGAATTTAGTGTTATTCTTTTTAAAAGGTTTGGATCCATAGGTCATTTGCATCTTTAATATTTTTCAAACATGCATATCCATTTTTTAAAATATGTGTAGAAAAATCTCTTTTTTATAAAAGTCATAGCTATTAGGGTTGAACTAGTGGAATTTCCCCAACTTGGATAAACTAACTTTTGTGTTAATTTGTGGTGTGTGAATAAATTTTCTTTACTTACATTTGTTATTGCTTTAAATTATTGCCATACATAAACTCAAAAATTTTCATTTTGTTGTGATCTATTTGCCTTTTATCTCTTTTTTTGTTTACGAGATGAAGGGAAAGTGAAAACTCAAGTTTTGATTCAAGAAAAAAAGTACACATCTAAAATGGTAATGCACAATGCACAAATGTAGGGAGTGATAATTCCAAAAAGGCTCTGTAATTTTAAAGGATTGCAAATTCTTTTTAGTTTTTATAAATCTGGGTTTGCAATTGCTAGGAAAAGGGGGGGGGGAGGAGGATGGGCAGGTGATTTTAAACGGAGTGTTGACTCCCTATACATAAATCATTCCT
Organism: Aristolochia californica; assembly: GCF_029961685.1. Taxonomy (NCBI): domain Eukaryota; kingdom Viridiplantae; phylum Streptophyta; class Magnoliopsida; order Piperales; family Aristolochiaceae; genus Aristolochia; species Aristolochia californica. The sequence continues at coordinate 30,455,917 of NW_027182214.1, read as the reverse complement.
TACAAAAATATAGCCCGTTACGCATGACAAGTCACTTTACAATGATCTATGATCGATAGGTTAGCTTTTTGTAAATTAGCAAATTAAAGGCTTGTTTGACTCGGGTAAATATCCCACTGCACGTTCACTTGAGAATTTAGTGTTATTCTATTTAAAAGGTTTGGATCCATAGGTCATTTGCATCTTTAATATATTTCAAATATGCATATCCATTTTTTAAAATATGTGTAGAAAAATCTCTTTTTTATAAAATTCAGAGCTATTAGGGTTGAACTAGTGGAATTTCCCCAACTTGGATAACCTAACTTTTGTGTTAGTTTGTGGTGTGTGAATAAATTTTCTTTACTTACATTTTTTATTGCTTTAAATTTTTTCCATACATAAACTCAAAAATTTTCATTTTGTTGTGATCTATTTGCCTTTTATCTCTTTTTTTGTTTACGAGATGAAGGGAAAGTGAAAACTCAAGTTTTGATTCAAGAAAAAAAGTACACATCTAAAAGGGAAATGCACAATGCACAAATGTAGAGACTGATAATTTGAAAAAGTGTTTGTAGTTTTTAGGGATTGTAAACTCTTTTTAGTTTTTATATATCAGGTTTTGCAATCGTCGGGAAAAGGCGGAGGCGGGGGATTTTTAACTGAGTGTTGACTCCCAATCCACCTTTAAAAAATATAGCCCTATACACATGATAAATCACTTTACAATCATCTATGATCGTTAGGTCAGCTTTTGCTAGAAGGGAAAAATAATGGCTTGTTTCACTCGAGTAAATATCCCATCGCACGTTCAATTGAGAATTTAATGATATTCTCTTTAAAAGTTTTGGATCCATAGGTCATTTGCATCTTTAACAATTTTCAAGCATGCATATCCATTTTTTAAAACATGTGTAGAAAAGTCTCTTTCTTATAAAATTCCTAGCTATTAGGGTTGAACTAGTGGAATTTCCCTAACTAGGATAAGAAAAATTTAATGTTCATTTGTGGTGTGTGAATAAATTTTCTTTACTTACATTTTTTATTGCTTTAAATATTTCCCACACATAAAGTCTAAAATTTTCATTTTGTTGTGTTCTATTTGTCTGTTATCTCTTTTTTTGTTTACGAGATGAAGGGAAAGTGAATACTCAAGTTTTGATTTAAGAAAAAAAATACTCATATAAAATGGAAATGCACAATGCACAAATGTAGAGAATGATAATTCCAAAAAGTGTCTGTAATTTTTTGGGATTGTAAACCCTTTTTAGGTTTTTTAATCAGGTTTTGCAATCGTCGAGAAAAGGGGGAGGGGGAGATTTTTAACGGAGTGTTGACTCCCAATCCATAGGTCATGCCATACAAAAATATAGCCCGTTACGCATGATAAATCACTTTACAATCATCTATAATAGTTAGGTCAGCTTTTTTTAAAGGAGCGAAATAATAGCTTGTTTGACTCTGGTAACTATCCCATTGCACATTCATTTGAGAAGTTAATGGTATTCTCTTTAAATGGTTTGGATCCATAGGTCATTTGAATCTTTAACATGCCTCAAGCCTGCATTTCCTTTTTTTAAAACTTAGTGTAGAAAAATCTCCTTCTCATAAAATTCCAAGCTATTAGGGTTGAACTAGTGGAATTTCCCAAACTAAGATAACGAAACTTTTGTGTTCATTTGTGGTGTGTCAATAAATTTTCTATACTTACATTTGTTATTGCTTTAAATTTTTTCCATACATAAACTCTAAAATTTTCATTTTGTAGTGATCTATTTGCCTTTTATCTCTTTTGTTGTTTACGAGATGAAGGGAAGGTGAAAACTCAAGTTTTGATTTAAGAAAAAAAAAGTACACATATAAAATAGAAATGCACAATGCATAAATGTAAAGAGTGGTAATTCCAAAAAATGTCTTTAATTTTTAGGGATTGTGAACTCTTTTTAGTTCTTATTTATCAGGTTTTACAATTGTCGTGAAAAGGAGGAGGTGGTGGATTTTTAACCGAGTGTTGACTCCCAATCCGTAAGTCATTCCTTACAAAAATATAGCTCGTTACCCTTGATAAATTATTTTACAATCATCTATGATGGTTAGGTCTGCTTTTTGTAAATAGGCAAGCTTATTTGACTCGGGTAAATAGCCCCCCGCACGTTCACTTGAGAATTTAATGTTATTCTCTTTAAAAGGTTTGGATCCATAGGTCATTTGCATCTTTAACATGTTTCAAGCATGCATATCCATTTTTTAAAACATGCATAGAGAACTCTCTTTCTTATAAAATTCCAATCTATTAGGGTTGAACAAGTTGAATTTCCCAAACTTGGATAACAAAACTTTTGTGTTCATTTGTGGTGTGTGAATAAATTTTCTTTACTTATATTTCTTATTGCTTAAAATTTTTTCTATACATAAACTTTAAAATTTTCATTTTGTTGTGATCAATTTGCCTTTTTTTTATTTTATATTTACCACATGAAGGGAAAGTGCAAACACAAGTTTTGATTTAAGAAAACAAAGTACACATCTAAAATTGAAATGAACAATGCACAAATGTAGAGAGTGACATTTCAAAAAAGTGTCTGTAATTTTTAGGGATTATAAACTCTTTTGAGTTTTTATATATCAGGTTTTGCAATCATCGGGAAAAGGGGGAGGGGGGGGGGGGGGGATTTTTAACCGAGGGTTGACTCCCAATCCATAAATCATTCCTTACAAAAATATAGCCAGTTACGCATGATAAATCACTTTACAATTATCGATAATCGTTTGGTCAGCTTTTTTTAAATGGGCAAAACATTGGCTTGTTTGACCCCGGGTAAATATCCCACCGCAAGTTCACTTGAGAATTTAATGTTATTCTCTCTAAAAGGTTTGAATCCATAGGTCATTTGCATCTTTAATATTTTTCAAGCATGCATTTCCATTTTTTAAAACATGTGTAGAAAAATCTCTTTCTTATAAAATTCCAATCAAATAGGGTTGAACTAATGGAATTTCCCAAACTTGGATAACAAAACTTTTGTGTTCATTTGTGGTGTGTGAATAAATTTACTTTACTTACATTTGTTATTGCTTTAAATTTTTTCCATACCTAAACTCTAAAATTTTCTTTTTTTTTGTGATCTATTTGTCTTTTATCTCTTTTTTTGTTTACGAGATGAAGGGAAAGTCAAAACTCAAGTTTTGATTTATGAAAAAAAAGGTACACATCTAAAAGTGAAATGCACAACGCACAAATGTAGAAAGTGATAATTCCAAAAAGTATCTCTAATTTTTAGGGATTGTAAACTCTATTTAGTTTTTATATATATGGTTTTGCAATCGTCGAGAAAAGGGGGATGAGGGGATTTTTAACCGAGTGTTGACTCCCAATCCATAAGTCATTCCTTACAAAAATATAGCCCGTTACGCATGATAAATCACATTACAATCATCTACGATCATTTGGTTAGATTTTTGTAAATTGGCAAAATAATGTCTTGTTTGACTCGGGTAAATATCACTACATGTTCACTTGAGAATTTAATGTTATTTTCTTTCAAAGGTTTGGATCCATAGGTCATTTGCATCTTGAACATGTTTTTCAAGATGCATATCCATTTTTTAAAACATGTGTAGAAAAATCTCTTTCTTATAAAATTCCAAGCTATTTGGGTTGAACAAGTGGAATTTCCCATACTTGGATAACAAAAGTTTTTTGTTCATTTGTGGTGTGTGAATAAATTTTCTTTACTTACATTTGTTATTGCTTTAAATTTTTTCCATACCTAAACTCTAAAATTTTCTTTTTGTTGTGATCTATTTGCCTTTTATCTCTTTTTTTTGTTTGTATACGAGATGAAGGGAAAGTGAAAAGTCAAGTTTTTATTTAAGAAAAAAAAGTACACGTCAAAATGGAAATGCACAATACACAAATGTAGAGAGTGATAATTCCAAAAAAGTGTCTCCAATTTTTAGGGATTGTAAACCCTTTTTAGTTTTTATATATCATGTTTTGCAATCATTGGGAAGAGGGGGGGGGGGGGGGGGGGGGGGGGGGGGGGGGGGATTGTTAACCGAGTGTCGACTCCCTATCCATAAGTCATTACTTTCAAAAATATAGCCCATTACGCATGATAAATCACTTTAAAATAATCTACGATCGTTAGGTCAACTTTTTGTAAACGGGCAAAATAATGGCTTGTTTGACTCTTGTAAATATCCCACTGCACCTTCACTTTAGAATTTAATGTTATTCTCTTTAAATGGTTTGGATCCATAGGTCATTTGCATCTTTAACATGTTTCAAGCATGCATTTCCATTTTTTAAAACATGTGTAGAATTTCTTATAAAATTCGAAGCTATTAGGGTTGAACTATTGAAATTTCCCAAACTAGGATAACAAAACTTTTGTGTTCATTTGTTGTGTGTCAATTAATTTTCTTTACTTACAATCTTTATTGCTTTAAATTTTTTTCATACATAAACTCTAAAATTTTCATTTGGTTGTGATCTATTTTCCTTTTATCTCTTTTTGATTTAAGAAAAAAAATACACATTTAAAATGGAAATGCACAACACACAAATGTAGAGAGTGATAATTCCAAAAAGTGTCTATAATTTTTAGGGTTTGTAAACTCTTTTTAGTTTTTATATATCAGGTTTTGCAATCATCGGCAAAAGGGGGAGGGGGGGATTTTCAACCGAGTGTTGACTCTCAATCCTTAAGTCATTCCTTACAAAAATATAGCCTGTTACACATGATGAATCACTATACAAGGAGTAGAAAAAATTAAATTCTCAAGTTAACGTGTGGTTGGATATTTACCAGAGCCAAACAACCCACTTCTTGCCTATCCTTAAACATCACAGATACTTTTTGGAATTATCTCTCTCAGCATTAGTGCATTTCCATTTTGGATGTTCAAATTTTTTTTCAGATCCAAACTTGAGTTTTCACTCTCCCATTTTTCTCGTAAACAAAGAAGATATAAGGCAAATAGATCGCAAGAAAATGAAAAATTTAGAACTCATGTATGCAAAAAAATTTGAAAACTATAATAAATGTTTATTTCACGCACTAAAAATGAACTCCAAAGTTTTGTTATCCATGTTTGGGAAATTCCACTAGTACAATCCCTAATAATAGCTTGGTGGAATTTTATAGAGGAAACAGACTTCTAACTGATCCTAACATGTTTTAAGTGAGGTGGATATGCATGCCGGAAACATGCTGAGGATGCAAGTGGCCTAATGATCAAAAAATTTAGAGTAGAAAAAATTAAATTCTCAAGTTAACGTGTGGTTGGATATTTACCAGAGCCAAACAACCCACTTCTTGCCTATCCTTAAAAATCACAGATACTTTTTGGAATTATCTCTCTCAGCATTTGTGCATTTCCTTTTTGGATGTTCAAATTTTTTTTCAGATCCAAACTTGAGTTTTTGCTCTCCCATTTTTCTCGTAAAAAAAAAAGATATAAGGCAAATAGATCGCAACAAAATGAAAATTTTAGAGCTCATGTATGCAAAAAAAATTGAAAACTGTAATAAATGTTTATTTCACGCACTAAAAATGAACTCCATAGTTTTGTTATCCATGTTTGGGAAATTCCACTAGTACAACCCCTAATAATAGCTTGGTGGAACTTTATAGAGGAAAGAACCTTCTAACTGATCCTAACATGTTTTAAGTGAGGTGGATATGCATGCCAGAAACATGTTGAGGATGCAAGTGGCCTAATGATCCAAAATTTTCAAGGAGTAGAAAAAATTAATTTCTCAAGTAAACGTGTGGTTGGATATTTACCAGAGCCAAACAACCCACTGTTTGCCTATCCTTAAAAATCACAGATACTTTTTGGAATTATCTCTCTCAGCATTTTATTCATTTCCATTTTTGATGTTCAAATTTTTTTTCAGATCCAAACATGAGTTTTCGCTCTCCCATTTTTCTCGTAAAAAAAAAAGATGTAAGAAAAATAGATCGCAACAAAATAAAAATTTTAGAGCTCATGTAACCAAAACGCATGATTGACCAATAAATCACTTGATCGAGAAGTTAGCTTTTTGTAAATGGGCAAAATAATGGCTTGTTTGACACGAATAAATATCCCACCGCAGGTTCACTTGAGAATTTAATGAGGTTTGGATCCATAGGTAGTTTGCATCTTTAATATGTTTGAAGCATGCATATCCATATTTAAAACATGTGTAAGATCAATAAGTTTTCTCTCTCTAATAAAATTCCAAGAAATTAGGATTGGACTAATGGAATTTCCCAAACTTGGATATCAAAACTTTTGTGTTCATTTGTGGTGTGTGAATAAATTTTCTTTACTCACATTTGTTGTTGTTTTAAATTTTTTGCATACATAAAGTCCAAAATTTTCATTTTTTGTGATTTGTATGGCTTGTCTTTTTGTTCACGAGATAATGGGAAAAAGTCAAAACACAAGTTTTTATTTAAGAAAAAAGTATACATCTAAAATGGAAATGCACAAATGTAGGGAGACATAATTCATAAAAGTGTGAGTTATTTTTAGGGATTATAAACTCTTTCTAGTTTTTATATATTAGGTTTTGCAATGGTCGGGAAAAGGGGGAGGCGGGGGGGTTTTAACTGAGTGTTGACTCCCAATCTGAAAGTCATTTCTTAAAAAAAATATAACCCGTTATGCATGATTAACCTAGAAATCACTATACAAATCATCTATGATTGTTAGGTCAGCTTTTTGAAAATGGGAAAAATAATGGCTTGTTTGACTCGGGTAAATATCCCACCGCACGTTCACTTGAGAATTTAATGAGGTTTTGATCCATATGCCATTTGCGTCTTTAACAGATTTAAAGCATGCATATCCATATTTAAAATATTTGTAGGATCAATTAGAAATATCTCTCTTATAAAATTCAAAGCTATTAGGGTTGAACTATTGGAATTTTCCAAACTTGGATATCAAAACCTTCATGTTCATTTGCTACATTTGTTGTTGTTTTAAATTTTTCACATACATAAACTCAAAAAATTTCATTTTGTTTTGATATGTTTGCCCTGTCTTTTATTCACGAGATAAAAGGAAAAAGTGAAAACTAAAGTTTTGATTCAAGAAAAAAGTATACATCTAAAATGGCAATGCACAAAAGTGCAGAGAGAAAATTCCAAAAAATATCTGTAATTTAGGGATTGTAAACTCTTTGTAATTTCTAAATATTAGGTTTTACAATCGTCGGGAAAAGGAGGAACCGGGGGATTTGTAACTGAGCGTTGACTCCCAATCTGTAAGTCATTGCTTACAAAAATATAGCCCATTACACATGATTGACCGAGAAATCACTTGACCGAGAAGTCAACTTTTTGTAGACGGGCAAAATAATGGCTTGTTTGACTCGGGTAAATATCCCACTGCACATTCACTTGAGAATTTAATGAGGTTTGAACTCCAAAGTTTTGTTATCCATGTTTGGGAAATTCCACTAGTACAATCCCTAATAATAGCTTGGTGGAATTTTATAGAGGAAACAGACTTCTAACTGATCCTAACATGTTTTAAGTGAGGTGGATATGCATGCCGGAAACATGCTGAGGATGCAAGTGGCCTAATGATCAAAAAATTTAGAGTAGAAAAAATTAAATTCTCAAGTTAACGTGTGGTTGGATATTTACCAGAGCCAAACAACCCACTTCTTGCCTATCCTTAAAAATCACAGATACTTTTTGGAATTATCTCTCTCAGCATTTGTGCATTTCCTTTTTGGATGTTCAAATTTTTTTTCAGATCCAAACTTGAGTTTTTGCTCTCCCATTTTTCTCGTAAAAAAAAAAGATATAAGGCAAATAGATCGCAACAAAATGAAAATTTTAGAGCTCATGTATGCAAAAAAAATTGAAAACTGTAATAAATGTTTATTTCACGCACTAAAAATGAACTCCATAGTTTTGTTATCCATGTTTGGGAAATTCCACTAGTACAACCCCTAATAATAGCTTGGTGGAACTTTATAGAGGAAAGAACCTTCTAACTGATCCTAACATGTTTTAAGTGAGGTGGATATGCATGCCAGAAACATGTTGAGGATGCAAGTGGCCTAATGATCCAAAATTTTCAAGGAGTAGAAAAAATTAATTTCTCAAGTAAACGTGTGGTTGGATATTTACCAGAGCCAAACAACCCACTGTTTGCCTATCCTTAAAAATCACAGATACTTTTTGGAATTATCTCTCTCAGCATTTTATTCATTTCCATTTTTGATGTTCAAATTTTTTTTCAGATCCAAACATGAGTTTTCGCTCTCCCATTTTTCTCGTAAAAAAAAAAGATGTAAGAAAAATAGATCGCAACAAAATAAAAATTTTAGAGCTCATGTAACCAAAACGCATGATTGACCAATAAATCACTTGATCGAGAAGTTAGCTTTTTGTAAATGGGCAAAATAATGGCTTGTTTGACACGAATAAATATCCCACCGCAGGTTCACTTGAGAATTTAATGAGGTTTGGATCCATAGGTAGTTTGCATCTTTAATATGTTTGAAGCATGCATATCCATATTTAAAACATGTGTAAGATCAATAAGTTTTCTCTCTCTAATAAAATTCCAAGAAATTAGGATTGGACTAATGGAATTTCCCAAACTTGGATATCAAAACTTTTGTGTTCATTTGTGGTGTGTGAATAAATTTTCTTTACTCACATTTGTTGTTGTTTTAAATTTTTTGCATACATAAAGTCCAAAATTTTCATTTTTTGTGATTTGTATGGCTTGTCTTTTTGTTCACGAGATAATGGGAAAAAGTCAAAACACAAGTTTTTATTTAAGAAAAAAGTATACATCTAAAATGGAAATGCACAAATGTAGGGAGACATAATTCATAAAAGTGTGAGTTATTTTTAGGGATTATAAACTCTTTCTAGTTTTTATATATTAGGTTTTGCAATGGTCGGGAAAAGGGGGAGGCGGGGGGGTTTTAACTGAGTGTTGACTCCCAATCTGAAAGTCATTTCTTAAAAAAAATATAACCCGTTATGCATGATTAACCTAGAAATCACTATACAAATCATCTATGATTGTTAGGTCAGCTTTTTGAAAATGGGAAAAATAATGGCTTGTTTGACTCGGGTAAATATCCCACCGCACGTTCACTTGAGAATTTAATGAGGTTTTGATCCATATGCCATTTGCGTCTTTAACAGATTTAAAGCATGCATATCCATATTTAAAATATTTGTAGGATCAATTAGAAATATCTCTCTTATAAAATTCAAAGCTATTAGGGTTGAACTATTGGAATTTTCCAAACTTGGATATCAAAACCTTCATGTTCATTTGCTACATTTGTTGTTGTTTTAAATTTTTCACATACATAAACTCAAAAAATTTCATTTTGTTTTGATATGTTTGCCCTGTCTTTTATTCACGAGATAAAAGGAAAAAGTGAAAACTAAAGTTTTGATTCAAGAAAAAAGTATACATCTAAAATGGCAATGCACAAAAGTGCAGAGAGAAAATTCCAAAAAATATCTGTAATTTAGGGATTGTAAACTCTTTGTAATTTCTAAATATTAGGTTTTACAATCGTCGGGAAAAGGAGGAACCGGGGGATTTGTAACTGAGCGTTGACTCCCAATCTGTAAGTCATTGCTTACAAAAATATAGCCCATTACACATGATTGACCGAGAAATCACTTGACCGAGAAGTCAACTTTTTGTAGACGGGCAAAATAATGGCTTGTTTGACTCGGGTAAATATCCCACTGCACATTCACTTGAGAATTTAATGAGGTTTGAACTCCAAAGTTTTGTTATCCATGTTTGGGAAATTCCACTAGTACAATCCCTAATAATAGCTTGGTGGAATTTTATAGAGGAAACAGACTTCTAACTGATCCTAACATGTTTTAAGTGAGGTGGATATGCATGCCGGAAACATGCTGAGGATGCAAGTGGCCTAATGATCAAAAAATTTAGAGTAGAAAAAATTAAATTCTCAAGTTAACGTGTGGTTGGATATTTACCAGAGCCAAACAACCCACTTCTTGCCTATCCTTAAAAATCACAGATACTTTTTGGAATTATCTCTCTCAGCATTTGTGCATTTCCTTTTTGGATGTTCAAATTTTTTTTCAGATCCAAACTTGAGTTTTTGCTCTCCCATTTTTCTCGTAAAAAAAAAAGATATAAGGCAAATAGATCGCAACAAAATGAAAATTTTAGAGCTCATGTATGCAAAAAAAATTGAAAACTGTAATAAATGTTTATTTCACGCACTAAAAATGAACTCCATAGTTTTGTTATCCATGTTTGGGAAATTCCACTAGTACAACCCCTAATAATAGCTTGGTGGAACTTTATAGAGGAAAGAACCTTCTAACTGATCCTAACATGTTTTAAGTGAGGTGGATATGCATGCCAGAAACATGTTGAGGATGCAAGTGGCCTAATGATCCAAAATTTTCAAGGAGTAGAAAAAATTAATTTCTCAAGTAAACGTGTGGTTGGATATTTACCAGAGCCAAACAACCCACTGTTTGCCTATCCTTAAAAATCACAGATACTTTTTGGAATTATCTCTCTCAGCATTTTATTCATTTCCATTTTTGATGTTCAAATTTTTTTTCAGATCCAAACATGAGTTTTCGCTCTCCCATTTTTCTCGTAAAAAAAAAAGATGTAAGAAAAATAGATCGCAACAAAATAAAAATTTTAGAGCTCATGTAACCAAAACGCATGATTGACCAATAAATCACTTGATCGAGAAGTTAGCTTTTTGTAAATGGGCAAAATAATGGCTTGTTTGACACGAATAAATATCCCACCGCAGGTTCACTTGAGAATTTAATGAGGTTTGGATCCATAGGTAGTTTGCATCTTTAATATGTTTGAAGCATGCATATCCATATTTAAAACATGTGTAAGATCAATAAGTTTTCTCTCTCTAATAAAATTCCAAGAAATTAGGATTGGACTAATGGAATTTCCCAAACTTGGATATCAAAACTTTTGTGTTCATTTGTGGTGTGTGAATAAATTTTCTTTACTCACATTTGTTGTTGTTTTAAATTTTTTGCATACATAAAGTCCAAAATTTTCATTTTTTGTGATTTGTATGGCTTGTCTTTTTGTTCACGAGATAATGGGAAAAAGTCAAAACACAAGTTTTTATTTAAGAAAAAAGTATACATCTAAAATGGAAATGCACAAATGTAGGGAGACATAATTCATAAAAGTGTGAGTTATTTTTAGGGATTATAAACTCTTTCTAGTTTTTATATATTAGGTTTTGCAATGGTCGGGAAAAGGGGGAGGCGGGGGGGTTTTAACTGAGTGTTGACTCCCAATCTGAAAGTCATTTCTTAAAAAAAATATAACCCGTTATGCATGATTAACCTAGAAATCACTATACAAATCATCTATGATTGTTAGGTCAGCTTTTTGAAAATGGGAAAAATAATGGCTTGTTTGACTCGGGTAAATATCCCACCGCACGTTCACTTGAGAATTTAATGAGGTTTTGATCCATATGCCATTTGCGTCTTTAACAGATTTAAAGCATGCATATCCATATTTAAAATATTTGTAGGATCAATTAGAAATATCTCTCTTATAAAATTCAAAGCTATTAGGGTTGAACTATTGGAATTTTCCAAACTTGGATATCAAAACCTTCATGTTCATTTGCTACATTTGTTGTTGTTTTAAATTTTTCACATACATAAACTCAAAAAATTTCATTTTGTTTTGATATGTTTGCCCTGTCTTTTATTCACGAGATAAAAGGAAAAAGTGAAAACTAAAGTTTTGATTCAAGAAAAAAGTATACATCTAAAATGGCAATGCACAAAAGTGCAGAGAGAAAATTCCAAAAAATATCTGTAATTTAGGGATTGTAAACTCTTTGTAATTTCTAAATATTAGGTTTTACAATCGTCGGGAAAAGGAGGAACCGGGGGATTTGTAACTGAGCGTTGACTCCCAATCTGTAAGTCATTGCTTACAAAAATATAGCCCATTACACATGATTGACCGAGAAATCACTTGACCGAGAAGTCAACTTTTTGTAGACGGGCAAAATAATGGCTTGTTTGACTCGGGTAAATATCCCACTGCACATTCACTTGAGAATTTAATGAGGTTTGGATCCGTAGGTCATTTACATCTTTAACATGTTTAAAGCATGCATATCCATATTTAAAACATGTGAAGGATCAATTAGAAATATCTCTCTTATAAACTTCCAAGCTATTTTGGTTGAACTAGTGGAATTTCTCAAACTTGGTTATCAAAACTTCATGTTCATTAGTGGTGTGTGAATAAATTTTCTTTACTTAGATTTCTTGTTTTTTTAAAGTTTTTGCATACGTAAACTCCAAAATTTTCATTTTGTTGTGACATGTTTGATTATCTTTTTGTTCACGAGATAAAGGGAAAAAGTGAATACTCATGTTTTGATTTAAGAAAAAAGTATACATCTAAAATGGAAATTCAAAAATGTGGTGAGTGGTAATTCCAAAAAGTGTAAGTAATTTTTTAGGGATTGTAAAATCTTTCTAGTTTTTATATTTTAGGTTTTGTAATCGTCGGGAAAAGGGGCAGGCAGGGGATTTTTAACTGAGTGATGACTCCCAATCCGTAAGTCATTTCTTAAAAAAAATATAACTCATTACGCCTGATTAATCGATAAATCACATTACAAATCATCAATGATTGGTAGGTCAGCTTTTTTCAAACGGGCAAAACAATGGCTTGTTTGACTCAGGTAAATGTCCCACCGCACGGTTCACTTGAGAATTTAATGAGGTTTAGATCCATAGGTTATTTGCATCTTTAACATGTTTCAAGCATGCATATCCATATTTAAAACATGTGTTGGATCAATTAGAAATCTTTCTCTTATCAAATTCCAAGCAATTGAGGGTTGAACTAGTGGAATTTCCCAAACATGGATATCAAAACTTTTGTGTTCACTTGTGGTGTGTGAATAAATTTTCTTTACTTACATTTGTTGTTTTTTTAAATTTTTTGCATACATAAACACCAAAATTTTCATTTTTTTTTTATTTGTTTGCCTAATTTTTTGTTCGTGATATAAAGGGAAAAAATGAAAACACAAGTTTTGATTTAAGAAAAACGTATGCATCTAAAATGGAAATGCAAAAATGTAGAGAGAGATAATTCCAGAAAGTGTTTGTATATTTTAGGGATTGTAAAATCTTTCTAGTTTTTATATATTATGTTTTGTGATCGTCGGGAAAAGGGGGAGGCAGGGGATTTTTAACTGAGTGTCTGTAATTTTTAGGGATAGTAAACTCTTTTATGTTTTTACATATTCGGTTTTGCATTCGTCGGGAAAGTGGGGAAGGCAAGGGGATTTTTAACTGAGTGTTGACTCCAAATCCGTAAGTCATTTCTTACAAAAATATAGCCCATTACGCATGCTTGACCGATAACTCACTTTACAAAGTATCTATGATTGTTAGGAAAGCTTTTTTTCAAACGGGCAAAATAATGGCTTGTTTGCTCAGGTAAATATCCCACTGCACGTTCACTTTAGAATTTAATGAGGTTTGGCTCCATAGGTCATTTGCATCTTTAGCATGTTTCAAGCATGCATATCAATATTTAGAACATGTGTAGGATCAATTAGAAATATCTCTCTTATAAAATTCCAAGCTATTTGGGTTGAACTAGTGGAATTTCCCAAACCTGGATATCAAAACTTTCATGTTCATTTGTGGTGTGTCAATAAATTTTCTTTACTTAAATTTGTTGTTGTCTTAAATTTTTTGCATACATAAACTCCAAAATTTTCATTTTGTTGTGATATGTTGGACTTATCTTTTTGTTCATGAGATAAATGGAAAAAGTAAATACTCAAGTTTTGATTTAAGAAAAAAGTATACATCTAAAATGGAAATGCAAAAATGTGGAGAGAGCTAATTCCAAAAAGTGTATGTAATTTTTAGGGATTGTAAAATCTTTTTAGTTTTTATATTTTAGGTTTTGCAATCATCTGGAAAAGTGGCAGGCAGGGGATTTTTAAGTAAGTGTTGACTCCCAATCTGTACGTCATTTCTTACAAAAATATAACTCATTACGCATGATTAATCGATATATCACTTTATAAATCATCAATGATTGGTAGGTCAACTTTTTTCAAACAGGAAAAATAATGGCTTGTTTGACTCGGGTAAATATCCAACTGCACGTTCACTTGAGAATTTAATGAGGTTTGGATCCATAGGTCATTTGCATCTTTAACATGTTTCAAGCATGCATATCCATATTTAAAACATGTGTTGGATCAATAAGAAATCTCTCTCTTATAAAATTCCAAGTAATTGGGGTTGATCTAGTGAAATTTCTCAAACTTGGATATCAAAACTTCCAAGTTCATTTATGGTGTGTAAATAAATTTTCTTTACTAACATATGTTGTTGTTTTAAATTTTTTGCATACATAAACTCCAAAATTTTCATTTTGTTGTGATTTGTTTGTCTTGTCTTTTTGTTCGTGAGATAAAGGGAAAAAGTGAAAACACAAGTTTTGATTTTAGAAAAATGTATGCATCTAAAATGGAAATGGAAAACTGTAGAGAGAGATAATTCCAATAAGTGTTTGTATATTTTAGTGATTGTAAAATCTTTCTAGTTTTTATATATTAGGTTTTGCAATCGTCGGAAAAGGTGGAGGCGGGGGATTCTTAACTGAGTGTTGACTCCCAATCATCTATGATTGGGTGGTCAAATGTTTGTAAATGGGCAAAATAATGGCTTGTTTGACTCGGGTAAATATCCCACTGCACACATTCACTTGAGAATGATCCATAATTCATTTGCATCTTTAACATGTTTCAAGCATACATATCCATATTTAAAAAATGCGTAGGATCAATTAGAAATATCTCTCTTATAAAATTCCAAGCTATTTGGGTTGAACTAGTGAAATTTCCCAAACTTGGATATCAAAACTTTTGTGTTCATTTGTGGTGTGTGAATAAATTTTCTTTACTAACATTTGTTGTTGTTTTAAATTTTTTGTATACATAAACTGAAAAATTTTCATTTTGTTGTGATCTGTTTGCCTTGTCTTTTTGTTCGTGAGATAAAGGGAAAAAGTTAAAACACAAGTTTTGATTTAAGAAAAACGTATGCATCTAAAATGGAAATGTAAAAATGTAGAGAGAGATAATTCCAAAAAGTATTTGTATATTTTAGGGATTGTAAAATCTTTCTAGTTTTAATATATTAGGTTTTGCAATTGTCAAGAAAAGGGGGAGGTGGGGGATTTTTAACTGTGTTGACCCCCAATCATCTATGATTGGGAGGTTAGATGTTTGAAAATGGGCAAAATAATGGCTTGTTTGACTCAGGTAAATATCCCACCGCACGTTCACTTGAGAATTTAATAAGTGTTTGTTATTCTCTTTAAAAGGTTTGGATCCATAGGTCATTTGCATCTTTAACATTTTTCGAGCTTGGATATCCATTTTTAAAACATGTGTAGAAGAAATCTCTTTTTTATAAAATTCCAAGCTATTAGGGTTAAACGAGTAGAATTTCCCAAACCTGGATAACAAAAATTTTGTGTTCATTTGCTGTGTGTGAATAAGTTTTTTGTACTTACATTTGTTATTGTTTTAAATATATTCCATACATAAACTCTAAAATTTTCATTTTGTTATGATCTATTTGCCTTTTTTGTTTATGGGATGAAGGGAGAGAGAAAACTAAAAGTTCTGATATAAGAAAACAGTGTAAATCTAAAATAGAAATGGACAATGCACAAATGTACAGAGAAATAATTCCAAAGAGTGTCAGTAATTTTTATGGATTGTAAACACCTTTTAGTTTTTATATATTAGGTTTTGCAATAGTCGGGAAAAGTGGGAGGGGAGGGGGGGGGGGGGGGGGGATTTTAACTGAGTGTTGACTCCCAATCCATAAGTCACTTTACAATCATCTATGATTGTTAGGTCAGCATTTTGTAAATGGGCGAAGTATTGGATTCTTTGACTCGAGTAAATATCCCACAACATGTTCACTTAAGAATTTAATGAGCGTTTGTTAGATCCATAGGTCATTTGCATCTTTAACATGTTTCAAGCATGCATTTCCATTTTTTAAACGTGTGTAGAAGAAATCTCTTTCATTTGTGGTGAATAAATTTTCTTTACTTACATTTTTTATTGTTTTAAATTTTTTCATACATAAACTCTAAAATTTTCATTTTGTTGTGATCTATTTGTCTTTTTTGTTTACGGGATGAAGGGAGAGAGAAAACTCAAAGTTTTGATTTAAAAAACGTGTACATATAAAATTGAAATAAATGTAGAGAGAGATAATTCAAAAGGGTGTCTGAAATTTTTAGGGAATGTAAACTCCTTTCGGTTTTTATATATTAGGTTTTGCAATTGTCGGGAAAAGGGGGAGGTGGGGGATTTTTACCTGAGTCTTGACTCCATATCCATAAGTCATTTCTTAAAAAAATATTGCCCATTGCGCATTATAAATCACTTTACAATCATCTATGATTGTTAGGTCAACCTTTTGTTAATGGGCGAAATAATGGCTTGTTTGACTCGGGTAAATATCCCACCGCATGTTCACTTGAGAATTTATTGAGCCTTTGTTATTTTGTTTAAAAAGTTTGGATCCATGGGTTATTTGCATCTTTAACCTGTTTCAAGCATATAAATTTTTAAAACATGTGTAGAAGAAATCCCTGTCTGATAAAACTCCAAGCTATTAGGGGATAACTAGTGGAATTTGCCAAACTTGGATAACAAAACTTTTGTGTTCATTTGTGGTGTGTGAATAAATTTTCTTTACTTACATTTTTTATTTTTTTAAATTTTTTCCATGCATAAACTCTAAAATTTTCATTTTCTTATGATCTATTTGCCTTTTTAGTTTACGGAAAGAAGGGAGAGCAAAAATTTAAAGGTTTGATTTAAGAAAAAAGTATACATCTAAAATGGAAATGCACAATGGGAAAATGTAGGGATAGATAATTTGAAATAGTGTCTGCATTTTAGGGATTGTAAACTCCTTTTAGTTTTTATATATTAGGTTTTGCAATCATCGAGAAGAGAGGGAGGCGGGGGCTTGTTAACTGAGTGTTGACTCCCAATCCATAAGTCATTTCTTACAAAAATATAGTCCGTTACGCATGATAAATCACTTTATAATCATCAATGATTGTTAGGTCAGCTTTTTGTAAATGTGAAAAATAAAGGCTTGTTTGACTCAGGTAATTATCCTACCGCACATTCACTTGAGAATTTAATGAGCGTTTATAATTCTATTTAAAAGGTTTTGATCCATAGGACATTTGCATCTTGGACATGTTTCAAGCATGCATATCTATTTTTAAAACATGTATAGAAGAAATCCCTTTCTTATAAAATTCCATGCTATTAGGGTTAGACTAGTGGAATTTCCCAAACTTGGATAACAAAAATTTTGTGTTGATTTGTGGTGTATGAAAAAAAATTCTTTACTTACATTTGTTATTGTTTTAAATTTTTTCTATGGATAAACTCTAAAATTTTCATTTTGTTGTGATGTATTTGCCTTTTTTGTTTATGGGATGAAGGGAGAGCGAATACTCAAACTTTTGACTTAAGAAAAAAGTATACATCTAAAATAGAAATTCACAATGCACAAATGAAGAGAGATAATTCCAAAGAGTGTGTGCAATTTTTAGGGATTGTAAACTCCTTTTAGTTTTTATATATTAGGTTTTTCAATTGTCGGGAAAAGGGGGAGGCGGGAGATTTTTAACTGAGTGTTGAATCCTAATCCATAGGTCATTTCTTACAAACATAAAGCCCATTATGCATAATTAATCACTCTACAATCATCTATGACTTTTAGGTCAGCTTTTTGTAAATCGGCTAAATAATGGCTTGTTTGATGGGTGTAAATATCCCATCGCACATTCACTTGAGAATTTAATGAGTGTTTGTTATTTTCTGTAAATGTTTTGGATCCATAGGTCATTTGCATATTTAACATGTTTCAAGCATGAATATCCATTTTTAAAACATGAGTAGAAGAAATCCCTTTTTTATGAAATTCCAAGCTATTAGGGTTGAACTGGTCAAATTTCCCAAACTTGGATAACAAAATTTTTGTGTTCATTTGTGGTGTGTGAATAAATTTTCTTTACTTACATTTGTTATTATTTTAAAAAATTACCATACATCCACTCTAAAATTTTCATTTTGTTGTGATCTATTTACATTTTTTGTTTACGAGATGAAGGGAGAGCAAAAACTCAAATTTTTATTTTAAGAAAAAAGTATACATCTAAAATTGAAATGCACAATGCACAAATGTAGAAAGAGATAATTCCAAAGAGTGTTTGTAACTTTTAGGGATTGTAAACACCTTTTTTTTATATATATTAGATTTTGCAATCGTCGAGAAAAGGGGGAGGTGGGGGACTTTTAACAGAGTGTTGATTCCCAATCCATAAGTCATTTCTTACGAAAATATAGCCCATTATGCATGATAAATCACTTTACAATCATCTATGATTGTTAGGTCAGCTTTTTGTAAATGGGCAAAATAATGGCTTGTTTGATCCGTGTAAATATTCCATCGTTGAGGGAGAGCAAAAAACTTAAAGCTTTGATTTAAGAAAAAAGTATACATCTAAAATGGAAATGCACAATGGGCAAATGTAGGGACAGATAATTTGAAAGAGTGTCTGCAATTTTTAGGGATTGTAAACTCCTTTTAGTTTTTATATAATAAGTTTTACAATCGTCGGGAAAAGTGGGAGGCGGGGGATTTTTAATTGAGTGTTGACTCCCAATCCATAAGTCATTTCTTACAAAAATATAGCCCGTTATGCATGACAAATCTCTTTACAATCATCTTTGATCGTTACGTCAACTTTTTATAATTGGGCAAAATAATGGCTTGTTTGACTTGGGTGAATATCCCACCCCATGTTCATTTTAGAGTTTGATGAGCATTTGTTATTCTCTTTAAAAGGTTTGGATTCATAGGTCATTTGCATCTTCAACATGTTTCAAGCATGCATATCCTTTTTTAAAACATGTGTAGAAGAAATCTCTTTCATATAGAATTCCAAGCTATTAGGGTTGAACTAGCGGAATTTCCCAAACTTGGATTACAAAATTGTTTTGTTCATTTGTGGTGTCTGAATAAATTTTCTTTTCTTACGTTTGTTATTTTTTTAAAATTTTCCATATTTAAACTCTAAAATTTTTCTTTGTGTTGTGATCTATTTGTCTTTTTGTTTACCGGATGAAGGGAAAGTGAAAACTCAAAGTTTTTATTTGAGAACAAAGTATACAAATAAAATGGAAATAAATTTGGAGAAAGATAATTTCAAAGGGTGTCTGTAATTTTTTGGGATTGTAAACTCCTTTTAGTTATTATATATTAGGTTTTGCAATTGTCGGGAAAAGTGGGTAGCGGGGGATTTTTACCTGAGTGTTGACTCCCAATCCATAAGTCATTTCTTAAAAAAATATTGCCCGTTACACATTATAAATCACTTTACAATCATCTATGATTGTTAGGTCTGCGATATGTAAATGGGCAAAATAAAGGCTTGTTTGACTGAGGTAAATATCGCCCGACACATTCACTAGAGAATATAATGAGCGTTTTTTATTTTCTTGTAAAGGTTTGGATCCATAGGTTATTTTCATATTTAACATGTTTCAAGCATGCATATCCATTTTTAAAACATGAGTAGAAGAAATCTCTTACTTATAAAATTCCAAGCTATTAGGGTTGAACAAGTGGAATTTCCCAAACATGGATAACAAAACTTTTGTATTCATGTGTGGTGTGTGAATACATTTTCTTTAGTTACATTTGTTATTGTTTTAAAAATTTTCTGTCCATCAACTCTAAAATTTTTATTTTGTTGTGATCTATTTACATTTTTTGTTTACGGGATGAAGGGAGAGCGAAAACTCAATGTTTTGATTTAAGAAAAAAGTATACATCTAAAATTGAAATGCACAATGCAAAAATGTAGAGAGAGATAATTCAAAAATGTCTTTAACTTTTAGGGATTTCAAACTCTTTTTTTTTTATATATTAGGTTTTGCAATCATCTGGAAAAGGGGGAGGCGGGGTTTTTAACAAAGTGTTGACTCCCAATCCATAAGTCATTTCTTACAAAAATACAGCCCGTTATGCATGATAAATCACTTTACTATCGTTTATGATTGTTAGGTCAGTTTTTTCTAATGGACAAAATAATGGCTTGTTTGACTTGGGTAAATTTTCCACCGCACGTTCACTTGAGAATTCATTGAGCGTTTGTTATTCTCTTTAAAAGGTTTTCATCCATAGGTCATTTGCATCTTTAATATGTTTCAAGCTTGCATATCAATTTTTAAAACATGTGTAGAAGAAATCTCTTTCTTATAAAATTCCAAGCTTTTAGGGATGAACTATTGGAAGTTCCCAAATTTGGATAACAAAAATTTTGTGTTCATTTGTGGTGTATGAATAAAATTTCTGTACTTACATTTTTTATTGTTTTATATTTATTCCATACATAATTTCAAAATTTTCATTTTGTTATGATCTATTTGCCTTTTTTGTTTACGTGATGAAGGCTGAGTGAAAACTCAAACTTTTGATTTAAGAAAAAAGTGTACATCGAAAATCGAAATGCACATTGTGCAAACATACTAAGAGATAATTCCAAAGAGTGTCTGTAGTTTTTAGGGATTGTAAACTCCTTTTAGTTTTTATATACTAGGTTTTGCAATCGTCAAGAAAAGTGGGAGGCAGGGGAATTTTAACTGAGTGTTGACTCCCAATCCATAAGTCATATCCTAAAAATTTACAGCCCGTTATGCATGATAAATCACTTTACAATCATCTATGATTGTTAGGTCAGGTTTTTGTAAATGGGCAAAGTAATGGCTTGTTTGACTCGGGTAAATAACCCACCGCAAGTTCACTTTAGAATTTTAACAGCATTTTTTATTTTCTTTAAAAGGTTTGTATCCATAGGTCATTTTCATCATTAACATGTTTCAAGCATGCATATCCATTTTTGAAACATGTGTAGAAGAAATCTCTTTCTTATAAAATTCAAAGCTATTTGGGTTGAACAAGCAGAATATCCCAAACTTGGATAACAAAATTTTTTCATTCATATGTTGTGAGTGAATAAATTTTCTTTACTTACATTTAATATTTTTTAAAATTTTTCCTTACATAAACTCTAAAATTTTCATTTTGTTGTGATCTATTTGTCTTTTTTGTTTACGGGATGAAGGGAGAGAGAAAACTCAAAGTTTTGATTTAAGAAAAAAGAATACATATAAAATGGAAATAATTGTAGAGAGAGATAATTCCAAAGAGTGTCCATAATTTTTAGGGATTGTAAATTCCTTTTAGTTTTTATATATTAGATTTTGCAATCGTCAGTAAAAGGTGGAGGCGGCGGTTTTTACCTGAGTGTTGACTCCCATTCCATAAGTCATTTCTTAAAAAAATATTGCCCGTTACGTATTATAAATCACTTTACAATCATCTATGATTGTTAGGTCAGCTTTTTGTAAATGGGCAAACTAATTGCTTGTTTGACTCGGGTAAATATCCCACTGCACGTTCACTTGAGAATTTAATGAGCCTTAGTTATTCTCTTTAAAAGGTTTGGATCCATAGATTATTTGCATCTTTAACATGTTTCAAGCATGCATATCCATTTTTAAAACATGTGTACAAGAAATCCCTTTCTTATAAAATTCCAAGCTATTAGGGTTGAACTAGTGGAATTTGCCAAACTTGGATAACAAAACTGTTGTGTTCATTTGTGGTGTGTGAATAAATTTTCTTTACTTACATTTGTTATTGTTTTAAATTTTTTCCATAAATAAACTCTAAAATTTTATTTTTTTGTGATCTATTTGCCTTTTTTGTTTACGGGATGAAAGGAGAGCAAAAACTTAAAAGTTTGATTTAAGAAAAAAGTTTACATTTAAAATGAAATGCACAACGAACAAATATAGAGAGAGATAATTCAAAAGAGTGTTTGTAATTTTTAGGGATTGTAAACTTCTTTTAGTTTTTATATATTAGGTTTTGCAATCGTCGGGAAAAGGGGGAGGCGGGGGATTTTTAACTGAGTGTTGACTCCCCATCCATAAGTAATTTCTTAACAAAATATAGCCCGTTACACATGATAATTCAATTTTCAATGATCTATGATTGTTTGGTCAGCTTTTTGTCAATGGGCAAAATAATGGCTTGTTTGACTCTGGTAAATATCCCATCGCACGTTCACTTAAGAATTTAATGACCGTTTGTTATTCTCTTTAAAAGATTTGGATCCATAGGTAATTTGCATCATTAATGGCTTGTTTCATGCTTGCATATCCATTTTTAAAACATGTGTAGAAGAAATCTCTTTCTTATAAAATTCCAAGCTATTAGGGTTGTACTAGTGGAATTTCCCAAACTTGGATAAAAAATTTTGTATTTATTTGTGGTGTGTGAATAAATTTTTTGTACTTCTATTTGTTAAATTTTTAAATTTATTCCATACATAAACTCTAAAATTTTCATTTTGTTATGATCTATTTGCCTCTTTGTTTACGGGATGAAGGGAGAGTGAAAATCAAAGTTTTGATTGAAGAAAAAAGTACACATCTAAAATGGAAATGAACAATGCACAAATGTACAGAGAGATAATTCCAAAGAGTGTATGTAAAATTCCAAGCTATTAGGTTAGAACTAGCGGAATTTCCCAAACTTTGATAGCAAAATTTTTTTGTTCACTTGTGGTGTGTCAATAAATTTTATTTTCTTACATTTGTTATTGTTTTAAATTTTTCCATACATAAACTCTTAAATTTTCATTTTGTTGTGATCTATTTGTTTTTTTTGTTTACGGGATGAAGGAGAGAGAAAACTCAAATTTTTGATTTATGAAAAAAGTATACATATAAAATGGAAATAAATGTTGAGAGAGATAATTCCAAAGGGTTTCTATAATTTTTAAGGATTGTAAACTCCTTTAAGTTTTTATATATTTGGTTTTGCAATCGTCGGGAAAAAGGGGAGGTAGGGGATTTTTACTTGAGTGTTGACTCCCAATCCATAAGTCATTTCTTAAAAAATGTATTGCTCATTAGACATTATATATCACTTTACAATCATCTATGATTGTTAGGTCAGCCTTTTGTAAAAGGGCAAAATAGTGGCTTGTTTGACTGAGGTAAATATCGCACAGCACGTTCACTTGTGAATTTAATAAGCGTTTGTTATTTTCTTTAAAAGGTTGGGATCAATAGGTCATTTTATGATTTAACATGTTTCAAGTATGCATATCCATTTTTAAAACATGAGTAGAAGAAATCCCTTACTGATAAAATTCCAAGCTATTAGGGTTGAACTAATGGAATTTCCCAAAGTTGGATAAAAAATATTTTGAGTTAATTTGTAGTGTGTGAATAAATTTTCTTTACTTACATATGTTTTGTTTTAAATTTTATCCATAGATAAACTCTAAAATTTTCTTTTTGTTGTGATCTATTTACCTTTTTTGTCTACGAGATGAAGAGAGAACGAAAACTCAAAGTTTTGATTTAAGAAAGAACTATACATCCAAATGGAAATGCATAATCCACAAATGTAGAGAGAGATAATTTCAAAGAGTGTCTGTAAGTTTTAGGGATTGTAAACTCCTTTTAGTTTTAAATATAAGGATTTCCAATTGTCGGGATAAGGGGGAGGCTGGGGATTTTTAACTGAGTGTTGACTCCCAATCCTTAAGTCATTTTTTAGAAAAATATAGCTCGTTACACATGATAAATCACTTTACAATCATCTATTATTGTTAGGTCAGCTTTTTGTAAATGGGAAAAATATTGGCTTGTTTGACTCGGGTAAATATCCCACCACAGGTTCACTTGTGAATTTAATGAGTGTTTTTTATTTTATTTAAAATGTTTGGATACATAGGTCATTTTCATATTTAACATGTTTCAAGCATATATATCCATTTTTAAAACATGAGTAGAAGAAATCCCTTTTCTATAAAATTCCAATCTATTAGGGTTGAACTAGTGGAATTTCCCAAACTTGGATAACAAAAATTTTGTGTTCATTTGTGGTGTGTGAATAAATTTTCTTTACTTACATTTGTTATTTTTTTAATATTTTTCAATATATGAACTCTAAAAATTTCATTTTGTTGTGATCTATTTACTTTTTTTGTTTACGGGATGAAGAGAGAGCGAAAACTCAAAATTTTGATATAAGAAAAAAGTATACATCTAAAATGGAAATGCACAATGTACAAATGTAGAGAGAGATAATTCCAAAGAGTGTCTGTAACTTTTAGGGATTTTAAACTCTTTTTATTTTTCATATATTAGGTTTTGCAATCGTCAGGAAAAGGGCAAGGCGGGAGATTTTTAATAGTCTTGACTCCCAATCTATAAGTCATTTCTTACAAAAATATAGCTCGTTATTCAAGATAAATAACTTTACAATCATCTATGATTGTTAGGTCAGGTTTTTGTCAATGGGCAAAATAGTGGCTTGTTTGACTCGGGTAAATATCCACAACACGTTCACTTGAGAATTTAATGAGCGTTTGTTATTCTCTTTAAAAGGTTTGGATCCATAGTTCATTTGCATCTTTAACATGTTTCAAGCTTGCATAACCATTTTGAAGACATGTGTAGAAGAAATCTCTTTCTTATAAAATTCCAAGATATTAGGGTTGAACTAGTGGAATTTCCCAAACTAGGATAACTAAAATTTTGTGTTCATTTGTGGTGTGTTTATAAAATTTTTGTACTTACATTTGTTATTGTTTGTGGTGTGTTAATAAAATTTCTTTACTTTCATTTCTTATTGTTATAAATTTATTCCATACATAAACTAAAGAATTTTTATTTTTTTATGATATATTTGCCTTTACGGGATGAAGGGAGAGCAAAAACTCAAAGTTTAGATTTAACAAAAAATTATACATCTAAAATGGAAATGCACAATGCACAAATGTACAAAGAGATAATTCCAAAGAGTGTCTTTAATTTTTAGAGATTGTAAACTCCTTTTAGTTCTTTACATATTAGGTTTTGTAATCGTCGGGAAAAGGGGGAGGGGGGGATTTTTACCTGAGTGTTGACTCCCAATCCATAAGTAATTTCTTAAAAACATATTGCCCGTTACACATTATAAATCACTTTACAATCATCTATGATTGTTAGGTCAGCCTTTTGTTAATGGGCAAAATAATGGCTTGTTTGACTCAGGTAAATATCCCACCGCACGTTCACTTGAGAATTAATGAGCCTTTGTTATTCTCTTTAAAAGGTTTGGATCCATAGGTTATTTGAATCTTTAACATGTTTCAAGAATGCATATCCATTTATAAAAAATTTGTAGAAGAGATCCCTTTCTTATAAAATTTCAAGCTATTAGGGTTGAACAAGTGGAATATGCCAAACTTGGATAACAAAAATTTTGTGTACATTTGTGGTGTGTGAATAAATTTTCTTTACTTACATTTTTTATTGTTTTAAATTTTTTCCATACATAAACTCTAAAAATTTTCATTTTTCTATGATCTAATTGCCTTTTTTGTTTACGGGATGAAGGGAGAGCAAACACTTATGTTTGATTTAAGAAAAAAGTATGCATCTAAAATGGAAATGCACAATGAACATATGTAGAGAGAGATAATTCCATAGAGTGTCTGTAATTTTTAGGGATTCTAAACTCCTTTTAGTTTTTATATATTAGGTTTTCCAATCGTCGGAAAAAGGAGAGGCGGGGGATTTTTAACTGAGTGTTGACTCTCAATCCATAAGTTATTTCACACAAAAATATAGTCCATGCATGATAAATCACTTTACAATCATCTATGATTGTTAGGTCAGCTTTTCATAAAAGTGCAAAATAATGGCTTGTTTCACTCGGGTAAAAGTCCCACCACACGTTCACTTGAGAATTTAATGAGCGTTTGTTATTGTCTTGAAAAGGTTTGGATCCATAGGTCATTTGCATCTATAACATGTTTCAAGCTTGCATATCCATTTTTAAAACATGTGTAGAAAGAATCTCTTTCTTATAAAATTCCATGCTATTAGGGTTGAACTAGTGGAATTTCCCAAACTTGGATGACAAAATTTTTGTGTGAATTTGTGGTGTGTTAATAAAATTTCTGTACTTATATTTGTTATTTTTCTAAATTTTTTCCATACATAAAGTCTTAAATTTTGATCTTTTAGCCGTTTTTTTTACAGGATGAAGGGAGAGCAAAAACTCAAAGTATAGATTTAAGAAAAAAGAATACATCTAAAATGGAAATGAACAATGCACAAATATATAGAGAGATGATTCCAAAGTGTGTCGGTAATTTTTAGGGATTGTAAACTCCTTTTTGTTTTTATATATTAGGTTTTCAATTATCGGGAAAAGGGGGAGGTGGGGGATTTTTAACTGAGTGTTGGCTCCCAATCCATAAGTCATTTCCTACAAAAATATAGCCCATTATGCATGATAAATCACTTTACAATCATTTATGATGGTTAGGTCAGCTTTTTGTAAATCTGCAAAGAAATGGCTTGATTGACTGGGGTAAATAACCGCATGTTCACTTGAGAATTTAATGACCGTTTGTTATTCTCTTTAAAAGGTTTGGATCCATAGGTCATTTGCATCTTTAACATGTTTCAAGCTTTTATATCCATTTTTAAAACATGTGAAGAAGAAATCTCTTTCTTATAAAATTCCAAGCTATTAGGGTTGAACAAGTGAAATTTCCCAAACTTGGATAACAAAAATTTTGTGTTCATTTGAGGTGTGTGAATAAATTTTCTGTACTTAATTTTTTTATTGTTTTAAATTTATTCCATACATAAACTCTAAAATTTTCATTTTTTTATGATCTATTTACCTTTTTTGTTTACAAGATGAAGGGAGAGTGAAAACTCAAAGTTTTGATTGATGAAAAAAGTATACATCTAAAATGGAAATGCACAATGCAAAAATGTTCAAACAGATAATTCCAAAGAGTATCTGTAATTTTTAGGGGATGTAAACTCCTTTTACTTTTTATATATTAGGTTTTCCAATCATCGAAAAAAGTGGGAGGCAGGGGATTTTTAACTGAGTGTTGACTCCCAATCCATAAGTCATTTCCTAAAAAAATATTGCCCGTTACGCTTGATAAATCACTTTACAATCATCGATAATTGTTAGGTCAACTTTTTGTAAATGGGCAAAGTAATGGCTTTTTTTACTCGGTGAATATCCCACCGCAAGTTCACTTTAGAATTTAATGAGTTTGTTATTCTCTTTAAAAGGTTTGGATCCATTGGTCATTTGCATCTTTAACGTGTTTCAAGCATACATATCCATTTTTAAAACATGTGTAGAAGAGATATCTTTCTTATAAAATTCGAAGTGGATTGAACTTGCGGAATTTCCCAAACTTGGATAAAAAATTTTTTTTGTTCTTTTGTGGTGTGTGAATAAATTTTCTTTTCATACACTTGTTATTGTTTTAAATTTTTCCATACATTAACTCTAAACTTTTCATTTTGTTGTGATGTATTTGTCTTTTTTGTTTACGGGATGAAGGGAGAGAGAAAACTCAAAGTTTTGATTTACGAAAAACGAATACATATAAAATGGAAATAAATGTAGAGAGAGATAATTCCAAAGGGTGTCTGTAATTTTTAGGGATTGTAAACTCCCTTTAGTTTTTATAT
The DNA here is from genome assembly GCF_029961685.1 of Aristolochia californica. NCBI lineage: Eukaryota > Viridiplantae > Streptophyta > Magnoliopsida > Piperales > Aristolochiaceae > Aristolochia > Aristolochia californica. The sequence continues at coordinate 30,428,214 of NW_027182214.1, read as the reverse complement.
ATTATGATTTCCAATCGTCGGGAAAAGAGAGAGGCTGGGGATTTTTAACTTAGTGTTGACTCTGAATCCAGAAGTCATTTTTTTAAAAAAATATAGCCCGTTACGCATGATAAATCACTTTACAATCATCTATGATTCTTAATGGGCAAAATAATGGCTTGTTTGACTCGGGTAAATATCCCACCGTAGTTTCAATTGTGAATTTAATGAGCGTTTGTTATTTTCTGTTAAATGTTTCGATCCATAGGTCATTTGCATATTTAACATGTTTCAAGCTTGCATATCCATTTTTAAAACATCAGTAGAAGAAAGCCATTTTTTATAAAATTCTAATCTATTAGGGTTGACTTTGTGGAATTTCCCAAACTTGGATAACAAAACTTTTGTGTTCATTTGTGGGGTGTGAATAAATTTTCTTTAATTGCATTTTTTATTTTTTAAAAAATTTTCCAAACATTAACTCTAAAATTTTCTTTTCGTTGTGATTTATTTACATTTTTTGTTTGCGGGATGAAGGGAGAGTGAAAACTCAAAATTTTTATTTAAGAAAGAAGTATACATCCAAAATGGAAATTCACAATGCACAAATGTAGTGAGAGATAATTCCAAAGAGTGTCTGTAATTTTTTGGGATTGTAAACTCCTTTTAGTTTTTATATATTAGGTTTTGCAATTGACAGGAAAAGGGGGAGGTGGGAGATTTTTAATAGAGTGTTGACTCCCAGTCCATAAGTCATTTCTCACAAAAATATAGCCCATTATGCATGATAAATCTCTTTACATTCATCTATGTTTGTTAGGTAAGCTTTTTGTAAATGGGCAAAGTAATGGCTTCTTTGACTTGGGTAAATATCTAACCGCATGTTCACTTTAGAATTTAATGAGTGTTTTTTATTCTCTTTAAAAGGTTTCTATCCATAGGTCTTTTGTATCTTTAACATGTTTCAAGCATGCATATACATATTTAAATCATGTGTGGAAGAAATCTCTTTCTTATAAAATTCCAAGCTATTAGGGTTGAACAAGCGGAATTTCCCAAGCTTGGATAACAAAAATTTTCAATGTGTGAATAAATTTTCTTTACTTACATTTGTTATTGGTTTAAATTTTTCCATTCATAAACTTCAAAATTTTAATTTTGTTGTGATCTATTCGACTTTTTTGTTTCTGGGATGAAGGGAGAGAGAAAACATAGAGTTTTTATTTAAGAAAAAAGTATACATATAAAATGGAAATAAATATAGAGAGAGATAATTCCAAAGAGTGTCTGTAACTTTTAGGGAGTCTAAACTCCTCTTAAGTTTTAAATATTATTTTTTGAAATCATCGGGAAAAGGGGGAGGCAGGGGATTTTTACCTGAGTGTTGACTCCCAATCCAAAAGTCATTTCTTAAAAAAAATATTGCCCGTTACGCATTTTAAATCACTTCACAATCATCTATGATTGTTAGGTCAGTCTTTTATTAATGGGCAAAATAATGGCTTGTTTGACTCGGGTAAATATCCCACCGCACGTTCACTTGAGAATTGAATGAGTATTCTCTTTCAAAGGTTTGGATCCATAGGTTATTTGCATCTTTAATATGTTTCAAGCATGCATATCCATTTCTAAAACATGTGTAGAATAAATCCCTTTCTTAAAAAATTCCAAGCTATTAGAGTTGAGCAAGTAGAATTTGCCAAACATGGCTAAAAAAAACTTTTGTGTTCATTCGTGGTGTGTGAATAAATTTTCTGTACTTACATTTGTTATTGTTTTAATTTTTTTCAATGCATAAACTCTAAAATTTTCATTTTGTTGTGATCTATTTGCCTTTTTTGCTTTCAGGATGAAGGGAGAGCAAAAAATTAAAAGTTTGATTTAAGAAAAAAGTATACATCTAAAATGGAAATGCACAATGAACAAAAGTAGAGAGAGCTAATTCCCAAGAGTGTCTATAATTTTTAGGGATTGTAAGCTCCTTTTAGTTTATATATATTCGGTTTCGCAATAGTTGGGAAAAGGGGGAGGCGGGGGATTTTTAAAATAGTGTTGACTCCCAATCCATAAGTCATTACTTACAAAAATATAGTCCGTTACGCATGATAAATCACTTTACAATCATCCATGATCATTAGGTCAGCTTTTTGTAAATGTGCAAAATAATAGCTTGTTTGACTCGGGTAAATATCCCAACGCATGTTCACGTGAGAATTTAATGAGCATTTGTTATTCTCTTTAAAAGGTTTGGATCCACATGTCATTTGCATCTTTTATATGTTTCAAGCATGCATATCTATTTTTAAAACATGAGCAAGAAATCCCTTTCTAATAAAATTCCAAGCTATTAGGGTTAGACTAGTGGGATTTCCCAAACTTGGATAACAAAACTTTTGTGTTCATTTGTGGTGTATGAATAAATTTTCTTTACATAGACTTGTTATTGTTTTAATTTTTTTCCATACATAAACTCTAAAATTTTCATTTTTTTGTGATATATTTTCCTTTTTTGTTTACGGGACGAAGGGAGAGCGAAAACTCAAATTTTTTATTGAATAAAAAAAGTATACATCTAAAGTGGAAACAAATGTGGAGAGAGATAATTCCAAAGAGTGTATGTAATTTTTTGGGATTATAAACTCCTTTTAGTTTTTATATATTAGGTTTTGAAATCGTCGGGAAAAGAGGAAGGCAAGGGGTTTTTAACTGAGTGTTGACTCTCAATCCATAAGTCATTTCTTACAAAAATATATCCCATTACGCTTGATAAATCACTTTACAATCATCTATGATTGTTAGGTCAGCTTTTTGTAAATCGGTAAAATAAAGGTTCGTTTGTCTCGGGTAAATAACTCACCGTACTTTCACATGAGAATTTAATGAGCGTTTGTTCTTCTCTTTAAAAGGTTTGGATCCATAGGTCATTTGCATTTTTAACGTGTTTCAAGCATGCATATTAATTTTTAAAACATGTGTAGAAGAAAGCCCTTTCTTATAAATTCAGAGCTATTAGGGTTGAACTAGTGGAATTTCCCAAACTTGGATAACAAAACTTTTGTCTTCATTTGTGGTGTGTGAAGAAATTATCTTTACTTAAATTTTTTTTTGTTTTAAATTTTTTCCATACATAAACTCTAAAATTTTCAATTTGTTGTGATCTACTTGCCATTTTTGTTTACGGGATGAAGGGAGAGTGAAAACTCAAACTTTAAATTTAAGAAAAAAGTATACAGCTAAAATTGAAACAAATGTAGAGAGAGGTAAGTGTCTTTATTTTTTACGGAATGTAAAATCCATATATTTTTATCTATTAGATTTTTTAATTGTCGGGAAAAGGGGGAGGTGGGGGACTTTTACCTGAGTATTGACTCCCAAACCATAAGTCATTTATTAAAAAAATATATCCCGTTACGCATGATAAATCACTTTAAAATCATTTATGATTGTTAGGTCAGCCTTTTGTATATGGGTGAAATAATGGCTTGTGTGACTCGGGTAAATATCCCACCGCACGTTCACTTGAGAATTTAATGAGCCTTTGTTATTCTCTTTAAAAGGTTTGGATCCATAGGTCATTTGCATCTTTAACATGTTTCAAGCATGCATATCCATTTTTAAAACATGTGTAGAAGAAATCCCTTTCTTATTTGCCAAACTTGGATAACAAAAATTTTGTGTTCATTTGTGATGTGTGAATAAATTTTCTTTACTTACATTTTTTATTGTTTTAAATATTTTCCATAATTAAACTCAAAATTTTTCATTTTGTTGTGATTTGTTTGCGTTTTTTTTTTGCGAGAAGAAGGGAGAGTGAAAAAATAAAGTTTTGATTTAAGAACAAAGTATATATCTAAAATTGAAAAAAAATATAAAGAGAGATAATTCCGAAGAGTGTCTGTAATTTTTTGGGATTGTAAACTCCTTTTAGTTTTACAATCGTCAAGAAAATGGGGAGGCGAGGGATTTTTAAGTAAGTGTTGACACCCAAACCAGATGTCATTTCTTACAAAAATATAGCCCGTTACGGATGATAAATCACTTTAAAATCATCTATGAATGTTAGGTCTGCCTTTTGTTAATGGATAAATTAATGGCTTGTTTGACTCAGGTACATATCCCACTGCATGTTCACTTGAGAATTTAATGAGCGTTTGTTATTCGCTTTTAAAGGTTTGAATCCATAGGTCATTTGCATCTTTACCATATTTCAAGCATGCATATCCATTTTTAAAACATGTGTAGAGGAAATCTCTTTCTTACAAAATTCCAAGCTACTAGGGTTGAACAAGTGGAATTTCCCTAACTTAGATAATAAAAAATTTGTGTTCATTTGTGGTGAGTGAATAAATTTTCTTTACTTACATTTGTTATTATTTTAAATTTTGTCCATACATAAACTCTAAAATTTTCATTTTGTTGTGATCTATTTGCTTTTCGTTTACGAGATAATGGGCGAGCGATAACTCAAAGTTTTGATTTAAGAAAAAAATATACATAAAAAATGGAAATGCACAATGCACAGATGTAGAAAGAGATAATTCCGAAGAGTGTCAGTATTTTTTAGGGATTGTAAACTCCTTTTAGATTTTATATATTAGGTTTTGCAATCAGTGGAAAAAGGGGGAGGCGGGGGATTTTTAACTGAATGTTGACTCCCAATCCATAAGTCATTTCTTACAAAAAATATAGCCCGTTATGTATGATAAATCACTTTACAATCATCTATGATTGTTAGGTCAGCTTTTTGTTAATGGGCAAAATAATGGCTTGTTTGACTCTGGTAATTATCCCACTACACGTTCACTTGAGAATTTAATGAGCGTTTGTTATTCTCTTTAAAAGGATTGGATCCATAGGTCATTTGCATCTTTAAAATGTTTCTAGCATTCATATCCATTTTTTAAACATGTGTAGAAGAAATCCCTTTCTTATAAAATTCCAAGCTATTAGGGTTGAAACTAGTGGAATTTTCCAAATTTGGATAACAAAACTTTTGTGTTCATTTGTGGTGTGTGAATAAATTTTCATTATTTAAATTTGTTATTGTTTTAAATTTTTTCCATACATAAACTCCTTTCATTTTTTATATGTTAGGTTTTGGAATCATTGGGAAAAGGGGGAGGCAGGGGATTTTTAACAGAGTGTTGACTCCCAATCCATAAATCATTTCTTACAAAAATATAGCCCGTTACGCATGATAAATAACTTTACAACCGTCTATGATTGTTAGGTCAGCTTTTTGTAAATGGGCAAAATAATGGCTTGTTTGAATCGGGTAAATATCCCACCGCACGTTCACTTGAGAATTTATTGAGCATTTGTTATTCTCTTAAAAAAGTTTGGATCCATAGGTCATTTGCATCTTTAACATGTTTCAAGGATGCATATCCATTTTTAAACATGTGTAGAAGAAATCCATTTCTTATAAAATTCCTAACTATTAGGGTTGAATAAGTGGAATTTCCCAAACTTGGATAACAAAACATTTTAGTTCATTTGTGGTGTGCCATTAAAATTTCTTTACAAACATTTGTTTTTGTTTTAAATTTTTTCCAAACATAATTTTCATTTTGTAGTGATCAATTGGCCTTTTTTGTTTACGGGATGAATGGAGAGCGAAAACTCAAAGTTTTGATTTAAAAAAAAGTATACATATAAAAAGGAAATGCACAATGCACAAATGTAGAGAGAGATAATTCCAAAGAGTGTCTGTAATTTTAATGGATTTTAAATTCCTTTTAGAATTGATATATTAGGTTTTGCAATCGTCGGGAAAAAGGGGGAAGTGGGGGATTTTTAACAGAATGTTAACTCCCAATCCATGCATATCCATTTTTAAAACATGTGTAAAAGAAATCCGTTTCTTATAAAATTCCATGCTATTAGGGTTGAAGCAAGTGGAATTTCCCATATTTGGATAATAAAACTTTTGTGTTCTTTTGTGGTGTGTGAATAAATTTTCTTTACTTAAATTTGTTATTTTTTAAAACATTTACATAAATAAACTCTTAAATTTTCTTTTTTTTGTGATCAATTTTTTTTTTGTTTATGGGAAGGCAGGAGAGCAAAAACTCAAAATTTTTTATTAAGAAAAAAGTATACATCTAAAATGGAAATGCACAATTCACAAATTTAGAGAGAGATAATTCAAAAGAGTGTCTGTAACTTCTAGGGATTGTATACTCCTTTTCGTTTTTATATATTAGGTTTTGTAATTGTTGGAAAAAGGGGGAGGCGGTTGATTTTTGACTAAGTGTTGACTCCCAATCCATAAGTCATTTCTTTCAAAAATATAGCTTGTTATGCATTATAAATCACTTTACAATCATCTATGATTGTTAGCTCAACTTTTTGTAAATGGGAAAAATAATGGCTTGTTTGACTCTAGTAAATATCCCACCGCACGTTCACTTGAGAATTTAACAAGTGTTTGTTATTCTCTTAAAAAGTTTTGGATCCATAGGTGATTTACATCTTTAACATGTTTCAAGCATGCATATCCATTTTTAAGACATGTGTAGAAGAAATCCCTTTCTTATGAAATTCCAAGCTATTAGGGTTGTAACTAGTGGAATTTTAAAAACTTGGATAACAAAACTTTTGTGTTCATTTGTGGCGTGTGAATAAATTTTCTTTACAGACATTTTTTATTGTTTTAAATTTTTTCCTTACATAAACTCTAAAATTTTCACTTTGTTGTGATCTATTTTCCTTTTTTGTTTAGGGATGAAGGGAGAGCGAAAACACAAAGTTTTGATTTTAAAAAAAAGTATACATCTAAAATGGAAATGCACAATGCATAAATTTAAAAAGAGATAATTCCAAAGAGTGTCTTTAATTTTTAGGGATAGTAAACTCGTTTTAGTTTTTATATATTAGGTTTGTGAATCATTGGGAAATGGGGGTGGCGAGCGATTTTTAATTGAGTGTTGACCCCAAATCCATAAGTTATTTCTAACAAAAATATAGCCCGTAACACTGGATAAATCACTTTACAATCATCTATGATTGTTAGGTTTTCTTTTTGCAAATGGGCAAAATAAAGGCTTGTTTGACTCGGGTAAATATTCCACAGCATGTTTACTTAAGAATTTAATGAGCGTTTGTTATTTTCTTCAAAAGGTTTTGATCCATAGACCATTTTCATCTTTAACATGTTTAGAGCATGCATATCCATTTTTAAAACATGTGTAAAATAAATCCCTTCCATATAAAATTCAAAGCTATTAGCGTTGAACTTGTGGAATTTCCTAAACTTGGATAACAAAAGTTTTGTGTTCATTTGTGGTGTGTGAATAAATTTTCTTTACTTACATTTGTTATTGTTTATAAATTTTTTCATACATCAACTCTAAAAGTTTTATTTTTTTGTGATCTATTTCCTTTTTTTGTTTACGAAATGAAGGGAGAGCGCAAACTCAAAGTTTTGATTTAAGAAAAAAGTATACATCAAAAATCAAAATGCACTATGCATAAATATAGAGAGAGATAATTCCAAAGAGTGTTTGTAATTTATAGGGATTCTAAACTCTTAGTTTTTATATATTAGGTTTTTTAATCATTGGGAAAAGGGGGAGGCGGGGGATTTTTAACTGAGACTTGACTCCCAATCCATAAGTCATTTCTTACAAAAATATAACCCATTAACGCAAGATAAATCACTTTACAATCATGTCAGCTTTTTGTAAACGGACAAAATAATGGCTTGTTTGACTCGGGTAAATATCCCACCGCTCGTTCACTTGAGAATTTAATGAGTGTTTGTTGTTCTCTTTAAAAGGTTTGGATCCATAGGTGATTTTCATCTAGAACATGTTTCAAGCATGCATATCCCTTTTTAAAACATGTGTAGAAGAAATCCCTTTCTTACAAAATTTTTGCGTTCATTTGTGGTGTGTGATTAAATTTTCTTTACTGACATTCATTATTGTTTTAAATTTTTTTCAAACATAAACTCTAAAATTTTCATTTTTTTGTGATCTTTTTGCCTTTTTTCTTAGCGGGCTGAAGGGAGAGCAAAAACGCAAAATTTTGATTATGAAAAATGTATACATCTAAAATGGAAATGCACAATGCACAAATGTAGAGAGAGATCATTCCAAAGTGTGTATGTGAGTTTTAGTGATTCTAAACTCCTTTGAGTTTTTATATAGTAGGTTTTGCAATCGTCGAGAAGACGGGGAGGAGCGGGATTATTAACTGAGTGTTTGCTACCAATCCATTAGTAATTTCTTACAAAAATATAGCCCGTTACGCAAGGTAAATCACTTTGCTATCATCTATGATTATTAGGTCAGCTTTTAGTAAATGGGAAAAATAATGGCTAGTTTGACTCGGGTAAATATCCCACCGCATGTTCACTTGAGAATTTAATGAGTATTTCTTATTCTCTTTAAAATGTTTGGATCCATAGGTCATTTGCATTTTTAACATGTTTCAAGCATGCATATCCATTTTTAAAACATGTGTAGAAGAAATCTCGTTCTTATAAAATTCCAAGCTATTAGAGTTGAATTAGTGGAATTTCCCAAACTTTGATAAAAAAAATTGTGTTTAGTTGTGGTGTGCGATTAAATTTTATTTACTTACATTTGGAATTCTTTTCAATTTTTTCCATACATAAACTCTAAAATTTTCATATTGTTGTGACCTATTTGCCTTTTTTGTTGAGCGAAAACTCAAAGTTTTGATTTAAGAAAAAAGTATACATCTAAAATTGAAATGCACAATGCACAAATGTAGACACAGATAATTCCAAAGAGTGTCAATAATTTTTAGGGATTGTAAACTTCTTTTAGTTTTTATATAAAAGGTTTTGCAATCGTCAGGAAAAAGGGGTGGCGGGGGATTTTTAACTGAGTGTTGAGTCCCAATTCATAAGTCATTTCTTAAAAAAATATAGCCCGTTACGCAAGATAAATAACTTTACAATCATCGATTATTCTTAGGTAAGATTTTTGTAAATGGACAAAATAAAGGCTGGTTTGACTCGAGTAAATATCCCACCGCACGTTAACTTTAGAATTTAATGAATGTTTGTTATTCTCTTGAAAAGGTTTGAATCCATAGTTATTTTGAATCTTTAACATGTTTCAAGCATGCATATCCATTTTTAAAACATGTGTAGAAGAAATCCCTTTCTTTTAAAATTCCAAGGTATTAAGGTTGAAGTAGTGGAATTTCCCAAACATGGATAAAAAACCTTTTGTGTTCATTTGTGGTATGTGAATAAATTATCTTTACTTAAATTTGTTATTGTTTTAAATTTTTTCCATACCTAAACTCTAAATTTTTATTTTGTTGTGATCTATTTGCCTTTTTTGTTTACTGGATGAAGGGAGAGCAAAAATTAAAGTTTTGATTTAAGAAAAAAGTAAATATCTAAAATGGAAATGCACAATGCACAAATATAGAGAGAGATAATTCCAAAGAGTGTCTGTAATTTTTAGGGAATGCAAAATCCATTTAATTTTTATATTTTAGGTTTTGCAATCATCGGGAAAAGGGGGAGGCGGGGGATTTTTAACTGTGTGTTGACTCCCAATCCATAAGTCATTTATTAAAAAAATATAGCTCGTTACCCATAATAAATCACTTTACAATCATATATGATTGTTAGGTAAGCTTTTTGTAAATGGGAAAAATAATAGCTTGTTGGACTCCGGTAAATATTCCACCCCATGTTCACTTGAGAATTTAATGAGCGTTTCTTATTCTCTGTAAAGAGTTTGGATCCATAGGTCATTTGCATCTTTAACATGTTTCAAGCATGCATATCCATTTTTAAAACATATGTAGAAGAAATCTCTTTCTTATAAAATTCCAAGCTATTAGGGTTGAACTTGTGGAATTCCCCAAACATAGATAACGAAACTTTTGTGATCATTTGTGGTGTGTGAATAAATATTCTTTACTGACATTTGTTATTGTTTTAAATTTTTTCCATACATAAACTATAAACTTTTTATTTTGTTGTGATCTTTTTGCTCTCTTTGTTTACGGGATGAAGGCAGAGCGAAAAATGAAAGTTTCACTAAGGAAAAAATTATACATCTAAATTTGAAATTCACAATGCACAAATGTAGAGAGAGAAAATTCCAACGATTGTTTGTATTTTTTATGGATTGTAAAATCCTTTAATTTTTATATATTAGGTTTTGCAATCGTCAAGAAAAGGGGGAGGTAGGGGATTTTCAACTCAGAGTTGACTCCAAATCCTTAAGTCCTTTCTTACAAAAATATATCACGGTACACTTGATAGTTTGGTCTGCTTTTTGTAAATGGGCAAAATAATGGCTTGTTTGATTCAAGTAAATATCCCACCGCACGTTCACTTTCGAATTTAACGAGCATTTGTTATTCTCTTTAAAAGGTTTGGATCCATAGGTCATTTTCATCTTGAACATGTTTCGAGCATGCATATCAATTTTTAAAACATGTGTAGAAGAAATCCCTTTCTTATAAAATTCCAAGCTATTAGGGTTGAACTAGTGGAATTTCCCAAACTTGGATAACAAAAATTTTGTGTTCATTTGTGGTGTGTGATTAAATTTTCTTTACTTACATTTGTTATTGTTTTAATTTTTTCCACACATAAACTCTAAAATTTTTCATTTTGTTGTGAAATATTTGCCTTGTTTATTTACGGGATGAAGGAAAGCGAAAACTCAAAGTTTTGAATTAAGAAAAAGGTATACATCTCAAATGAAAATGCACAATGCACAAATGTAGATAGAGATAATTCCAAAGAGTATCTGTAATTTTTAGGGATTGTATACTCATTTTAGTTTTTATATTAGTTTTTGAAATCGTTGGGAAAAGATGGAGGCGGGGGATTTTTAACTGAGTGTTAACTCGCAATCCATAAGTCATTTCTAAAAGCCCATTATGCATGAGAAGTCACTTAACAATCATCTATGATTGTTAGGTCAGCTTTTTTTAAATGGGAAAATTAATGGCTTGTTTGACTCGGGTAAATATCCCACCGCTTGTTCACTTGAGAATTTAATGAGCATATGTTATTCTCTTTTTGTTCACGAGATAAAGGGATGAAGTGAAAACTCATGTTCTAATTTAAGAAAAAAGTATGGATCTAAAATGGAAATACACAAATGTGGATAGAGATAAATCCAAAAAGTGTCTGTAATTTTTATTGATTATAAACTCTTTCTAGTTTTTATATATAAGGTATTGCAATCGTCGGGAAAGGGGGAGATGGGGGACTTTTAACTGAGTGTTGACTCCCAATCCATAAGTCATTTCATACAAAAAGTATAGCCCGTTATGCATGATTGCTCGATTAATCACTTTACAAATCATCTATGATTGTTTGGTCAACTTTTTGCAAACTGACAAAATAAAGGCTTGTTTTACTCGAGTAAATATCCCACCAAACGTTCAATTGAGAATTTAATGAGGTTATGATCCATAGGTCATTTTCATCTTTAACATGTTTGAAACATGCATGTCCATATTTAAAACATGTGTAGGATCAATTAGAAATCTCTCTTATAAAATTCAGAGCTATTAAGGTTGAACAAGTCGAATTTCCAAAACTTGGATAACAAAACTTTCGTGTCCATTTGTAGTGTGTGAATAAATTATCTTTACTTACATTTGTTGTTGTTTTAAATTTTTTGCATACATAAACTCAAAAATTTTCATTTTTTTGTGATTTGTTTGCCTTGTCTTTTTGTTCATGAGATAAAGGTAAAAAGTGAAAACTCAAGTTTTGATTTAAGAAAAAAGTATACATCTAAAATGGAAATGCACAAACGTACAGAGATATAATTCCAAAAAGTGTAGGTAATTTTAAGGGATTGTAAACTCTTTCTAGTTTTTATATATTAGGTTTACAATCATCGGGAAAAGGGGGAGGCGGGAGATTTTTAACTGAGTGTTGACTCCCAATCCATAAGTCATTTCTTGCCAAAATATAGCCCGTTACGCATGATTGACCGATAAATCACTTTACAAATCATCTATGATTGTTAGGTCAGCTTTTGGTAAACACTTAAAATAATGGCTTGTTTGACTGGAGTTAATATCCCACCGAAAATTCACTTGAGAATTTAAAGGTTTGGATCCATTGGTCATTTGCATCTTTAACATGTTTCAACCATGCATATCCATATTTAAAACATGTGCAGGATCAATTAGAAATATCTCTCGTATAAAATTCCAAGCTATTAGGGTTGAACTAGTGGAATTTCCCAAAATTAGATATCAAAACATTCGTGTTCATTTGTGGTGAGTGAATAAAATTTCTTTACTTACATTGGTTATTGTTTTAAATTTTTTGCATATATAAACTTCAAAATTTTCATTTTGCTATGATTTGTTAGCCTTGTGTTTTGGTTCAAGAGTTAAAGGGAAAAAGTGAAAACTCAAGTTTTGATTAAAGAAAAAAGTATACATCTAAAATGGAAATGCACAAATGTAGTGAGAGATAATTCCTAAAAGTTTCTGTAATTTTTATGGATTCTAAACTTTTTCTAGATTTTATACATTAGGTTTTGCAATCGTTTTGAAAAGGGCGAGGCAACGAATTTTTATTGAGTGTTGACTCCCAATCCATAAGTCATTTCTTACAAAAATATAGCCCGTTACCCATGATTGACCGATAAATCACTTTACATATCATCTATGATTGTAAGGTCATTATTTTACAAACGGGCAAAATAATGGCTTGTTTGACTCGTGTAAATATCGCTCCGTACGTTCACTTGAGAATTTAATGAGGTTTGGGTCCATAGGTCATTTCCATCTTTAATATGTTTCATGCATGCATATCCATATTTAAAACTTGAGTAGGATCATTTAGAAATTCCTTTATTAAAAAATTCCAAGCTATTAGGGTTGACCTAGTGGAATTTCCCAAACTTGGATATCAAAACTTTCGTGTTCATTGTGGTTTGTGAAGAAATTTTTTTTACTTACATTTGTTGTTGTTTTAAATTTTTTACATACATGAACTCCAAAATTTTAATTTTGTTACGATATGTTTGCATGGTCTTTTTGTTCAAGAGATAAAGGAAAAAGTGAAAACTCAAGCTTCGATTTAAGAAAAATGTATACATCTAAAATGGAAATGCCCAAATGTGGAGAGAGATAATTCCAAAAAGTGTCTATAATTTTTAGGGATTGTAAACTCTTTCTAGTTTTTTTATGTTAGGTTTTTCAATCGACAGGAAAAGGGGTAGGTGGGGGACTTTTAAATGAGTGGTGACTCCCAATCCGTAAGTAATTTCTTACAAAAATATAATCCGTTATGCATGATTGTCCGATAAATCACTTTACAAATAATCTTTGAGTGTTAGGTCAGCTTTGTGAAAACGGGCAAAATAATGGCTTGTTGAATTCGAGTAAATATCCCACAAAACATTCACTTGAGAATTTAATGAGGTTTGGATCCATAGGTCATTTGCATATTTAACATGCTTCAAACGTGCATATCCATATTTAACACATGTGTAGGATCAATTATAAATCACTCTCTTTTAAAATTTCAAGCTATTAGGGTTGCACTAGTGGAATTTCTCAAACTTGGATATAAAAACATTCGTGTTCGTTTGTGGTGTGTGAATAAATTTTCTTTGCTTACTTTTGTTGTTGTTTAAAATATTTTGCATACATAAGCTCCAAATTTTTCATTTTGTTCTGATCTATTTGCCTTGTCTTCTTTCACAAGATAAAGGTAAAAAGTGTAAACTCAAGTTTTGATTAAAGAAAAAAGTATACATCTAAAATGGAAATGCACAAATGTAGAGAGAGATAATTCCAAAAAGTGTTTGTAATTTTTAGGGATTGTAAGCTCTTTCTTTTTTTTATATATTAGGGTTTGCAATTGTGGGGAAAAGGGGGAGCCGGGGGACTTTTAACTGAGTGTTGAGTCCCAATCCAAAAGTCATTTCTTACAAAAATATAGCCCATTATGCATGATTGGCTGATAAATAACTTTACAAATCATCTACGATTTTTAGGTCAGCTTTTTACAAACGGGCAAAATAATGGCTTGTTTGACTCCACTAAATATCCAACCAAACCTTCACTTGAGAATGTAATGAAGTTTGGATCCATAGGTCATTTGCATCTTTAACATGTTTCATGCATGCTTATCCATATTTAAAACACGTGTAGGATCAATTAGAAATCTCTCTTATAAAATTATAAGAAATTAGGGTTGAATTAGTGGAATTTCCAAAACTTGGATATAAAAACCTTCTTTTTGATTTGTGGTGTGAATAAATTTTCGTTAGTTACATTCGTTGTTGTTTTAAATTTTTTGCATACATAAACTCCAAAATTTTCATTCTGTTGTGATTTGTTTTCCTTGTCTTTTTGTTCCCGAGATAAAGGTAAAAAGAGAAAACTCAAGTTTTGATTTAAGGAAAAAGTATACATCTAAAATGGAAATGCACAAATGTAGAGAGAGATAATTCCAAAAAGTGTCTAAAATTTTAACGGATTGTAAATTCTTTCTAGTATTTATATATAGCGTTTGCTATCGCCGGGAAAAGGGGGAGGCGGGGGATTTTTAACTGAGTGGTCACTCCCAATTAGTAAGTCATTTCTTACAAACATATAGCCCGTTATCCATGATTAACCGATAAATCACTTTACAAATCCTCAATTAATGTAAGGTCAGCTTTTTGCAAATGGGCAAAATAATGGCTTGTTTGACTCGGGTAAATAAACCACCGAACGTTCACTTGAGAATTTAATGAGGTTTGGATACATAGGTCATTTGCATCTTTAATTTGTTTCAAACATGCATATCCATATTTAATACATGTGTAGGATCAATTAGAAGTCTCTCTCTTATAAAATTCCAAGCTATTAGGGTTGAACTAGTGGAATTTATCAAACTTGGATATCAAAACTTTCGTGTTCATTTGTGGTGTGTGAATTAATTTTCTTTACTTACATTTGTTGTTGTTTTAAATTTTTTGCATACATAAACTCCTAAATTTTCTTTCTCTTGTGATATATTTGTCTAGTCCTTTTGTTCACAAGATAAAGGGAAAAAGTGAAAACACAAGTTTTTATTTATGAAAAAAGTGTACATCTAAAATGGAAATGCACAAATGTAGAGAGAGATAATTCCAAAAAGTGTTTTTAATTTTTAGGGATTGTAAATTCTTTCTAGTTTTTATATAATAGGTTTTTAAATTGTCTAGAAAAGGGGGAGGAGGCAAATTTTAATTGAGTCTTAACTCCATATCCATAAGTCATTTCTTACAAAAATTTAGCCCGTTACGCATGATTGACCGATAGATCACTTTACAAATCATCTATGATTGGTAGGTCAGGTTTTTGCAAATGGCAAAATAATGGCTTCATTGACTAGGGTAAATATCCCACCGAACGTTCACTTGAGAATTTAATTAATTTTCAATCCATTGGTCATTTGCATCGTTTACATGTTTCAAGCATCCATATCCATATTTAAAAGATGCGTAGGATCAAATAGAAATCTCTCTCTTATAAAATTCCAAGTTATTAGGGCTGAACTAGTGGAATTTCCCAAACATGGATATCAAAACATTCATGTTCATTTGTGGTCTTTGATTAAATTTTCTTTACTTCATTTGCTGTTTTTTTAAATTTTTTACATACATAAACTCCAAAATTTGGATTTTGTTGTTATCTGTTTGCCTTGTCTTTTTGTTCACGAGACAAAGGGAAAATGTGAAAAATCAAGTTTAGATTTAAGAAAAAAGTTTACATCTAAAATGGAAATGCCATGTAAATATCCCACCTCACGTTCACTTGAGAATTTAATGAGGTTTGGATCCATAGGTCATTTTCATCCTTAACATGTTTGAAGCATGCATATCCATATTTAAAACATGTGTAGGATCAATTAGAAATCTCTCTCTTATAAAATTCCAAGCTATTAGGGTTGTACTAGTGGAATTTCCCAAACTTGGATATCAAAATTTTCCTGACCATTTTTGGTGTGTGAATAAATTTTCTTCACTTACATTTGTTGTTGTTTTATATATTTTGCATACATAAACTCAAAAATTTTCATTTTGTTGTGATTTGTTTGCCTTGTCATTTTGTTCAAGAGATAAAGGGAAAAAGTGAAAACTCAAGTTTTGATTTAAGAAAAAAGTATACATCTAAAATGGAAATGCACAAATGTAGGGAGAGATAATTCCAAAATGTGTCTGTAATTTTTAGGATTGTAAACTCTTTCTAGTTTTTATATAATAGGTTTTGCAATCATTGTGAAAAGGGGGAGGCGAGGGATTTTCAACTAAGTGTTGACTCCCAATCCGTAAGTCATTTCTTACAAAAATTTAGCCCGTGACGCATGATTGACTGATAAATCACTTTACAAATTATCTATGATTGAAAGGTTAGCTTTTTGCAAACAGGCAAAATAATAGCTTCTTTGACTCGTGTTAACATCCCACCGAACGTTCATTTGAGAATTTAATGAGGTTTTGATCCATAGGTCATTTGCATCTTTAGCATGTTTCAAGCATGCATATCCATAGTTAAACCATGTGTAGGATCAATTGCAAATCTCTCTCTTATAAAATTCCAAGCTATTAGCGTTAAACTAGTGGGATTTCCCAATCTTGGATGTCAAAACTTTCGTGTTCATTTGTGGTGTGTGATGAAATTTTCTTTACATGTATTTGTGGTTGGTTTAAATTTTATTCATACATATTCTCAAAAATTTTCATTTTTTAATGAGGTCTTTGCCTTGTCTTTTTGTTCTTGAGATAAAGGCAAAAAGTGAAAACACAAGTTTTGATTTCAGAAAAAAGAATACATCTAAAAAGGAAAGGCGAGAATTTAGAGAGAGATAATTCCACAAAGTGTTTCTAATTTTCAGGGATTGTAATCTCTTTCTAGTTTTTATATATTAGGTTTTGCAATCGTCTAGAAATGGGGGATTTGTAATTGAGTCTTGACTCCCAATCCATAAGTCATTTCTTACAAAAATTTATCCCGTTACGCATGATTGACAGATTAATCACTTTACAAATCTTCTCTGATTGTTAGGTCAACTTTTTTCAAACACGCCAAAATAATTGCTTTTTTGACTAAGGTAAATATTCCACCAAACGTTCACTTGAGAATTTAATGAAGTTTGGATCCATAGGTCATTTCCATCTTTATCATGTTTCAAACACGCAAATCCATATTTAAAACATGTGTAGGATCAAATAGAAATCTCTCTCTTATAAAATTCCAAGCTAATAGCGTTGAACTAGTGGAATTTCCAAAACTTGGATATCAAAACTTTCTTGACCATTTGTGGTGTGTGAATAAATTTTATTACTTACATTTGTTGTTGTTTTAACTTTTTTACATACATCAACTCAAAAATTTTCATTTTGTTGTGATCTGTTTGCCTTGTCTTTTTGTTCAAGAGATAATGAGAAAAAGTGTAAACTCAAGTTTTGATTTAAGAAAAAAGTATACATCTAAAATGGAAAAGCACAAATGTAGGGAGAGATAATTCCAAAAAGTGTCTATTATTTTTAAATATTGTAAACTCTTTCTAGTTTTTATATATTAGGTTTTGCAATCATCGTGAAAAGGGGGAGGCCGGGGATTTTTAATTGAGTCTTGACTCCCAATCCATAAGTCATTTCTTACAAAAATTTAGCCCGTGACGCATGACTGACCGATAAGTCACTTTACAAATCATCTATGATTGATAGGTCAGCTTTTAGCGAACGGGCAAAATAATGGCTTGTTTGACTTGGGTAAATATCCCACCGAATGTTCACTTGAGAATTTAATGAGGTTTGGATCCATAGGTCATTTGTATCTTTAGCATGTTTCAAGCATGCATATCCATATTTAAACCATGTATAGGATCAATTACAAATCTCTCTCTTATAAAATTCCAAGCTATTAGGGTTGAAGTAGTGGAATTTTCAAAACTAGGAGAGCAAAACTTTCATGTATATTGTGGTGTGTGATTAAATTTTCTTTACTTATATTTGTGGTTGTTTAAAATTTTTGGCATACATATACTCCAAAATTTTCATTTTTTAATGATATGTTTGGCTTGTCTTTTTGTTCACGAGATAAAAGGAAAAAGTGAAAACACAAGTTTTGATTTAAGAAAAAAGTATACTCTAAAATGGAAATGCACAAATGTAGAGAGAGATGATTCCAAAAAGTGTCTGTAAGTTTTAGGATTATAAACTCTTTCTAGTTTTTCTATATTAGGTTTTGCAATCGTCTAGAAAAGGGGGAAGTGGAGGGTTTTTAACTGAGTCTTGACACCCAATCCGTAAGTCATTTCTTACAAAAATTTAGGCCGTTACACATGATTGACCAAAAAATCACTTTACAAATCATCTATGATTGTTAGGTCAGCATTTTGCAAATGGACAAAATAATGGGTTTTTTTACTCGGGTAAATATCCCACCGAACGTTCACTTGAGAATTTAATGAGGTTTGGATCCATAGGTCATTTGCATCTTTATCTTGTTTCAAGCATGCATATCCGTATTTAAAACTTATGTAGGATCAAATCGAAATCTCTCTCTTATAAAATTCCAAGCTATTCGGGTTGTACTAGTGGTATTCCAAAACTTGGATATCAAAACTTTCTTGTTCATTTGTGGTGTGTGAATAAATTTTTTTTACTTACATTTGTTGTTCTTTTAAATTTTTTCCATACATAAGTTCCAAAATTTTCTTCTTTCTGTTTTGTTTGTCTAGTCTTTTTGTTCACGAGATAAAGGGAAAAAGTGAAAACACAAGTTTTTGTTAAAGAAAAAAGTATACATCTAAATTGGAAATGCAGAAATGTAGAAAGAGATACTTCCAAAAAGTGTCTGTAATTTTTAAGGATTGTAAACCCTTTCTAATTGTATATATTAGGTTTTGCAATCGTCTAGAAAAGGGGGAGGTGGCGAATTTTAATTAACTCTTGACTTCGTATCCGTAAGTCATTTCTTAAAACATTTAGCCCGTTACGCATGATTGACCGATAGATCTCTTTACAAATCATCTATGATTGTTAGGACAACTTTTTGCAAACGGGCAAAATAATGACTTCTTTGAGAAGGGAAAATATCCCACCAATCGTTTCACTTGAGAATTTAATGAGGTTTGGATCCATAGGTTATTTGCATCTTTAACATGTTTCAAGCATCCATATCCATATTTAAAAGATGCGTAGGGTCAAATTGAAATCTCTCTCTTATAAAATTCCAAGCTATTAGGGTTGAACTAGGGAATTTCCCAAACTTGGATATCAAAAAATTCGTGTTCATTTGTGGTGTCTAATTAAATTTTCTTTACTTACATTTGTTTTTGTTTTATATTTTTTGCATACATAAACTCCAAAATTTTCATTTTGTTATGATGTATTTGCCTGGTCTTTTTGTTCACGATATAAACGGAAAAAGTGAAAACTCACGTTTGGATTTAAGAAAAAAGTATATATCTAAAATGGAAATACACAAATGTAGAGAGAGATAATTCCAAAAAGTGTCTGTAATTTTTAGGGATTGTAAACTCTTTCTAGTTTTCATATATTATGTTTTACAATCGTGCGGAAAAGGGGGCGGAGGGTTTTAACTGAGAGTAGACTCCCAATCCATAAGTCATTTCGTATAAAAATATAGCCAGCTACGCATGATTGACCGATAAATCACTTTACAAATCATCTATGATTATTAGGTAAGCTATTTGCAAACTGGTAGAAATAATGGCTTGTTTGACTCGGGTAAATATCCACCGCACATTCACTTGAGAATTTAATGAGGTTTTGTATCCATAGGTCATTTGCATCTTGAACATGTTTCAAACATGCATATCCATATTTAAAACATGTGTAGGATCAATTAGAAATCTCTCCCTTATAAAATTCCAAACTATTAGGGTTGTACAAGTCGAATTTCCCAAACTTGGATATCAAAACTTTCTTGACCAATTGTGGTGTGTGGATAAATTTTCTTTACTTACATTTGTTGTTGTTTTAAATTTTTAGCATACATAAACTCAAAAAATTTCATCTTGTTTTGATCTGTTTGCCTTGTCTTTTTATTCAAGAGATAAAGGGAAAAAGTGAAAACTGAAGTTTTGATTTAAGAAAAAAGTATACATCAAAAATGGAAATGCACAAATGTAGGGAGAGATAATTCTAAAAAGTGTCTGTAATTTTTAGGGATTGGAAACTCTTTCTAGTTTTTATATATTAGGTTTTGCAATCATCATGAAAAGGGGGAAGTGAGGGATTTTTAACTAAGTGTTGACTCCCAATCCGTAAGTCATTTCTTACCAAAATTTAGCCTGTGACGCATGATTGACCGATAATTCACTTTACAAATCATCTATTATTGAAAGGTCAGCTTTTTGCAAACGGGGAAAATAATGGTTTGTTTGACTCGGGTAAATATCCCACTGAAAGTTCACTTGAGAATTTAATGAGGTTTGGATCCATAGGTCATTTGCATCTTTAGCATGTTTCAAGCATGCATATCCATATTTAAACCATGTGTAAGATCAATTACAAATCTCTCTCCTATAAAATTCCAATCTATTAGGGTTGAACTAGTGGAATTTCCCAAACTTGGATATCAAACTTTCGTGTTCATTTGTGGTATGTGATTAAATTTTCCATACTTATATTTGTGGTTGTTTTAAATTTTTTGCATACATATTCTCCAAAATTTTCTTTTTTTAATGATATGTTTGCCTTGTCTTTTTGTTCACGAGATAAAGGGAAAAAGTGAAAACAAGAGTTTTGATTTAAGAAAAAAATATACAATTAAAATGGAAATGCATAAGTGAAGATCTCATAAATCCAAAAAGTTTCTGTAATTTTTAGGAATGTAAACTCTTTCTAGTTTTTATATATTAGGTTTTTCCATCGCCTATAAAAGGGAGAAGTGGGGGGATTTTTAATTGAGCCTTGACTCCCAATCCGTAAGTTATTTCTAACAAAAATTTAGCCCGTTATGTATGATTGACCGATAAATCACTTTAAAAATCACCTATGATTAATAGGTGATCTTTTTACAAACAGAAAAATTAATGGGTTTTTTTACTTGAGTAAATATCCCAGTGAACATTCACTTGAGAATTTCATGAGGTTTGGATCCATTGGTTATTTGCATCTTTATCATGTTTCATGCATGCATATCCATATTTAAAACATGTTTTGGATCAAATAGAAATCTCTCTTATTAAATTCCAAGCTATGAGGGTTGAACTAGTGGTATTTCCAAAACTTGGATATCAAACCTTTCGTGTTCATTTGTGGTGTCTCTTTAATTTTATTTACTTACATTTGTTGTTGTTTTAAATTTTTTGCATACATAAACTTCAAAATTTTCATTTTTTTGTGATCTATTTGCCTTGTCTTTTTGTTCACGAGATAAAGGGAAAAAGTGAAAACTCAAGTTTTGTTTTAAGAAAAAAGTATATATCTAAAATGGAAATGCACAAATGTAGAGAGAGATAATTCCAAAATATGTCAGCAATTTTTAGGGATTGTAAACTCTTCTAGTTTTTATATATACTTTTTTACAATCGTCGGGAAAAGGGATGGCGGGGGATTTTAACTGAGAGTTGACTCCCAATCCATAAGTCATTTGTAACAAAAATATAGCCCATTTTACATGATTCACTGATAAATCACTTTACAAATCATCTACGATTATTAGGTAAGCTTTTTGCAAACGGGCAAAAATAATGGTTTGTTTGACTCAGGTAAATATCCCACAACACGTTCACTTGAGAATTTAATGAGGTTCGGATCCATAGGTCATTTGCATCTTTAACATGTTTCAAGCATGCATATCCATATTTAAAACATGTGTAGGATAAATTAGAAATCTCACTCTTATAAAATTCAAAGCTATTAGGGTTGTACTAGTGGAATTTTCCAAACTTGGATATCAAAACTTTCTTGTTCATTTGTGGTGTATGAATAAATTATCTTTACTTACATTTGTTGTTCTTTTAAATTTTTTGCATACATAAATTCCAAAATCTTCATTTTTTTGTGATCTATTTTTTCTAGTCTTTTTGTTCACGAGATAAAGGGAAAAAGTGAAAACCCAAGTTTTTATTAAAGAAAAAAGTATACATCTAAAATGGAAATGCACAAATGTCGAGAGAGATATTTCCAAAAAGTGTATGTAATTTTTAGGGATTGTAAACTCTTTCTAGTTTTATATATTAGGTTTTGCAATCGTCAAGAAAAGGGGGAGGTTGCGAATTTTAATTGAGTCTTGACTCCCTATCCGTAAGTAATTTCTTACAAAAATTTAGCCCGTTATGCATGATTGACCGATAGATCACTTTACAAATCATAATTGATTGTTAGGTCAGCTTTTTGCTAGCGATCAAAATAATGGCTTCTTTGACTGGTGTAAATATCCCACCGAACGTTTAGTTGAGAATTTAATGAGGTTTGGATCCATAGGTCATTTGCATCTTTAACATGTTTCAATCATCCATATCCATATTTAAAAGATGCGTAGGATGAAATAGAAATCTCTCTCTTATAAAATTCCAAGCTATTAGGGTTGAACTCGTGGAATTTCCCCAACTTGGGTATCGGAACATTCGTGTTCATTTGTTTGACTCGGGTAAATATCCCATAGCACGTTCACTTGCGAATTTAATGAGGTTTGGATCCATTGGTCATTTGCATCTTGAACATGTTTCAAGCATGTATATCCTTATTTAAAACATGTATGGGATCAATTAGAAATCTCTCTATTATAAAATTCCAAGCTATTACGGTTGGACTAGTGGAATTTCCCTAACTTGCATATCAAAGCTTCTGTGTGAATTTGTAGTGTGTGAATAAATTTTATTTTCTTACACTTTTTGTTGTTTTAATTTTTTGGCATACATAAACTCCAAAATTTTCATTTTTTTGTGATCTGTTTGCCTTGTCTTTTTGTTCACGAGATAAAGGGTAAAAAGTGAAAACTCAAGTTTTGATTGAAGAAAAAAGTATACATCTAAAATGGAAATGCACAAATGTAGAGAAAGATAATTTAAAAAAGTGTCTATAATTTTCAAGGACTGTAAAATCTTTCTAGTTTTTATATATTATTTTTTGCAATCATCAAGAAAAGGGGGAGGCGGGGGATTTTTAACTGAGAGTTGACACCCAATCCGTAAGTCGTTTCTTACAGAGGGCAACACGAGTCTCTAGCAGACTCTGATGGCGGAATACCGATACCAAAGCACTATTGCTACGATATCAACGACACAAAGTCTCTAATAGACTTGCACACACAATGGAAGAAAACCTAGGGATGAGGGCAGCGGAACTAGAATCCTAGGGACTTCTACTTGTCAGTCTCGAACTACAGGCAGCGGAAAACATTGATGACTCACACAATACTATTCCTACAGTTGCTTTTCGACAGTCCTATCATTTCACTATCACATCACTCTCTGCTTCCTACCACATGTCATTGCATTATACTCGTTTGTGTCTATTTCATAGCTATCTAATATGCCCAACATGACTTCTGCTGTTACTTAGAACTTCTTCGGGGTTTGACCCTATTCCTGCCGGCTTACCACCACGTGGGCAATTTCGTCGATGCGGTCCTCACGGTCTCCAGAGGGCCCCAAGCCGTTCCTATTAACCGTTGCGGTTCCATGGCTGCTTCAACAGGGTAGAGCAAAGCTCCGTTTCGTTTTCTACCTCGGAGCGTAGCTGAATAATTCCAAGTCTCTAGCTTCTGTCCTATTTGGCACTATTTCGATACTATTTATTTTTGACGAGTGAACAGTAAACATGAATAGTAACCATGAATAGTAAAAATGAACAATACTTTTGAACAGTAACTTTGGAACAGTAAAAACAAACACTGTGGAGATCATATATATAGATGTGGAATATGAACAGTAATAACAACATCTGTGGAGATCATATTTATATATGCGGAACACGAACAGTATTAACAAATACTGTACGAATCACAATATTACAAACATGTGGAAAATATAAAAACATTGTTCAAAATATAGAAAAACACAACTAAATACATACCCTTAAAAAAAGGGAAAAGAAAAACTACTTAGCCACATAACTGCCAAAGTTACCGACAGTGACACCGATTGGTTCCCTCTTTTCTACTCAGACATTACAGCTATTAAGCATATATCGTGCTTGAGGAACTTGCCGGAGAAAGATCGTCCGAAATCGCCTTCTTCTTCGAATGCTAATGCTCCAATTTCGAATCTAGCTTCAATTTTGAATGTAGCTCCAAGTTCGAATGTCCCAACCTCTAGAGGAGCGTCGAATTTATAGCTGAAGATCTTTCATGTCTTTCGCTTTTAGCCTTGATTGAAGGTGTGTGTTTAAAGACAAAGGGTAACTTTTGTCTTTTTGGCGTATCATTTTTGCCCTTGCATTATTACCTTTCAGCACCGAAAGCAGGGGTAGAAATGTCTTTTCTGCTTGTGACACCATCTTTTTTGACTTGGTGTAGCCGTCATTGATGACATTTGTAGCCGCCTTTGCTGACTTTGATTTCGTCGTGGGCCTTAATGACTACTGACGTGGCTGCTGACTGTTCATTCGGACAACTGCCTTTCTGTGCACAATTTACAGGTGTGCTCCTTCAGAAAAGTCTTCTAGGCCATCTAGCAGAAGCTTTCCTTTGTTGTTTTGCTAAAGGGGATATTTCCTCTGAGGAGTTTCTTCAGCGTAGCTTCGAGACTGGTCTGGACAGAAGTTGGAGTCTCTTTATAGCTTTTAGAGACGATCGTCAATGGGACGGAGGTCTTGTAGACAAAGCTTTTCTTTTTCTGAATCAGCTGTTGTATGAGCTGTATTAGATTCTTGAACCTGCGGATACGCCTGGTTTCCCAGACTGCTTCTGGGCAAGGCTTGGCTTTTGGAACATGTCTGGGATCATATTCCATATTCGCGGCACCTTCTTTGATGCCTTCAAGTGTCACGACAAAAATGCTTGGAAACATCTTTGTGTCAATAACAATTTCAGCAATACAGGAAACGAAATGAAGTCGAATTCCTTTACTCTTTGTTATGGAGATGAAACTTTTGCAAGCCTCCATAATTTCCTTTGGCATTTTCTCCAACGCTGATAAGTCGGTGGAGTGAAGTACCATCTGTTTTATGAATCCATATGCATAAAGCACAAATGCATATTTTGAGTCTATTTCATGACTCAGCTTCACTTGATTCCAACTGTTGTTGGGCTCAGTGGTGAAGAAGGGAGTGTTCATCCCTTGTCCAATTTGTTCATTCCATCTCTGGAATTGGACAGTATGATCGGATTCGATCTTTGAACGAATGTTGTCCACCTTTTGAGGGCGTAGCGAGGGTTCCTCAGACATAATGTTCAAAAGTTTTAAAGGTTTAAATTTCTTAAAAACTCAAACTCATTAAAACTAGTTTTATCTGGTTTATTTAGGCTTTTCAACCTTGTAAACTCAGACGGGTAACCAATTTTTTCTTGAATGATTTCTCATTACTAGACAAGTCCATTTCCATCAGGGATGGATCCGTTAAGACTTCCTTTTCAGCTCGAGACTAACAGGTAGAAGTCTCTGATTCCGATTTCAACGAAATCGTTAAGGTTTCCTTTCCAGCTCTAGACTGGCAGGTAGAAATCCCTGATTCCCCTATCTTCATAGGAGATTGGGTTGTGATTTCCTTCTCAAGCCTGGCATGACCGGTAGAAATCCCGGGTTGACTTGTGTTGATCAAAACACTAAAGTCATTCGTCTGCTGATTAGCTGACGTTGTAGCTTCCTTTTCTCGCGATGGAGATCCGGTAGAAGTCCCGGAGGAGCTTGGCATTTCATGCCGTTGATTGAGTTCTTTTAACTCTTCGATTAATTCTTTAACCTTGAGTTGTAAGACTTCTCCACTTAACCCGTAACGGGCACAATTCTTATGTATGTCTCCTCATTCTGAAAGACCTAAAAGACTATCGAATAGTGACTGTAGGGTTGAGAGCAATACCGTGAGTGTGGCAATTGCTGCTGCTAGGTCCGTCAGGGTGCTGTTGAGGGGATCCATTTTACCTATCTGTAACGCAAGAAAATTCTCAAGTTGTAAGAGTATCAGGTTAATTATAAAGTTCTCTATAAATGCAGGATGTAGTAGCAGAGAAAGTTTACGACAATAGTGGGAAATAAATCACCACGCTGGCTGCCATTTGTAGATCGGAAAGGCAAAAGCATAACCGAATATTAGGCTAAGGGTGTGCCTAAAGAGTCACTCATATTTTTTGAGTTTTCTGAGGAGGAAGACTCAGTTTCTAGATGAAGTACACAGACCTCATCTCCTGACTGGATGTCATCATAATGGACAATTTCCAATCCATTTTCTTCGGCCAGTAACATGTAAGTATTGTACCGCCGTTGTTGTTTATCATTTGGAGAATCTTTTGCAAAATATCCTTCTTTCTGGCATATCCAGCATTTGCATTTGCTTGGGGTTTTCCCCTTTGGGCAGTATGCATTTGACCCTTTACTGGATGTGGTAGGGCCAAAATTTGTTCTTTTCTTAAAGTATCTTGTTTTAGGAGTATACCTGGTCGTAGAACTTTTTTGTATCCTAAATTTTTTCTGTTCAAATTTCTTAGGATATTTTCGTTGCTTCTGGGAGGTGGTTTTACAACCATAAGCTCCTACATTTTTGTTCTGGTTTGAACAACATATGTTTGTTTATTTGCCTTACTACTTTTCTTTTGTAGTTTTTGGGTTTCACAAAGATTTGCCAACATGTCTTGTACAGATCGATGTCTTCTTCCTAAAGTATCAATGTTTAGGAAATTATCCATGGTTCAAGTACCATGTTCTGGATTGTTTTGCCAATATTTAGTAATGTAGTCTTTTTTAGCTACATGTGCAAATGGTGCTGGAAATTTTGCATAAAAGATAGACAGATAAGGTTTCTGGTCTTCTTTTTGCAGTTTATAGAAGTAACTTGAAAACTTGCAGTGATACTTCACATAAAAACAAATGTTACAGATTTGTAACTTGTTTAATTTCTGAAGAGTTTCTAAACGTTTTCTTTGGTTAGTACTCTCATTGTAGGCTTCTAGGGTTGGATGTATTCCTAGAAATTCCTTTGATATCTTAGCCAGTAATCCTTTCCAGATATTGGCTATCGATATTGAGGTATTAGCTCATTTTTGGTCTTCGGGAAGGTTGTCCCACCAATGAGCTACGTTACCCTGTAAAGCATGGGTAAAGAAATTAAATGCTGATTCTTGATTCCAAGATTCATGCAGATTTGCAGCATTGCTCATGCTTCTTTCCCAATCTTTAAGGACCTTTTCTCCATCCTTGGGGCAATCCAAGTTGAGGTAAAATCCAAATGGGTTTATGCTATCTATGGTTTGGTGTCCCTTAGTAGCATTTGAAGGATCGACATTTGTGTATTTTGTCGAATACCTTTGTCCTCCCAGGGATATTTTTGAGTGGGAGAAACTTTCTCGTTCTTGTGGGTGAACCACAGTACGATTTCGGAAGTTATCTTGAAAGCTATCTTCCATGTGGGTGTCTCGTACCCTTGAAGTTTCTGCTTCAAAATGGTCACTACCACGAAGCATTCGAAATCTTCTACCAAGATCATATGCCTTTTTGTCTTTAGCAGAGTAGTCTGTTTTCTTGGTATTTTCTTCTGCAACTTCATCAGATTCCCAGGCTTCCAGTTCACTGCCTTGTTGCTTTTCTTGTTGTTTACTAGAGGAAGGTTTTTCCTCTTGAACATAATAAATCGGTTGGCGACCGAAGGTATTATATTCTGTGTAAACTTGATCATCAGTGGAGGATGATGCTTTGAAGCAATCCTAAAAGAAGGTGGTGCTGGATCCTTTTTTCTTCTAGGTGCTATGCAAGGTGTTGCAAGGTACGCTAGGGTTTTAAGCCATTCGGTGATGTCAGGAAGGCCTAATGGTAATGGAGTTTCCATATCCATTAAATAGAAAAACTCTGTCATAGAGCTAATTCTTGGAGCTTCCGTTGAACCTTTTTGATCAGATATCGTAGTAGAATTTCTCTACGGGTTAATCTCCACCATTCATTCAGATATGCTTGATAAGCTATATCGGTTTCATTTACTAGGGTAAGAGTTTCTCTGGCTTGCCAATTTTGGGCTTGTATTGACCGTACCAGACGAAGTTGATCTAGTTGTCTTGCTCTACAGATCATTTTACAAAGCTAAAAGGTTTAGCTTTCTTTTAATGTTCTTGATCTTGCATCTGAGGTTGTAGATGCGATCAGAATATCTTTCCCAAAAATAGTAATACCATACCATTGCTAGGATTGTATTATCTTCTGGCTGAAGAATATTTCTTTGGAGTAAAGCGAGGTCAAGGCTTTCTCTTTTTAATTTTAAACGATCTAAAAGTTTCTTTTTATAGATCATTCTGGTGTCCAAGGTGTAAAAGGTGTTTTATACCTTGATGGACCTGGAGAACCTAGACGTTCTTTTGAACCTAGATGTTCTTTTAATGCCAAGACTTCTGTCAAAAGTTCTTGCATTTTATCTTTGTTTAGATCATCTAAACTTTGTTTTAAGTTCTGTTAATTCTTTGAAGGAAATAGGACTATTTCCGTGGTCAATCTTTTCTAGTATTTTTTCTAGGATGTTTTGACACTTTATTATTTCTCTATGTTTATGTTCATCAAAGAGGAAATCTATTTTCTGTTAGAGGTTTTCAACAGTTTGTTTTAACCTATTAAGGGTCTTACCTAAAGACTCTAAGGTTTGATTGGAATTGATGACGATGTCATTATTTTCTATAGGTGGTCCTAAGGCATTGTATGGGTTATGTGCCATCATCTATGTGAAGAGGAACATAAGCATTGGGCCTTGGATTTCCTATTCCTTCGAAACGGGAACTATTTGAAGTTCTACTTGTTGAGGTAGAGGGTATGTGCTGTTTGATGGAAAAGTTGGATCTAGTGTTAGTGATTACTAGTTTTCCTTCTATCTCCTTTATGGTTTTTCGAGAGAGGGGAAGGTGTCTGGGTGTCAAAGGTTGGACTACCCATTCTGTTGGCCATGTTAACTCTCTAGGGTCGAGTTCTTCTATGGTCAAGTTTTCAGAATAACCAATGTTTTTGGCTAATTTTGTGAGTTTCTTTGAATCTTTTATTGGAACCTTTCCAGTGTTGATTCCTCGGGCTACTATGCATACAAGTATGCGCATAATTCTTCTTCCTGGTTGAATCCCATTTTTTGATCAGTTGTCTGTATAGATTTTTAGGGACAAGGTATCTTGGATGTGCTTCTCTTCTAAATCTATTTTTAGATTGGGCCATGTTGTAAAGGATACTGGGCCTAATCCTAAGTTTGCTCTAACTCCTTCGAGTAGGGCTTTTTCAAAATTATTCTTAACAGAGTTATCTATTATAGCTGCTACGAAGGGTAAATTCTAATTGATTTGTATTAAGGGGTCTAATCCTATACGAACTAGTCCATAATGGACATATTTGAATCTTTTTAGCTTAGCTAAGTCAGATTCACTTAATAATCTGTAGAAGAAAGTACCTGAATCGGTATCCTGTATTTCTACAGATAGTTCCTTTTGGAAGACGAAGGATTTCTTTTGGAATTCAATCCAATCTTTTTTGTAGACTTCAGTTATCCGAGGGATAATTATTGTCCACTTTTGTCCATCCTGCATTAGATTAGGATGTTCATCGTATTCTCCCTGTGTTTCATGATGTATATGAACACTGTTTTGGAGAGAAGTACATTCTATTCCTATTTGTTCAGACACTTAGGAATTTTAGATGAGTTGAGGTCTCTTCTAATTTTTGGAACAGGATTTCAATCAATCGTTCCAATTGATACAAGGTGATGAAAAGAGAGATGTGTTGTAAAACTAGTTCTCTCAATTCCTCATTTTGAGTTAAGGCGCAGATGTCTCGTATAAGACGATCTCTATCTGTTCCTTGATGAGTTTTTACAGAAGATATTTTGCAAATTACTTCTTGTAACTCCTTTTTACATGGTTTGTTGTTAACCATTCTTATTTTTGCTTCTCGGATAGGTTCTAAGATCCTAGAAGGATTTATTTCTTGATCCACATAGCTTTGTAGATCTGTAAGGAAACGTATTGTTTCTTCAGTGTTTCCTGTTTTAAGTACCTCAAGATGGGCATTAATTCTTCTTTTGAGTTTCTGTACTTGTTCATTAACGTCACTCTCTATTCCTATGCATAGGAAAGCAACGTTTTCTGGGGTGTATTTTTCCCAGCATCTTTTCATAAAGAAGTTGTGATGCATATCACCAACTAAATCCATTATATTATTTAATATTGGATTATTCTTGTCATGTCATCCATGTGGATAGCCTATTATTGGACAAACATTTGTGTGTCCAGTTTTCAACACGGTGTCGTAAGAAGGACCGTTGAGTTCCTTCTGACCTACCAGTTGGGGTCTTTGGTACATTAGTACATTTATTCCTTACATATGTTACATGGGATGTGACCGGCATGGGTCGTAACTGTTTGGGAGTATGTATACCTAAACAGAAAGAATCAAAGTTAAGCTTTGACTTCTTTGACACATATAAACCAAGTCTACCTGTCAGTCTCGAGCTACAGGCAGCGGAAAACATCGATGACTCACACAATACTATTCCTACAGTTGCATTTCGACAGTCCTATCATTTCACTATCATATCACTCTCTGCTTCCTACCACATGTCACTGCTTTGTACTCATTTGTGTCTATTTCATAGCTATCTAATAGGCCCAACATGACTTATGCTGCTACTTAGAACTTCTTCGGGGTTTGACCCTATTCTTGCCGGCTTACCACCACGTGGGCAATTCCGTCGATGCGGTCCTCACGGTCTCCAGAGGGCCCCAATCCATTCCTATTAACCGTTGCGGCTCCATGGCTGCTTCAGCAGGGTAGAGCACAACTCCGTTTCATTTTCTACCTCGGAGCATAGCCAAATAATTCCAAGTATCTAGCTTATGTCCTATTTGCCACTATTTCGATACAATTTCTTTTTGACGAGTGAACAGTAAACATAAATAGTAACCATGAATAGTAAAAAATGAACAGTAACTTTGGAACAGTAAAAACAAACACTGTGGAGATCATATATATAGATGCGGAATATGAACAGTAATAACAACAACTATGGAGATCATATTTATACATGCGGAACATGAACAGTAATAACAAATACTGTACGAATCACAATATTACTAACATGCGTAAAATATAAAAACATTGTTCAAAATATAGAAAAACACAACTAAATACATACCCTTAAAAAAATGGGAAAAGAAAAACTACTTAGTTACATAACTCCCAAAGTTACCGACCATGGCACCGGTCGGTTCCCTCTTTTCTACTCAGCCATTACAGCTGTTAAGCACATACCGTGCTTGAGGAACTTGCTGGAGAAAGATCACCGGAAATCGCCTTCTTCTTTGAATGCTAATGCTCCAATTTCGAATCTAGCTTCAATTTCGAATGTAGCTCCAAGTTCGAATGTCTCAACCTTTGGAGGAGCTTCGAATTTATAGCTGAAGATCTTTCATGTCTTCCGCTTTTACGCTTGATTGAAAGGTGTGTGTTTAAAGACAAAGGGTAACTTTTGTCTTTTTGGCGTGTCATTTTTGCCCTTGCATTATTACCTTTCGGCACCGAAAGTAGGGGTAGAAATGTCTTTTCTGCTGGTGACACCATGATGATGACGTGCTGGAATCTTTTTTAGCCATCTTTGTTGACTTGGTGTAGCCGTCATTGATGACATTTGTAGTTGCCTTTGCTGACTTTGATTTTGTCGTGGGCCTTAACGGCTGCTAACTAGTCTGCTGACGTGGCTGCTGACTGTTCATTCGGACAGCTGCCTTTCTGTGCACAATTTACAGGTGTGCTCTTTCGGAAAAGTCTTCTGGGCCATCTAGCAGAAGCTTTCCTTTGTAGTTTTGCTAAAGGGGATATTTCCTCCGAGGAGTTTCTTCAGCGTAGCTTCGAGATTGGTCTGGACGGAAGTCAGAGTCTCTTTATAGCTTTTCGAGACGATAGTAGTGGGACAGAGGTCTTTTAGACAAAGCTTTTCTTTTTCTGAATCAGGTGTTGTATGAGCTGTATCAGATTCTTGAGCCCGCGGATACGCCTGGTTGGCCAGACTGCTTCTGGGCAAGGGTTAGCTTTTGGAACATGTCTGGGATCATATTCCATAGATGCGTCACCTTCTTTGATGCCTTCAAGTGTCACGACAGAAATGCTTGGAAACATCTTTGTGTCAGTAACAATTTCAGCAATACAGGAAACGAAATGAAGTCGAATTCCTTTACTCTTTGTTATGGAGATGAAACTTTTGCAAGCCTCCATAATTTCCTTTGGCATTTTCTCCAACACTGATAAGTCGGTGGAGTGAAGTAAGTACCATCTTTTTTATGAATCCATATGGATAAAGCACGAATGCATATTTTGAGTCTATTTCATGACTTAGCTTCACTTGATTCCAACTGTTGCTGGGCCCAGTGATGAAGAAGGGAGTGTTCATCCCTTGTCCAATTTGTTCATTCCATCTCTGGAATTGGACAGTATGATCGGATTCGATCTTTGAACGAACGCTAAAACCTCATAGCTTTGTAAAAATGAATGATTTTTTCTATTTAATGGATATGGAAACACCATTACCATTAGGCCTTCCTGACATCACCGGATGGCTTAAAAACCTACCGTACCTTGCAACACCTTGCATAGCACCTTGAAGAAAAAAGGATCCAGCACCACCTACTTTTAGGATCGCTTCAAAAGCATCATCCTCCACCGATGATGAAGTTTACGCAGAATATAATACGTTCGGTCGCCAACCGATTTATTATGTTCAAGTGGAAAAACCTTCCTCTAGTAAACAACAAGAAGAGCAACAAGACAGTGAACCAGAAGCCTGGGAATCTGATGAAGTTGCAGAAGAAAATACCAAGAAAACAGACTACTCTGCTAAAGACAAAAAGGCAGATGATCTAGGTAAAAGATTTTGAATGCTTCGTGGTAGTGACCAATTTGAAGCAGAAACTTCAAGGGTACGAGACACCCACATGGAAGATAGCTTTCAAGATAACTTCCGAAACCGTACTGCAGGTCACCCGCAAGAACGAGAAAGTTTCTCCCACTCAAAAATATCCCTGGGAGGACAAAGGTATTCGACAAAATACACAAATGTCGATCCTTCAAATGCTAATAAGGGACACCAAACCATAGATAGCATAAACCCTTTTGGATTTTACCTCAACTTGGATTGCCCCAAGGATGGAGAAAAGGTCCTTAAAGATTGGGAAAGAAGCATGAGCAATGCTGTAAATATGCATGAATCTTGGAATCAAGAATCAGCATTTAATTTCTTTACCCATGCTTTACAGGGTAATGTAGCTCATTGGTGGGACAACCTTCCCGAAGACCAAAAACGAGCTAATACCTCAATATCGATAGCCAATATCTTGAAAGGATTAATGGCTAAGATATCAAAAGAATTTCTAGGAATACATCCAAGACTGAATCTACTTCCCACGGATCTATGGAAAACACTTGATGTACCCCTTCAAGTAATCGTTGGCTCCGGAGAAACTATCTCTCTTCCTGTCGAAGCCCGAAACATTCATCTCGACATTGGAGGTGAAAAGTTTATGATTCCAAAACTCATTATTTTAGAATCAAACATAAACTCAGGACCAGATTTAGTCCTAGGAAATGAATGGCTCATGTTTCATGCCCCTGTAGAGCAAACACCAGCCTACTATAAACTTCGATGTCACACTCGATGTGAAATCGATAATACTGCTGTATTTGTCTACACAGTAAAACCCACTGAAGCCTATGGCAGTATTATCGATTTCACGTCGAGTGCGACATCGAAGTTTATAGTAGGCTGGTGTTTGCTCTACAGGGGCATGAAACATGAGCCATTCATTTCCTAGGACTAAATCTGGTCCTGAGTTTATGTTTGATCCTAAACTAATGAGTTTTGGAATCATAAACTTTTCACCTCCAATTTGAGATGAATGTTTCGGGCTTCGGCAGGAAGAGAGATAGTTTCTCCGGAGCCAACGGTTACTTGAAGGGTACATCAAGTGCTTTCCATAGATCCGTGGGTAGTAGATTCTGTCTGGATAGACAATATGAACTTCATGTATCTACGAGAGCGTGTATATGAAATTTTATATATCTGGGTAGTTTAAGCATGACCGTGATATAAGAATTTCCGGATGCGACATGCTCTGCATTTATGCGGATACTCATTCAGAGAAGGTGCCTGAAGAGTCTGACATGTTCTCTGAGTTTTTCGAGGAGGAGGGCTCAGTTTCGAGATGAAGTTCATATACTTCATCTTTCTAATTGGATGTCATCGTAATGAATGATTTTCAATCCATTTTCTTCGGCTAGTAACATGTAGGTATTGTACCGCCGTTGTTGTTTATCATTTGGACAAACTTTTGCAAAATGTCCTTCTTTCTGGCATATCTAGTATTTCCATTTGCTTGGGGTTTTCCCCTTTGGGCAGTATGCATTTGACCCTTTACTGGATGTGGTAGGGCCAGAATTTGTTCTTTTCTTAAAGTATCTCTTTTTAGGAGTATACCTGGTTGTAGAACTTTTTTGTATCCTAAATTTTTTCTGTTGAAATTTCTTAGGATATTTTCGTTGCTTATGGGAGGTGGTTTTACAAACATAAGCTCTTACATTTTTGTTCGGGTTTGAACAACATAATTTTTGTTTATTTGCCTTACTACTTTTCTTTTGTAGTTTTTGGGCCTCACAAAGATTTGCCAACATGTCCTATACAAATCGATGTCTTCTTCCTAAAGTATCAATGTTTAGGAAATTATCCTTGGTTAAAGTACCATGTTCTGGATTGTTTTGCCAATATTTTGTAATGTAGTCTTTTTCAGTTAGATGTGCAAATGGTTCTCGCAATTTTGCATAAAAGATAGACAGATAAGGTTTCTGGTCTTCTTTTTGCAGTTTATAGAAGTAACTTGCAAAGTCGTAGTAATACTTCTCATAAAAACAAATGTTACAGATTTTTAACTTGTTTAACTTCTGAAGAGTCTCTAAACGTGTTCTTTGTTTAGTACTCTCATTGTAGGCTTCTAGGGTTTTAGTTCAACAGTAAAAGAGAATTGAAAGAACCATTGCTGCCAACGGAGTAATCTACCACGACAAAGTGAATCTTCTAAATTTCTTGTCATAAAATCGGCAAATTTTTTACAGTCAGTTCTTACCAGAAATTCTTTGGGAGCGAGATAAATATAAAAAATGTTTATCCCATTCTTTACTGCTAAAATTTCTTTTTCATAAGAATGATAGTTTGTTTCAGCAGATGAAAATATTCCTGATGTATATTTGCATATTCTTTCAGAATCATTGATTTTGCATTTTAGGACTGCTGCCCAAGTGTGATCAGAGGCGTCAGTTTCTAAGATTAGTTTTGCATCTAGATTGGGTAGAGTTAACACCGGGAGGTGTTTCATCATTTTTTTTATCCGGATTACTTCTAGACTATCAGTGGGTGTCCATTCCCATTTGACGTCTTTCTTTAGTTTCTTTTGAAAGGGTTTCCTAATTTTTGCTAAATTCTTTATGAATTGTTCAGCATATGTTAGGCATCCTAAGAAACTTTGAAGTTGTTTTATATCTTCAATTTCATTTGGAAAAGCAGCTAGTTTTTCCAGAATATGATTTTGAAGAATGATTTCTCCTTTTGAGATGTTTAGACCTAAGAAATCTATCTTGGTTTTAAACAACTTTGATTTCTTTTTGCTAAGTGCTATCCCAGCATTTTTTAAGGCATTTAAGACCTTAAGTGATTGCTCTTTATGTTGATCCTTGGTTTCTGAAAAGACTAGGATGTCATCAACATAAACTAAGCAAAATTTAAAGAATGGTTCGAGGATGTCATCCATTATTCTTTGAAATATTTTGGGTGCTTGTTTTAAACCAAAGGGCATTACAAGCCACTCATAATGTCCTGAAGGACAACTGAATGCAGTAAGGGGAATAGCTCTTTCGGTTAGACGAATTTGCCAAAATCCAGATTTGCAATCAAATTTAGAAAACCATTGTTTTCCTCTTATGGCAGCTATTAATCTTTCTTTGTTACGAAGATAGTAGCCATCCATTTTTGTGGCTTCATTAACCTTTTATAGTTAATGACCATTCTAGCTTTTCCTCGTTTTATCTCTGCATGATTTCGTACCAGGAAAGCAGGAGATGTATGTGGAGAATAACTTGCATGGATTAAACCTTGAGCTAGCAAGTCATTTATCTGTGTTGAGAATTCTTCAACATCAGAAGGAGTGTAAACCATAGGTTTTTCTCGGATTTCTTTTTCAGGATCAAGAAGTTCGAGGTCGGCATATGGTTTTTGTTTATGCCACCATTCTAAGGGTTTCTCAGAACAAGTGGATTCTAGAAGTTGCTGAACTTCAGATTCACATGACTCAGCAATGAGCAGAGTTTCTAATGGAGGAATCTCACCACACTTGCTGCGTTTTTTGAAGACTTGATGGAGGACATCTCCATTGTAGAAATGGCATAGGCTTCAGTGGGTTTTACTGCGTAGACAAATATAGCAGTATTATCAATTTCACGTCGAGTGCGACATCGAAGTTTATAGTAGGCTGGTGTTTGCTCTACAAGGGCATGAAACATGAGCCATTCATTTCCTAGGACTAAATCTGGTCCTGAGTTTATGTTTGATCCTAAACTAATGAGTTTTGGAATCATAAACTTTTCACCTCCAATGTCGAGATGAATGTTTCGGGCTTCGGCAGGAAGAGAGATAGTTTCTCCGGAGCCAATGGTTACTTGAAGGGGTACATCAAGTGTTTTCCATAGATCCGGGGAAGTAGATTATGTCTTGAATGTATTTCTAGAAATTCCTTTGATATCTTAGCCACTAATCCTTCCAAGATATTGGCTATCGATATTGAGGTATTAGCTCATTTTTTGTCTTCGGGAAGGTTGTCCCACCAATGAGCTACATTAACCTGTAAAGCATGGGTAAAGAAATTAAATGTTGATTCTTGATTCCAAGATTCATGCATATTTGCCGCATTGCTCATGCTTCTTTCCCAATCTTTAAGGACCTTTTTTTCCATCCTTGGGGTAATCCAAGTTGAGGTAAAATCCAAAAGGGTTTATGCTATCTATGGTTTGGGTTCCCTTAGTAGCATTTGAAGGATCGACATTTGTGTATTTTGTAGAATACCTGTCCTCCCAGGGATATTTTTGAGTGGGAGAAACTTTCTCGCTCTTGCGGGTGAACCACAGTATGGTTTCAGAAGTTATCTTGAAAGCTATCTTCCATGTGGGTGTCTCGTACCCTTGAAGTTTCTGCTTCAAAATGGTCGCTGCCACGAAGCATTCGAAGTCTTTTACCAAGATCATCTGCCTTTTTTCTTTAGAAGAGTAGTCTGTTTTCTTGGTATTTTCTTCTGCAACTTCATCAGATTCCCAGGCTTCTGGTTCACTGTCTTGTTGCTCTTCTTGTTGTTTACTAGAGGAAGGTTTTTCCTCTTGAACATAATAAATCAGTTGGCGACCGAAGGTATTATATTCTGCGTAAACTTCATCATCGGTGGAGGATGATGCTTTTGAAGCGATCCTAAAAGCAGGTGGTGCTGGATCCTTTTTTCTTCTAGGTGCTATGCAAGGTACGCTAGGTTTTAAGCCATCCGGTGATGTCAGGAAGGCCTAATGGTAATGGAGTTTCCATATCCATTAAATAGAAAAACTCATTCAGTTTTACAAAGCTATGAGGTTTTAGCATTCGTTCAAAGATCGAATCCGAACTTAATGTCCAATTCCAGAGATGGAATGAACAAATTGGACAAGGGATGAACACTCCCTTCTTCACCACTGAGCCCAACAACAGTTGGAATCAAGTGAAGCTGAGTCATGAAATAGACTCAAAATATGCATCCGTGCTTTATGCATATGGATTCATAAAAAAGATGGTACTTCACTCCACCGACTTATCAGTGTTGGAGAAAATGCCAAAGGAAATTATGGAGGCTTGCAAAAGTTTCATCTCCATAACAAAGAGTAAAGGAATTCGACTTCATTTCGTTTCCTGTATTGCTGAAATTGTTACTGACACAAAGATGTTTCCAACCATTTCTAT
This sequence comes from Aristolochia californica, assembly GCF_029961685.1. Taxonomy (NCBI): domain Eukaryota; kingdom Viridiplantae; phylum Streptophyta; class Magnoliopsida; order Piperales; family Aristolochiaceae; genus Aristolochia; species Aristolochia californica. Next base: position 30,390,118 of record NW_027182214.1, on the reverse strand, counting down.
CGTGACAGTTGAAGGCATCAAAGAAGGTGACGCAACTATGGAATATGATCCTAGACATGTTCCAAAAGCAAAGCCTTGCCCAGAAGCAGTCTGGCCAACTAGGCATATCTACGGGCTCAAGAATCTGATACAGCTCATACAACAGCTGATTCAGAAAAAGAAAAGCTTTGTCTACAGGACCTCCGTCCCACTGATGATCGTCTCAAAAAGCTATAAAGAGACTCCGACTTCCGTCCAGACCAGTCTCAAAGCTACGCTGAAGAAACTCCTCGGAGGAAATATCCCCCTCAGCAAAACAACAAAGGAAAGCTTCTGCCAGATGGCCTAGAAGACTTTTTCGAAGGAGCACACCTGTAAATTGTGCACAGAAAGGCAGCTGTCCGAATGAACAGTCAGCAGCCACATCAGCAGACTAGTTAGCAGCCGTTAAGGACAAAATCAAAGTGAGCAAAGGCGGCTAAAAAGTCCCCAAAGGCGGCTACAAATGTCATCAATGACGGCTACACCAAGTCAACAAAGATGGCTAAAAAAGATTCCTTCACGTCATCATCATGATGTCACAAGCAGAAAAGACATTTCTACCCCTGCTTTCGGTGCCGAAAGGTAATAATGCAAGGGCAAAAATGACACCCCAAAAAGACAAAAGTTACCCTTTGTCTTTAAACACACACTTTTCAATCAAGGGTAAAAGCGGAAGACATGAAAGATCTTCAGCTATAAATTCGACGCTCCTCCAGAAGTTGAGACATTCAAACTTTGAGCTACATTCAAAATTGAAGCTAGATTCGAAATTGGAGCGATCTTTCTCCGGCAAGTTCCTCAAGCACGGTATGTGCTTAATGGCCGTAATGGCTGAGTAGAAAAGAGGGAACCGACCGGTGCCACGGTCGGTAACTTCGGGAGTTATGTAGCTAAGTAGTTTTTCTTTTCCCTTTTTTTAAGGGTATGTATTTAGTTGTGTTTTTCTATATTTTGAACAATGGTTTTATATTTTCCGCATGTTTGTAATATTGTGATTCGTACAGTATTTGTTATTACTGTTCATGTTCCGCACATATAAATATGATCTCCACAGTTGTTGTTATTACTGTTCATATTCTGCATCTATATATATGATCTCCACAGTGTTTGTTTTTACTGGTCCAAAGTTACTGTTCAAAAGTACTATTCATTTTTACTATTCATGATTATTATTCATGTTTACTGTTCACTCGTAAAAAATAAATAGTATCTAAATAGTGCCAAATAAGACATAAGCTAGAGACTTGGAATTATTTGGCTACGCTCCGATGTAGAAAATGAAACGGAGCTGTGCTCTACCCTGCTGAAGCAGCCATGGAGCTGCAACGGTTAATAGGAACGGCTTGGGGGCCTCTAGAGACCGTGAGGACCGCATCGACAGAATTGACCACGTGGTGGTAAGCCGGCAGGTATAGGGTCAAACCCCGAAGAAGTTCTAAGTAGCAGCAGAAGTCATGTTGGGCCTATTAGATAGCTATGAAATAGACACAAATGAGTACAAAGCAGTGACATGTGGTAGGAAGCAGAGAGTGATATGATAGTGAAATGATAGTACTGTCGAAATGCAACTGTAGCAAAAGTATTGTATGAGTCATCAATGTTTTTCGGTGCCTGTAGCTCGAGACTGACAGGTAGAAGTCCCTAGGATTCTAGTTCCACTGCCCTCATCCCTAGGTTTTCTTCCACTATGTGTGCCAGTCTATTCGAGACTTTGTGTCGTTGATATCATAGCAATAGTGCTTTGGTATCAGTATTCCGCTGTCAGAGTCTACTAGAGACTCGTGTTGTCAAAAAATGGTATCAGAACCAAGTAGTAGACTTGGTTTACATGTGTCAAAGAAGTCAAAGCTTAACTTTGATTCTTTCTGTTTAGGTATACATACTCCCAAATAGTTACGACCCATACCGGTCACATCCCATGTAACATTTGTAAGGAACAAATATACAAAAAATTAAAATTTTCTATATGGAACAAAGTAGGTCTAATCAAAAGATAAGACTTATAAACTATTCGCGATTGAGAGAAAAAATTATGCCCAGAAGGTATGATAATCAAATCAAATTCCAGAAGGTCTGGATTCGATAATTAAAAGATCGACTCTTAAGAGTTCAAGCCAAACTCAAAGATTTAGAAGAAAATCTGTTATGCACGCAATAACATTATTATTTTAGTTGTTTTATTTAATTTACTTTATTTTATTTTAGTTTTAGGTCATAGGGGTATTTTTGGAATTATTTATTAATAGGGATATTTTTAGAATATTTTATTCATAGGGATATTTTTGTAATATTTTATTAAACCCTAACAGGGTGAACCCTATTTAAGGGGTAAGAGTAATGAGAAAAGGAAGCATTGAAGTATTAAAAATTAGGTTAAATTTAGCGTAAAGAGGCTTAGAGTTCTCCTCAACGAGCTCTAGGGTTTTCAAGCTTCCCTTGGGTTTGATCTTTCATTTTTCGTCTTCCCCATGTCTTCCTACTACCCCTACAGTAATGCTTGGAAGACCCGTAACCTGTAGCAGACCCCAGATCCTCCCAAAGAACCCATGTGTCAGATCCGGGACTGTAACAACTGGTATCAGAGCGGGAACACAATGGGTTATTCTATATCCCAAGAAAGATGGATCGCTATGGGTAAGGAATTGGAGAAAATACGAGCAAGGTTAGATGCTTCCATTGAACGTTATGGAAGAGAGAAACTTGTTGTTGCAGCAAAATAGGTCATACGACCTCAAATCTCTATCTCGGACGGACAGAACGGCCCATGGCCGGAAAAATCAAAAATTTCGTCTCGAGCAATAGAAATCAGTCGTCCCCTGCTCACGGCAAGCCAAACACGCAGCCATAGTCCGTTACGCACGGGAGGGGAAAAATTTTCATTCCGCATGGGAGGGGAAAAATTTCCCGTCGGTAATCAAGGGTGGGGGTTCCGCCTCCCAAGACCCCTCCCCACGGCCAGCCCGGTGTCTTCCGGCAATTCTTCCGACTGGGGTGTGTTTCCGAGAGCCCTCGGTCTCAGAAAATTACCAGGCGGCGACGCCCAAAACGGCTGCTCTTCACCACCGGACACGAAGGCGACTCCGTCGGCGCTGTCATACACAACTCCGGTGGGATTCGACTTCCGGCCACCACTTCCCACACTCAATCCACCTCTCGGTAGAACAGAGCAAACCATTGTTCCAAATTGGGGGGGGGGGGGGGGGGGACAATATATCGGATTTTTTTGTTTTGTTTTTGAGGGGTTTTGTGTTTCTGTGGATGAGCACAATACCTGTGCGGATGTGGATCTTCGAATTGCAGCTGTGGGATTTAAATTTCTGGATCCCCTATATGTTGTTCGACCATGAACTATCCGCTCTGTTCGGAGCCGTGTGGACAGAAGACGACCGTCGCCCGCCTTTGTCGGCGCCCTGAGGGAAGGAGCAGCTGTCGAGAAGGTTTTGGCACTTACCGACGGCCGCTATGTTCGGGATCGGCAGGAGGATAACACCGGATTTCAATTTCCGAAGAAGCATCGATGACATTTCCGCCGAAGGAGGAAGAAGATGGTTCAATTCAAATTTTCCTAAGTTAGGAAAATTTCATCAGCGCACAAAGCTGAGTCGTGCGCCGGACCAGGTTCCTGAAGCGAGTCAACCCAGGTTAACTCGGACCGGCCAAGAAAAAAAAAAAAAAGTGGGCAAGCAAAGGGGGCGTCATAGCTATCGCGGATGCTACTTCAGCACCGGTGAAGACGTCAGCATACAGACACTACTTCCGAGCTTGAGGACAAGCTCGTCTTCCAAGAGGGGTGTAATGTTATGCAAGAAATAACATTATTATTTTAGTTGTTTTATTTAATTTACTTTATTTTATTTTAGTTTTAGGTCATAGGGTATTTTTGGAATTATTTATTAATAGGGATATTTTTAGAATATTTTATTCATAGGGATATTTCTGTAATATTTTATTAAACCCTAACAGGGTGAACCCTATTTAAGGGGTAAGAGTAATGAGAAAAGGAAGCATTGAAGTATTAAGAATTAGGTTAAATTTAGCGTAAAAAGGCTTAGAGTTCTCCTCAACAAGCTCTAGGGTTTTCAAGCTTCCCTTGGGCTTGATCTTTCGTTTTTCGTCTTCCCCATGTCTTCCTACTACCCCTACGGTAATGCCTGGAAGACCCGTAACCCGTGGCAGACCCCAGATCCTCCCAAAGAATCCTTGTGTCAGATCCGGGACCGTAACAACTGTTCACCAGGTTAGGGTTTACAATAAAATATTCTAAAAATATCCCTATTAATAAATAATTCCAAAAATACCCCTATGACCTAAAACTAAAATAAAATAAAGTAAATTAAATAAAATAACTAAAATAATAATGTTATTGCGTGCATAACAAAATCTTTTAGTTGTAGAATACAACAACAAAGGAAGAAGGATAATCCGAGATGGACGATTCTTAGGACTCGGTCCAGTAGGATTAAAACAAGTTATCAAAGACCTGAAACACCAAATCAGGATTGAACAACTTGAACTTCAAGAATATGCTATCTAAGCAATTCTTAGAAGATTTGGTAATCATTCTTCAAAGAGAAATCTACAGAATGATCCAAGAAGAAACCGTATCTCAACCTGTAGACACCATTTCAACAGGAGAAGCCTCTACAAGTACATATGGAAAACCAAAAAAAATAAAATACTGGTATGTTGTCTTTATAGGAAGAGAAACAAGAATATATGACAGCTGGGAAGAAGCCCAAGCTCAAGTCATAAGATTTCCCGAAAATTCTCACAGAAAATTCCGGACAAAGGACAATGTTGAACAAGCTTGGACAGCATCCCGAAATAGATGATCTATAGACAAAAAATTTTAGATCGTTTACAAAGAAAGAGAGATGGCCTTACCTTCACTCTATTACTAAGAAACATGCTTCAACCAGAATATGATACTATCTACTCCATGGAAATGTATTATTTCCACTGGGAAAGATACACGAATCGCATCCATAGACTACAATGCAAGATCGAAAAAATTAAACAAAATCTAAACCTCATTGCTTTGTAAAAATGAATGCATGATTGACTAATAAATCACATTACAAGTCATCTATGATTGTTAGGTCAGCTTTTTTCAAATGGGCAAAATAATGGCTTCTTTGACTAGGGTAAATATCCCACCGAATGTTCACTTGAGAATTTCATGAGGTTTGGATCTATAGGTCATTTGCATCTTTAACATGTTTCAAGAATGCATATCCATAGTTAAACCATGTGTAGGATTAATTACAAATCTCTCTCTTATAAAATTTCAAGCTATTAGGGTTAAACTAGTAGAATTTCCCAAACTTGGATAACAAAACTTTCGTGTTCATTTGTGGTGTGTGATTAAATTTTCTTTATTTATAGTAGTTGTTGTTTTAATTTTTTTGTGTACATAAACTCCAAAATTTTCATTTTTTTGTAATCTGTTTTCCTTATCTTTTTGTTCACGAGATAAAGGAAAAAACTGAAAACTTTAGTTTCGATTTTAGAAAAAAGTATACATGTAAAATGGAAATGCACAAATGTAGAGACAGATAATTCTAAAAAGTGTCTCTAAGTTTTTAGGGATTGTAAACTCTTTCTAGTTTTTATATAATAGGTTTTGCAATCGTCGGGAAAAGGGGGAGGCAGGAGATTTTTAACTAAGTGTTGACTCCCTATCCGTAAGTCATTTCTTACAAAAATATAGCCCATTACACATGATTGACCGATAATTCACTTTACAAATCATCTATGATTGTTAGGTCAACTTTTTATAAACGGGCAAAATAATGGCTTGATTGACTCGGGTAAATATCCCACATGACGTTCACTTGAGAATTTAATGATGTTAGGATCTATCGGTAATTTGTATCTTTAACATGTTTCAAGCATGCATATCCATATTTAAAATATTTGTAGGATCAATTAGAAATCTCTCTTATAAAATTCCAAGTTATAAGGGTTAAACTAGTGGAATTTCCCAAACTTGGATATTAAAACTTTTGTGTTCATTTGTAGTGTGTGAATAAATTTTCTTTACTTACATTTGTTGTTGTCTTAAATATTTTGCATACATAAACTCCAAAATTTTCATTTTGTGGTGATCTATTTGCCTTGTCATTTTGTTCATGAGATAAAGGGAAAATGTCAAAACTCAAGTTTTGATTTAAGAAGAAAGTATACATCTAAAATGGAAATGCACAAATGTAGAGAGAGATAATTTCAAAAAAGTGTCAGTAATTTTAAGGGATTGTAAACTCTTTCTAGTTTTTATTTATTACATTTTGCAATCGTCAAGAAAAAGGGGAGGCGGGGGATTTTTAACTGAGTGTTGACTCCCAATCCGTAAGTCATTTCTTACAAAAACTTAGCCCGTTACACAAGATTGATTGATAAATCACTTTACAAATCATAAATGATTGTTAGGTCAGCTTTTTACAAACGGGCAAAATAATGGCTTGTTTGACTTGGGTAAATATCCCACCAAACGTTCACTTGAGAATTTCATGAGGTTTGGGTGCATTGGTCATTCGTATCTTTAACATTTTCAAGAATGCATATTCGTATTTAAACCATGTGTAGGATCAATTAAAAATCTCTTTCTTATAAAATTCCAAGCTATTAGGGTTGAACTCGTAGAATTTCCCAAACTTGGACATCAAAACTTTCATGTTCATTTGTGGTGTGTGATTCAATTTTCTTTATTTACATTTGTTGTTGTTTTAGTTTTTTTGCATACATAAACACCAAAATTTTCATTTTGTTCTGATCTGTTTGCCTTGTCTTTTTGTTCATGAGATAAAGGGAAAAAGTGGAAACTCTTGTTTCGATTTAAGAAAAAAGTATACATCTAAAATGGTAATGCACAAATGTAGAGAGAGATAATTCCAAAAAGTGTATGTAATTTTTAGGGATTCTAAACTCTTTCAAGTTTTTATACATTAGGTTTTGTAATCGTCGGGAAAAGGGGGAGGTAGGGGGTTTTTAATTGAGTGTTGAATCCCAATCCGTAAGTCATTTCTTACAAAAATATAGCCCATGACGCATGATTGACCGGTAAATCACTTTACAAATCATCTATGATTGTTAGGTCAGCTTAATACAAACGTTCAAAATAGTGGCTTGTTTGACTCGGATAAATATCCCACCGCATGTTCACTTGAAAATTTAATGAGGTTTGGATCCATAGGTCATTTGCATCTTTAACATGTTTCAAGCATGCATATCCATATTTAAAACATGTGTTGGATCAATTAGAAATCTCTCTCTTATAAAATTCCAAGCTATTAGGGTTGAACTAGTGAAAATTTTTCAAACTTGGACATCAAAACTTTCCTATAAATTTGTGTTGTGAATAAATTTTATATACCTACATTTGTTGTTGTTTTAAATTTTTTGCATACATAAAGTCCAAATTTTAATTTTGTTATGATCTGTTTGCCTTCTCTTTTTGTTCACGAGGTAAAGAGACAAAGTGAAAACTCAAGTTTTTATTTAAGAAAAAATTATACATCAAAAATGGAAATGAACAAATGTAGAGAGAGATAATTTTAAAAAGTGTCTGTAATTTTTAGGGATTGTAAACTCTTTCTAGCTTTTATATATTAAGTTTTGCAATCTTTGGGAAAAGAGGGAGGCAAAGGATTTTTTAACTGAAGGTTGACTCCCAATTCATATGTCATTTCCGACAAAAATATAGCCCATTACGAATGACAGACCGATAAAACATTTTACAAATCATCTATGATTGTTAGTTCAACTTTTTGCAAACGGGCAAAATAATTGCTTCTTTGATTCTAGTAAATATCTCACCGCACTTTCACTTGATAATTTAATGAGTTTTCGATCCATAGGTCATTTGCATATTTAACATGTTTCAAGCATGCATAACCTTATCTAAAAAAATGTGTAGGATCAATTAGAAATATCTCTCTTATACAATTCCAATAAATTAGGTTTGAACTTTTGGAATTTCCCAAATTTGGATATCTTAACTTTCATGTTCATGTGTGGTGTGTGACTAATTTTTCTTTACTTACATTTCTTGTTGTTTTAAATTTTTTGCATACATAACCTCCAAAATTTTTATTTAGTTGTGATTTGTTTGTCTTATGTTTTTGTTCTCAAGATAAAGGGAAAAAGTGAAAACTCAAGTTTTGATTTAAGAAGAAAGTACACATCTAAAATGGAAATACACAAATGTAGAGAGGGGTAATTCCAAAAAGTGTTTGTAATTTTTAGGTATTGTAAACTCTTTCTAGTTTTCATATATTAGGTTTTGCAATTTTCAAAAAAAGGGGGAGGCGAGGGATTTTTAAGTGAGTGTTGACTCCCAATCCGTAAGTCATTTCTTACAAAAATATAGCCTGTTATGCAAGAATGACTGATGACTCACTTTAAAAATCATATACGATTTTTGGGTCAAATTTTTGCAATCGGGCAAAATAAAAGCTTGTTTGACTCAGGTAAATATCCCACCACATATTCACGGGAAAATTTAATGAGGTTTGGATCCTTAGGTCATTTGCATCATTAACATCTTTCAATCATGCATATCCATATTTAAAACATGTGTAGGATCAATTAGAAATATCTCCCTTATAAAATCCCAAGCTATTTGGGTTGAACTAGTGGAATTTCCAAACATGGATATCAAAACTTTCTTGTTCATTAGTGGTGTGTGAATAAATTTTCTTTACTTACATTTGTCGTAGTTTTAAATTTTTTGCATACATAAACTCATAAATTTTCAATTTTTTTGTGATTTGTTTGCCTTGTCTTTTTCTTCACGAGATAAAGGGAAAAAGTGAAAACTCAAGTTTTGATTTAAGAAACAAGTATACATCCCAAATTGAAATGCACAAATGTGGAGAGAGATAATTCCAAAAAGTGTCTATAATTTTTAGGGATTTTAATCTCTTTCTAGTTTTTATATATTAGGTTTTGCAATCGTCAGTAAAAGGGGAAGGCGGGGGATTTTTAACTGAGTGTTGACTCCCAATCCGTAAGTCATTTCTTACATAAATATAGCCCGTTACGCATGAATGACTTATAAATCACTTTACAAATCATGTATGATTGTTGGGTCAGCTTTTTGCAAATGGGCAAAATAATGGCTTGTTTGACTCGGGTAAATATCCCATCGCACGTTCACTTGAGAATTTATTGAGGTTTGGATCCATAAGTGATTTGCATCTTTAACATGTTTCAAGCATGCATATCCATATTTAAAAAACTATGTAGGATCAATTAGAAATATCTCGCTTATAAAATTCCAAGCTATAAGGGATGAACTAGTGGAATTTTCCAAAGTTGGATATCAAAACATTCATGTTCATTTGTGGTGTGTGAATAAATTTTCTTTAAATACATTTGTAGTTGTTTTAAATTTTTTTCAAACATAAACTTCAAAATTTTCATTTTCTTGTGACCTGTTTGCCTTGTCTTTTTGTTCATGAGATAGTGGGAAAAAGTGAAAACTCAAGTTTTGATTTAAGAAAATAGTATACATCTAAAAAGGAAATGCACAAATGTAGAGAAAGATAATTCCAAAAAGTGTTTGTAATTTTTAGGGATTGTAAACTCTTTCTAGTTTTTATTTATTAGGTTTTGCAATCGTAGGGAAAAGGGGAGGCGGGAGATTTTTAAGTGAGTGTTGACTCCCAATCCGTAAGTCATTTATTACAAAAATATAGCCCATTATGCCTGTTTGACCGATAAATCACTTTACAAATCATCTATGATTGTTAGGTCAGTTTTTTGCAAACGGGCAAAATAATGGCTTGTTTGACTCGGGTAAACATCCCACCGAACATTCATTTGAGAATTTATTGAGGGTTGGATCCATAGGTCATTTGCATCTTTAATATGTTTCAAGCATGCATATCCATATTTAAAACATTGGTAGGATCAATTAGAAATCTCTCTTTTATAAAATTCCAAGCTATTAGGGTTGAACTAGTGGAATTTCCCAAACTTGGATATAAAAACTTTCGTGTTAATTTGTGGTGTGTGAATAAATTTTCTTTACTTGCATTTTTTGTTGTTTTAAATTTTTTCCAGACATAAACTCCAAAATTTTCATTTTGTTGTGATATGTTTGTCTTGTCTTTTTCTTCACGAGATAAAGGAAAAAAGTCAAAACACAAGTTTTGATTCGAGAAAAGAGTATACATCTAAAATGGAAATGCACAAATGTAGAGAGAGATATTTCAGAAAAGTGTCTGAATTTTTTTGGGATTTTAAACTTTTCTAGTTTTTATATATTATATTTTGCAATCGTTGGGAAAAGGAGGTGGCAGGGGATTTTTAACTGAGTGTTGACTCCCAATTCGTAAGTCATTTCTTTAAAAAATATAGCCCGTTACCCCTGATTGACTGAGAAATCACTTTACAAATCATCTATGATTGTTAGGTCAGCTTTTTGCCAACGGAAAAATAATTGCTTGTTTGACTCTAGTAAATATCCCACCAGACGTTCACTTGAGAATTTAATGAGGTTAGGATCCATCGGTAATTTTTATCTTTAACATGTTTCAACCATGCATATCCATATTTAAAATAAGTTTTGGATCAATTAGAAATCACTATGTTATAAAATTTAAAAATTATTGGGGTTGAACTAGTGGAATTTCCCAAACTTGGATAAGAAAACTTTCGTATTCATTTGTAGTGTGTGAATAAATTTTCTTTACTTACATTTGTTGTTGTCTTAAATTTTTTGCATACATAAACTCCAAAATTTTTATTTTGTGGTGATCTGTTTGCCTTGTCTTTTTGTTCACGAGATAAAGGGAAAAAGTGAGAACTCAAGTTTTGATTTAAGAAAAAAGTATACATCTAAAAATGGAAAGGCACATATGTGGAGAGAAATAATTCCAAAAAGTGTCTTTTATTTTTAGGGATTGTAAACTTTTTCTAGTTTTTATATATTATGTTTTACAATCATCGGGAAAAGGTGGTGGTATAGAATTTTTAACTTAGTGTTGCTCCCAAACCGTAAGTTATTTCTTACAAAAATATAACCAGTTAAACATGATTGACCGATAAATCACTTTACAAATCATCTATGATTGTTAGGTCAGCTTTTTGCAAACGGAAAAATAATGGCTTGTTTGACTTGGGTAAATATCCCACCGGACGTTCACTTGAGAATTTAATGAGGCTAGGATCCATCAGTAATTTGCATCTTTAACATGTTTCAAGCATGCATATCCATATTTAAAATATGTTTAGGATCAATTAGAAATCTCTCTTATAAAATTTTAAAGTTGTTGGGGTTGAACTAGTGGAATTTCCCAAACTTGAATAAGAAAACTTTCGTGTTCTTTTCTAGTGTGTGAATAAATTTTATTTACTTACATTTGTTGTTGTCTTAAATTTTTTGCATACATAAACTCCAAAATTTTAATTTTGTGGTGATCTATTTGTGTTGTCTTTTTTTGTTCACGAGATACAGGGAAAAAGTGAAAACTCAAGTTTTGATTTAAGAAAAAAGTATACATCTAAAATGGAAAGGTTCAAATGTCAAGAGAGATAATTCCAGATAGTATCCATAATTTTTAGGGATTGTAAACTCTTTCTAGGTTTCATATATTTGGTTTTTCAATCGTCAGGAAAAGATGATGGTGTAGGATTTTTAATTTAGTTTTGACTACCAAACCATAAGTCATTTCTTACAAAAATATAGCCAGTTACGCATGGTTGGCCTATAAATCACTTTTAAAATCATTTATGATTGTTAGGTCAGCTTTTTGCAAACGGGCAAAATAATGGCTAGTTTGACTCGAGTAAATATCCCACCGCACGTTCACTTGAGAATTTAATGAGGTTTGGATCCATAGGTCATTTGCATTTTTAACATGTTTCAAGCATGCATATCCATATTTAAAAAATGTGTAGGATCAATTAGAAATCTCTCTCTTATAAAATTCCAAGCTATTAGCGTTGAACTAGTAGAATTTCCCAAACTTGGATATCAAAACTTTCGTGTTCATATGTGGTGTGTGAATAAATTTTCTTTACTTACATTTGTTGTTATTTTAAATTTTTTGCACGCATAAACTCCAAAATTTTAATTTTGTTATGATTTGTTTGCCTTGTCTTTTTGTTCACGAGAAAAAGGGAAAAAGTGAAAAACCAAGTTTTGATTTTAGAAAAAAGTATACATCTAAAATGGAAATGGACAAATGTAGAGAGAGATAATTCCAAAAAGTGTCTGAAATTTTTAGGGATTGTAAACTCTTTCTTGTTTTTATATATTTGGTTTTGCAATTGTCGGGAAAAGGTAGAAGCGGTGGATTTTTAACTAAGTGTTGACTCCCAATCCATAAGTCATTTGTTACAAAAATATAACCCGTTACACATGATTGACCGTGAAATCACTTTAAAAATGTTCTATGATTATTAGGTCAGCTTTTTGAAAATGGGCAAAATAATGGCTTGATTGACTTAGGTAAATATCTCACCGCACGTTCACTTGAGAATTTAATGAGGTTTGGATCCATAGGTAATTTGCATCTTTAACATGTTTCAAGCATGCATATCAATATTTAAAATATGTGTAGGATCAATTAGAAATCTCTCTCTTATAAAATTCCAAGTAATTAGGGTTAAACTTGTGGAATTTCCCAAACTAGGATATCAAAACTTACATGTTCATTTGTGGTGGGTGAATAAATTTTCTTTACTTACATTTGTTATTGTTTTAAATTTTTTCCAAACATAAGCTCTAAAATTTTCTTTTTGGTGTGATCTGTTTGCCTTGTCTTTTTGTTCACGAGATAAAGGGTAAAAGTGCAAACTGAAGTTTTGATTTAAGAAAAAATTTTACATCTAAAATGGAAACGCACAAATGTAGAAAGAGATAATTCCAAAATGTTTCTGTAATTTTTAGGGATTGTGAACTCCTTCTAGTTTTTATATTTTAGGTTTTGTATTCGTTGGGAAAAGGGGGTAGGTAGAAGATTTTTAACTAAGTGTTGACTCCCAATCCCTAAGTCATTTCTCACAAAATCTAGCCCCTTACGCATCATTGACCAATAAATCACTTTACAAATCATCTATGATTGTTAGGTCAACTTTTTACAAATGGGCAAAATAATGGCTTATTTGACTCAGGTAAATATCCCACTGCACATTCACTTGAGAATTTAATGAGGTTTGGATCCATAGGTCATTTTCATCTTTAACATGTTTCAAGCATGCATATCCATATTTAAAACATGTGTGGGATATATTAGAAATCTCTCTCTTATAAAATTCCAAGCTATTAGGGTTGAACTAGTGGAATTTCCCAAACTTGGATATAAAAACTTTCGTGTTAATTTGTGGTGTGTGAATAAATTTTCTTTACTTGCATTTTTTGTTATTTTAAATTTTTTCCAGACATAAACTCCAAAATTTTCATTTTGTTGTGATATGTTTGCCTTATCTTTTTCTTCACGAGATAAAGGAAAAAAGTCAAAACACAAGTTTTGATTCAAGAAAAGAGTATACATCTAAAATGGAAATGCACAAATGTAGAGAGAGATAAATCCAAAAAGTGTCTGTAATTTTTAGGGATTGTAAACTCTTTCTAATTTTTACAGATTAGGTTTTGCAATCGTGGGGTAAAGTAGGTTTTGCAATCGTGGGGTAAAAAGGGGGATTTTTAACTGAGTGTTGACTCCCAATCCGTAATTCATTTCTTACAAAAATATAGCCCGTTACGCATGATTGACTTATAAATCACTTTAAAATCATTAATGATTGTTAGGTCAGCTTTTTGCAAACGGGCAAAATAATGGCTTGTTTGACTCGGGTAAATATCGCAATGCACGTTCAGATGAGAATTTAATGAGGTTTGGATCCATTGGTCATTTTCTTCTTTAACATGTTTCAAGCATGCATATCCATATTTAAAACATGTGTAGGATCAATTAGAAATATCTTTCTTAAAATATTCTAAGCTATTAGGGTTGAACTAGTGGAATTTCTCAAACTTGGATATCAAAACTTTCGAGTTCATTTGTGGTGTTAGAAAAAATTTCTAGACATACATTTGTTGTTGTTTTAAATTTTTTGCATACATAAACACCAAAAATTTTATTTTTTTGTTATTTATTTGCCTTGCCATTTTGTTCAAGAGATAATGGGAAAAAGTGAAAACACAAGTTTTGATTTAAGAAAAAAGAATACATCTAAAATGGAAATGCAGAAACGTAGAGAGAGATAATTCCAAAAAGTGTCTGTAATTTTTAAGGATTGCAAACTCTTTCTAGTTTTTATATATTACGTTTTGCATTCGTCGGGGAAAAGCGGAGGCGGGGGATTTTTAACTGAGTGTTGACTCCCAATCCGTAAGTCATTTCTGACAAAAATATAGCCCGTTATGCATTGTAGACTGATAAATCACTTTAAAAATCTTCTATGATTGTTAAGTCAGCATTTTGAAAATGGGCAAAATAATGGCTTGTTTGACTCAGGTAAAATATCCCATCGCACGTTGTCTTGAGAATTTAATGAGGTTTGTATCCATAGGTTACATCTTTAACATGTTTCAAGCATGCATATCCATATTTAAAACATGTGTAGGATCAATTAGAAATCTCTCTGTTATAAACTTCCAAGCTATAAGGGTTGAACTATTGGAATTTCCCAAATATGGATATCAAAACTTTTGTGTTCATTTGTGGTGTGTGAATAAATTTTCTTTAATTACTTTTGTTTTTATTTAAAATTTTTTGCATACAAAAGCTCCAAAATTTTCATTTTTCTATGATTTGTTTGGCTTGTCTTTTTGTTCACAAGATAAAGGGAAAAAGTGAAAACACAAGTTTTGATTTAAGAAAAGTATACATCTAAAATGGAAATGCACATATGTAGAGAGAGTTAATTCCAAATAGTGTCTATAATTTTTAGGGATTGTAAACTCTTTGTAATTTTTATATATTAGGTTTTGCAATGTCGTCAAAAGGGGAAGGGGGGGGGGGGGATTTTCGACTGAGTGTTGACTCCCAATCTATAAGTCATTTCCGACAAAAATATAGAAAGTTCACATTATTGGCTGATAAATCACTTCAGAAATCATCTATGATTGTTAGGTAAGCTTTTTGCAAACGAGAAAAATAATGGCTCATTTGACTCAGGTAAATATTCCACCGCTCGTTCACTTGAGAATTTAATGCGGTATGGATCCATTGGTCATTTGCATCTTTAACATGTTTCAAGAATGCATATCTGTATTTGAAACATGTGTTGGATCAATTACAAATCTCTCTCTTATAAAATTCCAAGCTATTAGGGTTCAACTAGTGGAATTTCCCAAACTTGGATATCAAAACTTTCGTGTTCATTTGTGGTGTGTGAATAAATTTTCTTTACTTAGATTGGTTTTTGTTTTAAACTTTTTGCATACATAAAGTCCAAAATTTTATTTTTGGTTGTGATTTATTTTCCTTGTCCTTTTGTTCACAAGATAAAGGGAAAAGTGAAAACTCAAGTTTTGATTTAAGAAAAAAGTATACATCTAAAATGGAAATGCACAAATGTAGAGAGATATAATTCCAATAAGTGTCTGTAATTTTTAGGGATTGTAAACTCTTTCTAATTTTTATATATTAGGTTTTGCAATAGTCAGGAAAAGGGGAGGCAGGGAATTTTTAATTGAGAGTTGACACCCAATCCAATAGTCATTTCTTACAAAAATAAAGTCTGTTATGCATGATTGACCGATCAATAACTTTACAAATCATCTATGAGTATTAGGTAAGCTTTTTAAAAACGGGCAAAAATAAAGTCTTGTTTTACTAGGGTAAATATCCCACCGCACGTTCACTTAAGAATTTAATGAGGTTTGGATCCCTAAGTCATTTGCATCTTTAACATGTTTCAAGCATGCATATCCTAATTTCAAACAAGTGTAGGATCATTTAGGTATATCTCTCTTATAAAATTCCAAATTATTTGGGTTGAACTAGTGGAATTTCCCAAAATCTAATATAAAAACTTTCATGTTTATTTGTGGTGTGTGAATAAATTTTCGTTACTTACATTTGTTGTTGTTTTAAATTATTTTCATACATAAACTCCAAAATTTTCATTTTGTTGTGATATGTTGGCCTTGTCTTTTTGTTCACGAGATAAAGGGAAAAAGTGAAAACTCATGTTTTGATTTAAGAAAACAGTAAACATCTAAAATGGAAATGCACAAATGTTGATAAAGATAATTCCAAAAAGTGTCAGTAATTTTTAGGGATTGTAAACTCTTTTTAATTTTTGAATATTAGGTTTTGTAATCGTAGGGAAAAGGGAGAGGCGGGGGATTTTTAACTAAGTGTTGACACCCAATCCGTAAGTCACTCCATACTAAAATATAGTCCATTACGTATGATTGACAGATAAATCACTTTACAAATCATATATGATTGTTAGGTCAGCTTTTTACAAACGGGCAAAATAATTGCTTGTTTGACTCAGGTAAATATCCCACCGCACGTTCACTTGAGAATTTAATGAGGTTTGGATCCATAGGTCATTTGCAACTTTGACATGTTTCAAACATTCATATCCATATTTAAGACATGTGAAGGATCAATTAGAAATATCTCCCTTATAAAATACCAAGCTATTAGGGTTCAACTAATGGAATTTCCCAAACTTCGATTTCAAAACTTTCGTTTTCATTTGTGGTGTGTGAATAAATTTTCTCTACTGACATTTATAGTTGTTCTAAATTTTTTGCATACATAAACTCCAAAATTTTCATTTTGTCGCGATTTGTTTGCCTTGTCTTTTTGTTCACGAGATAAAGGCAAAAAGTCAAAACACAAGTTTTGATTTAAGAAAAAAGTATACATAAAAAATGGAAATGCACAAATGTAGAGAGAGATAATTCCAAAATGTGTCTTTAATTTTTAGGGATTGTAAAAAATTTCTAGTTTTTATATATTAGGTTTTAAAATCGTCGGGAAAAGGGGGAGGCAAGGGATTTTTAACTGAGTGTTGACTCCCTATCGGTAAGTCATTTCATACAAAAATATAGCCCGTTACGCATGATTGACAGATAAATCACTTTACAAATCATCTATGGTTGTCAGGTCACCTTTATGCAAACGGGCAAAATAATGGCTTGTTTGACTCAGGTAAATATCCCACCCCACGTTCAAGTGAGAATTTATTGAGGTTTAGATCCATAGGTCATTTGCATCTTTAACAGTTTTCAAGTCTGCATATCCTTATTTAAAACAAGTGTAGGATCAATAAGAAATCTCTCTCTAATAAAATTCCAAGCTATTAGTGTTGAACTAGTGGAATTTCCTAAACTTGGATATCAAAACTTTCGTGTTCATTTGTGGTGTGTGAATAAATTTTCTTTACTGAAATTTTTGGTTGTTTTAAATTTTTTGCATACATAAACTTCAAAATTTTAATTTTTTTGTGATTTGTTTGCCTTGTCTTTTTGTTCACGAGATAAAGGGAAAAAGTCAAAACACAAGTTTTGATTTAAGCAAAAAGTATACATCTAAAAAGGAAGTACACAAATGTAGAGAGAGATAATTCCAAAAAGTCTCTGTAATGATTAGGGATTGTAAACTCTTTCTATTTTTTATATATGAGGTTATGCAATCGTCGAGAAAAGAGGGAGGCAGGGGATTTTTAAATGAGTGTTGACTACCAATCCGTAAGTCATTTCTTACTGAAATATAGCCTGTTCCACATGATTGACCGAGAAATCACTTTACAAGTCATCTATGATTGTTAGGTCAGCTTTTTGCAAACGGGCAAAATAATGGCTTCTTTGACTCGGGTAAATATCCCACCGCACGTTCACTTGAGAATTTAATGAGGTTTGGATCCATAGGTAATTTGCATCTTTAACATGTTTTAGGCATGCATATCCATATTTAAAATATGTGTAGGATCTATTAGAAATCTCTCTCTTATAAAATTCCAAGTTATTAGGGTAGAACTAGTGGAATTTCCCAAATTTGGATATCAAAACTTTCGTGTTGATTTGTTGTGTGTGAAAAAAATTTCTTTACTTACATTTATTGTTGTTTTAAATTTTTTACATACATAAAATCCAAAATTTTCATTTCGTTTTGTTCTGTTTGCCTTGTATTTTTGTTCAGGAGATACAGGGAAAAAGTGAAAAGTAAAGGTTGCATTTAAGAAAAAAATATGCTTCTAAAATGGAAATGCTCAAATGTAGAGAGAGATAATTCAAAAAAAGTGTGTAATTTTTAGGGATTGTAAACTCTTTCTAGTTTTTATATACTAGTTTTTGCAATCGTCGGGAAAAAGGGAAGGCGGGATTTTTAACTAAGTGTTGACTCCCAATCCGTAAGTGATTTCTTACCAAAATATAGCACGTAAGGCATGATTAACCGAAAAATCCCTTTACAAATCCCTTTGCAATCGTCTATGACTGTTAGGTAACCTTTTTGGAAACAGGTACGGGTAAATATCCCACTACACGTTCAATAGAGAATTTAATGAGGTTTGGATCCATAGGTCAATTGCATCTTTCACTTGTTTCAAGCATGCATATCCATATTTAAAATATGTGTAGGATCAATTAAACCCTTGTAAATTTCCAAGGTATAAGGGTTGAACTAGTGGAATTTCCCAAACTTGGATATCAAAACTTTCGTGTTCTTTTGAGGTGTGTGAATAAATTTTATATTTTTACATTTGTTGTTGTTTTAAATTTTTTGCATACATAAACTCCAAAATTTTCATTTTGTTGTGATCTGTTTGCCTTGTCTTTTTGTTCACGAGATAAAAGGCAAAAGTGAAAACTCAAGTTTCCATGGAAGAAAAAAGTATACGTCTAAAATGGAAATGGACAAATGTAAAGAGAGATAATTCCAAAAAGTGTCAGTAATTTTTAGGGATTGTAAACTCTTTCTTGATTTTTTATAATAGGTATTGCAATCGTCGGGAAAAGGGTGGCAAGGGATTTTTAACTGAGAATTGACTCCCAATCCGTAAGTCATTTCTTACAAAAATATAGCCCGTTATGTATGATTGACCCATAAATAACTTTACAAATCATCTATGATTGTTAGGTCAACTTTTTGCAAACGGGCAAAAATAATGGTTGTTTGACTCGGGTAAATATCCCGCCGCACGTTCACTTCAGAATTTAATGAGGTTTGGATCCATAGGTCATTTGAATATTTAACATGTTTCAAGCATGCATATCCATATTTAAAACATGTATGGGATCAATTAGAAATCTCTCTCTTATAAAATTCCAAGCAATTAGGGTAGAACTAGTGGAATTTCCCAAACTTGGATATCGAAACTTCCGTATTCATTTGTGGTGTGTGAATAAATTTTAATTTCTTACTTTTTTTTGTTTTAAATATTTGGCATACATAAATTCCAATATTTTCATTTTGTTGTGATCTGTTTGCTTTGTCTTCTTGTTCACTAGATAAAGGAAAAAAGTGAAAACACAAATTTTGATTTAAGAAAAAAGTATACATCGAAAATGGAAATGTACGAATGTAAAGAGAAATAATTCCAAAAAATGTCTGTAATTTTTAGGGATTGTAAAATCTTTCTAGTTTTTATATATTAGGTTTTACAAAGTCGTGAAAAAGGGGAGGCGGGGGGATTTTTAACGAAGTGTTGAGTCTCAATCTGTAAGTCATTTCTTACAAAAATATAGCTCGTTACACATGATTGATCGATAAATCACTATACAAATCATCTATGATTGTTAGGTCATCTTTTTACAAACATAAAAAATAATGGCTTATTTGACTCAGGTAAATATCCCATCGCACGTTCACTTGAGAATTTAATGAGGTTTGGATCCAGAGGTCATTTGATTCTTTAACATGTTTCAAGCATGCATATCCATTTTTAAAACATGTGGAGCATCAATTAGAAATCTCTTTCTTATAAATTTCCAAGCTATTAGGGTTGAAATAGTGGAATTTCCTAAACTTGGATATAAAAACTTTCGTGTTCATTTGTGGTGTGTGAATAAATTTTCTTTACAATTAGTTTTTGTTATTTTAAATTTTTTGCAAACATAAACTCCAAAATTTTCCTTTTGTTATGATCTGATTGCCTTGTTTTTTTTTTCACGAGATAAAGGGAAAAAGTGAAAACTCAAGTATCAATTTAATAAAAAAGTATATCTAAAATGGAAATGCACAAATATGGACAGAGATAATTCTAAAAATTGTCTGTAATTTTTAGGGATTGTAAACACTTTCTAGTTTTTATATATTAGGTTTTGCAATCATCGGCAAAAGGGGGAGGTGGGGGTTTTTAACCGAGTATTGACTCCCAATCCATAAGTAATTTCTTACAAAAATTTAGCCCGTTACGCATGATTGACCCATAAATCACTTTACAAATCATCTATGGTTGTTAGGTCAGCTTTTTGCAAACAGGAAAAATAATGGCTTGTATGACTCGAGTAAATATCCAACCACACGTCCACTTGAGAATTTAATGAGGTTTGGATCCACAAGTCATTTGCATCTTTAACATGTTTCAAGCATGCATATCCATATTTAAAACATGTGGAGGATCAATTAGAAATCTCTCTCTTACAAAACTCCAAGCTATTAGGGTTGAACTAGTGGAATTTCCCAAACTTGGATATAAAAACTTTCGTGTTCATTTTTGGTGTGTGAATAAATGTTCTTTACTTATATTTGTTGTTGTTTTAAATTTTTTGCAAACATAAACTACAAAATTTTCATTTTGTTGTGATCTATTTGCCCTGTCTTTTTGTTCATGAGATATAGGGAAAAGGTGAAAACTCAAGTTTTGATTTATGAAAAAAGAATACATCTAAAATGGAAATGCACAAATGTAGAGAGAGATAATTCCAAAAAGTGTCTGTAATTTTTAGGGATTGTAAACTCTTTCTACTTTTTATATATTAGGTTTTTCAATAGTTGAAAAAAGGGGGAAGCGGGGGAATTTCAATCCGTAAGTCATTTCCTACAAAAAAATAGCCTGTTTTGCATGGTTGACTGATAAATCAGTTTACAAATCATCTATGATTGTTAGGTCAGCTTTTTACTAACGGGCAAAATAATAGTTTGTTTGACTCGAGTAAATATCTCACCGCATGTTCACTTGAGAATTTAATGAGGTTTGGATCCATTGGCAATTTGCATTTTTAACATGTTTCAAGCATGCATATCCATTTTTAAAACATGTGTAGGATCAATTAGAAATCTCTCCCTTATCAAATTCCAAGCTATTAGGGTTGAACTAGAGGAATTTCCCAAACTTGGATATCAAAACTTTCGTGTTCATTTGTGGTGTGTGAATAAATTTTCTTTATTTGCATTTGTTGTTGTTTTAATTTTTTTACATTCTTAAACTCCAAAATATTAATTTTTTTATGATATGTTTGCCTTGTCTTTTTGTTCACGTGGTAAAGGGAAAAGTGAAAACTCAAGTTTTTATTTCAGAAAAAAGTATACATCTAAAATGGTAATGCACAAATGTACAGAGAAATAATTCCAAAAAGTTTCTGTAATTTTTAAGGATTGTAAACTCTGTCTAGTTTTTATATAATAGATTTTGCAATCGTCGGGAAAAGGGGGAGGTGGAGGATTTTTAAATGAGTGTTGACTCCCAATCCGTAAGTCATTTCTTTCAAAATATATCCCATTATGCAAGATTGACTGATGAATCACTTTACAAATCATTTATGATTGTTATGTCAATTTTTGTAAATGGGCAAAATTATGGCATGTTTGACTCTAGGAAATATCCCACCGCATGTTCACTTCATAATTTAATGAGGTTTGGATCCAAAGGTCATTTGCATCTTTAACACGTTTCAAGCACGCATATCCATATTTAAAACATTTGTAGGATCAATTAGAAATCTCTCTCTTATAAAATTCCAAGCTATTAGGGTTGAACTAGTGGAATTTCCCAAACTTGGATATCAAAACTTTCGTGTTCATTTGTGGTGTGTGAATAAATTTTCTTTACTTACATTTGTTGTTGTTTTAATTTTTTTGCATACATAAACTCGAAAATTTTCATTTTGTTGTGATATGTTTGCCTTGTCTTTTTGTTCACGAGGTAAAGGGAAAAGGGAAAACTTAATTTTTGATTTCATACAAAAATATACATCTAAAATGGAAATGCACAAATGAAGAGAGATAATTCCAAAAAGTGTCTGTAATTTTTATGGATTGTAAACACTTTCTAGGTTTTATATAATAGGTTTTTCAATCGTTGAAAAAAGCGGGAGGTGGAGGATTTTTAACTGAGTGTTGACTTTCAATCTGTAAGTCATTTCTTACAAAATATAGCTTGTTATGCAAGATTGACCGATAAATCACTTTACAAATCGGCTATGATTGTTCGGTCAGTTTATGCTAATGGGAAAAATAATGGCTTGTGTGACTCTGGTTAATATCCCATCGCACATTCACCATAATTTATTGACATTGGGATCCAGAGGTCATTTGCATCTTTAACACGTTTCAAACACGCATATCCATATTTAAAACATTTGTAGGATCAATTAGAAATCTCTCTTATAAAATTCCAAGCTATTGTGGTTGAACTAGTGGAATTTCCCAAACATGGATATCAAAACTTTCGTGTTCATTTAAGGAATGTGAATAAATTTTCTTTACTTACATTAGTTGTAATTTTAAGTTTTTTGTATACATAAACTCATAAATTTCTATTTTGTTGTGATATTTTTGCCTTGTCTTTTTGTTCACGAGATAAAGGGAGAAAGTGAAAGCTCATGTTTTAATTTAAGAAAAAAATACATTTAAAAAGGAAATGCACAAATGTAGAGATAGATAATTCCAAAAAGTCTGTAATTTTTAGTGAGGCTTGTTTGAATCAGGTAAATATCCCACTGTACATTCACTTGAGAATTTAATGAGGTTTGGATCCATAGGTGATTTGCATCTTTAACATGTTAAAAACATGCATATCCTTATTTAAAACATGTTCAGGATCAATTAGAAATATCTCTCTTATAAAATTCCAAGCTATTTGTGTTCAACTAGTGGAATTTCCCAAACTTGGATATCTAAACTTTCATGTTCATTTGTTGTGTGTGAATAAATTTTCTTTACTTACATTTGTTGTTGTTTTAAATCTTTTGCACACATAAACTCCAAAATTTTCATTTTGTTGTGATTTGTTTGCCTTTTCTTTTTGTTCACGAGAAAAAGGGAAAAAGTGAAAAGTCAAGTTTTGATTTAAGAAAAAAGTATATATCTAAAAAGGAAATGTACAAATGTGGAGAGAGACAATTCCAAAAAGTGTATGTAATTTTTAGGGATTGTAAACTCTTTCTAGTTTTTATATGTAAGATTTTGCAATCGTTGGGAAAAGGGGGTGATGGGGAATTTTTAACAGAGTGTTGACTCGCAATCCGTATGTCATTTCTTAGAAAAATATAGCCCGTTATGCTTGATTGACCGATAAATCACTTTAAAAATCATCTATGAATTTTAGGTCTACTTTTTGCAAACGAGCAAAATAATGGCTTGTTTGATTCGAGTAAATATCCCACCGCATGTTCACTTGAGAATTTAATGAGGTTTGAATCCATAGGTCATTTGCATCTTTTAAACGTTTCAAGCATGCATATCCACATTTAAAAAATGTGTAGGGTGAGTTAGAAATATCTCTCCTATAAAATTCCAAGCAATTACGGTTGAACTTGTGGAATTTCCCAACATGGATATCAAAACTTTTTTGTTCATATGTGGTGTGTGAATAAAATTTCTTTACTGACATTTTTTGTTGTTTTAAATTTTTTGCTTAAAGAAATTCCAAAACTTTCAATTTGTTGTGATTTGTTTGCCATGTCTTTTTGTTCACGACATAGAGGGAAAAAGTGAAAGCACAAGTTTTAATTTATGAAAAAAGATAGTTCTAAAAGGGAAATGCACCAATGTAGAGAGACATAATTCTAAATGTGTCTGTACTTTTTAAGCCTCGTAAACTCTTTCTAGTTTTTATATATTATGTTCTGCAATCATCAGGAAAAGGGGAAGGCGGGGGATTTTTAACTGAGTGTTGACTACCAATCTGTAAGCCATTTCTTACAAAAATATAGCCCATTATACATGCTTGACTAATAAATCACTTTACAAAGCATTTATGATTGTAAGGTTAGTTTTTTGCAAACTGGCAAAATAATGGCTTGTTTGACTTGGATAAATATCCCACCGCACGTTCACTTGAGAATCTAATGATGTTTGGATCCATAGTTTGCATCTTTAACATGTTTCAAGCATGCATATCCATATTTAAAACATGTGTAGGAACAATTAGAAATCTCTCTCTTATAAAATTCCATGTTAATAGGGTTGAACTAGTGGAATTTCCCAAACATGGATATCAAAACTTTCGTGTTCATTTGTGGTGTGTGAATAAATTTTCTTTACTTACATTTTGTTTCTGTTTTAAATTTTTTGCATACTTAAACTCTAAAATTTTCTTTTAATTGTGATCTGTTTGGCTTGTCTTTTTTGTTCTCGAGATAAAAGGAAGAAGTGAAAACACAAGTTTTGATTTAAGAAAAAACTATACATCTAAAATGGAAATGCACAAATGTAGAGTGAGATAATTCAAAAAAGTGTCTATAATTTTAGGGGTTTCAAACTCTTTTTTTATTTTTATATATTAAGTTTTGCAATTGTCGGGAAAAGGGTGAGGCGGGGGATTTTTAACTGAATGTTGACTCCCAATCCATAAGTCATTTCTTACAAAAATATAGCCCGTTGCTCATGATTGACCGATAAATCACTTTACAAATCATCTATCATTGTTAGGTCAGCTTTTTACAAATGGGCTAAAAAATAGCTTGTTTGACTCGGGTAAATATCCCACAACACGTTCACTTGAGAATTTAATGAGGTTTGGATCCATTGGTCATTTGCATCTTTAACTTGTTTCAAGCATGCATATCCATATTTAAAACATGTGTCAGATCAATTAGAAATCTCTGTCTAATAAAATTCCAAGCTATTAGAGTTGAACTATTGGAATTTTCCAAACTTGGATATAGAAACTTTGGTATTCATTTTTCGTGTTTGAATAAATTTTCTTTACTGACATTTGTTATTGCTTTAAAGTTTTTGCAAACATAAACTCCAAACTTTTCATTTTGTTGTGATCTGTTTGCCTTGTCATTTTGTTCATCAGATAAAGGGAAATAGTGAAAACAAAAGTTTTGATTTAAGAAAAAAGTATACCTCTAAAATGGGAATGCACAAATGTAGAGAGAGATAATTCGAAAAAGTGTCTGTAATTTTTAGGGATTTTAAACTCTTTTAGTTTTGATATATTAGGTTTTGCAATCGTTGGGAAAAGGGGGGTGGCGAGGGATTTTTAACTGAGTGTTGACTCCCAATCCGTCAGTCATTTCTTACAAAAATAAAGCCCGTTACGCATGATAAATCACTTTACAATCATCTATAATTGTTAGGTCAGCTTTTTTTAAATGGGCAAAGTAATTTCTTGTTTGACTCGGGAAAATATCCCACAACATGTTCACTTTAGAATTTAATGAGTGTTTGTTAGATCCATAGGTCATTTGCATCTTTAACATATTTCAAGCATGCATATCCATTTTTAAAACGTGTGTAGAAGAAATCTCTTTCATTTGTGGTGTGTGAATAAATTTTCTTTACTTACATTTGTTATAGTTTTAAATTTCTCCATACATACTCTCTAAAATTTTCTTTTTGTTGTGATCTATTTGTCTTTTTTGTTTACGGGATGAGGGGCGAGAGAAAAGTCAAAGTTTTTATTTAAGAAAAATGTATACATATAAAATGGAAATAAATTTAGAGAGAGATAATTCCAAAGAGTGCTTGTAATTTTTAGGGATTGAAAACTCCTGTTAGTTTTTGTATATTATTTTTGCAATTGTCAGGAAAAAGGGGGAGGCGGGAGTTTTTTAACTGACTGTTGACTCCCAATCCATAAGTTATTTCCTACAAAAATATAGCCCGTTATGCATGATAAATCGCATTAAAATACACTATGACTTTTAGGTCAGCTTTTGTAAATCGGCAAAATAATGGCTTGTTTGACAGGTGTAAATATCGCACCGCACGTTCACAGGAGAATTTAATGAATGTTTGTTATTTTCTATAAACGGTTTGGCTCCATAGGTCATTTTCATATTTAACATGTTTCAAGCATGCATATTCATTTTTAAAACGTGAGTAGAAGAAATCCCTTTTTTTAAAAAAATTCCAAGCTATTAGGGTTGAACTAGTGGAATTTCCCAAACTTCGATAAAAAAACTTTAGTGTTCATTTGTGGTGTGTGAATAAATTTTCTTTACTTACATTGGTTATTATTTTAAAAAATTTCCATACATCCACTCTAAAAATTTCATTTTGTTGTGATCTATTTACATTTTTTGTTTACGAGATGAAGGGAGAGCGAAAACTCAAAGTTTTGATTTAAGAAAAAAGTATACATCTAAAATTGAAATGCACAATGCACAAATGTAGAGAGAGATAATTCCAAAGTGTCTGTAAACTTTAGGTATTGTAAACTCTTAGTTTTTATATATTAGGTTTTGCAATCGTCGAGAAAAGGGGGAGGCGGGTGATTTTTAACAGAGTGTTGACTCCCAAACCATAAGTCATTTCATACAAAAATGTAGCCCGTTATGCATGATAAATCACTTTACAATCATCTATGATTGTTAGGTCATCTTTTTGTAAATGGGCAAAATAATGGCTTGTTTGACTCGGGTAAATATCCCACCGCACGTTCACTTAAGCATTTAATGAGCATTTATTATTCTCTTTAAAAGGTTTGGATCCATAGGTCATTTGCATCTTTAACATGTTTCAAGCTTGCATATCCATTTTTAAAACATGTGTAGAAGAAATCTCCTTCTTATAAAAGTCCAAGAAATTAGGGTTGAAGTAGTGGAATTTCTCAAACTTGGATAACAAAATTTTTTGTTCATTTGGGGAATGTGAATAAATTTTCTGTACTTACATTTTTTATTATTTTGAATTTATTGCATACATAAACTTTAAATTTTTCATTTTGTTATGAGCTATTTTCCTTTTTTGTTTACGAGATGAAGGGAGAGTGAAAACTCAAAGCTTTGATTTAAGGAAAAAGTAATCATCTAAAATGGAAATATACAATGCACAAATGTACAGAGAAATAATTCCAAAGAGTGTTTGTAATTTTTAGGGATTGTAAACTCCTTTTAGTTTTTATATAATTGGTTGTGCAATCGTCGAGAAAAGTGGAGGTGGGTATTTTTAACTGAGTGTTGACTCCATATCCTTAAGTCATTTCTTACAAAAATATAGACTGTTACGCATGACAAATCTCTTTACAATCATCTAAGATTGTTATGTCAACTTTTTGTAAATGGGCAAAGTAATGGATTGTTTGACTCGGGTGAATATCCCACCGCATGTTCATTTTAGAATTTAATGAGCATTTTTTATTCTCTTTAAAAGGTTTGGATTCATAGGTCATTTGCATCTTTAACTTGTTTCATGCATGGATATCCTTTTTTAAAATATGTGTAGACGAAATCTCTTTCTTATAAAATTCCAAGCTATTAGTGTTGAACTAGAGGAATTTCCAAAACTTGGATTACAAAATTGTTTTGTTCATTTGTGGTGTCAGAATAAATTTTATTTTCTTACAATTGTTATTGTTTTAAAATTTTCCATTCATAAACTCCAAAATTTTCATTTTGTTGTGATCTATTTGTCGTTTTTGTTTACCAGATGAAGGGAGAGAGAAAACTCAAAGTTTTGATTTAAGAAAAAATTATACAAATAAAATAGAAATAAATGTAGAGAGAGATAATTCCAAAGGTTGTTTGTAATTTTTAGGGATTGTAAACTCCTTTTAGTTTTTATATATTACGTTTTGCAATCGTAGAGAAAAGTGGGAGGCGGGTGATTTTTACTAGAGTGTTGACTCCCAATCCATAAGTCACTTCTTAAAAATATATTGCCTATTACACATTATAAATCACTTTACAATCATCTATGATTGTTAGGTCAGCCATTTGTACATGGGAAAAATATTGGCTTGTTTGACTAGGGTAAATATCACCCCACACGTTCACTTCAGAATTTAATGAGCGTTTGTTATTTTCTTTTAAAGGTTTGGATCCATATGTCATTTTCATATTTAACATGTTTCAAACATGCATATCCATTTTTAAAACATGAGTAGAAGAAATCTCTTGCTTATAAAATTCCAAGCTATTAGGGTTGAACAAGTGGAATTTCTCAAACTTGGATAACAAAACTTTTTGTATTCATTTGTGGTGTGTGAATAAATTTTCTTTACTTACATTTGTTATTGTTTTAAAATTTTTCCATACATAACCTATAAAACTTTCATTTTGTCGTGATCTATTTACATTTTTTGTTTACGGGATGAAGGGAGAACGAAAACTCAAAGTTTTGATTTAAGAAAAAAGTAAACATCTAAAATTGAAATGCACAATCCACAAATGTAGAGAGAGATAATTCAAAAGAGTGTCTATAACTTTTAAGGATTGCAAACTCTTGTTATTTTTTATATATTAGGTTTTGAAATCTTCGGGAAAAGTGGGAGGCGGGGGATTTTTAACAGAGTATTGACTCCCACTCCATAAGTCAGTTCTTACAAAAATACAGCCCGTTATGCATGATAAATCACTTTACAATCGTCTATGATTGTTAGGTCAATTTTTTGCAAATGGGCAAAATAATGGCTTGTTTGACTCGGGAAAATATCCTACCGCACATTTACTTGAGAATTTAATGAGCGTTTGTGATTCTCTTTCTAAGGTTTGGATCCATAGGTCATTTGCATCTTTAACATGTTTCAAGCTTGCATATCAATTTTTGAAACATGTGCAGAAGAAATCTCTTTCTTATAAAATTCCAAGCTATTAGGGTTGAACTAGTGGAATTTCCCATATTTGGATAACAAAAATTTTGTGTTCATTTGTGGTGTGTGAAAATAATTTCTGTACTTACCTTTTTTTTGTTTTAAATTTATTCCATACTTAAATTCTAAATTTTTTATTTTGTTATGATCTATTTGCCTTTTTTGTTTACGTGATGAAGGGAGAGTAAAAACTCAAAGTTTTTATTTAAGAAAAAATTATACATCTAAAATGGAAATGCACATTGTACAAATGTATTGAGATATAATTCCAAAGAGTGTCTGTAGGTTTTAGGGATTGTAAACCCCTTTTAGTTTTTATATACTAGGTTTTGCAATCGTCAGGAAAAGTGGGAGGGGGGGGGAGTTTTAACTGAGTGTTTACTCCCAATCCATAAGTAATTTCCTAAAAAATTATAGCCCGTTACGCATGATAAATCACTTTACAATCATTTATAATTGTAAGGTCAGCTTTTTGTAAATGGGCAAAGTAATGGCTTGTTTGACTCGAGTAAATATCCCACCGCAAGTTCACTTTAGAATTTAATGAGTGTTTTTTAGTCTATTTAAAAGGTTTGGATCCATAGGTCATTTGCATATTTAACATGTTTCAAGCATGCATATCCATTTTTAAAACATGTGTAGAATAAATCTCTTTCTTATAAAATTCAAAGCTATTAGGGTTGAACTAGCGGAATTTCCCAAACTTGGATAATAAAAAATTTTAGTTCATATGTTGTGTGTGAATATTTTTTTCTTTACTTACATTCGATATTTTTTAAAAATTTTCTTTACATAAACTCCAAAATTTTCATTTTGTTGTGATCTATTTGTCTTTTTTGTTTACAAGATGAAGGGAGAGAGAAAACTCAAAGTTTTTATTTAAAAAAAATTATACATATAAATTGGGAATAAATGTAGAGATATATATTTCCAAAGAGTGTACGTAATTTTTAGGGATTGTCAATTCCTTTTAGTTTTTATATATTAGGTTTTGCAATCGTCGGTAAAAGGGGCAGGCAGGGGATTTTTACCTGAGTGTTGAATCCCAATCCATAAGTAATTTCTTAAAAAAATATTGCCCGTTATGCATAAATCAGTTTACAATCATCTATGATTTTTAGGTCAGCCTTTCATAAATGGGCAAACTAATCGCTTGTTTGACTTGGGTAAATATCCCACCGCACGTCACTTGAGAATTTAATAAGCCTTAGTTATTCTCTTTAAAAGGTTTGGATTAATAGGTTATTTGCATCTTTAACATGTTTCAAGCATTTCCATTTTTAAAACATGTGTAGAAGAAATCCCTTTCTTATAAAATTCCATGCTATTAGGGTTGAACTAGTGGAATGTGCCAAATTGGATAACAAAACTTTTGTGTTTGTTTGTGGTATGTGAATAAATTTTCTTTACTTACACTTGTTATTGTTTTAAATGTTTTCCGTACATAAACTCTAAAATTTTCATTTTGTTCTGATCTATTTTCCTTTTTTGTTTACGGGATGAAGGGGGAGCAAAAACTTAAAGGTTTGATTTAAGAAAAAAGTATACATCTAAAATGGAGATTAACAAAGAAAAAATGTAGAGAGAGATAATTTCAAAGAGTCGCTGTAATTTTTAGGGATTGTAAACTCTTTTTAGTTTTTATATATTTAGTTTTGCAATCGTCGGGAAAAGGGGGAGGCGGGGGATTTTTAACTGAGTGTTGACTCCCAATCCATAAGTAGTTTCTTACCAAAATATAGCCCATTACGCATGATCAAACACTTTTTAATCATCTATGATTGTTAGGTCAGCTTTTTGTCAAAGGGCAAAATAATGGCTTGTTTGACTCTGGTAAATATCCCACAGGACGTTCACTTGAGAATTTAATGAGTGTTTGTTATTCTGTTTAAAAAGTTTGCCTCCATAGGTCATTTGCATCTTTAACATGTTTCAAGCTTGCTTATCCATTTTTATAACATGTGTAGAAGAAATCTTTTTCTTATAAAATTCCAAGCTATTAGGGTTCTACTAGTGGAATTTCCCAAACTTGGATAACAAAAAATTTGTGTTCATTTGTGGTGTGTGAATAAATTTTCTATACTTACATTTGTTATTTTTTTAAATTTATTCCATGCGTAAACTCTAAAATTTTTATGTTGTTATGATCAATTCGCCTTTTTTGTTTATAGGATGAAGGAAGAGCGAAAACTCAAAGTTTTGATTGATAGAAAAAATACACATCTAAAATGGAAACGCACAATGCTCAAATTTATAGAGAGTTAAATCCAAAGAGTGTTTGTAATTTTTAGGGATTGTAAACTTCTTTTTCTTTTTATATAATAGGTTTTGCAATCGTCAGGAAAATTGGGAGGCGGGGGATTTTTAACTGAGTGTTGACTCCCAATCCATAAGTCATTTCTTAAAAAAATGTAGCCCATTACGCATGATAAATCACTTTACAATCATCTATGATTTTTAAGTCAGCTTTTTATAATTGGGCAAAGTAATGGCTTGTTTGACTCGGGTAAATATCCCACCGCATGTTCACTTTAGAATTTAATAAGGTTTGGATCCATAGGTCATTTGCATCTTTAACATGTTTCAAGCATGCAAATCCATATTTAAAACATGTGTACGATCAATAAGAAATCTCTGTCTAATAAAATTCCAAGCTATTAGGGTTGAAATAGTGGAATTTTCCAAACTTGGATATAGAAACTTTGGTGTTCATTTGTCGTGTTTGAATAAATTTCCTTTACTGACATTTGTTGTTGTTTTAAAGTTTTTGCATACATAAACTCCAAACTTTTCATTTTGTTGTGATCCGTTTGCCTTGTCATTTTGTTCATCAAATAAAGGGAAATAGTGAAAATAAAAGTTTTGATTTAAGAAAAAAGTAAACATCCGAAATGGGAATGCACAAATGTAGAGAGAGATAATTCAAAAAAGTGTCTGTAATTTTTTGGGATTTTAAACTCTTTCCAGTTTTGATATATTTGGTTTTGCAATCATTGGGAAAAGGGGGTGGCCAGGGATTTTTAACTGAGCGTTGAATCCCAATCCGTAAGTCATCTCTTAAAAAAATATAGCCTGTTACGCATGATTGACCAACAAATCACTTGATCGAGAAGTCAGCTTTTTGCAAATGGGCAAAATAATGGCTAGTTTGACTGGAGTAAATATCCCACCACACGTTGACTTGTGAATTTAATGAGGTTTGGATCCATAGGTAATTTGCATCTTTAATATGTTTGAAGCATGCATATCCATATTTAAAACATGTGTAAGATCAATAAGATATATCTCTCTAATAAAATTCCAAGCAATTAGGATTGGACTAATGGAATTTCCCAAACTTGGATATCAAAACTTTTGTGTTCATTTGTGGTGAGTGAATAAATTTTCTTTACGGACATTTGTTGTTCTTTTAAATTTTTTACATACATAAAGTCCAAAATTTTAATTTTGTTGTGATTTGTTTGCCTTGTCTTTTTGTTCACAAGATAAAGGGAAAAAGTCAAAACACAAGTTTTTATTTAAGAAAAAAGTATACATCTAAAATGGAAATGCACAAATGTTGGGAGACATAATTCCAAAACGTGTTAGAAATTTTTAGGGATTGTAAGCTCTTTCTAGTTTTTATATATTAGGTTTTGCGATCATCGGGAAAAGGGGGAGGCGGGGGATTTTTAACTGAGTGTTGACTCCCATTCTGATAGTCATTTCTTACAAAAATATAGCCCGTTATGCATGATTAACCTAGACATCACTATACAAATCTTCTATGATTGTTAGGTCAGCTTTTTGAAAACGGGCAAAATAATGGCTTGTTTGACTCGGGTAAATATCCCACCGCACGTTCACTTGAGAATTTAATGAGGTTTGGATCCATATGCCATTTGCGTCTTGAGCAGGTTTCAAACATGCATATCCATATTTAAAACATGTGTAGGATAAATTAAAAATATCTCTCTTATAAAATTCCAAGCTATTAGGGTTGAACTACTGGAATTTTCCAAACTTGGATATCAAAACCTTCATGTTCATTTGCTACATTTGTTGTTGTTTTAAATTTTTCACATACATAAACTCAAAAATTTTCATTTTGTTTCAAAATGTATTCCTTGTCTTTTATTCACGAGAAAAAGGGATAAAGTGAAAACTAAAGTTTTGATTTAAGAAAAAAGTATGCATCTAAAATGGAAATGCACAAAAGTGCAAAGAGAAAATTCCAAAAAGTGTCTGTAATTTTTAGGGATTGTAAACTCTATGTAGTTTCTATATATTAGGTTTTACAATCGTCGGGAAAAGTGGGAGCCGGGGGATTTGTAACTGAGTGTTGACTCCCAATCCGTAAGTCATTGCTTACAAAAATATAGCCCGTTACGTATGATTGACTGAGAAATCACTTGACCGTGAAGTCAACTTTTTGTAAACGGGCAAAATAATTGCTTGTTTGACTCGGGTAAATATCCCACTGCACGTTCACTTGAGAATTTAATGAGGTTTGGATCCATAGGTCATTTGCATCTTTAATATGTTTCAAGCATGCATATCCATAATTAAAACATGTGTAGGATTAATTAGAAATATCTCTCTTATCAAATTCCAAACTATTTGGGTTGAACTAGTGGAATTTCCCAAACTTGGATATCAAAACTTTCATGTTCATTTGTGGTGTGTGAATAAATTTTCTTTACTTAAATTTGTTGTTTTTCTAAATTTTTTACGTATGTAAATTCCAAAATTTTCATTTTGTTGTGATATGTTTGACTTATCCTTTTGTTCACGAGATAAAGGGAAAAGTGAATACTCATTTTTTGATTTAAGAAAAAAGTATACATCTAAAATGGAAATTAGCAATGAAAAAATGTAGAGAGAGATAATTTCAAAGAGTCTCTGTAATTTTTAGGGATTGTAAACTCCTTTTAGTTTTTATATATTTGGTTTTGCAATCGTCGGGAAAAGGGGGAGGCGGGGGATTTTTAACTGAGTGTTGACTCCCAATCCATAAGTAGTTTCTTACCAAAATATAGCCCATTACGCATGATCAAACACTTTTTAATGATCTATGATTGTTAGGTCAACTTTTTGTCAATGGGCAAAATAATGGCTTGTTTGACTCTGGTAAATATCCCACCGGACGTTCACTTGAGAATTTAATGAGTGTTTGTTATTCTGTTAAAAAGTTTGCCTCCATAGGTCATTTGCATCTTTAACATGTTTCAAGCTTGCATATCCACTTTTATAACATGTGTAGAAGAAATTTTTTCTTATAAAATTCCAAGCTATTAAGGTTCTACTAGTGGAATTTCCCAAACTTGGATAACGAAAATTTTGTGTTCATTTGTGGTGTGTGAATAAATTTTCTATACTTACATTTGTTTTTTTTTTAAATTTATTCCATACGTAAACTTTAAAATTTTCATGTTGTTATGATCAATTCGCCTTTTTTGTTTATAGGATGAAGGAAGAGCGAAAACTCAAAGTTTTGATTGATGGAAAAAATACACATCTAAAATGGAAACGCACAATGCTCAAATTTACAGAGAGTTAAATCCAAAGAGTGTTTGTAATTTTTAGGGATTGTAAACTTGTTTTTGTTTTTATATAATAGGTTTTGCAATCGTCGGGAAAATTGGGAGGCGGGGGATTTTTAACTGAGTGTTGACTCCCAATCCATAAGTCATTTCTTAAAAAAATGTAGCCCATTACGCATGATAAATCACTTTACAATCATCTATGATTTTTAGGTCAGCTTTTTATAATTGGGCAAAGTAATGGCTTGTTTGACTCGGGTAAATATCCCACCGCATGTTCACTTTAGAATTTAATAAGGTTTGGATCCATAGGTCATTTGCATCTTTAACATGTTTCAAGCATGCAAATCCATATTTAAAACATGTGTACGATCAATAAGAAATCTCTGTCTAATAAAATTCCAAGCTATTATGGTTGAAATAGTGGAATTTTCCAAACTTGGATATAGAAACTTTGGTGTTCATTTGTCGTGTTTGAATAAATTTCCTTTACTGACATTTGTTGTTGTTTTAAAGTTTTTGCATACATAAACTCCAAACTTTTCATTTTGTTGTGATCCGTTTGCCTTGTCATTTTGTTCATCAAATAAAGGGAAATAGTGAAAATAAAAGTTTTGATTTAAGAAAAAAGTAAACATCCAAAATGGGAATGCACAAATGTAGAGAGAGATAATTCAAAAAAGTGTCTGTAATTTTTTGGGATTTTAAACTCTTTCCATATTTGATATATTAGGTTTTGCAATCGTTGGGAAAAGGGGGTGGCCAGAGATTTTTAACTGAGCGTTGAATCCCAATCCGTAAGTCATCTCTTAAAAAAATATAGCCTGTTACGCATGATTGACCAACAAATCACTTGATCGAGAAGTCAACTTTTTGCAAATGGGCAAAATAATGGCTAGTTTGACTGGAGTAAATATCCCACCACACGTTGACTTGTGAATTTAATGAGGTTTGGATCCATAGGTAATTTGCATCTTTAATATGTTTGAAGCATGCATATCCATATTTAAAACATGTGTAAGATCAATAAGATATATCTCTCTAATAAAATTCCAAGAAATTAGGATTGGACAAATGGAATTTCCCGAACTTGGATATCAAAAGTTTTGTGTTCATTTGTGGTGCGTGAATAAATTTTCTTGACTGACATTTGTTGTTCTTTTAAATTTTTTACATACATAAAGTCCAAAATTTTAATTTTGTTGTGATTTGTTTGCCTTGTCTTTTTGTTCACAAGATAAAGGGAAAAAGTCAAAACACAAGTTTTTATTTAAGAAAAAAGTATACATCTAAAATGGAAATGCACAAATGTTGGGAGACATAATTCCAAAACGTGTTAGAAATTTTTAGGGATTGTAAGCTCTTTCTAGTTTTTATATATTAGGTTTTGCGATCATCGGGAAAAGGGGGAGGCGGGGGATTTTTAACTGAGTGTTGACTCCCATTCTGAAAGTCATTTCTTACAAAAATATAGCCCGTTATGCGTGATTAACCTAGAAATCACTATACAAATCTTCAATGATTGTTAGGTCAGCTTTTTGCAAACGGGAAAAATAATGGCTTGTTTGAGTCGGGTAAATATCCCACCGCACGTTCACTTGAGAATTTAAT
This sequence comes from Aristolochia californica, assembly GCF_029961685.1. NCBI lineage: Eukaryota > Viridiplantae > Streptophyta > Magnoliopsida > Piperales > Aristolochiaceae > Aristolochia > Aristolochia californica. The sequence goes on along the minus strand of NW_027182214.1, from coordinate 30,354,062 downwards.
GAGGTTTGGATCCATATGCCATTTGCGTCTTGAGCAGGTTTCAAACATGCATATCCATATTTAAAACATGTGTAGGATCAATTAAAAATATCTCTCTTATAAAATTCCAAGCTATTAGGGTTGAACTACTGGAATTTTCCAAACTTGGATATCAAAACCTTCATGTTCATTTGCTACATTTGTTGTTGTTTTAAATTTTTCACATCATAAACTCAAAAAATTTCATTTTGTTTCGAAATGTATTCCCTGTCTTTTATTCACGAGAAAAAGGGATCAAGTGAAAACTAAAGTTATGATTTAAGAAAAAAATATGCATCTAAAATGGAAATGCACAAAAGTGCAAAGAGAAAATTCCAAAAAGTGTCTGTAACTTTTAGGGATTGTAAACTCTATGTAGTTTCTATATATTAGGTTTTACAATCGTCGGGAAAAGGGGAAGCCAGGGGATTTGTAACTGAGAGTTGACGCCCAATCCGTAAGTCATTGCTTACAAAAATATAGCCTGTTACGTATGATTGACTGAGAAATCACTTGACTGTGAAGTCAACTTTTTGTAAACGGGCAAAATAATTGCTTGTTTGACTCGGGTAAATATCCCACTGCACGTTCACTTGAGAATTTAATGAGGTTTGCATCCATACGTCATTTGCATCTTTAACATGTTTCAAGCATGCATATCCATATTTAAAACATGTGTAGGATTAATTAGAAATATCTCTCTTATCAAATTCCAAACTATTGGGTTGAACAAGTGGAATTTCCCAAACTTGGATACCAAAACTTTCATGTTCATTTGTGGTGTGTGAATAAATTTTCTTTACTTAAATTTGTTGTTTTTTTAAAGTTTTTACGTACGTAAATTCCAAAATTTTCATTTTGTTGTGATATGTTTGACTTATCCTTTTGTTCACGAGATAAAAGGAAAAGTGAATACTCATGTTTTGATTTAAGAAAAAAGTATACATCTAAAATGGAAATTAACAATGAAAAAATGTAGAGAGAGATAATTTCAAAGAGTCTCTGTAATTTTTAGGGATTGTAAACTCCTTTTAGTTTTTATATATTTGGTTTTGCAATCGTCGGGAAAAGGGGGAGGCGGGGGATTTTTAACTGAGTGTTGACTCCCAATCCATAAGTAGTTTCTTACCAAAATATAGCCCATTACGCATGATCAAACACTTTTTAATCATCTATGATTGTTAGGTCAGCTTTTTGTCAATGGGCAAAATAATGGCTTGTTTGACTCTGGTAAATATCCCACCGGACGTTCACTTGAGAATTTAATGAGTGTTTGTTATTCTGTTTAAAAAGTTTGCCTCCATAGGTCATTTGCATCTTTAACATGTTTCAAGCTTGCATATCCATTTTTATAACATGTGTAGAAGAAATCTTTTTCTTATAAAATTCCAAGCTATTAGGGTTGTACTAGTGGAATTTCCCAAACTTGGATAACGAAAATTTTGTGTTCATTTGTGGTGCGTGAATAAATTTTCTATTCTTACATTTGTTATTTATTTAAATTTATTCCATGCGTAAACTTTAAAATTTTCATGTTGTTATGATCAATTCGCCTTTTTTGTTTATAGGATGAAGGAAGAGCGAAAACTCAAAGTTTTGATTGATGGAAAAAATACACATCTAAAATGGAAATGCACAATGCTCAAATTTACAGAAAGTTAAATCCAAAGAGTGTTTGTAATTTTTAGGGATTGTAAACTTTTTTTTGTTTTTATATAATAGGTTTTGCAATTGTCGGGAAAATTGGGAGGCGGGGGATTTTTAACTGAGTGTTGACTCCCAATCCATAAGTCATTTCTTAAAAAAATGTAGCCCATTATGCATGATAAATCACTTTACAATCATCTATGATTTTTAGGTCAGCTTTTTATAATTGGGCAAAGTAATGGCTTGTTTGACTCGGGTAAATATCCCACCGCATGTTCACTTTAGAATTTAATAAGGTTTGGATCCATAGGTCATTTGCATCTTTAACATGTTTCAAGCATGCAAATCCATATTTAAAACATGTGTACGATCAATAAGAAATCTCTGTCTAATAAAATTCCAAGCTATTAGGGTTGAAATAGTGGAATTTTCCAAACTTGGATATAGAAACTTTGGTGTTAATTTGTCGTGTTTGAATAAATTTCCTTTACTGACATTTGTTGTTGTTTTAAAGTTTTTGCATACATAAACTCCAAACTTTACATTTTGTTGTGATCCGTTTGCCTTGTCATTTTGTTCATCAAATAAAGGGAAATAGTGAAAATAAAAGTTTTGATTTAAGAAAAAAGTAAACATCCGAAATGGGAATGCAAAAATGTAGAGAGAGATAATTCGAAAAAGTGTCTTTAATTTCTCGAGATTTTAAACTCTTTCTAGTTTTGATATATTAGGTTTTGCAATCGTTGGGAAAAGGGGGTGGCCAGGGATTTTTAACTGAGTGTTGAATCCCAATCCGTAAGTCATCTCTTAAAAAAATATAGCCTGTTACGCATGATTGACCAACAAATCACTTGATCGAGAAGTCAGCTTTTTGCAAATGGGCAAAATAATGGCTAGTTTGACTGGAGTAAATATCCCACCACACGTTGACTTGTGAATTTAATGAGGTTTGGATCCATAGGTAATTTGCATCTTTAATATGTTTGAAGCATGCATATCCATATTTAAAACATGTGTAAGATCAATAAGATATATCTCTCTAATAAAATTCCAAGCAATTAGGATTGGACTAATGGAATTTCCCAAACTTGGATATCAAAACTTTTGTGTTCATTTGTGGTGAGTGAATAAATTTTCTTTACTGACATTTGTTGTTCTTTTAAATTTTTTACATACATAAAGTCCAAAATTTTAATTTTGTTGTGATTTGTTTGCCTTGTCTTTTTGTTCACAAGATAAAGGGAAAAAGTCAAAACACAAGTTTTTATTTAAGAAAAAAGTATACATCTAAAATGGAAATGCACAAATGTTGGGAGACATAATTCCAAAACGTGTTAGAAATTTTTAGGGATTGTAAGCTCTTTCTAGTTTTTATATATTAGGTTTTGCGATCATCGGGAAAAGGGGGAGGCGGGGGATTTTTACCTGAGTGTTGACTCCCATTCCGAAAGTCATTTCTTACAAAAATATAGCCCGTTATGCATGATTAACTTAGAAATCACTATACAAATCTTCTATGATTGTTAGGTCAGCCTTTTGCAAACGGGCAAAATAATGGCTTGTTTGACACGGGTAAATATCCCACCGCACATTCACTTGAGAATTTAATGAGGTTTGGATCCATATGCCATTTGCGTCTTGAGCAGGTTTCAAACATGCATATCCATATTTAAAACATGTGTAGGATAAATTAAAAATATCTCTCTTATAAAATTCCAAGCTATTAGGGTTGAACTACTGGAATTTTCCAAACTTGGATATCAAAACCTTCATATTCATTTGCTACATTTGTTGTTGTTTTAAAATTTTCACATACATAAACTCAAAAAATTTCATTTTGTTTCGAAATGTATTCCCTGTCTTTTATTCACGAGAAAAAGGGATAAAGTGAAAACTAAAGTTTTGATTTAAGAAAAAAGTATGCATCTAAAATGGAAATGCACAAAAGTGTAAAGAGAAAATTCCAAAAAGTGTCTGTAATTTTTAGGGATTGTAAACACTATGTAGTTTCTATATATTATGTTTTACAATCGTTGGGAAAAGGGGGAGCCGGGGGATTTGTAATTGAGTGTTGACTCCCAATCCGTAAGTCATTGCTTACAAAAATATAGCCCGTTACGCATGATTGACTAAGAAATCACTTGACCGTGAAGTCAACTTTTTGTAAACGGGCAAAATAATTCCTTGTTTGACTCGGGTAAATATCCCACTGCACGTTCACTTGAGAATTTAATGAGGTTTGGATCCATAGGTCATTTGCATCTTTAACATGTTTCAAGCATGCATATCCATATTTAAAACATGTGTAGGATCAATTAGAAATATCTCTCTTATCAAATTCCAAGCTATTTGGGTTGAACTAGTGGAATTTCCCAAACTTGGATATCAAAACTTTCATGTTCATTTGTGGTGTGTGAATAAATTTTTTTTACTTAAATTTGTTGTTTTTTTAAAGTTTTTACGTACGTAAATTCCAAAATTTTCATTTTGTTGTGATATGTTTGACTTATCCTTTTGTTCATGAGATAAAGGGAAAAGTGAATACTCATGTTTTGATTTAAGAAAAAAATATACATCTAAAATGGAAATGCAAAAATGTGGAGAGAGATAATTCCAAAAAGTGTAAGTAATTTTTAGGTATTGTAAAATCATTCTAGTTTTTTATATTTTAGGTTTGCAATCATCGGGAAAAGGTGTAGGCGTGGGATTTTTAACTGAGTTATGACTCCCAATCCGTAAGTCATTTCTTACAAAAATATAACTCATTACGCATGATTAACCGATAAATCACTTTACAAATCATCAATGATTGGTTTGTCAGCTTTTTTCAAACGGGCAAAATAATGGCCTGTTTGACTCGGGTAAATATCCCACCGCACGTTCACTTGAGAATTTAATGAGGTTTGTATCCATAGGTCATTTGCATCTTTAACTTGTTTCAAGCATTCATATCCATATTTAAAACATGTGTTGGATCAATTAGAAATCTCTCTCTTATAAAATTCCAACCAATTGGGGTTGATCTAGTGGAATTTCTCAAACTTGGATATCAAAACTTTCATGTTCATTTGTGGTGTGTGAATAAATTTTCTTTACTTACATTTGTTGTTGTATTAAATTATTTGCATACATAAACTCCAAAATTTTCATTTTGTTGTGATTTGTTTGCCTTGTCTTTTTGTTCGTGAGATAAAGGGAAAAAGTGAAAACACAAGTTTTGATTTTAGAAAAATGTATGCATCTAAAATGGGAATGCAAAACTGTAGAGAGAGATAATTCCAATAAGTGTTTGTATATTTTAGGTATGGTAAAATCTTTCTAGTTTTTATATATTAGGTTTTGCAATCGTCGGGAAAAAGGGGAGGCGGGGGATTTTTAACTGAGTGTTGACTCCCAATCATCTATCATTGGGAGGTCAGATGTTTGTAAATGGGCAAAATAATGGCTTGTTTGACTCAGGTAAATATCCCACTGCACGTTCACTTGAGAATGATCCATAGGTCATTTGCATCTTTAACATGTTTCACGCATGCATATCCATATTTAAAACATGTGTAGGATCAATTAGAAATATCTCTCTTATAAAATTCAAAGCTATTTGGGTTGAACTAGTGGAATTTCCCAAACTTGGATATCAAAACTTTTGTGTTCATTTGTGGTGTGTGAATAAATTTTCTTTACTTACCTTTGTTGTTGTTTTAAATTTTTTGCATACATACACTCCACAATTTTCATTTTGTTGTGATCTGTTTGCCTTGTGTTTTTGTTCATGAGATAAAGGGAAAAAGTAAAAACACAAGTTTTGATTTAAGAAAAACGTATGCATCTAAAATGGAAATGCAAAAATCTAGAGAGAGATAATTCGAAAAAGTGTTTGTATATTTTAGGGATTGTAAAATCTTTCTAGTTTTTATATATTAGGTTTTGCAATCATCGGGAAAAGGGGGAGCGGGGGATTTTTAACTGAGTGTTGACGCCCAATCATCTATGATTGGGAGGTCAGATGTTTGAAAATGGGCAAAATAATGGCTTGTTTGACTCGGGTAAATATCCCACCGCACGTTCACTTGAGAATTTAATGAGCGTTTGTTATTCTCTTTAAAAGGTTTGGATCCATAGGTCATTTGCATCTTTAACATGTTTCAAGCGTGCATATCCATTTTTAAAACATGTGTAGAAGAAAAATCTTTTTTATAAAATTCCAAGCAATTAGGATTAAACAAGTAGAATTTCCCAAACTTGGATAACAAAAAAATTGTGTTCATTTGTTTTGTGTGAATAAATTTTTTGTACTTATATTTGTTATTGTTTAAAATTTATTCCATACATAAACTCTAAAATTTTCATTTTATTATGATCTATTTGCCTTTTTTCTTTAAGGGATGAAGGGAGAGCGAAAACTCAAAGTTCTGATTTAAGAAAATAGTGTAAATCTAAAATGGAAATGGACAATGCACAAATGTACATAGAGATAATTCCAAAGAGTGTCAGTAATTTGTTGGGATTGTAAACACCTTTTAGTTTTTATATATTAGGTTTTGCAATCGTAGAGAAAAGTGGGAGGGGGGGGGGGGGGGGGGGGGGGGGGAATTTTAATTGAGTGTTGACTTCCAATCCATAAGTCATTTCTTAAAAAAATATAGCCCGTTACGCATGATAAATCACTTTACAATTATCTATGATTGTTAGGTCAGCATTTTGTAAACGGGCAAAGTAATGGCTTGTTTGACTCGAGTAAATATGCCACAGCATGTTCACTTTAGAATTTAATGAGCGTTTGTTAGATCATAGGTCATTTGCATCTTTAAACATGTTTCAAGCATGAATTTCCATTTTTTAAACGTGTGTAGAAGAAATCTCTTTCATTTGTGGTGTGAATAAATTTTATTTACTTACTTTTGTTATTGTTTTAAATTTTTTCATACCTAAACTCTAAAATTTTCATTTTGTTGTGATATATTTGTCTTTTTTGTTTACAGGATGAAGGGAGAGAGAAAACTCAAAGTTTTGATTTAAGAAAAAAGTATACATATAAAATGGAAATAAATGTAGAAATAGATAATTCAAAAGGGTGTCTGAAATTTTTAGGGATTTTAAACTCTTTTTAGTTTTTATATATTAAGTTTTGCAATCGTCGGACAAAGGGGGAGGTGGGGGATTTTTACCTGAGTGTTGACTCCATATCCATAAGTCATTTCTTAAAAAAATATTGCCCGTTACGCATTATAAATCACTTTACAATCATCTATGATTGTTTGGTCAACATTTTGTAAATGGGCAAAGTAATGGCTTGTTTGACTCAGGTAAATACCCCACTGCATGTTCACTTGAGAATTTAATGAGCCTTTGTTATTCTATTTAAAAGGTTGGGATCCATATGTTATTTGCATCTTTAACATGTTTCAAGCTTGCATATCCATTTTTAAAACATGTGTAGAAGAAATTCCTTTTTGATAAAATTCCAAGCTATTAGGGGATAACTAGAGGAATTTGCTAAACTTGGATAACAAAACTTTTGTGTTCATTTGTGGTGTGTGAATAAATTTTCTTTACTTACATTTTTTATTGTTTTAAATGTTTTCCATACATAAAGTCTAAAATTTTCATTTTCTTGTGATCTATTTGCCTTTTTGGTTTACAGCATGAAGGGAGACCAAAAACTTAAAGGTTCGATTTAAGAAAAAAGTATACATCTAAAACGGAAATGCACAATGAGCAAATGTAGGGACAGATAATTCCAAAGTGTGTTTGCAATTTTTATGGATTGTAAACTCCTTTTAGTTTTTATATATTAGGTTTTGCAATCATCGGGAAAAGGAGGAGGCGGGGGATTTTTAACTGAGTGTTGACTCCCAATCCATAAGTCATTTCTTACAAAAATATATTCCGTTACACATGATAAATCACTTTATAATCATCAATGATTGTTAGGTCAGCTTTTTTGTAAATGTGCAAAATAATGGTTTGTTTGACTCGGGTAAATATCCCACCACACGTTCATTTGAGAATTTAATGAGCGTCTGTAATTCTCTTTAAAAGGTTTTGATCCATAGGACATTTGCATCTTTAACATGTTTCAAGCATGCATATCTATTTTTAAAACATGTGTAGAAGAAATCCCTTTCTAATAAAATTCCATGCTATTAGGGTTAGACTAGTGGAATTTCCCAAACTTGGGTAACAATACTTTTGTGTTCATTTGTGGTGTGTGAAAAAAATTTCTTTACTTGCATTTGTTATTTTTTAAAATTTTTTCCATACATAAACTCTAAAATTTTCATTTTGTTGCGATGTATTTGCCTTTTTTGTTTATGGGATGAAGGGAGAGCGAATACTCAAACTTTTGATTTAAGAAAAAAGTATACATCTAAAATGGAAATTCACAATGCACAAATGAAGAGAGAGATAATTCCAAAGAGTGTCTGCAATTTTTAGGGGGAGGCGGGAGATTTTTAACTGAGTGTTGACTCCCAATCCATAGGTCATTTCTAACCAAAATATACCCCGTTATGCATAATAAATCGCTCTACAATCATCTATGACTTTTAGGTCAGCTTTTTGTAAATCGGCAAAATAATGGCTTGTTTGACAGGTGTAAATATCCCATCGCACGTTCACTTGAGAATTTAAGGAGCGTTTGTTATTTTCTGTAAACGGTTTGGATCCATAGGTCATTTGCATATTTAACATGTTTCAAGCATGCATATCCATTTTTAAAACATGAGTAGGAGAAAACCATTTTTTATAAAATTCGAAGCTATTAGGGTTGAACTAATGGAATTTCCCCAACTTGGATAACCAAACATGTGTTTATTTGTGGTGTGTGAATAAATTTTCTTTACTTATATTTGTTATTATTTTAAAAAATTTCCTTACATCCACTCTAAAATTTTCATTTTGTTGTGATCTATTTACATTTTTTTGTTTACGAGACGAAGGGAGAGCAAAAACTCAAAGATTTATTTTAAGAAAAACATATACATCTAAAATTGAAATGCACAATGCACAAATGTAGAGAGATAATTCCAAAGAGTGTCTGTAACTTTTAGGAATTGTAAACACCTTTTATTTTTTATATATTAGGTTTTGCAATCGTCGAGAAAAGGGGGAGGCGGGGGGGGTTTTTTAACAGAGTGTAGACTCCCAATCCATAAGTAATTTCTTACAAAAATATAGCCCATTATGCATGATAAATCACTTTACAATCATCTATGATTGTTAGGTCAGATTTTTGTAAATGGGCAAAATAATGGCTTGTTTGATCCGTGTAAATATTCCATCGTACATTCACTAGAGAATTTAATGAGCATTTATTACTCTCTATAATGGGTTTGGATCCATAGGTCATTTGCATCTTTAACATGTTTCAAGCTTGCATAGCCATTTTTAAAACATGTGTAGAAGAAATCTCTTTCTTATAAAATTCCAAGATATTAGGGTTAAACTAGTGGAATTTCCAAAACTTGGATAACAAAAATTTTGTGTTCATTTGTGGTGCATGAATAAATTTTCTGTACTTACATTTTTTATTATTTTAAATTTATTGCATACATAAACTCTAAAATTTTCATTTTGTTTTGATCTGTTTTCCTTTTTTGTTTACGGGATAAAGGGAGAGTGAAAACTCAAAATTTTGATTAAGAAAAAGTTATCTTCTAAAGTGGAAGTGCACAATGCACAAATGTAAAGAGAAATAATTCCAAAGAGTGTTTTTAATTTTTAGGGATTGTAAACTCCTTTTACTTTTATATAATAGGTTTTTGAAATCGTCGGGAAAACTGGGAGGCGGGGGATTTTTAATTGAGTGTTGACTCCCAATCCATAAGTCATTTCTTACAAATATATAGTCCGTTACGCATGACAAATCTCTTTACAATCATCTAAGATTGTTAGGTCAGCTTTTTGTAAAAGGGCAAAGTAATGGCTTGTTTGACTTGGGTGAATATCCCACCACATGTTCATTTTAGAGTTTGATGAGCTTTTGTTATTCTCTTTAAAAGGTTTGAATTCATAGGTCATTTGCATCTTTAACATGTTTTAAGCATGCATATCCTTTTTTAAGAAATCTCTATCTTAAAAAATTCCAAGCTATTAGGGTTGAACTAGCGGAATTTCCCAAACTTGGATTAAAATTTTTTTTTGTTCATTTGTGGTGTCTGAATTAATTTTCTATTCTTACATTTGCTATTGTTTTAAATTTTTCCATATTTAAACTCTAAAATTTTTATTTTGTTGTGATCTATTTGTCTTTTTTTTTATCGGATGAAGGAAAAGAGAAAACTCAAAGTTTTTATTTATGAAAAAGTATAAAAATAAAATGGAAATAAATGTAGAGAAAGATAATTCCCAAGGGTGTCTGTAATTTTTAGGGATTGTAAACTCCTTTCAGTTTTTATATATTAGGTTTTGCAATTGTCGGGAAAAGTGGGAAGCGGAGGATTTTTACCTGAGTGTTGACTTCCAATCCATAAGTCATTTCTTAAAAAAATATTGCCTGTTACACATTATAAATCACTTTACAATCATCTATGATTGTTAGGTCTGCGATTTGTACATGGGCAAATTAATGGTTTGTTTGACTGGGGTAAATATCGCCCCACACGTTCACTTGAGAATATAATGAGCATTTGTTATTTTCTTGTAAAGGTTTGGATCCATAGGTCCTTTTCATATTTAACATGTTTCAAACATGCATATCTAGTTTTAAAACATGAGTACAAGAAATCTCTTAGGGTTGAACAAGTGGAATTTCCCAAACTTGGAAAACAAAAGTTTTGTATTCATTTGTGGTGTGTGAATACATTTTCTTTACTTACATTTATTATTGTTTTAAAATTTTTCCGTACATCAACTCTAAAATTTTCATTTTGTTGTGATCTATTTACATTTTTTGTTTACGGAATGAAGGGAGAGCAAAAACTTAACGTTTTGATTTAAGAAAAAAGTATACATCTAAAATTGAAATGCACAATGCAGAAATGTAGAGAGAGATAATTCCAAAGAGTGTCTGTAACTTTTAGGGATTGTAAACTCTTTTTATTTTTTATATATTAGGTTTTGCAATCGTCGAGAAAAGGGAGAGGCGGGGGATTTTTAACAGAGTGTTGACTCCCAATCCATAAGTCATTTCTTACAAAAATAAAGCCCGTTATGCATGATAAATTACTTTACTATCATTTAAGATTGTTGGGTCAGCTTTTTGCAAATGGGCAAAATAATGGCTTGTTTGACTCGGGTAAATATCCCACCGCACGTTCACTTGAGAATGTATTCAGCGTTTGTTATTCTCTTTAAAAGGTTTGCATCCATAGGTAATTTGCATCTTTAACATGTTTCAAACTTGCATATTAATTTTTAAAACATGTGTAGAAGAAATCTCTTTCTTATAAAATTGCAAGCTTTTTGGGTTGAACTATTGGAATTTCCAAAATTTGGATAACAAAATTTTTTTGTTCTTTTGTGGTGTGAGAATAAAATTTTTGTACTTACATTTGTTATTGTTTTAAATTTATTCCATAAATAATTTCAAAATTTTCATTTTGTTATGATCTGTTTGCGAGATGAAGGGAGAGTGAAAACTCAAAATTTTGATTTAAGAAAAAAGTATACATCGAAAATGGAAATGCACATTGTGCAAATGTACTGAGAGATAATTCCAAAGAGTGTCTGTAGTTTTTAGGGATTGTAAACTCCTTTTAGTTTTTATATACTAGGTTTTGCAATCGTTGGGAAAAGTAGGAGGTGGGGGATTTTTAACTGAGTGTTGACTCCCAATCCATAAGTCATTTCCGAAAAAATTATAGCCCGTTACGCATGATAAATTACTTTACATTCATCTATGATTGTTAGGTCAGCTTTTTGTAAATGGGCAAAGTAATGGCTTATTTCACTCGGGTGAATATCCCACCGCATGTTCACTTTAGAATTTAATGTGTGTTTGTTATTCTCTTTAAAAGGTTTGGATCCATAGGTCATTTGCATATTTAACATGTTTCAAGCATGCATATCCATTTTTAAAACATGTGTAGCAGAGATCTCTTTCTTATAAAATTCCAAGCTATTAGGGTTGAACTAGCGAAATTTCCCTCACTTGGATAACAAAAAAATTTCGTTCATATGTTGTGTGTTAATAAATTTTCTTTATTTACATTTTTTATTGTTTTAAATTTTCCATACATAAACTCTAAAGTTTTCATTTTGTTGTGATCTATTTGTCTTTTTTGATTTAAGAAAAAAAATTACATATAAAATGGAAATAAATGTAGAGAGAGATAATTCAAAAGGGTGTCCATAATTTTTAGGGATTGTAAATTCCTTTTAGTTTTTATATATTAGATGTTGCAATCGTCGGTAAAAGGTGGAAGCGGGGGATTTTTACCTGAGTGTTGACTCCCATTCCATAAGTCATTTCTTAAAAAAATATTGCCCGTTACGCATTATAAATCACTTTACAATCATTTATGATTGTTAGGTCAGCTTTTTATAGATGGGCAAACTAATCGCTTGTTTGACTTGGGTAAATATCCCACCGCACGTTCACTTGAGAATTTAATGAGCCTTAGTTATTCTCTTGCAAAGGTTTGGATCCATAGGTTATTTGCATCTTTTACATCTTTCAAGCATGCATATCAATTTTTAAAACATGTGTAGAAGAAATCCCTTTCTTATAAAATTCCAAGCTATTAGGGTTGAACTAGTGCAATTTGCCAAACTTGGATAAGATAACTTTTGTGTTCATTTGTGGTGTGCGAATAAATTTTATTTACTTAAATTTGTTATTGTTTTAAATGTTTCCCATAAATAAACTTTAAAATTTTCATTTTGTTGTGATCTATTTGCCTTTTTTGTTTACGGGTTGAAAGGAGAGCAAAAACTTAAAGGTTTGATTTAAGAAAAAAGTATACATCTAAAATTGAAATGCACAGTGAACAAATGTAGATATAGATAATTCAAAAGAGTGTCTGTAATTTTAAGGGATTGTAAACTCCTATTAGTTTTTATATATTAGGTTTTGCAATCGTTAGGAAAAGGGGGAGGCAGGGGATTTTTAATTGAGTGTTGATTCCCAATCCTTAAGTAATTTCTTACCAAAATATAGTCTGTTACGTATGATAAATCACTTTTTAATCATCTATGATTGTTAGGTCACCTTTTTGTCAATGGGAAAAATAATGGCTTGTTTGACTCTGGTAAATATCCCACCGCATGGTCAGTTGAGAATTTAATAAGCGTTTATTATTCTCTTAAAAGGTTTGGATCCATAGGTCTTTTGCATCTTCACATTTTTCAAGCTTGCATATCCATTTTTAAAACATGTGTAGAAGAAATTTCTTTCTTATAAAATTCCAAGCTATTAGGGTTGTACTAGTGGAATTTCCCAAACTAGGATAACAAAATTTTGTGTTCAATTGTGGTGTGTGAATAAATTTTCTGTACTTACATTTGTTATTGTTTTAAATTTATTCCATACATAAACTCTAAAATTTTCATTTTGTTATGATCTATTTGCCTCTTTGTTTACGGGATGAAGGAAGAGTGAAAACTCAAAGTTTCGATTGAAGAAAAAAGTATACATCTAAAATGGAAATGCACAATGCACAAATGTACAAAGAAATAATTCCAAAGAGCGTCTGTAATTCTTATGGATTGTAAACTTCTTTTTGTTTTTATATATTGGGTTTTGCAAAGTCGGGAAAAGCGGGAGGCGGTGGATTTTTAACTGAGTGTTGACTCCCAATCCATAAGTCATTTCTTATAAAACATATAGCCCATTACGCATGATAAATCACTTTACAAGAAATCCCTTACTGATAAAATTCCAAGCTATTAGGGTTGAACTAATGGAATTTCCCAAAGTTGGATAAAAAATCTTTTGAGTTAATTTGTAGTGTGTGAATAAATTTTATTTACTTACATTGTTTTTTTTTTAAATTTTTTCCATACATAAACTCTAAAATTTTCTTTATGTTGTGATCTATTTACCTTTTTAGTCTACGGGATGAAGGGAGAGCGAAAACTCAAAGTTTTGATTAAAGAACGAAGTATACATCTAAATGGAAATGCACAATCCAAAAATGTAGAGAGATATAATTTCAAAGTGTGTCTGTAACTTTTAGGGATTATAAACTCCTTGTAGTTTTAAATATAAGGATTTCCAATCGTCGGGAAAAAAGGGAGGCTGGGGATTTTTAACTGAGTGTTGACTCGCAATCTATAAGTCATTTTTTAGAAAAATATAGCCCATTACGCATGATAAATCACTTTACAATCATCTATGACTGTTAGGTCAGGTTTTTGTAAATGGGAACAATATTGGCTTGTTCGACTCGGGAAAATATAGAACCGCAGGTTCACTTGTGAATTTAATGAGACTTTGTTATTTTCTTTAAAATATTTGGATACATAGGTCATTTTAATATTTAACATGTTTCAAGCATGCATATCCATTTTTAAGACATGAATAAAAGAAATCCCATTTCTTTAAAATTCCAATCTATTAGGGTTGAACAAGTGGAATTTCCCAAACATGGATAACAAAACATTTGTGTTCATTTGTGGTGTGTGAATAAATTTTCTTTTCTTACATTTGTTATTGTTTTAATATTTTTACATATATAAACTCTAAAATTTTCATTTTGTTGTGATCTATTTACATTTTTTGTTAATGGGATGAAGAGAGAGCGAAAACTCAAAGTTTTGATATAAGAAAAAAGTATCCAAAGAGTGTCTGTAACGTTTAGGGATTGTACACTCCTTTTATTTTTTATATATTAGGCTTTGCAATCGTCGGGAAAAGGGGAAGGCGGGGGATTTTTAATAGTGTTGACTCCCAATCTATAAGTCATTTCTTACAAAAATATAGCTCGTTATTCAAGATAAATAACTTTACAATCATCTATGATTGTTAGGTCCGTTTTTTTTCAATGGGCAATATAATGGCTTGTTTGACTCGGGTAAATATCCCACCACACGTTCACTTGAGAATTTAATGAGCGTTTGTTATTCTCTTTAAAAGGTTTGGATCCATAGGTCATTTGCATCTTTAACATGTTTCAAGCTTGCATAACCATTTTGAAGACATGTGTAGAAGAAATCTCTTTCTTATAAAATTCCCAGCTATTAGGGTTGAACTAGTGGAATTTCCCAAACTAGGATAACTAAAATTTTGTGTTCATTTGTGGTATGTTTATAAAATTTCTGTACTTACATTTGTTAATGTTATTTGTAGTGTGTTAATAAAATTTCTGTACTCACATTTCTTATTGTTATAAATTTATTCCATACATAAACTCTAAAATTTTAATTTTGTTATGGTCTATTTACCTTCTTTTTTTACGGGATGTAGGGAGAGCGAAAACCCAAAGTTTAGATTTTAGAAAAAAGTATTCATCTAAAATGGAAATGCACAATGCACAAATGTACAGAGAGATAATTCCAAAAAGTGTCTGTAATTTTTAGAGATTGTAAACTCCTTTTAGTTTTTTACATATTAGGTTTTGTAATCGTCGGGAAAAGGGGGAGGCGGGGGATTTTTACTTGAGTGTTGACTCCCAATCCATAAGTTATTTCTTAAAAACATATTGCCTGTTACGCATTATAAGTCACTTTACAATCATCTATGATTGTTAGGTCAACCTTTTGTTAATGGGCAAAATAGTGGCTTGTTTAACTCAGGTAAATATCCCACTGCATGTTCAGTTGAGAATTTAATGAGCCTTTGTTATTCTCTTTAAAAGGTTTGGATCCATAGGTTATTTGCATCTTTAACATATTTCAAGCATGCATATCCATTTTTAAAACATGTGTAGAAGAGATCCCTTTCTTATAAAATTTCAAGCTATTAGGGTTGAACAAGTGGAATATGCCAAACTTGGATAACAAAACTTTTGTGTACATTTGTGGTGTGTGAATAAATTTTCTTTACTTAAATTTGTTATTGTTTTAAATTTTTTCCATACATAAACTCTAAAATTTTCATTTTTTTCTGATCTATTTGCCTTTTTTGTTTACGAGATGAAGGGAGTGCAAAAACTTAAAGGTTTGATATAAGAAAAAAGTATACATCTAAAATGGAAATGCACAATGAACAAATGTAGAGAGAGATAATTCCAAAGAGTGTCTGTAATTTTTAGGAATTCTAAACTCCTTTTAGTTTTTATATATTAGGTTTTGCAATCATCGGAAAAAGGGGAAGGGGGGGGGGGGGGATTTTTAACTGAGTGTTGACTCCCAATCCATACGTTATTTCATACAAAAAGGGGGGGGGGGGGGGGGGGGGGGAGATCTCTTTCTTATAAATTCCAAGCTATTAGGGTTGAACTAGTGGAATTTCCCAAACTTGGATAACAAAAATTTGGAGTTCATTTGTGGTGGGTTAATAAAATTTTTGTACTTACATTTGATATTTTTATAAATTTTTTTCTTACATAAACTCTTAAATTTTCATTTTGTTATGATCTATTAGCCGTTTTTTTACAGGATGAAGGGAGAGCGAAAACTCAAAGTATAGATTTAAGAAAAAAGAATACAACTAAAATGGAAATGCACAAAGCACAAATATAGAGAGAGATAATTCCAAAGAGTGTCTGTAATTTTTTGGGATTGTAAACATTTTTTTTTTATATTAGGTTTTCAATTGTCAAGAATAGGGGGAGGCGGGGGATTTTTAACTGAATGTTGGGTCCCAATCCATAAGTCATTTCCTAAAAAAATATATCCCTTTATGCATGATAAATCACTTTAAAATCATCTATGATTGTTAGGTCAGCTTTTTGTAAATCGGCAAAAAAATGGCTTGTTTGACTGGGGTAAATAACCGCAAGTTCACTTGAGAATTTAATGAGCATTTTTTATTCTCTTTAAAAGGTTTGGATCCATAGGTCATTTGCATCTTTAATATGTTTCAAGCTTGCATATCCATTTTTAAAACATGTGAGGAAGAAATCTCTTTCTTATAAAATTCCAAGCAAATAGGGTTGAACTAGTGGAATTTCAAAAACTTGGATAACAAAAATTTTGTGTTCATTTGTGGTGTGTGAATAAATTTTCTATACTTACTTTTTTTATTGTTTTAAATTTATTCCATACATAAACTCTAAAATTTTCATTTTTTCTACTTGCCTTTTTTGTTTACGTGATGAAGGGAGAGCGAAAACTCAAAAGTTTTGATTGAGGAAAAAAGTATACATCTAAAATGAAAAGGCACAATGCACAAATGTTCAGATAGATAATTCAGAAGAGTGTCTGTAATTTTTAGGAGTTATAAACTCCTTTTAGTTTTAATATATTAGGTTTTGCAATCGTCGAAAAAAGTGGTAGGCTAGGGATTTTTAACTGAGTGTTGACACCCAATCCATAAGTCATTTCCTGGAAACATATAGCCCGTTACGCTTGATAAATAACTTTACAATCATCTATGATTGTTAGGTCATCTTTTTGTAAATGGGCAAAGTAATGGGTTGTTTGACTCGGGTGAATATTCCACCGCATGTTCACTTTAGAATTTAATGTGCGTTTGTTATTCTCTTTAAAAGGTTTGGATCCATAGGTCATTTGCATATTTAACATGTTTCAAGCACGCATATCCATTTTTAAAACATGTGTTGAAGAGATCTCTTTCTTATAAAATTCCAAGCTATTAGGGTTGAACTAGCGGAATTTCCCTAACTTGGATAACAAAAAACTTTCATTCATATGTTGTGTGTGAATAAATTTTCTTTACTTACATTTGTTATTGTTTTAAATTTGCCCATACATAAACTCTAAAATTTTCATTTTGTTGTGATCTATTTGTCTTTTTTGTTTACGGGATGAAGGGAGAGAGAAAACTCAAAGTTTTGATTAAAGAAAAAAGATTACATATAAAATTGAAATAAATGTAGAGAGAGATAATTCAAAAGAGTTTTCATAATTTTTAGGGATTGTAAATTCCTTTTAGTTGTTATATATTAGATTTTGCAATCGTCGGTAAAAGGTGGAGGTGGGGAATTTTTACCTGAGTGTTGACTCCCATTCCATAAGTCATTTCTTGAAAAAATATTGCCCGTTACGCATTATAAACCACTTTACATTCATCTATGTTTGTTAGGTCAGCCTTTTATAGATGGGCAAACTAATCGCTTGTTTGACTCGGGTAAATATACCACCGCACGTTCACTTGAGAATTTAATGAGCCTTAGTTATTCTCTTTCAAAGGTTTGGATCCATAGGTTATTTGCATCTTTAACATCTTTCAAGCATGCATATCCATTTTTAAAACATGTGTAGAAGAAATCCCTTTCTTATAAAATTCCAAGCTATTAGGGTTGAACTAGTGGAATTTGCCAAACTTGGATAAGAAAACTTTTGTGTTCATTTGTGGTGTGTGAATAAATTTTATTTACTTAAATTTTTTATTTTTTAACTGGTTTCCATAAATAAACTTTAAAATTTTCATTTTTTTGTGATCTATTTGTCTTTTTTGTTTACGGGTTGAAAGGAGAGCAAAAACTTAAAGGTTTGATTTAAGAAAAAAGTATACATCTAAAATGGAAATGCGCAATGAACAAATGTAGAGATAGATAATTCAAAAGAGTGTCTGTTATTTTTAGGGATTGTAAACTCCTTTTAGTTTTTATATATTAGGTTTTGCAATAGTTGGGAAAAGGGGGAGGCGGGGGATTTTTAACTGAGTGTTGACTCCGAATCCATAAGTAATTTCTTACCAAAATATAGCCCATTACGTATCATAAATCACTTTTCAATCATCTATGATTTTTAGGTCAGCTTTTTGTCAATCGGGAAAATAATGGCTTGTTTGACTCTGGTAAATGTCCCACCGCACGGTCACTTGAAAATTTAATGAGCGTTTATTAATCTCTTCAAAAGATTTGGATCCATAGGTCTTTTGCATCTTTAACATGTTTCAAGCTTGCATATCCATTTTTAAAACATGTGTAGAAGAGATTTCTTTCTTATAAAATTCCAAGCTATTGGGGTTGTATTAGTGGAATTTCCCAAACTTGGATAACAAAATTTTGTGTTCATTTGTGGTGTGTGAATAAATTTTCTGTACTTACATTTTTTATTGTTTTAAATTTATTCCATACATAAACTCTAAAATTTTTATTTTGTTATGATCTATTTGCCTCTTTGTTCACAGGATGAAGGAAGAGTGAAAACTCAATGTTTTGATTGAAAAAAAAAGTATACATCTAAAATGGAAATGCACAATGCACAAATGTACACAGAGATAATTCCAAAGAGTGTCTATAATTCTTATAGAATGCAAACTTCTTTTTGTTTTTATATATTGGGTTTTGCAAAAGTCGGAAAAAGCGGGAGGCGGGGATTTTTAACTGAGTGTTGACTCCCAATCCATAAGTCATTTCTTAGAAAAAATATAGCCCATTATGCAGGATAAATCACTTTATAATCATCTATGATTGTTAAATCAGCTTGTTGTAAATGGGCAAAGTAATGGCTTGTTTGACTCGGGTAAATATCCCACCACATGTTCACTTTAGAATTTAATGAGCGTTTGTTATTCTCTTTAAAAGGTTTGGATCCATAGGTCATTTGCATATTTAACATGTTTCAAGCATGCATATCCATTTTTAAAACATGTGTACAAGAGATCTCTTTCTTATAAAATTCCAAGCTATAGGGTTGAAGTAGCGGAATTTCCAAAGCTTGGATAAATTTTTTTTTTGTTCTTTTGTGGTGTGTGAATAAATTTTCTTTTCATACATTTGTCATTGTTTTAAATTTTTCCATACAAAAATTCTAAAATTTTCATTTTGTTGTGATGTATTTGTCTTTTTTTTTTTTTACAGGATGAAGGGAGAGGGAAAACTCAAAGTTAGGATTTTAGAAAAAAGTATACTTATAAAATGGAAATAAATGTAGAGAGGGATAATTCCAAACTCCTTTATGTTTTTATATATTAGGTTTTGCAATCGTCGGGAAAAGGGGGAGGCGGGGGATTTTTACCTGAGTGTTGATTCCCAATCCATAAGTCATTTCTTAAAAAAATATTGCTCGTTAGACATTATAAATCACTTTACATTCATCTATGATTGTTAGGTCAGCCTTTTGTAAATGGGCAAAATAATAGCTTGTTTGACTGGGGTAAATATCCCACCACATGTTCACTAGAGAATTTAATGAGCATTTATTATTTTCTTTAAAAGGTTTGGATCCATAGGTCATTTGCATATTTAACATGTTTCACGCATGCATATCTATTTTTAAAATATGAGTAGCATAAATCCCTTATAAAATTCCAAGCTATTAGGGTTCAACTAATAGAACTTCCCAAACTTGGATAAAAAATCTTTTGAGTTAATTTGTGGTGGGTGAATAAATTTTCTTTACTTAAATTTTTTTTTATAAATTTTTTCCATAATTTTAAAATATTATTTTTTGCAATCATCGGGAAAAGGGGGAGGCAGGGGATTTTTACTTGAGTGCTGACTCCCAATCCATAAGTCATTTTGAAAAAATATTGCTTGTTACGCATTATAAATCACTTTACAATCATCTATGATTGTTAGGTCAATCTTTTGTTAATGGGAAAAATAATGGCTTGTTTGACTTGGGTAAATATCCCACCGCACGTTGACTTGAGAATATAATGAGTATTCTCTTTAAAAGGTTGGGATCCATAGGTTTTTGCATGTTTAACATGTTTCAAGCATGCATATCCATTTTTAAAACATGTGTAGAAGAAATCCTTTTCTTAAAAAATTCCAAGCTATTAGGGTTGAACAAGTAGAATTTGCCAAACATGGATAAAAAAACTTTTGTGTTCAGTTGTGGTGTGTGAATAAATTTTTTGTACTTACATTTGTTATTGTTTTAATTGTTTTCTATGCATAAACTCTAAAATTTTCATTTTGTTGTGATCTATTTGCCTTTTTTGTTTTCGAGATGAAGGGAGACCAAAAACTTAAAGGTTTGATATAAGAAAAAATTATACATCTAAAATGGAAATGCACAATGAACAAAAGTAGAGAGAGATAATTCCAAAGAGTGTCTGTAATTTTTAGGGATTGTAAGCTCCTTTTAGTTTTTATATATTAGGTTTTGCAATCGTCAGGAAAAGGGGAGGCGGGGGATTTTTAAAATAGTGTTGACTCCCAATCCATAAGTCATTTCTTACAAAAATATAGTCCGTTACGCATGATAAATCACTTTAAAATCACCTATGATTGTTAGGTCAGCTTTTTGTAAATCTACAAAATAATGGTTTGTTTGACTCGGGTAAATATCCCAACGCATCTTCACATGAGAATTTAATGAGCGTTTGTTATTCTCTTGAAAGGGTTTGGATCCATAGGTCATTTTCTCCTTTAACATGTTTCAAGCATGCATATCTATTTTTAAAACATGTGCAAGAAATCCCTTTCTTATAAATTCAGAGCTATTAGGGTTGAACTAGTGGAATTTTCCAAACATGGATAACACAACTTTTGTGTTCATTTGTGGTGTGTGAAGAAATTATCTTTACTTACATTTTTTTTTGTTTTAAATTTTTTCCATATAGATACTCAAAAATTTTCAATTTGTTGTGATCTACTTGCCATTTTTGTTTACGGGATGAAGGGAGAGCAAAACCTCAAACTTTAAATTTAAGAAAAAAGTATACATCTAAAATTCAAAAAAAAATGTAGAGAGAGGTAATTCCAATGAGTGTCTTTATTTTTTAGGGAATGTAAAATCCATATAATTTTTATCTATTAGGTTTCGTAATTGTCGGGAAAAGGGGGAGGCGAGGGATTTTTACCTGAGTATTGACTCTGAAACCATATGTTATTTCTTAATAAAATCTTGCCCGTTACGCATGATAAATCACTTCACAATCATCTATGATTGTTAGGTCAGCCTTTTGTAAATGGGCAAAATAATGGCTTGTTTGACTCAGGTAAATATCCCACCACACGTTCACTTGAGAATGTAATGAGCCTTTGTTATTCGCTTTAAAAGGTTTGGATCCATAGGTCATTTACATCTTTAACATGTTTCAAGCATGCATATCCATTTTTAAAACATGTGTAGAAGAAATCCCTTTCTTATAAAATTCCAAGCTATTAGGGTGGGTTGAACAAGTGGAATTTGCCAAACTTGGAAAACAAAACTTTTTTGTTCGTTTGTGGTGTGTGAATAAATTTTCTTTACTTATATTTTTTATTTTTTTAAATGTCTTCCATTATTAAACTCAAAAATTTTCATTTGGTTGTGATCTGTTTGCCGTTTTTTTTTTACGGGATGAAGGGAGAGCGAAAACACAAAGTTTTGATTTAAGAAAAAAGTATACATCTAAAATTGAAAAAAAATGTAGAGAGAGATGATTCCAAAGAGTGACTATATTTTTTTGGGATTGTAAACTCCTTTTAGTTTTTATAAATTAGGTTTTGCAATCGTCGGGAAAATGGGGAGGCGTGGGAATTTTAAATAAGTGTTGACACCCAAACCATAAGTCATTTCTTACAAAAATATAGCCCGTTAGGGATGATAAATCACTTTACAATCATCTATGATTTTTAGGTCTGCTTTTTGTAAATGGATAAACTAATGGCTTGTTTGAGTTAGGTACATATCCCACCGCACATTCACTTGAGAATTTAATGAGCGTTTGTTATTCTCTTTAAAAGGTTTGAATTCATAGGTCATTTGCATCTTTAACATGTTTCAAGCATGCATATCCATTTTTAAAACATGTGTAGAGGAAATCTCTTTCTTATAAAACTCTAAGCTACTAGGGTTGAACTAGTGGAATTTCCCTAACTTAGATAATAATAAATTTGTGTTCATTTGTGGTGAGTGAAGAAATTTTCTTCACTTACATTTGTTATTGTTTTACATTTTTTCCATACATAAACTATAAAATTTTCATTTTGTTGTGATCTATTTGCTTTTTTGTTTATGAGATAATGGGAGAGCAATAACTCAAAGTTTTGATTTAAGAAAAAAGTATACATAAAAAAATGAAATGCATAATGCACAAATGTAGAAAGAGATAATTCCAAAGAGTGTCAGTAATTTTTAGGGATTGTAAAATCCTTTTAGATTTTATATATTAGGTTTTGCAATCGGTGGAAAAAGGGGGAGGCGGGGGATTTTTAACTGAATGTTGACTCCATATCCACAAGTCATTTATTAAAAAAATATAGCCCGTTACGCATGATTAATCACTTTACAATCGTCTATGATTGTTAGGTCAGCTTTTTGTAAATGGGAAAAATAATGACTTGTTTAACTCTGTAATTATCCCACTGCACGTGCACTTGAGAATTTAATGAGCGTTTGTTATTCTCTTAAAAAGGATTGGATCCATAGGTCATTTGCATCTTTAAAATGTTTCCAGCATTCATATCCATTTTTTAAACATGTGTAGAAGAAATCCCCTTCTTATAAAATTCCAAGCTATTAGGGTTGAAACTAGTGGAATTTCCCAAATTTGGATAACAAAACTTTTGTGTTCATTTGTGGTGTGTGAATAAATTTTCATTACTTACATTTGTTATTATTTTAAAATTTTTCCATACATAAACTTAAAAATTTTCATTTTGTTGTGATCTTTTTGCCTTTTTTGTTTACGAGATGAAGGGAGAGCAAAAACTCAAAGTTTTCATTTCAGAAAAAAGTATACATCTAAAATCAAAATGCACAATGGACAAATGTAGAGAGAGATAATTCCAAAGAGTGTCTGTAATTTTTAGGGATTGTAAGCTCCTTTTAGTTTTTATATATGAGGTTGTCCAATCGTCGGGAAAAGGGGGAGGCGGGAGATTTAAAAAAATATGATTGTGAGGTCAGCTTTTTGTAAATGGGCAAAATAATGGCTTGTTTGACTCAGGAAAATATCCCACTACACCTTCAATTGAGAATTTAATGAGTGTTTATTATTCTCTTTAAAAGGTTTGTTCCATAGGTGATTTGCATTTTTATCATGTTTCAAGCATGTATATCCATTTTAAAAACATGTGTAGAAGAAATCCCTTTCTTATAAAATTTCTAACTATTAGGGTTGAAACTAGTGGAATTTCCAAAACTTGGATAACTACACTTTTGTGGTCAATTGTGGTATGTGAATAAATTTTATTTACATACATTTGTTATTGTTTTAAATTTTTTCTATACATAAACTTCTAAATTTTAATTATTGTGTGATCTATTTGCCTTTATTGTTTACGGGATGAAGGGAGAGTGAAAACTCAAAGTTTCAATTTTAGAAAAAAGTATACATCTAAAATGCCAATGCACAATACACAAATGTAGAGAGAGATAATACAAAAGATTGTCTATAATTTTTAGGGATTGTAAACTCCATTTAGTTTTTATATAATAGGTTTTGCAATTGTTGGGACAAGGGGGAGGTGAGGGATTTTTAACAGTGTTGACTCCCAATCTATAAATCATTTCTTACAAAAATATAGCCCGTTACTTATGATAAATAACTTTACAATCATCTAGGATTGTTAGGTCAGCTTTTTGTAAATGGGCAAAGTAATGGCTTGTTTGACTCGGGTAAATATCCCACCGCACGTTCACTTGAGAATTTGATGAGCGTTTGTTATTCTATTTAAAAGGCTTGGATCCATAGGTCATTTGCATCTTTAACATGTTTCAAGCATGCATAACCATTGTTAAAATATGTGTAGAAGAATTCTCTTTCTTTTAAAATTCAGCGATTAGGGTTGAACTAATGGAATTTCCCAAACGTGGATAACAAAACTTTTGTGTTCATTTATGTTGTGTGATTAAATTTTCTTTACTGAAATTTGTTATTCTTTTAAATTTTTTCCATACATAAACTCTTAAATTTTTATTTTCTTGTGAGCCATTTGCCTTTTTTGTTTAGGGATGAATGGAGTACGAAAACTTAAAGTTTTGATTTAATAAAAAAGTAGACTTCTAAAATGGAAATGCACAATGCACAAATGTAGAGAGGGATAATTCCAAAGAGAGTGTGTAATTTTTATTGATTGTAAATTCCTTTTAGATTTTATATATGAGGTTTTGCAATCGTCTGGAAAAGGGAGAGGCTGGGGATTTTTAACTGAATGTTGACTCCCAATCCATAAGTCATTTCTTACAAAAATAAAGCCTGTTATGCATGATAAATCACTTTACAATCTTCAATGATTGTTAGGTCAACTTTTTGTAAATGGGCAAAATAATAGCTTGTTTGACTCTGGTAAATATCCAACTGCACGTTCACTTGAGAATTTAATGAATGTTTGTTATTCGCTTTAAAAGGATTGGATCCATAGGTCATTTGCATATGTAAAATGTTTCAAGCATTCATATCCATTTTTTAAAAAATGTGTAGAAGAAATCCCTATCTTATAAAATTCCAAGTTATTAGGGTTGAAACTAGTGGAATTTCCAAAACATGGAAAAAAAATTTCATGTTCGTTTGTGTTGTGTGAAAAAATTTTCTTTACTTATATTTGTTATTGTTTTAAATTTTTTTCATATATAAACTGTAATATTTTCATTTTGTTGTTCTCTATTCTCCTTTTTTGTTTATGGGATGAAGGGAGAGCAAAAACTCAAAGTTTTGATTCAAGAAAAAAGTATACCTCTAAAGTGGAAATGCACAATGCAGAAATGTAGAGAGAGATAATTCCAAAGAATGTCTGTAATTTTTAGGGATTGTAATCTATTTTTAGTTTTTATATATTCGGTTTTCGAATAGTCAGGAAAAGGGGGAGGCGGGGGATTTTTAACTGAGTGTTGACTCCCGATCCACAAATCATTTCTTACAAAAATATAGCCCGTTACGCATGATAAATAACTTTATAATCATCTATGACTGTCAGGTCAGCTTTTTGTAAATGGCCAAAATAGTGGCTTGTATGAATCGGGTAAATATCCCACCACATGTTCACTTGAAAATTTAATGAGCGTTTGTTATTCTCTTTAAAAGGTTTGGATCCATAGGTCATTTGAATCTTTAACATGTTAGAAGCATGCATAAACATTTTTAAAACAAGTGTAGAAGAAATCCTTTTCTTTTAAATTCCAAGCTATTAGGGTTGAAGTAGTGGAATTTCCCAAACTTGGATAACAAAAATTTTGTGTTCATTTGTGGTGTGTGAATAAATTTTCTTTACTTACATTTTTGTTGTTTTAAATTTTTTCCATACCTAAATTAAATTTTTTGTTTGTTGTGATCTATTTGCTTTTTTGTTTACGGGATGAAGGGAGAGCGAAAACTCGAAGTTTTAATTTAAGAAAAAAGCATACATAAAAAATTGTAATGCCCAATGAAAAAATGTAGAGAGAGATAATTCCAAAGTGTGTATGTAATTTTTTGGGAATGTAAACATCTATTAGTTTTTATATATTAGGTTTTGCAATGGTTAGGAAAAGGAAGAGGCGGGGGATCTTTAACTGAGTGTTGACTCCCAATCCATAAGTCATTTCTTTCAAAAATATAGCTTGTTACACTTGATAAATCACTTTACAATCATCTATGATTGTTAGGTCAGATTTTTGTAAACGGGCCAAATAATGCCTTGTTTGACTTGGGTAAATATCCCACCGCCCGTTCACTTGAGAATTTATTGAGAGTTTCTTATTCTCTTAAAAAAGTTTGGATCCATAAGTCATTTGCTTCTTTAACATGTTTCAAGCACGCATATCCCTTTTTAAACATGTGTAGAAGAAATCCATTTCTTATAAAATTCCAAACTATTAGGGTTGAACTAGTGGAATTTCCCAAACTTGGATAACAAAACTTTTGAGTTCATTTGTGTTGTGTCATTAAATTTTCTTTACATACATTTTTTTTTGTTTTAATTATTTTCCAAACATTAACTCTAAAATTTTCATTTTGTAGTGATCAATTTGCCTTTTTTGTTTGCGGGATGAATGGAGAGCGAAAACTCAAAGTTTTGATTTAAGAAAAAAGTATACATCTAAAAACGAAATGCACAATGAACAAATGTAGTGAGAGAAAATTCCAAAGAGTGTCTGTAATTTTAAAGGATTGTAAATTCCTTTTAGATTTGATATATTAGTTTTTGCAATCGTCGGGAAAAAGGGGGAGGCGGGGGATTTTTAACAGAATGTTAATTCCCAATCCATAAGTCATTTCTTACAAAAATATAGCCCGTTACGAATGATAAGTCACTTTACAATCATCTCTGATTGTTAGGTCAGCTTTTTGTAAATGGGCAAAATAATGGCTTGTTTGACTCAGGAAAATATCCCACTGCACATTCACTTGAGAATTTAATGAGCGGTTGTTATTCTCTTTAAAAGGATTGGATCCATAGGTCATTTGCATATATAAAATGTTTCAAGCATTCATATCCATTTTTTAAACATCTGTAGAAAAAATCCATTTCTTATAAAATTCCAAGCTATTAGTGTTGAAACTAGTGGAATTTTCCAAACTTGGATAACAAAACTTTTGTGTTCATTTGTGGTGTGTGAATAAATTTTCTTGACTTACATTTTTTATCGTTTTAAATTTTTTTCATACCTAAAATTTTTATTTTGTTGTGATCTATTCCCCTTTTTTGTTTATGGGATGAAGAGAGAGCGGAAACTCAATGTTTTGATTAGATAAAAAAGTATACGTCTGAAATGGAAATGCACAAAGCACAAATGTAGAGAGAGATAATTCCAAAGTGTGCCTGTAATTTTTAGGGATTGTAAACTCCTATTAGTTTTTATATATTACGTTTTGCAATCGTTGCGAAAAGGGGGTGTCCGGGGATTTTTAACAGAGTGTTGACTCCCAATCCATAAGTCTTTTCATACAAAAATATAGCCCGTTATGCATGATCAATCACTTTACAATGGTCAGCTTTTTGTAAATGGGAAAATAATGGCTAGTTTGACTCGGGTCAATCTCCCATTGCACGTTCGCTTGAGAATTTAATGAGCGTTTGTTTCTCGCTTTAAAAGGTTAGGATCCATAGGTCATTTTAATCTTTAACATGTTTCAAGCGTGCATATCCATTTTTAAAACATGTGTAGAAGAAATCCCTTTCTAATTAAATTCCAAGCTATTAGGGTTGAAGTAGTGGAATTTCCCAAACTTGGATAACAAAAGTTTTGTGTTCATTTGTGGTGTGTGAGTAAATTATCTTTACTTACATTTGTTATTGTTTTAAATTTTTTCCATAC
This sequence comes from Aristolochia californica, assembly GCF_029961685.1. Lineage (NCBI taxonomy): Eukaryota > Viridiplantae > Streptophyta > Magnoliopsida > Piperales > Aristolochiaceae > Aristolochia > Aristolochia californica. Next base: position 30,326,270 of record NW_027182214.1, on the reverse strand, counting down.
ATAAACTCTATAATTTTCTCTTTGTTGTGATCTATTTGCCTTTTTTGTTTATGGGATGAAGGGAGAGCGAAAAACTCAAAGTTTTGATTTAAGAAAAATTATACTTCTAAAATGGAAATGCACAATGCACAAATGTAAAGAGAGATAATTCCAAAGAGTGTCTGTAATTTTTAGGTATTGTAAACTCCTTTCAGTATTAATATATTGCAATCATTGGGAAATGGGGGTGGTGGGGGATTTTTAACAGAGTGTTGACTCCCAATCCATAAGTCCTTTCTTACAAAAATATAGCCCATTATGCATGATCAATCACTTTACTATCATCTATGATTGTTATAGGTCAGCTTTTTGTAAATGGGAAAAAAATGGCTAGTTTGACTCGGGTAAATCTCCCACCGCATGTTCACTTGAGAATTTAATGAGCATTTGTTATTCTAACTAAAAGGTTTGGATCCATAGGTCGTTCGAATCTTTAACATGTTTCAAGCATGCATATCCATTTTTAAAATATTCTCAGGAGAAATTCCTTTCTTAAAAAATTCCAAGCTATAAGGGTTGAATTAGTGGAATTTCCCAGACTTGGATGACAACTTTTGTGTTCATTTGTGGTGTGTGAATAAATTTTCTTTACTTACATTTGTTATTGTTTGAAATTTTTTCCATATATAAACTCTAAATTTTCATTTTGTTGTGATCAATTTGCCTTTTTTGTTTACGGCAAGAAGGAAAAATGAAAACTCAAAGTTATGATTTATGAAAATAGTATACATCCAAATTGGAAATGCACAATGCACAAATGTAGAGAGAGATAATTCCAAAATGTGTCTGCAATTTTTTAGGGATTGCAAACTCCTTTTAGTTTTTTTATATTAGGTTTCGAAATCGTCAGGAAAAGGGAGAGGCGGGAGATTTTTAACTCCGTGTTGACTCCCAATCCATAAGTCATCTCTTAAAAAAATATAGCCCGTTACACATGATATATCACTTTACAATCATCTATGATTGTTAGTTTAGCTTTTTGTAAATGGGCAAAATAATGGCTTATTTGACTCGAGTAAATATCCCACCGCACGTTCACTTAAGAATGTAATGAGACTTTGTTATTCTCTTTAAAAGGTTTGGATCAATTGGTCATTTGTATCTTTAACATGTTTCAAGCATGCATATCCATTTTTAAAACATGTGTAGAAGAAATCCCTTTCTTATAAAATTCCAAGCTATTAGGGTTGAAATAGTGGAATTTCCCAAACTTGGATAACAAAACTTTTGTGTTCGTTTGTGGGGTGTGATTCAATTTTCTTTACTTCTATTTTTTATTGTTTTATTTTTTTTCATACATAAACACTAAAATATTTATTTTTTTGTGATCTATTTGCGTTGTTTGTTTACGGGATGAAGGGAGAGTGAAAACTCAAAATTTTCATTTAAGAAAAGAGTATACATCTAAAATAGAAATGCACAATGCACAAATGTGGAGAGAGATAATTCCTAACAGTGTCTGTAACTTCTTGGGATTGTATACTCCATTTAGTTTTTATATATTAGGTTTTGTAATATTTGGGAAATGGGAGAGGGGGCGGATTTTTACTTGAGTGTTGACTCCAAATCCATAAGTCATTTCTTTCAAAAACATAGCCTGTTACGGTTGATAAATCACTTTACAATCATCTATGATTGTTAGGTCAGCTTTTTGTAAATGGGCAAAAAAATGGCTTGTTTGACTCGGGCAAATTTCCCACCGCACGTTCACCTGAGAATTTAATGAGTGTTTTTTATTCTCTATAAATGGTTTGGATCCATAGGTCATTTTCATCTAACATGTTTCAAGCATGCATATCCATTTTTAAATCATGTGTAGAAGAAATCTATTTCTTATAAAATTCCAAGCTGTTATGGTTGAACTACTGGAATTTCCCTAACTTGGATAACAAAAGTTTTGTGTTCATTTGTGGTGTGTCATTAAATTTTATTTTCATACATTTATTTTTGTTTTAAATTTTTTCAAAACATAAAATCTAAAATTTTCATTTTGTTGTGATCAATTTGCCCTTTTTGTTTACGAGAAGAATGGAGAGCGAAAACTCAAAGTTTTCATTTAAGAAAAAAGTATACATCCAAAATAGAAATGCACAATGCACAAATGTAGAGAGAGATGATTTCAAAGTGTGTCTATAATTTTTAGGGATTGTAAAGTCTTTCTAGTTTTTATATATTAGGTTTTGCAATCGTCGGGAAAAGTGGGGGGGGGGGGGGGGGGGGGGGGGGGTGTGGATTTTTAATTGAGAGTTGACTCCCAATCCCTAAGTCATTTCTTAAAAAAATATAGCCCGTTATGCATCATTGACCAATAAATCACTTTACAAATCATCTAGGATTATTAGGTAAGCTTTTTGCAAACGGGAAAAAATAATGGCTTGTCTGAGTCGGGTAAATATCCCACCTCATGTTCATTTGAGAATTTAATAAGGTGTTGATCCATAGGTCATTTCTATCTTTAACATGTTTCAATCATGCATATCCATATTTAAAACATTTGTAGGATCAATTAGAAATCTCTCTTTTAAAATTTCAAGCTATTAGGGTTGTACTGGTGGAATTTCCCAAAATTGGATATTAAAACTTTCTTGTTCATTTGTTGTGTGTGAATAAATTTTCTTTCCTTACATTTGTTGTTGTTGTAAACTTTTTGCGTTTGTCTTGCCTTTTTGTTCACGATATAAAGGGAAAAAGTGAAAACTCAAGTTTTGGTTTAAGAAAAAAGAAGACATCTAAAATTGAAATGCCCAAATGTAGAGAGAGATAATTCCAAAAAGTGTCTGTAATTTTTAGGGATTATAAACTTTTTCTAGTTTTTATATATTTGGTTTTGCAATCGTCGGGAAAAATGGGTGGCGGGGGATTTTTAACTGAGTGTTGACTCCCAATCCATAAGTCATTTCATACAAAAATTTAGCCCATTACGAATCATTGACTGATAAATCACTTTACAAATCATTTATGATTGTTAGGTCAGCTTTTTGCAAACGGGCAAAATAATGACTTGTTTGATTCGGGTAAATATCGCAACGCAAGTTCACTTGAGAATTTAATGAGATTTGGATTCATTGGTCATTTCCTTGTTTAACATGTTTCAAGATTGCATATGCATATTTAAAATATGTGTACGTTCAATTAGAAATCACTCTCTTAAAATATTCCAAGCTATTAGGGTTGATCTAGTGGAATTCTCCAAACTTGGATATCAAAATTTTCGTGTTCATTTGTGGTGTGTGAATAAATTTTTTTTACTTACATTTATTGTTGTTTTAAATTTTTTGCATACATAAACTTCAAAATTTTCATTTTGTTGTGATCTGTTTGCCTTGTCTTTATGTTCACGATATAAAGGGAAAAAGTGAAATATCATGTTTTGATTTAAGAAAAAAGTATACAAGTAAAAGGGAAATGCACAAATGTTGAGTGAGATAATTCCAAAAAGTATCTGTAATTTTTATAGATTTTATACTCTTTCTGGTTTTTATATATTTCATTTTGCAATCGTCGGGAAATGGGGGTGGCGGGGACTTTTTAAGTGAGTGTTGACTCCCAATCCATAAGTCATTTCTTACAAAAATATAGCCCGTTACGCATGATTGACCAATAAATCACTTTACAAATCATCTATGATTGTTAGGTCAGCTTTTTGCAAACGGGCAAAATAATGGCTTGTTTGACTCGGTTATATATTCCACCGAACGTTCACTTCAAAATTTAGTGACGTTAGGATTCATATGTCATTTGCATCTGCAACATGTTTCAAGCATGCATATCCATAGTTAAAACATGTGTTGGATCAATTAGAAATCTCTCTCTTATAAAATTCCAAGTTATTAGGGTTGAACTTGTAATATTTCCCAAACTTGGATTTTAAAACTTTCGTGTTTATTTGCGGTGTCTGAATAATTTTTTTGTACTTACATTTGTTTTTGTTTTAATTTTTTTGCATACATGAACTCCAAAATTTTCATTTTGTTCACGAGATAGAGGGAAAAAGTGAAAACTCAAGTTTTTATTTAAGAAAAATGTATTCATCTAAAACATAAATGAAGAAATGAAGAGAGAGATAATTAAAAAAAGTGTATGTAATTTTTAAGGATTGTAAACTCTTTCTTGTTTTTATATCTTAGGATTTGCAATCGTCAGGAAAAGAGGGAGATGGGGGATTTTTAACTGAATATGGACTCCCAATCCGTAAGTCATTCTTAAAAAAATATAGCCCATTACGCATGATTGACTTATAAATCACTTTACAAATCATTTATGATTGTTTGGTAAGCTTTTTGCAAATGGGCCAAATAATGGCTTGTTTGACTTAGGTAAATATCCCACCGCATGTTCACTTGAAAATTTAATAAGGTGTTGATCCATAGGTCATTTGCATCTTTAACTTGTTTCAAGCATGCATATCCATATTTAAAACATGTGTAGGATCAATTAGAAATCTCTCTCTTTTAAAATTCCAAGCTATTATTGTTGTACTAGCGGAATTTTCCAAACTTGGATATCAAAACTTTCTTGTTCATTTGTAGCGTGTGAATAAATTTTCTTTACTTACATTTTTTGTTGTTTTAAATTTTTTGCATACTTAAACTCCAAATTTTTTATTTTGTTCTGATCTGTTCGTCTTGTGTTTTGTTCACGATATAAAGGGAAAAAGTGAAAACTCAAGTTTTGGTTTAAGAAAAAAGAATTCATCTAAAATAGAAATGCACAAATGTAGAGAGAGATAATTCCAAAAAGTGTCTGTAATTTTTAGGGATTGTAAACTCTTTCTAGTTTTTATAAATTTGGTTTTGCAATCGTCGGGAAAAAGGGGTGGCAGGGGATTTTTAACTGAGTGTTGACTCCCAATCCATAAGTCATTTCTTACAAAAATTTAGCCCGTTACACATGATTGACTGATAAATCACTTTACAAATCATCTATGATTGTTAGGTCAGCTTTTTGCAAACGGGCAAAATAAGGACTTGTTTGACTCGGGTAAATATTGCAACGCACGTTCACTTGAGAATTTAATGAGATTTTGATTCATTGGTCATTTGCTTGTTTAACATGTTTCAAGCTTGCATATGCTTATTAAAAACATGTGTACGATCAATTAGAAATCACTCTCTTAAAATATTCCAAGCTATTAGGGTCCATCTAGTGGAATTTTCCAAACTTGGATGTCAAAATTTTTGTGTTCATTTGTGGTGTGTGAATAAATTTTCTTTACTTACATTTTTTGTTGTTTTAAATTTTTTGCATACAAAAACTTCAAAATTTTCATTTTGTTGTGATCTGTTTGCCTTGTCTTTATGTTCACGATATAAAGGGAAAAAGTGGAAAATCAAGTTTTGATTTAAGAAAAGAGTATACTAGTAAAATGGAAATGCACAAATGTTGAGAGAGATAATTCCAAAAAGTATCTATAATTTTTAGGGATTGTATACTCTTTCTAGTTTTTATATATTTGGTTTTGCAATCGTCGGGAAATGGGGGTGGCGAGGGATTTTTAACTGTGTTGACTCCCAATCCGTAAGTCATTTCTTTCAAATATATAGCCCGTTACACATAAATGACCGATAAATCACTTTACAAATCATCCATGATTGTTAGGTCAACTTTTTGCAAAAGGGCAAAATAATGGCTTGTATGACTCGGTTATATATCCCACAGAACGTTCACTTGAGAATTTAGTGAGGTCTGGATCCATAGGTCATTTGCATTTTTAAAATGTTTCAAGCATGCATATCCATAGTTAAAACATGTGTTGGATCAATTAGAAATCTCTTTCTTATAAAATTTCAAGTTTTTAGGGTTGAACTTGTAGTATTCCCAAAACTTGGATTTCAAAACTTTCCTGTTCATTTGCGGTGTGTGAATAAATTTTATTTACTTACATTTGTTGTTGTTTTAATTTTTTTTGCATACATAAACTCCAAAATTTTCATTTTGTTCACGAGATAGAGGGAAAAAGTGAAAACTCAAGTTTTTATTTAAGAAAAATGTATTCATCTAAAACAGAAATGCAGAAATGAAGAGAGAGATAATACAAAAAAGTGTTTGTATTTTTTAGGGATTGTAAACTCTTTCGTGTTTTTATATATTAGGTTTTGCGATCGTCGGGAAAAGAGGGAGGCGAGGGATTTTTAATTGAATATGGACTCCCAATCCCTAAGTCATTTCTTACAAAAATATAGCCCATTACACATGATTGACTTATAAATCACTTTAAAAATCATTTATGATTGTTTGGTTAGCTTTTTGCAAACGGGCAAAATAATGACTTGTTTGACTCAAGTAAATATCCCACATCACGCTCACTTGTGAATTTATTGAGGTTTGGATCCATAGGTCATTTGCATCTTTAACATGTTTCAAGCATGCATATAAATATTTAAAATATGTGTAGGATCAATTAGAAATTTATCTCTTATAAAATTCCAAGTTATAAAGGTTGACCTAGTAGAATTTCCCAAACTTGGACATCAAAACATTCGTGTTCTTTTGTGGTGTGTGAATAAATTTTCTTTAGTTACATTTGTTGTTGTTTTAAATTTTTTACATACATAAACTCCAAAATTTTCATTTTGTAGAGATCTGTTATCCTTGTCATTTTTGTTCACGACATAAAGGGAAAAAGTGCATACTAAAGTTTTGGTTTATAAAAAAAGATTACATCTAAAATGAAAATGCACAAATGTAGAAAGAGATAATTCCAAAAACTGTTTGTAATTTTTAGGGATTGTAAACTCCTTCTAGTTTTTATATATTTGTTTTTGCAATCATCGGGAAAAGGGGGTAGGCGGAAGATTTTTAACTAAGTGTTGACTCCCAATCCGTAAGTCATTTCTTACAAACATATTGCCCATTATGCATGATTGACCGAGAAACACGTTACAAATCATCTATGATAGTTAGGTCACCTTTTTGCACACGGGTAAAATAATGGCTTATTTGACTCGGTTAAATATCCCTCCGCACATTCAATTGAAATTTTAATGAGGTTTGGATCCATAGGTCATTTGCATCTTTAACATGTTTCAAGTATGCATATCCATATTTAAAACATGTGTAGGATCAATTAGAAATCTCTCCCTTATAAAATTCCAAGCTATTAGGGTTGAACTAGTAAAATTTCCCAAACTTGGATATTAAACTTTCGTGTTCATTTGAGGTGTGTGAATAAATTTTCTTTACTTACATTGTTTGTTGTTTTAAATTTTTTGCGTACCTAAACTCCAAAATTTTCATTTTGTTTTGATCTATTTGCCTTTTCTTTTTGTTCACGAGATAAAGGGACAAAGTCAAAACTCAAGTTTCGATTTAATAAAAAGGTATACATCTAAAATGGAAATGGACAAATCTAGAGAGAGATAAGGCCAAAAAGTGTCTGTAATTTTTAGGGCTTGTAAACTCTTTCTAGTTTTTGTATATTAGGTATTGCAATCATCGGGAAAAGGGTGGCAAGGGATTGTTAATTGCGAGTTGACACTCAATCCGAAAGTCATTTCTTGCAAAAATATAGCCCATTACACATGATTGACCAAAAAATCACTTTACAAATCATCTATGATTGTTTGGTCAGCTTTTTTCAAACGGGAAAAAGTAATGGTTGTTTGACTTGGGTAAATATCCCACCGCACTTTCACTTTGTCGTAAGTCATTTTTGCTTTGTCGTTTTGTTTACGAGATAATAGCAAAAAGTGAAAACACAAGTTTTGTTTTAAGAAAAAAGTATCCATTCAAAATGGAAATACACAAATGAAGAGAGAGATAATTCCAAAAAGTGTTTGTATTTTTTAGGGATTGTAAGCTCTTTCTAATTTTTATATATTAGGTTTTGCAACGTCGTGAAAAGGGGGAGGGGGGGGGGGGGGGATTTTGAACTGAGTGTTGACTCCCAATTCGTAAGTCATTTCTTACAAAAATATAGCCTGTTACATATGATTGACAGATAAATCACTTTACAAATCATCTATGATTGTTTGGTCATCTTTTTACAAACGGCCAAAATAATCGCTTGTTTGACTTGCGTAAATATCCCACCGCACGTTCACTTGAGAATTTAATGAGGTTTGAATCCATTGGTCATTTGCGTCTTGAACATGTTTCAAGCATGTATATCCTTATTTAAAACATGTATAGGATCAATTAGAAATCTCTCTATTATAAAATTCCAAGCTATTACGGTTGGACTAGTGGAATTTCCCAAACTTGCATATCAAAACTTTTGTATTAATTTGTAGTGTGTGAATAAATTTTATTTTCTTACATTTTTTGTTGTTTTAATTTTTTTGCATACATAAACTCCAAAATTTTTATTTTTTTGTGATCTGTTTGCCTTGTCTTTTTGTTCACAAGATAAAGGGTAAAAAGTGAAAACTCAAGTTTTGATTGAAGAAAAAAGTATACATCTAAAATGGAAATGCACATATGTAGAGAGAGAGAATTTAAAAAAGTGTTTGTAATTTTCAGGGATTGTAAACTCTTTCTAGTTTTTATATATTACTTTTTGCAATTGTCAGGAAAAGGGGGAGGCAGGGGATTTTTAACTGAGAGTTGACACCCAATCCATAAGTCATTTCTTACAAAAATTTATCCCGTTACGCATGATTGACTGATAAATCACTTTACAAGTCATCTATGATTGTTAGGTCAGCTTCTTTCAAATGGGCAAAATAATGGATTCTTTGACTCGGGTAAATATCCCACTGAATGTTCACTTGAGAATTTCATGAGGTTTGGATCTATAGGTCATTTGCATCTTTAACATGTTTCAAGAATGCATATCCATAGTTAAACCATGTGTAGGATCAATTACAAATCTCTCTCTTATAAAATTTCAAGCTATTAGGGTTAAACTAGTAGAATTTCCCAAACTTGGAAAACAAAACTTTCGTGTTCATTTGTGGTGTGTGATTAAATTTTCTTTATTTACAGTAGTTGTTGTTTTAATTTTTTTGTGTACATAAACTCCAAATTTTTCATTTTGTTGTGATATGTTTTCCTTGTCTTTTTGTTCATGAGATAAAGGGAAAAACTGAAAACTCTAGTTTCGATTTTAGAAAAAAGTATACATGTAAAATTGAAATGCACAAATGTAGAGAGAGCTAATTCTAAAAAGTGTCTATAAGTTTTTAGGGATTGTAAACTCTTTCTAGTTTTTATATAATAGGTTTTGCAATCGACGGGAAAAGGGGGTGGTAGGGGATTTTTAACTAAGTGTTGACTCCCAATCCGTAAGTAATTTTTTACAAAAATATAGCCCGTTACACATGACTGACCGATAATTCACTTTAAAAATCATCTATGATTGTTAAGTCAGCTTTTTAAAAACGAGCAAAATGATGGCTTGGTTGACTCGGGTAAATATTCCACATGACGTTCACTTGAGAATTTAATGACGTTAGGATCTATCGGTAATTTGCATCTTTAACATGTTTCAAGCATGCATATCCATATTTAAAATATGTGTAGGATCAATTAGAAATCTCTCTTATAAAATTCCAAGTTATAAGGGTTAAAATAGTGGACTTTCCCAAACTTGGATATTAAAACTTTTGTGTTCATTTGTAGTGTGTGAATAAATTTTCTTTACTTACATTTGTTGTTGTCTTAAATATTTTGCATACATAAACTCCAAAATTTTCATTTTGTGGTGATCTATTTGCCTTGTCATTTTGTTCATGAGATAAAGGGAAAATGTGAATACTCAAGTTTTGATTTAAGAAGAAAGTATACATCTAAAATGGAAATGCACAAATGTAGAGAGAGATAATTTCAAAAAGTGCCTGTAATTTTAAGGGATTGTAAACTCTTTCTAGTTTTTATATATTACATTTTTCAATCGTCAAGAAAAAGGGGAGGCGAGGGATTTTAACTGAGTGTTGACTCCCAATCCGTAAGTCGTTTCTTACAAAAACTTAGCCCGTTACGCAAGATTGATTGATAAATCACTTTACAAGTCATAAATGATTGTTAGGTCAGCTTTTTACAAACGGGCAAAATAATGGCTTGTTTGACTCGGGTAAATATCCCACCAAATGTTCACTTGAGAATTTCATGAGGTTTGGGTGTATTGGTCATTCGTATCTTTAAGATTTTCAAGAATGCATATCTGTATTTAAACCATGTGTATGATCAATTACAAATCTCTTTCTTATAAAATTCCAAGCTATTAGGGTTGAACTCGTAGAATTTCCCAAACTTGGACATCAAAACTTTCGTGTTCATTTGTGGTGTGTGATTAGATTTTCTTTATTTACATTTGTTTTTGTTTTAATTTTTTTGCATACATAAAAACCAAATTTTTCATTTTGTTGTGATTTGTTTGCCTTGTCTTTTTGTTCATGAGATAAAGGGAAAAAGTGGAAACTCTTGTTTCGATTTAAGAAAAAAGTATACATCTAAAATGGAAAACCACAAATGTAGAGAGAGATAATTCCAAAAAGTGTATGTAATTTTTAGGGATTCTAAACTCTTTCAAGTTTTTATATATTAGGTTTTGCAATCTTCGGGAAAAGGGGGAGGTAGGGGATTTTTAATTAAGTGTTGAATCCCAATCCGTCATTCATTTCTTACAAAAATATAGCCCGTGACGCATGATTGACCGGTAAATCACTTTACAAATCATCTATGATTGTTAGGTCAGCTTTATACAAATGTTCAAAATAATGACTTGTTTGACTCGAATAAATAACCCACCACATGTTCACTTGCAAATTTAATGAGGTTTGGATCCATAGGTCATTTGCATCTTTAACATGTTTCAAGCATGCATATCCATATTTAAAACATGTGTTGGATCAATTAGAAATCTCTCTCTTATAAAATTCCAAGCTATTAGGGTTGAACTAGTTGAATTTCCCAAACTTGGATATCAAAACTTTCGTGTACATTTGTGGTGTGAATAAATTTTATATGCCTACATTTGTTGTTGTTTTAAATTTTTTGCATACATAAAGTTCAAATTTTAATTTTGTTGTGATCTGTTTGCCTTGTCTCTTTGTTCACGAGATAAAGAGACAAAGTGAAAACTCAAGTTTTTATTTAAGAAAAAATTATACATCTAAAATGGAAATGCACAAATGAAGAGAGAGATAATTTTAAAAAGTGTCTATAATTTTTAGGGATTGTAAACTCTTTCTAGCTTTTATATATTAAGTTTTACAATCGTCGGGACAAGAAGGAGGCGGAGGATTTTTTAACTGAAGGTTGACTGATAAAACACTTTACAAATCATCTACAATTGTTAGTTCAGCTTTTTGCAAACGGGCAAAATAATGCTTCTATGATTCTGGTAAATATCTCACCGCACTTTCACTTGATATTTTCATGAGGTTTTGATCCATAGGTCATTTGCATCTTTAACATGTTTCAAGCATGCATAACCTTATTTAAAAAATGTGTAGGATCAATTAGAAATATCTCTCTTATAAAATTCCAATAAATTAGGTTTGAACTTTTGTAATTTCCCAAACTTGGATATCTAAACTTTCATGTTCATGTGTGGTGTGTGAATAATTTTTCTTTACTTACATTTCTTGTTGTTGTAAATTTTTTGCATACATAACCTCCAAAATTTTTATTTTGCTGTGATTTTTTGTCTTGTCTTTTTGTTCTCGAGATAAAGGGAAAAAGTGAAAACTCAAGTTTTGATTTAAGAAGAAAGTACACATCTAAAATGGAAATACACAAATGTAGAGAGAGATAATTCCAAAAAGTGTCTGTAATTTTTAGGTATTGTAAACTCTTTCTAGTTTTCATATATTAAGTTTTGCAATCATCAAAAAAAGGGGGAGGCAAGGGATTTTTAAGTGAGTGTTGACTCCCAATCCGTAAGTCATTTCTTACAAAAATATAGCCTGTTATGCAAGAATGATTGATGACTCACTTTAAAAATCATATACGATTGTTGGGTCAAATTTTTGCAACCGAGCAAAATAAAGGCTTGTTTGACTCAGGTAAATATCTCACCACACATTCACGGGAAAATTTAATGAGGTTTGGATCCTTAGGTCATTTGCATCATTAACATCTTTCAATCATGCATATCCAAATTTAAAACATGTGTAGGATCAATTAGAAATATCTCCCTTATAAAATTCCAAACTATTTGGGTTGAACTAGTGGAATTTCCAAACATGGATATCAAAACTTTCTAGTTCATTAGTGGTGTGTGAGTAAATTTTCTTTACTTACATTTGCCATAGTTTTAAATTTTTGCATACATAAAGTCATAAATTTTCAATTTTTTTGTGATTTGTATGCCTTGACTTTTTCTTCACGAGATAAAGGGAAAAAGTGAAAACTCAAGTTTTGATTTAAGAAAAAAGTATACATCCCAAATGGAAATGCACAAATGTGGAGAGCGATAATTCCAAAAAGTGTCTATAATTTTTAGGGATTTTAATCTCTTTCTAGTTTTTATATATTAGGTTTTGCAATCGTGAGTAAAAGGGGAAGGCGGGCGATTTTTAACTGAGTGTTGACTCCCAATCCGTAAGTCATTTCTTACATAAATATAGCTCGTTACACATGAATGACTTATAAATCACTTTACAAATCATGTATGATTATTGGGTCAGCTTTTTGCAAATGGGCAAAATAATGGCTTGTTTGACTCAGGTAAATATTCCACCGCACGTTCACTTGAGAATTTATTGAGGTTTGGATCCATAGGTCATTTGCATCTTTAACATGTTTCAAGCATGCATATCCATATTTAAAAAACTGTGTAGGATCAATTAGAAATATCTCGCTTATAAAATTCCAAGCTATAAGGGATGAACTAGTGGAATTTTCCAAAGTTGGATATCAAAACATTCATGTTCATTTGTGGTGTGTGAATAAATTTTCTTTAAATACATTTGTAGTTGTTTTAAATTTTTTTCAAACATAAACTCCAAAATTTTCATTTTCCTGTGATCTGTTTGCCTTGTCTTTTTGTTCATGAGATAATGGGAAAAAGTGAAAACTCAAGTTTTGATTTAAGAAAAGAGTATACATCTAAAAAGGAAATGCACCAATGTAGAGAGAGATAATTCCAAAAAGTGTATGTAATTTTTAGGGATTGTAAACTCTTTCTAGTTTTTATTTATTAGGTTTTGCAATCGTAGGGAAAAGGTGAGGCGGGGGATTTTTTAGTGAGTGTTGATTCCCAATCCGTAAGTCATTTATTACAAAAATATAGCCCGTTATGCATGATTGACTGATAATTCACTTTACAAATCATCTATGATTGTTAGGTCAGCTTTTTGCAAACGGGCAAAATAATGGCTTGTTTGACTCGGGTAAACATCCCACCGCACGTTCGTTTGAGAATTTATTGAGGGTTGGATCCATAGGTCATTTGCATCTTTAACATGTTTCAAGCATGTATATCCATATTTAAAACATTGGTAGGATCAATTAGAAATCTCTCTTTTATAAAATTCCAAGCAATTAGGGTTGAACTAGTGGAATTTCCCAAACTTGGATATAAAAACTTTAGTGTTAATTTGTGGTGTGTGAATAAATTTTCTTTACTTTCATTTGTTGTTTTCCATACATAAACTCCAAAATTTTCATTTTGTTGTGTTCATGAGATAAAAAAAAGTCAAAACACAAGTTTTGATTCAAGAAAAGAGTATATATCTAAAATGGAAATGCACAAATGTAGAGAGAGATATTTCAGAAAAGTGTCTGATTTTTTTTGGGATTTTAAACTCTTTCTAGTTTTTATATATTATATTTTGCAATCGTCGGCAAAAGGGGTTGGCAGGGGATTTTTAACTAAGTGTTGACTCCTAATCCGTAAGTCATTTCTTACAAAAATATAGCCCGTTACCCCTGATTGACTGAGAAATAACTTTACAAATCATCTATGATTGTAAGGTCAGCTTTTTGCAAACGGAAAAATAGTGGCTTGTTTGACTTAGGTAAATATCCCACCAGACGTTCACTTGAGAATTTAATGAGGTTAGGATCCATCGGTAATTTTCTTCTTTAACATGTTTCAACCATGCATATCCAAATTTAAAATATGTTTTGGATCAATTAGAAATTCTATGTTATAAAATTTAAAAGTTATTGGAGTTGAACTAGTGGAATTTCCCAAACTTGGATTAGAAAACTTTCGTATTCATTTGTAGTGTGTGAATAAATTTTCTTTACTTACATTTGTTGTTGTCTTAAATTTTTTGCATACATAAACTCCAAAATTTTTATTTTGTGGTGATTTGTTTGCCTTGTCTTTTTGTTCACGAAATAAAGGGAAAAAGTGAGAACTCAAGTTTTGATTTAAGAAAAAAGTATACGTCTAAAATGGAAAGGCACAAATGTGGAGAGAAATAATTCCAAAAAGTGTCTATAATTTTTAGGGATTGTAAACTCTTTCTAGTTTTTATATATTATGTTTTACAATCGCCGGGAAAAGATGGTGGTATAGGATTTTTAACTTAGTGTTGCTCCCAAACCATAAGTCATTTCTTACAAAAATATAGCCAGTTAAACATGATTGACCGATAAATCACTTTAAAAATCATCTATGATTGTTAGGTCAGATTTTTGCAAATGGAAAAATATGGCTTGTTTGACTTGGGTAAATATCCCACTGGACGTTCACTTGAGAATTTAATGAGGCTAGGATCCATCGGTAATTTGCATCTTTAACATGTTTCAAGCATGCCATATTTAAAATATGTTTAGGATCAATTAGAAATCTCTCTTATAAAATTTTTAAGTTGTTGGGGTTGAACTAGTGAAATTTCCCAAACTTGAATAAGAAAACTTTCGTGTTCTTTTGTAGTGTGTGAATAAATTTTCTTTACTTACATTTGTTGTTGTCTTAAATTTTTTGCATACATATACTCCAAAATTTTCATTTTGTGGTGATCTGTTTGCGTTGTCTTTTTTTGTTCACGAGATACAGGGAAAAAGTGAAAACTCAAGTTTTGATTTAAGAAAAAAGTGCACATCTAAAATGGAAAGGCTAAAATGTGGAGAGAGATAATTCCAGATAGTGTCTTTAATTTCTAGGGATTGTAAACTCTTTCTAGTTTTCATATATTTGGGTTTTCAATCGTCGGGTAAAGATGATGGGGTAGATTTTTAACTTAGTTTTGACTCCCAAACCATAGGTCATTTCTTACAAAAGTAAAGCCAGTTACGCATGATTGGCCTATAAATCACTTTAAAAATCATATATGATTGTTAGGTCAGCTTTTTGCAAACGGGCAAAATAATGGCTTGTTTGACTCGAGTAAATATCCCACCGCACGTTCACTTGAGAATTTAATGAGGTTTGGATCCATAGGCCATTTGTATCTTTAACATGTTTCAAACATGCATATCCATATTTAAAAAATGTGTAGGATCAATTAGAAATCTCTGTCTTATAAAATTCCAAGCTATTAGCGTTGGACTAGTGGAATATCCCAAAGTTGGATATCAAAATTTTCGTGTTCATATGTGGTGTGTGAATAAATTTTCTTTACTTACATTTGTTGTTATTTTAAATTTTTTGCACGCATAAACTCCAAAATTTTCATTTTGTTGTGATTTGTTTGCCTTGTCTTTTTGTTCACGAGATAAAGGGAAAAAGTGAAAAATCAAGTTTTGATTTTAGAAAAAAGTATACATCTAAAATGGAAATGGACAAATGTAGAGAGAGATAATTCCAAAAAGTGTTTGAATTTTTAGGGATTGTAAACACTTTCTTGTTTTTATATATTTGGTTTTGCAATCGTCGAGAAATGGGGGAAGCGGGGGATTTTTAACTAAGTGTTGACTCCCAATCCATAGTCATTTGTTACAAAAATATAGCCCGTTACGCATGATTGACCGTGAAATCAATTTAAAAATGTTCTATGATTATTAGGTTAGCTTTTTGTAAACGGGCAAAATAATGACTTGAATGACTCAAGTAAATATCTCACCACACATTCACTTGAGAATTTAATGAGGTTTGGATCCATAGGTAATTTGCATCTTTAACATGTTTCAAGCATGCATATCCATATTTAAAATATGTGTAGGATCAATTAGAAATCTCTCTCTTATAAATTTCCAAGTAATTAGGGTTAAACTTGTGGAATTTCCGAAACTTGGATATCAAAACTTACGTGTTCATTTGTGGTGGGTGAATAAATTTTCTTTACTTATATTTGTTGTTGTTTTAAATTTTTTCCAAACATAAGCTCTAAAATTTTCTTTTTGGTGTGATCTGTTTGCCTTGTCTTTTTGTTCACGAGATAAAGGGAAAAATTACAAATTCAAGTTTTGATTTAAGAAAAAATTTTACATCTAAAATGGAAATGCACAAATGTAGAAAGAGATAATTCTAAAACATTTCTGTAATTTTTAGGGATTGTGAACTCCTTCTAGTTTTTATATATTAGGTTTTTTATTCATTGGGAAAATGGGGTAGGCAGAAGATTTTTAACTAAGTGTTGACTCCCAATCCCTAAGTCATTTCTTACAAAATATAGCCCATTACGCATCATTGACCGATAAATCACTTTAAAAATCATCTATGATTGTTAGGTCAACTTTTTACAAATGGGCAAAATAATGGCTTATTTGACTCGGGTAAATATCCCACCGCACGTTCAGTTGAGAATTTAATGAGGTTTGGATCCATAGGTCATTTGCATCTTTAACATGTTTCAAGCATGAATATCCATATTTAAAACATGTGTGGGATCAATTAAAAATCTCTCTCTAATAAAATTCCAAGCAATTAGGGCTGAACTAGTGGAATTTCCCATACTTGGATATCAAAACTTTCGTGTTTATTTGTGTTGTGTGAATAAATTTTCTTTTCTTACATTTATTGTTGTTTTTAATTTGTTGAAAACATAAACTCCAAATTTTTTATTTTGTTGTGATGTGTTTGTCTTGTCTTTTGTTCACGATATAAAAGGAAAAAGTCAAAACTCAAGTTTTGATTGAAGAAAAAGGTATACATCTGCAATGGAAATGCACAAATGTGGAGAGAGATAATTCCAAAAAGTGTCTGTAATTTTTAGGGATTGTAAACTCTTTCTAATATTTATATATTAGGTTTTGCAATCGTGGGATAAAAGGGGAGACGGGGGCTTTTTAACGGTGTTGACTCCCAATCCGTAATTCATTTCTTACAAAAATATAGCCCATTACGCATGATTGGCTTATAAATCACTTTACAAATCATGTATGATTGTTAGGTCAGCTTTTTGCAAACGGGCAAAATAATGGCTTGTTTGACTCGGGTAAATATCGCAACGCATGTTTAGTTGAGAATTTAATGAGGTTTGGATCCATTGGTAATTTTCTACTTTGACATGTTTTAAGCATGCATATCCATATTTAAAACATGTGTAGGATCTATTAGAAATCTCTTTCTTAAAATATTCTAAGCTAGTGGAATTTCCCAAACTTGGATATCAAAACTTTCGAGTTCATTTGTGGTGTTTGAATAAATTTTCTTTATTTACTTTTGTTTTTATTTTAAATTTTTTGCATACAAAAGCTCGAAAATTTTCATTTTTCTATGATTTGTTTGCCTTGTCTTTTTGTTCATGAGATAAAGGGAAAAAGTGAAAACACAAGTTTTGATTTAAGAAAAAGTATACAACTAAAATGGAAATGCACATATGTAGAGAGAGATAATTCCAAAAAGTGTCTGTAATTTTTAGGGATTGTAAACTCTTTCTAGTTTTTATATATTAGGTTTTGCAACGTCGTCAAAAGGGGAAGGGGAGGGGGGGGGGGGGGGGGGGGGGGTGAATTTTCGACTGAGTGTTGACTCCCAATCTATAAGTCATTTAAGAAAAACATATAGCATGTTCACATTATTGGCTGATAAATCACTTTAGAAATCATCTATGATTGTTAGGTAAGCTTTTTGCAAATGAGAAAAATAATGGCTCGTTTGACTCAGGTAAATATTCCACCGCTCGTTCACTTGAGAATTTAATGCGATTTGGATCCATTGGTCATTTGCATCTTTAACTTGTTTCAAGCATGCATATCCGTATTTAAAACATGTGTTGAATCAATTAGAAATCTCTCTCTTATAAAATTCCAAGCTATTAGGGTTGAACTAGTGGAATTTCCCAAACTTGGATATCAAAACTTTCATGTTCATTTGTGGTGTGTGAATAAATTTTCTTTACTTAGATTGGTTGTTGTTTTAAATTTTTTGCATACATAAAGTCCAACATTTTCTTTTTGTTGTGATTGGTTTGCCTTGTCTTTTTGTTCACGAGATAAAGGGTAAAAGTGAAAACTCAAGTTTTGATTTAAGAAAAAAATATACATCTAAAATGGAAATGCACAAATGTAGAGAGAGATAATTCCAATAAGTGTCTGTAATTTTTAGGGATTGTAGACTCTTTCTAATTTTTATATATTAGGTTTTGCAGTAGTCAGGAAAAGGGGGGGCGGGGGATTTTTAATTGAGAGTTGACTCCCAATCCAATAGTCATTTCTTACAAAAATAAAGTCTGTTATGCATGATTGACCGATAAATAACTTTACAAATCATCTATGAGTATTAGGTAAGCTTTTTAAAAATGGACAAAAATAAAGTCTTGTTTGACTAGGGTAAATATCTCACTGCATGTTCACTTGAGAATTTAATGAGGTTTGGATCCCTAAGTCATTTGCATCTTTAACATGTTTTAAGCATGCATATCCATATTTGAAACAAGTGTAGGATCATTTAGATATATCTCTCTTATAAAATTCCAAGTTATTTGGGTTGAACTAGTGGAATTTCCCAAAATCTAATATAAAAAATTTCATGTTTATTTGTGGTGTGTGAATAAATTTTCTTTACTTACATTTGTTGTTTTTTTAAATTATTTGCATACATAAACTCCAAAATTTTCATTTTATTGTGATATGTTGGCCTTGCCTTTTTGTTCATGAGATAAATGGAAAAAGTGAAAACTCATGTTTTGATTTAAGAAAACAGTATAAATCTAAAATGGAAATGCACAAATGTTGAAAGAGATAATTCCAAAAAGTGTTAGTAATTTTTAGGGATTGTAAACTCTTTCTAGTTTTTGAATATTAGGTTTTGTCATCGTAGGGAAAAGGGGGAGGCGGGGGATTTTCAACTGAGTGTTGACACCCAATCCGTAAGTCATTCCATATAAAAATATAGCCCATTAAGTATGATTGACAGATAAATCACTTTACAAATCATCTATGATTGTTAGGTCAGCTTTTTACAAACGGGCAAAATAATTGCTTGTTTGACTCGGGTAAATATCCCATCGCATGTTCATTTGAGAAATTAATGAGGTTTGGATCCATTGGTCATTTGCAACTTTGACATGTTTCAAACATTCATATCCATATTTAAAACATGTAAAGGATCAATTAGAAATCTCTCCCTTATAAAATACCAAGCTATTAGGGTTCAACTAATGGAATTTCCCAAACTTCGATTTCAAAACTTTCGTTTTCATTTGTTGTGTGTGAATAAATTTTCTTTACTGACATTTGTAGTTGTTCTAAATTTTTTGCATACCTAAACTCCAAAATTTTCATTTTGTGGCGATTTGTTTGCCTTGTCTTTTTGTTCACGAGATAAAGGCAAAAAGTCAAAACACAAGTTTTGATTTAAGAAAAAAGTATACATCAAAAATGGAAATGCACAAATGTATAGAGAGATTATTCCAAAATGTGTCTTTAATTTTTAGGGATTGTAAACTCTTTCTAGTTTTTATATATTAGGTTTTGAAATCGTCGGGAAAGAGGGAGGCAGGGGATTTTTAACTGAGTGTTGACTCCCTATCCGTAAGTCATTTCATACAAAAATATAGCCCGTTACGCATAATTGACCGATAAATCACTTTCCAAATCATCTATGGTTGTCAGGTCACCTTTATGCAAACGGGCAAAATAATGGCTTGTTTGACTTAGGTAAATATCCCACCGCACGTTCAAGTGAGAATTTATTGAGGTTTAGATCCATAGGTCATTTGCATCTTTAACATTTTTCAAGTGTGTGTATCCTTATTTAAAACAATTGTAGGATCAATAAGAAATCTCTCTCTAATAAAATTGCAAGCTATTTGTGTTGAACTAGTGGAATTTCCTAAACTTGGATATAAAAACTTTCATGTTCATTTGTGGTGTGTGAATAAATTTTCTTTACTTACATTTTTGGTTGTTTTAAATTTTTTGCATACATGAACTTCAAAATTTTAATTTTTTTGTGATTTGTTTGCCTTGTTTTTTTGTTCACGAGATAAAGGGAAAAAGTCAAAACACAAGTTTTGATTTAAGAAAAAAGTATACATCTAAAAAGGAAATGCACAAATGTAGAGAGAGATAATTCCAAAAAGTCACTGTAATGATTAGGGATTGTAAACTCTTTCTATTTTTCATATCTTAGGTTATGCAACCGTTGAGAAAAGGGGGAGGCGGGGGATTTTTAAATGAGTGTTGACTCCCAATCCACAAGCCATTTCTTACTGAAATATAGCCTGTTCCACATGATTGACCGAGAAATCACTTTACTAGCCATCTATGATTGTTAGGTCAGCTTTTTGAAAACGGGCAAAATAATGGCTTGTTTGACTCGGGTAAAT
Source organism: Aristolochia californica (assembly GCF_029961685.1). Classification (NCBI taxonomy): domain Eukaryota; kingdom Viridiplantae; phylum Streptophyta; class Magnoliopsida; order Piperales; family Aristolochiaceae; genus Aristolochia; species Aristolochia californica. Next base: position 30,305,679 of record NW_027182214.1, on the reverse strand, counting down.
TTCCCACCGCACATTCACTTGAGAATTTAATGAGGTTTGGATCCATAAGTAATTTGCATCTTTAACATGTTTTAGGCATGCATATCTATATTTAAAATATGTGTAGGATCAATTAGAAATCTCTCTCTTATCAAATTCCAAGTTATTAGGGTAGAACTAGTGGAATTTCCCAAATTTGGATATCAAAACTTTCGTGTTGATTTGTTGTGTGTGAAAATTTTTTCTTTACTTACATTTATTGTTGTTTTAAATTTTTTGCATACATAAAATCCAAAATTTTCATTTCATTCTGTTCTGTTTGCCTTGTCTTTTTGTTCAGGAGTTACAAGGAAAAAGTGAAAACTAAACGTTGTATTTAAGGAAAAAAATATACATCTAAAATGGAAATGCTCAAATGTAGAGAGAGATAATTCAAAGAAAGTGTGTAATTTTTAGGGATTGTAAACTCTTTCTAGTTTTTATATACTAGTTTTTGCAATCGTCGGGAAAAAGGGAAGGCGGGATTTTTAACTGAGTGTTGACACCCAATCCGTAAGTGATTTCTTACCAAAATATAGCCCGTTAGGCATGATTGACCCAAAAATCCCTTTACAAATCGTCTATGACTGTTAAGAAACCTTTTTGGAACAGGTACAGGTAAATATCCCATTGCATCTTTCACCTGTTTCAAGCATGCATATCTATATTTAAAACATGTGTAGGATCAATTAGAAATGTCTCCCTTATAAATTTCCAAGGTATTAGGGTTGAACTAGTGGAATTTCCCAAACTTAGATATCAAAACTTTCGTGTTCTTTTGAGGTGTGTGTATAAATTTTATATTCTTACATTTGTTGTTGTTTTAAATTTTTAGCAAACATAAACTCCAAAATTTTAATTTTGTTGTGATCTGTTTGCCTTGTCTTTTTGTTCACAAGATAAAGGGAAAAAGTGAAAACACAAGTTTCAATGGAAGAAAAAACTATGGAAATGGACAAATGTAGAGAGAGATAATTCCAAAAAGTGTCAGTAATTTTTAGGGATTGTAAACTCTTTCTTGTTTTTGTATAATAGGTATTGCAATCGTTGGGAAAAGGGTGGCAAGGGATTTTTAACTGAGAGTTGACTCCCAATCCGTAAGTCATTTATTACAAAAATATAGCTTGTTATGTATGATTGACCCATAAATCACTTTACAAATCATCTATGATTGTTAGGTCAACTTTTTTCAAATGGGCAAAAATAATGGTTGTTTGACTCGGGTAAATATCCCACCACACGTTCACTTCAGGATTTAATGAGGTTTGGATCCATAGGTCATTTGCATGTTTAACATGTTTCAAGCATGCATATCTATATTTAAAACATGTGGGGGATCAATTAGAAATCTCTCTCTTATAAAATTCCAAACAATTAGGGTAGAACTAGTGGAATTTCCCAAACTTGGATATCGAAACTTCCGTATTCATTTGTGGTGTGTGAATAAATTTTAATTTCTTAGATTTTTTTTGTTTTAAATTTTTGGCATACATAAATTCCAATATTTTCATTTTTTTGTGACCTGTTTGCTTTGTCTTTTCATTCACTAGATAAAGGAAAAAAGTGAAAACACAAATTTTGACTTAAGAAAAAAGTATACATCGAAAATGGAAATATACGAATGTAAAGAGAAATAATTCCAAAAAATATCTGTAATTTTTAGGGATTGTAAAATCTTTGTAGTTTTTATATATTAGGTTTTGCAAAGTCGTGAAAAAGGGGAGGCGGGGGGATTTTTAACGGAGTGTTGAGTCCCAATCCGTAAGTCATTTATTACAAAAATATAGCTCGTTACACATGATTAACCGATAAATCACTATACAAATTATCTATGATTGTTAGGTCATCTTTTTACAAACATAAAAAATAATGGCTTGTTTGAATCAGGTAAATATCCCGCCGCACAGTCACTTGAGAATTTAATGAGGTTTGGATCCAGAGGTCATTTGCATCTTTAACATGTTTCAATCTAGCATATCAATTTTTGAAACATGTGTAGAAGAAATCTCTTTCTTATAAAATTCCAAGCTTTTAGTGTTGAACTAGTGGAATTTCCCATATTTGGATAACAAAAATTTTCTGTTCATTTTTGGTGTGTGAATAAAATTTCTGTACTTACTTTTTTTTTGTTTTAAATTTATTCCATACATAAATTCTAAAATTTTCATTTTGTTATTATCTATTTGCCTTTTTTGTTTACGTGATGAAGGGAGAGTGAAAACCCAAAGTTTTTATTTAAGAAAAAGTATACATCTAAAATGGAAATGCCCATTGTAGAAATGTACTGAGAGATAATTCCAATGAGTGTCTATAGTTTTTAGGGATTGTAAACCCCTTTTAGTTTTTATATACTAGGTTTTGCAATCGTCAGGAAAAGTGGGAGGTGGGGGGGGGGGGTTAACTGAGTGTTGACTCCCAATCCATAAGTCATTTCCTAAAAAATTATAGCCCGTTATGCATGACAAATCACTTTACAATCACCTATGATTGTTAGGTCAGCTTTTTGTAAATGGGCAAAATAATGGCTTGTTTGACTCGGGTAAATATCCCACAGCACGTTCACTTGAGAATTTAATGAGTGTTTGTTAGTCTATTTAAAAGGTTTGGATCCATAGGTCATTTGCATCTTTAACATGTTTCAAGCATGCATATCCATTTTTAAAACATGTGTAGAAGAAATCTCTTTCTTATAAAATTCAAAGCTATTAGGGTTGAACTAGTGGAATTTCCCAAACTTGGCTAATAGAAAATTTTCGTTCATATGTTGTGTGTGAATATTTTTTTCTTTACTTAAATTTGATATTGTTTTAAATTTTTCTATTCATAAAGTCCAAAATTTTCATTTTGTTGTGATCTATTTGTCTTTTTTGTTTACGAGATGAAGGGAGAGAGAAAACTCAAAGATTTTATTTAAGAAAAAATTGTACATATAAAATGGAAATAAATGTAGAGAGATATAATTCCAAAGAGTGCACGTAATTTTTAGGGATTGTCAATACTTTTTAGTTTTTATATATTAGGTTTTGCAATCGTCGGTAAAAGGGGCAGGCGGGGGACTTTTACCTGAGTGTTGACTCCCAATCCATAAATAATTTCTTAAAAAAATATTGCCCGTTATGCATTATAAATCAGTTTACAATCATCTATGATTGTTAGGTCATCCTTTTATAAATGGGCAAACTAATCGCTTGTTTGACTCGTGTAAATATCCCACCGCACGTTCACTTGAAATTTAATGAGCCTTAGTTATTCTCTTTAAAAGGTTTGGATCCATAGGTTATTTGCATCTTTAACATGTTTCAATCATTTCCATTTTTAAAACATGTGTAGAAGAAATCCCTTTCTTATAAAATTCCATGCTATTAGGGTTGAACTAGTGGAATGTGGAATGTGCCAAATTGGATAACAAAACTTTTGTGTTCGTTTGTGGTGTGTGAATAAATTTTCTTTACTTACACTTGTTAAATAGTTTTAAATTTTTTCTGTACATAAACTTAAAAATTTTCATTTTGTTGTGATCTATTTTCCTTTTTTGTTTACGGGATGAAGAGGGAGCAAAAACTTAAAGGTTTGATTTAAGAAAAAAAGTATACATCTAAAATGGAAATTAACAATGAAAAAATGTAGAGAGAGATAATTCCAAAGAGTCTCTGTAATTTTTAGGGATTGTATACTCCTTTTAGTTTTTATATATTAGGTTTTGCAATCGTCAGGAAAAGGGACAGGCAGGGGATTTTTAATTGAGTGTTGACTCCCAATCCATAAGTAGTTTCTTACCAAATTATAGCCCATTACGCATGATCAAACACTTTTCAATCATCTATGATTGTTAGGTCAGCTTTTTGTCAATGGGCAAAATAATGGGTTGTTTGACTCTGGTAAATATCCCATTGGACATTCACTTGAGAATTTAATGAGCGTTTGTTATTCTATTTAAAAGGTTTGGATCCGTAGGTCATTTGCATCTTTAACATGTTTCAAGCTTGCATATCCATTTTTAAAACATGTGTAGAAGAAATCTCTTTCGTATAAAATTCCAAGCTATTAGGGTTGTACTAGTGGAATTTCCCAAACTTGGATAAAACAAATTTTGTGTTCATTTGTGGTGTGTGTATAAATTTTCTGTACTTACATTTTTTATTTTTTTAAATTTATTCCATACGTAAACTCTAAAATTTTCATGTTGTTATGATCAATTCGCCTTTTTTGTTTACAGGATGAAGGAAGAGCGAAAACTCAAAGTTTTGATTGATGGAAAAAATACACATCTAAAATGGAAACACACAATGCTCAAATTTACAGGGAGTCAAATCCAAAGAGTGTTTGTAATTTTTAGGGATTGTAAACTTCTTTTTGTTTTTATAAATTAGGTTTTGCAACCGTCGGGAAAATTGGGAGGCGGGGGATTTTTAACTGAGTGTTGACTTCCAATCCATAAGTCATTTGTTAAAAAAATATAGCCCATTACACATGATAAATCACTTTACAATCATCTATGATTGTTAGGTCATCTTTTTGTAATTGGGCAAAGTAATGGCTTGTTTGACTCGGGAAAATATCCCACCGCATGTTCACTTTAGAATTGATTAAGGTTTGGATCCATAGGTCATTTGCATCTTTAACATGTTTCAAGCATGCAAATCCATATTTAAAACATGTGTACGATCAATAAGAAATCTCTGTCTAATAAAATTCCAAGTTATTAGGGTTGAACTAGTGGAATTTTCCAAACTTGGATATAGAAACTTTGGTGTTCATTTTTCGTGTTTGAATAAATTTCCTTTACTGACATTTGTTGTTGTTTTAAAGTTTTTGCATACATAAAATCCAAACTTTTCATTTTTTTGTGATCCGTTTGCCTTGCAGTTTTGTTCATCAGATAAAGGGAAATAGTGAAAATAAAAGTTATGATTTAAGAAAAAAGTATACATCTAAAATGGGAATGCAAAAATGTAGAGAGAGATAATTCGAAAAAGTGTCTGTAGTTTTTAGGGATTTGAAACTCTTTCTAGTTTTGATATATTTGGTTTTGCAATCGTTAGGAAAAGGGGGTGGCGAGGGATTTTTAACTGAGCGTTGACTCCCAATCCGTAAGTCATTTCTTACAAAAATATAGCCTATTACGCGTGATTGACCAACAAATCACTTGACCAAGAAGTCAGCTTTTTGCAAACGGGCAAAAATAATGGCTTGTTTGACTAGAATAAATATCCCACCGCACGTTGACTTGAGAATTTATTGAGGTTTGGATCCATAGGTAATTTGCATCTTTAATATGTTTGAAGCATGCAAATCCATATTTAAAACATGTGAAAGATCAATAAGATATTTCTCTCTAATAAAATTCCAAGCAATTAGGATTGGACTAATGGAATTTCCCAAACTTGGATATCAAAACTTTTGTGTTCATTTGTGGTGTGTGAATAAATTTTCTTTACTGACATTTGTTGTTCTTTTAAATTTTTTGCATACATAAAGTCCAAAATTTTCATTTTGCTGTGATTTGTATGCCTTGTCTTTTTGTTCACGAGATAAAGGGAAAAAGTCAAAACAAAAGTTTTTATTGAAGAAAAAAGTATACATCTAAAATGGAAATGCAAAAATGTAGGGAGACATAATTCCGAAACATGTTAGTAATTTTTAGGGATTGTTAGCTCTTTCTAGTTTTTATATATTAGGTTTTGCAATCGTTGGGAAAAGGGGGAGGCGGGGGATTTTTAACTGAGTATTGACTCCCAATCTGAAAGTCATTTCTTACAAAAATATAGCCCGTTATGCATGATTAACCTAGAAATCACTATACAAATCATCTATGATTATTAGGTCAGCTTTTTGCAAATGGGCAAAATAATGGCTTGTTTGACTCGGGTAAATATCCCACCGCACGTTCACTTGAGAATTTAATAAGGTTTGGATCCATATGCCATTTGCGTCTTGAACAGGTTTCAAGCATGCATATCCATATTTAAAACATGTGTAGGATCAATTAGAAATATCTCTCTTATAAAATTCCAAGCTATTTGGGTTGAACTACTGGAATTTTCCAAACTTGGATATCAAAACCTTCATGTTCATTTGCTACATTTGTTGTTGTTTTAAATTTTTCACATTCATAAACTCAAAAAATTTCATTTTGTTTCGATATGTTTTCCCTGTCTTTTATTCACGAGATAAAGGGATAAAGTGAAAACTAAAGTTTTGATTTAAGAAAGAAGTATACATCTAAAATGGAAATGCACAATAATGCAAAGAGAAAATTCCAAAAAGTGTCTTTAATTTTTAGGGATTGTAAACTCTATGTAGTTTCTATATATTAGGTTTTGCAATCGTCGGGAAAAGGAGGAGCCGGGGGATTTGTAACTGAGTGTTGACTCCCAATCCGTAAGTCATTGCTTACAAAAATATAGCCCGTTACGCATGATTGGCAGAGAAATCACTTGACCGAGAAGTCAACTTTTTGTAAACGGGCAAAAAAATGGCTTGTTTGACTCGGGTAAATATCCCACTGCACGTTCACTTGAGAATTTAATGAGGTTTGGATCCGAAGCTCATTTTCATCTTTAACATGTTTTAAGCATGCATATCCATATTTAAAATATGTGTAGGATCAAATAGAAATATCTCTCTTATAAAATTCCAAGCTATTTGGGTTGAACTAGTGGAATTTCCCAAACTTGGATATCAAAACTTTCATGTTCATTTGTGGTGTGTGGATAAATTTTCTTTACTTAGATTTGTTGTTTTTTTAAAGTTTTTGCGTACGTAAACTCCAAAATTTTCATTTTGTTGTGATATGTTTGACTTATCTGTTTGTTCATGAGATAAAGGGAAAAGTGAATACTTATGTTTTGATTTAAGTAAAAAATATACATCTAAAATGGAAATTCAAAAATGTGGAGAGAGATAATTCCAAAATGTGTATGTAATTTTTAGGGATTTTAAAATCTTTCAAGGTTTTATATTTTAGGTTTTGCAATCGTCAGGAAAAGGTATAGGCGTGGGATTTTTAACTGAGTTTTGACTCCCAATCCGTAAGTCATTTCTCACAAAAATATAACTCCTTACACATGATTAACCGATAAATCACTTTACAAATCATCAATGATTGGTAGGCCAGCTTTTTTCAAATGGGCAAAATAATGGCTTGTTTGACTCGGGTAAATATCCCACCACACGTTCACTTGAGAATTTAATGAGATTTGGATCTATAGGTTATTTGCATCTTTAACATGTTTCAAGCATGCATATCCATATTTAAAACATGTGTTGGATCAATTAGAAATCTCTCTCTTACAAAATTCCAAGCAATTGGGGGTTGAACTAGTGGAATTTCCCAAACTTGGATATCAAAACTTTCGTGTTCATTTGTGGTGTGTGAATAAATTTTCTTTACTTACATTTGTTGTAGTTTTAAATTTTTTTCATACATACCCTAAACATGTTTCAAGCATGCATATCCATATTTAAAACATGTGTAGGATCAATTAGAAAGATCTCTCTTATAAAATTCCAAGCTATTTGGGTTGAACTAGTGGAATTTCCCAAACCTGGATATCAAAACTTTCATGTTCGTTTGTGGTGTGTGAATAAATTTTCTTTATTTAGATTTGTTGTTGTTTTAAATTTTTTGCATACATAAACTCAAAAAATTTCATTTTGTTGTGATATGTTTGACTTATCTTTTTGTTCACGAGATAAAGGGAAAAATTAAATACTCAAGTTTTGATTTAAGAAAAAAGTATACATCTAAAATGGAAATGCAAAAATGTGGAGAGAGCTAATTCCAAAAAGTGTATGTAATTTTTAGGGATTTTAAAGTCTTTCTAGTTTTTAGATTTTAGGTTTTGCAGTCGTTGGTAGAAGTGGCAGGCGGGGTATTTTTAACTAAGTGTTGACTCCCAATCCGTACGTCATTTCTTACAAAAATATAACTCGTTACCCATGATTAACCGATAAATCACTTTATAATTCATCAATGATTGGTAGGTTAACTTTTTTTAAATAGGCAAAATAATGGCTTGTTTGACTCGGGTAAATATCCTACTGCACATTCACTTGACAATTTAATGAGGTTTGGATCCATAGGTCATTTGCATCTTTAACATGTTTCCAGCATGCATATCCATAATTAAAACATGTGTAGGATCAATTAGAAATATCTCTCTTATAAAATTCAAAGCTATTTGGGTTGAACTAGTGGAATTTCCCAAACTTGGATATCAAAACTTTTGTGTTCATTTGTGGTGTGTGAATAAATTTTCTTTACTTACATTTGTTGTTGTTTTAAATTTTTGCATGCATACACTCCAAAATTTTCATTTTGTTGTGATCCGTTTGCCTTGTCTTTTTGTTCGTGAGATAAAGGAAAAAAGTGAAAACACAAGTTTTGATTTAAGAAAAACTAAAATGGAAATGCAAAAATATAGAGAGAGATAATTCGAAAAAGTGTTTGTATATTTTAGGGATTGTAAAATCTTTCTAGTTTTTATATATAAGGTTTTGCAATCGTCGGGAAAAGGGGGAGGCGGGGGATTTTTAACTAAGTGTTGACTCCCAATCATCTATGATTGGGAGGTCAGATGTTTGAAAATGGGAAAAATAATGGCTTGTTTGACTCGAGTAAATATCCCACCGCACGTTCACTTGAGAATTTAATGAGCGTTTGTTATTCTCTTTAAAAGGATTGGATCAATAGGTCATTTTCATCTTTAACATGTTTCAAGCTTGCATATCCATTTTTAAAACATGTGTAGAAGAAATCTCTTTTTTATAAAATTCCAAGCAATTAGGGGTAAACAAGTAGAATTTCCCAAACTTGGATAACAAAAAATTTGTGTTCAATTGTTTTGTGTGAATAAATTTTCTGTACTTATGCTTGTTATTGTTTAAAATTTATTCCATACATAAACTCTAAAATTTTTATTTTGTTATGATCTATTTGCCTTTTTTGTTTAAGAGATGAAGGGAGAGCGAAAACTCAAAGTTCTAATTTAAGACAACAGTATAAATCTAAAATGAAAATGGACAATGCACAAATGTACATAGAGATAATTTCAAAGAGTGTCAGTAAGTTTTTGGGATTGTAATCGTCGGGAAAAATGGGAGGGGGGGGGGGGGGAATTTTAATTGAGTGTTGACTCCCAATCCATAAGTCATTTCTTAAAAAAATATAGCCTGTTATGCATGATAAATCACTTTAAAATGATCTATGATTTTTAGGTCAGCATTTTGGAAATGGGCAAAGTAATGGCTTGTTTGAATCGAGTAAATATGCCACAGCATGTTCACTTTAGAATTTAATGAGCGTTTGTTAGACCCATAGGTCATTTGCATCTTTAACATGTTTCAGGCATGCATTTCCATTTTTAAAACGTGTGTAGAAGAAATATCTTTCATTTGTGGTGTGAATAATTTTCTTTACTTACATTTGTTATTGTTTTAAATTTTTTCATACCTAAACTCTAAAATTTTTATTTTGTTGTGATCTATTTGTCTTTTTTGTTTACAGGATGAAGGGAGAGAGAAAACTCAAATATTTGATTTAAGAAAAAAGTATACATATAAAATGGAAATAAATGTATAGAGAGATAATTCAAAAGGGTGTCTGAAATTTTTAGGGATTTTAAACTCCTTTTAGTTTTTATATATTAGGTTTTGCAATCGTCGGGAAAAGGGGCAGTGGGGGATTTTTACCCGAGTGTGGACTCCATATCCATAAGTCATTTCTTAAAAAAATATTGCCCGTTACACATTATAAATCACTTTGCAATCATCTATGATTGTTAGGTCAGTATTTTGTAAATGGGCAAAGTAATGGCTTGTTTGACTTAGGTAAATATCCCACAGCATGTTCACTTGAGAATTTAATGAGCCTTTGTTATTTTGTTTAAAAGGTTTGGATCCATAGGTTATTTGCATCTTTAACATGTTTCAAGCATGCATATCAATTTTTAAAACATGTGTAGAAGAAATCCTTTTTTGATAAAATTCCAAGCTATTAGGGGATAACTAGTTGAATTTGCCAAACTTGGATAACAAAAATTTTGTGTTCATTTGTGGTGTGTGAATAAATTTTCTTTACTTACATTTTTTATTTTTTTAAATGTTTTCCATACATAAAGTCTAAAATTTTTATTTTCTTGTGATCTATTTACCTTTTTGGTTTACGTGATGAAGGGAGAGCAAAAACTTAAAGGTGTTATTTAAGAAAAAAGTATACATCTAAAATGGAAATGCACAATGAGAAAATGTAGGGACAGATAATTCCAAAGAGTGTTTGCAATTTTTATGTATTGTAAACTCCTTTTAGTTTTTATATATTAGGTTTTGCAATCATCGGGAAAAGGGGGAGGTGGGGGATTTTTAACTGAGTGTTGACTCCCAATCCATAAGTCCTTTCTTACAAAAATATAGTCCGTTACACATGATAAATCACTTTATAATCATCAATGATTGTTAGGTCAACTTTTTGTAAATGTGCAAAATAATGGCTTGTTTGACTTGGGTAAATATCCCACCACACGTTCACTTGAGAATTTAATGAGCGTTTGTAATTCTCTTTAAAAGGTTTTGATCCATAGGACATTTGCATCTATAACATGTTTCAAGCATGCATATCTATTTTTAAAACATGTGTAGAAGAAATCCCTTTCTAATAAAATTCCATGCAATTAGGGTTAGACTAATGGAATTTCCCAAACTTGGATAACAAAACTTTTGTGTTCATTTGTGGTGTGTGACAAAATTTTCTTTACTTACATTTGTTATTGTTTTAAATTTTTTCCATACATAAACTCTAAAATTTTCATTTTGTTGTGATGTATTTGCCTTTTTTGTTTATGGGATGAAGGGAGAGCGAATACTCAAACTTTTGATTTAAGAAAAAAGTATACATCTAAAATGGAAATTCACAATGCACAAATGAAGAGAGAGATAATTCCAAAGAGTGTCTGCAATTTGTAGGGGGAGTGGGAGATTTTTTACTGTGTGTTGACTCCCAATCTATAGGTCATTTCTTACCAAAATATAGCCCATTATGCATAATAAATCACTCCACAATCATCTTTGACTTTTAGGTCAGCTTTTTGTAAATTGGCAAAATAATGGCTTGTTTGATAGGTGTAAATATCCCATCGCACGTTCACTTGAGAATTTAACGAGCGTTTGTTATTTTCTATAAACAGTTTGGATCCATAGGTCATTTGAATATTTAACATGTTTCAAGCATGCATATCCATTTTTAAAACATGAGTAGGAGAAATCCTTTTTTTATAAAATTCCAAGCTATTAGGGTTGAACTAGTGGAATTTCCCTAACATGGATAACCAAACTTGTGTTCATTTGTGGTGTGTGAATAAATTTTCTTTACTTACATTCTTTATTATTTTAAAAAATTTCCTTACATCCACTCTAAAATTTTCATTTTGTTGTGATCTATTTACATTTTTTGTTTACGAGATGAAGGGAGAGAAAAAACGCAAAGATTTATTTTAAGAAAAAAGTATACATCTAAAATTGAAATGCACAATGCACAAATGTAGAGAGAGATTATTCCAAAGAGTGTCTATAACTTTTAGGGACTGTAAACACCTTTTATTTTTTATATATTAGGTTTTGCAATCGTCGAGAAAAGGGGTAGGCGGGGGATTTTTAATAGAGTGTTGACTCCCAATCCATAAGTCATTTCTTACAAAAATATAGCCTGTTATGCATGATAAATCACTTTACAATCATTTATGATATTTAGGTAAGATTTTTGTAAATGGGCCAAATAATGGCTTGTTTGATCCATGTACATATTCCATCGCATGTTCACATGAGAATTTAATGAGCATTTATTATTCTCTTTAATAGGTTTGGATCCATAGGTCATTTGCATCTTTAACATGTTTCAAGCTTGCATAGCCATTTTTAAAACATGTGTAGAAGAAATCTCTTTCTTATAAAATTCCAAGATATTAGGGTTGAACTAGTGGAATTTTCAAAACTTGGATAACAAAAATTTTGTGTTCATTTGTGGTGTGTGAATAAATTTTCTGTACTTACATTTTTTATTATTTTAAATTTATTACATACATAAACTCTAAAATTTTTATTTTGTTTTGATCTGTTTTCCTTTTTTGTTTACGGGATAAAGGGAGAGCGAAAACTCAAAAATTTGACTTAAGAAAAAAGTTATCATCTAAAATGGAATTGTACAATGCACAAATGTAAAGAGAAATAATTCCAAGGAGTGTTTTTAATTTTTAGGGATTGTAAACTCCTTTTATTTTTTATATAATAGGTTTTTGCAATCGTCAGGAAAAGTGGGAGGCGAGGGATTTTTAACTGAGTGTTGACTCCCAATACATAAATCATTTCTTACAAAAATATAGCCCGTTACGCATGACAAATCTCTTTACAATCATCTTAGATCGTTAGGTCAACTTTTTGTAAATGGGAAAAGTAATGGCTTGTTTGACTTGGGTGAATATCCCACTGCATGTTCATTTTAGAGTTTGATGAACATTTGTTATTCTCTTTAAAAGGTTTGAATTCAAAGGTCATTTGCATCTTTAACATGTTTCAAGCATGCATATCCTTTTTTAAAACATCTGTAGAAGAAATGTCTTTCTTATAAAATTCCAAGCTATTAGGGTTGAACTAGCGGAATTTCCCAAACTTGGATTAAAAAATTGTTTTGTACATTTGTGGTGTCTGAAAAAAATTTCTTTTCTTACGTTTGCTATTGTTTTAAATTTTTCCATATTTAAACTCTAAAATTTTCATTTTGTTGTGATCTATTTGTCTTTTTTTTTTTTACCGGATGAAGGAAAAGAGAAAACTTAAAGTTTTGATTTATGAAAAAAGTATATAAATAAAATGGAAATAAATGTAGAGAAAGATAACTCCAAAGGGTGTCTGTAATTTTTAGGGATTGTAAACTCCTTTTAATTTTTATATATTAGGTTTTGCAATTGTTGGGAAAAGTGGGAAGCGGGGGATTTTTACCTGAGTGGTGACTCCCAATCCCTAAGTCATTTCTTAAAAAAAATTGCCTGTTACACATTATAAATCACTTTACAATCATCTATGATTGTTACGTCTGCGATTTGTAAATGGGCAAAATAATGGCTTGTTTGACTGGGGTAAATATCGCCCCACACGTTCACTTGAGAATATAATGAGCGTTTGTTATTTCTTGTAAAGGTTTGGATCCATAGGTCCTTTTCATATTTAACATGTTTCAAACATGCATATCCATTTTTAAAACATGAGTACAAGAAATCTCTTAGGGTTGAACAAGTGGAATTTCCCAAACTTGGATAACAAAACTTTTGTATTCATTTGTGGTGTGTGAATACATTTTCTTTACTTACATTTGTTATTGTTTTAAAATTTTTCCGTACATCAACTCTAAAATTTTCATTTTGTTGTGATCTATTTACATTTTTTGTTTACGTTATGAAGGGAGAGCGAAAACTTAACGTTTTGATTTAAGAAAAAAGTATACATCTAAAATTGAAATGCACAATGCACAAATGCAGAGAGAGATAATTCCAAAGAGTGTCTGTAACTTTTAGGGATTGTAAACTCTTTTTATTTTTTATATATTAGGTTTTGCAATTGTCGGGAAAAGGGGAAGGCGGGGGATTTTTAACAGAGTGTTGACTCCCAATCCATAAGTCATTTCTTACAAAAATACAGCCCGTTATGCATGATAAATCACTTTACTATCGCTTAAGATGGTTAGGTCAGCTTTTTGCAAATGGGCAAAATAAGGGCTTGTTTGACTCGGGTAAATATCCCACCGCACATTCACTTGAGAATTTATTGAGCGTTTGTTGTTCTCTTTAAAAGGTTTGCATCCATAGGTAATTTGAATCTTTAACATGTTTCAAACTTGCATATCAATTTTTAAAACATGCGTAGAAGAAAACTCTTTCTTATAAAATTCCAAGCTTTTAGGGTTGAACTATTGGAATTTCCAAAATTTGGATAACAAAAATTTTATGTTCATTTGTGGTGTGTGAGTAAAATTTTTGTACTTATATTTTTTATTGTTTTAAATTTATTCCATACATAATTCAAAAATTTTCATTTTGTTATGATCTATTTGCCTTTTCTCTTTACGAGATTAAGGGAGAGTGAAAACTCAAATTTTTTAATGAAGAAAAAAGTATATATCGAAAATGGAAATGCACATTGTGCAAATGTACTGGGAGATAATTCCAAAGAGTGTCTGTAGTTTTTAGGGATTGTAAACTCCTTTTAGTTTTTATATACTAGGTTTTGCAATCGTCGGGAAAAGTCTAAGGCGAGAGATTTTTAACTTAGTGTTGACTCCCAATCCATAAGTCATTTCCTAAAAAATTATAGCCCGTTACACATGATAAATCACTTTACACTCATCTATGATTGTTAGGTCAGCTTTTTGTAATTGGGCAAAGTAATGGCTTGTTTGACTCGGGTGAATATCCCATCGCATGTTCACTTTAGAATTTGATGTGTGTTTGTTATTCTCTTTAAAAGGTTTGGATCCATAGGTCATTTGCATATTTAACATGTTTCAATCATGCATATCCATTTTTAAAACATGTGTAAAAGATATCTCTTTCTTATAAAATTCCAAGCTATTAGGGTTGAACTAGCTGAATTTCACTAACTTGGATAACAAAAAAAAATTGTTCATATGTTGTGTGTGAATAAGTTTTCTTTACTTACATTTGTTATTGTTTTAAATTTTCCCATACATAAACTCTAAAATTTTCATTTTGTTGTGATCTATTTGTCTTTTTTGTTTACGGGATGAAGGGAGACAGAAAACTCAAAGTTTTGATTTAAGAAAAAATATTACATATAAAATGGATATAAATGTAGAGAGATATAATTCAAAAGGGTGTCCATAATTTTTAGTGATTGTAAATTCCTTTTAGTTTTTATATATTAGATGTTGCCATCGTCGGTAAAAGGTGGAGGTTGGGGATTTTTACCTGAGTGTTGACTCCCATTCCATAAGTCATTTCTTAAAAAAATATTGCCCGTTACTCATTATAAATCACTTTACCATCATCTATGATTGTTAGGTCATCTTTTTATAGATGGGCAAACTAATCGCTTGTTTGACTCGGGTAAATATCCCACCGCATGTTCACTTGATAATTTAATGAGCCTTAGTTATTCTCTTTCAAAGGTTTGGATCCATAGGTTATATGCATCTTTAACATCTTTCAAGCATGCATATCCATTTTTAAAACATGTGTAGAAGAAATCCCTTTCTTATAAAATTCCAAGCTATTAGGATTGAACTAGTGAAATTTGCCAAACTTGGATAACAAAAATTTTGTGTTCATTTGTGGTGTGTGAATAAATTTTATTTACTGAAATTTTTTATTGTTTTAAATTTTTTCCATAAATAAACTTTAAAATTCTCATTTTGTTGTGATCAATTTGCCTTTTTTGTTTATGGGTTGAAAGGAGAGCAAAAACTTAAAGGTTTGATTTAAGAAAAAAGTATACATCTAAAATGTAAATGCACAATGAACAAATGTAGAGATAGATAATTCAAAAGAGTGTCTATAAATTTTAGGGATTGTAAACTCCTTTTACTTTTTATATATTAGGTTTTACAATCGTCAGGAAATGGGGGAGGCGGGGGATTTTTAATTGAGTGTTGACTCCCAATCCATAAGTAATTTCTTACCAAAATATAGCCCGTTACGTATGATAAATCACTTTTTAATCATCTATGATTGTTAGGTCAGCTTTTTGTCAATGGGGAAAATAATGGCTTGTTTGACTCTGGTAAATATCCCATCGCATGCTCACTTGAGAATTTAATGAGCATTTATTATTCTCTTTAAAAGGTTTGGATCCATAGGTCTTTTGCATCTTTAACATGTTTAAAGCTTGCATATCCATTTTTAAAACATGTGTAGAAGAAATTTCTTTCTTATAAAATTCCAAGCTATTAGGGTTGTACTAATGGAATTTCCCAAACTTGGATAACAAAATTTTGTGTTCATTTGTGGTGTGTGAATAAATTTTCTGTACTTACATTTGTTATTGTTTTAAATTTATTCTATACATAAACTCTAAAATTTTCATTTTGTTATGATCTATTTGCCTCTTTGTTTACGGGATGAAGGAAGAGTGAAACTCAAAGTTTTGATTGAAGAAAAAAGTATACATCTAAAAAGGAAATGCGCAATGCACAAATGTACAGAGAAATAATTCCAAAGAGTGTCTCTAATTCTTATGGATTGTAAACTTCTTTTTGTTTTTATAGATGGGGTTTTGCAAAAGTCGGGAAAAGCGGGAGACGGGGGATTTTTAACTGTGTTGACTCCCAATCCATAAGTCATTTCTTAGAAAAAATATAGCCCATTACGCATGATAAATCACTTTACAATCATCTATGGTTGTTAAATCAACTTGTTCTAAATGGGCAAAGTAATGGCTTGTTTGACTCGGGTAAATATCCCACCGCATGTTCATTTTAGAATTTAATGAGCGTTTGTTATTCTCTTTAAAAGGTTTGGATCCATAGGTAATTTGCATCTTTAACATGTTTCAAACATGCACATCCTTTTTTAAAACATGTGTAGAGGAGATCTCTTTCTTATAAAATTCCAAGTTAATAGGTTTGAACTAGCGAAATTTCCCAAACTTTGATAGCAAAATTTTTTTGTTCACTTGTGGTGTGTGAATAAATTTTCTTTTCTTACATTTGTTATTGTTTTAAATTTTTCAATACATAAACTCTTAAATTTTCATTTTGTTATGATCTATTTGTCTTTTTTGTTTACGGGATGAAGGGAGAGAGAAAATTGAAAATTTTGATTTAAGAAAAAAGTATACATATAAAATTGAAATAAATGTTGAGAGAGATAATTCCGAAGGGTTTCTGTAATTTTTAGGGATTGCAAACTCCTTTAAGTTTTTATATATTTGGTTTTGCAATCGTAGAGAAAAAGGGGAGGAAGGGGATTTTTTCTTGAGTGTTGACTCCAAATCCATAAGTCATTTCTTTAAAAAAATATTGCTCATTAGACAATATATATCACTTTACAATCATCTATGATTGTTAGGTCAGCCTTTTGTAAAAGGGCAAAATAATGGCTTGTTTGACATAGGTAAATATCGCACAACACGTTCACTTGTAAATTTAATAAGCGTTTGTTATTTTCTTTAAAAGATTTGGATCAATAGGTCATTTTCATATTTAATATGTTTCAAGTATCCATATCCATTTTTAAAACATGAGTAGAAGAAATCCCTTACTGATAAAATTCCAAGCTATTAGGGTTGAACTAATGGAATTTCCCAAAGTTGGATAAAAAATCTTTTGAGTTAATTTTTAGTGTGTGAATAAATTTTCTTTACTTACATTTGTTTTTTTTTTAAATTTTTCCATACATAAACTCTAAAATTTTCTTTTGTTGTGATCTATTTACCTTTTTAGTCTATGGGATGAAGGGAGAGTGAAAACTCAAAGTTTTGATTTAAGAAAGAAGTATACATCTAAATGGAAATGCACAATCCACAAATGTACAGAGATGTAATTTCAAAGAGTGTCTGTAACTTTTAGGGATTGTAAACTCCTTGTAGTTTTAAATATAAGGATTTCCAATCGTTGGGAAAAAAAGGAGGCTGGGGATTTTTAACTGGGTGTTGACTCCCAATCCATAAGTCATTTTTTAGAAAAATATACCCGTTACGCATGATAAATCACTTTACAATCATCTATGACTATTAGGTCAGCTTTTTGTAAATGGGAAAAATATTGGCTTGTTCGACTCGGGTAAATATCCAACCACAAGTTCACTTGTGAATTTAATGTGTCTTTGTTATTTTCTTTAAAATATTTGGATACATTGGTCATTTTCATATTTAACATGTTTCAAGCATGCATATCCATTTTAAAACATGAGTAAAAGAAATCCCATTTCTATAAAATTCCAATCTATTAGGGTTGAACTAGTGGAATTTCCCAAACTTGGATCACAAAACTTTTGTGTTCATTTGTGGTGTGTGAATAAATTTAATTTACTTACATTTGTTATTGTTTTAATATTTTTACATATATAAACTCTAAAATTTTCAATTTGTTGTGATCTATTTACATTTTTTGTATACGGGATGAAGAGAGAGCGAAAACTCAAAGTTTTGATATAAGAAAAAAGTATACATCTAAAATGGAAATGCACAATGCACAAATGTAGAGAGAGATAATTCCAAAGAGTATCTATGACATTTAGGGATTATAAACTCTTTTTATTTTTTATATATTAGGTTTTGCAATCATCGGGAAAAGGGGAAGGCAGGGGATTTTTAATAGTGTTGACTCCCAATCTATAAGTCATTTCTTACAAAAATATAGCTCGTTATTCAAGATAAATAACTTTACAATCATCTATGATTGTTAGGTGAGGTTTTTGTCAATGTGCAAAATAATGGCTTATTTGACTCGGGTAAATATCCCACCACACGTTCACTTGAGAAGTTAATGAGCGTTTGTTATTCTCTTTAAAAGGTTTGGATCCATGGGTCATTTGCATCTTTAACATGTTTCAAGCTTGCATAACCATTTTGAAGACATGTGTAGAAGAAATCTCTTTCTTATAAAATTCCAAGCTATTAGGGTTGAACTAGTGGAATTTCCCAAACTAGGATAACTAAAATTTTGTGTACATTTGTGGTGTTTTTATAAAATTTCTGTACTTACATTTGTTATTGTTATTTGTAGTGTGTTAATAAAATTTCTGTACTTACATTTGTTATTGTTATAAATTTATTCCATACATAAACTCTAAAATTTTCATTTTGTTATGATCTATTTGACTTTTTTTTTACGAGATGAAGGGAGAGCGAAAACTCAAAGTTTATATTTTAGAAAAAAGTATTCATCTAAAATGGAAATGCACAATGCACAAATGTACAGAGAGATAATTCCAAAGAGTGTCTATAATTTTTAGAGATTGTAAACTCCTTTTAGTTTTTTAGATATTAGGTTTTGTAATCGTCGGGAAAAGGTGGAGGCGGAGGATTTTTACTTGAGTGTTGACTCCCAATCCATAAGTTATTTCTTAAAAACATATTGTCTGTTACGCATTATAAATCACTTTACAATCATCAATGATTGTTAGGTCAACTTTTGTTAATGGGCAAAATAGTGGCTTGTTTGACTAAGGTAAATATCCCACTGCACGTTCACTTGAGAATTTAATGAGCCTTTGTTATTCTCTTTAAAAGGCTTGGATCCATAGGTTATTTGCATCTTTAACATGTTTCAATTTTTCATATCCATTTTTAAAACATGTGTAGAAGAGATCCCATTCTTATAAAATTTCGAAGTATTAGGGTTGAACAAGTGGAATATGCCAAACTTGGATAACAAAACTTTTGTGTACATTTGTGGTATGTGAATAAATTTTCTTTACTTACATTTGTTATTGTTTTAAATTTTTTCCATACATAAACTCTAAAATTTTCATTTTTTTGTGATCTATTTGCCTTTTTTGTTTACGAGATGAAGGGAGTGCAAAAACATAAAGGTTTGATGTAAGGCACAATGAACAAATGTAGAGAGAGATAATTCCAAAGAGTGTCTGTAATTTTTAGGGATTCTAAACTCCTTTTAATTTTTATATATTAGGTTTTGCAATCGTCGGAAAAAGGGGAGGGGGGGATTTTTAACTGAGTGTTGACTCCCAATCCATAAGTTATTTGATACAAAAATATAGTCTGTTACGCTTGATAAATCACTTTACAATCATCTATGATTGTTAGGTCAGCTTTTTGTAAATGTGAAAAATAATGGCTTCTTTGACTCGGGTAAATTTCCCACCACACGTTCACTTGAGAATTTAATGAGCGTTTGTTATTCTCTTTAAAAGGTTTGGATCCATAGATCATTTGCATCCATAACATGTTTCAAGCTTGCATATCCATTTTTAAAACATGTGTAGAAGGAATCTCTTTCTTATAAATTCCAAGCTATTTGGGTTGAACTAGTGGAATTTCCCAAACTTGGATAACAAAAATTTTGTGTTCATTTGTGGTGTTAAAAAAAAAATTTGTACTTACATTTTTTATTTTTATAAAATTTTTCCTAACATAAACTCTTAAATTTTCATTTTGTTATGATCTATTAGCCCTTTTTTTTACAGGATGAAGGGAGAGTGAAAACTTAAAGTATATATTTAAGAAAAAAGAATACATCTAAAATGGAAATGCACAATGCACAAATATAGAGAGAGATAATTCCAAAGAGTGTCTGTAATTTTTAGGGATTGTAAACTCTTTTTTTTTTATTAGGTTTTCAATTGTCGGGAAAAGGGGGAGGCGAGGAATTTTTAATTGAGTGTTGGCTCCCAATCCATAAGTCATTTCCGACAAAAATATAGCCCTTTATGCATGATAAATCACTTTAAAATCATCTATGATTGTTAGGTCAGCTTTTTGTAAATTGGCAAAAAAATGGATTGTTTGACTTGGGCAAATAACCGCACGTTCACTTGAGAATTTAATGAGAGATTGTTATTCTCTTTAAAAGGTTTGGATCCATAGGTCATTTGCATATTTAACATGTTTCAAGCTTGCATATTGATAGATTACATATTCTGACATGAGAACTAAGTTAATTATAAGAGAATAACCTTTATAATTGTGTTATAGGTGGTTATTTATCGGTTTTCAAATGAAATGAGCATTTATTGAATTTGGCATTAATCACTGTCGATATTGCATATTTTTCTCTCCTGAATTATATTTCATTGTTTTTAAGGTTTATTTCTTCCTGAAATGCTTTTTATAGATTTAATTATGGAATTTCAAGAGAATTTTGGTGGAGAAGGAGATATTTACCAAAATGCCCTTAGTGAAATTGAGGTGATTTTTAGGTCAAATCGTTTTAAAATAAATAAGATGGTATTAAAGGAGAGGAGGGAGCATCGAACGGAAAACAGGGGGAGACCCGAGAGAGGAGCGTCAAGAGAAAACAGAGACTAAAACAGAGGACCTTGGACTAGAAACAGGGGAGGATCCGACAGGAGTTCCCCACCGTTGTTCGCCGGGCCACTACCTTTCGCCGTGCCACCGTCATCCACCGCCGTCCACCGCTGTCCAAAAACAGAGAACAAACCTGAGGAGAGCTCGAGAGACTCTCCATTGAGGTGAGTTCGACAGTCATCGCTCGCCAGGCCGAGAGGGGATCCGAGAGGGCTTCTCCGATGCCAATTCTGCTTTCCGACCATCCTCCGGCGTCTATCACATATTTCTGACCATTCCCGGAGCTATTCCGACTCTGACCGAACTCGAGAGAGCCGGTTAGAGAATGTCAGCTCTGTTTCGTTCTTCGCCGGACGTTACCTCCGTCCGTCGGCTTCCAACCTTCGTCGCCGGCGTCGTTTCTACCTCCGGCCACTCACTCTTGCCAACCCGAAGCCATTGATTTTGGGAAATTGCAGCACCCGTGAGAACGAGTTTCTGTCCGAGCGAGAGGAAGGAGATGGGGATTAATTTGTCATTTTCAAATTTAATTTTTTCTATAGTTTGAACTTAGGTTTTGATTGTTTATTAAATGTGATTTGATACTTAATGTTTATTGAATATTTGTTTTCCGGATATTTTATTAAATTGGCTAGTTAGGGTAGGATTATAATTTAGGTTGGATTTTGGTATTTTAATCCGATTTCTGTCTTTCACTCTATGCACCTGAGAGGGGCTAGACGCAAGGATTGAGAAATCGGATTCGTGATTACATGGCACTCGAGAGAGGCACGAATCACGATAAAATCCAGAGTTGATAATTGTAGCAACATCACAATAGGAAATTGATTCTCTGCATTCTATTGTAATCTGCTCTTTGTCATTAACTCTAGGCACCCGAGTGGGGCTAAACGCAAGGATTGAGAATCCGGATTCGTTGTTACGTGGCGCTCGAGAGAGGCATGAATCACGGTAAAATCCAGAGTTGACGTTTCCTGTTGTGCAAGTAGTTAATTAGATTATTGCTAGATAATTTAGGATATAATTAGTGTTTAGTTCAGATTAATTCATCATATTTGGTTAGGCTATTTGACTGAAGAATACACAAAATTCAATCCTCCCTATGGATATGACCCTCGCTTACTGCTAGATTACATGAACGATTCGTATGCTTGTGAGGTATTAAAGTCGATGTAATTAAATTATACATCAAGTTTTTGGTGTCGTTGCCAGGGAGGCACGTATTAAGTGTATTTCTTTGTTCTCCATGGTCTTAGGTTAGGATAAAAATAAAAAATAAAATAAAATAAATAAATAAATACTAAATAAATAAATAAACGTGCTTAAGACTCCTATTGGGATGTCTCCATTTCGCCTAGTGTTCGGCAAAGCATGTCATCTACCTGTTGAGCTTGAGCATAGAGCTTATTGGGCCATTAAGGCTTTGAATATTGATTTGGCTCAAGCGGGTGAGGAGAGGAAATTGCAATTGAATGAGTTGGAGGAGATACATCATGATGCTTATGAGAATGCCAAATTGTACAAGGAGCGAACAAAGCTTTTATATGATAAATCTGTTTTTCGCAAGTCTTTTACTGTTGGGCAGAATGTTTTACTTTATAACTCACGATTGCATTTGTTTCCAGGGAAGTTGAGATCTAGGTGGTCTGGTCCATTTGAGGTTACACATGTGTTTCCTCATGGTGCTGTTGAGATCCGCAATCACGGAGACGGGTCAGCCTTCAAAGTTAAAGGTCAGAGGCTCAAACCGTATCTTGAGAATGTTCCCACACCGGAGGAGGTGATGGTGATTTTCCTGGAGGAACCTGTCCATTCATCTTGACCGCATCAGAGTCTTGCTTACGACTATAAACTTAGCACATTGTGGGCAATCCCCGCATTTCTATCTCTTTGTACATTACAGTTTTATTTATTTATTTATTTTTGGTTTATTCATTCTTATTTGTCGGCTGAGAGCATAAATGGTTCCGGTAGTCGATGACCAGACTTTTGGTCCCTAGTTTGAGAGGTTTGTACTCAAACAACCGTTCTGGGATTGACCAGTTCGATCTTGAAGTATTGAATGGAAACCTTATGGTGAGTAACTTAAGGACTTGTGTTCAGCGCGTGATTCCTGCTGCCTTCAGTGGCCAGTCACACAGAGATTTCTTCAAAGTGTGATGTGGGATAGTGGTTTCATCTACGGATGATTACCTACGGGTACGGCTGATACAAGTAAACCTTCTTCAAGGGAGACTATGTATCATTCCTGGGGGTCTTTATTGACTTTTTGGTATTATTGTTGATGACCAAACACATATGGTCCCACCTATGGATTTAGGAGCCCTGAGGGAGCTTAAACCTCACCCTGCTGGAGTATAACTAGCTAAGATGTTATTCCTTTTTGTAGTCATTATAGTGTTTTACCTTTTCCCCATTGAGGACAATGTCAGGTTTAGGTTTGGGGGGGGGGGGGGGGGGGGGACGACTCTTTTATGTCTTAGCAATAATTTTCTTTTGCTTTTTGTGCGTGGTTTTCAAATTACTCCTCTTAGTATGTGGTTAACATTAGTAGAGTTAAAATAAGTTGCTCAAATGTGTTTCAAAATTTTTCGTAAATTTGTGTAGAATATGCCTATTAGAAATCTGATATCATTTGTTGTGATTCATGAGAATTCAATGGGATAGCTTACTATTGCATTAGACTTGGAACTTAGTTGCAAAAGAGAACATGTAAATCTAGTGTTGATCTATGTTAGTCTGAATAGTCTTGTATGCCTGTTTGAACTCAATTTTTTTTATACCTCAGTGAAATTCCTTGTTGTAATGTATGAATGCAAATGGAAATGCTCTTGCTTTCAAAAGACAGATAACTTCAGAAACAGCCTGGGCAAACCCAGGGACATGCACCGGAACAGTCGGTTACTTAAAAATAAGTGCATGTGCAGTGAAGACGAATACAAAATGGTGGTAATACCAAAAGTATTAAGTGAAGAAAAACATTACGCTGGTAATAGCAAAAGTGCACTGGTAATAGCGTAAAATGGTTTCAAATTTGGAAGCAATGAGTTTCCTTAACTTTGATGATGAATTGTAATTTGAAAGAAGTTGCAGGTCAAGATTGAAATTGGTATATTTCTTTTGTGAGATTGTCAGACAACAGGCTTACTCTACTATTTTCTCTTAATTGTGATGTGACTAGGATTTTATTGTTATTTATTGCCTCTTGGTTCTGTTGAAGTAATTGCTTATGGCTCATATTGGTTCAGGTGGAGTAACAATGAGTGTATTTGGATTGATAATAGGCTATATTTTACCCAGGTTTTCAAATTTCGCAAGATCTCATATGATTTTCAGATATTTTACGATACTAAGTGTTACTCATATGCTAATGAGGAGTAAATTTTCTTCAGTTTTTCTTTTTATATTATTGATTTAGATGAATTTTGTGGGTAAATTCCATGCATACCCTCACGAGACATAACTCGTCCACTACTGCGGAGTAGGGGTTTAACGGCTTGTTGCATGCGCTAAATGCAAAAGTGCTCCCTACGAAAGTGGCATTTTGTTTTCCTATGCTTAATTTTGGTTTGATTGTTGTTTTGCTAGGGACTACCAAAGATTTAGGTTTGGGGGTGTGATAGATGCCATATTCTAACATGAGAACTAAGTTAATTATAAGAGAATAACCTTTATAATTGTGTTATAGGTGGTTATTTATCGATTTTCAAATGAAATGAGCATTTATTGAATTTGGCATTAATCACTGTCGATATTGCATATTTTTCTCTCCTAAATTATATTTCATTGTTTTTAAGGTTTATTTCTTCTTGAAATGCTTTTTATAGATTTAATTATGGAATTTCAGGAGAATTTTGGTGGAGAAGGAGATATTTACCAAAATGCCCTTAGTGAAATGGAGGTGATTTTTAGGTCAAATCGTTTTAAAATAAATAAGATGGTATTAAAGGAGAGGAGGGAGCGTCGAACGGAAAACGGGGGGAGACCCGAGAGAGGAGCATCAAGAGAAAACAGAGACCAAAACAGAGGTAGTTGGACCGGAAACAGGGGAGGATCCGAGAGGAGTTCCCCACCGTCGTTCACTGGGCCACTGCCTTTCGCCACGCCACCGTCGTCCACCACCGTCCAGAAACTGAGAACAAACCCGAGGAGAGCTCGAGAGAGTCTCTGTCGAAGTGAGTTCGACAGTCGTCGCTCGCCAAGCCGAGAGGGGATCCGAGAGGGCTTCTCAGGTGCCAATTCCACTTTCCGACCATCCTCCGGCGTCTATCACATATTTTCGACCATTCCCGGAGCTATTCCAACTCTGACCGAGATTCGAGAGAGCCGGTTAGAGAACGTCAGCTCTGTTTCATTCTTCGTCGGACGTTACCTCCGTCCGTCAGCTTCCAACCTTCGTCGCCAGTGTCGTTTCTACCTCCGGCCACTCACTCTTGCCAACCCGAAGCTATTGATTTCGGGAAATTGCAGCACCCGTGAGAACGAGTTGCTGCCCGAGCGAGAGGAAGGAGAAGGGGAGTAATTCATCATTTTTGAATTTAATTTTTTCTATAGTTTGAACTTAGGTTTTGAATGTTTGTTAAATGTGATTTGATAATTAATGTTTATTGAATATTTGTTTTCCAGATATTTGATTAAATTGGCTAGTTAGGGTAGGATTATAATTTAGGTTGGATTTTGGTATTTTAATCTGATTTCTGTCTTTCACTCTATGCGCCCGAGAGGGGCTAGACGCAAGGATTGAGAAATCGGATTCATGATTACGTGGCGCCGAGAGAGGCACGAATCACGGTAAAATCCAGAGTTGATAATTTTAGCATCACCACAATAGGAAATTGATTCTCTGCATTCTATTGTAATCCACTCTTTGTCATTAACTTTAGGCGCCCGAGAGGGGCTAGATGCAAGGATTGAGAATCCGGATTCGTGGTTACGTGGCGCTCGAGAGAGGCATTAATCACGGTAAAATCCAGAGTTGACGTTTCCTGTTGTGCAAGTAGTTAATTAGATTATTGCTTGATAATTTAGGATATAATTAGTGTTTAGTTCAGATTAATTCATCATATTTGGTTAGGCTAGTTGACTGAAGAATACATAAAATTCAATCCTGCCTGTGGATATGACCCTCGCTTACTGCTAGATTACATGAACGATTCGTACGCTTGCAAGGTATTAAAGCCGATGTAATTAAATTATACATCACATATCCATTTTTAAAACATGTGAGGAAGAAATCTCTTTCTTATAAAATTCCAAGCTATTAGGGTTGAACTAGTGGAATTTCCAAAAATTGGATAACAAAAATTTTGTGTTCATTTGTGGTGTGTGAATAAATTTTTTGTACTTACATTTTTTATTGTTTTAAATTTATTCCATACATAAACTCTAAAATTTTCATTTTGTTGTGATCTATTTGCCTTTTTTTTTACGAGATGAAGGGAGAGCGAAAAATCAAAGTTTTGATTGAGGAAAAAAGTATACATCTAAAATGGAAATGCACAATGCACAAATGTTCAGACAGATAATTCAGAAGAGTGTCTGTAATTTTTAGGAGTTATAAACTCCTTTTAGTTTTTAGATATTAGGTTTTGTAATCGTCGAAAAAAGTGGGAGACGAGGGATTTTTAACTGAGTGTTGACACCCAATCCATAAGTCATTTCCTAGAAAAATATATCCCGTTACGCTTGATAAATCACTTTACAATCATCTATGATTGTTAGGTCAGCTTCGTTTAAATGGGCAAAGTAATGGGTTGTTTGACTCGGGTGAATATCCCACCGCATGTTGACTTTAGAATTTAATGTGCGTTTGTTACTGTCTTTAAAAGATTTGGATCCATAGGTCATTTGCATATTTAACATGTTTGAAGCATGCATATCCATTTTTAAAACATGTGTAGAGGAGATCTCTTTCTTATAAAATTCCAAGCTGTTAGATTGAACTAGCAGAATTTCCCTAACTTGGATAACAAAAAAATTTCGTTCATATGTTATCTGTGAATAAATTTTCTTTACTTACATTTTTTATTGTTTTAAATTTTCCCATACGTAAACTCTAAAATTTTCATTTTGTTGTAATCTATTTGTCTTTTTTGTTTACGGGATGAAGGGAGAGAGAAAACTCAAAGTTTTGATTTAAGAAAAAAGATTACATATAAAATGGAAATAAATGTAGAGAGAGATAATTCAAAAGAGTGTCCATAATTTTTAGGGATTGTAAATTCCTTTTAGTTTTTATATATTAGATTTTGCAATCGTTGGTAAAAGGTGGAGGCGGGGGATTTTTACTTGAGTGTTGACTCCCATTCCATAAGTAATTTCTTAAAAAAAAATTGCCCGTTACGCATTATTAATCACTTTACAATCATCTATGATTGTTAGGTCAGCCTTTTATAGATGGGCAAACTAATCGCTTGTTTGACTCGGGTAAATATCCCACCGCACGTTCACTTGAGAATTTAATGAGCCTTAGTTATTCTCTTTAAAAGGTTTGTATCCATAGGTTATTTACATCTTTACTCTTTCAAGCATGCATATCCATTTTTAAAGCATGTGTAGAAGAAATCCCTTTCTTATAAAATTCCAAGCTATTAGGATTGAACTAGTGGAATTTGCCAAACTTGGATAACAAAGCTTTTGTGTTCATTTGTGGTGTGTGAATAAATTTTATTTACTTAAATTTTTTATTGTTTTAAATTTTTTTCATAAATAAACTTTAAAATTTTCATTTTTTTTGTGATCTATTTGCCTTTTTTGTTTACGGGTTGAAAGGAGAGTAAAAAGTTATAGGTTTGATTTAAGAAAAAAGTATACATCTAAAATAGAAATGCACAATGAACAAATGTAGAGATAGATAATTCAAAAGAGTGTCTGTAATTTTTAGGGATTGTGAACTCCTTTTAGTTTTTATATATTAGGTTTTGCAATCGTCGGGAAAAGGGGAAGGCAGGGGATTTTTAATTGAGTGTTGACTCCCAATCCATAAGTAATTTCTTACCAAAATATAGCCCATTACGTATGATAAATCACTTTTCAATCATCTATCATTTTTAGGTCAGCTTTTTGTCAATGGGGAAAATAATGGCTTGTTTGACTATGGTAAATATCCCACCGCACAGTCACTTGAGAATTTAATGAGCGTTTATTATTCTCTTTAAAAGGTTTGGATCCATAGGTCTTTTGCATCTTTAACATGTTTCATGCTTGCATATCCATTTTTAAAACATGTGTAGAAGAAATTTCTTTCTTATAAAATTCCAAGCTATTAGGGTTGTACTAGTGGAATTTCCCAAACTTGGATAACAAAATTTTGTGTTTATTTGTGGTGTGTGAATACATTTTTTGTACTTACATTTGTTTTTGTTTTAAATTTATTCTATACATAAACTCTAAAATTTTCGTTTTGTTATGATCTATTTGCCTCTTTCTTTATGGGATGAAGGAAGAGTGAAAACTCAAAGTTTTGATTGAAGAAAAAAATGGAAATGCCGAATGCACAAATGTACAGAGAGATAATTCCAAAGAGTGTCTGTAATTCTTATGGAATGTAAACTTCTTTTTGTTTTTATATATTGGGTTTTGCAAAAGTCGGGAAACGCGGGAGGCGGGGGATTTTTAACTGAGTGTTGACTCCCAATCCATAAGTCATTTCTTAGAAAAAATATAGCCCATTTCGCATGATAAATCACTTTACAATCATCTATAATTTTTAAATCAGCTTGTTGTAAATGGGCAAAGTAATGGCTTGTTTGACTCGGGTAAATATCCCCCCACATGTTCACTTTAGAATTTAATGTGCGTTTTTTATTCTCTTTAAAAGGATTGGATCCATAGGTCATTTGCATATTTAACATATTTCAAGCATGCATATCCATTTTTAAAACATCTGTAGAAGAGATCTCTTTCTTATAAAATTTCAAGCTATTAGGGTTGAACTAGCGGAATTTCCAAAACTTGGATAAAATTTTTTTTTGTTTTTTTGTGGTGTGTGAATAAATTTTATTTCCATACATTTGTTATTTTTTTAAATTTTTCCATACATAAACTCTAAAATTTTCATTTTGTTGTGATGTATTTATCTTTTTTGTTTACGGGATAAAGGGAGAGGGAAAACTCAAAGTTTTTATTTTAGAAAAAAGTATACATATAAAATGGAAATAAATGCAGAGAAGGATAATTCCAAAGGGTGTCTATAATTTTTGGGGATTGTAAACTCCTTTATGTTTTTATATATTAGGTTTTGCAATCGTCAGGAAAAGGGGGAGGCGGGGGATTTTTACCTGAGTGTTGACTCCCAATCCATAAGTCATTTCTTAAAAAAAATTGCTCGTTAGACATTATAAATCACTTTGCATTCATCTATGATTGTTAGGTCAGCCTTTTGTAAATGGGCAAAATAATGGCTTGTTTGACTGGGGTAAATATCCCACCACATGTTCACTAGAGAATTTAATGGGCATTTATTATTTTCTTTGAAAGGTTTGGATCCATAGGTCATTTGCATATTTAACATGTTTCAAGCATGCATATCCATTTTTAACATATGAGTAGATTAAATCCCTTATAAAATTCCAAGCTATTAGGGTTCAACTAATGGAACTTCCCAAACTTGGATAAAAATTCTTTTGAGTTAATTCGTGGTGGGTGAATAAATTTTCTTTACTTACATTTGTTCTTTTTTAAAAATTTTTAAATACATAAACTCTAAAATTTTCTTTTTTTTGTGATCTATTTTCCTTTTTTTGTTTACGGGATGAAGGGAGAACGAAAACTCAAAGTTTCAATTTAAGAAAGAAGTATACATCTAAATGGAAATGCACAATCCACAAAAGTAGAGACAGATAATTCCGAAGGGTGTCTGTGAGTTTTAAGGATTGTAAACTTTTTTTAGTTTTTATATATTAGGATTTCCAATCGTCGGGAAAAGGGAGAGGCTAGGGATTTTTAACGTAGTGTTGACTCCGAATCCAGAAGTGATTTTTTTATTAAATTATAGCCCATTACGCATGATAAATCACTTTACAATCATCTATGATTCTTAGGTCAGCTTTTTGTAAATGGGCAAAATAATGGCTTGTTTGACTCGGGTAAATATCCCACCGCAGTTTCACTTGTGAATTTAATGAGTGTTATGTTATTTTCTATAAAATGTTTGGATCCATAGGTCATTTTCATATTTAACATGTTTCAAGCTTGCATATCCATTTTTAAAACATGAGTAGAAGAAATCCATTATTTATAAAATTCTAACCTATTAGGGTTGAACTTGTGGAATTTCCAAACTAGGATAACAAAACTTTACTTACATTTGTTATTGTTTTAAAATTTTTCCAAACATAAACTCTAAAATTTTCTTTTTGTTGTGATCTATTTACATTTTTTGTTTACAAAATGAAGGGAGAGTGAAAACTCAAAATTTTTATTTAAGAAAGAAGTATACATCTAAAATTGAAATTCACAATGCACAAATTTAGTGAGAGATAATTCCAAAGAGTGTCTGTAATTTTTTGGGATTGTAAACTCTTATTTTTTATATATTAGGTTTTGCAATTGACGGGAAAAGGGGGAGGTGGGAGATTTTTAGCAAAGTGTTGACTCCCAATCCATAACTCATTTCTCACAAAAATATAGCCCGTTACGCATGATAAATCTCTTTACATTCATCTATGATTGTTAGGTCAGTTTTTTTTAAATGGGCAAAGTAATGGCTTGTTTGACTCGGGTAAATATCTAACCGCATGTTCACTTTAGAATTTAATGTGTTTGTTATTATATTTAAAAGGTTTCCATCCATAGGTCATTTGCATCTTTAAAATGTTTCATGCATGCATATCCATATTTAAAACATGTGTACAAGAAATCTCTTTCTTATAAAATTCCAAGCTATTAGGGTTGAACAAGCAGAATTTCCCAAACTTGGATAACAAAAATTTTTAGTGTGTGAATAAATTTTCTTTACTTACATTTGTTATTGGTTTAAATTTTTCCATTCATAAACTCTAAAATTTTAATTTTTTTGTGATCTTTTTGTCTTTTTTGTTTCCAGGATGAAGGGAGAGAGAAAACACAGAGTTTTGATTTAAAAAAAAGTATACATATAAAATGGAAATAAATATAGAGAGAAATAATTCCAAAGAGTGTCTGTAATTTTTAGGGATTCTAAACTCCTTTTAATTTTAAAATATTATTTTTTGCAATAATCGGGAAAAGGGGGAGGCAGGGGATTTTTACTTGAGTGTTGACTCCCAATCCATAAGTCATTTTTAAAAAAATATTGCCCATTATACATTATAAATCACTTTACAATCATCTATGATTTTTAGGTCAGTCTTTTGTTAATAGGCAAAATAATGGCTTGTTTGACTTGGGTAAATATCCCACCACACATTGACTTGAGAATATAATGAGTATTCTCTTTAAAAGGTTTGGATCCATAGGTTATTTGCATCTTTAACATGTTTCAATCATGCATATCCATTTTTAAAACATGTGTAGAAGAAATATCTTTCTTATAAAATTCCAAGCTATTGGGGTTGAACTAGTGGAATTTCCCAAACATGGATAACAAACTTTTGTGTTCATTTGTGGTGTTTGAATAAATATTCTTTAGAGAATTTTGTTATTTTTTAAAAAAATTTACATACATAAACTCTAAAATTTTTATTTTGTTGTGATCAATTTGCCTTTTTAGTTTACGGGATGATGGTAGAACGAAAACTGAAAGCTTTCATTGAGGAAAAAAGTACACATCTAAAATGGAAATTCACAATGCACAAATGTATAGAGAGAAAATTACAAAGAGTATATGTAAATTTTATGGATTGTAAACACCTTTTAGTTTTTATATATTAGGTTTTGCAATCGTCAGGAAAATGGGAAGGCAAGGGATTTTCAATTGAGTGTTGACTCCGAATCCATAAGTCATTTCTTACTAAAATATAGCCCGTTACACATGATAAATTACTTTACAATCAACTATGATGGTTAGGTCTGTTTTCTTTAAATGGGAAAAATTAAGGCTTGTTTGACTCAGGTAAATATCCCACCACACATTCACTTAAGAATTTAATGAGCGTTTGTTATTCTCTATAAAAGGGGTGGATCCATCGGACATTTTCACCTTTAACATGTTTCAAGCATTCATATCCATTTTTAAAACATGTGTAGAAGAAATACCTTTCTTATAAAATTCCATGCTATTTGGGTTGAACTAGTGGAATTTCCCAAACTTGGATAACGAAATGTTTGTGTTCATTTGTGGTGTGTGATTACATTTTCTTTACTTAAATTTGATATTTTTTTGAATTTTTTCCAAACATTAACTCCAAAATTTTCATTTTGTTGTGATCTATTTGACTTTTTTGTTTATGGGAGGAAGGGAAAGCGAAAACTCAAAGTTTTGAATTAAGAAAAAAATACACATTTTAAAAGGAAATGCACAATGCACAAATGTAGAGAGAGTTAATTCCAAAGAGTGTCTGTAATTTTTAGGGATTGTAAACTTTTTTTTGTTTTTTTATAGTAGGTTTTGCAATCATTGGGAAAATGGGGTGGCAGGGGATTTATAACTGAGTGTTGACTCCCTATCCATAAGTCATTTTCTACAAAAATATAGCCAGTTACGCATGATAGATAACTTTCCAATCATCAATGAATTTTAGGTCAGTTTTTTTGTAAATGGGCAAAATAATGGCTTCGTTGACTCAGATAAATATCCCAAGGCACGTTCACTTGAGAATTTAATGAGTGTTTGTTGTTCTTTTTAAAAGGTTTGGATCCATAGGTCATTTGAATCATTCACATGTTTCAAGCCTTCATATCCATTTTTAAAACATGTGTAGAAGAAACTCTTCCTTATAAATTTCCAAGCAATTAGGGTTGAACTAGTGGAATTTTCCAAACTTGGATAACAAAACGTTTGTGTTCATTTGTGGTGTGTGAATAAATTTTCTTTACTTACATTTGTTATTGTTTTAAATTTTTTCCATACTGAAACTCTAAAAGTTTCATTTTATTGTGAACTTTTTATCTTTTTTTGTTTATGGGATGAAGGGAGAGCGAAAACTCGAAGTTTTGAATTAAGTAAATAGTAAACATCTAAAATGGAAATGCACAATACACATATGTAGAGAGAGATAATTCCAAAGAGTGTCTATAATTTTTAGGGATTGCAAACTCCTTTTAGTTTTTACATATTAGCTTTTGCAATCGTCGGGAAACGGGGGAGGCTGGAGATTTTTAACTGAGTGTTGACTCCCAATCCATAAGTCGTTTCTTAAAAAAATATAGCCCGTTATGCAGCTTAAATTACTCTACAATCATATATGATTGTTAGGTGAGCTTTTTGTAAATGGGAAAAATAATTGTTTGTTTGACTCGGATAAATATCCCACCGCATGTTCACTTGAGAATTGAATGAGCATTTGTTATTCTCTTTAAAAGGTTTGGATCCGTAGGTCATTTGCATCTTTAACATGTTTCAAGCATGTATATCTATTTTTAACACGTGTAGCAGAAATCTCTTTATTATAAAAATCCAAGCTATTAGGGTTGAACTAGTGGAATTTCCCAAACTTGGATAACAAAACTTTTCTGTTCAATTGTGGTGTTTGAATAAATATTCTTTACTGACATTTGTTATTGTTTAAAATTTTTTGTATACATAAACTCTGAAATTTTCATTTTGTTGTGATCTATTTGCCTTTTTAGTTTACGGGATGAAGGGAGAGCGAAAACTGAAAGTTTTCATTTAGGAAAAAAGTATGCATCTAGAATGGAAATTCACAATGCCCAAATGTAGAGAGAGAAAATTTCAATGAGTGTCTGTTAATTTTCTGGATTGTAAATTCCTCTTAGTTTTTATATATTAAGTTTTGAAATTGTGAGGAAATTGGGAAGGCTAGGGATTTTCAACTGAGTGTTGACTCCGAATCCATAAGTCATTTCTTACAAAAATATAGCCCATTACACATGATAAATCACTTTACAATCATCTATGATCGTTAAGTATTCTTTTTGTAAATGGGCAAAATGAAGGCTTCTTTGACTCTGGTAAATATCCCACCGCACATTCACTTGAGAATTTAATGAGCGTTTGTTATTCTCTATAAAAGGTTTGGAACTATAAGTCATTTTCTTCTTTAACATGTTTCAAGCATGCATATCCATTTTTAAAACATGTGTAGAAGAAATCCCTTTCTTATAAAATTCCAAACTATTAGGTTTGAACTAGTGGAATTTCCCAAACATAGCTAACAAAACGTTTGTGTTCATTTGTGGTGTGTGATTACAATTCTTTAATTAAATTTTTTATTGTTTTGAATTTTTTCCACACATAAACTCTAAAATTTTCATTTTGTTGTGATCTATTTTCCTTTTTTGCTTACAGGATGATGGGAAAGCGAAAACTCGAAGTTTTGAATTAAGAAAAAAATACACATCTTAAAAGGAAATTAATAATGCACAAATGTAGAGAGAGATAATTCATAAGAGTGTTTGAAATTTTTAGGGAATGTAAACTCCTTTTAGTTTTTATATAGTAGGTTTTGCAATCGTCTGGAAAACAACGTCGCGGGGATTTTTGACTGAGTGTTGACTCACAATCCATAAGTCATTTCTTACAAAAATATAGCCCATTAAGCATGATAAATAAGTTTACAATCATCAATGATAGTTAGGGAAACATTTTGTAAAAGGGCAAAATAATGGCTTTTTTTATTCAGGTAAATATCCCAACGCACATTCACTTGAGAATATAACGAGTGTTTGTTATTCTCTTTAAAAGGTTTGGATCTATAGGTCAGTTTTAATCATTAACATGTTTCAAGCATTCATATCCATTATAAAAACATGTGTAGAAGAAATCTCTTTCTGATAAAATTCCAAGCTATTAGGGTAGAAGTAGTGGAATTTTCACAACTTGGATAACAAATCCTTTTAGTTCATTTGTGGTGTGTGAATAAATTTTCTTTACTGAAATTTTTTATTGTTTTAAATTTTTTCCATACATAATCTCTAAAATTTTCATTTTGTTGTGATCTATTTGCCTTTTTAGTTTACAGGATGAAGGGAGTGCGAAAACTGAAATTTTCATTTAGGAAAAAAGTATACATCTAAAATGGAAATTCACAATGCACAAATGTACAAAGAGAAAATTCCAAAGAGTTTCTATAAATTTTATGGATTGTGAACTCCTTTTAGTTTTTATATATTACGTTTTCCAATCGTCAGGAAAAGGGGAAGGTAGGGGATTTTCAACCAAGTGTTGACTCCGAATCCATAATTCATTTGTTACAAAAATATAGCCCGTTACACATGATAAACCACTTTACAATCATCTATGATAGTTAGGTCTGCTTTTTTTAAATGGGCAAAATTAAGGCTTGTTTCACTTGGATAAATATCCCACCGCACATTCACTTGAGAATTTAATGAGCGTATGTTATTCTCTATAAAAGGTTTGGATCCATAAGTCATTTTCATTTTTAACACTTTTCAAGCATGCATATCCATATTTAAAACATGTGTAGAAGAATTCTCTTTCTTATAAAATTCCAAGCTATTAGGGTTGAACTAGTGGAATTTCCCAAGCTTGGATAAAAAAACGTTTGTGTTCATTTGTGGTGTGTGATTACATTTTATTTACTTATATTTTTTTATTTTTTTGAATTTTTTCCAAACATAAACTCCAAAATTTTCATTTTGTTGTGATCTATTTGTCTGTTTTATTTACGGGATGAAGGGTAAGCGAAAACTCAAAGTTTTGAATTTAGAAAAAAATAAACATCTTAAATGGAAATTCACAATGCACAAATGTAGAGAGAAAATTCCAAAGAGTGTCTATAAATTTTATGGATTGTAAACTCCTTTTAGTTTTTATATATCGGGTTTTACAACCGTCGGGAAAATGGGAAGGCATGGGATTTTCAACTGAGTGTTGACTCTGAATCCATAAGTCATTTCTTACAAAAATATTGCCCGTTATGCAGGATAAATAACTTTACAATCATCAATGATTGTTAGGTCAGCTTTTGTAAATGCGTAAAATAATGGCTTCTTTGACTCAGTTAAATATCCCAATGGACGTTCACTTGAGAATTTAATGAGTGTTTGTTATTCTATTTAAAATGTTTGGATCCATAGGTCATTTGAATCATTAACATGTTTCAAGCATTCATATCCATTTTTAAAATATGTGTAGAAGAAATCTCTTTCTTATAAAACTCCAAGCTATTTCGGTTGAAGTAGTGGAATTTTCCAAACTTGGATAACAAAAATTTTGGTTTCATTTTTTGTGTGTGAATTAATTTTCTTTACTTACATTTGTTATTGTTTTAAAAATTTTCCATACCTAAACTCTAAATTTTTTATTTTATTATGATTTGTTTACCTTTTTTGTTTACGGGATGAAGGGAGAGCGAAAACTCAAAGTTTTGATTTATGAAAAAAGTAAACATCTAAAATGGAAATTCACAAGGCAAAAATGTAGAGAGAGATAATTCCAAAGAATGTTCATAATTTTTAGGGATTGTAAACTCCTTTTAGTTTTTATATATTAGGTTTTACAATTGTCAGGAAACGGGGGAGGTGGGAGATTTTTAATTGAGTGTTGACTGCCAATCCATAAGTCATTTCTTAAAAAAATATAGCCCATTATGTATCATAAATTACTTTAATTTTATATATGATTGTTAGGTCAGATGTTTTTTAAATGGGCAAAATAATGGCTTATTCAACTCGGGTAAATATCCCACCGCATGTTCACTTGAGAATTTAATGAGAGTTTGTTATTCTCTATAAAAGGTTTGGATCCATAGGTCATTTGCACCTTTAACATGTTTCAAGCATGCATATCCATTTTTAAAACATGTGTAGAAGAAATCTCTTTATTATTAAATTCCAAGCTATTAGTGTTGAACTAGTGGAATTTCCCAAACTTGGATAACAAAACTTTTCTGTT
Organism: Aristolochia californica; assembly: GCF_029961685.1. Taxonomy (NCBI): domain Eukaryota; kingdom Viridiplantae; phylum Streptophyta; class Magnoliopsida; order Piperales; family Aristolochiaceae; genus Aristolochia; species Aristolochia californica. The sequence goes on along the minus strand of NW_027182214.1, from coordinate 30,268,712 downwards.
CATTTGTGGCGTTTGAATAAATAATCTTTACTGACATTTGTTATTGTTTTAAATTTTTTCCATACATAAACTCTAAAATTTTCATTTTGTTCTGATCTATTTGCCTTTTTAGTTTACGGGATGAAGGGAGAGCGAAAATTGAAAGTTTTCATTTAGGAAAAAAGTACATATCTAAAATGGAAATTCATAAAGCACAAATGTAGAGAGAGAAAATTCCAAAGAGTGTTTGTAAATTTTATGGATTGTAAACTTCTTTTAGTATTTATATATTAGGTTTTGCAATTGTCAGGAGAAGGGGAAGGGTGGGGATTTTCAACTGAGTGTTGACTCCGAATCCATATGTCATTTCTTACAAAAAGATAGCCCATTGAACATGACAAATCACTTTACAATCATCTATGATAGTTAGGTCTGCTTTTTGTAAATGGGCAAAAATAAGGCTTGTTTGAATAGGGTAAATATCCCACCACACATTCACTTGAGAATTTAATGAACATTTGTTATTCTCTATAAAATGTTTGGATCCATAAGTCATTTTCATCTTTAACATGTTTCAAGCATGCCTATCCATTTTTAAAACATGTGTAGAAGAATTCCCTTTCTTATAAAATTCCAAGCAATTAGGGTTGAACTAATGGAATTTCCCAAACTTGGATAACAAAATGTTTGTGTTCATTTGTGGTGTGTGATTACATTTTCTTTCTTTAAATTTGTTATTGTTTTGAATTTTTTCCAAACATAAACTCTAAAATTTTTAGGGAGTGTAAATTCCTTTTAGTTTTTATATTGTAGGCTTTGCAATCGTCGGAAAAATGGGGTGGCGGGGGATTTTTAACTGAGTTTTGACTCCCAATCCATAAGTCATTTCTTAAAAAAATATAGCCCGTTACACATGATAAATAACTATACAATCATCAATGATATTTAGGTCAGCTTTTTGAAAATGGGCAAAATAACGGCTTCTTTGACTAAGGTAAATATCCCAACGCACGTTCACTTGAGAATTTAATGCGTGTTCGTTATTCTCTTTAAAAGGTTTGGATCCATAGGTCATTTGAATCATTAACATGTTTCAAGCATTCATATCCATTTTTAAAACATGTGTAGAAGAAATCTCTTTCTTATAAAATTCTAAGCTATTAAGGTTGAAGTAGTGGAATTTACCAAACTTGGATAACAAAACTTTTCTTTTCATTTGTGGTGTTTGAATAAATAATCTTTACTTATATTTGTTATTTTTTTAAATTTTTTCCATATATAAACTCTAAAATTATCGTTTTGTTGTGATCTATTTGGCTTTTTAGTTTACGAGATCAAGGGAGAGCGAAAACTGAAAGTTTTCATTTAGGAAAAAATTATACATATAAAATGGAAATTCATTATGGATAAATGTAGAGAGAGAAAATTCCAAAGAGTGTCGGTAAATTTTATGGACTGTAAACTCCTTTTAGTTTTTATATATTAGGTTTTGTAATCGTCAGGAGAAGGGGAAGGGAGAGGATTTTCAACTGAGTGTTGACCCCGAATCCAAAAGTCATTTCTTAAAAAAATATAGCCCGTTACACATGATAAATCACTTTACAATCATCTATGATAGTTAGGTCTGCTTTTTGTGAATAGGTAAAATTAAGGATTGTTTGACTCGGGTAAATATCCCACCGCACATTCACTTGAGAATTTAATGAGCGTTTATTATTCTTTATAAAAGGTTTGGATCCTTAAGTCATTTTCATCTTTAACATGTTTCAAGCATGCATATCAATTTTTAAAACATTTGTAGAAGAAATCCCTTTCTTATAAAATTGCAAGTTATTAGGTTTGAACTAGTGGTATTTCCAAAACTTGGATAACAAAATGTTTGTGTTCATTTGTGGTGTGTGATTACATTTTATTTACTTACATTTGTTATTGTTTTGAAGTTGTTGCAAGCATAAACTCTAAAATTTTCGTTTTGTTGTGATCTATTTGCCTTTTTTGTTTACGAGATGAAGGGAAAGCGAAAAATCAAAGTTTTTAATTAAGAAAAAAATACACTACATAAAATGAAATGCACAATGCACAAATGTAGAGAGGATAATTCCAAAGAGTGCTTGTAATTTTATAGGGATTGTAAACTCCTATTAGATTTTTTATAGTAGGTTTTACAATCGTTGGGAAAAGGGGGGTACGGGGGATTTTTAACTGAGTGTTGACTCCCAATCCATAAGTCATTTCTTACAAAAATATAGCCCATTACGCATGATAAAAAAACTTTACAATCATCAATGATTGTTAGGTCAACCTTTTGTAAATGGGCAAAATAATGGCTTTTTTGACTCAGGTAAATATCCAAATGCACGTTCACTTGAAAAATTAATGAGTGTTTGTTATTTTCTTTAAAAGGTTTGGATCCATAGGTCATTTGAATCATTAACATGTTTCAAGCATTCATATCCATTTTTAAAACATGTGTAAAATAAATCCCTTTCTTATAAAATTCCAAGCTATTAGGGTTCAAGTAGTGGAATTATCCAAACTTGGATAACAAAAGTTTTGTGATTCATTTGTGGTGTGTGAATAATTTTTATTTATTTAAATTGGTTATTGTTTTAAATTTTTTCCATACCTAAACTCAAAAATTTTCATTTTATTTTGATCTTTTTGCCTTTTTTGTTTACTGGACGAAGGGAGAGCGAAAACTCAAAGTTTTGATTTAAGAAAAAAGTCAACATCTAAAATGGAAATGCACAATGCACATATGTAGAGAGAGATAATTCCAAATAGTGTTTAAATTTTTTTGTGATTGTGAACTTCTTTTAGTTTTTATATATTAAGTTTTGCAATCTTCAGGAAAAGGGGGAGGCGGGGGCTTTTTAACTGAGTGTTGACTCCCAATCCGTAAGTCATTTCTTAAAAAAAATATAGCCTGTTACGCATTATAAATTACTTTACAATCATATATGATTGGTAGGTAAGATTTTTGTAAATGGGCAAAATAATGGCTTGTTCAACTCGGGTAAATATCCCACCGCATGTTCACTTGAGAATTTAATGAGCGTTTGTTATTCTCTATAGAAGGTTTGGATCTATAGGTCATTTGCATCTTTAACATGTTTCAAGCATGCATATCCATTTTTAAAACATGTGTAGAAGAAATCTCTTTATTATTAAACTGCAAGATATTAGGGTTGAACTAGTGGAATTTCCCAAACTTGGATAACAAAATTTTTTTGTTCATTTATGGTGTTTGAATAAAAAATCTTTACTGACATTTGTTATTGTTTTAAATTTTTTCCATACTTAAACTCTAACATTTTCATTTTGTTCTGATCTATTTGCCTTTTTAGTTTACAGGATGAAAGAGAGCGAAAACTAAAGGTTTTCATTTTGGAAAAAAGTATAAATCTAAAATGGAAATTCACAATGACCAAATGTAGAAATAGAAAATTCCAAAGAGTCTCTATAAATTTTATGAATTTTAAACTCCTTTTAGTTTTTATATGTTACGTTTTGCAATCATCAGGAAAAGGGAAAGGGAAGAGATTTTCAACTGAGTGTTGACTCCGAATCCATAAGTCATTTCTTACAAAAATATAGCCCGTTACATATGATAAATAACTTTACAATCATCTATGATAGTTAGGTCTACTTGTTGTAAATGGGCAAAATTAAGGCTTGTTTGACTCGGGTAAATATTCCACCCCACATTCACTTGAGAATTTAATGAGTGTTTGTCATTTTCTATAAAAGATTTGAATCCATAAGTCATTTTAATCTTTAACATGTTTCAAGCATGGATATCCAATTTTAAAACATGTGTAGAAGAAATCCCTTTCTTATAAAATTCCAAGCTATTAGGGTTGAAGTAGTGAAATTTCCCAAACTTGGATAACAAAACGTTTGTTTTCATCTGTGGTGTGTGATTACATTTTATTTACTTACATTTGTTATTGTTATGAATTTTTTCCAAACATAAACTCTAAAATTTTCCTTTTGTTGTGATCTATTTGCCTCGTTTGTTTATGGGAAAAGGGAAAGCGAAAACTCAAAGTTTTGATTTAAGAAAAAAATACAATCTTAAAAGGAAATGCACAATGCGCAAATGTAGAGAGAGTTAATTCCAAAGAGTGTCTGTAATTTTTAGGGATTTTAAACTCCTTTTAATTTTTATATCATAAGTTTTGCAATCGTCGGGAAAACGGGGTGGCGGGGGATTTTTAACTGAGTGTTGACTCCCAATGCATAAGTCATTTCTTACAAAAATATAGCCCATTACGTATGATAAATAACTTTTCAATCATCTATGATATTTAGGTCAACTTTTTGTAAATGGGCAAAATAATTTTTCTTTGACTTAGGTAAATATCCCAACACACGTTCACGTGAGAATTTAATGAGTGTTTGTTATTCTCTTTAAAAGGTTTGGATCCATAGGTCAGTTGAATCATTAACATGTTTCAAGCTTTCATATCCATTTTTAAAACATGTGTAGAAGAAATCTCTTTCTTATTAAATTCCAAGCTATTAGGGTTGAAGTAGTGGAATTTTCCAATCTTGGAAAACAAAACTTTTGTGTTTATTTGTGGTGTGTCAATAAATTTTCTTTACTTACATTTGTTATTTTTTTAAATTTTTCCATACCTAAACTCTAAAATTTTTATTTTATTGTGATCCTTTTGCCTTTTTTGTTTACGGGATGAAGGGAGAGCGAAAACTCAAATTTTTTATTTAAGAAAAAAGTAACAATCTAAAATGGAAATGCACAATGCACAAATGTAGAGAGAGATAATTCCAAAGAGTGTCTATAATTTTTAGCGATTGTCAACTTCTTTTAGTTTTTATATATTAGGTTTTGCAATCGTCAGGAAAAGGGGGAGGCGGGGGATTTTTAATTGTGTGTTGATTCCCAATCCATAAGTCATTTCTTAAAAGAATATAGCCCGTTACGCATCAAAAATTACATTACATTCATATCTGATTGTTAGGTAAGCTTTTTTTAAATGGGCAAAATAATGGTTTGTTTGACTCGGGTAAATATCCCACCGGATGTTCACTTGAGAATTTAATGAGCATTTTTTATTCTCGTTAAAAGGTTTGGATCCATAGGCCATTTGCATCTTTAACATTTTTCAAGAATGCATATCCATTTTTAAAACATGTGTAGAAGAAATCTCATTCTTATAAAATTCCAAGCTATTAGGGTTGAACAAGTGGAATTTCCCAAACTTGGATAACAAAAATTTTGTGTTCATTTGTGGTGTTTAAATAAATATTCTTTACTGACATTTGTTACTGGTTTAAATTTTTTCTATACATAAACTATAAAGTTTTCATTTAGGAAAAAAGTTTATATCTAAAATGGAAATTCACAATGCACAAATGTAGAGAGAGAAACTTCCAAAGAGTGTTTGTAAATTTTATGGATTGTAAACTCCTTGTAGTTTTTATATATTAGGTTTTGCAATCGTCAGGAAAAGGGGAAGGCATGGGATTTTCAACTGAGTGTTCTCCGAATCCATAAGTCATTTCTTACAAAAATATAGCCCATTACACATGATAAATAACTTTACAATCATCTATGATTGTAAGGTCTTCTTTTTGTAAATGGGCAAAATTAAGGCTTGTTTGACTCGGGTAAATATCCCACCACACATTCACTTGAGAATTTAATAAGCGTTTGTTATTCTCTATAAAAGGTTTGGATCCATAGGTCATTTTCATGTTTGACATGTTTCAGGCATGCATATCCATTTTTCAAACATGGGTAGAAGAAATCCCTTTCTAATAAAATTCCAAACTATTAGGGTTGAACTAGTGGAATTTCCCAAACTTGGATAACAAAACATTTGCTTTCGGTTGTGGTGTGTGATTACATTTTATTTACTTACATTTGTTATTGTTATGAATTTTTCCAAACATAAACTCTAAAATTTAATTTTCTTGTGATCTATTTACCTTTTTTGTTAACAGGATGAAAGGAAAGAGAAAACTCAAAGTTTTGAATTAAGAAAAAAATAAACATCTTAAATGGAAATGCAGAATGCTCAAATGTAGAGAGACATAATTCCAAAGAGTGTCTATAATTTTGAGGGATTGTAAACTCCTTTTAGTTTTTATATAGTAGGTTTTGCAATCGTCGGGAAAACAGGTTGGCGGGGGATTTTTAACTGAGTGTTGACTCCAAAATCATACGTCATTTCTAACAAAAATATAGCCCGTTACGCATGATAAATAAATTTACAATCATTAATGATTTTTAGGTCAGCTTTTTGAAATTGCGCAAAATAATGGCTTCTTTGACTTAGGTAAATATCCCAACGAATGTTCACTTGAGAATTTAATGAGTGTTTGTTATTCTCTTTAAAAGGTTTCATTTAGGAAAATAGTATACATCTAAAATGGAAATTCACAATGCACAAATATAGAGAGATAAAATTCCAAAGAGTGTCTGTAAATTTTATTGATTGTAAACTTCTTTTAGTTTTTATATATATATTTTTTGCATTGTCAGGAAAAGGGGAAGGGTGAGGATTTTCAATTGAGTGTTGACTCCGAATCCATAAGTCATTTCTCACAAAAATATAGCCTATTACACATGATAAATCACTTTACAATCATCTATGACAGTTAGGTCTGCTTTTTGTAAATGGGCAAAATTAAGGTTTGTTTGACTCGGGTAAATATCCCACCCCACATTCACTTGAGAATTTAATTAGCGTTTGTTATTCTCTTTAAAAGGTTTAGATCCATAAGTCATTTTAATTTTTAACTTGTTTCAAGCATGCATAACCATTTTTAAAACATGTGTAGAAGAAATCCCTTTCGTATAAAATTCCAAGCTATTAGGGTTGAACTAGTGGAATTTCCCAAACTTGGATAACAAAACTTTTCTGTTCATTTGTGGTGTGTGATTACATTTTCTTTACTTACATTAGTTATTGTTTTGAATTTTTTCCAAAAATAAACTCTAAAAATTTTATTTTGTTGTGATCTATTTGCCTCTTTTGTTTATGGGAAAAGTGAAAGCGAAAACTCAATGTTTTGAATTAAGAAAAAAATACACATCTTAAAAGGAAATGCACAATGCACAAATGTAGAGAGAGATAATTCCAAATAGTGTCTGTAATTTTTAGGGATTGTAAACTCCTTCTAGTTTTTATATAGTAGGTTTTGCAATCGTCAGGAAAACGGGGTGGCGGGGGATTTTTAACTAAGTGTTGACTCCCAATCCATAAGTCATTTCATACAAAAATATAGCCCGTTATGCATGATCAAAAGCTTTACAATCATAAATAAATTTACAATCATCTATGATTGTTAGGTCAGCTTTTTGTAAATGGGCAAAATAATTTCTTCTATGACTCAGGTAAATATCCCAACGCACACTCACTAGAGAATTTAATGTGTGTTTGTTATTCCATTTAAAAGGTTTGGATCCATAGGTCATCTGAATCATTAACGTGTTTGAAGCATTCATATCCTTTTTTAAAACATGTGTAGAAGAAATCTCTTTCTTATAAAATTCCATGCTACTAGGGTTGAAGTAGTGGAATTTTCCAAACTTGGATAACAAAACTTTTGTGCTCAATTGTGGTGTGTGAATAAATTTTCTTTACTTACATTTTTTATTGTTTTAAATTTTTTCCACACCTAAACTCTAAAATTTTCATTTTATTGTGATCTTTTTGTCTTTTTTGTTTATGGGATGAAGGGAGAGTGAAAACTCAAAGTTTTGATTTAAGAAAAAAAGAAAACATCTAAAATGGAAATGCACAATGCACAAATGTACAGAGAGATAATTCCAAAGAGTCTCTGTAATTTTTAGCGATTGTAAACTTCTTTTAGTTTTTATATATTAGGTTTTGCAATCGTCAGGAAAAGGGGGAGGCGGGGCATTTTTAACTTTGTGTTGACTCCCAATCCATAAGTCATTTATTAAAAAAAATAGCCCGTTACACATCATAAATTACTGTACAATCATATATGATTCTTAGGTCAGCTTTTTTTAAATGGGCAAAATAATGGTATGTTTGACTCGGGTAAACATCCCACCACATGTTCACTTGAGAATTTAATGAGCATTTATTATTCTCGTTAAAAGGTTTGGATCCATAGGTCATTTGCATCTTTAACATGTTTCAAGCATGCATATCCATTTTAAAACATGTGTAGAAGAAATCTCTTTATTATTAAATTCCAAGCTATTAGTGTTGAACTAGTCGAATTTCCCAAACTTGGATAACAAAACTTTTGTGTTTATTTGTGGTCTTTGAATAAATATTCTTTACAGACATTTGTTATTGTTTTAAATTTTTTCCGTACATAAACTCTAAAATTTTCATTTTGTTGTGATATATTTGCCTTTTTAGTTTGCAGGATGAAGGGATAGCGAAAACTGGAAGGTTTTATTTAGGAAGAAAGTATAAATGCAAAATGGAAATTCACAATGCACAAATGTAGAGAGCGAAAATTCCATAGTGTCTGTAAATTTTATGGATTGTAAACTCCTTTTAGTTTTTATATATTAGGTTTTGCAATCATCAAGAAAAGGGGAAGGCATGGAATTTTCAACTCAGTGTTGACTCCGAATCCATAAGTCATTTCTTACAAAAATATAGCCCGTTACACATGGTAAATCACTTTACAATCATTTTTGATAGTTAGGTCTGCTTTTTGTAAATGGGCAAAATTAAGGCTTGTTTGACTCGGGCAAATATCCCACCGCACATTCTCTTGCGAATTTAATGTGCGTTTGTTATTATATATAAAAGGTTTGGATCCATAGGTCATTTTCATCTTTAACATGTTTCAAGCATGCATATCCATCTTTAAAACATGTGTAGAAGAAATCCCGTTCTTATAAAATTCCAAGCAATTAGAGTTGAACTAGTGGAATTTCCAAAACCTGGATAACAAAACTTTTCTGTTCATTTGTGGTGTGTGATTACATTTTATTTACTTACATTTGTTTTTTTTTTAAATTTTTTCCAAACATAAACTCTAAAAGTTTCATTTTGTTGTGATCTATTTGCCTTTTTTGTTTACGGGATGAAGGGAACGCGAAAACTCAAAGTTTTGAATTAGAAAAAAATACACATCTGAAATGGAAATGCACAATGCTCAAATGTAGTGAGAGATAATTCCAAAGAGTGTCTGTAATTTTTAGGGATTGTAAACACCTTGTAGTTTTTATATAGTATGTTTTGCAATCGTCGGGAAAACGGGGTGGCGAGGGATTTTTACCTGAGTGTTGACTCCCAATGCATAAGTCATTTCTTAAAAAAATATAGCCCATTACACATGATTAATAACTTTACAATCATCAATGATTGTTAGGTCAGCTGTTTGTAAATGGGCAAGATAATGGTTCTTTGACTCGGGTAAATATCTCAATGCACGTTCACTTGAGAATTTAATGAGTGTTCGTTATTCTCTTTAAAAGGTTTGGATCCATAGGTCATTTAAATAATTAACATATTTCAAGCATTCATATTCATTTTTAAAACATGTGTAGAAGCAATCTCTTTCTTATCAAATTCCAAGCTATTCGGGTTGAAGTAGTGGAATTTTCCAAACTTGGATAACAAAACTTTTGTGTTCATTTGAGGTGTGTGAATAAATTTTATTTACATACATTTGTTATTGTTTTAAATTTTTTCCATACCTAAACTCTAAAATTTTCTTTTTATTGTGATCATTTATGCCTTTTTTCTTTATGGGATGAAGGGAGAGCGAAAACTCAAAGTTTCTATTGAAGAAAAAAGTAAACATCTAAAATTGAAATTCACAATGCATAAATGTAGAGAGAGATAATTCCAAAGAGTGTCTATAATTTTTAGCGATTGTAAACTTTTTTTTAGTTTTTATATATTAGGTTTTACAATTGTCAGGAAAAGGGGTGGCGACGGATTTTTAATTGAGAGTTGACTCCCAATCCATAAGTAATTTCTTAAAAAAATATAGCCCAGTACACATCATAAATTACTTTACAATCATATATGATTGTTAGGTCAGCTTTTAGTAAATGGGCAAAATAATGGCTTCTTTGACTCGCGTAAATAGTCCACCCCATGTTCACTTGGGAATTTAATGAGCATTTGTTATTCTGTTTAAAAGGTTTGGATCCATAGGTCATTTGCATCTTTAATATGTTTCAAGCATGCATATCCATTTTTAAAACATGTGTAGAAGACATTTCTTTCTTATAAAATTCCAAGCTATTTGGGTTGAACAAGTGGAATTTCCCAAACTTGGATAACTAAAATTTTGTGTTCATTTGTGGTGTTTGAATAAATATTCTTTACTGCATTTGTTATTGTTTTCAATTTTTTTCCTTCATAAACAATAAAATTTTCATTTTGTTGTGATCTATTTTTCTTTTTAGTTTATGGTATGAAGGGAGAGCGAAAACTGGAAGTTTTCATTTAGGAAAATAGTATACATCTAAAATGGATATTCACAATGGAAAATGTAGCGAGAGAAAATTCCAAAGAGTGTCTGTAAATTTTATCGATTGTAAACTCCTTTTAGTTTTTATATATATGATTTTGCAATCGTCAAGAAAAGCGGAAGACAGAGGATTTTCAACTAAGTGTTGACTCCGAATCCATAAGTCATTTCTTACAAAAACATACCCGTTACACATGATAAATCACTTTACAATCATCTATGATAGTTAGGTCTGCCTTTTGTAAATGGGAAAAATTAAGGCTTGTTTGACTCGGGTAAATATCCCACCGCACATTCACTTGAGAATTTTATAAGCGTTTTGTTATTATTTATAAAAGGTTTGGATCCGTAGGTCATTTTCATCTTTTACATGTTTCTATTCAAAATATAGCCCATTATGCATGAGAAGTCACTCATCAATCATCTATGTTTGTTAGGTCAGCTTTTTGTAAATGGGCAAAATAATGGCTTGTTTGACTCGGGAATATCCCACCACACGTTCAAAGGAGAAATTAATGAGAGTTTGTTATATTTTTTTAAAGGATTGGAGCCATATGTCATTTTCATCTTTAACATGTTTCAAACATGCATATCTATTTTTAAAACATGTGTAGAAGAAAACCCTTTATTATAAAATTTCAAGCTATTAGGGTTGAAACTTGTGGAATTTTCAAAACTTGCATAACAAAACTTTTGTGTTCATTTTTTGTGTGTGAATAAATTTTCTTAACTTAAATTTGTTATTGTTTTAAATTTTTTCCATACATAAACTCTAAATTTTTTATTTTGTTGTGATCTTTTGGCCTTTTTTTACGGGATGAAGGGAGAGCGAAAACTCAAAGTTTTAATTTAAGAAAAGAGCATACATCTAAAATGGAAATCTACAATGCACAAATGTGGAGAGAGATAATTCCAAAGCGTGTCTGTAATTTTTAGGGATTGTAAACCATTTTAGTTTTTATATATTAGATTTTGCAATCGTCGGGAAAAGGGGCAAGCAGGGGATTTTTAACTGAGTGTTGGCTCCCAATCCATAAGTCATTTCTTACAAAAAAAAATAGCCCGTTATGCTTGATAAATCACTTTACAATCATCTGTGATTGTTAGGTAAGCTTTTTGTAAATGGGCAAAATAATGGCCTGTTTGACTTTGGTAAATATCCCACCACACGTTCAGTTGAGAATTTAATGCGCGTTTCTTATTCTCTTTAAATGGTTTCGATCCATAGGTCATTTGCATCTTTAACATTTTTCAAGCATGCATATCCATTTTTAAAACATGTGAAGAAGAAATCTATTTCTCATAAAATTCCAACCTATTAGGGTTGTACTAGTGGAATTTCCCAAACTTGGATAACGAATCTTTTGTGTTCATTTGTGGTGTGATTAAATTTTCTTTACTTACATTTGTTATTGTTTTAAATTTTTTCCACTCATAAACTCTAATATTTTCATTTTATTTTGATCTATTTGCTTTTTTTGTTTACAGGATGAAGGGAGAGCTAAAACTCAAAGTTTTGTTTGAAAAAAAAAGTATACATCTAAAATGGAAATGCACAATGCAAAAATGTAGAGAGAGATAATTCCAAAGAGTGTCTATAATTTTTAGGAATTGTAAACTCCTTTTAGATATTATATATTATGTTTTGTAATAGTCGGGAAAAGGGGGAAGCAGGGGATTTTTAACTTAGTGTTGACTCCAAATCCTCAAGTCATTTCTTCCAAAAATATAGCCTACGCATGATAAATCACTTTAAAATCATCTATGATTGTTAGGTCAGCTTTTTTTAAATGGGAAAAATAATGGCTTGCTTGACTCTGGTAAATATCCCACTGAGAATTTATGGAGTGTTTGTTATTGTCTTTAAAAGGATTGTTTCCGTAGGTCATTTGCATCTTTAACATGTTTCAAGCATGCATATCATTTTCAAAACATGTGTAGAAGAAATCCCTTTGTTAAAAAATTCCAAGCTATTAGGGTTGAAACTTGTGGAATTTCCCAAACTTGGATTACAAAACTTTTGTGTTCATATGTGGTGTGTGAATAAATTTTCTTTACTTACATTTGTTATTGTTTTAAATTTTTTCCTTACATAAACTCTAATATTTTCATTTTGTTGTGGTCTAGTTGCCATTTTTTTTACGGGATGAAGGAAGTGCGAAAACTCAACGTTTTGATTTAGGAATAAAGTATACATCTAAATTGGAAATGCACAATGCACAAATGTTGAGAGAGATAATTATAAAGAGTGTCTGTAATTTTTAGGGATTGTATACTGCTATAAGTTTTTAAGTATTATGTTTTGTAATCGTTGAGAAAAGGGGTAGGCGGGGGATTTTTAACTATGAGTTAACTCCCAATCCATAAGTCATTTCTTACAAAAATATAGCCTATGATGCATGATAAATAACTTTTTGTAAATGGGCAAAATAATAGCTTGTTTGACTAGGGTAAATATCCTACCGCATGTTCACTTGAGAATTTAATGAATGTTTATTATTCTCTTTAAATTGTATGGATCCATAGGTCATTTGCATCTTTAACATGTTTCAAGCATGCATAACCATTTTTAAAACCTGTGTAGAAGAATTCCCTTTCCTTTAAAATTCCAAGCTATTAGGGTTGAACTAGTGGAATTTCCAAAACTTGGATAACTAAACTTTTTTGTTCATTTGTGGTGCGTGATTAAATTTTCCCTACTTACATTTGTTATTGTTTTAAATTTTTTCCATACCTAAACTCTTAAACTTTCATTTTTTTGCGATCTATTTGCCATTTTTTTTACGAGATGAAGTGAGAGTGAAAACTCAAAGTTTTCATTTAAGAAAAAAGTAAACATCTAAAATGGAAATGCACAATGCAGAAATATAGAGAGAGATAATTATAAAGAGTGTCTGTAATTTTTAGAGATTGTAAACTCCTTTTAGTTTTTATATATTAGGTTTTTCAATCGTCGAGAAAAATGAGATTTATAACATAGTTTTGACTCCCAATCCATCAGTCATTTCTTACAAAAGTATAGAATGTTACACATGATAAACCACTTTACATTCATCTATAATTGTTAGGTCAACTTTTTGTAAATTGACAAAATAATGGCTTGTTTGACTCGGGTAAATATCCCACCATATGTTCACTTGAGAACTTAATGAGCGTTCGTTATTCTTGTTAAAGGGTTTGGATCTTTAGGTCATTTTAATCTTTAACTTGTTTCAAGCATGCATATTCATTTTTAAAACATGTGTAGAAGAAATCCCTTTCTAATGAAATTCCAAGCTATTAGGGTTGAATTAGTGGAATTTCCCAAACTTGGATAAAAAAACTTTTGTGTTCATTTGTAGTGTGTGAATAAATTTTCTTTACTTACATTGGTTGTTGTTATAAATTTTTTCCATACCTAAAATCTTAAATTTTCATTTTGTTATGATGTATTTACCTTTTTTGTTTACGGGATAAGGGGAGAGCTAAAACTCAAAGTTTTGATTTAAGAAAAAAGTATAAATCTAAAATGGAAATGCAAAATGCACAAATGTAGAGAGAGCTAATTCTTAAGAGTGTCTGTAATTTTTAGGGATTGTAAACTCCTTTTACTTTTTATATATTAGGTTTGCAATCGTTGGGAAAAGGGGGAGACGGGCAATTTTTAACTGAGTGTTGACTCCCAATCCATAAGTCATTTCTTATAAAAATATAGTCAGTTATGCATAATAAATAATTTTACAATCATCTATGATTGTTAGGTCAGCTTTTTGTAAATGGGAAAAAGAATGGCTTGTTTGACTCGGGTAAAAATCCTACCGCACGTTCACCTGAGAATTTAATGAGAATTTGTTATTTTCTTTAAAAGGATTGGATCCATAGGTCATTTGTATCTTTAAAATGTTTCAAGCATACATAACCATTTTTAAAACTTGTTTAGAAGAAATCCCATTCTTATAAAATTCCATGCTATTATGGTTGAACTTGTGGAATTTCCCAAACTTGGATAACAATACTTTTATGCTCATTAGTGGTGTGTGAGTAAATTTTCTTTAATAAAATTTATTATTGTTTTAAATGTTTTCCACACATAAACTCTTAAATTTTCATTTTGTTGTGATCTATTTGCCTTTTTTGTTTATAGGATGAAGGGAGAGTGAAAACTCAAAGGTTTGATTTAAGAAAAACGTTTTAAACAAAAATGGAAAAGCATAATGCACAAATGTAGAAAGAGATCATTCCAAAGAGTGTCTGTAATTTTTAAGGATTTTAAACACCTTTTAGTTTTTATATATTAGGTTTTGTAATCGCCGGGAAAAGGGGGAGGCGAGGGATTTTTACCTGAGTGTTGACACGCAATCCATAAGTCATTTCTTAAAAAAATATTCCTCGTTACGCATTTTAAATCACTTTACAATCATCTATGATTGTTAGGTAAGCCTTTTGTTAATGGGCAAAATAATGGCTTGTTTGACACAGGTAAATATCCCATCACACGTTTACTTGAGAATTTAATGAGCCTTTGTTTTAAAAGGTTTGGATCATTAGGATATTTGCATCTTTAACATGTTTCAAGAATGCATATCCATTTTTAAAACATGTTAAGAACAAATCCATTTCTTATAAAATTCCAAGCCATTAGGGTTGAACAAGTGGAATTTCCCAAACTCTGATAACAAAACTTTTGTGTTCATTTGTGGTGTGTGAATAAATTTTCTGTACTTACATTGGTTATTGTTTTAAATATTTTCCATACAAAAACTCTAAAATTTTGATTTTGTTGTGATCTATGTGCCTTTTTAGTTTACGAGAAGAAGGTGGAGCAAAAACGTAAAGGTTTGATTGTAGAAAAACGTATACCTCAAAAATGGAAATGCACAATGAAAAAATGTAGAGAGAGATAATTCCAAAGAGTGTCTGTAATTTTTAGGAATTTTTAATTCCATTTAATTTTTATATATTAGATTTTACAATCGTCTGGAAAAGAGGAAGGTAGTGGATTTTCAATTGAGTGCTGACTCCCAATCAATAAGTCATTTCTTACATAAATATAGCCTGTTGCACATGGTAAATCACTTTAAAATCATCTATGATACTTAGGTCTGCATTTTTTAAATGGGCAAAATAATGGCTTGTTTGACTCGGGTAAATATTTCACCACATGTTCACTTGAGAATTTAATGAGTTTTTGTTATTCTCTATAAAAGGTTTGGATCCATAGGTCATTTTCTTCTTTAACATATTTCAAGCATGCATATCCATTTTTAAAACATGCATTGAAAAATTCCCTTTCTAATAAAATTCCAAGCTATTAGGGTTGAACTAGTGAAATTTCCAAAACCTTGATAACAAAAATTTTGTGTTCATTTGTGGTGTGTGATTTAATTTTCTTTACTTACATTTGTTATTGTTTTAAATTTTTTCCATACTTGTACTCTAAAATTTTCATTTTGTTTTGATCTATTTGCCTTTTTTGTTTACGGGATGAAGGGAAAGCGAAAACTCAAAACTTTGAATTAAGAAAATAGTATACATCTTAAATAGAAATGCACAATGTAAAGAGAGATAATTCCAAAGAGTGTCCGTAATATTTAGAGATTCTAAACTCCTTTAAGTTTTTATGTATAAGGTTTTGCAATCGTCAGGAAAAGGGGGAGGCGAGGGATTTTGAGCTGAGTGTTAACTCGCAATCCATAAGTAATTTTTAACAAAAATATAGCCCATTATGCATGAGTAATCAATCATCAATGTTTGTGTGGTCAACTTTGTTTTAATTGGCAAAATAAATGCTTGTTTGACTCGGGTAAATATCCCACCGCACGTTCACTTGAGAATTTAACGAGCGTTTCTTGTTCAATTTAAAAGGATTGGATCCATCAAACATTTGCCTCTTTAACATGTTTCAAGCATGCATATCCATTTTTAAAACATGAGTAGAAGAAAACCCTTTATTATAAAATTCAAAGATATTAGGGTTGACATAGTGGAATTTCCCAAACTTGGATAACAAAACTTTTGTGTTCATTTGTGGTGTGTGAATAAATTTTCTAAACTGACATTTGTTATTTTTTTTAAAAAATTCCGTTCGTAAACTTGAAAATTTTCATTTTGTTGTGATCTATTTGCCTTTTTTGTTTACAGGAAGAAGGGAGAGCTAAAACTCAAAGTTTCGATTTAAGAAAAAAGTACAAATCTAAAATGGAAATGCGCAATGCACAAATGTAAAGAAAGATAATTCCAAAGAGTATTCTTAATTTTTAGGAATTTTAAACTCCTTTTAGATTTTATATATTAGGTTTTGCAATCGTCGGGAAACGGGCGAGGCTGGGGATTTTTATCTGACTATTGATTCCCAATCCGTAAGTCATTTTTTACAAAAATTTAGCTCGTTATGCATGATAAATCACTTCACAATCATCTATGAATGTTAGGTCAGCTTTTTGTAAATGGACAAAATAATGGCTTGTTACACTGGTAAATATCCCACTGCTCGTTCAACTGAGAATTTATTGAGTGTTTGTTATTGTCTTCAAAAGGATTTGATCCATAGGACATTTGCATCTTTAACATGTTTCAAGCATGCATATCCATTTTAAATCATGTGTAGAAGAAATCCCTTATAAAATTCCAAGCTAATAGGGTTGAACTATTGGAATTTCCCAAACTTTGATAACAAAACTTTTGTGTTCATTTGTGGTGTGTGATTTAATTTTATTTACTTACAATTGTTATTTTTTTAAATGTTTTCGATACTTAAACTCTAAAATTTTCATTTGGTTGTGATCTATTTGCCTTTTTTGTTTACTAGATGAAGGGAAAGCGAAAACTCAAAATTTTGAATTAAGAAAAAAGTATACATCTTAAATAGAAATGCACAATGTACCAATGTAGAGAGAGATAATTCCAAAGAGTGTCTGTAATATTTAGGGATTTTATACTCTTTTAAGTTTTTATATATAAGGTTTTGCAATCGTCAGGAATAGGGGGAGGCGGGGGATTTTGAGCTGAGTATTGACTCGCAATCCATAAGTAATTTTTAACAAAATTATAGCCCAATATGCATGAAAGGAAAGTGAAAACTCAAAACTTTGAATTCAGAAGAAGTCCCTTTCTTATAAAATTTCAAGCTAATAGGGTTGAAACTAGTAGAATTTCCAGAACTTGGATAACAAAATGTTTGTGTTCATTTGTTGTGTGTGAATAAATTTTCTTTACTTACAATTGTTATTGTTTTAAATTTTTTCCATACATAAACTCTAAAATTTCGTTTTGTTGTGATCTAGTTACCATTTTTTTACGAGATGAACGGAGTGCAAAAACTCAAACTTTTGATTTAGGAATAAAGTATACATCTAAAATGGAAATACACAATGCACAAATATAGAGAGAGATATTTTCAAAGAGGGTCTTTATTTTTTAGGCATTGTAAACTGCGTTTAGTTTTTATATAATTGGTTTTGTAATCGTCGGGAAAAGGGGGAGGCTGGGTATTTTGAACTGAGATTTGACTCCCAAACAAAAACTTATTTCATACAAAAATATATCCCTTGACGTATGATAAATCAGTTTACAATCATCTATGATTCTTAGGTCTACTTTTTGTAAATAGGCAAAATAACGGCTTGTAAGACTCTGGTAAATATCCCACATCACGTTCACTCGAGAATTTAATGAGTGTTTGTTATTCTCTTTAAAAGGTTTGGATCCATAGGTCATTTGAATCTTTAACATGTTTCAAGCATGCATATCCATTTTTAAAACATGTTAAGAACAAATCCCTTTCTTATAAAATTCCAAGCCATTAGGGTTGAACAAGTGGAATTTCCCAAACTCTGATAACAAAAATTTTGTGTTCATTTGTGGTGTGTGAATAAATTTTTTGTACTTACATTTGTTATTGTTTTAAATATTTTCCATACAAAAACTCTAAAATTTTCATTTTGTTGTGAACTATTTACCTTTTCAGTTTACGGGATGAAGGGAGACCAAAAACTTAAAGGTTTGATTGTAGAAAAACGTATACCTCAAAAATGGAAATGCACAATGAACAAAAGTAGAGAGAGATAATGCCAAAGAGTGTCTGTAATTTTTAGGGATTTTAAATTCCATTTAATTTTTATATATTAGGTTTTGCAATCGTCTGGAAAAGAGGAAAGCAGGGGATTTTCAATTGAGTGCTGACTCTCAATCAATAAGTCATTTCTTACCGAAATATAGCCCGTTACACATGATAAATCACTTTAAAATCATCTATGATAGTTAGGTCTGTATTTTGTAAATGGGCAAAATAATGGCTTGTTTGACTAGGGTAAATATCCCACCACACGTTCACTTGAGAATTTAATGAGCACTTGTTATTCTCTATAAAATGTTTGGATCCATAAGTCATTTTCTTCTATAACATATTTCAAGCATGCATATCCATTTTTAAAACATGCATAGAAGAAATCCCTTTCTAATAAAATTCCAAGCTATTAGGGTTGAACTAGTGGAATTTCCAAAACTTTGATAACAAAAATTTTGTGTTAATTTTTGTTGTGTGATTTAATTTTATTTACTTACATTTGTTATTTTTTAAAATTTTTTCCATACTTGAACTCTAAAATTTTCATTTTGTTGTGATCTATTTACCTTTTTTGTTTACTAGATGAAAGGAAAGCGAAAACTCAAAACTTTGAATTAGAGAGAGATAATTCCAAAGAGTGTCTGTAATATTTTGGGATTTTAAACTCCTTTAAGGTTTTATATATAAGGTTTTGCAATCGTCAGGAAAAGGGGGGAGGCGGGGGATTTTGAGCTAAGAGTTGACTCGCAATCCATAAGTAATTTTTAACAAAAGTATAGCCCATTATGCATGAGAAGTCACTTATCAATCATCAATGTTTGTGAGGTCAACTTTTTTTTAATGGGCAAAATAAATGCTTGTTTGACTCGCGTAAATATCCCACCGCACGTTCACTTGAGAATTTAATGAGGGTTTGTTGTTCAATTTAAAAGGATTGGATCCATAGGACATTTGCCTCTTTAACATGTTTCAAGCATGCATATCCATTTTTAAAATATATGTAGAAGAAAACCCATTATTATAAAATTCCAAGCTATTAGGGTTGAAATAGTGGAATTTCCCAAACATGGATAACAAAACTTTTGTGTTCATTTCTGGGGGGTGAATCAATTTTCTTAACTGACATTTGTTATTTTTTAAAAAATATTCCGTACGTAAACTCAAAAATTTTCATTTTGTTGTGATCTTTTTGCCTTTTTTTTATTGGCAAAAGGGAGAGCTAAAACTAAAAGTTTCGATTACAGGAAAAAGTATACATCTAAAATGGAAATGCACAATGAACAAATGTAGAGAAAGATAATTCCAAAGTGTGTCTGTAATTTTTAGGAATTGTAAACTCCTTTTAGATTTTATATATTAGGTTTCGCAATAGTCGGGAAACAGGCGAGGCTGGGGATTTTTTTCTGACTGTTGATTCCCAATCCATAAGTCATTTTTTACAAAAATATACCTCGTTACGCATGATAAATCACTTTACAATCATCTATGAATGTTAGGTCAGCTTTTTGTAAATGGGCAAAATAATGGCTTGTTTGACTCTGGTAAATATCCCACTGCTCGTTCACCTGAGAATTTATTGATTGTTTATTATTGTCTTCAAAAGGATTTGATCCATAGGTCATTTGCATCTTTAACGTGTTTCAAGCATGCATATCCATTTTAAATCATGTGTAGAAGAAATCCCTTATTATAAAATTCCAAGCCAATAGGGTTGAACTATTGGAATTTCCCAAACTTTGATAACAAAACTTTTGTGTTCATTTGTGGTGTGTGATTTAATTTGATTTACTAACAATTGTTATTGTTTTAAATTTTTTCCGTACTTAAACTCTAAAATTTTCATTTTGTTGTGATCTATTTGCCTTTTTTGTTTACTGGATAAAGGGAAAGCGAAAACTCAAAATTTTGAATTAATAAAAAAGTATACATCTTAAATAGAAATGCACAATGTACAAATGTAGAGAGAGATAATTCCAAAGAGTGTCCGTAATATTTAGGGATTTTATACTCTTTTAAGTTTTTATGTATAAGGTTTTGCAATCGTCAGGAAAAGGGGGAGGTGGGGGATTTTGAGCTGAGTGTTGACTCGCAATCCATAAATAATTTTTAAGAAATTTATAGCCCATTATGCATGAGAAGTAACTTATCAATCATCTATGTTTGTGAGGTCAGATTTTTTTTAATGGGCAAAATAAATGCTCGTTTGACTCGGGTAAATATTCCACCGCACGTTCACTTGAGAATTTAATGAGCGTTTGTTATTCAATTTAAAGGGATTGGATCCATAGGACATTTGCTTCATGAACATGTTTCAAGCATGCATATCCATTTTTAAAACATGTGTAAAAGAAAACCCTTTATTATAAAATTCCAAGCTATTAGGGTTGAAACTAGTGGAATTTCCCAAACTTGGATAACAAAAATTTTGTGTTCATTTGTGGTGTGCGAATAAATTTTCTTAACTGACATTTGTTATTTTTTAAAAAAATTTGCATTCGTAAACTCGAAAATTTTCATTTTGTTGTGATGTATTTGCCTTTTTTGTTTATAGGATGAAGGAAGAGCTAAAACTCAATGTTTCGATTTAAGAAAAAAGTATACATCTAAAATGGAAATGCACAATGCATAAATGTAGAGAGAGATAATTCCAAAGAGTGTCTATAATTTTTAGAAATTGTAAACTCCTTTTAGATTTTATATATTAGGTTTTGCAACCGTAGGGAAAGGGCGAGGCGGGGAATTTTTTTCTGATTGTTGTCGCCCAATCCATTAGTCATTTTTCACAAAAATATAGCCCGTTAGGGATGATAAATAACTTTACAATCATCTATGAATGTTAGGTCAGCTTTTCTTAAATGGGCAAAATAATGTTTTGTTTGACTCTGGTAAATATCCCACCTCACGTTCACCTAAGAATTTATAGAGTGTTTGTTATTCTCTTGAAAAGGATTTGATCCATAGGTCATTTGCATCCTTAACATGTTTCAAGCATGCATATCCATTTTAAATCATGTGTAGAAGAAGTCCCTTTCTTATAAAATTTCAAGCTAAAAGGGTTGAAACTATTGGAATTTGCAAAACTTGGATTACAAAACTTTTGTGTTCATTTGTTGTGTGTGAATAAATTTTCTTTACTTACAATTTTTATTGTTTTAAATTTTTTCCATACATAAACTCGAAAATTTTCATTTTGTTGTGATCTAGTTGCCGTTTTTTTTACTAGATGAAGGGAGTGCAATAAAATGGAAATACACAATGTACAAATGTAGAGAGAGATAATTCTAAAGAGTGTCTGTAATTTTTAGGAATTGTAAACTGCGTTTAGTTTTTATATATTTGGTTTTGTAACCGTCAGGAAAAGGGGGAGCTGGGTATTTTGAACTAAGAGTTGACTCCCAAACAATAAGTCATATCTTCCAAAAATATAGCCCGTGACGCATGATAAATCAGTTTACAATCATCTATGATTCTTAGGTCTGCTTTTTGTAAATGGGAAAAATAATGGATTGTATGACTCTGGTAAATATCAACTTTTAAATGGACAACTTTTGTTTGTTAGGTCAACTTTTAATAAATGGACAAAATATTGGCTATTTGACTCGGGTAAATATCCCACATCACGTTCACTCGAGCATTTAATGAGTGTTTGTTATTCTCTTTAAAAGGTTTGGATCCATAGGTCATTTGAATCTTCAACATGCTTCAAGCATGCATATCCATTTTTAAAACATGTTAAGAACAAATCCCTTTCTTATTAAATTCCAAGCCATTAGGGTTGAACAAGTGGAATTTCCCAAACTCTGATAACAAAAATTTTATGTTTATTTGTGGTGTGTGAATAAATTTTTTGTACTTACATTTGTTATTGTTTTAAATGTTTTCCACACAAAAACTCTAAAATTTTCATTTTGTTGTGATCTATTTGCCTTTTTAGTTTACGGGATGAAGGGGGAGCAAAAACTTAAAGGTTTGATTGTAGAAAAATGTATACCTCAAAAATGGAAATGCACAATGAACAAATGTAGAGAGAGATAATTCCAAAGAGTGTCTATAATTTTTAGGGATTTTTAATACCATTTATTTTTTATATAATAGGTTTTTCAATCGTCTGGAAAAGAGGAAGGCAGGGGATTTTTATTTGAGTGCTGACTCCCAATCAATAAGTCATTTCTTATAGAAATATAGCCCGTTACACATGATAAATCACTTTAAAATCATCTATGATAGTTAGGTCTGCATTTTGTAAATGGGCAAAATAATGGCTTGTTTGGCTCGGGAAAATATCCCACCACACGTTCACTTGAGAATTTAATGAGCGTTTGTTATTCTCTATAAAAGGTTTGGATCCATAGGTCATTTTCTTATTTAACATATTTCAAGCATGCATATCCATTTTTAAAACATGCATAGAAGAAATCCCTTTCTAATAAAATTCCAAGCTATTAGGGTTGAAGTAGTGGAATTTCCAAAACTTTGATAACAAAAAATTTGTGTTCATTTGTGGTGTGTGATTTAATTTTATTTACTTACATTTGTTATTGTTTTAAATTTTTTCCATACTTGAACTCTAAAATTTTCATTTTGTTGTGATCTATTTGCCTTTTTTGTTGACTAGATGAAGGGAAAGTGAAAACTCAAAAGTTTGAATTAAGAAAAAAGTATACATCTTAAATAGAAATGCACAATGTACAAATTTAGAGAGATAATTCCAAAGAGTGTCTTTAATATTTAGGGATTTTAAACTCCTTTAAGTTTTTATATATAAGGTTTTGCAATTGTCAGGAAAAGGGGGAGGCGGGGGATTTTGAGCTGAGTGTTGACTTGCATTCCATAAGTAATTTTTTTAAAAAATATAGCCCGTTATTCATGAGAAGTCACTTATCAATCATCAATGTTTGTGAGGTCAACTTTTTTTTAATGGGCAAAATAAATGCTTGTTTGACTCGGGTAAATATCCCACCGCACGTTCACTTGAGAATTTAATGAGCGTTTGTTGTTCAATTTAAAAGGATTGGATCCAAAGGACATTTGCCTCTTTAACATGTTTCAAGCATCCATATCCATTTTTAAAACATGTGTAGAAGAAAACCCTTTATTATAAAATTCCAAGCTATTAGGGTTGAAATAGTGGAATTTCCCAAACTTGGATAACAAAACTTTTGTGTTCATTTGTGGTGTGTGAATAAATTTTCTTAACTGTCATTTGTTATTTTTTTAAAAAAATTCCGTACGTAAACTCAAAAATTTTCATTTTGTTGTGATCTATTTGCCTTTTTTGTTTATAGGAAGAAGGGAGAGCTAAAACTCAAAGTTTCATTTTAAGAAAAAACTATACATCTAAAATGGAAATGCACAATGCACAAATGTAGAGAAAGATAATTCCAAAGAGTGTCTGTAATTTTTAGGAATTGTAAACTCCTTTTAGATTTTATATATTAGGTTTTGCAATCGTCAGGAAACGGGCGAGGCTGGGGATTTTAATCTGACTATTGATTCCCAATCCATAAGTCATTTTTTACAAAAATATAGCCCGTTACGCATGATAAATCACTTTACAATCATCTATGAATGTTAGGTCAGTTTTTTGTAAATGGGCAAAATAATGGCTTGTTTGACTATGGTAAATATCCCACTGCTCGTTCACTTAAAAATTTATTGAGTGTTTGTTATTGTCTTCAAAAGGATTTGATCAATAGGTCATTTGCATCTTTAACATGTTTCAAGAATGCATATCCATTTTAAATCATGTGTAGAAGAAATCCCTTCTTATAAAATTCCAAGCTAATAGGGTTGAACTATTGGAATTTCCCAAACTTTGATAACAAAACTTTTGTGTTCATTTGTGGTGAGTGATTTAATTTTATTTACATACAATTTTTATTTTTTTAAATTTTTTCCATACTTAAGCTCTAAAATTTTCATTTTGTTGTGATCTATTTGCCTTTTCTGTTTACTGGATGAAGGGAAAGCGAAATCTCAAAATTTTGAATTAAGAAAAAAGTATACATCTTAAATAGAAATGCACAATGTACAAATGTAGAGAGAGATAATTCCAAAGAGTGTCCGTAATATTTAGGGATTTTATACTCTTTTAAGTTTTTATATATAAGGTTTTGCAGTCGTCAGGAAAAGGGGGAGGCAGGGGTTTTGAGCTGAGTATTGACTCGCAATCCATAAGTAATTTTTAACAAAATTAAATACCATTATGCATGAGAAGTCACTTATCAATCATCTATGTTTGTGAGGTCAGCTTTTTTTTAATGGGCAAAATAAATGCTTGTTTGACTCGGGTAAATATCCCACCGCATGTTCACTTGAGAATTTAATGAGCGTTTGTTATTCAATTTAAAAGGATTGGATACATAGGACATTTGCATCTTTAACATGTTTCAAGCATGCATATCCATTTTTAAAAGATGTGCAGAAGAAAACCCTTTATTATAAAATTCCAAGCTATTAGGGTTGAAACTAGTGGAATTTCCCAAACTTGGATAACAAAACTTTTGTGTTCATTTGTGGTGTGTGAATAAATTTTCTTAACCGACATTTGTTATTTTTTAAAAATTTTTGCATTCGTAAACTCGAAAATTTTCATTTTGTTGTGATGTATTTGCCTTTTTTTTTTATAGGATGAAGGAAGAGCTAAAACTCAATGTTTCGATTTAAGAAAAAAGTATACATCTAAAATGGAAATGCACAATGCACAAATGTAGAGAGAGATAATTCCAAAGAGTGTCTGTAATTTTTAGGAATTCTAAACTCCTTTTAGATTTTATATATTAGGTCTTGCAAAAGGGCGAGGCTGGGAATTTTTATCTGATTGTTGACTCCCAATCCATAAGTCATTTTTTAAAAAAATATAGCCCGTTACAGTTGATAAATAACTTTACAATCATCTATGAATGTTAGGTCAGCTTTTTGTAAATGGGCAAAATAATGGCTTGTTTGACTCTGGTCAATATCCCACTGCATGATCACCTGAGAATTTATAGAGGGTTTGTTATTCTCTTGAAAAGGATTTGATCCATAGGTCATTTGCATCTTTAACATGTTTCAAGCATACATATCCATTTTAAATCATGTGTAGAAGAAGTCCCTTTCTTATACAATGTCAAGCTAATAGGGTTGAAATTAGTGGAATTTCCCAAACTTGGATAACAAAACTTTTGTGTTTATTTGTGGAGTGTGAATAAATTTTCTTTATTTACAATTGTTATTGTTTTAATTTTTTTCCATATATAAACTCTAAAATTTTCATTTTGTTGTGATCTAGTTGTAATCTTTTTTACTAGATGAAGGGAGTGCGAAAACTCAAACTTTTGATTTAGGAATAAAGTATACATCTAAAATGGAAATACACAATGCACAAATGTACAGAGAGATAATTCTAAAGAGTGAATGTAATTTTTAGGAATTGTAAACTGCGTTTAGTTTTTATATATTTGGTTTTGTAATCGTCGGGAAAAGGGGGAGGCTGGGTATTTCGAACTGAGAGTTGACTCCCAAACAATAAGTCATTTATTTCAAAAATATAGCCCGTGACGCATGATAAATCAGTTTACAATCATCTATGATTCTTAGGTCTGCTTTTTGTAAATGGGCAAAATAATGGCTTGTATGACTCTGGTAAAAATATCCCACAACACGTTCACTCGAGAATTTAATGAGTGTTTGTTATTCTCTTTAAAAGGTTTGGATCCATAGGTCATTTGAATTTTTAACATGTTTCAAGCATGCATATCCATTTTTAAAATATGTGAAGAAGAAATCCCTTTTTTATAAAATTCCAAGCTATTAGGTTGAACTAGTGAAATTTCCCAAACTTGGATGTCAACAATTTTGTGTTCATTTGTGGTGTGTGAATAAATTATGTGTACTTACATTTGTTATTGTTTTAATTTTTTTCCCCACATAAACTCTCAAATTTTCATTTTGTTGTCATCAATTTGCGTTTTTTGTTTACGTGATGAAGGGAGAGTGAAAACTCAAAGTTTTTATTTAAGAAAAATATATACATATAAAATGGAAATGCACAATGCACAAATGTAGAGAGAGATAATTCCAAAGAGTGTCTGTAATTTTTAGGGATTGTAAACTCCATTTAGTTTTTATATTACGTTTTGTAAACGTTGGGAAAAGGGGGAGGCGAGGGACTTTGAACACAGTGTTGAATCCCAATCCATAATTCATTTATTACAAAAATATAGCTCATTACGCATAATAAATATGTTTACAATCATCTATGATTGTTAGGTCAGCTTTTTGTAAATGGGCAAAATAATGCCTTGTTTGACTAGGGTAAATATCCCACCGCACATTTAGTTGAGAATTTAATGAGAGTTTGTTATTCTCCTTAAATGGTTTGGATCCGTAGTTCATTTGCATCTTTAACATGTTTCAAGCATGCCTAATCATTTTTAAAACATGTGTAGAAGAATTTCCTTTCTTTTAAAATTCCAAGCTATTTGGGTTGAACTAGTGGAATTTTCCAAGCTTGGATAACAAAACTTTTGTGTTCAGTTGTGGTGTGTGATTAAATTTTAATTATTTACAGTTGTAATTGTATTAAATTTTTTCCATACATAAACTCTAAAATTTTCATATTGTTGTGACCTATTTGCCTTTTTTTTACGGGATGAAGGGAGAGCGAAAAATCAAAGTTTTGAATTAATAAAAAGTATAAATTTAAAATGGAAATGTACCATGCTCAAATGTAGAAAGAGATAATTCCAAAGAGTGTTTGTAATTTTTTCGGGATTGTAAACTCTTTTAAGTTTTTATATAGTAGGTTTTGCAATCACCGAGAAAAGGGAAAGGCGCCGGATTATTAACTGAGTGTTCACTCCCAATCCATAAGTCATTTATTACAAAATATAGCCCGTTATGCATGATAAATCACTTTACAATCAGCTATGATTGTTAGATCAACTTTTTGTAAATTGGCAAGATAATGGCTTGTTTGACTCGGGTAAATATCCCACCCCATGTTCACTTGAGAATTTAATGAGTTTGTTGTTATTCTATTAAAAAGGTTTGGATCCATAGGTCATATGCATCTTTAACTAGTTTCAAGCATGCATATCCATTTTTAAAACATGTGTAGAAGAAATCCCTTTCTTATAAAATTCCAAGCTATTAGGGTGGAACTTGTGGAATTTCCTAAGCTTGGATAACAAAACTTTTGTGTTCATTTGTGGCTTGTGAATAAATTTTCTTTACTTACATTTGTTATTGTTTTAATTTTTTTCCTTACATAAATCAAAAAATTTCAGATTGTTGTGATCTACTTGCCTTTTTGTTTTACAGGATGAAGGGAGAGCTAAAACTCCAAGTTTCGATTTAAGAAAATAGTATACATCTAAAATGGAAATGCACAATGCACAAATGTAGAAAGAGATAATTCGAAAGAGGTATTGTAGTTTTTAGGAATTGTAAACTCCTTTTCCATTTTATATATTAGGTTTTGCATTCGACAGGAAAAGGGGGAGGCTAGGGATTTTTATCTGATTGTTGACTCCCAATCCATAAATCATTTCTTACAAAATTATAGCCCGTTACGTATGATAAATCACTTATCAATCATCTACGATTGTTAGGTCAACATTTTTTAAATGGGCAAAATAATGCCTTGTTTGACTCTGGTAAATATCCCATTGCACGTTCACCTGAGAATTTAATGAGCGTTTTTTATTCTTATAAAAAGGATTTGATCCATAGGTCATTTGCATCTTTAACATGTTTCAAGCATGCATATCCTTTTTAAAACATGTGTAGAAGAAATCCCTTTCTTATAAAATTCCAAGCTTTTAGGGTTGAATCTGGTGGCATTTCCAGAACTTAGATAACAAAAATTTTGTGTTCATTTGTGGTGTGTGAATAAATTTTCCTTACTTAAATTTGTTATTGTTTTAATTTTTTTCCATACATAAACTTTAATTTTTTCATTTTTTTGTGATCTATTTGCCTTTTTTTACGTGATGAAGGGAGTGAGAAAACTCAAAGTTTTAATTTAGGAATGAAGTATAAATCTAAAATGGAAATGCACAATGCACAAATGTAGAGAGATAATTCCGAAGAGTATCTTTAATTTTTAGGGATTGTAAACTGCATGTAGTTTTTATATATTTGGTTTTGTAATCGTTGAGAAAATGGGTAGGTTGGGGATTTTTAACGGAGAGTTGACTCCCAAAATATAAGTCATTTCTTACAAAAATATAGCTCGTGACACATGATAAATCACTTTACAATCATCTATGATTCTTATGTCAGCTTTTTGTAAATGGGCCAAATAATGGCTTGTATGACTCTGGTAAATATCCCACTGCACGTTCACTTGAGAATTTAATGAGTGTTTTTTATTCTCTTTAAAAAGTTTGGATCCATAGGTCATTTGAATCTTTATCATGTTTCAAGCATGCATTTCCATTTCCCTTTCTTATAAAATTCCATGCTACTAGGTTGAACTAGTGGAATTTCCAAAACATGGTTGCCAAAAATTTTGTGGTCATTTGTGGTATGTGAATAAATTTTATGTACTTACATTTGTTAATTTTTTAAATTTTTTTCCGTACATAAATTCTAAAATGTTGGTTTTGTTGTCATCTATTAGCATTTTTGGTTTACGTGATGAAGGGAGAGCGAAAAATCAATGTTTTGATTTAAGAAAAAAATATACATCTAAATTGGAAATGCACAATGCACAAATGTAGGGAGACAATTCCAAAGAGTATCTGTAATTTTTAGGGATTGTAAACTCCATTCAATTTTTATATATAAGGTTTTGTGATTGTCAGGAAAAAGGGGGAGGCGAGGGATTTTTAACAGAGTGTTGACTCCCAATCCATAAGTCATTTCTTACAAAAATATAGCCCGTTACGCATGATAAATCACTTTACAATCATCTATGATTGTTGAGTCAACTTTTTTTAAATGGGCAAAATAATGGCTTGTTGACTCAGGTAAATATCCCACCGCACGTTAAGTTGAGAATTTAATGAGCATTTGTTATTCTCCTTAAATGGTTTGGATCCATAGTTCATTTGCATCTTTAACATGTTTCAAGCATCCATAACCATTTTTAAAACATGTGTCCAAGAATTACCTTTCTTTTAAAATTCCAAGCTATTAGGGTTGTACTAGTGGAATTTCCAAAACTTGGACAACAAAACTTTTGTGTACAGTTGTGGAGTGTGATTAAATTTTATTTACTTACATTTGTAATTGTTTTAAATTTTTTCCATACATAAACTCTAAAATTTTCATATTGTTCTAACCTATTTTCCAATTTTTTTTTTCAGGATGAAGGGAGAGCGAAAACTCAAAGTTTTTATTTAAGAAAAAAGTATACATAAAAAATTGAAATGCACAATGCACAAATGTAGAGAGAGATAATTCCAAAGAGTGTCTGTAATTTTAAGGGATTGTAAACTCCTTTGAGTTTTTATATAGTAGGTTTTGCAATCGTCTGGAAAAGGGGGAGTTGCGGGATTATTAACTGAGTGTTTACTTCCAATCCATAAGACATTTTCTGACAAAAATATAGCCCGTTATGCATAATAAATCACTTTACAATCATCTATGATTATTAGGTCAACTTTTTTGTAAATTGGCAAAATAATGGCTTGATTGACTCGGGTAAATATCCCACCGCATGTTCACTTGAGAATTTAAAGAGTGTTTGTCTTTTTAAAAGGTTTGGATCCATAGGTCATATGCATATTTAACATGTTTCAAGCATGCACATCCATTTTAAAAACATGTGTAGAAGAAATCCCATTCTTGTAAAATTCCAAGCCATTTGGGTTGAACTAGTGGAATTTCCCAAACTTGGATAAAAAAACTTTTGTATTCATTTGTGGTGTGTGAATAAATTTTCTTTACTTACATTTGTTATTGTTAGAAAAAATTTCCATACATAAAATCTAAAATTTTCATTTTGTTGTGATCAATTTGCCTTTTTTGTTTACAAGATGAAGGGAGAACGAAAACTCAAAGTTTGGATTTAAGAAAAAAGTATAGATCTAAAAATGAAATGTACAATGCACAATGCTCAAATATAGAGAGAGATAGTTATAAAGTGTGTCTATAATTTTTTTGGATTGTAAACTCCTTTTACTAATTATTTATTCTATTTTGCAATCGTCGGGAAAAGGGGGAGGTGGGTGATTTTCAACTGATCGTTGACTCCCAATTCATAAGTCATTTCTTACAAAAATATAGCACATTACGCAAGATAAATCACTTTACAATCATCTACGATTGTTAGGTAAGCTTTTTTTAAATGGGCAAAATAATGGCTTGTTTGACTTGGGTAAATATCCCACCGCACGTTCACTTGAGTATTTAATGAGCGTTTGTTATTCTCTTTAAAAGCTTTGGATCCATTGGTCATTTGCATATTTTAAATGTTTCAAGCATGCATATCCATTTTTAAAATATGTGTATAAGAAATCCCTTTCTTATAAAATTCTAAGCAATTAGGGTTTAAACTAGTGGAATTTCCAAAACTTGGATAACTAAACTATTGTTTTCATTTGTGGTGTGTAAATAAATTTTGTTTACTTACATTTGTTGTTGTTTTAAATTTTTTTTATATACATAAACTCTAAAAATTTCTTATTGTTCTGATCTATTTGCCTTTTATGTTTACGAGATGAAGGCGGAGCGAATACTCATAGTTTTAATTTAAGAAAAAATTATTCATCTAAAACAGAAATGCAAAATGCAAAAATATAGAGAGAGGTAATTCCAAAGAGTGCCTGTAATTTTTAGAGATTGTAAACTCCTTTTATTTTTGTATATTAGGCTTTCCAATTTTGGGGAAAAAGGGGTGGAAGGGGATTTTTACCTGAGTGTTGACTCCCAATGCATAAGTCATTTCTTAAAAAAATATAGCCCATTACACATGATAAATCTCTTTACAATCATCTATGATTGTTAGGTCAGTTTTTTATAAATGTGAAAAATAATGGCTTGTTTGACTCGGGTAAATATCCCACCCCACCTTCAATCGAGAATTTAATGAGTGTTTGTTATTTTCTTTAAAAATTTTGGATCCATAGGTCATTTGCATCATTAACATGTTTCAAGCCTGCATACCCATTTTTAAAACATGTGTAGAAGAAATCCCTTTCTTATAAAATTTCAAGCAATTAGGGTTGAACTAGTGGAATTTCCCAAACATGGATAACAAAACTTTTGTGTTCCTTTGTGGTTTGTGAATAAATTTTCTTTACTTAAATTTGTTATGTTTTAAATTTTTTCCACACACAAACTCTAAAATTTTCATTTTGTTGTGATCTATTTGCCTTTTTTTTTTTACGGAATGAAGGGAGAGCGAAAACTCAAAGTTTTGATTTAAGAAAAATGTATACATCTAAAATGGGAATGCACAATGTAAAAATGTAGAGAGAGATAATTCCAAAGATTTTCTATAATTTTTAGAGATTGTAAACTCCTTTTAGATTTTATATATTAGGTTTTGCAATCGTCGGGAAATGGGGGAGGCGGGAAATTTTTAACTGAGTGTTGACTCCCAATCCATAAGTAATTTATTACAAAAATATTCCCGTTACGCATGATAAATTACTTTGCAATCATCTAAGATTGTTAGGTCAACTTTTGGTAAATGTGCGAAATAATAGCATGTTTGACTAAGATAAAAATCCCACCACACGTTCACTTGAGAATTTAATGTGCGTCTTTTATTCTCTTTAAAAGGATTGGATTCATAGGTCGTTTGCATCATTAACATGTTTCAAGCAAGCATATCCAATTTTAAAACATGTGTAGAAGAAATCCCTTTCTTATAAAATTTCAAGCTATTAGAGTTGAAACTAGTGGAATTTTCTAAACTTGGATAACAAAACTTTTGTGTTCTTTTGTGGTGTGTGAATAAATTTTCTTTACTTATAGTTGTTATTTTTTTAAAAAAATTCCATACATAAACTCTAAAATTTTCATTTTGTTGTGATCTATTTGTCTTTTTTTTACAGGATGAAGGGAGAGCGAAAACTCATGAAGTTTTGATTTAAGAATAAAGTATACATCTAAAATGGAAAAGTGGAATGTACAAATGTAGAGAGAGATAATTCCAAAGAGTGTCTGTAATTTTTAGGGATTGTAAACTACTTTCAGTTTCTATATATTAGGTTTTGTAATCGTTGGGAAAAGGGGGAGGTGGGGGATTTTTAACTGAGAGTTGACTCCCAATCTTTAACATGTTTCAAGCATGCATATCCATTTTTAAAATTTTTGTAGAAGAAATCCCTTTCTTATAAAATTCCAAGCTATTAAGGTTGAACTAGTGGAATTTCCCGAACTTGGAAACCAAAAAATTTGAGTTCATTTGTCTTGTGTGAATAAATTTTCTTTACTTACATGTTCTTGTTTTAAATTTTTTACTTACATAAACTCTAAAATATTCATTTTGTTGTGATCTATTTGCCTTTTTTATTTACGGGGAGAAGGGAGATCGAAAACTCAATGTTTTGATAGAAGAAACAAGTATATAACAAAAATGGAAATGCACAATGCAAAAATATAGAGAGAGATAATTCCAAAGAGTGCCTGTAATTTTTAGAGATTGTAAACTCCTTTTATTTTTGTATATTAGGCTTTCCAATCTTCGGGAAAAGGGGGTGGCAGGGGATTTTTACCTGAGTGTTGACTCCCAATGCATAAGTCATTTCTTAAAAAAATATAGCCCATTACGCATGATAAATCTCTTTACAATCATCTATGATTGTTAGGTCAGTTTTTTATAAATGTGCAAAATAATGGCTTGTTTGACTCGGGTAAATAGCCCACCCCACCTTCAATCGAGAATTTAATGAGTGTTTTTTATTTTGTTTAAAAATTTTGGATCCATAGGTCATTTGCATCATTAACATGTTTCAAACCTACATATCCATTTTTAAAACATGTGTAGAAGAAATCCCTTTCTTATAAAATTCCAAGCAATTAGGGTTGAACTAGTGGAATTTCCCAAACATGGATAACAAAACTTTTGTGTTCCTCTGTGGTTTCTGAATAAATTTTCTTTACTTAAATTTGTTATGTTTTAAATTTTTTCCATACATAAACTCTAAAATTTTCATTTTGTGGTGATCTATTCGCCTTTTTTTTTACGGGATGAAGGGAGAGCGAAAACTCAAAGTTTTGATTTAAGAAAAATGTATACATCTAAAATGGGAATGCACAATGTACAAATGTAGAGAGAGATAATTCCAAAGATTTTCTATAATTTTTAGGGATTGTAAACACCTTTTAGATTTTATATATTAGGTTTTGCAATCGTCGGGAAAAGGGGGAGGCGGGAGATTTTTAACTGTGTTGACTCTCAATCCATAAGTAATTTATTAAAAAAATATTCTCGTTATGCATGATAAATTACTCTGCAATCATCTAAGATTGTTAGGTCAACTTTTGGTAAATGTGCAAAATAATAGCATGTTTGACTAAGATAAAAATCCCACCACACGTTCACTTGAGAATTTAATGTGCATCTTTTATTCTCTTTAAAAGGATTGGATTCATAGGTAGTTTGCATCATTAACATGTTTCAAGCATGCATATCCAATTTTAAAACATGTATAAAAGAAATCCCTTTCTTATAAAATTCCAAGCTATTAGATTTGAAACTAGTGGAATTTTCCAAACTTGGATAACAAAACTTTTGTGTTCATTTGTGGTGTGAGAATAAATTTTCTTTACTTACATTTGTTATTTTTAAAAAACATTTCCATACATAAACTCTAAAATTTTCATTTTGTTGTGATCTATTTGCCTTTGTTTTACAGGATGAAGGGAGAGCGAAAACTCATAAAGTTTTTATTTAAGAATAAAGTATAATGGAAAAGTGGAATGTAAAAATGTAGAGAGAGATAATTCCAAAGAGTGTCTGTAATTTTTAGGATTGTAAACTGCTTTCAGTTTCTATATATTAGGTTTTGTAATCGTTGGGAAAAGGGGAGGTGGGATTTTGAACTGAGAGTTGACTCCCAATCTTTAACATGTTTCAAGCATTCATGTCCATTTTTAAAATTTGTGTAGAAGAAATCCCTTTCTTATAAAATTCCAAGCAATTAAGGTTGAACTAGTGGAATTTCCCGAACATGGATACCAAAAAATTTGAGTTCATTTGTCGTGTGCGAATAAATTTTCTTTACTTGTTGTTGTTTTAAATTTTTTACTTACATAAACTCTAAAATTTTCATTTTGTTGTGATCTATTTGCCTTTTTTATTTACGGGGTGAAGGGAGATCGAAAACTCATTGTTTTGATAGAAGAAAAAGGTATCTAACAAAAATGGAAATGCACAATGCACAAATATTGAGAGAGATAATTCCAAAGAGTATCTGCAATTTTTAAAGATTGTGAACTCCTTTTAGTATTTAAATATTAGGTTTTGCAATCATCAGGACAAGAGGCAGGTGGGGGAGTTTGAACTGAGTGTTGACTCCCAATTCATAAGTCATTTCTTACAAAAATATAACCCGTTACGCATGATAAATCACTTTACAATCATCTATGATTTTTAGGTCAACTTTTTCTAAATGGGCAAAATAATGGCTTGTTTGACTCGGGCAAATATCCCACTGCACGTTCACTTGAGAATTTAGTAAGCGTTTGTTATTCTCTTTAAAATATTTGGATCCATAGGTCATTTTTATTTTTAACATGTTTCAAGCCTGCATATCCATTTTTAAAACATGTGTAGAAGAAATCCCTTTCTTATAAAATTCCAAGCTTTTATGCTTGAACCAGTGGAATATCCCAAACTTGGACAACAAACTTTTTGTGTACAGATGTGGTGTGTGAATAATTTTTTATTTCTTACAAATTTTATTGTTTTAAATTTTTTCAATGCATAACCTCTAAAATTTTCTTTTTTTTGTGATCATTTTGCCTTTTTTGTTCATGAGATGAAGGGAGAGCGAAAACTCAAAGTTTTGATTTAAGAAAAAATTATACATCTAAAATGGAAATGCACAATGCATAAAAGAAGAGAGAGATAATTCCAAAGAGTATTTGTAATTTTTAGGGATTGTAAACTCCTTTTAAATTTTATATACTAGGTTTTTCAATCGATGGGAAAAGGGGGACGCGTGGGATTTTTAACCGAGTGTTGACTCCACATCCATAAGTAATTTTTTACCAAAATATAGCCTGTTATGCATGAAAAATAACTTTACAATCATCTATGATTGTTAGGTCAGGATTTTGTAAATGGGCAAAATAATGGCTTGCTAGACTTAGGTAAATATCCCACCGCATAATCTGCTGAAAATTTAATGAGCCCTTGTTATTCTCTTTAAAAGGTTTGGATCCATTGGTCATTTGCATCTTTAACATTTTTCAAGCTTGCATATCCATTTTTAAAACATTTGTAGAAGAAAGCCCTTTCTTATAAAATTCAAAGCTATTTGGGTTGAACTAGTGGAATTTCCCAGACTTGGATAACAAAACTTTTGTGTTCATTTGTAGTGTGTGATTAAATTTTCTTTACTTACATTTCCTATTTTTAAATTTTTTTTTCCAAACATCGACTCTAAAATTTTCATTTTGTTGTGATGTATTTCCCTTTTTTGTTTACGGGATGAAGGGAGAGCAAAAACTCAAATTTTTGATTTAAGAAAAAAGTATACATCTAAAATTGAAATGCACAATGCACAAATTTAGAGAGAGATAATTCCAAAGTGTGTCAGTAATTTTTAGGGATTGTAAACTCCTTTTAGTTTTAATGTATTAGGTTTCACAATTGCCGGAAAAGGGGGAGGTGGGATATTTTTAACTGAGTGTTGACTCCCAATCCATAAGTCAATTCTTACAAAAAATATAGTCCTTTACGCATGATAAATCACTTTACAATCATAAATGATTGTTAGGACAACTTTTTATAAATGGGAAAAATAATGGCTTGTTTGACTCAGGTAAATATCCCACCGCACGTTCATTTGAGAATTTAATGAGCGTTTGTAATTCTTTTTAAAAGGATTGGATCCATAGGTCATTTGCTTCTTTAACATGGTTAAATAATTGTTACCCATTTTTAAAACATGTGTAGAAGAAATCTCATTCTTATAAAATTCAAAGCTATTTGGGTAGAACTAGTGGAATTTCCCAAACTTGGATAACAAAAATTTTGTATACCTTTATAGTGTGTGAATAAGTTTTCTTCACATACATTTGTTATTGATTTAAATATTTTCCATACTAAAACTCTAAAATTTTCATTTTTTTGTGAACTTTTTACCTTTTTTGTTACGGGATGAAGGGAGAGTGAAATCTCAAAGTTTAGATTTAAGAAAAAAGTATACAGCTAAAATGGAAATGCACAATGCACAAATGAAGAGAGAGATAATTCCAAAGAGTGTCTATAATTTTTAGGGATTGTGAAATCCTTTTAATTTTCATATATTAGGTTTTTCAATCGATGGGAAAAGGGGGGAGGCGTGAGATTTTTAATTGAGTGTTGACTCCTCATCCATAAGTCATTTCTTACAAAAATATAGCCTGTTACGCATGATAAATCACTTTAAAATCATCTATGATTGTTAGGTCAGCTTTTTTTAAATGGGCAAAATAGTGGCTTGTTTGACATGGGTAAATATCCCACCGCAAGTTCACTTGAGAATTTAACGAGCGTTTGGATCCATTGGTCATTTGCATCATTAACATGTTTCAAGCATGCATATCGATTTTCAAAACATGTGTGGAAGAAATCCCTTTCTTATAAAATTGCTAGCTATAAGTGTTGAAACTAGTGGAATTTCCCAAACTTGGATCACTAAACTTTTGTGATCATTTTTGGTGTGTGAATAAATTTTCTTTACTTACATTTGTTATTGTTTTTAATTTTTTCCATACATAGACTCTAAAATTTTCATTTTGTCGTGATCTAATTGCCTTTTTATGTGACGGGAAGAAGGGAGAGCAAACACTCAAAGTTTTGATTTAATAAAAAAGTATTCATCAAAAAAGGAAATGCACAATGGTCAAATGTAGGGAGAGATAATTCCACAAAGTGTCTGTAATTTTTAGGGACTGTAAACTCCTATTAGTTTTTATAAATTAGGTTTTGTAATCGTCGGGAAAAGGGGGCGGCGGGGGATTTTTAACAGAGTGTTGACTCCCAATCCATAAGTCATTTCATACAAAAATAAAGCCCGTTATGCATGACAAATCAGTTTACAATCAGCTATGATTGTTAGGTCAGCTTTTTGTAAATGCGTAAAATAATAGCTTGTTTCACCCAGGTAAATATCCCACCGCACGTTCACTTGAGAATTTAATGAGCGTTTGTAATTCTTTTTAAAAGGATTGGATCCATTGGTCATTTGCATCTTTAACATGGTTCAATAATGCTTATCCATTTTTAAAACATGTGTAGAAGAAATCCCATTCTTATAAAATTCAAAGCTATTAGGGTAGAACTAGTGTAATTTCCCAAACTTGGATAACAAAACTTTTTTATTCCTTTGTGGTGTGTGAATAAGTTTTCTTCACTTACATTTGTTATTGATTTAAATTTTTTCCATACATAAACTCCAAAATTTTCATTTTGTTATTATCTATTTGCCCTTTTTGTTCATGAGATGAAGGGAGAGCGAAAACTCAAAGTTTTTATTTAAGAAAAAAGTATACATCTAAAATGGAAATGCACAATGCACAAATGTAGATAGAGATAATTCTGAAGAGTGTCTGCAATTTTTAGGGATTGTAAACTCCTTTTAGTTTTTAAATATTAGGTTTTGCAATCATCGGGAAAAGGGGGAGGTGGGGGATATTAAATGAAGTGCTGAATCCCAATCCATAAGTCATTTCCAACAAACATATAGCCCGTTAAGCATGAAAAATAACTTTATAATCATCTATGATTGTTAGGTCAACATTTTTTCAATAGGCAAAATAATGACTTGCTTTACTCGGCTAAATATCCCACTGCATAATCACTTGAGAATTTAATGGGAGTTTTTTATTCTCTTTAAAAGGTTTAGATCCATAGCTCATTTTCATCTTTAACATTTTTCAAGCATGCATATCCATTTTTTAAAACATGGTAGAAGAAATGCCTTTCTAATAAAATTCAAAGCTATTAGGGTTGAACTAGTGGAATTTTCCAAACTTGGATAACAAAACTTTGGTGTTCATTTGTGAAGTGTGATTAAATTTTCTTTACTTACATTTCCTATGTTTTAATTTTTTTTTGGATACATAAACTCTAAAATTTTCATTTTGTTGTGATGTATTTGCCTTTTTTGTTTACGGGATGAAGGGTGAGCGAAAACTCAAAGTTTTTATTTCGGAAAGAAGTATACATCTAAAATGGAAATGCACAATGCACAAATGTAGAGAGAGATAATTCCGAAGAGTGTCTATAATTTTTAGGGATTGTAAACTCCATTTAGTTTTTATATATTGTGTTTTGCAATCGTCAGGAAAAGGGGGAGATGGGGGATTTTTAATTGCATCTTGACTCCCAATCCATAAGTTAGTTCCTAGAAAAATATAGCCCATTATGCATGATAAATAACTTTACATTCATCTATGATGTTAGGTCAGTTTTTTGTAAATGGGCAAAATAATGGCTTGTTTGACTTGGGTAAATTTCCCACTGCACGTTCACTTGAAAATTTAATGAGCATTTGTTATTCTCTTTAAAAGGTTTGGATCTATAGGTCATTTTCATCTTTAACATATTTCAAGCATGCATATCCAGTTTTATAACAGGTGTAGAAGAAATCCCTTTCTTATAAAATTCCAAACTATTTGGGTTGAAACTTGAGGAATTTCCCAAACATGGATCACTAGACTTTTGTGTTCAGTTGTGGTGTGTGAATAAATTTTCTTTAGTTACATTTGTAATTGTTTAAAATTTTTTCCATATATAAACTGTAAAATTTTCATTTTGTCATGAACTATTTGCCTTTTTATGTGACGGGATGAAGGGATAGCGAAAACTCAAAGTTTTGATTTAATAAAAAAGTATTCATCAAAAAAGGAAATGCACAATGCTCAAATGTAAAGAGAGATAATTCCACAAAGTGTCTGTAATTTTTAGGGATTGTAAACTCCTATTAGTTTTTATAAATTAGGATTTGTAAATGCGCAAAATGATGGCTTGTTTCACCCAGGTAAATATCCCACCGCACGTTCACTTGAGAATTTAATGAGCCTTTGTAATTCTTTTTAAAAGGATTGGATCCATAGGTCATTTGCATCTTTAACATGGTTCAATAATGCTTATCCATTTTTAAAACATGTGTAGAAGAAATCTCATTCTTATAAAATTCAAATCTATTAGGGTAGAACTAGTGGAATTTCCAAAACTTGGATAACAATCCTTTTGTATTCCTTTGTGGTGTGTGAATAAGTTTTCTTCACTTAAATTTGTTATTGTTTTAAATTTTCTCCATACATAAACTCTAAAATTTTCATTTTGTTGTGATCTATTTGCCTTTTTTGTTCACAAGATGAAGGGAGAGCGAAAACTCAAAGTTTGGATTAAAGAAAAAAGTATTCATAAAAAAGGGAAAATGCACAATGCACAAATGTAGAGATAGATAATTCCAAAGAGTGACTGTAATTTTTAGGGATTGTAAACTCCTTTTAGTTTTTATATATTAGGTTTTGCAATCGACGGGAAAAGGGGGAGGTGGGGGATATTTAACTGAGTGTTGAATCCTAATCCATAAGTCATTGTTATAAAAATTTAGCCCATTACGTATAAAAAATCACTTTATAATCATCTATGATTGTTAGGTCAGCATTTTGTCAATGGACAAAATAATGGCTTGCTTGAGTCGGGTAAATATCCCACTGCATAATCACTGGAGAATTTAATGAGAGTTTTTTATTCTCTTTAAAAGGTTTGGATCCTTAGGTCATTTGCATCTTTAACATTTTTGAAGCATGCATATCCATTTTTTAAAACATGTGTAGAAGAAATGCCTTTCTTATAAAATTCAAAGCTATTAGGGTTGAACTAGTGGAATTTCCCAAACTTGGAAAACAAAATTTTCGTGTTCATTTGTGGTGTGTGATTAAATTTTCTTTACTTACATTTCCCATTGTTTTAAATTTTTTTCCATACATAAACTCAAAATTTTCATTTTATTGTGATGTATTTGTCTTTTTGTTTTTTACGGGATAAGGGTGAGCCAAAATTCAAAGATTTGATTTAGGAAAAAATATAAATCTGAAATGGAAATACATAATGAACAAATTTAGAGAGAGATAATTCCAAAGAGTGTCTGTAATTTTTAGGGATTGTAAACTCCTTTTAGTTTTTATATATTTGGTTTTGCAATCGTAAGGAAAAGGGGGAGGCGAGGAATTTTTAACTGCATCTGGACTCCCAATCCATAAGCTAGTTACGTATGATAAATATCTTTACAATCATCTATGATTGTTAGGTCCATTTTTTTTAAAAGGGAAAAATAATGGCTTGTTTGACTTAGGTAAATTTCTCACTACACGTTCACTTGAGAAAATAACGAGCGTTTGTTATTCTCTTTAAAAGGTTTGGATCTATAGGTCATTTGCATCTTTAACATGTTTCAAACATGCATATCCTTTTTTAAAACCGGTGTAGAAGAAATCCCTTCCTTATAAAATTCCAAGCTATTAGGGTTGATACTTGTGGAATTTCCTAAACTTGGATAACTCAACTTTTGTGTTCAGTTGTGGTGTGTGAATAATTTTTTTTTTACTTACAAATTTTGTTGTTTTTGAAATTTTTTCCATACATCAACGCTACAATTTTAGATCCATATGTCATTTGTATCTTTAACATGTTTCAAGCATGCATATCCATTTTTTAAACATGTGTTGAAGAAATCCCTTTCTTATAAAATTCCAAGCTTTTAGGGTTGAACCAGTCGAATTTCCCAAACTTGGATAACTAAATTTGGTGTTCATATGTGGTGTGTGAATAATTTTTTTTTACTTACAAATTTTGTTGGATTATTTTGCCTTTTTTGTTTACGGCATGAAGGGAAAGAGAAAACTCAAAAGTTTTGATTTAAGAAAAAAGTATACATCTAAAATGGAAATGCACAATACACAAATCTAGAGAGAAATAATTCCAAGAATGCTTGTAATTTTTAGGGATTTTAAACTGTGTGTTGACTCCCAATCCATAAGTCATTTCTTACAAAAATAAAGCCCGTTACGCATGATAAATAACTCTACAATCATCTATGATTGTTACGTCAGCTTTTGTAAATGGGCAAAATAATGGCTTGTTTGACTCGGGTAAATATCCCACCACACGTTCACTTGAGAATTTAATGAGCGTTTTTTATTCTTTTTAAAAGGTTTGGATCCATAGGTCAGTTGCATCTTTGACATGTTTCAAGCATGCATATCTATTTTTAAAACATGTGTTGAAGAAATCCCATTCTTATAAAATTCCAAGCTATTAGGGTTGAAATAGTGGATTTTCCTAAACTTGGATAACAAAACATTTGTGTTCATTTGTGGTGTGTGAATAAATTTTCTTTACTGACTGTTGTTATTGTTTTAAATTTTCTCCATCCATAAACTCTAAAATTTTCATTTTGTTGTGATCTATTGGCCTTTTTTGATTACGGGATGAAAGGAGAGCAAAACCTCAAAGTTTTGATTTAAGAAAAAAGTATACAACTAAAATGG
The DNA here is from genome assembly GCF_029961685.1 of Aristolochia californica. Lineage (NCBI taxonomy): Eukaryota > Viridiplantae > Streptophyta > Magnoliopsida > Piperales > Aristolochiaceae > Aristolochia > Aristolochia californica. Next base: position 30,226,582 of record NW_027182214.1, on the reverse strand, counting down.
AAGTCCACAATGAACAATTTAAAGAGAGATAATTCTAAAATGTGTCTGTAATTTTTAGTGATTGTAAACTTCTTTTAGTTTTTATATATTAGGTTCTGCAATCATCGAGAAAAGAGGGAGGCGGGGGATTTTTAACTGAGTGTTGACTCCCAATCCATAAGTCATTTCTTAAAAGAACATTGCCCATTACGCATGATAAATTACTTTACAATCATCTATGATGGTTAGGTCAGCTTTTTGTAAATGGGCAAAATAATGGCTTTTTTGACTCGGCCAAATATATTCACTTGAGAATTTAAGGAGTGTTTGTTATTCTCTTTAAAAGGTTTGGATCAATAGGTCATTTCTATCTTTAACATGTTTCAAGCATGCATATTCATTTTTAAAACATGTGTAAAAGAAATCCCTTTCTTATAAAATTCAAAGCTTTTAGGGTTGAACCAATGGAATTTCCCAAACTTGGATAACAAAACTTTTGTGTTCACATGTGGTGTGTAATTAAAAATTTTATTTTTAAAATTTTTTTCCTTACATAAACTCTAAAATTTTCATTTTGTTGTGATCAATTTGGCTTTTTAGTTTACGGGATGATGGGAGAGGGACAACTCAAAGTTTTTATTTAAGAAAAAAGTATACATATAAAATGGAAATGCACAATGCACAAAAGTAGAGAGCGATAATTCCAAAGATTCCCCATAATTTTTACGGATTGTAAACTCCTTTTAGGTTTTATATATTAGGTTCTGCAATCGTCGGGAAAAGAGGGAAGCGGGGGACTTTTAACTGAGTGTTGACTCCCAATCCATAAGTCATCTCTTACAAAAATATAGTCCGTTACGCATGAAAAATCACTTTACAATCATCTATGAATTTTAGATCAACATTTTGTAAATGGGCAAAATAATGGCTTGTTTGACTCGGGTAAATATCCCACCGCACGTTCACTTGAGAATTTAATGAGCATTTTTTATTCTCTTTAAAAGGTTTGGATCCATAGGTCATTTGCATCTTTAACATGTTTCAAGCATACATATCCATTTTTACAACAAGTGTAGAAGAAATCTCATTCTTATAAAATTTCTAGCTATTAGGGTTGAACTAGTAGAATTTCCCAAACTTGGATAACAAAACTTTTGTGTTCATTTGTGGGGTGTGAATAAATTTTCTTTACTTACATTTGTTTTTTTTTTTAAATATTTTCCATACATAAAATCCAAAATTTTCATTTGTTGTGATCTATTTGCCTTTTTTTTAAGGGATGAAAGGAGAGTGAAAACTCAAAGTTTTGATTTAAGAAAAAATTTTATAACTGAAATGGAAATGCACAATGCACTAGAGAAATGTAATTCCAAAGAGTGTCTGTAATTTTGATGGATTGTAAACTCCTTTTAGTTTTTATATATTAGGTTTTGCAATCGGTGAGAAAAGGGGGAGGCGGGGGATTTTTGACTCCCAATCCATAAATAATTTCTTACAAACATATAGCCAATTACGCATGATAAATCAATATACAATCATCTATGATTGTTAGGTTAGCTTTTTGTAAATGGGCAAAATAATGGTTTGTTTTGCTTGGGTAAATATCCCACCGCACGGTCACTTGAGAATTTAATGAGCGTTTGTTATTCTCTTTTAAAGGTTTGCATCCATAGTTCATTTGTATCTTTAACATGTTTCAGGCATGCATATCCATTTTTAAAACATGTATAGAAGAAATCCCTTTCTTATTAAATTCCAAGCTTTTAGGGGTTTAACAAGTGGAATTTCCAAAATATGGATAACGAAACTTTTGTGTTTATATGTGGTGTGGGTATAATTTTTTTTTCTTACAAATTTGTTGTTTTAAATTTTTTCAATACATAAACTCTAAAATTTTCATTTTTTTGTGATTAATTTGCCTTTTTGGTTTATGAGATGAAGGGAGAGCAAAAACTCAAAATTTTGATTTAAGAAAAAAGTATACCTCTAAAATGGAAATGCACAATGCACACATATAGAGAGAGATAATTCCGAAGAGTGTCTGTAATTTTTATGGATTGTAAAATCCTCTTAGTTTTTATATATTAAGTTTTGCAATCGTTGGGAAAAGGGGGAGGTGGGAGATTTTTAACTGAGTGTTGATTCCAATTCCATAAGTCATTTCTAGCAAAAATATAGCATGTTACGCATGATAAATCATTTTACAATCATCAATGATTGTTAGGTCAATTTTTTGTAAATGGAAAAAATAATGGCTTGTTTGACTCGGGTAAATATCCCACCGCACGTTCACTTGAGAATTTAATGAGCGTTTGTTATTCTCTTTAAAAGCTTTGGATCCATAGGGTTGAACTAGTGGAATTTCGCAAACTTGGAAAACAAAACTTTTGTGTTCATATGTGGTGTGTGAATAAATTTTCTATACTTACATTTGTTATTGTTTTAATTTTTTTTTTACACATAACCTGTTAAATTTTGATTTTGTTGTGATCAATTTGCCTTTATTTGTTTACGGGATGAAGGGAGAGCAAAAACTCAAAGTTTTGATTTAAGAAAAAAGTGTACATCTAAAATGGAGATGCATCATCCACAAATGTAGAGAGGTATAATTCCAAAGAGTGTCTATGATTTTTAAGGATTGTGAGCTCTTTTTAGTTTTTAGTTCTCAGGTTTTGCAATCGTCGGGAAAAGGGGGTGCAGGGGATTTTTAATTGAGTGTTGACTCCCTATCCATAAGTCATTTCTTACAAAAATATAGCCCGTTACACATGATAAATCACTTTACAATTCATCAATGATTGTTAGGTAAGCTTTTTGCAAACGGGCAAAATAATGGCTTGTTTGACTCGGGTAAATATCCCACCGCACGTTCACTAAAGAATTTAATGAGCGTATGTTATTCTCTTTAAAAGCTTTGGATCCATAGGTCATTTTCATCTTTAACATGTTTCAAGCATGCATATCCCTTTTTAAAACACGTGTAGAAGAATTCTCTTTTTTTTAAAATTTCAAGCTATTAGGGTTGAACTAGTGGAATTTCCCAAACTTGGATAAAAGAAATTTTGTGTTCATTTGTGGTGTGTGAATAAATTTTCATTACTTAAATTTGTTATTTTTTTAATTTTTTTCCATACATAAACTCTAACATTTACATTTTGTTCTGATCAATTTTACTTTTTTTGTTTACGGCATGAAGGAAGAACGAAAACTAAAAGTTTTTATTTAAGAAAAAAGTGTACATCTAAAATGGAGATGCATAATGCACAAATTTTGAGAGGTATAATTCCAAAGAGTGTCTGTGATTTTTAAGGATTGTGAGCTCTTTTCAGTTTTTAGTTCTCAGGTTTTGCAATCGTCGGGAAAAGGGGGAGGCGGGGGATTTTTAACTGAGTGTTGACTCCCTATCCATAAGTCATTTGTTACAAAAATATAGCCCGTTACACATGATATATCACTTTACAATTCATTAATGATTGTTAGGTCAGCTTTTTGCAAACGGGCAAAATAATGGCTTGTTTGACTCAGGTAAATATCCCACCGCACGTTCACGAGAGAATTTAATGAGCGTATGTTATTCTCTTTAAAATCTTTGGATCCATAGGTCATTTGCATCTTTAACATGTTTCAAGCATTCATATCCATTTTTTAAACAAGTGTAGAAGAATTCTCTTTCTTGTAAAATTTCAAGCGATTAGGGTTTAACTAGTGGAATTTCCCAAACTTGGATAAAAAAAATTTAGTGTTCATTTGTGGTGTGTGAAAAAATTTCCTTTACTTACATTTTTTATTCTCTTTAAAAGGTTTGGATCCATAGGTCATTTATATTTTTAACAATTTTCATGCATGAGTATCCATTTTAAAAACTAGTGTAGAAGAAATCTCTTTCTTATAAAATTCCAAGCTATTAGGGTTGAACTAGTGGAATTTCCCAAACCTGGAAAACAAAACTTTTGTGTTCATTTGTGGTGTGTGATAAAAAAATTTTTACTTACATTTCCATATGTTATAAATTTTTTTCCATTCATAAACTCTAAAATTTTCATTTTTTTGTGATGAATTTGGCTTTTTGTTGACGGGATGAAGGGAGAGTGAAAAGTTAAAGTTTTGATTTAAGAACAAAGTATACATCTAAAAATGAAATGCACAATGGACAAATGTAGAGAAATATAATTCTAAAGTGTGTTTGTAATTTTGAAGGATTGTAAACTCCTTTAAGTTTTTATATATTAGGTTTTGCAATCATCGAGAAAAGGGGGAGGTGAGAGATTTTTAACTGAGTGTTGACTCCCAATCCATAAGTCATTTCTTAAAAAAAATATAGCTTGTTACGCATGATAAATCACTGTACAATCATCTATGATTGTTAGGTCTGGTTTTTGTAAATGGGAAAAATTATGGCTTGTTTGACTCGGGTAAATATTCCACCACACGTTCACTTGAGAATTTAATGAGCATTTGTTATTCTTTTTAAAAGGTTTGGATCCATAGGTCATTTGCAACTTTAACATGTTTCAAGGATGCATATCCATTTTTAAAAAAATTTGTAGAAGAGATCTCTTTCTTATAAAATTCCAAGTTGAACTAGTGGAATTTCCCAGAGAGTGTCTGTATTTTTTAGGGATTGTAAACTCCTTTTAGTTTTTATATATTAGGTTTTGCAATTGTCGGGAAAAGGCGAAGGCGAAAGATTTTTAACTGAGTGTTGCTTCCCAATCCATAAGTCATTTCTTTGAAAAAAATCGCCCGTTTGGCATGATAAATCACTTTACAATCATCTTTGATTGTTAGGTCAGCTTTTTCTAAATGGGCAAAATAATGGCTTGTTGGACTTGGGTAAATGTCCTACCGCATGTTTACTAGAAAATTTAATGAGTATTTATTATTCTCTTTAAAAGGTATGGATCCTTAGGTCATTTCCATCTTTAACATGTTTCAAGCATGCATATCCTTTTTTAAAACATGTGAAGAACAAATCTCTTTTTTACAAAATTCCAAGCTACTAGGGTTGAACTAGTGCAATTTCCCAAACTTGGATAACAAAACTTTTGTGTTCATTTGTGGTGTGTGAATAAATTTTCTTTAGTTACATTTGTTACTGTTTTATATTTTTTCCATACATAAACTCTAAAATTTTCATGTTGTTGTTATCTATTTGCCTTTTTTGGTTACAGGATGAAGGGAGTGCGAAAACTCAAAGTTTTGATTTAAGAAAAAAGTATGCATAAAAAATGGAAATGCACAATGCACAAATGTAGAGAAATAAATTTCCAAAGAGTGTCTGTAATTTTTAGGGATTGTAAACTCCTTTGAGTTTATATATATTAGGTTTTGCAGTCTTCAGGAAAAGGGGGAGGCGGGGGATTTTTAACTGAGTGTTGACTCCCAATCCATACGTAATTTGTTACAAAAATATAGCCAGTTACGCATGATAAATCACTTTACAATCATCTATGATTGTTAGGTCAAGTTTTTGTAAATGGGAAAAATAATGGCTTGTGTGACTCTGGTGAGTATCCCACCACGTTCACTTGAGAATTTAATGGTTTGTTATTCTATTTAAAAAGTTTCGATCCATAGGTCATTTACATCTTTACCATGTTTCAAGCATGCATATCCATTTTTAAAATATGTGCAGAAGAAATCTCTTTCTTTTAAAATTCCAACCTATTAGGGTTGAACAAATGGAATTTCCAAAACTTGGATAAATTTTCTTTACATACATTTGTTATTGTTTGAAAATTTTTCCATACATAAACTCTAAAATTTTAATTTTGTTGTCATCAATTTGCCTTTTTTGTTTACGGGATGATTGGAGATTGAAAACTCAATGTTTTGATTTAAAAAATAAGTATACCTCTAAAATGGAAATGCACAATGCAAAAATGTGGAGAGAGATAATTGCAAAGAGTGTTTTTAATTATTATGGATTTTAAACTCCTCTTAGTTTTAATATATTAGGTTTTCCAATCGTCAAGAAAAGGGGGAGGTGGGGGATTTTTAACTGAGTGTTGACTCCAAATCCATAAGTCATTTCTTCGAAAATATAGCCCATTACGCATGGTAAATAATTTTACAATCATCTATGATTGTTAGCTCAGTTTTTTGTAAATGCGAAAAATATTGGCTTGTTTGACTCGGGTAAATATCCCACCACACGTTCACTTGAGAATTTAATGACCGTTTGTTATTCTCTTTAAAAGGCTTGGATCCATAAGTCATTTGCATCTTTAACATTTTTCAAGCAAGCATATATTTTTTAAAAATATGTGTAGAAGAAATCCCTTTCTTTTAAAATTCCAAGCTATTAGGGTTGAACTAGTGGAATTTCCCAAAACCGGAAAACAAAACTTTTGTGTTCATTTGTGGTGTGTGATTAAACTTTTTTTCCTTACATATCTTATTGTTATAAATTTTTTTCCATTCATGAACTCTAAAATTTTTGTTTTATTGTGATGAATTTGCCTTTTTTGTTTACGGGATGAAGGGAGAGAGAAAACTCAAAGTCTTGATTTAAGAAAAAAATTATACATCTAAAATGGAAATGCACAATGCACAAATGTAGAGAGAGATAATTCCAATGAGTGTCTATAATTTTTAGGGATTGTAAACTAGTTTTAATTTATATATATTAGGTTTTGCAATAGAAGGGAAAGGGGGGTGGTGGGGTATTTTTAACTGAGTGTTGACTCCCAATCCATAAGTCGTTTCTTACCAAAATATCACCCGTTACGCATGATAAATCACTTTACAATCAGCTCTTTGTAAATGGGCAAAATAATGGCTTGTTTGACTCAGGTAAATATCCCACCGCACGTTCACTTGAGAATTTAGTGAGCGTTTGTTATTCTCTTTAAAAGGTTTGAATCCATAGGTCATTTGCATCTTTAAAATTTTTCAAGCATGCATATCCATTTTTAAAACAGGTGTAGAAGAAATCCCTTTCTCTTAAAATTCCACGTATTTGGGTTAAACTAGTGGGATTTCCCAAACTTGGAAAACAAAACTTTTGTGTTCATTTGTGGTGTATGATTTAATTTTCTTTACTTACATTTCCTATTTTTTTAAAAATTTTTCCATTCATTAACACTTAAATTTTCATTTTGTTGTGATGAATTTGCCTCTTTTTTTTTAGGGATGAAGGGAGAGAGAAAACTCAAATTTTTTATTTAAAAACAAAGTATACATCTAAAATGGAAATGCACAATGCACAAATGTAGAGAAAGATAATTCTAAACTGTCTGTAATTTTTAGGGTTTGTAAGCTCCTTTTAGTTTTTATATATTTGGTTTTGCAATCGTCGGGAAAAGGGGGAGGCGGGAGATTTTTCATTGAGTGTCGACTCCCAATCCATAAGTCAATCCATAAGTCATTTCTTAAAAAAATATAGACCGTTACACCTGACAAATCACTTTACAATCATCTATGATTGTTAGGTTAGCTTTTTGTCAATGGGAAAAATAATGGCTTGTTTGACTCGGGTAAATATTCCACTGAACGTTCACTTGAGAATTTAATGAGCCTTTTTTATTCTCTTTCAAATGATTGGATCCATAGGTCATTTGCATCCTTAACCTGTTTCAAGTATGCATATCCATTTTTAAAACATGTTTAGAAGAAATCCCTTTCTAATAAAATTCCAAGCCATTAGGGTTGAACTAGTGGAATTTCCAAAATTTGGATAAGAATAGTTTTATTTTCATTTGTGGTGTGTGAATAAATTTTCTTTACTAACATTTGTTATTGTTTTAAATTGTTTCAGTACATAAACTCTAAAATTTTCATTTCGTTGTGATCAATTTGCCTTTTTTGTTTACCGGATGAAGGGAGAGCGAAAACTCAAAGTTTTGATTTAAGAAAAAAGTATACCTCTAAAATAGAAATGCACAACGTACAAATTTAGAGAGAGATAATTCCCAAGAGTGTCTATATTTTTTATGGACTGTAAAGACCTCTAAGTTTTTATATATTAGGTTTTGCAATAGTTGGGAAAAGGGTAGGTGGGGGAGTTTTAACTGAGTGTTGACTCCCAATCCATAGGTCATTTCTTGCAAAAATATAGCTCATTATGCATGATAAATAATTTTACAATCATCTATGATTGTTAAGTCAGTTTTTTGTAAATGGGAAAAATAATGGTTTGTTCGACTCGGGTAAATATCCCAACCACACATTCACTTGAGAATTTACTAAGCGTTTGTTATTCTCTATAAAAGTTTTGAATCCATAGGTCATTTGTATCTTTAACCTATTTCAAGCATGCATATCCAAGTTTAAAACATGTGTAGAAGAAATCCCTTTCTTATAAAGTTCAAAGCTATTAGAGTTGAACGAGTGGAATTTCCCAAACTAGGATAACAAAACTTTTGTGTTCCTTTGTGGTTTGTGAATAAATTTTCTTTACTTAAATTTGTTATGTTTTAATTTTTTTCCATACATAAACTCTAAAATTTCATTTTGTTGTGATGTACTTGCCTTTTTTATTTACAGGATGAAGGGAGAGCGAAAACTCAAAGATTTGATTTAAGAAAAAAGTATACATCTAAAATTGAAATGCACAATGCACAAATGTAGGGAGAGATAATTCCAAAGATTGTCTATAATTTTTACGGATTCTAAACTCTTTTTAGGTTTTATATACTAGGTTCAGCAATCGTCGGGAAATGAGGGACGCGGAGGATGTTTAACTGAGTGTTGACCCCCAATCCATAAGTAACTTCTTACAAAAATATAGCTCGTTATGCATGAAAAATAACTTTACAATCATCTATGATTGTTAGGTCTGTATTTTGTAAATGGGCAAAATAATGGCTTGTTTGACTCGGGTAAATATCCCACCACTCGTTCACTTGAGAATTTAATGAGCGTTTGTTATTCTCTTTAAAAGGTTTTGATCCATAGGTCATTTGCATTTTTAACATTTTTCAAGCATGCATATCCATTTTTAAAAAATATGTAGAAGAAATCCCTTTCTTATAAAATTCCAAGCTATTAGGGTTGAACTAGTGGAATTTCCCAAACTTCAATAAAAAGACTTTTGTGTTCATTTGTGGTGTGTGAATAAATTTTTTTTACTTAAAAATTTTATTGGTTAAAATTTTTTCCTTCCTTAAACTCTAAATTTTCATTTTGTTGTGATCAATTTGCCTTTTTTGTTTACGGGATGAACGGAGAGCGAAAACTCAAAGTTTTGATTTAAGAAAAAAGTATACCTCTAAAATAGAAATGCACAACGCACAAATTTAGAGAGAGATAATTCCCAAGAGTGTCTATATTTTTTATGGACTGTAAATACCTCTAAGTTTTTATATATTAGGTTTTGCAATCGTTGGGAAAAGAGGGAGTCGGGGGATTTTTAACTGAGAGTTGACCCCCAATCCATAAGTCATTTCTTACAAAAATATAGCCCGTTACGCATGAAAAATCTCTTTACAATCATATATGATTGTTAGGTCTGCATTTTTTAAATGGGCAAAATAATGGCTTGTTTGACTCGGGTAAATATCCCTTGGCTCGTTCACTTGAGAATTTAATGAGCATTTTTTATTCTCTTTAAAAGGTTTTGATCCATTGGTCGTTTGAATCTTTAACTTTTTTCAAGCATGCATATCCATTTTTAAAACATGTGTAGAAGAAATCCCTTTCTAATAAAATTCCAAGCTATTAGGGTTGAACTAGTGGAATTTCCCAAACTTCAATAAAAAGACTTTTGTGTTCATCTGTGGTGTGTGAATAAATTTTTTTTACTTAAAAATTTTATTGGTTAAAATTTTTTCCTTACTTAAACTCTAAATTTTCATTTTGTTGTGATCAATTTGCCTTTTTTGTTTACGGGATGAACGGAGAGCGAAAACTCAAAGTTTTGATTTAAGAAAAAAGTATACATCTAAAATGGAAATGCATAATGAACAAATGTAGAGAGAGATAATTCCAAAGATTGTCTATAATTTTTACGGATTGTAAACTCATTTTAGGTTTTATATATTTGGTTCTGCAATCGTCGGGAAAAGAGGGAGTCGGGGGATTTTTAACTGAGAGTTGACCCCCAATCCATAAGTCATTTCTTACAAAAATATAGCCCGTTACGCATGAAAAATCTCTTTACAATCATATATGATTGTTAGGTCTGCATTTTTTAAATGGGCAAAATAATGGCTTGTTTGACTCGGGTAAATATCCCTTGGCTCGTTCACTTGAGAATTTAATGAGCATTTTTTATTCTCTTTAAAAGGTTTTGATCCATTGGTCGTTTGAATCTTTAACTTTTTTCAAGCATGCATATCCATTTTTAAAACATGTGTAGAAGAAATCCCTTTCTAATAAAATTCCAAGCTATTAGGGTTGAACTAGTGGAATTTCCCAAACTTCAATAAAAAGACTTTTGTGTTCATCTGTGGTGTGTGAATAAATTTTTTTTACTTAAAAATTTTATTGGTTAAAATTTTTTCCTTACTTAAACTCTAAATTTTCATTTTGTTGTGATCAATTTGCCTTTTTTGTTTACGGGATGAACGGAGAGCGAAAACTCAAAGTTTTGATTTAAGAAAAAAGTATACATCTAAAATGGAAATGCATAATGAACAAATGTAGAGAGAGATAATTCCAAAGATTGTCTATAATTTTTACGGATTGTAAACTCATTTTAGGTTTTATATATTTGGTTCTGCAATCGTCGGGAAAAGAGGGAGTCGGGGGATTTTTAACTGAGAGTTGACCCCCAATCCATAAGTCATTTCTTACAAAAATATAGCCCGTTACGCATGAAAAATCTCTTTACAATCATATATGATTGTTAGGTCTGCATTTTTTAAATGGGCAAAATAATGGCTTGTTTGACTCGGGTAAATATCCCTTGGCTCGTTCACTTGAGAATTTAATGAGCATTTTTTATTCTCTTTAAAAGGTTTTGTTCCATTGGTCGTTTGAATCTTTAACTTTTTTCAAGCATGCATATCCATTTTTAAAACATGTGTAGAAGAAATCCCTTTCTAATAAAATTCCAAGCTATTAGGTTTGAACTAGTTGAATTTCCATAACTTGGACAATTAAACTTTTGTGTTCATTTGTGGTGTGTGATTAAATTTCATTTATTTACATTTCCTATTGTATTAAATTTTTTCCACACATAAAGTCTAAAATTTTCATTTTGTTTTGATGTTTTTGCCTTTTTTGTTTACGGGATGAGGGAGAGTGAAAACTCAAAGTTTTGATTTAACAAAAAAGTATACATCTAAAAAGGAAATGAACAATGCACTAATGTGCAAAGTGATAATTCCAAAATGTGTCTGTAATTTTTAGGGATTGTAAACTCCTTTTAGTTTTTATATATTAGGTTTTACAATCGTCGGGAAAAGGGCTCGCATGACATTTTTAACTGAGTGTTGACTCCCAATCCATAAGTCATTTCTTACAAAAATATAGTCCAATACCCATGATAAATCACTTTAAAATCATCTATGATTGTTAGGTCAGCTTTTTGTAAATGGGATAAATAATGGCTTGCTTGACTCGGGTAAATATCCCACCGCACGTTCAATTGAGAATTTAATGAGCGTTTGTTATTCTCTTCAAAAGGTTTGGATCCATAGATTATTTGCATCTTTAACAACTTTCAAACATGCATATCCTTTTTTAAAACATGTGGAGAAGAAATCCCATTCTTATTAAAATTCCAAGCTATTAGGGTTGAATTAGTGGAATTTCCCAAACTTGGATAACAAAACTTTTGTGTTCGTTTGTGGTGTGTGAATAAATTTTCTTTAAACTCTTAAATTTTCATTTTGTTGTGATCTATTTGCATTTTATGTTATGGGATGAAGGGAGAGTGAAAACTCAAAGTTATGATATAAGAAAAAATTATACATCTAAAATGGAAATGCACAATACACAAATGTAGAGAGATATAATTCCAATAAGTGTCTGTAATTTTTAGGGATTGTAAACTACTTTTAATTTTTATATATTATGTTTTGCAATCGTAGGGAAAAGTGGGTGGTGGGGGATTTTTAACTAAGTGTTGACTCCCAATCCATAAGTCATTTCTTACCAAAATACCAACCGTTACGCATGATAAATCACTTTACAATTAGCATTTTGTAAATGGGCAGAATAATGGCTTGTTTGACGCAGGTAAATTTCCCACCGCACATTCACTTGAGAATTTAATGAGCCTTTGTTATTCTCTTTAAAAGGTTTGGATCCATAGGTCATTTGCATCTTTAACATGTTTCAAGGATGCATATCCATTTTTAAAACATGTGTAGAAGAAATCCTTTTCTTTTAAAATTCCAAGCTATTTGGGTTAAACTAGTGGAATTTTCCAAACTTGGAAAAAAAAACTTTTGTGTTTATTTGTGGTGTGTGATTAAATTTTATTTACTTTAATTTCCTATTTTTTTAATTTTTTTCCATTCATAAACTCTTAAATTTTCATTTTGTTGTGATGAATTTACCTTTTTTGTTTATGGGATGAAGGGAGAGCGAAAACTCAAAGTTTTGATTTAAGAACAAAGTATACATCTAAAATGGAAATGCACAATGCACAAATATAGAGAAAGATAATTCTAAAGTGTGTCTGTAATTTTTAGGGATTCTAAACTCCTAGTTTTTTTATATTAGGTTTTCCAATAGTCGGTAAAATGGGGAGGCGAGAGATTTTTAACTGAGAATTGACTGCCAATCCATAAGTCATTTCTTAAAAAAATATAGCCCATTACGCATGATAAATCACTTTACAAACATCTATGATTGTCAGGTAAGCATTTTGTCAATGGGCAAAATAATGGCTTGTTTGACTTGGGTAAATATCCCACAGCAGGTTCACTTGAGAATTTAATGAGCATTTGTTATTCTCGTTCAAATGATTGGATCCATAGGTCATTTGCATCCTTAATATGTTTCCAGCATGCATATCCATTTTTAAAACATGTGTAGAAGAAATCCCTTTCTAATAAAATTCCATGCTATTAAGGTTGAACTAGTGGAATTTCCCAAACATGGATAAGAATAGTTTTATGTTCATTTGTGGTGTGTGAATAAATTTTATTTACTTACATTTTTTATTGTTTTAAATTTTTTCAATACATAAACTCTAAAATTTTCATTTTGATGTGATCAATTTGAGTTTTTTGTATACGGGATGAAGGGAGAGTGAAAACTCAAAGTTTTAATTTAAGAAAAATGTATACCTCTAAAATGGAAATGCACAATGCAGAAAAGTTGAGAGAAATAATTCCAAAGAGTGTCTATAATTTTTATGGATTCTAAACACCACTTAGTTTTTATATATTAGGTTTTGCAATCGTCAAGAAAAGGAGGAGGGGGGGGATTTTTAACTGAATGTTGACTCCCAATCCATAAGTCATTTCTTGCAAAAATATAGCCTGTTATGCATGAAAAATAATTTTACAATCGTCTATGATTGTTAGGTCACTTTTTTGTAAATGGGAAAGATAATGGCTTGTTTGACTTTGGTAAATATCCCACCGCACGTTCAGTTGAGAATTTAATGAGCGTTTCTATTCTCTTTAAAAGGTTTGGATCTGCAGGTCATTTGTATCTTTAACATGTTTCAAGCCTGCATATCCATTTTTAAAACATGTATAGGAGAAATCCATTTCTTATAAAATTCAAAGATTTTAGGGTTGAACTAGTGGATTTTCCCAAAATTGGATAACAAAAATTTTGTGTTCATCTGTGGTGTGTGAATAAAATTTTTTTACTTTAAAATTTTATGTGTTTAAAGGTTTTCCTTACTTAAACTCTAAAATTTTCATTTTACTGTGAGCAATTTGCCTTTTTTGTATACGGAATGAAGGGAGAACGAAAACTCAAAGTTTTGATTTAAGAAAAAAGTACACATCTAAAATGGAAATGAACAATGCACAAATGTAGAGTGAGATAATTCCAAAGTTTGTCTAGAATTTTTACGAATTGTAAACTCCTTTTAGGTTTTATATATTAGGTTCTGCAATCGTCGGGAAAAGAGAGAGGCGGGGGGGGTTTTTAATTGAGTGTTGTCCCCAAATCCATAAGTCATTTCTTACAAAAATATAACCCCTTACGCATGACAAATCACTTTACAATCATCTATGATTGTTAGGTCTGCATTTTGTAAATGGGCAAAATAATGGCTTGTTTGACTCGGGTAAATATCCCACCGCTCGTTCACTTGTGAATTTATTGAGCGTTTGTTATTCTCTTTAAAAGGTTATGATCCATAGGTCATTTGTATCTTTAACATTTTTGAAGCATGCATATCCATTTTTAAAATATGTATAGAAGAAATCCATTGCTTATAAAATTCCAAGCTGTTAGGGTTGAACTAGAAGAATTTCCCAAACTTAGATAACAAATGTTCATTTCTGGAGTGTGATTAAATTTTCTTCACTTAAATTTCCTATTGTTTTAATTTTTTTCTATGTATAAACTCTAAAATTTTCATTTTTTTTGAATTATTTGCCTTTTTTGTTTACGGGATGAAGGGAGAGCGAAGATTCAATGTTTTGATTTAAGAACAAAGTATACATCTAAAATGGAAATGCACAATGCACAAATGTAGAGAAAGATAATTCTAAAGTGTGTCTGTAATTTTTAGGGATTGTAAACTCCTTTTAGTTTTTATATATTAGGTTTCGCAATAGTCGGGAAAAGGGGGAGGCAAGAGATTTTTAACTGGGTTTTGAATCCCAATCCATAAGTCATTTCTTAAAAAAAATATAGCCCATTATGCATGATAAAACACTTTACAATCATCTATGATTATTAGGTCAGCTTTTTGTCAATGGGTAAAATAATGGCTTGTTTGACACGGGTAAATATCCCACAACATGTTCACTTCAGAATTTAATGAACATTTTTTATTCTCTTTCAAATTATTGGATCCATAGGTCATTTGCATCCTGAACATGTTTCAAGCATGCATATCCATTTTTAAAACATGTGTAGAAGAAATCCCTTTCTAATAAAATTCCAAGCTATTAGGGTTCAACTTGTGGAATTTCCAAAACTTGGATAAGAAAAGTTTTATGTTCATTTGTGGTGTGTGAATAAATTTTCTTTACTTACATTTATTATAGTTTTAATTTTTTTCAATACATAAACTCTAAAATTTTCATTTTGTTGTGATCAATTTGCCTTTTTTGTTTACGGGATGAAGGGAGAGTGAAAACTTAAGTTTTGATTTAAGAAAAATGTATACCTCTAAAATGGAAATGCACAATGCACAAATGTAGAGAGAGATAATTCCAAAGAATGTTTGTAATTTTTATGGATTGTAAACACCACTTAGTTTTTATATATTAGGTTTTGCAATCATCGAGAAAAGGGGGAGGTAGGGGATTTTTAACCCAGTGTTGACTCCCAGTCCATAGGTCATTTCTTGCAAAAATATAGCTCATTATGCATGATAAATAATTTTACAATCATCTATGATTGTTAGGTCAGTCTTTTGTAAATGGGAAAAATAATGGTTTGTTCGACTCGGGTAAATATCCCAACCGCACATTCACTTGAGAATTTACTGAGCGTTTGTTATTCTCTATAAAAGGTTTGAATCCATAAGTCATTTGTATCTTTAACCTGTTTCAAGCATGCATATCCAAGTTTAAAACATGTGTGGAAGAAATCCCTTTCTTATAAAGTTCAAAGCTATTAGGGTTGAACAAGTGGAATTTCCCAAACTAGCATAACAAAACTTTTGTGTTCCTTTGTGGTTTGTGAATAAATTTTCTTTACTTAAATTTGTTATGTTTTAATTTTTTTCCATACATAAACTCTAAAATTGATGTATTTGCCTTTTTTATTTACGGGATGAAGGGAGAGTGAAAACTCAAAGTTTTGATTTAAGAAAAAAGTATAAATCTAAAATTGAAATGCACAGTGCACAAATGTAGGGAGATATAATTCCAAAGATTTTCTATAATTTTTACGGATTTTAAACTCTTTATAGGTTTTATATACTAGGTTCAGTAATCGTCGGGAAAAGAGGGACATGGGGGATTTTTAACTGAGTGTTGACCCCCAATCCATAAGTAACCTCTTACAAAAATATAGCCCGTTATGCATGAAAAATCACTTTACAATCATCTATGATTGTTAGGTCTGTATTTTGTAAATGGGCAAAATAATGGCTTGTTTGACTCGGGTAAATATCCCACCGCTCGTTCACTTGAGAATTTAATGAGTGTTTATTATTCTCTTTAAAAGGTTTTGATCCATAGGTCATTTGCATTTTTAACATTTTTCAAGCATGCATATCCATTTTTAAAAAATATGTAGAAGAAATGCCTTTCTTATAAAATTCCAAGCTATTAGGGTTGAACTAGTGAAATTTCCCAAACTTGGACAAAAAAATTTATGTGTTCATTTGTGGTGTGTGATTAAATTTTATTTAATTATATTTCATATTTTATTAAATTGTTTTCCATACATAAACTCTAAAATTTTCATTTTGTTGTAATGTTTTTGCCTTTTTTGTTTACGGGATGAGGCAGAGTGAAAACTCAAAGTTTTGATTTAACAAAAAGGTATACATCTAAAAGGGAAATCCACAACGCACAAATGTGGAGAGTGATAATTCAAAAATATGTCTATAATTTTTAGGGATTGTAAAATCCTTTTAGTTTTTATATATTAGGTTTAGCAAACGTCGGGAAAAAGGGAAGGCATGGCATTTTTAACTGAGTGTTGACTCCCAATCCATTAGTCATTTCTTACAAAAATTTAGTCCAATACGCATGATAAATCACTTTACAATCATCTATGATTGTTAGGTCAGCTTTTTTTAAATGAGCAAAATAATGGCTTGCTTGACTCGGGTAAATATCCCACCGCATGTTCACTTGAGAATTTAATGAGCGTTTTTTATTCTCTTTAAAAGGTTTGGATCCTTAGGTCATTTGCATCTTTAACATGTTTCAAGCATGCATATCCTTTTTTAAAACATGTGGAGAAGAAATCCCATTCTTATAAAATTCCAAGCTAATAGGGTAGAACTAGTGGAATTTCCCAAACTTGGATAACAAAACTTTTGTGTTCGATTGTGGTGTGTGAAGAAATTTTCTTTATTGACATTTGTTATTTTTTAAAATTTTTTCCATACTTAAACTCTAAAATTTTCATTTTGTTGTGATCTATTTGCCTTTTTTGTTACGGGATGAAGGGAGAGTGAAAACTCAAAGTTTTGATTTAAGAAAAGATTATACATCTAAAATGGAAATGAACAATGCACAAATGTAGAGAGAGATAATTCAAACGAGTGTTTATAATTTTTAGGGATCGTAAACTACTTTTAATTTTTATATATTAGGTTTTGCAATCGAAGGGAAAAGGGGGTGGTGGGGGATTTTTAACTGAGTGTAGACTCCAATCCATAAGTCATTTCTTACCAAAATATCACCCGTTACCCATGATAATTCACTTTACAATCATCATTTGGTAAATGGAAAAAATAATGGCTTGTTTGACTCGGGTAAATATCCCACCGCACATTCACTTGAGATTTTAATGAGCGTTTTTTATTCTCTTTAAAAGGTTTGGATACATAAGTCATTTACATCTTTAACATTTTTCAATCAAGCATATCCATTTTTAATACATGTGTAGAAGAAATCCCTTTCTTATAAAATTCAAAGCTATTAGGGTTGAACTAGTGGAATTTCCCAAACCTGGAAAACAAAACTTTTGTGTTCATTTGTGGTGAGTGATTAATTTTTTTTTACTTACATATCCTATTGTTATAATTTTTTTTCTATTCATAAACTCTAAAATTTTTATTTTTTTGTGATGAATTTGCCTTTTTTGTTTATGGGATGAAGGGAGAGCGAAAACTCAATGTTTTGATTTAAGAACAAAGTATACATCAAAAATGAAAATGCACATTGCAGAAATGTAGAGAGAGATAATTCCAAGAGTGTCTGTAATTTTTATGGATTGTAAACACCACTTAGTTTTTATATATTAGGTTTTGAAATCGTCAGGAACAGGAGGAGGTGGGGGATTTTTAACTGAGTGTTGACTCCCAATCCATAAGTCATTTCTTTAAATAATATAGCCCATTACGCATGATAAATCACTTTACAATCATCTATGATTGTTAGGTCAGATTTTTTTAAATGGGCAAAATAATGGTTTGTTTGACTCGTGTAAATGTTCCACCGCACGTTCACTTGAGAATTTATTTTGGGTTTGTTATTCTGTTTAAAAGGTTTGGATCCTTAGGTCATTTCCCTGTTTAACATGTTCCAAGCTTGCATATCTACTTTTAAAACATGTGTAGAAGAAATCCCTTTCTTTTAAAATTCCAAGCTATTAGGGTTAAACTAGTGGAATTTCCCAAACTTGGAAAACAAAACTTTTGTGTTCATTTGTGGTTTGTGATTAAATTTTATTTACTAAAACTTCCTATTGTTTTTCATAAACTCTAAAATTTTCATTTTTTGTGATAAATTTGCCTTTTTTGTTGACGGGATGAAGGGAGAGCCAAAACTCAAAGTTTGTATTTAAGAACAAAGTATACATCTAAAATGGAAATGCACAATGCACAAATGTAGAGAAAGATAATTCTAAAGTGTGTCTGTAATTTTTAGGGATTATAAACTCCTTTTAGTTTTTAAATATTAGGTTTTGCTATCGTCGGGAAAAGGGGGAGGCGGGGGATTTTTAACTGAGCATTGACTCCCAATCCATAAGTCATCTCTTTGTAAAATATAGCCCGTTACGCATGATAAATCACTTTACAATCATCTATGACATTTAGGTAAGCTTTTTGTAAATGGGCAAAATAATGGCTTGTTTGACTCGAGTAAATATCCCACAGCATGTTCACTTGAGAATTTAATGAGCATTTGTTATTCTCTTTCAAATGATTGCATCCATAGGTCATTTGCATCCTTAACATGTTTCAAGCATGCATATCCATTTTTAAAACATGTGTAGAAGAAATCCCATTCTAATAAAATTCGAAGCTATTAGGGTTGAACTAGTGGAATTTCCAAACTTGGATAACAATAGTTTTATGATTATTTGTGGTGTGTGAATAAATTTTATTTACTTACATTTTTTGTTGTTTTAAATTTTTTACACTAAACTCTAAAATTTTCATTTTGTTGTGATTCTTTTGTTTTTTTTGTTTACGGGATGAAGGGAGAGCGAAAGCACAAAGTTTTGATTGAAGAAAAAGTATACACCTAAAATGGAAATGCACTATGCAAAAATTTAGGGAGAGATAATTCCAAAGAGTTTCTGTAATTTTTAGGGATTGTAAGCTACTTTAAGTTTTTATATATTAGGTTTTTCAATCATCGGGAAAAGCGGTAGGTAGAGGATTTTTAACTGAGTGTTGACTGCCAATCCATATGTCATTTCTTACAAAAATATAGCCTGTTACACATTATAAATAACTTTACAATCATCTATGATTGTTAGGTCAACATTTTGTAAATGGGCAAAATAATGGCTTGTTTGACTCGGGTAAATATTCCATCGCTTGTTCACTTGAGAATTAAATGAGTGTTTGTTATTCTTTTTAAAAGGTTTTGATCCTTAAGTCATTTGCATCTTTAACATTTTTGAAGCATGCATATCCATTTTTAAAACATGAGAAGATGAAATCCCTTTCTTGTAAAGTTCCAAGCTATTAGGGTTAAACTAGTGGAATTTCCCAAACTTGGATAACAATGCTTTTGTGTTCATTTGTGGTGTGTGAATAAATTTTCTTTACTGACATTTGTTATGGTTTTAAATTTTTTTAGAACATCAACTCTAAAATTTTCATTTTGTTGTGATCTATTTGCCTTCTTTTTTTACGGGATGAAAGAAGAGTGAAATCTCAAAGTTTTGATTTAAGAAAAAATTATACATCTAAAATGGAAATGCATAGTGCACAAATGTAAAGAGAGATAATTCCAACGAGTGTCTCTAATTTTTAGGGATCGTAAACTACTTTTATTTTTTATATATTAGGTTTTGCAATCGAAGGGAAATGGGGGTAGCGGGAGATTTTTAACTGAGTGTTGACTCCCAATCCATAAGTAATTTCTTACAAAAATATCGCCGGTTATGCATGATAAATCACTTTACAATCAGCATTTTGTAAATAGGGAAACTAATGGTTGTTTGACTCGGGTAAATATCCCACCGCACGTTCACTTGAGAATTTAATGAGCATTTGTTATTCTCTTTAAAAGGTTTTGATCCATAGGTCATTTGCATCTTTAACATTTTTCAAGCATGCATATCCATTTTTAAAACATGTATAGAAGAAATCCCTTTCTTATAAAATTTCAAGCTATTAGGGCTGAACAAGTGGAATTTCCCAAACTTGGATAACAAAAGTTCATTTTTGGCGTGTGATTAAAATTTTTTTACTTACATTTCCTATTGTTTTAAATTTTTTTCTATACATAAACTCTTAAATTTTCATTTTGTTTTGATGTATTTGCCTTTTTTGTTTACGGGATGAAGGGAGAGCGAAAACTCAAAGTTTTGATTTGAGAAAAAAGTATACATCTAAAATGGAAATGCAGAATGCACAAATGTTGAGAGAGAGAATTCCAAATAGTGTCTGTATTTTTAGGGATTGTAAACTCCTTTTAGTTTTTATATATTAGGTTTTGCAATCGTCAGGAAAAGTGGGAGGTGGGGGATTTTTAACTGAGTGTTGACTCCCATTCCATAAGTCATTTCTTAAAAAAATATAGCTCGTTACCCATGAAAAATCACTTTACAATCATCTATGAATTTTAGGACAGCATTTTGTAAATGGGCAAAATAATGGCTTGTTTGACTCGGGTAAATATCCCACCACACGTTTACTTGAGAATTTAATGAGCGTTTGTTATTCTCTTTAAAAGGTTTGGATCCATAGGTCATTTGCATCTTTAACATGTTTCAATCATACATATCCATTTTAAAAACTTGTGTAGAAGAAATCCCATTCTTATAAAATTCCTAGCTATTAGGGTTGAACTAGTGGAATTTCCAAAAATTGGATAACAAAACATTTGTGTTCAATTTTGGTGGGTGAATAATTTTTCTTTACTTACATTTGTTATTGTTTTTAATTTTTTCCATACATAAATTCAAAAACTTTTCATTTTTTGCGATCTATATGCGTTTTTTGTTTTTTACGGGTTGAAAGGACAGTGAAAACTCAAAGTTTTGATTTAAGAAAAAATTATACATCTAAACGGGAAATGCACAATGCACAAATTTAGAGAAAGGTAATTCCAATGAGTGTCTATAATTTTGAGGGATTGTAAACTCCATTTAGCTTTTATATATTAGGTTTTGCAATCAGTGGGAAAAGGGGGAGACGGGGAATTTTTAACTGAGTGTTGACTCCCAATCTATAAATCATTTCTAACAAAAATATAGCCAATTACGCATGATAAATCACTTTAAAATCATTTATGATTGTTAGGTTAGCTTTTTGTAAATGGGAAAAATAATGGCTTGTTTGACTTGGCTAAATATCCCACCGCACGTTCACTTGAGAATTTAAGGAGCGTTTGTTATTCTCTTTAAAAGGTTTGTATCCATCGGTCATTTGCTTCTTTGACTTGTTTCAAGCATTCATATCCATTTTTAAAACATGAGTAAAAGATATCACTTTCTTATAAACACCTAGCTATTAGGGCTGAAACTTGAGGAATTTCCCAACTTGGGTCACTAAACTTTTGTGTTCATTTATGCTGTGTCAATAAATTTTCTTTACTGATATTTTTTATTTTTTTAAATCTTTGCCATACATAAACTCAAAAATTTTTATTTTGTCATGATCTAATTGCCTTTTTTGTTTATGGGATGAAGGGAGAGCGAAAACTCAAAGTTTTGATTTAAGAAAAAAATATACATCTAAAATGGAAATGTACAATGCTCAAATGTACAGAGAGATAAATCCAAAGAGTGTCTATAATTTTTAGGGATTGTAAACTCCTTTTAGTTTTCATATATAAGGTTTTGCAATCGTCGAGAAAAGGGGGAGGCGGGGGATTTTTAACTGAGTGTTGACTCCCAATCCATAAGTCATTTCTTTGAAAAATATAGCCCGTTACACATGATAAATCACTTTACAATCATCTATGATATTCAGGTAAGCTTTTTGTAAATGGGCAAAATAATGGCTTGTTTGACTCGAGTAAATATCCCACAGCATGTTCACTTGAGAATTTAATGAGCATTTGTTATTCTCTTTCAAATGATTGCATCCATAGGTCATTTGCATCCTTAACATGTTTCAAGCATGCATATCCATTTTTAAAACATGTGTAGAAGAAATCCCATTCTAATAAAATTCGAAACCGTTAGGGTTGAACTAGTGGAATTTCCAAACTTGGATAACAATAGTTTTATGATCATTTGTGGTCTATGAATAAATTTTATTTACTTACATTTTTTATTGTTTTAAATTTTTTACATACCTAAACTCTAAAATTTTCAGTTTTGTTGTGATTCTTTTGTCTTTTTTGTTTACGGGATGAAGGGAGAGTGAAAGCTCAAAGTTTTGATTGAAGAAAAAAGTATACACCTAAAATTGAAATGCACTACGCAAAAATTTAGGGAGAGATAATTCCAAAGAGTTTCTGTAATTTTTAGGGATTGTGAGCTACTTTAAGTTTTTATATATTAGGTTTTGCAATCATCGGAAAAAGTGGTAGGCAGAGGATTTTTAACTGAGTGTTGACTGCCAATCCATATGTCATTTCTTACAAAAATATAGCCTGTTACGCATGATAAATAACTTTACAATCATCTATGATTGTCAGGTCAACATTTTTTAAACGGGCAAAATAATGGCTTGTTTGACTCGGGTAAATATTCCACCGCTTGTTCACTTGAGAATTTAATGAGCGTTTATTATTCTTTTTAAAAGGTTTTGATCCTTAAGTCATTTGCATCTTTAACATTTTTGAAGCATGCATCTCCATTTAAGATGAAATCCCTTTCTTGTAAAGTTCCAAGCTATTAGGGTTAACCTAGTGGAATTTCCCAAACTTGGATAACAATACTTTGGTGTTCATTTGTGGTGTGTGAATAAATTTTCTTTACTGACATTTGTTATGGTTTTAAATTTTTTCAGAACATCAACTCTAAAATTTTCATTTTGTTGTGATCTATTTGCCTTCTTTTTTTACGGAATGAAAGAAGAGTGAAATCTCAAAGTTTTGATTTAAGGAAAAATTATACATCTAAAATGGAAATGCACAATGCACAAATGTAAAGAGAGATAATTCCAATGAGTGTCTCTAATTTTTAGGGATTGTAAACTACTTTTAGTTTTTATATATTAGGTTTTGCAATCGAAGGGAAATGGGGGTAGCGGGAGATTTTTAACTGAGTGTTGACTCCCAATCCATAAGTAATTTCTTACAAAAATATCGCCGGTTATGCATGATAAATCACTTTACAATCAGCATTTTGTAAATAGGCAAACTAATGTTTGTTTGTCTTGGGTAAATATCCCACCGCACGTTCACTTGAGAATTTAATGAGCGTTTGTTATTCTCTTTAAAAGGTTTTGATCCATAGGTCATTTGTATCGTTAACATTTTTCAACCATGCATATCCATTTTAAAAACATGTGTAGAAGAAATCCCTTTCTTATAAAAGTTCAAGTTATTAGGGCTGAACTAGTGGAATTTCCCAAACTTGGATAACAAAAGTTCATTTCTGGTGTGTGATGAAATTTTCTTTACTTACATTTCCTATTGTTTTAAATTTTTTTCGATACATAAACTCTTAAATTTTCATTTTTTTAATGTATTTGCCTTTTTTGTTTACAGGATGAAGGGAGAGCGAAAACTCAAAGTTTTGATTTAAGAAAAAAGTATTCATCTAAAATGGAAATGCACAATGCACAAATGTAGAGGGAGATAATTCCAAATAGTGTCTGTATTTTTAGGGATTGTAAACTCCTTTTAGTTTTTATATATTAGGTTCTGCAATCGTCGGAAAAAGAGGAAGGTGGGGGATTTTTAATTGAGTGTTGACTCCCATTCCATAAGTCATTTCTTAAAAAAATATAGCCCGTTACACATGAAAAATCACTTTACAATCATCTATGGATTTTAGGACAGCATTTTGTAAATGGGCAAAATAATGGCTTATTTGACTCGGGTAAATATCCCACCGCACGTTCACTTGAGAATTTAAAGAGAGTTTGTTATTCTCTTTAAAAGGTTTGGATCCATAGGTCATTTGCATCTTTAACATGTTTCAATCATACATATCCATTTTTAAAACTTGTGTAGAAGAAATCCCATTCTTATAAAATTCAAAACTATTAGGGTTGAACTAGTGGAATTTCCCAAACTTGGATAACAAAACTTTTGTGTTAATTTGTGGTCTGTGGATAAATTTTCTTTACTTAAATTTTTTATTGTTTTAAATTTTTTACCTACATAAACTCTAAAATTTTCATTTTGTTTTGATCTATGTTCCTTTTTTGTTTACGGGATGAAGGGAGAGTGAAAATTCAAAGCTTTGGTGTAAGAAAAAAGTATACATCTAAAATGAAAGTGCACAATGCTTAAATGTTGAGAGAGATAATTCCAAAGTGTGTATGTAATTTTAAGGGATTGTAAACTTCTTGTAGTTTTTATATATTAAGTTCTACAATCGTCAGGAAAAGAGGGTGGCGGAGGACTTTTAACTGAGTGTTGACTCCCAATCCGTAAGTCATTTCTTAAAAAAATATTGCCCGTTACTCATGATAAATCACTTTGCAATCATCTATGATTGTTATAGCTTTTTTTAAAAGGGAAAAATAATGGCATGTTTGACTCGGGCAAATATCCAACCGCACGTTCACTTGAGAATTTAATGAACGTTTTTTTTCTGTATAAAAGGTTTGGATCCATAGGTCATTTGTATCTCTAACATGTTTCGAGCATGCATACCCATTTTAAAAGATGTGTAGCAGAAATCCCTTTCTTATAAAATTCCAAGCTTTAAGGGTAGAACCAGTGGAATTTCCCAAACTTGGATAACAAAACTTTTGTGTTCATATGTGATGTGTAAATTAATTTTTTTTAATTACATTTGTTTTGTTTTGAGTTTTTTCCATACATAAACTCTAAAATTTTAACTTTGTTGTGAACTTTTTGCCTTTTTTTTTTACGGGATGAAGGGAGAGCAACAAGTCAAAGTTTTGATTTGAGAAAAAAGTATACATCGAAAATGGAAATGCACAATGCACAAATGTAGAGAGAGATAATTCCAAAGAGTGTCTGTAATTTTTAGGGATTGTAAAATTTTTTTAGTTTTTATATATTAGGTTTTCTATTCGTCTAGAAAAGGCGGTGGTGGGGAATTTTTAATTGAGTGTTGACTCCCAATCCATAAGTCATTTCTTACAAAAATATAGCCCGTTACGCATGATAATTCACTTTACAAACATCTATGATTGTTAGGTCAACATTTTGTAAATGGGAAAAATAACTACTTGTTTGACTAGGGTAAATATCCCACCGCACGTTCACTTGAGAATTTAATGAGCGTTTCTTATTATCTTTAAAATGTTTGGATTCATCGGTCATTTGCGTCTTTAACATGTTTCAATCAGACCTATCCATTTTTGAAACATGTGTAGAAGAAATCACATTCTTATAAAATTCCTAGCTATTAGGGTTGAACTAGTGGAATTTCCCAAACTTGGATAACAAAACATTTGTGTTCATTTGTGGTGTGTGAATAAATTTGCTTTACTTACATTTGTTATTGTTTTAAATATTTTCCATACATAAACTCAAAAATTTTCATTTTTTTGTGATAAAATTCCCTTTTTTTTATTGGATGAAGGGAGAGTGAAAACTCAAAGTTTTCATTTAAGAAAAAAGTATACATCTAATATGGAAATGCACAATGCACAAATGTAGCGAAAGACAATTCCAAAGAGTGTCTGTAATTTTTATGGATTTGTAAACTCCTTTTAGTTTTTATATATTAGGTTTTGCCATCGATGGGAAAAGGGGGTGCCGGGGGATTTTTAATTGAGTGGTGATTCCCAATCCATAAATTGTTTATTACAAAAATATAGCCCGTTACGCAAGATAAATCACTTTACAATCATCTTTGATTGTTAGATCAGCTTTTTCTAAATGGGTAAAATAATGTCGTGCTTGACTTGGGTAAATATCCCACTGCACGTTTACTTGAGTATTTAACGAGCGTTTGTTATTCTCTTTAAAAGGTTTGGATCCATAGGTCATTTGCATCTTTAATACGTTTTAAGCATGCATATCTAATTTTAAAACATGTGTAGAAAAAATCACTTTCTTTTAAAATTGCAGGCTATTAGGGTTGAAACTAGTGGAATTTCCCAAACTTGGATCACTAAACTTTTGAGTTCATTTGTGGTGTGTGAATAATTTTTTTTACTTACATTTTTTATTGATTTAAATTTTTGCCATACATAAACTCTAAAATTTTCATATTGTCGTGATCTAATTGCCTTTTTTGTTTACGGGATGAAGGGAGAGCGAAAACTCAAAGTTTTGATTTACAAAAAAATATACATAAAAAAGGAAATACACAATGCTAAAATTTAGAGAGAGATAATTTCAAAGAGTGTCTATAATTTTTACGGATTGTAAACTCCTTTTAGTTTTTATAATTAGGTTTTGCAATCGTCTGGAGAAGGGGGAGGCGAGGGATTTTTATCTGTGTGTTGACTCCCAATCCATAAGTCATTTGTTACAAAAATATAACCCGTTACCCATTATAAATCACTTTACAATCATCTATGATTGTTAGGTTAGCTTTTTGGAAATGGGCACAATAATGGCTTTGTTTACTAGGGTAAATATCCCATCGCATGTTCACTTTAGAATTTAATCACCGTTTGTTATTCTCTTTAAAATGTTTGGATCCATAGGTCATTTGCATGTTTAACATGTTTCAAGCAAACATATCCATTTTTAAAACATGAGTATAAGAAATCACTTTCTTACAAAATTCCTTGCTATAAGGGTTGAAACTAGTGGAATTTCCAAAACTTTGATCACTAAATTTTTGTGTTCATTTGTGGTGTGTGAATAAACTTTCTTTAATTACATTTTTTATTTTTTTAAAAATTTTGCCATACATAAATTCTAAAATTTTCATTTTGTCGTGATCTAATTGCCTTTTTTGTTTACGGGATGAAGGAAGAGTGAAAACTCAAAATTTTGATTTAAGAAAAAAGTATACATCAAAAAGGGTAATGTACAATGATCAAATGTAGAGAGAGATAATTCCAAAGAGTGTCTATAATTTTAAGGGATTGTAAAATCCTTTTAATTTTTATATATTAGGTTTTGCAATCGTCGGGTAAAGGGGGAGGCATTTTTATCTGAGTGTTGACTCTGAATTCATAAGTAATTTCTTACAAAAATATAACTTGTTGCACATGATAAATCACTTTACAATCATCTATGATTGTTAGGTCAACTTTTTGTAAATGGGCAAAGCAATGGCTTGTTTGACTCAGGTAGATATCCCACCGCACGTTCACTTGAGAATTTAATGAGTGTTTGTAATTATTTTTAAAAGGATTGGATCCATAGGTCATTTTCATCTTTAACATGTTACAATAATGCTTATCCATTTTTAAAACACGTGTAGAAGAAATCCCATTCTTATAAAATTCAAAGCTATTGGGGTTGAACTAGTGGAATTTCCCGAACAAGGATAACAAAACTTTTGTGTTCATTTATGGTGTGTGGATAAATTTTCTTTACTTATATTTTTTATTTCTTTAAATTTTATACATAATTAAACTCTAAAATTTTCATTTTGTTTCGATCTATTTGCCTTTTTTGTTTACGGGATGAAGGGAGAGCGAAAACTCAAAGTTTTGATTTGAGAATAAAGTATACATCTAATGAAAATGCACTATGCAAAAATGTAGAAAGAGATAATTCCAAAGTGTGTTTGTAACTTTTAGGGATTGTAAATTTCTTTTAGTTTTTATATATTAGGTTTTGCAATCGTCGGGAAAAGAGGGAGGCAGGGAATTTTTAACTGAGTGTTGACTCGCAATCGATAAGTCATTTCTAACAAAAATATTGGCCGTTATGTATGATAAATCACTTTTCAATCATCTATGATTGTTAGTTCAGCTTTTTGTAAATGGGCAAAATAATAGCTTGTTTGACTCGGGCAAATATCCCACCGCACGTTCACTTGAGAATTTAATGAGAGTTGGTTATTCTCATTAAAAGGTTTGGGTCTATAGGTCATTTGTATCTTTAACATGTTTCAAGCAAGCATATCCATTCTTAAAACATGTGTAGAGGAAATCCCTTTCTTATAAAATTCCAAGCT
Organism: Aristolochia californica; assembly: GCF_029961685.1. Lineage (NCBI taxonomy): Eukaryota > Viridiplantae > Streptophyta > Magnoliopsida > Piperales > Aristolochiaceae > Aristolochia > Aristolochia californica. The sequence goes on along the minus strand of NW_027182214.1, from coordinate 30,198,301 downwards.
TTTACGATAGAACAAGTGGCATTTCCGAAACTTGGATAACAAAACTTTTGTGTTCATATGAGGTGTGTGAATAAATTTTTTTTACTTACATTTTTTATTGTTTTAAATTTTTTCCGTACATAAACTATAAAATTTTCATTTTTTTGTAATCATTTTGGCTTTTTGTTTACCGGATGAAGGGAGAGCGAAAACTCAAAGTTTTGATTTGAGAAAAAAGTATACATCTAAAATGGAAATGCACAATGCACAAAGGTAGAGAGAGATATTTCCAAAGAGTGGCTGTAATTTTTAGGGATTGTAAACTCCTTTTAGTTTTTATATATTAGGTTTTGCATTCATCAAGAAAAGGGGGAGGTGGGGCATTTTTAACTGAGTGTTGACTCCCAATCCATAAGTCATTTGTTACCAAAATATAGCCAGTTACGCATGATAAATAACTTTACAATCTTCTACGATTGTTAGGTCAGCATTTTGTAAATGGGCAAAATACTGGCTTGTTTGACTCGGGTAAATATCCCACCGCATGTTCACTTGAGAATATAATGACTATTTGTTATGATCTTTAAAAGGTTTGGATCCATAGGTCATTTGCATCTTTAACATTTTTCTACCATGCATATCCATTTTTAAAATATCTATAGAAGAAAATCCCTTTCTTATAAAATTCCAAGCTAGTAGAGTTGAACTGATGGAATTTCCAAAACTTGGATATCAATAATTGTGTTCATTTGTGGTGTGTGATTAAATTTTCTTTACTTACATTCCCAGTTTTTTTTAAAATTTTTCCATACATAACTCTAAAATTTTCATTTTGGTGTGATTTAAATGCCTTTTTTGTTTACTACATGAACGGAGAGCGAAAACTCAAAGTTTTGATTTAAGAAAAAATATACATCTAAATGGAAATGCACAATGCAAAACTGTAGAGAGAGATAATTCCAAAGTGTTTCAGTAATTTTTAGAGATTTTAAACTCCATTTAGTCTTTATAGATTAGGTTTGCAATCGTCGTGAAACGGGGTAGGAGAGAGATTTTTAACTGAGGGTTGACTCCCAATCCATAAGTCATTTCTTTCAAAAGTATAACATGTTACGCATGATAAATCACTTTACAATCATCTATGATTTAATAGGTCAGCTTATTGTAATTGGAAAAAATAATGGCTTGTTTGACTCGGGTAACTATCCCACCGCACGTTCATTTCAGAATTTAATGAGCGTTTGTTATTCTCTTTAAAAGGTTTGGATCCATAGGTCATTTGCATCTTTCACATGTTTCAAGCATACATATCCATTTTTAAAACATTTGTAGAAGAAATCCCATTCTTATAAAATTTCAAGCTATTAGGGTTGAAGTAGTGGAATTTCCCAAACTTGGATAAACAAACTTTTGCGTTCATTTGTGGTGTGTGAATAAATTTTCTTCACTTAAATTTCTTTTTGTTTTAAATTTTTTCCATACATAAACTCTAAAGTTTTCTTTTTGTTGTGATCTATTTGCCTTTTTTTTTACGCGATGAAAGGTGTGTGAAAACTTATAGTTATGATTTAAGAAAAAGGTATACATTAAAAATAGAAATACACAATGCTTAAATGTAGAGAGAGATAATTCCAAAGAGTGTCTGTAATTTTTAGGGATTGTAAACTCTTAGTTTTTATATTTTAGGTTTTGCAATTGTAGGGAAAGGGGGAGGCGGGGGATTTATAACTGAGTGTTGACTACCAATCCATAAGTCATTTCTTAGAAAAATATAGCCCATTACGAATGATAAATCACTTTACATCCATCTATGATTGTTTGGTCAGGTTTTTGTAAATGGGAAAAATAAAGACTTGTTTGATTCAGGTAAATAATATCCCACCGCACGTTCACTTGAAAATTTAATGAGCATTTTTTATTCTCTTTAAAAGGTTTGGATCCATGGGTCATTTTCATCTTTAACGTGTTTCAAGCATGCATATCCATTTTTAAAACATGTGTAGAAGAAATCCCACTCTTATAAAATTCCAAGCTATTAGGGTTGAACGAGTGGAATTTCCCAAACTTGGATAAACAAACTTTTGGGTTCATTTGTGGTGTGTGAATAAATTTTCTTCACTTACATTTATTTTTGTTTAAAATTTTTTCCATACATAAACTCTAAAATTTTCATTTTGTTGTGATCTATTTGCCTTTTTTTTTTACGTAATGAAAGGAGTGTGAAAACTTATAGTTACGATTTAAGAAAAAAGTATAGAATAAAAATAGAAATGCACAATGCTCAAATGTGGAGAGAGATAATTGAAAAAGAGTGTCTGTAATTTTTAGGGATTGTAAACTCCTTTTAGTTTTTATATTTTAGGTATTGCAATTGTCGGGAAAAGTGGGAGGCGAGGGATTTATAACTGAGTGTTGACTCCCAATCCATAACTCATTTCTTAGAAAAATATAGCCCGTTACGAATGATAAATAACTTTACATCCATCTATGATTGTTTGGTCGCATTTTTTTAAATGGGAAAAATAAAGGCTTGTTTGACTCCGGTAAATATCCCACCGTACATTCACTTGAAAGTTCAATGAGCATTTTTTATTCTCTTTAAAAGGTTTGGATCTTAGGTCATTTGCATCTTTAACATGTTTTAAGCATGCATAACCATTTTTAAAACATGTGTAGAAGAAATCCCACTCTTATAAAATTCCTACCTTTTAGGGCTGAAACTAGTGGAATTTCCCAAACTTGGATAACTAAACTTTTGTGTTCATTGAAGGTGTGTGAATAAATTTTCTTTACTTAAATTTGTTATTGTTTTAAATTTTTTCCAAACATATACTCTATAATTTTAATTTTGTCATGATCTATTTACCATTTTTGGTTATGAGAAGTAGGAAGAGCGAAAACACAAAGTTTTGATTTAAGAAAAAAGTAAACATCTTAAAAGGAAATGCACAGTGCACAAATGTCGAGAGAGATAATTCCAAAGTGTGTCTATAATTTTGTGGGATTTTAAACTCCTTTCAGTTTTTATATACTAGGTTTTGCAATATTCGAGAAAAGGGAGAGGCGGGTGATTTTTAACTGAGAGTTGACTCCCATCCCATAAGTCATTTCTTACAAAAATATAGCCCGTTACGAATGAAAAATAATTTTACAATCGTCTATGATTGTTAGGTCAGTTTTTTTGTAAATGGGAAAAATAATGGCTTGTTTGACTCCGGTAAATATTCCACTGCACGTTCACTTGAGAATTTAATGAGTGTTTGTTATTCTCTTTAAAAGGTTTGGATCCATAGGACATTTGCATCTTTCGCATGTGTCAAGCATACATATCCATTTTTAAAACATGTGTAGAAGAAATCCCATTCTTATAAAATTCTAAGCTATTAGGGTTGAACTAGTGGAATTTCCCAAACTTGGATAACAAAACTTTTGTGTTAATTTGTGGTGTGTGATTAAATTTCCTTTATTTACATTTCCTGTTTTTTAAATTTTTTTCCATACATAAACTCTAAAATTTTCATTTTGGTATGATGTACTGGCCTTTTTTGTTTACTGGATGAAGGGAGAGCAAAAAATCAAAGCTTTTATTTAAGAAAAATGTATACATCTAAATGGAAATGCACAATGCACAAATGTAGAGAGAGATAATTCCAAAGTGTGTCAGTAATTTTTAGGGATTGTAAACTCCATTTAGTTTTTATATACTAGGTTTTGCAATCGTCGAAAAATGGGGGAGGCGGGAGATTTTTAACTGAGTGTTGACACTCAATCCATAAGTCATTTCTTACAAAAATATAGCTTGTTACGCATGATAAATCACTTTACAATCATTTATGATTGTTAGGTCAGCTTTTTGTAAATGGGAAAATTATTGGCTTGTTTGACTCGGGTAACTATCCTACCACACATTCACTTGAGAATTTAATGAGCGTTTTTTATTCTCTTTAAAAGGTTTGAATCCATAGGTCATTTGCATCTTCCACATGTTTCAAGCATACATATCCATTTTTAAAACAGGTGTAGAAGAAATCCTATCCTTATAAAATTCCAAGCTATTAGGTTTGAACTAGTGGAATTTCCCAAACTTGGATAACAAAACTTTTGTGTTCATTTGTAGTGTGTTAATAAATTTTCTTCAATTACATTTCTTTTTATTTTAAATTTTTTCCATACATAAACTCTAAAATTTTCATTTTGTCATGATCTATTTGCCCTTTTTTTTTACGGAATGAAAGGAGCGTGAAAACTCAATGTTATGATTTAAGAAAAAAATATACATCAAAAATGGAAATGCACAATGGTCAAATGTAGAGAGAGATAATTCCAAAGTATGTCTGTAATTTTTAGCGATTGTAAACTCCTTTTAGTTTTTATATATTAGGTTTTGCAATTGTAGGGTAAAGAGGGAGGCGGGGGATTTATAACTGAGTGTTGACTCCCAATCCATAAGTCATTTCTTACAAAAATATAGCCCGTTATGACTGATAAATCATTTTACACCCATCTATGATTGTTAGGTCCGGTTTTTGTAAATGGGAAAAATAAAGGCTTGTTTGTCTCAGGTAAATATCCCACCGCACGTTCACTTGAAAATTTAATGAGCATTTCTTATTCTCTTTAAAAGGTTTAGATCCATAGGTCATATTCATCTTTAACATGTTTCAAGCATGCATATCCATTTTTAAAACATGTGTAGAAGAAATCTCTTTCTAATAAAATTTCAATCTTTTAGGGTTGAACCAGTGAAATTTCCCAAACTTGGATAACAAAATTTTTGTGTTCATATGTGGTGTTTGAATAAATTTTCTTCACTTACATTTGTTTTTGTTTTAAATTTTTTCCATACATAAACTCTAAAATTTTCATTTTGTTGTGATCTATTTGCCATTTTAGTTTATTGGATGAAGGGAGAGCGAAATTCAAAGTTTTTATTTAAGAAAAAAGTATACATCTAAAATGGAAATGCACAATGCAAAAATGTAGAGAGAGATAATTCCAAAGAGTTTCTGTAATTTTTAGGGGTTGTTATCTCCTTTTAATTTTTATATACTAGGTTTTGCAATCGTGGGAAAAAGGGGGAGGCCGGGTATTTTTGACTGAGTGTTGACACCCAATCCATAAGTCATTTCTAAGAAAAATATAGCCCGTTACGTACGATAAACAACTTTACAGTCATCAATGATTGTTAGGTCTACTTTTTGTAAATGGGCAAAATAATTGCTTTTTTGACTCGGGTAAATATCCCACCGCAAGTTCTCTAGAGAATTTAATGAGCTTTTGTTATTCATTTTAAAAGGTTTGGATCCATAGGTCATTTGAATTTTTAACATGTTTCAAGCATGTGTATCCATTTTTAAAACATGTGTAGATGAAATACCTTTCTTATAAAATTCCAAGCTATTAGGGTTGAACTAGTGGAATTTCCCAAACTTGGATGACAAAACTTTGTAGTTCATTTGTGGGGTGTGTTTTATTTTCTTTACTTAGATTTTGTTGTGATCTATTTTCACTTTTTGTTTATGCGATGAAGGGAGTGCGAAAGCTGAAAGTTTTGATTTAAGAAAAAAGTATACATATAAAATGGAAATCCAAAATGCACAAAATTTAGAGAGATAATTCCAAAGAGTGTCTATAATTTTTATGGATTGTAAACTCGTTTTAGTTTTTATGTAGTAAGTTTTGCAATCGTCAGTAAAAGGGGGTCTGGGTGATTTTTAACTGAGTGTTGACTCCAAATCCATAAGTCATTTCACACAAAAATATAGCCAGTTACGCATGATAAATAACTTGACAATCATCAATGATTGTTAGGTCAGCTTTATGTAAATGGGCAAAATAAAGACAAGTTTGACTTGGTAAATATCCCACCTCACGTTCACCTGAGAATTTAATGAGCGTTTGTTATTCTCTTTAAAAGGTTTGGATCCATAGGTCATTTCCATCTTAAACATGTTTCAAACACGCTAATCCATGTTTAAAACATGTGAAGAAGAAATCCCTTTCTTATAAAATTCCAAGCAGTTAGGGTTGAACAAGTTGAACTGCCCAAACTTGGATAAAAAAAATTTTGAGTTCATTTGTGGTGTGTGAATAAATTTTCTTTACTTACATTTGTTATTGTTTTAAAATTTTTCCACACTGAAACTCTAAAATTTTGATTTTGTTGTGATGTCTTTGCCTTTTTGTTTTATAGGATGAGGGGAGAGTGAAAACTCAAAGTTTTGATTTAAGAAAAAAGTATTTATCTAAAATTGAAAGGCACAATGCACAAATGTAAAGTGAGATAATTCCAAATGTGTTTGTAATTTTTAGGGATTGTAAACTCCTTTTAGATTTTATATATTAGGTCTTGCAATTGTCGGCGAAAGGGGGAGGTGGGGGATTTTTAACTGAGTGTTGACACCCAATCCATCAGTCATTTCTAAAAAAAATATGGTCCGTTACCCATGATAAATCATTTTATAATCATCTATGATTGTTAGGTCAACTTTTTTTAAATGGACAAAATAATGGCTTGTTTGACACTAGTAAATATCTTACCGTACATTCACTTGAGAGTTTAATGAGTGTTTGTTATTCTCTTTAAAAAGTTTGGATCCATAGGTTATTTGAATCTTTAACATGTTTCAAGCATGCATATCCATTTTTAAAACAAGTGTAGAAGAAATTCCTTTCTTATAAAATTCAAAACTATTGGGGTTGAACTAGTGGAATTTCCGAACCTTGGATAACAAAACTTTTGTGTTCATTTGTGAATAAATTTTCTTCACTTACATTTGTTGTTGTTTTAAATTTTTTTCATGCATAAACTCTAAAATTTTCATTTTGTTGTGATCTATTTGCCTTTTTTGTTTACTGGACGAAGTGAGAGCGAAAAATCAAAGTTTTGACTTAAGAAAAAAGTATACATCTAAATGGAAATGCACAATGCACAAATGTAGAGTTAGATAATCCCAAAGTGTGTACATAATTTTTAGGGATTCTAAACTCCTTTTAGTTTTTATATATTATGTTTTGCAATCATCGGGAAAAGGGGGAGGTGGGTGATTTATAACTGAGTGTTGACTCCCAATCCATAAGTCATTTCTTACAAAAATATAGCCCGTTACGAATGATAAATCACTTTACATCCATCTATGATTGTCAGGTCAAGTTTTTGTAAATGGGAACAATAAAAGCTTGTTTGACTCAGGTAAATATCCCACCGCACGTTCGATTGAAAATTTAATGAGCGTTTTTTATTCTCTTTAAAAGGTTTGGATCCATAGGTCATTTGCATCTTTAACATGTTTCAAGCATTCATATCCATTTTTAAAACATGTGTAGAAGAAATCCCTTTCTTATAAAATTCCAAGCTTAGGGTTGACAAAACTTGGATAACAAAAAATTTGTGCTCATTTGTGGTGTGTGAATTATTTTTTTTTACTTAAATTTGTTATTGTTTTAATTTTTTTCCAGACATAAACTCTTAAATTTTAATGTTGTCTTGATCTATTTACCTTTTTTGGTTATGGGATGAAGGTAGAGCGATAACACAAAGTTTTGATTTAAAAAAAATATACATCTAAAATAAAAATGCACAATGCACAAATGTCGAGAGAGATAATTTCAAAGTGTGTCTATAATTTTTTAGGATTGAAAACTCCTTTAAGTTTTTATTGGATTTGCAATCGTCCAAAAAAGGGAAAAATATAAACATAGGTTATTGGAAATGGGAAATGGGAAAAATAATGGCTCGTTTGAGTCAGGTAAATATCCCACCGCACGTTCACTTGCGAATTTAACGCACATAGGTTATTCTCTTTAAAAGTTTTGAATCCATAGGTCATTTGTATCTTTAACTTGTTTCAAGCATGCATATCCGTTTAATAACATGTGTACAAGAAATCCCTTTCTTAGAAATTTCAATCTTTTAGGGTTGAACCACTGGACTTTCCCAAACTTGGATAACAAAAATTTTGCGTTGATATGTGGTGTGTGTTCGTTGATATGTGGTGTGTGAATAAATTTTCTTTCCTTACATTTTTTATTGTTTTAAATCTTTTCCATACATAAACTCTAAAATTATTATTTTGTTGTGATCATTTTGCCTTTTTACGGATGAAGGGAGAGCAAAAACTCAAAGTTTTGATTTGAGAAAAAAGTATACATCTAAAATGGAAATGCACAATGCACAAATGTTGAAAGAGATATTTCCACAGATTTTCTATAATTTTTGGGGATTTTAATCTCCGTTTTGTTTCTATATGTTAGGTTTTGCAATCGTCGGGAAAAGGGGGAGGTGGGGGATTCTTAATTGAGTGTTGACTCCCAATCCATAATTAATTTGTTATAAAAATATAGCCTGTTACACATGATTTTTAGGTTAGCATTTTGTGAATGGGCAAAATAATGACTTGTTTCACTCGGGTAAATATCCCACCGCATGTTCACTTGAGAATTTAATGAGCATTTTTTATTCTCTTTAAAAGGTTTGGATCATAGATAATTTGCTTCTTTAACATTTTTGAAGCATGCATATCCATTTTTAAAATATTTGTTAAAGAAATCCCTTTCTTATAAAATTCCAAGCTAATAGAGTTGAACTAGTGGAATTTCCAAAACTTGGATAACAAAACATTTGTGTTCATTTGTGGTGTGTGATTAAAGTTTCTTTACTTACATTTCCTATTGTTTTAAATTTTTTTCCTTACATAAACTCTAAAATTTTCATTTTGGTGTGATGTATTGGTCTTTTTTGTTTACGGGATGAAGGGAGAGCGAAAGCTCAAAGTTTATATTTAAGAAAAGTGTATACATCTAAATGGAAATGCACAATGCACAAATGTAGAGAGAGAAAATTCCAAAGTGTGTTTGTAATTTTTAGGGATTGTAAATTCCTTTTAGTTTTTATATATTAGTTTTTGCAATCATCGGGAGAAGGGAGGCCCGGGCGATTTTTAACTGAGTGTTGACACCCAACCCATTAGTCATTTCTTACAAAAATAAAGCCTGTTACACATGATAAATCACTTTACAATCATCTATGATTGTTAAGTCAGCTTTTTGTAAATGGGCTAAAGAATGGCTTGTTTGAGTCGGGTAAATATCCCACCGCACGTTTACTTGAGAATTAAATAAGCATATGTTATTCTCTTTAAAAGTTTCAGATCCATATCTCATTTGAATCTTTAACTTGTTTCAAGCATACATATCCATTTTTAAAACATGTGTAGAAGGAATCCCTTTCTTATGTAATTTCAATCTTTTAGGGTTGAACCAGTGGAATTTCCCAAACTTGGATAACAAAAATTTTGTGTCCATACGTGGTGTGTGAATAAATTTATTTTACTTACATTTGTTATTGTTTTAAATTATTTCCTTACATAAACTCTAAAATTTGCATTTTGTTGTGATCATTTGGCCTTTTTTGTTTACGGGATGAAAGGAGAGCGAAAACTGAAAGTTTTGATTTGAGAAAAAGTTATATATCTAAAATTGAAATGCACAATGCACAAATGTTGAGAGAGATATTTCCAAAGAGTGTCTGTAATTTTTTGGGATTCTAAGCTCCTTTTAGTTTTTATATATTAGGTTTTCCAATCGTCGAGAAAAGGGGGAGGTGGGGGATTTTTAACTGAGTGTTGACTCCCAAACCATAAGTCATTTGTTACGAAAATATACCCCGTTACGCATGATAAATCACTTTACAATCATCTATAATTGTTAGGTCAGCAGTTTGTAAATGGGCAAAATAATGGCTTGTTTCGCTCGGGTAAATATCCCACCGCACGTTCACTTGAGAATTTAATGAGTGTTTGTTATTCTCTTTAAAAGGTTTGGCTCCACAGGTGATTTGCATATTTAACATTTTTCAAGCATGCGTGTCCATTTTTAAAATATGTATAGAAGAAATCCATTTCTTATAAAATTTCAAGCTAATAGAGTTGAACTAGTGGAATTTCCCAAACTTGGATACCAAAACTTTTGTGTTCATATGTGCTGTGTGAGTAAAAAATTTTATTTACATTTTTTTTAAATCTTTTCCATACATAAACTTTATAATTTTCATTTTGTTGTGATCATTTTGCATTTTTTGTTCACGGGATGAAGGGAGGGCGAAAATTCAAAGTTTTTATTTGAGAAAAAATTATACATCTAAAATCGAAATGCACAATGCGCAAATGTTGAGAGAGATATTTCCAAAGAGTGTCTATGATTTTTCAGGATTGTAAACTCCTTTTAGTTTTTATATTTTAGGTTTTGCAATCGCCGGGAAAAAAGGGAAGTAGGGGATTTTTAACTGAGTGTTGACTCCCAATCTATAAGTCATTTGTGACAAAAATATAGCTTGTTACGCATGATAAATCACCTAAAAATCATCTATGATTGTTAGGTCAGCATTTTGTAAATTGGCAAAATAATGGCTTGTTTCACTCGGGTAAATATCCCACAGCACGTTCACTTGAGAATTTAATGAGCGTTTGTTATCCTCTTTAAAAGTTTTGGATCCATAGGTCATTTGCATCTTTAACATTTTTCAAGCATCCATATCCATTTTTAAAATATTTGTAGAAGAAATCCCTCTCTTAAACAATTCTAAGCTAATAGAGTAGAACTAGTGGAATTTCCCAAACTTGGATAGCAAAACTTTTGTGTTCATTTGTGGTGTGTGATTAAATTTTATTTACTTACATTTCCTATTGTGTTAAAATTTTTTCCATACATAAACTCTAAAATTTTCATTTAGGTGTGATGTATTGGCCTTTTCTGTTTACGGATGAAGGGAGAACAAAAACTCATTTAAAGTTTATATTTAAGAAAAAAGTATACATCTAAATGGAAATGCAAAATGCACAAATGTAGAGAGAGATAATTCCAAAGTGTGTCTGTAATTTTTAGGGATTGTAAACTCCTTTTAGTTTTTATATATTAGGTATGCAATCGTCGGGAAACAGGGGAGGCGGGAGATTTTTAATAGAGTTTTGACTCCCAACCCATAAGTCATTTCTTACAAAAATATAGCCCGTTACGCAAGTTAAATCACTTTACAATCATCAATGATTGTTAGGTCAGTTTTTTGTAAATGTGCAAAATAATGGCTTGTTTGACACTGGTAAACGTCCTACCGCACATTAACTTGAGAGTTTAATGAGCGTTTGTTATTCTCTTTAAAAGGATTGGATCCATAGTTGATTTGCATCTTTAACATGTTTCAAGCAAGCATATTCATTTTTAAAACATGTGTAGAAGAAATCCCTTTCTTATAAAATTCAAAGCTATTAGGGTCACACTAGTGGAATTTCCCAAACTTGGATTACAAAAATTTTGTGTTCGTTTGTGGTGTGTGAATAAATTTTCTTCACTTACATTTGTCATTTTTTAAAATTTTTTCCATACATAAACTCCAATATTTTCATTTTGTTGTGATCTATTTGAATTTTTTGTTTACTGGATGAAGTGAGAGCGAAAACTCAAAGTTTTGATTTAAGAAAAAAGTATACATCTAAATGGAAATGCACAATGCACAAATGTAGAGGTAGATAATCCCAAAGTGTGTCCATAATTTTTAGCGATTGTAAACCCCTTTTATTTTTTATATATTTTGTTTTGCAATCATCGGGAAAAGGGGGAGGCGAGGGATTATAATTGAGTGTTGATTCCAAATCCATAAGTCATTTCTTAGGAAAATATTGCCCATTACAAATGATAAATCACTTTACTTCCATCTATGATTGTTAGGTCAGTTTTTCTTAAATGGGAAAAATAAAGGCTTGTTTGACTCAGGTAAATATCCCACTGCATGTTCAGTTGAAATTTAATGAGTGTTTTTTATTCTCTTTAAATTGTTTGGATCCATAGGTCATTTGCATCTTTAACATGTTTCAAGGATGCATATCCATTTTTAAAACATGTGTAGAAGAAATCCCTTTCTTATAAAATTCCAAGCTAAGGTTTGAACTAGTAGAATTTCCCAAACTTGGATAAGGAAAAATTTGTGCTCATTCTTGGTATATGAATAAATTTTCTTTACTTAAATTTGTTATTGTTTTAAATTTTTTCCATACATAAACTCTAAAATTTTAATTTTGTTGTGATCTATTTGCCTTTTTTTGTTATGAGATGAAAGAAGAGCGAAAACATAAAGTTGTGATTTAAGAAAAAAGTATACATCTTAAATGGAAATGCACTATGCACAAATGTCGAGAGAGATAATTCCAAAGTGTGTCTATAATTTTTTGGGATTGAAAACTCCTTTTAGTTTTTAAATATTAGGTTTTTCAATCGTCGAGAAAAGGGAGAGGTAACCGAGTCTTGACTCCCAACCCATTATTCATTTCTTACAAAAATATAGCCCGTTACGCATGAGAAATCACTTTACAATCATCTATGATTGTTAGGTCAGCATTTTGTAAATGGGAAAAATAATGGCTTGTTTGAGTCGGGTAAATATCCCACCGCAAGTTCACTTGAGAATTTAATGAGCATATGTTATTCTCTTTAAAAGGTTTGGATCCATAGGTAATTTGAATCTTTAGCATGGTTCATGCATGTATTTCCATTTTTAAAACATTTGAAGAAGAAATCCCTTTCTAATAAATTTCAATCTTTTAGGGTTGAACCAATGGAATTTCCCAAACTTGGATAACAAAACTTTTGTGTTCATTTGTGGTGTGTGAATAAATTTCTTTTACTTACATTTGTTATTGTTTTAAATTTTTCCATACATGAACTCTAAAATTTTCGTTTTGTTGTGATCATTTTGCCTTTTTGTTTACGGGATGAATGAAGACCGAAAACTAAAAGTTTTGATTTGAGAAAAAGGTATACATCTAAAATGGAAATGCACATTGCACAAATGTTGAGAGAGATATTTCCAAAGAGAGTCTGTATTTTTTAGGGATTCTAAACTCCTTTTAGTTTTTATATATTAGGTTTTGCAATCGTCGGGAAAAGGGGGACGTGGGGGATTTTTAACTGAGTGTTGACTCCCAATCCATAATTCATTTGTTACAAAAATATAGCCCGTTACGAATGATAATTCACTTTACAATCATCTATGATTGTTAGGTCAGCATTTTGTAAATGGGCAAAATAATGACTTGTTTGACTCGTGTAAATATCCCACCGCACGTTCTCTTCAGAATTTAATGAGCATTTGTTATTCTCTTTAAAAGGTTTGGATCCATAGGTCATTTGCTTATTTAACATTTTTGAAGCATGCATATGCATTTTTAAAATATTTGTCGATGAAATCCCTTTCTTTTAAAATTCCAAGCTAATAGAGTTGAACAAGTGGAATTTCCAAAACTTGGATAACAAAACATTTGTGTTCATTTGTGGTGTGTGATTAAATTTTCTATACTTACATATCCCATTTTTAAAAATTTTTTTCCTTACATAAACTCTAGAAGTTTTTATTTTGGTGTGATGTATAGGCCTTTTTTTTTATGGGATGAAGGGAGAGCGAAAACATAAAGTTTTGATTTAGGAAAAAAGTATACAACTTAAATGGAAATGCACTATGTACAAATGTCGAGAGAGATAATTCCAAGGTGTGTCTATAATCTTTTGGGATTGAAAACTTCTTTTAGTTTTTAAATTTTAGGTTTTGCAATCTTTGGGAAAAGGGAGAGGTAATTGAGTCTTGACTCCCAACCCATTATTCATTTCTTACAAAAATATAGCCCGTTACGCATGAGAAATCATTTTACAATAATCTATGATTGTTAGGTCAGTATTTTGTAAACAGGCAAAATAATGGCTTGTTTGAGTCGGGTAAATATCCCACCGCACGTTCACTTGAGAATTTAATGAGCATATGTTATTCTCTTTAAAAGGTTTGGATCCATAGGTCATTTTTTTCTTTAGCTTGGTTCATACATCCATTTCCATTTTTAAAACATTTGTAGAAAAAATCCTTTCTTATAAATTTCAATCTTTTAGGGTTGAACCAGTGGAATTTCCCAAACTTGGATAAAAAAACTTTTGTGTTCATATGTGGTGTGTGAATAAATTTTTTTTACTTACATTTTTTATTGTTTTAAATTTTTTCCATACATAAACTCTATAATTTTCGTTTTGTTGTGATCATTTTGCCTTTTTTTTTTTTTACGGGATGAAGGGTGAGCGAAAACTCAAAGTTTTGATTTGATAAAAAATTATACATCTAAAATGGAAATGCACAATGCACAAATGTTGAGAGAGATATTTCAAAAAAGTGTATGTAATTTTTAGGGGTTCTGAACTCCTTTTAGTTTTTATATATTAGGTTTTGCAATCATCGGGAAAAGAGGGAGGTTGGGGATTTTTAAATGAGTGTTGACTCCCAATCCATAATTCATTTATTACAAAAATGTAGCCCGTTACGTATGATAACTCACTTTACAATCATCTATGATTGTTAGGTCAGCATTTTGTAAATGGGCAAAATAATGGCTTGTTTCACTCGGGTAAATATCCCACCGCACGTTCATTTAAGAATTTAATGAGCTTTTGTTATTCTCTTTAAAAGGTTTGGATCCATAGGTCATTTTCTTATTTAACATTTTTCAAGCTTGGATATCCATTTTTAAAATATTTTTAGAAAAAATCCCTTTCTTATAAAATTTCAAGCTAACAGAGTTGAACTAGTGGAATTTCCCAAACTCTGATAACAAAACTTTTGTGTTCATATATGGTGTGTGAATAAATTTTTTTTACTCACATTTTTTTTAAATCTTTTCCATACATAAAATCTTAAATTTTCATTTTATTGTGATCATTTTGCATTTTTTGTTTACGGGATGAAGGGAGAGCGAAACTCAAAGTTTTGATTTGAGAAAAAAGTATACATCTAAAATGGAAATGCGCCATGCACAAATGTTGAGAGAGATATTTCCAAAGAGCGTCTATAATTTTAGGGATTGTAAACTCCTTTTAGTATTTATATATTAGGTTGTGCAATCTTCGCGAAAAGGGGGAGGTGGGGGATTTTTAACTGAGTGTTGACTCCCAATCCATAAGTCATTTGTTTGAAAAATATAGCTCGTTACGCTTGATAAATCACCTCACAATCATCTATGATTGTTAGGTCAGCATTTTGTCAGTGGGCAAAATATTTGCTTGTTTCACTCGGGTACATATACCACCACACGTTCACTTGAGAATTTAATGAGGGTTTTGTTATTCTCTTTAAAAGTATTGGATCCATAGATCATTTTCGTCTTTAACATTTTTCAGGCATGCATATCCATTTTTAAAATATATGTAGAAGAAATCCCTTTCTTAAAAAATTCCAAGCTAATAGAGTTGAACTAGTGAAATTTCCCAAACTTGGATAAAAAAACTTTTGTGTTCATTTGTGGTGTGTGATTAAATTTTCTTTACTTAAATTTCCTATTTTTTTAAATGTTTTTCCATACATAAACTCTAAAATTTTCATTTTGGTGTAATGTATTGGCCTTTTTTGTTTACGGATGAAAGGAGAGCGAAAACTCAAAGTTTATATTTAAGAAAAAATTATACATCTAAATGAAAATTCAAAATGCAAAATTGTAGAGAGAGATAATTCCAAATTGTGTCTGTGATTTTTAGGGATTGTAAACTCCCTTTAGTTTTTATAAATTCGGTTTTGCAATCGTCGGGAAACAGGGGAGGCGGGAAATTTTTAACAGAGTGTTGACTCCCAACCTATAAGTCATTTCTTACAAAAATATAGCCCGTTAAGCAAGATAAATCGCTTTACAATCATCTATGATAGTTAGGTCAGCTTTTTGTAAATGGGCAAAATAATGGCTTGTTTGACACTGGTAAATATCCTCTCGCACATTCACTTGAGATTTTATCGAGTGTTTGTTATTCTCTTTAAAAGGTTTGGATCCATAGGTCATTTGCATCTTTAACATGTTTCAAGCATGCATATCCATTTTTAAAACATGTGTAGAAGAAATCCCTTTCTTATAAAATTCAAAGCTATTAGGGTTGAACTAGTGGAATTTCCCAAACTTGGATAACAAAACTTTTATGTTCGTTTGTGAATAAATTTTCTTCACTAACATTTATTATTGTTTTAAATTTTTTCCATAAATAAACACCAAAATTTTCATTTTGTTGTGATCTATTTGCCTTTTTTATTTACTGGATGAATTGAGAGAAAACTGAAAATTTTGATTTAAGAAAAAAGTATACATCTAAATAGAAATGCACAATGCACAAATGTAGAGTTAGATAATCCCAAAGTGTGTCCATAATTTTTAGGGATTATAAACTCCTTTTAGTTTTTATATATTATGTTTTGCAGTCGTCGGGAAAAGGGGGAGGCGGGGGATTTATAACTGAATGTTGATTCCCATTCCATAAGTTATTTCTGAAAAAAAAATATAGCCATTAGAAATGATAAATCACTTTACTTCCATCTATGATTGTTAGGTCAGGTTTTCTTAAATGGGAAAAATAAAGGCTTGTTTGACTCAAGTAAATATCCCACCACACGTTCACTTGAAAATTTAATGAGTGTTTTTTATTCTCTTAAAAATATTTGTATCCATCGGTCATTTGCATCTTTACATTGTTTCAAGCATGCATATCCATTTTTAAAACATGTGTAGAAGAAATCCCTTTCTTATAAAATTCCATGCTATTAGGGTTGAACTAGTGGAATTTCCCAAACATGGATAACAAAAATATTGTGCTCATTTGTGGTGTGTGAATAAATTTTCTTTACCTAAATTTCTTATTTTTTTAAATTTCTTCCATACATAAACTCCAAAATTTTAATTTTGTCGTGATCTATTTCACTTTTTTGGTTATGGGATGAAGGAAGAGCAAAAACACTAAGTTTTGATTTAAGAAAAGAGTATACATCTTAAATAGAAATACACTATGCACAAATGTCGAGCGAGATAATTCCAACGAGTGTCTATAATTTTTTGGGAATGAAAACTCGTTTTAGTTTTTAAATATTAGGTTTTGCAATCGTCGGGAAAAGGGAGAGGTAACTGAGTCTTGACTCCCAACCCATAATTCATTTCTTACAAAAATATAGCCCATTACGCATGATAAATCACTTTACAATTATCTATGACTCTTAGGTCAGCTTTTTGCATATGGGAAAAATAATGGCTTTTTTGGGTCGGGTAAATATCCCACCGCACGTTCACCTTAGAATTTAATGAGCATATGTTATTCTCTTTAAAAGGTTTGGATCCATACGTCATTTGTTTCTTTAACTTGGTTCAAGCATACATATCCATTTTTAAAACATTTGTAGAAGAAATCCCTTTCTTATAAATTTCAATCTTTTAGGGATGAACCAGTGGAATTTCCCAAACTTGGATAACAAACTTTTGTGTTCACCTGTGGTGTGTGAATAAATTTTTTTTACTTAAATTTTTTATTGTTTTAAATTTTTTCCATACATAAACTCTAAAATTTTCATTTTGTTGTGATCATTTTGCCATTTTTGTTTACAGGATGTAGGGAGAGCGAAATCTCAATGTTTTGATTTGAGAAAAAAGTATACATCTAAAATGGAAATCCATAGTGCACAAATGTTGAGAAATATCTTTCCAAAGAGTGTCTGTAACTTTTAGGGATTCTAAGCTCCTTTTAGTTTTTATATATTAGGTTTTGCAATCGTCAGGAAAAGGGGCAGGTAGGGGATTTTTAACTGAGTGTTGACTGCCAATCCATAAGTCATTTTTCACAAAAATATAGCCCATTACGCATGATAAATCACTTTAAAATCATCTATGGTTGTTAGGTCAGCATTTTGTAAATGGGCCAAATAATGGCATGTTTCACTCGGGTAAATATCCCACCGCACGTTCATTTGAGAATTTATTGAGTGTTTCTTATTCTCTTTAAAAGGTTTGGATTCATATGTCATTTGCATCTTTAACATTTTTCAAGCATGCATATCCATTTTTAAAATATGTGTAGAAGAAATCCTTTTTTTATAAAATTCCAAGCTAACAGAGTTGAACTAGTGAAATTTCACAAACTTGGATAACAAAACTTTTGTGTTCATATATGGTGTGTGAATAAATTTTTTTTACTCACATTTTTTTTTGTTTTAAATCTTTTCCATACATAAACTCTAAAATTTTCATTTTATTGTGATCATTTTGCATTTTTTGTTTATGGGCTGAAGGGAGAGCGAAAACTCAAAGTTTTTATTTGAGAAAAAAAGTATACATCTAAAATGGAAATGCACAATGCACAAATGTTGAGAGAGATATTTCCAAAGAGCGTCTACAATTTTTATGGATTGTAAACTCCTGTTAGTTTTTATATACTAGGTTTTTTAATCGTCGGGAAAAGGGGGAGGTGGGGGATTTTTAATTAAGTGTTGACTCCCTATCATTAAGTCATTTGTTACAAAAATATAACCCGTTACGCATGATAAATCTCCTCACAATCATCTATGATTGTTAGGTCAGCATTTTGTAAATGGGCAAAATAATGGCTAGTTTCACTCGGGTACATATCCCACCTCATGTTCACTTGAGAATTTAATGAGCGTTTGTTATTCTGTTTAAAAGGTTTGGATCCATAGGTCATTTTCATCTTCAACATTTTTCAAGCATGCATATCCATTTTTAAAATATTTGTTGAAGAAATCCCTTTCATAAAAAATTCCTAGCTAATAGAGTTGAACTATCGGAATTTCCCAAACTCTGATATCAAAACATTTGTGTTCATTTGTGGTGTGTGATTAAATTTTCTTTACTTCCATTTCCAATTGTTTTAAAAATTTTCCATACATCAACTCTAAAATTTTCATTTTGGTGTGATGTATTGGCCCTTTTTGTTTACGGATGAAGGGAGAGCGAAACCTCAAAGTTTATATTTAAGAAAAAAGTATACATCTAAAAGGAAATGCACAATGCACAAATTTAGAGAGAGATAATTCCAAAGTTTGTCTATAATTGTTCGCTATTTTAAACTCCTTTTAATTTTTATATATTAAGTTTTGCAATCGTCGGGAAACAAGGGAGGCGGGAGATTTTTAATAGAGTGGTGACTCCCAACCCATAAGTCATTTCTTACAAAAATATAGCCCGTTACACAAGATAAATCACTTTACAATCATCTGTGATTGTTAGGTCAGCCTTTGTAAATGGGCAAAATATGGCTTGTTTGACACTGGTAAATATCCTACCGCACATTCACTTGAGAGTGTAATGAGCGTTTGTTATTCTCTTTAAAAGGTTTGGATCCATAGGTCATTTGCATCTTTAACATGTTTCAAGCATGCATATCCATTTTTAAAACATGTGTAGAAGAAATCCCTTTCTTATCAATTTCAAAGCTACTAGGGTTGAACTAGTGGAATTTCCCAAACTTGGATAACAAAACTTTTGTGTTCGTTTGTGAATAAATTTTCTTCACTTACATTCGTTATTGTTTTAAATTTTTTTCCATACATAAACTCTAAAATTTTCATTTCATTGTGATATATTTGCCTTTTTTGTTTACTGGATGAAGTGAGAGCGAAAACTCAAAGTTTTGATTTAAGAAAAAAGTATACATCTAAATGGAAATGCACAATACGCAAATGTAGAGTTAGATAATCCCAAAGCGTGTCCATAATTTTTAGGGATTGTAAACTCCTTTTAGTTTTAATATTATGTTTTGCAGTCGTCGGGAAAAGGGGGAGGCGGGGGATTTATAACTGAGTGTTGACTCCCAATCCATAAGTAATTTCTTAAAAAAATATAGCCCATTACAAATGATAAATCACTTTACATCCATATATGATTGTTAGGATAGGTTTTTGTAAATGGGAAAAATAATGGCTTGTTTGACTCAAGTAAATATCCCACCGCACGTTCACTTGAAAATTTAATGAGTGTTTTTTATTCTATTTAAAAGGATTTGGATCCATAGGTAATTTGCATCTTTAACTTGTTTCAAGCTTGCATATCCATTTTTAAAACATGTGTACAAGAAATCCCTATGTTATAAAATTCCAAGCTTAGGTTTGTAGTAGAATTTCCAAAACTTGGATAACAAAAGTTTTGTGCTCATTTGTGGTGTGTGAATAAATTTTCTTTACTTAAAATTTGTTATTGTTTTAAATTTTTTCCATACATAAACTCTAAAATTTAAATTTTGTCATGATCTATTTGCCTTTTTTGGTTATGGGATGAAGGAAGAGCAAAAACACAAAGTTTTGATTTAAGAAAAAAATATACATCTTAAATGGAAATCCACTATGCACAAATGTCGAGCAAGATTATTCCAAAGAGTGTCTATAATTTTTGGGATTAAAAACTCCTTTTAGTTTTAAAATATTAGGTTTTGCAATCGTCGGGAAAAGGGAGAAGTAACTGAGTCTTGACTCCCAACCCATAATTCATTTCTTACAAAAATATAGCCCGTTACGCATGATAAATCACTTTACTATCATCTATGATTGTTAGGTCAGCATTTTGTAAATGGGATAATAATGGCTTGTTTCACTTGGGTAAATATCCCACCGCACGTTCATTTGAGAATTTAATGAGTGTTTCTTATTCTTTTTAAAAGTTTTGGATCCATAGGTCATTTGCATCTTTAACATTTTTCAAGCATGCATATCCATTTTTAAAATATGTGTAGAAGAAATCCCTTTCTTACAAAATTCCAAGCTAACGGAGTTGAACTAGTGGAATTTCCCAAACTTGGATAACAAAACTTTTGTGTTCATATGTGGTGTGTGAATAAATATTTTTTACTGACATTTTTTTTTGTTTCAAATCTTTTCCACACATAAACTCTAAAATTTTCATTTTGTTGTGATCATTTTGCATTTTTTGTTTACGGGATGAAGGGAGAGCGAAAACTCAAAGTCTTTATTTGAGAAAAAAGTATACATCTAAAATGAAAATGCACAATACACAAATGTTGAGTGAGATATTTCCAAAGAGCGTCTATGATTTTTTGGGATTGTAAACTCCTTTTATTTTTGATATATTAGGTTTTACAATCGTCGAGAAAAGGGGCAGGTGGGGGATTTTTATCTGAGTGTTGACTCCCAATCCATAGGTCATTTTTTACAAAAATATAGCCCATTACACAAGATAAATCACTTTACAATCATCTATGATTGTTAGGTAAACTTTTTCTAAATGGGCAAACAAATGGCTCTATAATTGTTAGGTAAACGTTTTCTAAATGGGCAAATAAATGGCTTGTTTGACAAAGGTTAATATTCTCTCGCACATTCACTTGAGAGTTTATTGAGCGTTTGTTATTCTCTTTAAAAGAATTGGATCCATAGGTCATGTGCATCTTTAACATGTTTGAAGCATGCATATCCATTTTTAAAACATGTGTAGAAAAAATCCCTTTCTTATAAAATTCAGGTAAAGCTATTAGGGTTGAACTAGTGGAATTTCCCAAACTAGAGTTAGATAATCCTAAAGTGTGTCCATAATTTTTCGGGATTGTAAACTCCTTTTAGGTTTTATATATTATGTTTTACAGTCATCGGGAAAAGGGGAAGGTGGGGGATTTACAACTGAGTGTTGATTCCCAATCCATAAGTCATTTTTGAAAAAAAAATATAGACCATTACAAATGATAAATCCCTTTTCTTCCATCTATGATTGTTAGGTCAGGTTTTCTTAAATGGAAAAAATAAAGGCTTGTTTGACTCAGGTAAATATCCCACCGTACGTTCACTTGAAAATTTAACGAGTGTTTTTTATTCTCTTTAAAAAGTTTGGATCCATCAGTCATTTGCATCTTTAAGATGTTTCAAGCATGCATATCCATTTTTAAAACATGTGTACAAGAAATTCCTATCTTATAAAATTCCAAGCTTAGGTTTGAACTAGTAGAATTTCCCAAACTTGGATAACAAAAATTTTGTGTGCATTGGTGGTGTGTGAATAAATTTTCTTTACCTAAATTTGTTATTGTTTTAAATTTTTTCCATACAAAAACTCTAAAATTTTAATTTTGTCATGATCTATTTGCCTTTTCTGGTTATTGGGTGAAGGAAGAGTGAAAACACTAAGTTTTGCGTTAAGAAAAGAGTATACATCTTAAATAGAAATGCACTATGCAAAAACGTCGAGCTAGATAATTCCAACGAGTGTCTATAATTTTTTGGGAATGAAAACTCGTTTTATTTTTTAAATATTAGGTTTTGCAATCGTCGGGAAAAGGGAGAGGTAACTAAGTCTAGACTCCCGACCCATAATTCATTTCTTACAAAAATATAGCCCATTACGGATGATAAATCACTTTACAATCATCTACGATTCTTAGGTTAGCTTTTTCTAAATGGGCAAAATAATGGCTTTTTTGAGTCTGGTAAATATCCCACCGCACTTTCACTTGAGAATTTAAAGAGCATATGTTATTCTCTTTAAAAGGTTTGGATCCATAGGTCATTTGTTTCTTTAACTTGGTTCTAGCATGCATACCCATTTTTAAAATATTTGTCGAAGAAATCCCGTTCTTATAAATTTCAATCTTTTAGGGTTGAACCAGTGGAATTTCCAAAACTTGGATAACAAACTTTTGTGTTCACCTGTGGTGTGTGAATAAATTTTTTTACTTAAATTTTTTATTGTTTTAAATTTTTTCCATACATAAACTCTAAATTTTTTATTTTGTTGTGATCATTTTGCCTTTTTTGTTTACGGGATCTAGGGAGAGCGAAAACTCAAAGTTTTGATTTGAGAAAAAAATATACATCCAAAATTGTAATGCACAGTACACAAATGTTGAGGGATATATTTCCAAAGAGTGCCTATAATTTTTAGGGATGCTAAGCGCCTTTTAGTTTATATATATTAGGTTTTGCAATCGTCGGGAAAAAGGGAAGGTGGGGGATTTTTAACTAAGTGTTGACTTCCAATCCATAAGTCATTTGTTACAAAAATATAGCCCATTAGGCATGATAAATCACTTTACAATCATCTATGACTGTTAGGTCAGCATTTCTTAAATGGGCGAAATAATGGCTTGTATCACTCGGGTAAATATCCCACCGCATGTTTATTTGAGAATTTACTGAGCGTTTCTTATTCTCTTTAAAAGGTTTGGATCCATTGGTCATTTGCATCTTTAACATTTTTCAAGCATGCATATCCATTTTTAAAATATGTGTAGAAGAAATCCCTTTCTTATAAAATTCCAAGCTAACAGAGTTGAACTAGTGGAATTTCCCAAACTTGGATAACAAAAATTTTGTGTGCATATGTGGTGTGTGAATAAATTTGTTTTACTCACATTTGTTTTGTTTTTAAATCTTTTCCATACAAAAACTCTAAAATTTTCATTTTGTTGTAATCATTTTTCATTTTTTGTTTACGGGATGAAGGGAGAGCGAAAACTCAAAGTTTTGATTTCAGAAAAAAGTATGCATCTAAAATGGAAATGCACAATGCACAAATGTTGAGAGAGATGTTTCCAAAGAGCATCTATAATTTTTAGGGATTGTAAACTCGTTTTAGTTTTTATATATTAGGTTTTGCAGTCGTCGGGAAAAAGGGGGAGGTGGGGGATATTTAACTGGGTGTTGACTCCCAATCCATAAGTCATTTGTTACAAAAATATAGCCAGTTACGCATGATAAATCACCTCACAATCATCTAAGATTGTTAGGTCAGCATTTTGTAAATAGGCAAAATAATGGCTTGTTTCAGTCGGGTACATATCCCACCGCACGTTCACTTGAGAATTTAATAAGGATTTGTTATTCTCTTTAAAAGGTTTGGATCCATAGGTGATTTTCATCTTTCACATTTTTCAAGCTTGCATATCCATTTTTAATATATTTGTAGAAGAAATACCTTTCTTAAAAAATTCCAAGCTAATAGAATTGAGCTAGTGGAATTTCCCAAACTCTGATATCAAAATATTTGTGTTCATTTGTGGTGTGTGATTAAATTTAAGAAAAATGTATACATCTAAAAGAAAATAAACAATGCACAAATGTAGAGAGAGATAATTCCGAAGTGTGTCTGTAATTTTTTGGTATTTTAAACTCCTTTTAATTTTTATATATTAGGTTTTGCAATCGTCAGGAAACAAAGGAGGTGGGAGATTTTTAACAGAGTGTTGACTCCAAACCCATAAGTCATTCCTTAAAAAAATATAGCTCGTTACGCTAGATAAATCACTATACAATCATCTATGATTGTTAGGTCAGCTTTTGTAAATGGGCAAAATAATGGCTTGTTTGACACTGGTAAATATCCTACCGCACATTCACTTGAGAGTTTTATGAGCGTTTGTTATTCTCTTTAAAAGGTTTGGATCTATAGGTCTTATGCATCTTTAACATGTTTCAAGCATGCATATCCATTTTTAAAACATGTGTTGAAGAAATCCCTTTCTTTAAAATTCAAAGCTACAAGGGTCGAACTAGTGGAATTTCCCAAACTTGGATAACAAAACTTTTGTGTTCGTTTGTGAATAAATTTTATTCACTTACATTTGTTATTGTTTTAAAATTTTTCCATACATAAACTCTAAAATTTTCATTTCGTTGTGATCTATTGGCCTTTTTTGTTTATTGGATGAAGTGAGAGTGAAAACTCTAAGTTTTGAATTAAGAAAAAAGTATACATATAAATGGAAATGCACAATGCTCAAATGTAGAATTAGATAATCCCAAAGTGTGTCCATAATATTTAGGGATTGTAAAAAACTTTTAGTTCTTATATATTATGTTTTATAGTCGTCGGGAAAAGGAGGAGGCGGGGGATTAATAATTGAATGTTGACCCCCAATCCATAACTCATTTCTTACAAAAATATAGCCCATTA
The DNA here is from genome assembly GCF_029961685.1 of Aristolochia californica. Classification (NCBI taxonomy): domain Eukaryota; kingdom Viridiplantae; phylum Streptophyta; class Magnoliopsida; order Piperales; family Aristolochiaceae; genus Aristolochia; species Aristolochia californica. Next base: position 30,173,591 of record NW_027182214.1, on the reverse strand, counting down.
CGAATGATAAATCACTTTATATCAATCTATGATTGTTAGGTCAGGTTTTTATAAATGGGAAAAATAAAGGCTTGTTTGACTCAGGTAAATATCCCACCGTACATTCACCTGAAAATTTAATGAGTGTTTTTTATTCTCTTTAAAGAGTTTGGATCCAGAGGTCATTTGCATCTTTAACGTGTGTCAAGCATGCATATCCATTTTTGAAACATGTGTCCAAGAAATCCCTATCTTATAAAATTCCAAGCTGAGGTTTGAACTAGTAGAATTTCCCAAATATGAATAACAAAAAATTTGTGCTCATCAGTGGTGTGTGAATAAATTTTCTTTACTTAAATTTGTTATTGTTTTAAATTTTTTCCATACATAAACTTTAAAATTTTAATTTTGTCATGATCTATTTGCCTTTTTTCGTAATGGGATGAAGGAAGAGCGAAAACACAAAGTTTTGATTTAAGAAAAAAGTATGCATCTTAAATGGAAATGCACTATGCACAAATGTCGAGTGAGATAATTCCAAAAAGTGCCTATAATTGTTTGGGATTGAAAACTCCTTTTAGTTTTTGAATATTAGGTTTTGCAATCGTCTGGAAAAGGGAGAGCTAACTGTGTCTTGATTCCCAACCCATAATTCATTTCTTACAAAAATATAGCCCGTTACGCATGATAAATCACTTTACAATCATCTATGATTGTTAGGACAACTTTTTGTAAACGGGCAAAATAATGTCTTTTTTAAGTCGGGTAAATATCCCACCGCACGTTCACTTGGGAATTTAATGAGCATATGCTATTCACTTTAAAATGTTTGGATCCATAAGTCATTTGTTTCTTTAACATGGTTCAAACATGCATATCCATTTTTAAAACATTTGTAGAAGAAATTCCTTTCTTATAAATTTCAATCTTTTAGGGTTGAACCAGTGGAACTTCCAAAATTTGGATAACAAAACTTTTGTGTTCATATGTGGTGTGTGAATAAATTTTTTTAACTTCAATTTTTTATTGTTTTAAAATTTTTCCATACATAAAATCTAAAATTTTTATTTTGTTGTGATCATTTTGCGTTTTTTGCTTACGGGATGAAGGGAGAGCGAAAACTCAAAGTTTTGATTTGAGAAAAAAATATACATCTAAAATTGTAATGCACAGTGCACAAATGTTGAGGGATATATTTCCAAAGAGTGTCTATAATTTTTAGGGATTCTAATCTCCTTTTAGTTTTTATATATTAGATTTTGCAATCGTCGGGAAAAGGGGGAGGTGGGGGATTTTTCACTGAGTATTGACTCCCAATCCATAAGTCATTTGTTAAAAAAATATAGCCCGTTAGGCATGATAAATCACTTTACAATCATCTATGATTGTTAGGTCAGCATTTCTTAAATGGGCAAAATAATGGCTTGTATATCTCGTGTAAATATCCCAACGCACGTTCATTTGAGAATTTAATGAGCGTTTCTTATTCTCTTTAAAAGGTTTGGATCCATAGGTCATTTGAATCTTTAACATTTTTCAAGAATGCATATCCAATTTTAAAATATGTGTAGAAGAAATCCATTTCTTATAAAATTCCGAGCTAATAGAGTTGAACTAGTGGAATTTCCCAAACTTGGATAACAAAACTTTTGTGTTCATATGTGGTGTGTGAATAAATTTTTTTTACTCACATTTGTTTTTTTTTAAATTTTTTCCATACAAAGACTCTAAAATATTCATTTTGTTGTAATCATTTTGCATTTTTTGTTTACGGGATGAAGGGAGAGCGAAAACTCAAAGTTTTGATTTTAGAAAAAAGTATACATCTAAAAAGGAGATGCACAATGCACAAATTTTGAGAGATATTTCCAAAGAGCGTCTATAATTTTTAGGGATTGTAAGCTCGTTTTAGTTTTTATATATTAGGTTTTGCAATTTTCGGGAAAAGGTGGAGGTGGGGGATACTTAACTGAATGTTGACTCCCAATCCATAAGTCATTTGTTACAAAAATATAGCCCGTTACGCATGATAAATCACCTCACAATCATCTATGATTGTTAGGTCAGCATTTTGTAAATAGGCAAAATAATGGCTTGTTTCACTCGGGTACATATCCCACCGCATGTTCACTTCGTAATTTAATGAGGATTTGTTATTATCTTTAAAAGGTTTGGATCCTTAGGTGATTTTCATCTTTCACATTTTTCAAGCTTGCATATCCCTTTTTAAAATATTTGTAGAAGAAATCCCTTTCTTAAAAAATTCCAAGCTAATAGAGTTGAACTAGTGGAATTTCCCAAACTCTGATATCAAAACATTTGTGTTCATTTGTGGTGTGTAATTAAATTTTCTTTACTTACATTTCCTGTTGTTTTAAATTTTATTCCATACATCAACTCTAAAATTTTCATTTTTGTGTGATGTATTGGCCTTTTTTGTTTACGGATGAAGGGAGAGCAAAAACTCAAAGTTTATATTTAAGAAAAAAGTCTACATCTAAATGGAAATGCACAATGCACAAATGTAGAGAGAGATAATTCTAAAGTGTGTCTGTAATTTTTCGGTATTTTAAACTCCTTTTAGTTTTTATATATTAGGTTTTGCAATCGTCAGGAAACAAAGGAGGCGGGAGATTTTTAACAGAGTGTTGACTCCAAACCCATAAGTCATTTCTTAAAAAAATATAGCTCGTTACGCTAGATAAATCACTATACAATCATCTATGATTTTTAGGTCAACTTTTGTAAATGGGCAAAATAATGGCTTGTTTGACACTGGTAAATATCCTACCGCACATTCACTTGAGAGTTTAATGTTAAGCACCTAGCCAATACTACCCAAAAGACCGGCCTGTTAGGAGCGGAAGACATAGGTACTTAACCCAGGACCATAACATCACACCCCTCCTTCGCTGGCCGATGTCCATGGCGGCCCACTTGCGACGGCCCACTCCATCAAGGTCGCCCCCTCTACACGTGCGGTGGCCTACTCCATCAAGGTCACCCCCTTCGCAGTCGCCCCCTCCAGGATTTGAACGCGCGACGAGGGAGCTAGCTCTGATACCAAATGTTAAGCACCTAGCCAATACTACCCAAAAGACCGGCCTGTTAGGAGCGGAAGACATAGGTACTTAACCCACGACCAAAACATTTAATGAGCATTTGTTATTCTCTTTAAAAGTTTCGGATCCATAGGTCATTTGCCTCTTTAACATGTTTCAAGTATGCATATCACTTTTTAAAATATGTGTAGAAGAAATCCCTTTCTTTAAAATTCAAAGCTACAAGGGTCGAACTAGTGGAATTTCCCAAACTTGGATAACAAAACTTTTGTGTTCATTTGTGAATAAATTTTCTTCACTTACATTTGTTATTGTTTTAAATTTTTTCCATACATAAACTCTAAAATTTTCATTTCGTTTTGATCTATTGGCCTTTTTTGTTTACTGGATGAAGTGAGAACGAAAACTCTAAATATTGATTTAAGAAAAAAGTATACATCTAAATGGAAATGCACAATGCTCAAATGTAGAATTAGATAATCCCAAAGTGTGTTCATAATTTTTAGGGATTCTAAACAACTTTTAGTTTTTATATATTATGTTTTGCAGTTGTCGGGAAAAGGAGGAGACAAGGGATTTATAACTGAATGTTGACTCCCAATCCATAAGTCATTTCTTACAAAAATATAGCCCATTACGAATGATAAATCACTTTATATCCATCTATGATTGTTAGGTCAGGTTTTTGTAAATGGGAAAAATAAAGACTTGTTTGACTCAGGTAAATATCCCACTACACATTCACTTGAAAATTTAATGAGTGTTTTTTATTCTCTTTAAAGGGTTTGGATCCATAGGTCATTTGCATCTTTAACATATTTCAAGCATGCATATCCATTTTTGAAACATGTGTCCAAGAAATCCCTATCTTATAAAATTCCAATCTTAGGTTTGAACGAGTAGAATTTCCCAAACATGGATAACAAAAATTTTGTTCTCATCAGTGGTGTGTCGATAAATTTTCTTTACTTAAATTTGTTATTTTTTTAAATATTTCCATACATAAACTCTAAATTTTTAGTTTTGTCATGATCTATTTGCCTTTTTTGGTAATGGGATGAAGGAAGAGCGAAAACACAAAGTTTTGATTTAAGAAAAAAGTATGCATCTTAAATGGAAATGCACTATGCTCAAATGTCGAGCGAGATAATTCCAAAGAGTGTCTATAATTTTTTGGGATTGAAAACTCCCTTTAGTTTTTTAATATTAGGTTTTGCAATCATCTGGAAAAGGGAGAGGTAACAGAGTGTTGACTCTCAACCCATAACTCATTTCTTACAAAACTATAGCCCGTTACGCATGATAAATCACTTTACAATCATCTATGATTGTTAGGTCAGCTTTTTGTGAATGGGCTAAATAATGGCTTGTTTCAGTCGGGTATATATCCCACCGCACGTTTACTTGAGAATTTAATGAGCACATGTTATTCTCTTTAAAAGGTTTGGATCCATACGTCATTTGAATCTTTAACTTGTTTCAAGCTTGCTTATTCATTTTTAAAACATGTGTAGAAGAAATCACATTCTTATAAAACTTTAATCTTTTAGGGTTGATCCAATGGAATTTCCCTAACTTGGATAATAAAACTTTTGTGTTCATAAGTGGTGTGTGAATAAATTTTTTTTACTTAAATTTTTTATTGTTTTAATTTTTTTCCATACATAAACTCTAAAATTTTTATTTTGTTGTGATCATTTTGCGTTTTTTGCTTACGAGATGAAGGGAGAGCCAAAACTCAAAGTTTTTATTTGAGAAAAAAGTATACATCTAAAATGAAAATGCAGAATGCACAAATGTTGAGAGAGATATTTTCGAAGAGCGTCTATAATTTTTAGGGATTGTAAACTCCTTTTTGTTTTTATATATTAGGTTTTGCAATCGTTGGGAAAAGGGGGAGGTGGGGGATTTTTAACTGAGTGTTGACTCCCAATCAGAAGTCATTTTTTACAAAAATATAGCCTGTTATGCATGATAAATCACTTCACAATCATCTATGATTGTTAGGTCAGCATTTTATAAATGGGCAAAATAATGGCTTTTTTCACTCGGGTACATATCCCACCGCACGTTCACTTGAGAATTTAATGAGCGTTTGTTATTCTCTTTAAAAGTTTTGGATCCATAGGTCATTTTCATCTTTATCATTTTTCAAGTACGCATATCCATTTTTAAAATATTTGTAGAAGAAATCCCTTTCTAAAAAAATTCCAAGCTAATAGAGTTGAACTAGTGGAATTTATTGAACTTTGATATCAAAACTTTTGTGTTCATTTGTGGTGTGTGATTAAATTTTCTTTATTTAATTTTTCCTATTGTTTTAAATTTTTTTCCATACATAAACTCTAAAATTTCATTTTGGTGTGATGTATTGGCCTTTTTTGTTTACGGATGAAGGGAGAGTGAAAACTAAAGTTTATATTTAAGAAAAAGTATACATCTAAATGGAAATGCACAATGCCCAAATGTAGAGAGAGATAATTCCAAAGTGTGTCTGTAATTTTTAGGGATTGTAAACTCCTTTTAGTTTTTATATATTAGGTTTTGCAATCGTCGGGAAACAGGGGAGGTGGGATATTTTTAACATTGTTCACTCCCAACCCATAAGTCATTTCTTACAAAAATATAGCCCGTTACGTAAGATAAATCACTTTACAATCATCTATGATTGTTAGGTCAGATTTTTGTAAATGGGCAAAATAATGGCTTGTTTGACACTGGTAAATATTCTACCGAACAATCTCTTGAGAGTTTAATGAGTGTTTGCTATTCTCTTTAAAAGGTTTTGTTCCGTAGGTCATTTGCATCTTTAACATATTTCAAGCATGCGTATCCTTTTTTAAAACATGTGTAGAAGAAATCCCTTTCTTATAAAATTCAATGCTATTTGGGTTGAACAAGTGGAACTTACAAAACTTGGATAACAAAACATTTGTGTTCGTTTATGTATAAATTTTCTTCACTTACATTTGTTATTGTTTTAAATTTTTTCCATACATAAAACTCTAAAATTTTCATTTTGATGTGATTTATTTGCCTTTTTTGTTTACTAGATGAAGTGAGAGCGGAAACTCAAAGTTATGATTTAAGAAAAAAGTATACATCTAAATGGAATTAAACAATGCACAAATGTAGAGTTAGATAATCCCAAAGTGTGTCCATAATTTTTAGGGATTGTAAACTCCTTTTAGTTTTTATATATTATGTTTTGCAGTCATCAAAAAAAGGGGGAGGCGGGGGATTTATAACTGAGTGTTGAATCCCAATCCATAAGTCATTTCTTACAAAAATATAGCCCATTACGAATGATAAATCACTTTACATCTATCTATGATTTTTAGGTCAGGTTTTTGTAAATGGGAAAAATAAAGGCTTGTTTGACTTAGGTAAATATCCCACCGCACGTCCACTTGAAAATTTAATGAATGTTTTTTAATCTCTTTAAAAGGTTTGGATGCATAGGTCATTTGAATCTTTAACATGTTTCAAGCATACATATCCATTTTTAAAACATGTGTGAAGAAGTCCCTTTCTTATAAAATTCCAAGCTTAGGTTTGAACGAGTAGAATTTCCCAAACTTGGATAAAAAAAATTTTGTGCTCATTTGTGGTGTGTGAATAAATTTTCTTTACTTAAATTTGTTATTGTTTTAAATTTTTACTACACATAAACTCTAAAATTTTAATTTTGTCATGATCTATTTGCCTTTTTTGGTTATGGGATGAAGGAAGAGCGAAAGCACAAAGTTTTGATTTAATAAAATAAGTATACATCTTAAATGGAAATGCACTATGCACAAATGTTGAGAGAGATAATTCCAAATTGTGTCTATAATTTTTTGGGATTGAAAACTCCTTTTAGTTTTTAAATATTAGGTTTTGGAATCGTCAAGAAAAGGGAGAGGTAACTGAGTATTGACTCCCAACCCATAATTCATTTCTTACAAAAATATAGTCTGTTACACAAGATAAATCACTTTACAATCATCCATGATTTTTAGGTCAGCTTTTTGTAAACGGGCAAAATAATGGCTTTTTGGAGTCGTGTAAATATCCCACCACACGTTCACTTGAGAATTTAATGAGGATATGTTATTCTCTTTAAAAGGTTTGGATCCATAGGTCATTTTTTTCTTTAACTATGTTCAAGCATGCATATCCATTTTTAAAACATTTGTAGAAGAAATCCCTTTCTTATAAATTTCAATCTTTTAGGGTTGAACCAATGAAATTTCTGAAACTTGGATAATAAAACTTTTGTGTTCATATGTGGTGTGTGAATAAATTTGTTTTACTCAAATTTGTTATTGTTTTAAACTTTTTCCATTCATAAACTCTAAAATTTTCATTTTGTTGTGATCATTTTGCCTTTTTTGTTTACTGGATGAAGGGAGAGCGAAAACTCAAAGTTTTGATTTGAGAAAAAAGTATACATCTAAAATGGAAATGCACAATGCACAAATGCTGAGAGATATATTTCCAAAGAGTGTCTGTAATTTTTAGGGATTCTGAGCTCCTTTTAGTTTTTATATATTAGGTTTTGCAATCGTCGGGAAAAGGGGCAGGTGGGGGATTTTTAACTGAGTGTTGACTTCCAATCCATAAGTCATTTGTTACAAAAATATAGCCTGTTACGCATAATAAATCACTTTACAATCATCTATGATTGTTAGGTCAGCATTTTGTCAATAGGCAAAATAATGCCTTGTTTCACTCGGGTAAATATCCCACTGCACATTCACTTGAGAATGTAATGAGAGTTTGTTACTCTCTTTAAAAGGTTTGGAGTCATAGGTCATTTGCTTCTTTAACATTTTTGAAGCTTGCATATCCATTTTAAAAATATTTGTAGAAGAAATCCTTTTCTTATAAAATTCCAAGCTAATAGAGTTGAACTTGTGGAATTTCCCAAACTTGGAAAACAAAACGTTTGTGTTCATTTGTGGTGTTTGATTAAATTTTCTTTACTTACATTTCCTTTCGTTTTAAATTTTTTTCCTTACATAAACTCTAAATTTTTTATTTTGGTGTGATGTATTGGCCTTTTTTGTTTACGGGATGAAGGGAGAGCGAAAACTCAAAGTTTATATTTAAGAAAAAAGTATACATCTAAATGGAAATGCACAATGCACAAATGTAGAGAGAGATAATTCCAAAGTGCCTCTGTAATTTTTAGAGATTCTTAAGTCCTTTTAGTTTTTATATATTAGGTTTTGCAATCGTCGGGAGCAGAGAGGGGCGGGCGATTTTTAACAGAGTGTTGACTCCCAACCCATAAGTCATTTCTTACAAAACTATAGCCCGTTACGCATGATAAATCACTTTACTATCATCTATGATTGTTAGGTCAGCTTTTTGTGAATGGGCTAAATAATGGCTTGTTTCAGTCGGGTATATATCCCACCGCACGTTTGCTTGAGAATTTAATGAGCACATGTTATTCTCTTTAAAAGGTTTGGATCCATAGGTCATTTGAATCTTTAACTTGTTTCAAGCATGCTTATCCATTTTTAAAACATGTGTAGAAGAAATCCCGTTCTTATAAAACTTTAATCTTTTAGGGTTGATCCAATGGAATTTCCCTAACTTGGATAATAAAACTTTTGTGTTCATAAGTGGTGTGTGAATAAATTTTTTTTACTTAAATTTGTTATTGTTTTAAATTTTTTCCGCACATAAACTCTAAAATTTTCATTTTGTTGTGATCATTTTGCCTTTTTTGTTTATGGGATGAAGGGAGAGCAAAAACTCAAAGTTTTTATTTGAGAAGAAAGTATGTATCTAAAATGGAAATGCACAATGCACAAATGTTGAGAGAGATATTTCCAAAGAGTGTCTGTAATTTTTAAGGGTTCTTAGCTCCTTTTACTTTTTATATATTAGGTTTTGCAATCATAGGGAAAAGGGGGAGGTGGGGGATATTTAACTGAGTGTTGACTCCTAATCCATAAGTCATTTGTTACAAAAATATAGCCCGTTACGCATGATAAATCACTTTACAATCATCTATGATTGTTAGGTGAGCATTTTGTAAATGGGCAAAATAATGGTTTGTTTCACTCGGGTAAATATCCCACCGCACGTTCACTTGAAAATTTAATGAGTGTTTGTTATTCTCTTTTAAAGGTTTGGATCCATAGGTCATTTGGCTCTTTAGCATTTTTCAAGCATGCATATCTATTTTTAAAATATGTCTACAAGAAATCTCTTTCTTATAAAATTCCAAGCTAATAGAGTTGAACTAGTGGAATTTCCCAAACCTTGATAACTAAACTTTTATGTTCATATGTGGTGTGTGAAATTTTTTTTTTACTTACATTTGTTTTTGTTTTTAAATCTTTTTGGAACATAAACTCTAAAATTTTCATTTTGTTGTTATCATTTTGCGTTTTTTGTTTACTACAGGAAGGGAGAGCGAAAACTCAAAGTTTTGATTGGAGAAAAAAGTATACATCTAAAATGGAAATGCACAATGCACAAATGTTGAGAGAGATATTTCCAAAGAGCATCTATAATTTTTAGGTATTTAAAAATCCTTTTAGTTTTTATATTTTAGGTTTTGCAATCGTCGGGAAAAGGGGGAGGTGGGGGATTTTTAACTGATTGTTGACTCTCAATCCATAAGTCATTTGTTACAAAAATACAGCCCGTTACGCATGATAAATCACCTCACAATCATCTATGATTGGTAGGTCAGCATTTTGTAAGTGGGCAAAATAATGGCTTGTTTCACTCGGGTAAATATCCCACCGTACATTCACTTGAGAATTTAATGAGTATCTGTTATTGTCTTTAAAAGTTTTGGATCATTTGCATCTTTAACATTTTTCAAGCATGCATATCCATTTTTAAAATATTTGTAGAAGAAATCCCTTTCTTAAAAAATTCCAAGCTAATAGAGTTGAACTAGTGGAATTTCCCAAACTTGGATAACAAAATTTTTGTGTTCATTAGTGGTGGGTGATTAAATTTTCTTTACTTACATTTCCTATTGTTTTAAATTTTTTTCCTTACATAAATTCTAAAATTTTCATTTTGGTGTGATGTATTGGCCTTTTTTGTTTACGGATGAAGAGAGAGCGAAAACTCAAAGCTTATATTTAAGAAAAAAGTATACATCAAAATGGAAATGCACCATCCACAAATTTAGAGAGAGATAATTCCAAACTGTGTCTATAATTTTGTGGATTGTAAAGTCCTTTTAGTTTTCATATATTAGGTTTTGCAACGTCGGGAAACTGGGGAGACGGGAGATTTTTAATAGTGTTGACTCCCAACCCATAAGTCATTTCTTACAAAAATATCACCCGTTACACAAGATAAATCACTCCAAAATCATCTATGATTGTTAGCTCAGCTTTTTTTAAATGGGCAAAATAATGGCTTGTTTGACACTGGTAAATATCCTACCGCACATTCACTTGAGAGTTTAATGAGAATTTGTTATTCTCTTTAAAAATTTTGGATCCATAGGTCATTAGCATCTTTAACATGTTTGAAGCATGCATATCCATTTTTTAAACATGTGTAGAAGAAATCCCTTTCTTATATAATTCAAATCTATTGGGGTTGAAGTAGTGGATTTTCCCAAACTTGGATAACAAAACATTTGTGTTCGTTTGTGCTGTGTGAATAAATTTTTTTCACTTACATTTTTTATTGTTTTAAATTTTTTCCTTACATAAAATCTAAAATTTTCATTTTGTTGTGATCTATTTGCCTTTTTTGTTCACTGGATGAAGTGAGAGCAAAAACTCAAAGTTTTTATTTAAGAAAAAAGTATACATCTAAATCGATATGCACAATACACAAATGTAGAGTTAGATAATCCCAAAGTGTGTCCATAATTTTTAGGGATTGTAAACTCCTTTTAGTTTTTATATATTATGTTTTGCAGTCGTCGGGAAAAGGGGGAGCGGGGGATTTATAACTGAGTGTTGGCTCCCAATCCATAAGTCATTTGTTACAAAAATATTGCCCATTACTACTGATAAATCACTTTACAACCATCTATGATTGTTAGGTCAGGTTTTTGTAAATCGGAAAAATAAAGGCTTGTTTGACTTAGGTAAATATCCCACAACACATTCACTTGAAAATTTAATGAGTATTTTTTATTATCCTTAAAATTTTGCATCCACATGTCATTTGCATCTTTAACATGTTTCAAGCATGCATATCCATTTTTAAAACATGTGTAGAAGAAATCCCTTTCTTATAAAATTCCAAGCATAGGTTTGAACTAGTAGAATTTCCCGAACTTGGATAACAAAATTTTTGTGCTCATTTGTCGTGTGTGAATAAATTTTATTTACTTAAATTAGTTATTGTTTAAATTTTTTTGCGATCTATTTGCATTTTTTTGTTATGGGTTGAAGGAAGAGCGAAAACACAAAGTTTTGATTTAAGAAAAAAATATACATCTTAAATAGAAATGCACTATGCACAAATGTCAAGAGAGATAATTCCAAAGTGTGTCTATAATTTTTTGGGATTAAAAACTCCTTTTAGTTTTTAAATATTAGGTTTTGCAATCATCGGGAAAAGGTAGAGGTAACTGAGCCTTGACTCCCAACCCATAATTCATTTCTTACAAAAATATAGCCCGTTACGCATGATAAATCACTTTACAATCATCTATAATTGTTTGGTTAGCTTTTTTTAAATGGGCAAAATAATGGCTTGTTTGAGTCGAGTAAATATCCCACCGTATGTTAACTTGAGAATTTAATGTGAATATGTTATTCTTTTTAAAAGGTTTGGATTCATAGGTAATTTGTATCTTTAAATTTTTTCAAGCATGCATATCCCATTTTAAAACATGTGTAGAAGAAATCCCTTTCTTATAAAATTTCAATCTTTTAGGGTTGAACCAGTGGAATTTCCCAAACTTGGATAACAAAACTTTTGTGTTCATATGTGATGTGTGAATAAATTTATTTTACTTACATTTGTTATTGTTTTAATTTTTTTTGTACACAAACTCAAAAATTTTCATTTTGTTGTGATCATTTGCCTTTTTTGTTTTCGGGATGAAGGGAGAACGAAAACTCAAAGTTTTGATTTGAGAAAAAATTTTATATCTAAAATGGAAATGCACAATGCACAAATGTTAAGAGAGATATTTCCAAAGAGTGTCTGTAATTTTTAGGGATTGTAAACTCTTTTTAGTTTTTATATATTAGGTTTTTCACTCGTCGGGAAAAGGGGGAGATGGGGGATTTTTAACCGAGTGTTGACTCCCAATCCATAAGTCATTTGTTACAAAAATATAGCCCTTTATGCATGATAAATAACTTTACAATCATCTATGATTGTTAGTTCAACATTTTGTATATGGGTAAAATAATGGCTTGTTTCACTCGGGTAAATATCCCACCGCAAGTTCACTTGAGAATTTAATGAGCGTTTGTTATTCTCTTTAAAAGGTTTGGATCCATAAGTCATTTGCATCGTTAACATTTTTCAATCATGCATATCTATTTTTAAAATATGTGTAGAAGAAATCCCTTTCTTATAAAATTCCAAGCTAATAGAGTTGAAATAGTGGAATTTCCCAAACTTGGATAAAAAAACTTTTGTGTTCATTTGTGGTGTGTGATTAAATTTTCTTCATTCCATTTCCTATTGTTTTAAATTTTTTTGCATACATAAATTCTAAAATTTTCATTTTGGTGTTATGTATTGGCCTTTTTTGTTTACGGGATGAAGGGAGAGCGAAAGCACAAAGTTTATATTTAAGAAAAAAGTATACATCTAAATGGAAATGTACAATGCACAAATGTATAGAGACCTTATTCCAAAGTGTGACTGTAATTTTTAGGAATTGTAAACTCCTTTTAGTTTTTATATATTAGGTTTTGCAATCATTGGAAAACGGGGGAGGTGGGAGATTTATAACTGAGTGTTGACTCCCAACCCATAAGTCATTTCTTACAAAAATATAGCCCATTACGCATGATAAATCACTTTACAATCATCTATGATTGTTACGTTAGTTTTTTGTAAATGGGCAAAATAATGGCTGGTTTGACACTGGTAAATGTCCTACCGCACATTCACTTGAGAGTTTAATGAGATTTTGTTATTCTCTTTAAAGGTTTGGATCCATAGGTCATTTGCATCTTTGACATGTTTCAAGCACGCATATCCATTTTTAAAACTTGTGTAGAAGAAATCCCTATCTTATAAAACTCAAATCTATTAGGGTTGAACTAGTGGAATTTCCCAAACTTAGATACCAAAACTTTTGTGTTCGTTTGTGTTGTGTGAATAAATTTTCTTTACTTGCATTTTTTTTGTTCAAAATTTTTTCCATACTTAAACTCTTAAATTTACATTTTGTTGTGATCTATTTGCCTTTTTTGTTACGGGAAGAAGGGAGAGTGAAAACTCAAAGGTTTGATTTAAGAAAAAAGTATACATCAAAAATGGAATTGCACATTGCTCAAATGTAGAGAGAGATAATTCAAAAGAGTGTCTGTACCTTTTAGGGATTGTAAACTCTTTTTAGTTGTTATATATTAGGTTTTGCAATCATCGGGAAGAGGGGAACGTGGGGGATTTATAACTGAGTGTTGACTCCCAATCCATAGGTCGTTTCTTAAAAAAATATAGCCCGTTACGAATGATAAATCAATTTACATCCATCTATGATTGTTAGGTTCGGTTTTTGTAAATGGGAAAAATAAAAGCTTGTTTGACTCAGGTAAATAACCCACAACACGTTCACTTGAAAATTTAATGAGCATTTTTTATTCTATTTAAAAGGTTTGGATCAATAGGTCATTTGCCTCTTTAATAAGTTTCAGGCCTGCATATCCATATTTAAAACATGTGTAGAAGAAATCCCTTTCTTATAAAATTCGAAGCTTAGGGTTGAACTTGTGGAATTTCCCAAACTTCGATAACAAAAATTATGTGCTCAATTGTGGTGTGTAAATAAATTTTCTTTACTTAAATTTGTTATTGTTTTAAAAATTTTCCATACAAAAACTCTAAAATTTTAATTTTGTCATGATCAATTTGCCTTTTTTGGTTATGGGATGAAGGAAGAGCGAAAACAAAAAGTTTTGATTTAAGAAAAAAGTGTACATCTAAAATGGAAATGCACAATGCACAAATATTGAGAGAAATAATTCAAAAAGTGTGTCTATAATTTTTTAGGAATGTAAACTCCTTTTAGTTTTTATATATTAGGTTTTGAAATTGTAGGGAAAAGGGAGAGGCAGACGATTTTTAACTGAGTGTTGACTCCCAACCCATAAGTCACTTATTAAAAAAATATAGCACATTACGTATGATAAATCAGTTTACAATCATCTGGGATTGTTAGGTTAGCTTTTTGTAAATGGGCTAAATAATGGCTTGTTTGAGTCGGGTAAATATCCCACCACAAGTTCACTTGAGAATTTAATGAGAATATGTTATTCTCTTTAAAAGGTTTGGATCTATAGGTCATTTGTATCTTTAACATGTTTCAAGCATGCATATCCATTTTTAAAACATGTTTAGAAGAAATCCCTTTCTTATAAAATTTCAATCTTTTAGAGTTGAACCAGTGGAATTTCCCAAACTTGGATAACAAAACTTTTCTGTTCATATGTGGTGTGTGAATAAATTTTCTTCGCATACATTTTTTTTTTCCATATATAAACTCTAAAATTTTCATTTTGTTGTGACCTTTTTGCATTTTTTTTGTTTACTGGATGAAAGGGAGAGTGAAAACTCAAAGTTTTTATTTAAGAAAAAAATATACATCTAAAATGTAAATGCAAAATGTAAAAATTTAGAGAGAGATAATTCCAAAGAGTGTCTATAATTTTTAGGTATTGTGAACTCCTTTTAGTTTTTATATATTAGGTTTTGCAATCGTGGGGAAAGGGGGAGGCCGGGGATTTTTAACTGAGCATTGACTCCCAATCCATAAGTCATTTGTTGTAAAAATATAACCCGTTACGTACAATAAACCACTTTACAATCATCAATGATTGTTAGGTCAAGTTTTTGTAAATGGGCAAAATAATTACTTGTTTGACTCGGGTAAATCTCCTACCGCACGTTCACTTGAGAATTTAATGAACGTTTGTTTTTCTCTTTAAAAGGTTTGGATCCATAGGTCATTTGCATCTTTAACATGTTTCAAGTGTGCATATCCATTTTTAAAACATGTGTAGAAGAAATCCCTTTCTTATAAAACTCCAAGCTTTAACGGTTGAACTAGTGGAATTTCCCAAACTTAGATTACAAAAATTTTTCGCTCATTTTTATGGTGTGTTTAATTTTTATTTACTTAAATTTCTAATTGTTTTAAACTTTTTCCATTCATAAACTCAAAAAATTTCTTTTTATGGTGATCTATTTTCCTTTCTTGTTTACGCAATGAATGGAGAGCGAAAACTGAATGTTTTGATTTAAGAAAAAAGAATACATATAAAATGGAAATCCAAAATGCACAAAATTTGGAGAGAGATAATTCCGAAGAGTGTCTGTAATTTTTAGGGATTTTAAAATCCTTTTATTTTTTATATAGTAGGTTTTCAATCGTCGAGAAAAGGAGGTCCGAGGGATTTGTAATTATGTGTTGACTCCAAATCCATAAGTCATTTCTTACAAAAATATAGCCCGTTACGCATGATAAATCACTTGACAATCATCAATGATATTTTGGTCAGCTTTTTGCAAATGGGAAAAATAAAGGCATGTTTGACTCGGATAAATTTCCCACTGCACGTTCACTTGAGAATTTAATGAGAGTTTTTTACTCTCTTTAAAAGGTTTGGATCCATATGTCATTTCCATCTTTAACATGTTTCAAGCATGCTTATCCATTTTTAAAACATGTGTAGAAGAAATCCATTTCTTATAAAATTCCAAGTTGTTAGGGTTGAACTAGTTGAATTGCCCAAACTTGGATAAAAAAACTTTTGATTTCATTTATGGTGTGTGAATAAACTTTCTTTACAAACATTTGTTATTGTTTTGAAATTTTTCCACACTAAAACTCTAAAATTTTCATTTTATTGTGATCTATTTGCCTTTTATGTTTACAGGATGAGGGGAGTGCAAAAACTCAAAGTTTTGATTTAAGAAAAAAGGATATATCTATAATTGAAATGCACAATGTACAAATGTAGAGAGAGAGATAATTCCAAAGCGTGTATGTAATTTTTAGAGATTTTCAACTCTTTTTAGTTTTTATATTTTAGGTTTTGCAATCGTTGGGAAAAGGGGGAGGCGGGGAGATTTTAACTGAGTGTTGACTTCCAATCCATAAGTCATTTATTAAAAAAAAATAGTTCGTTACCCATGATAAATCACTTTACAATCATCTATGATTGTTAGGTCAGCTTTTTGTAAATGGGCAAAATAATGGCTTGTTTGACACAGGTAAATACCCTATAGCACATTCACTTGAGAATTTAATGAGGGTTTTTTATTCTCTTTAAAAGTTTTGGATCCATAGGTCATTTGCATCTTTAACATGTTTCAAGCATGCATATCCATTTTCAAAACATGTGTAGAAGACATGCCTTTCTTATAAAATTCAAAGCTATAAGGGTTGAACTAGTGGAATTTCCCAAACTTGGATTACAAAACTTTTATGTTCGTTTGTGGTGTGTGAATAAATTTTCTTCACTTAAATTTGTTATTGCTTTAATTTTTTTCCATTCAAAAACTCTAAAATTTTCATTTTGTTGTTATCATTTTACCTTTTTTTTTACGGGATGAAGGGAGAGCGAAAACTCAAAGTTTTGATTTGAGAAAAAAGTATACATCTAAAATGGAAATGCAAAATGCACAAATGTTGAGAGAGATATTTCAAAAAAGTGTCTATAATTTTTAGGGATTGTAAACTCCTTTTAGTTTTTATATATAAGGTTTTGCAATCGTCGGGTAAAGGGGGAGGTGGGTGATTTTTAACTGAGTGTTGACTCCCAATCAATAAGTCATTTGTTACAAAAATATTGCTCGTTATGCATGATAAATCGCTTTACAATCATCTATGAATTTTAGGTCAGCACTTTTTAAATGGGCAAAATAATGGCTTTTTTCACTTTGGTAAATATCCCAGCGCAAGTTCACTTTAGAATTTAATGAGCGTTTGTTATTCTCTTTATAAGTTTTGGATCCATAGGTCATTTGAATTTTTAACATTTTTCAAGCATGCATATCAATTTTTAAAATATTTGTAGAAGAAATCCCTTTCTTATAAAATTCCAAGCTAATAGAGTTGAACTAGTCAAATTTCCCAAACTTGGACAACAAAACTTTTGTGTTCATTTGTGGTGTGTGATTAAATTTTCTTTACTTACATTTCCTATTGTGTTAAATTTTTTCCATACATAAACTCTAAAATATTCATTTTGGTGTGATGTATTAGCTTTTTTGATTACGGGATGAAGGGAGAGCGAAAACTCAAATTTTATATTTAAGAAAAAAGTATACATCTAAATGGAAATGCACAATGCACAAATGTAGAGAGATATAATTCCAAAGTGTGTCTCTCATTTTTAGGGATTGTAAACTCTATTTAGTTTTTATATATTATGTTTTGTAATCGTCGGGAGAAGGGACAGGCGGGCGATTTTTAACTTAGTGTTGACTCCCAACCCATAAGTCATTTCTTACAGAAATATAGCCCGTTATGCATGATAAATCACTGTACAATCATCTATGATTATTAGGTTAGCTTTTTGTAAATGGGAAAAATAATGGCTTGTTTCGGTCGGGTAAATATCCCACCGCATGTTCACTTGAGAATTTAATGAGCATATGTTATTCTCTTTAAAAGGTTTGGATCCATAAGTAATTTTTATCTTTAACTTCTTTCAAGCATGCATATCCATTTTTAAACATGTGTAGAATAAATCCCTTTCTTATAAAATTTCAATCTTTTAGGGTTGAACCAGTCAAATTTCCCAAACTTAGATAACAAAACTTTAGTGTTCATATGTGGTGTGTGAATAAATTTATTTTACTTACATTTGTTATTGTTTTAAATTTTTTCCATACATAAACTCAAAAAATTTCATTTTGTTGGGATAATTTTACCTTTTTTGTTTTTGGGATGAAGGGAGAGCGAAAACTCAAAGTTTTGATTTGAAAAACAAGTATACATCTAAAATGGAAATGCACAATTCACAAATGTTGAGAGAGATTTTTCCAAAGAGTGTCTGTAAATTTTAGGGATTTTAAACTCTTTTTATTTTTTAAAAATTAGGTTTTGCAATCATCGCGAAAAGGGGGAGGTGGGGGATTTTGAACTGAATCTTGACTCCCAATCCATAAGTCATTTGTTACAAAAATATAGCCCGTTATGCATGATAAATAACTTTACAATCATCTATGATTGTTAGGTCAGCATTTTTTATATGGGCCAAATAATGGCTTGTTTCACTCGTGTAAATATCCCACCGAATGTTAACTTGAGAATTTAATGAGCGTTTTTTATTCTCTTTAAAAGGTTTGGATCCATAAGTCATTTTGCATCTTAAATTTTTTTAAGCATGCATCTCCATTTTTAAAATAAGTGTAGAAGAAATCCCTTTGTTATAAAATTCCAAGCTAATAGAGTTGAACTAGTGGAATTTCCAAAACTTGGATGACAAAACTTTTGTGTTCATTTGTGGTGTTTGATTAAATTTTCTTTACTTACATTTCCTATTTTTTTAAAAAAATTTCTATACATAAATTTAAAATTTTCATTTTTGTGTGATGTATTGGCCTTTTTTTTTACGGGATGAAGGGAGAGCGAAACTCAAAGTTTATATTTAAGAAAAAAGTATACATCTAAAAGGAAATGCAAAATGCACAAATGTAAAGAGAGAAAATTCCAAAGTTTTTCAGTAATTTTTAGGGATTGTAAACTCCTCTTAAGTTTTTATATGTTAGGTTTTGCAATCGTCGGGAAACGGGGCAGACGTGAGATTTTTAATTGAGTGTTGACTCCCAACCCAAAAGTCATTTCTTACTAAAATATAGCCCTGTACGCATGATAAATTAGTTTAAAATCATCTATGATTGTTAGGTCAGCTTTTTATAAATGGGCAAAATAATGGCTTGTTTGACCCTGGTAAATATCCTCTCGAACATTCACTTGAGAGTTTAATGAGCGTTTGTGATTCTCTTTAAAAGGTTTGGATGCATAGGCCATTTGCATCTTTGACATGTTTCAAGCATGCATATCCATTTTTAAAACATGTGTAGAAGAAATCCCTTTCTTATAAAATTCAAAGCTATTTGGGTTGAACTAGTGGAATTGCCCAAATTTGCATATCAATACTTTTGTGCTTATTTGCTGTGTGTTAATAAATTTTCTTTACTTTCATTTCTTTTAGTTTTAAATTTTTCCATACATAAACTCTAAAATTTACGTTTTGTTGTGATCTATTTGCCTTTTTTGTTACGGGATGAAGGGAGAGTGAAAACTCAAAGTTTTGATTTAAGAAAAAAGTATACATCAAAAATGGAATTGCACAATGCTCAAATGTAGAGGGAGATAATTCCAAAGAGTGTCTGTAATTTTTAGGGATTGTAAACTGCTTTCAATTTTTATATAATAGGTTTTACAATCGTCGGGAAATGGGGGTGGGGGGCGCCGATTTATAACTAAGTGTTGACTCCCAATCCATAAGTCATTTCTTACAAAAAATATAGCCCGTTACGAATGATAAATCACTTTACATCCATCTATGATTGTTAGGCAAGGTTTTTGTAAATGGGAAAAATATAGGCTTGTTTGACTCAGGTAAATAACCCATCACACGTTCACTTGAAAATTTAATGAGCGTTATTTATTCTCTTTAACATGTTTCAAGCATGGATATCCATTTTTAAAACACCTGTAGAAGAAATCTCTTTCTTATAAAATTCCAAGCTTAGGGTTGAACTTGTTGAATTTCCCAAACTAGGATAACAAAACTTTTGTGCTCATTTGTTGTGAGTGAATAAAGTTTGTTTACTTAAATTTGTTATTTTTCTCAAATTTTCCACACATAAACTCTAAAATTTTAATTTTGTCGTGATCTATTTGCCTTTTTTGGTTATGGGATGAAGGTAGAGCGAAAACACAAAGTTTTGATTTAAGAAAAAAGTATACATTAAAAATAGAAATTCATAATGCACAAATGTCGAGAGAGATAATTCAAAAGAGTGTTTATAATTTTTTAGGATTGTAAACTCCTTTTGGTTTTTATATATTAGGTTTTTCAATCGTAGGAAAAGGGAGAGGCGGACGATTTTTAACTGAGTGTTGACTGCCAACCCATAAGTCATTTCTTGCAAAAATATTGCCCGTTACGCATGATAAATCACTTTACAATCATCTATGAATTTTAGGTCAGCATTTTGTATATGGGCAAAATAATGGTTTTTTACACTCAGATAAATATCCCAGGGCACGTTCACTTTAGAATTTAATGACCGTTTGTTATTCTCTCTAAAAGTTTTGGATCCATAGGTCGTTTGCATTTTTGACATTTTTCAAACATGCATATTCATTTTTAAAATATTTGTAGAAGAAATCCCTTTCTTATAAAATTCCAAGCTAATAGAGTTGAACTAGTGGAATTTCCAAAACTTGGATAACAAAACTTTTGTGTTCATTTGTGGTGCATGATTAAAATTTCTTTACTTAAATTTCCTATTGTTTTAAATTTTTTTCCATACATAAACTCTAAAATATTCATTTTGGTGTCATGTATTGGCCCTTTTTGTTTACAGGATGAAGGGAGAGCGAAAACTCAAAGTTTATATTTAAGAAAAAAGTATACATCTAAATGGAAATGCACAATACACATATGTAGAGAGATATAATTCATTAGTGTGTCTGTAATTTTTAGGGATTGTAAACTCCATTTAGTTTTTATATATTATGTTTTGCAATCGTCAGGAGAAGGGAGCGGCAGGCAATTTTTAACTGAGTGTTGACTCGCAACCCATAAGTCATTTCTTACAGAAATATAGCCCGTTACGCATGATAAATCACTTTACAATCATCTATGATTGTTAGGTCATTTTTTTAAATGGGTAACATAATGGCTTGTTTCAGTCGGGTAAATATCCCACCGCACGTTCACTTGAGAATTTAATGAGCATATGTTATTCTCTTTAAAAGGTTTGTATCCATAGGTAATTTGTATCTTTAACTTGTTTCAAGCATGCATATCCATTTTTAAAACATGTGTAGAAGAAATCCCTTTCTTATAAAATTTCAATCTTTTAGGGTTGAATCAGTGGAATTTCCCAAACTTGGATAACAAAACTTTAATGTTCATATGTGGTGTGAATAAATTTATTTTACTTACATTTTTTATTGTTTTAAATTTTTTCCATACATAAACTCAAAAATTTTCATTTTGTTGTGATAATTTTGCCCTTTTTGTTTACGGGATGAAGGGAGAGCGAAAACTCAAAGTTCTGATTTGAAAAAAAAGTATACATCTAAAATGGATATGCACAATGCACAAATGTTGAAAGAAATATTTCCAAAGTGTTTCTCTGATTTTTAGGGATTTTAACCTCTTTTTATTTTTTATATATTAGGTTTTGCAATCGTCAGGAAAAGGGTGAGGTGCGGGATTTTTAACTAAATGTTGACTCCCAATCCATAAGTCATTTGTTACAAAAATATAGCCCGTTATGCATGATATTAGCTTTAGAATCATCTGTGATTGTTAGGTCAACATTTTGTATATGGGACAAATAATGGCTTGTTTCACTCGGGTAAATATCCCACCACACGTTCACTTGAGAATTTAATGTGCGTTTGTTATTCTCTTTAAAAGGTTTGGATCCATAAGTCATTTGCATCTGTAACATTTTTCAAGCATGCATCTCTATCTTTAAAATAAGTGTAGAAGAAATCCCTTTCTTATAAAATTCCATGCTAATAGAGTTGAACTAGTAGAATTTCCCAAACTTGGATGACAAAACTTTTGTGTTCATTTGTGGTGTGTGATTAAATTTTCTTTACTTACATTTCATTTTTTTTAAAATTTTTTTCCATACATAAACTCTAAAATTTTCATTTTGGGGTGATGTGTTGGCCTTGTTTTTTTACGGGATGAAGGGAGAGTGAAAATCAAAGTTTATATTTAAGAAAAAAGTATACCTCTAAATGGAAATGCACAATGCAAAAATGTAGAGAGAGATAATTCCAAAGTGTGTTTGTAATTTTTAGGGATTGTAAACTCCTTTTAATTTTTATATATTAGGTTTTGCAATCATCGGGAAACGGGGGATACGAGAGATTTTTAACTGAGTGTTGACTCCCAACCCATAAGTCATTTCATACTAAAATATAGCCCGTTACACATGATAAATCGCTTTAAAATCATCTATGATTGTTAGGTCTGCTTTTTTTAAATGGGCAAAATAATGGCTTGTTTGAGACTGGTAAATATCCTACTGCACATTCACTTGAGAGTTTAATTAGCATTTTTTATTCTCTTTAAAATTTTTGGTTCCATAGGTCAATTACATCTTTGACATGTTTCAAGCATGCATATCCATTTTTAAAACATGTGTAGAAGAAATCCATTTCTTATAAAATTCAAAGCTATTAGGATTGAACTAGTGGAATTTCCCAAACTTGGATATCAAAACTTTTGTGTTCGTTTGTGGCGTGTGAATAAATTTTTTTTACTTACATTTCTTTTATTTTTAAATTTTTTCCATACATAAACTCTAAAATTTACATTTTGTTGTGATCTATTTGCCTTTTTAATTACGGGATGAAGAGAGAATGAAAAACTCAAAGTTTTGATTTGAAAAAAAAATATACATAAAAAATGGAATTGCACAAATCTCAAATGTAGTGAGAGATAATTCCAAAGAGTGTCTGTAATTTTTAGGGATTGTAAACACCTTTTAGTTTTTATATTTTAGGTTTTGCAATCGTCAGGAAATGGGGGGGGGGGGGGGGGGGGGGGGGGGGGGATTTATAACTGAGTGTTGACTCCCAATCCATAAGTCATTTCTTACAAAAATATAGCCCGTTAAGAATGATAAATCTCTTTACATCCATCTATGATTGTTAGGCAAGGTTTTTGTAAATGGAAAAAATAAAGGCTTGTTTGACTCAGGTAAATAACCCACCACACGTTCACTTGAAATTTTAATGAGCATTTTTTATTCTCTTTGAATGGTTTGGATCAATAGGTCATTTGCCTCTTAAACATATTTCAAGGATGCATATCCATTTTTAAAACATGTGTAGAAGATATCCCTTTCTTATAAAATTCCAAGCTTAGGGTTGAACTTGTGGAATTTCCCAAACTTGGATAACAAAAATTTTGTGCTCATTTGTGGTGAGTGAATAAATTTTCTTTACTTAAATTTGTTATTTTTCTAAAATTTTCCATACATAAACTCTAAAATTTTAATTTTGTCGTGATCTATTTGCCTTTTTTTGCTATGGGATGAAGGTAGATCGAAAACACAAGTTTTGATTTAAGAAAAAAGTATACATCTAAAATGGAAATTCACAATGCAAAAATGTCGAGAGAGATAATTCCAAAGAGTGTCTGTAATTTTTTAGGATTGTAAACTCCTTTTAGTTTTTATATATTAGGTTTTCCAATCGTTGGGAAAAGGGAGAGGCGGACGATTTTTAATAGAGTGTTGACTACCAACCCATAAGTCATTTCTTACAAAAATATAGCCTGTTAAGCATGATAAATCAGTTTATAATCATCTACGACTCTAAAATTTTCATTTTTTTATGAACTTTTTGCCTTTTTTGTTTACTGGATGATGGGAGAGTGAAAACTCAAAGTTTTAATTTAAGAAAAAAGTATACATCCAAAATGGAATTGCACAATGCTCAAATGTAGAGAGTGATAATTCCAAAGAGTGTCTATAAGTTTTAGGGATTATGAACTCCTTTTAATTTTTATATATTAGGTTTTGCAATCGTCGGAAAAGGGGGAGGCTAGGGATTTTTAATTGAGTGTTGACTCCCAATCCATAAGTCATTTCTTAGAAAAATATAGCCCGTTATGTACGATAAACCACTTTACAATCAACAATGATTGTTAGGTCAGCTTTTTGTAAATGAGCAAAATAATTGCTTCTTTGACTCGAGTAAATATCCCACCGCACGTTTACTTGAGAATTTAATGAACGTTTGTTATTCTCTTTAAATGGTTTGGATCGATAGGCCATTTGCATCTTTAACATGTTTCAAGCATGTGTATCCATTTTTAAAACATGTGTGGAAGAAATCCCTTTCTTATAAAATTCCAAGATATTAGGGTTGAACTGGTGGAATTTTGCAAACTTGGATTACAAAACTTTTTCGTTCATTTATGGGGTGTGTTTAATTTTTCTTTACTTAAATTTTTTATTGTTTTAAATTTATTCCATACGTAAACTCAAAAATTTTCTTTTTGTGGTGATCTATTTTCCTTTCTTGTTTACGCGATGAAGGGAGAGCGAAAACTGAAAGTTTTGATTTAAGAAAAATTATACATATAAAATGGAAATCCAAAATACACAAAATTTAGAACGAGATAATTCCAAAGAGTTTCTGTAATTTTTAAGGATTGTAAACTCCTATTATTTTTTATATAGTAGGTTTTGTAATGTTCGGGAAAAGGGGGTCCGAGGGATTTTAACTATGTGTTGACTCAAAATCCATAAGTCATTTCTTATAAAAAAATATAGTTTGTTACGCATGATAAATCACTTGACAATCATCAATGATTGTTAGATCAGCTTTTTTTGTAAATGGGCAAAATAAAGGCATGTTTGACTCGGGTAATTTCCCACCGCACGTTCACTTGAGAAATTAATGAGCGTTTCTTATTCTATTTAATAGGTTTGGATCCATAGGTCATTTCCATCTTTAACATGTTTCAAGCATGCTTATCCATTTTTAAAACATGTGTAGAAGAAATCCCTTTCTTATAAAATTCCAAGTTGTTAGGGTTGAACTAATCGAATTGCCCAAACTTCGATAAAAAAACTTTTGAATTCATTTATCGTGTGTGAATAAATTTTATTTACATACATTTGTTATTGTATTGAAATTTTCCCACACTGAAAGTCTAAAATTTTTATTTTGTTGTGATCTATTTGCCTTTTTTGTTTACAGGATGAGGGGAGAGCGAAAACTCAAAGTTTTGATTTAAGAAAAAAGTATATATCTAAAATTGAAATGCACAATGCACAAATGTAGAGAGAGATAATTCCAAAGTTTGTTTGCAATTTTTAGGGATTTAAAACTCCTTTTAGTTTTTATATTTTAGGTTTTGCAATTGTCGGGAAAAGGGGGAGGCAAGGAATTTTTAACTGAGTGTTGACTCCCAATCCATAAGTCATTTCTTACAAAAATGTAGTCTGTTACCCATGATAAATCACTTTCCAATCATCTATGATTGTTAGGTCAGCTTTTTGTAAATGGGCAAAATAATGGCTTGTTTGACACAGGTAAATATCATATTGCACGTTCACTTGAGAATTTAATTAGCGTTTTTTATTTTCTTTAAAAGGTTTGGATCCATAGATCATTTGCATCTTTATCATGTTTCAAGCATGCATATCCATTTTCAAAACTTGTGTAGAAGAAATGCCTTTCTTATAAAATTCAAAGCTATTAGGGTTGAACCAGTGGAATTTACCAAACTTGGATAACAAAAATTTTGTGTTCGTTTGTGGTGTGTGAATAAATTTTCTTCACTTACATTTGTTATTATTTAAAAATTTTTCTATATAGAAACTCTAAAATTTTCATTTTGTTGTTTTTGTTTACTGGATGAAGTGAGAGCGAAAACTCAAAGTTTTGATTTAAGAAAAAAGTATAAATCTAAATGGAAATGCACAATGCACAAATGTAGAGTTAGATAATCCAAAAGTGTGTTCGTAATTTTTAGGGATTCTTAACTCTTTTTCAGTTTTTGTATATTAGGTTTTGCAATTATCGGAAAAAGGGGGAGGCGGGGATTTATAACTGAGTGTTGATTCCCAATCCATAAGTCATTTCTTACTAAAATTTATCCCGTTATGGATGATAAATCACTTTACATCCATCTATGATTGTTAAGTCAAGTTTCATTAAATGGGAAAAATAACGGTTTGTTTGACTCCGGTAAATATCCCACCTCACGTTCACTTGAAAATTTAATGAGCGTTTTTTATTCTCTTTAAAAGGTTTGGATCCAAAGGTCATTTGCATCTTTAACATGTTTTAAGCATAGAAGAAATCCCTTTCTTGTAAAATTCCAAGCTTAGGGTTGAACTAGTGGAATTTCCCAAACTTGGATAACAAAAATTATGTGCTCATTTGTGTTGTGTGAATAAATTTTCTTTACTTAAATTTGTTATAGTTTTGTAATTTTTTCCATACATAAACTCTAAAATTTTTACTTTGTCGTGATCTATTTGCCTTTTTTTTGTTATGGGATGAAGGAAGAGCGAAAACACAGTTTTTATTGAAGAAAAGGTATACATCTTAAATGGAAATGCAGAATACACAAATGTCATGAGAGATAATTCGAAAGTGTGACTATAATTTTTTAGGATCGTAAACTCCTTTTAGTCCTTATATATTAGGTTTTGGAATCGTCGGGAAAAGGGAGAGGCGAACGATTTTTAACTGAGTGTTGACTCCCAATCCACAAGAAAATTCTTACAAAATTATTGCCTATTACGTATGATAAATAACTTTACAATCATCTATGATTTTTAGGTCAGCTTTTTGTAAATGGGCAAAATAATGGCTTGTTTGAGTCGGGTAAATATCCCACCACACGTTCACTTGAGAATTTAATGAGCATATGTTATTCTCTTTAAAAGGTTTGGATCCATAGGTCATTTATATCTTTAACATGTTTCAAGCATGCATATCCATTTTTAAAACATGTGTAGAAGAAATCCCTTTCTTTAAAATGTCAATCTTTTAGGGTTGTAGCAGTGGAATTTCCCAAACTTGGATAACAAAACTTTTCTCTTCATATGTGGTGTGTGAATAAATTTTCTTCACTTACATTTGTTTTTGTTTTAAATGTTTTCCATACATAAACTCTAAAATTTTCATTTTGTTGTGATCTATTTGCCTTTTTTGATTACTGAATGAAGGGAGAGCAAAAACTCAAAGTTTTTATTTAAGAAAGAAGTATACATGTAAAATGGAAATGCACAATGCACAAATGTAGAGGGTGATAATTCCAAAGAGTGACTGTAATGTTTAGGGGTTGTTAACTCCTTTTAGTTTTTATATATTGGGTTTTGCAATCGTCAAGAAAAGGGGGAGGCCGGGGATTTTTAACTGAGTGACGACTCCCAATCCATTGGTCATTTCTTAGAAAAATATAGCCCATTACGTACGATAAACCAATTTACAATCATCAATGATTGTTAGGTCAACTTTTTGAAAATGAGCAAAATAATTGTTTGTTTGACTCAGGTGAATATGCCCCCGCACGTTCACTTGAGAAATTTAATGAACGTTTGTTATTCTCTTTAAAAGGTTTGGATTCAGAGATCATTTGCAACTTTAACATGTTTCAAGCATGTGTATGCATTTTCAAAACATGTGTAGAAGAAATTCCTTTCTTATAAAATTCCAATCTATTAGGGTTGAGCTAGTGGAATTTCCAAAACTTGGATAAGAAAACTTTTTAGTTCGTTTATGGGGTGTGTTTAATTTTTTTTTTACTTACATTTATTATTGGTTTAAATTTAAACCATACAAAAACTCTAAAATTTTCATTTTTTGTGATCTATTTGGCTTTTTTGTTTATGGGATGAAGGGAGAGCGAAAACTCAAAGTTTTGATTTCAGAAAAAAGTATAGATCTAAAATGGAAATGAACAATGCACAAATGTAGAGAGAGATAATTCCAAAGTTTGTCTATAATTTTAAGGTATAGTAAACTCCTTTTAGTTTTTATATATTAAGTTTTGCAATCGTTGGGAAAAGGGGGAGGCGGGGGATTATTAACTGAGTGTTGATTTCCATTCCAGAAGACATTTCTTACAAAAATATAGCCCGTTATGCATGATAAATCACTTTACAACATCTATGATTGTCAGGTCAGCTTTTGTAAATGGGCAAAATAATGGCTTGTTTGACTCAGGTAAATATCCCACTGTACGTTCACATGTATATTTAGTGAGCGTTTGTTATTCACTTGAAAAGGATTGGATCCATAGGTCATTTGAATTTTAAACATGTTTCAAGCACGCATATCCATTTTTAAAATATTTGTAGAACAAATCCCATTTTTATAAAATTCATAGCTATTAGGGTTGAACTAGTGGAATTTCCAACTTTGGATAAAACAACTTTTGGGTTCTTTTGTGGTGTGTAAATAAATTTTCTTTGCTTACATTTGTTATTGTTTTAAATTGTTTCTATTCATACTCAAAAATTTTCATTTTGCTGTGATCTTTTTGCCCTTTTTTTTAACGGGATGAAGGGAGAACAACTCAAAGTTTTGATCCTAGAAAAAAGTATACGTCTAAAATGGAAATACCCATTGCACAAATGTAGAGTGAGATAATCCCAAAGTGTTTCCGTAATTTTTAGGAATTATAAACTCATTTTAGTTTATATATATTAGGTTTTGCAATCGTTGGGATAAGGGGGAGGCGGGGGATTTTTAACTGAGTGTTGCCTCCCAATCCATGAGTTATTTCTTACAAAAATATAGCCCGTTACACATGATATACTACTTCACAATCATCTATGATTTTTAGGTCAGGATTTTGTAAATGGGAAATATAATGGCTTGTTTGACTCGGGTAAATATCCCACCGCACGTTCACTTGAGAATTTAATGAGCGTTTGTTATTCTCTTTAAAAGGTTTGGATCCATAGGTAATTTGCATCATTAAAGTGTTTCAAGCATGCATATCCATTTTTAAAACAAGTGTAGAAGAAATCCCTTTCTTATAAAATTCCATGCCATTAGGGTTGAACTAGTGGAATTTCCCAAACTTGGATAACAAAACTTTTAATTTCATTTGTGGGGGTGATTAATTTTTCTTTACTTACATTTTTAATTGTTTTAAATTTTTTCCATATATAAACTCTAAAATTTTCATTTGTTGTGATCTATTTGCCTTTTTTTTTTTTTTTTTTGCAGGATGAAGGGAGAGCGAAATATCAATGTTTTGATTTTAGAGAAAAGTATACATATAAAATGGAAATGCACAATGCATAAAATGTAGAGAGAGATAATTCCAAAGAGTCTCTGTAATTTTTAGGGATTGTAAACCTGTTTTTAGTTTTTATATAGTTGGTTTTACAATCATCGGGAAAAGGGGGTGCGGGGGATTTTTAATTGAGGGTTGATACTCAATCCATAAGTCATTTCTTACAAAAATATAGCCCGTTATACATGATAAATCATTTTACAATCATCAATGATTTTTAGGTCTGCTTTTTGTAAATGGCAAAATAAAGGGTTGTTTGACTCGGGTAAATTTCCCACTACACGTTCACTTGTGAATTTAATGAGTATTTTTTATTCTCTTTAAAAGGTTTGGATCCATAGCTCATTTGCATATTTAACATGTCTCAAGCATGCTTATCCATTTTTAAAACATGTGTAGAAGAAATCCCTTTCTTATAAAATTCGAAGCTATTAGTGTTGAACTAGTGGAATTTATGTTAATTTGTGGTGTGTGAATAAATTTTATTTTCTTACATTTTTTATTTTGTTAAATTTTTTCCATACATTAACTCTAAATTTTCATTTTGTTGTGTTCTATTTGTGTTTTTTTTTCACAGGATGAAGGGAGAACGAAAACTCAAAGTCTTGATTTAAGAAAAAAGTATACATCTAAAATTGAAATGCACAATGCACAAATGTAAAGAGAGAAAATTCCAAAGTGTGTATCTAATTTTTAGGGTTTGTAAACTCCTTTTAGTTTTTATATATTAGGCTATGCCATCGTCAGGAAAAGGGGGAGGCGATGGATTTTTAATTGAGTGTTGACTCTCAATCCATAAGTCATTTCTAATAAAATATAGCCCGTTACGCATGATAATTCACTTTACAATCTTCTATGATTGTTAGGTCTGCTTTTTGTAAACGGCCAAAATAATGGGTTATTTGACTCAGGTAAATATCCTACCACATGTTCACTTCAGAATTTAATGAGAGTTTGTTATTCTCTTTAAAAGGTTTGGATCCATAAGTCATTTGCATCTTTAACATGTTTCTAGCATGCATATCCATTTTTAAAACATGTGTTGAAGAAATCCCTTTCTTATAAAATTCCATGCTATTAGGGTGAACTAGTGGAATTTCCCAAACTTGGATAACAAAACTTTTGTGTTCATTTGTGGTGGGTGAATAAATTTTCTTTACTTACATTTTTTATTGTTTAAAATTTTTTCCATACATAAACTCTAAAATTTTCATTTTGTTGAGATCATTTTTGCCTTTTTTGTTTACTGGATGAAGGGAGAGTGAAAAATCAAAATTTTGATTTAAGAAAAGAGTATACATCTAAAATGGAAATGCACAATGCAAAAATGTAGAGCGAGATAATTCAAAACTGTGTCTATAATTTTTAGGGATTGTAAACTCCATTAAGTTTTTATAAATTAGGTTTTGCAATCGTCAGCAAAAGGGGGAGGCGGGGATTTTTAACTGAGTGTTGAATCCCAATCCATAAGTCATTTCTAACAAATATATAGCCCGTTACGCAAGATAAATCACTTTACAGTCATCTATGATTGTTAGGAATGCTTTTTGTAAATGGGCAAAATAATGGCTAGTTTGACTCGCGTAAATATCCCACCACACGTTCACTTGAGAATTTAATGAGCGTTGGTTATTCTCTTTAAAAAGTTTTGGATCCATAGGTCATTTGCATATTTAACATGTTTCAAGCATTCATATCCATTTTTAAAACATGTATAGAAGAGATCCCTTTCTTATAAAATTCCAAGCTATTAGGGTTGAACTAGTGGAATTTCCCAAACTTGGATAAGAAAACCTTTGTGTTCATTTGTGGTGTGTGAATAAATTGTCTATACTTACGTTTTTTATTGTTTTAAATTTTTTCCATACATAAACTCTAAATTTTCATTTTGTTGTGATCATTTTGCCTTATTTGTTTAATTGATGAAGGGAGTGCGAAAACTCAAAGTTTTGATTTATGAAAAAGTATACATCTAAAATGGAAATGCACATTGCACAAATGTAGAGAGAGATAATTCAAAAGTGTGTCTATAATTTTTTGGAATTGTAAACTCTTTTTAGTTTTCATATATTAGGCTGTGCAATCTTCAAGAAAAGGGTGAGGCGGGTAATTTTTAACTGAGTGTTGACTCCCAATCCATAAGTTATTTCTTAAAAAAATATAGCCTGTTACGCATGATAAATCACTTTCCAATCATCTACGATTGTTAGGTCAGTTTTTTGTAAATGGGCAAAATAATGGCTTGTTTGACTCGCGTAAATATCCCATCGCACCTTCACTTGAGAATTTAATGAGCGTTTGTTATTTTCTTTAAAAGGTTTGGATACATAGGTAATTTGCATCTCTAACATGTTTCAAGATGCATATCCATATTTTAAAAATTCGTAGAAGAAATTTCTTTCTTGTAAAATTCCGAGCTATTGGGGTTGTACTAATGGAATTTCACAAACTTGGATAACAAAAATTTTGGTTCATTTTTGGTCTGTGAGTAAATTTTTCTTTACTTACATTTGTTATTTTTTAAAGTTTTTACCATACATAAACTCTAAAGTTTTTATTTTGTTGTGATCTATTTGCCTTTTTTGTTTACGGGATAAAGGAGGAGCGAAAAGTCAAATTTTTTTATTAAAGAAAAAAGTATACATGTAAAATGAAAATGAAAATGAAAATGCACAAATGTAGAGAGAGATAATTCAAAAGAGTGTCTATAATTTTTAGGGATTGTAAACTCCTTTCAGTTTTTATATATTAGGTTTTTCAATCGTCGGGAAAAGGGGGAGGCGGGGGATTTTT
The DNA here is from genome assembly GCF_029961685.1 of Aristolochia californica. Lineage (NCBI taxonomy): Eukaryota > Viridiplantae > Streptophyta > Magnoliopsida > Piperales > Aristolochiaceae > Aristolochia > Aristolochia californica. The sequence continues at coordinate 30,141,595 of NW_027182214.1, read as the reverse complement.
ATCAGAGTGTTGACTCCCAATCCATAAGTAATTTCTTACAAAAATATAGCCCATTACGCATGATAAATAACTTTACAATCATCTACGATTTTTAGTTCAGCTTTTTGTAAATAGGCAAAAAAATGGCTTGTTTGACTCAGGTAAATATCCCACTGCACATTCACTTCAGAATTTAATGAGCGTTTGTTATTCCCTTTAAAAGGTTTGGATCCATAGGTCATTTGCGTCATTAACATGTTTCAAGCTTTCATATCCATTTTTAAAACATGAGTAGAAGAAATCGCTTTCTTACTAAATTCCAAGCTATTAGGGTTGAACTAGTGGAATTTCCCAAACTTGGATGACAAAACTTTTGTGTTCATTTGTGGTGTGTGAATAAATTTTCTTTACTTACATTTGTTTTTGTTTTAAATTTTTTCCATACTAAAACTCTGAAATTTTCATTTTGATGTGATCATTTTTCCTTTTTTGTATACAGGATGAAGGGAGAGTGAAAACTTAATTTTTTGATTTAAGAAAAAACTATAGATCTAAAAAGGAAATGCACAATTCACAACCGGAGAGAGATAATTCCAAAGAGTGTCTTAAATTTTTAGGGATTTTAAACCCGCTTTTGTTTTTATATAATAGGTTTTGCAATTGTCGGGAAAAGTGGGAGGTAGGTGATTTTCAACTGAGTGTTGACTCCCAATCCATAAGTTATTTATTTAAAAAATATAACCCATTTTGCACGATATATCACTTTACAATCATCTATGATTGTTAAGTCAGGTTTTTGTTAATGGGAAAAATAATGGCTTATTTGACTCGGGTAAATATCCCACCACACGTTCACTTGAAAATTTATTAAGCGTTTGTTATTCTCTTTAAAATATTTGAATCCATAGGTCATTTGTATTTTTTACACGTTCCAAGCATGCATATCCATTTTTGAAACTTGTGTAGAAGAAATCCCTTTCCAAGAAAATTCCATGATATTAGGGTTGAACGAGTGGAATTTCCCAAACTTGGATAACAAAACTTTTGTGTTCATTTGTGGTGTGTGTTTAAATTTTGTTTACTTACATTTGTTACTATTTTAAATTTTTTCCTTCCATCAACTCTAAAATTTTCATTTTGTTGTGATCTATTTGGCTTTTTTTTTGGGATGATGGGAGAGCGAAAACTCAAAGTTTTGATATAATAAAAAACTATACATCTAAAATGGAAATGCACTATGCACAAATGTAGAGAAAGATAATTCCAAAGAGTTTCTGCAATTTTTCTGGATTGTAAACTCCTTTTAGTTTTTATATATTAGGTTTTGCAATCGTCGGGAAATAGGGGAGGTAAAGGATTTTTAACTGAGTGTTGACTCCTAATCCATAAGTCATTTCTTAAAAAAATATAACATATTATGCATGATAAATCACTTTACAATCATCTATGATTGTTAGGTGAGCTTTTTGTAAATGGGCAAAATAATGGCTTGTTTGAGTGGGGTAAATATCCCCTCGCACGTTCACATGAGAATTTAATGGGCATATGTTATTCTCTTTAAAAGGTTTGGATCCATAGGTCATTTGTATCTTGAACATGTTTCATGCATGCATATCCATTTTTAAAACATGTGTAGAAGAAATCCCTTTCTTATAAAATTTCAATCTTTTAGGGTTGAACTAGTGGAATTTTCCAAACTTGGATAACAAAATTTTTGTGTTTATATGTGGTGCGTGAATAAATTTTCTTCACTTACAATTGTTTTTGTTTTAAATATTTTCCATACATAAAATCTAAAATTTTCTTATTGTTGTGATCTATTTGCCTTTTTTGTTTAAGAAAAAAGTATACATCTAAAATGGAAATGCACAATGCCCAAATTTAGAGAGAGATAATTCGAAAGAGTGTCTGTAATTTTTAGGGATTGTGAACTCCTTTTAGTTTTTATATTAATGAGCGTTTTTTATTCTCATTAAAAGGTTTGGATCCATAGGTCATTTGCATCATTAACATGTTTCAAGCATGCATATCCATTTTTAAAACATGTCTAGAAGAAATCCCTTTCTTATAAAATTCCAAGCTATTAGGGTTCAACTAGCTGATTTTCCCAAACTTGGATGAGAATACTTTTGATTTCATTTGTGGGGGGTGTGATTAATTTTTCTTTACTTACATTTGTAATTGTTTTAAATTTTTTCCATACATACTCATTAAAATTTTCAGTTTGTTGTGATCTATTTGCCTGTTTTGTTTACGGGATGATGAGAAACGAAAAATTAAAGTTTTAAATATTCATATAAAATTGAAATGCACAATGCAGAAAAAGTAGAGAGATATAATTCAGAAGAGTGTCTTTAATTTTTAGGGAATTTAAACTTCTTTTAGTTTTTATATAGTAGGTTTTGCAATCGTTGGGAAAAGTGGTGCGGGGGATTTTTAACTGAGTGTTGACTCCCAATCCATAAGTCATTTCTTTCCAAAATATAGCCTTTTCATTTTGTGGTGATCTATTTTCCTTTTTGTTTACACGATGAAGCGAGAGCGAAATTTGAAAGTTTTGATTTAAGAAAAATGTATTCAGATAAAATGGAAACCCACAATGCACAAAATTTGGAGAGAGATAATTCCAAAGAGTGTCTATAATTTTTCGGGATTGTAAACTCCTTTTAGTTTTTATATAGTAGGTTTTTCAATTATCGGGAAAAGGGGGTGGGGGGGATTTTTAATTGAGCGTTGACTCCAAATCCATAAGTCATTTCTTAAAAAAATATAGATCGTTACGCATGATAAAACAATGATTGTTAGGTCAGTTTTTATGAAATGGATAAAATAAAGGCTTGTTTGACTAGGATAAAGTTCCCACCACACGTTCACTAGAGAATTTAATGAGCGTTTGCTATTCTCTTTAAAAGGTTTGGATCCATTGGTCATTTCCATCTTTAACATGTTTCAAGCATGCTTATCCATTTTTAAAACATGTGTAGAAGAAATCCATTTCTTATAAAATTCCAAGTTGTTAGGGTTGAACTAGTTGATTTTCCCAAACTTGGATAAAAAAACATTTGAGTTCATTTGTGGTGTGTGAATAAAATTTCCTTACTTACATTTGTTGTTGTTTTAAAATTTTTCCACACTGAAACTCTAAAATTTTCATTTTGTTGTGATCTATTTGTCTTTTTTGTTTACGGGATGATGGGACAGCGAAAACTCAAAATTTTTATTTAAGAAAAATGTATATATCAAAAATAGAAATGCACAATGCACAAATGTAGAGAAATATAATTCCAAAGTGTGTATGTAATTTTTAGGGATTGTAAACTGCTTATAGTTTTTATATATTCGGTTTTGCGATCGTCGGGAAAAGGTGGAAGCGGGGGATGTGTTGACACCTAATCCATAAGTCATTTCTTACAAAAATATAGTCCTTTACCCACGATAAATCACTTTAGAATCATCTATGATTGTTAGGTCAGCTTTTTGTAAATTTGCAAAATAATGGCTCGTTTGACTCTGGTAAATATCCTACCGCATGTTCAATTGTGAATTTAATGAGTGTTTATTATTCTCTTTAAAAGGTTTGGATCCATAGGTCATTTGCATCTCTAATATCTTTTAATCATGCATATCCATTTTTAAAACATGTGTAGAAGAAATCCTTTTCTTATAAAATACCAAGCTATTTGGGTTGAACTAGTGGAATTTCCCAAACTTGGATAACAAACTTTTGCATTAATTTGTGGTGCGTCAATAAATTTTCTTTACTTACATTTTTTATTTTTTTAAATTTTTTCCTTACATAAACTCTAAAATTTTCATTTTGTTGTGATCATTTTGCCTTTTTTGCTTACAGGATGAAGGGAGTGCAAAAAATCAAAGTTTTGATTCTAGAAAAAAGTATACATCTAAAATGGAAATGCACAATGCACAAATGTAGAGAGAGATAACTCAAAAGTTTGTGTGTCATTTTTAGGGATTATAAACTCTTAGTTTTTATATATTAGGTTATGCAATCGTGGGGAAAAGGGTGAGGCGGGTGATTTTTAACTGAATGTTGACTCCCAATCCATCAGTCATTTCTTACAAAAATATAGCCCGTTACGCATGATAAAATCATCTACGATTGTTAGGTCAGATTTTTGTAAATGGGCAAAATAATGGATTGTTCGCCTCGGGTAAATATCCTACCGCACGTTCACTTCAAAATTTAATGAGTGTTTGTTATTCTATTTGAAAGGTTTGGATCCATAGGTCATTTGCATCTTTAACATGTTTCAAGAATGCATATCCATTTTTAAAAAATGTGTAGAAGAAATCTATATCTAATAAAATTCCTTGCTATTAGGGTTGAACAAGTGGAATTAGACAAACTTGGATAACAAAACTTTGGTTCAATTGTGGTGTGTGAATAAATTTTCTTTACTTACAATTGTTATTTTTTAAAATTTTTTCCATACATAAATTCTAAAATATTCATTTTGTTGTGATGTATTTGCCTTTTTTGTTTACGGGATGAAGGGAGAGCGAAAACACAAAGTTTTTATTTAAGAAAAAAGTATTCATCTAAAATATAAATGAACAATGCACAAATGTAGAGAAAGATAATTCCAAAGAATGTCTATAATTTTGAGGGATTTTAAACTCCTTTTAGTTTTTTATATATTAGGTTTAGCAATCGTCGAGAAAAGGGGGAGGCGGGGGATTTTTATCTAAGTGTTGACTCTCAATCCATAAGTAATTTCTTACAAAAATATACCCCGTTACACATGATAAATCACTTCACAAATCCTCTATGATTGTTAGTTTAGCTTTTTTTAAATGGGCAAAATAATGGCTTGTTTGACTCGGGTAAATATCCCACCGCACGTTCACTAGAGAATTTAATGAGGGTTTGTTATTCTCTTTAAATGGTTTGGATCCGTAAGTCATTGGCATCTTTAACATGTTTCAAGTGTCCATGTCCATTTTTAAAACATGTGTAGAAGAAATCGCTTTCTTACAAAATTCCAAGCTATTAGGGTTGAACTAGTCGAATTTCCCAAACTTGGATAACAAAACTTTTGTGTTCATTTGTGGTGTGTGAATAAATTTTCTTTACTTAAATTTTTTATTGTTTTAAATTTTTTCCATACTTAAACTCTAAAATATCATTTTGCCTTTTTTGTTTACGAGATGAAGGGAGAGTGAAAAATCAATGTTTTGATTTTAGAAAAAGTATAGATTTAAAAGGGAAATTCACAATGCATAAATGTAGAGAGAGATAAATCCAAAGAGTGTCTATAATTTTTATAGATTGTAAACTCATTTTAGTTTTTATATATTTGGTTTTGCAATCTTCGGGAAAAGGGGAAGGCGGGGATTTTTAACTGACTGTTGACTCCCAATCCATAAGTCCTTTCTTACAAAAATATATTCAATTACGCAAGATAAATCACTTTACAATCATCTATGATTGTTAGGTTTGCTTTTTGTAAATGGGCAAAATAATGGCAAGTTTGACTCGCGTAAATATCCCACTGCACGTTCACTTGAGAATTTAATGAGGGTTTCCATAGGTCATTTGCATATTTAACATGTTTCAAGCATGCATATCCATTTTAAAAACATGTGTAGAAGAAATCCCTTTCTTATAAAGTTTCAAGCTATTAGGGTTGAACTAGTGGAATTTCAAAAACTTGGATAAGAAAACTTTTGTGGTTATTTGTGGGGTGTGAATAAATTTTCTATACTTACATTTTTCATTGTTTTAATTTTTTTCCATACATGAACTCTAAATTTTTTATTTCGTATGGATCATTTTGCCTTTTTTGTTTACTTGATGAAGGGAGTGCGAAAACTCAAAGTTTTGATTTAAGAAAAAAGTATAGATCTAAAATGGAAATGCACAATGCACAAATGTAGAGAGATATAATTCAAAAGTGTGTCTGTAATTTTTAGGGATTGTAAACTCCTTTTAGTTTTTATATATTAGGTTATCCAATCGTCGGGAAAAGGGTGAGACGGGTGATTTTTAACTGAGTGTTAACTCCCAATCCATAAGTAATTTCTTAAAAAAATATAGCCCGTTATGCATGATAAATCACTCTACAATCACCTATGATTGTTAGGTCAGCTTTTTAAAAATGGGAAAAGTAATGGCTTGTTAGACTCGGGCATATATCCCACCGCACGTTCAGTTGAGAATTTGATGAGCGTTTTTTATTCTTGTTAAAAGGTTTGGATCCATAGGTCATTTGCATCTAGAACATTTTTCAAGCATGCATATCCATTTTTAAAACATGTGTAGAAGAAATCCCTTTCTTATAAAATTCCAAGCTATTCGGGTTCAACTAGTGGAATTTCCCAAACTTGGATAACAAAACTTTTGTGTTCATTTGTCGTGTGTGATTAAATTTTCTTTACTTACATTTCCTATTGTTTTAAAATTTTCAATACATAAACTCTAAAATTTTCATTTTGTTGTGATATATTTGCCTTTTTTTTTACGAGATGAAGAGAGAGCAAAAACTCAAAGTTTAGATTTAAGAAAATAGTATACATTTAAAATGGAAATGTAGATTGCACAAATGTAGAGAGAGATAATTCCATAGTGTGTCTGTAATTTTTTGAGAGTGTAAACTCCTTTTAGTTTTTATAGAATAGGTTTTGCAATCGTTGGGAAAAGGGGGAAGGGAGGGATTTTTAAATGAGTGTTGACTCCCAATCCATATGTCATTTTTTACAAAAATATAGCCCGTTAGGCATAATAACTCACTTTTCAATCATCTATAATTGTTAGGTCAGGTTTTTGTAAATGGGAAAAATAATGGCTTGTTTGACTCGGGTAAATATCCCACCGCATGTTCACTTGAGAATTTAATGAGCATTTTTTATTCTCTTTAAAAGGTTTGGATCCATAGGTCATTTGCATCTTTAACATGTTTCAAGAATGCATATCCCTTTTCAAAACATGTGTAGAAGAAATCCCTTTCTTATAAATTTCCAAGCCATTAGGGTCGAACTAGTGGAATTTTCAAAACATGGATAACAAAACTTTTTTGTTCATTTGTGGTGTGTGAATAAAATTTCTTTACTTACATTTGTTATTGTTTTAAATTTTTGTCCATATATAAACTCTAAAATTTTCATTTTTTTGTCATCATTTTACCTTTTTTGTTTATGGAATGAAGGGAGAGCGAAAACTCAAAGTTTGATTTAAGAAAAAAGTATACATCTCAAAGGGAAATACACAATGCACAAATGTAGAGAGAGATAATTCCAACGTGTGTCAATAATTTTTTGGGATTTTAAAATCCTTTTAGTTTTTATATATTTGGTTATGCAATCATCAGGAAAAGGGGGATGCGGGGGATTTTTAATTGAGCGTTGACTCTCAATCCATAAGTCATTTCTTACACATTATACATCACTTTACAATCAGCTATGATTGTTAGGCCTGATTTTTGTAAACGGCCAAAATAATGGCTTGTTTGACTCGGGTAAATATCCCACTGCATGTTCACTTGAGAATTTAATGAGCATTTGTTATTCTCTTTAAAAGGCTCGAATCCGTAGGTCTTTAGCATCTTTAACATGTTTCTAGCATGCATATCCATTTTTAAAACATGTGTAGAAGAAATCCCTTTGTTATAAAATTCCATGCTATTAGGGTTGAACTAGTGGAATTTCCCCAACTTGGATAACAAAACTTTTGTGTGCATTTGTGGTGTGGGAATAAATTTTCTTTACTTACATTTTTTATTATTTAAATTTTTTTTCCATACATGAACTCTTAAATTTTAATTTTGTTGAGATAATTTTGCCTTTTTTGTTTACAAGAAGAAGGGAGAGCGAAAACTCAAAATTTTGATTTAAGAAAAAGTTTACGTCAAAATGGAAATGCAAAATGCAACAATGTAGAGCGAGATAATTCAAAACTGTGTCTGAAATTTTTTGGGATTGTAAACTCCATTTAGTTTTTATATATTAGGTTTTGCAATCGTCAGGAAAAGGGAGAGGTGGGGGATTTTTAACAGAGTGTTGACTCCCAATCCATAAGTCATTTATTTAAAAAATATACTCCGTTACGCATGATAAATCACTTTACAGTCATCAATGATTGTTAGGTCTGGTTTTTGTAAATGGGCAAAATGAAGGCTTGTTTGACTCACGTAAATATCCCACCGCACGTTCACTTGAGAATTTAATAAGTATTTGTTATTCTTTTAAAAGGTTTGCATCCTTAGGTCATTTGCATCTTTAACATGTTTCAAGCATGCATATCCATTTTTAAAACATGTGTAGAAGAAATCCCTTTCTTATAAAATTTCAACCTATTAGGGTTGAACTAGTGGAATTTCCCAAATTTGGATAACAAAACTTTTGGGTTCATTTCTGGTGTGTGATTAAATTTTCTTTTCTTACATATGTTATTGTTTTAAATGTTTTTCCATACTTAAACTCTAAAATTTTCATTTTGTGGTAATCTATTTGCCTTTTTTGTTTCAGGATGAAGGGAGTGCGAAAACTCAAAGTTTTCGTTAAAGAAAAAAGTATACATCTAAAATGGAAATGCACAATGCACAAATGTAGAGAGAGATAATTGAAAAGGGTGTATGTCATTTTTAGGGATTAGAAACTCCTTTTAGTTTTTATATATTAGGTTCTGCAATCGTTGGGAAAAGGGTGAGGCGGGTGATTTTAAACTGAGTGTTGACTCCCAATCCAACAGCCATTTCTTACAAAAATATAGCCCGTTACACATGATAAATCACTTTACAATCATCTACGATTATTAGGTCAGCTTTTTGTAATTGGGCAAAATAATGGCTTGTTTGACTCGGGTAAATATCCCACCGCACGTTCACTTGAGAATTTAATGAGCGTTTGTTATTCTCTTTGAAAGGTTTGGATCCATAGGTCATTTGCATCTTTAACACGTTTCAAGTATGCTTATCCATGTTTTAAAAATGTGTCGAAGAAATCTCTTTCTAATAAAATTCCTTTCTATTAGGGTTGAACTAGTGAAATTTCACAAACTTGGATAACAACACTTCTGGCTCAATTGTGGTGTGTGAATAAATTTTCTTTACTTACATTTGTTATTGTTTTAAAATTTTTCCATACATAAACTCTAAAATTTTCATTTTGATGAGATCTATTTGCCATTTTTGTTTACGGGATAAATGTGGAGCAAAACTCAAAGTTTTTATTTCAGAAAAAAGGAAAGATTTAAAAGGGAAATGCACAATGCACAAATGTAGAGAGAGATAATTCCAAAGAGTATATGAATTTTTTAAGGATTGTAAACTCCTTTTAGTTTTTATATATTAGGTTTTCCAAACGTCGGGAAAAGGCGGAGGCAGCGGATTTTTAACTGAGCATTGACTTCCAATCCATAAGTCCTTTCTTACAAAAATATAGTCCGTTACGGATGATAATTCACTTTACAATCTTCTATGATTGTTAGGTCCGATTTGACTCACGTAAATATCCCACCGCACGTTCACCTGAGAATTTAATGAGCGTTTGTTATTCTCTTTAAAAGGTTTGGATCCATAGGTCATTTGTAAATTTAACATGTTTCAAGCATGCATATCCATTTTTAAAACATGTGTAGAAGAAATCCCTTTCTTATAAAATTCCAAGCTATTAGGGTTGAACTAGTGGAATTTCCAAAACTTGGGTAAGAAAACTTTTGTGTTCATTTGTGAGGGGGGGGGGGGGGGGAATAAATTTTCTCTACTTACATTTTTCATTGTTTTAAAATTTTTCCATACATAAATTCCAAAATTTTCATTTTGTTGTGACATTTTGCTTTTTTTGTTTACTTGATGAAGGGAGTGCGAAAACTGAAAGTTTTGATTTAAGAAAAAAGTATACATCAAAAATGGAAATTCAAAATGCACAAATGTAGAAAGTGATAATTAAAAAGTGTGTCTGTAATTTGTAGGGATTGTAAACTCCTTTTAGTTTTTATGTATTAGGTTATACAATCGTCGGGAGAAGGGTGAGGCGGGTGATTTTTAACTGAGTGTTAACTCCCAATCCATAAGTCATTTCTTAGAAAAATATAGCCTGTTACGCACGATAAATCATTTTCCAATCATCTACGAGTGTTAGGTCAACTTTTTGTTAATGGGCAGAATAATGGCATGTTTGACTCGGGTAAATATCCCATCGCACATTCACTTGAGAATTTAATGAGCGTTTTTTAATCTCTTTGAAACGTTTGGATACATAGGTCAGTTGCATCTTTAACATGTTTCAAGCATGCATATCTTTTTTTTTAAATGTGTAGAAGAAATTTCTTTCTGATAAAATTCCTAGCTATTAGGGTTGAACTTGTGGAATTTCAGAAACTTGGATAACAAAACTTCTGATTCATTCGTGGTGCGTGAATACATTTTCTTTACCTACATTTGTTATTGATTTAAATTTTTTCCACACATAAATTCTAAATTTTTCATTTTTTTGCGATCTATTTGCCTTTTTTATTTATGGGATGAAGGGAGAGCGAAAACTCAAAAGTTTTTTATTGAAGAAAAATTATACATCTAAAATGGAAATGAACAATGCACAAATGTAGAGAGAGATAATTCCAAAGAGTGTCTCTAAATTTTAGGGATTGTAAACTCCTTTTATTTTTTATATATTAGGTTTTGAAATCATCGGGAAAAGGGGCCAGCGGGGGATTTTTATCTGAGTGTTGACTCCTAATCCATAAGTAATTTCTTATAAAAATATAGCCTGTTGCGCATGATATCCCTTTACAATCATCAATGATTTTTAGTTCAGCTTTTTCAAAATGGGAAAAATAATGGCTTGCTTGACTCGGGTAAATATCCCACCGCACGTTCACTTGAGAGTTTAATGAGTGTTTTTTATTCTCTTTAAAAGGTTTGGATCCATAGGTCATTTGCATCTTTAACATGTTTCAAGCGTGCATATCCATTTTTAAAACATGAGTAGAAGAAATTGCTTTCTTACTAAATTCCAAGCTATTAGGGTTGAACTAGTGGAATTTCCCAAACTTGGATGAAAATTTTTTTGTGTCCATTTGTGGTGTGTGAATAAATTTTCATTACTTACATTTGTTATTTTTAAAAATTTTTTCCATACTTCAACTCTAAAATTTTGATTTTGATATGATCGTTTTACCTTTTTTGTTTACGGGATGAAGGGAGAGTGAAAACTTAATGATTTGATTTAAGAAAAAAGTATAGATCTAAAAGGGAAATTCACGATGCACAAATGTAGAGAGAGATAATTCCAAAGAGTGTCTGTAATTTTTAGGGATTGTAAACCCGTTTTAGTTTTTATATATTAGGTTTTGCAATCCTCGGTAAAAGCGGGAGACGTGGGATTTTTAACTGAGTGTTGACTCCAAATCCATAAGTCCTTTCTTACAAAAATATAGCCCGTTACACATGATAAATCACTTTAAAATCATCTACGATGGTTAGGTCAGCTTTTTGTAAATGGTCAAAATAATGGCTTGTTCAACTTGGGTTAATATCCCACCGCATGTTCACTTGAGAATTTTATGAGCGTTTGTTATTATTTTTTAAAGGTTTGAATCCATAGGTCAGTTTCATCTGTAACACGTTTCAAGCATGCATATCCCTTTTTAAAACTTGTGAAGAAGAAATCCCTTTCTTAGAAAATTCAAAGATATTAGGGTTGAACGAGTGGAATTACCCAAACTTGGATAACAAAAATTTTGTGTTCATTTGTGGTGTGTGTTCAAATTTTCTTTTCTTACATTTGTTATTGTTTTAAATTTTTTCCATACATGAACTCTAAATTTTTTATTTTTTTGTGATCTATTTGCCTTTTTACTTTTAGGGATGAAGGGAGAGCGAAAGCTCAAATTTTTTATTTAAGAAAAAATATATATCTAAAATGGAAATGCACAATGCACAAATGTAGAGAGAGATAATTCCAAAGAGTGTATGTAATTTTTAGGGATTGTGAACTCCTTTTATTTTTTATATGTTAGGTTTTGCAATCGTTGGAAAAAGGGGGACGCGTTGACTCCCATTACGTACGATAAACCACTTTACAACCATCAATGATTGTTAGGTCAGCTTTTTGTAAATGGGCATAATAATTGCTTGTTGGACTCGGGTAAATATCCCACTGCACGTTCACTTGATAATTTAATGAGCATTTGTTATTCTCTTTAAATTGTTTGGATCCATAGGTCATTTGCATCTTTAACTTTTTTCAAGCATGCGTATCCATTTTTAAAACATGTGTAGAAGAAATCCCTTTCTAATAAAATTCCTAGCTATTAGGATTGAACTACTGGAATTTCCCAAACTAGGATAAAAAACTTTTGAGTTCATTTGTGGGTTGTGTTTAATTTTTCTTTACTTACATTTGTTATTGTTTTAAATTTTTTCCATACATAAACTCTAAAATTTTCATTTTGTGGTGATCTATTTTCCTTTTTGTTTACGGGGACAGCGAAATTTGAAATTTTTGATTTAAGAAAAACATATTCAGATAAAATGGAAATCCATAATGCACAAAATTTGGAGAGAGATAATTCCAAAGAGTGTCTGTAATTTTTAGGGATTTTAAACTCCTTTTCGTTTATATTTATTATGTTTTTCAATCGTCGGGACAAGGGGGAGGCGTGGGATTTTTAACAGAGTGTTGACTCACAATCCATATGTCATTTCTTACAAAAATATAGCCTATTACACAAGATAAATCACTTTACAATCATCTTTGATTATTTGTCCAAATTTCTGTAAATGGGCAAAATAATGGCTTGTTTGACTCGGGTAAATATCCCACTGCACGTTCACTTGAGAATTTAATGAGTGTTTGTTATTCTCTTGAAAAGGATTGGATCCATAGGTCATTTGCATGTTGAACATTTTTCAAGCATGCAAATCCATTTTTAAAACATGTGTAGAAGAAATCCCTTTCTTATAAAATTCCAAGCTATTCGGGTTGAACTAGTGGAATTTCCCAAACTTGCATAACAAATTTTGTGGATTTTTGTGTGTGATTAAATTTTATTTACATACATTTCCTATTGTTTTAAATTTTTTTCAATACATAAACTCTAAAATTTTCATTTTGTTGTGATATATTTGCCTTCTTTTTTTACGAGATGAAGGGAGCGCGAAAACTCAAAGTTTTGATTTAAGAAAAAAGTATACATCTAAAATAGAAATGCAGATTGGAAAAATGTAGAGAGAGATAATTCCAAAATGTGTCTATAATTTTTTTGGATTGTAAACTCCTTTTAATTTTTATATAATAGGTTTTGCAATCGTTGCGAAAAGGGGGAAGCGGGGGATTTTTAACTGAGTGTTGACTCCGAATCCATAAGTCATTTCTTACAAAAGTATAGCCCGTTACGCATGATAAATCACTTTTCATTCATCTATGGTTGTTAGGTCAAGTTTTTTTTAAATGGGAAAGTACTCGCTTGTTTGACTCGGGTAAATATCCTACCGGACGTTCACTTGAGAATTTAATGAGCGTTTGTGATTCTCTTTAAAAGGTTTGGATCCATAGGTCATTGGCATCTTTCACACTTTTCAAGCATACATACCCATTTTCAAAACATCGGTAGAAGAAATCCCTTTCTTATAAAATTCCAAGCTATTAGGGTTGAACTTGTTGAATTTCCCAAACTTGGACAACAAAAATTTGGTATTCATTTGTGGGTGTGATTAATTTTTCTTTACTTACACTTCCTTTTTTTTATTTTTGTGGTGATGTATATGCCTTTTTTGTTTACGAGATGAAGGGAGAACGAAAAACTCAAAGTTTTGATTTAAGAAAAAAGTTTACATCTAAAATGGAAATGCCTAGTGCAAAAATGTAGAGAGAGATAATTCAAAAGTGTGTCAGTAATTTTTAGGGATTTTAGACTCATTTTAGTTTTATATATTAGGTTTTGCAATCATCAGGAAAAGGGGAGGCGGGGGATGTTTAGCTGAGTGTTGATTCCCAATCCATAAGCCATTTCTTACAAAAATATAGCCCATGACGCATTATGAATCACACTAAAATCATCTATGATTGGTAGGCCAACTTTTTGTAAATGGGAAAAATAATGGCTTGTTCGACTCGGGTTAATATCCCACCGCACGTTCACAAGAGAATTTAATGAGAGTTTGTTATTCACTTTTTTAAAGGTTTGGATCCATAGGTCATTTGCATCTTTAACATGTTTCAAACATGCATATCCATTTTTAAAACACGTGTAGAAGAAATCCCTTTCTTATAAAATTCCATGCTATTAGGGTTGAACTAGTTGAATTTCCCAAACTTGGAAAACAAAAATTTTGTGTTCACTTGTGGGTGTTATTATTTTTTCTTTTCTTACTTTTCCTTTTGTTTTAAAATTTTTTACATACATAAACTCTAAAATGTTCATTTGGTGGCAATGTTTTTGCCTTTTTTGTTTACGAGATGAAGGGAGAGCGAAAACTCATAGTTTTGATTTAAGAAAAAAGTATACATCTAAAATGGAAATGCACAATGCAAAAAATGTAGAGAGAGATAATTCCAAAGTGTATCTGTAATTTTTAAGGATTGTAGAATCCGTTTAGTTTTTATATATTAGGTTTTGCAATCGTCAGGAAAAGGGGGAAGCTGGGAATTTTTAACTGAGTGTTGACTCCCAATCCATAAGTCATTTCTTACAAAAATATAGCCCATTATGCATGATAAATCACTTTACAATCATCTATGATTGTTAGGTCAATTCTTTTGTAAATGGGCAAAATAGTGCCATGTTTGACTCGAGTAAATATCCCACCACATGTTCACTTGAGAATCTAATGAGCGTTTGTTATTCTCTTCAAAAGGTTTGGATCCATAGGTCATTTGCATCTTTAACATGTTTCAAGCATGCATATCCATTCTTAAACATTTGTAGAAGAAATCCCTTTCTTAGAAAATTCCAATGTATTAGGGTTGAACGAGTGGAATTTCCCAAACTCTCATAACAAAAAATTTTGTGTTCATTTGAGGTGTGAGATTAAATTTTCTTTACTTACATTTGTTATTGTTTTAAATTTTTCCATACATAAACTCTAAAATTTTCATTTTGTTGTGATCTATTTGCCTTTTTTGCTTACAGGATGATGGGAGAACAAAAACTCAAAGTTTTAATTTAAGAAAAACAATATACATATAAAATGGAAATGCACAATGCACAAATGTAGAGAGAGATAATTCCAAAGAGTGTCTGTAATTTTTAGGGATTGTAAACTCATTTTAGTTTTTATATAGTAGGTTTTGCAATCGTCAAGAAAACGCGAAGGTGGGGGATTTTTAACTGAGTGTTTACTCCCAATCCATAAGTCATTTCTTACAAAAATATAGGTTTTTATATATGGTCAATCACTTTACAATCATCTATGATGGTTGGGTCAGCTTTTTCTAAATGGGCAAAATAATGGCTTGTTTGACTCAGGTAAATATCCCACTGCATGTTCACTTGAGAATTTAATGAGCGTTTGTTATTCTCTTTAAAAGGTTTGGATCCATTGGTTATTTGCATCTTTAACATGTTTCAAGCATGCATATCCATTTTAAAAACATGTGTATAAGAAATCACATTCTTATAAAATTCCAAGCTATTAGGGTTGAACTAGTGGAATTTCCCAAACTTGGACAACATAACTTTTGTGTTCATTTGTCGTGTGTGAATAAATTATCTTTACTTACATAGGTTATTGATTTAAATTGTTTCCATACATAAACTCTAAAATTTTCATTTCGTTGTGACTTATTTGCCTTTTTTGTTTTCGGGATGAAGGTAGCTCAAAAACTCAAAGTTTTTATATAAGAAAAAACTATACATCTAAAATGGAAATGCACTATGCACAAATGTAGAGAAAGATATTTCCAAAGTTTGCCCGTAATTTTTAGGGATAGTAATCTCCTTTTAATTTTTATTTATTTGGGTTTGCAATCGCTTGGAAAAGGGGTGGCGGGGGATTTTTAACTGAGGGTTGACACCCAATCCATAAGTCATTTCTTACAAAAACTAGAGCCCGTTATGCATGATAAATCACTTTAAAATCATCTATGATGGTTAGGTCACCCTTTTTTAAATGGGCAAAATAATGACTTGTTTCACTTGTGTAAATATCCGACCCCACATTCACTTGAGAATTTAATGATAGTTTGTTATTCTCTTTAAAAGGTTTGGATCTATAGGTCATTTACATCTTTAACATGTTTCAAGCATGCATATCCATTTTTAAAACATGTGTAGAAGAAATATTTTTCTTACTAAATTCTAATCTATTAGGGTTGAACTAGTGGAATTTCCCAAACTTGGAGAACAAAACGTTTGTGTTCATTTGTTGTGTGTGAATAAATTTTCTTTAATTACATTTTTTATTGAATTAAATTTTTTCCATACATAAACTCTAAAATTGTCATTTTGTTCCGATCTTTTTGCCTTTTTGGTTTACAGGATGAAGGGAGAGTGAAAAATCAAATGTTTTATTTAAAAAAAATTATACATCTAAAATGGAAATGCACAATGCAATAATGTAGAGAGATATAATTCCAAAGAGTGTCTGTAATTTTTAGGGATTGTAAAATCTTTTTATTTTTTATATATTAGGTTATGTAATCGTCGAAAAAAGGGGGAGGCATAGGATTTTTAACTGTGTGTTGACTCCCAATCCATAAGTCATTTCTTACAAAATGTATCCCTTTATGCATTATAAATCACTTTACATTCATCTATGATTGTTGGGTCAGCTTTTTGTAAATGGGCTAAATAATGGCTTGTTTGACTCGAATAAATATCCCAGTGCACGTTACCTTGAGAATTTAATGAGTGTTTGTTTTTCTCTTTAAAAGGTTTGGTTCCATATTTCACTTGAATCTTTAACATGTTTCAAGAAAGCTTATCCATTTCTAAAACATGTGTTGAAGAATGCGCTTTCTTACAAAATTCCAACCTATATGGGTTGAACTAGTGGAATTTCCCAATCATGGATAACAAAACTTTTGTGTTCATTTGTGGTGTGTGAATAAATTTTCTTTACTTCAATTTGTTATTATTTTAAATTTTTTCCACATATAAACTCTAAAATTTTCATTTTGCTGTGATGTATTTACCTTTTTTTTTTCGGGACGAAGGTAGAGCGAAAACTCAAAGTTTTTATATAAAAAAAAAACTATACATCTAAAATGGAAATGCACTATGCAAAAATGTGGAGAAAGATAATTCCAAAGTGTGTCTGTAATTTTTAGGGATTGTAAACTACTTTTAGTTTTTATATATTTGGCTTAGCAATAGTTGGGAAATGGGGATGGCGAGGGATTTTTAATTGTGTTGACTCCCAATCCATAAGTCATTTCTTACAAAAACTAGAGCCCGTTACGCATGATAAATCACTTTACAATCATCTATGATAGTTAAGTCAGCGTTTTGTAAATGGGCAAAATAAAGGCTTGTTTCACTCGGGTAAATATCCCACCCCACGTTCACTTGAAAATTTAATGATAGTTTGTTATTCTCTTTAAAAGGTTTGGATCCATAGGTCATTTGCATCTTTAACATGTTTCACGCATGCATATCCATTTTTAAAACAAGTGTAGTAGAAATCCCTTTCTTATCAAATTCACAGATATTAGGGTTGAACTAGTGGAATTTCAAAAATTTGGAAAACAAAACTTTTGTGTTTGTTTGTGGTGTGTGATTAAATTTTCTATACTTACATTTCCTATTGTTTTAAATTCTTTTTAATACATAAACTCTAAAATTTTGATTTTATTGTGATATATTTGCCTTTTTTGTTTACGAGATGAAGGGAGAACAAAAACTCAAAGTTTTGATTTAAGAAGAAAGTATACATCTAAAATGGGAATGCAGATTGCACAAATGTAGAGAGATAATTCCAAAGTGTGTCTGTAATTTTTTGGGATTGTAAACTCCTTTTATTTTTTATATATAATGGTTTTGCAATCGTCGGGAAATGGAGGAGGCTAGGGATTTTTAACTGAGTGTTGACTCACAATCCATAAGTCATTTCTTACAAAAATATAGCCCATTACGCATGATAAATCACTTTACAATGATCTATGATTGTTAGGTCAGCTTTTTGTAAATGGGAAAATAATTGCTTGGTTGACTTGGGTAAATATCCCACCGCACGTTCAGTTCAGAATTTAATGAGGGTTTGTTATTCTTTTTGAAAGGTTTAGATCCATAGGCCATTTGCATCTTTAACATGTTTCAAGCATGCATATCCATTTTTAAAACATGTGTAGAAGAAATCCCTTTCTTGTAAAATTCCAAGCTATTAGTGTTGAACTAGTGGAATTTTTCAAACTTGGATAACGAGACTTTTGTGTTCATTTGTGGTGTGTTATTAAATTTTCTTTACTTACATTTGTTATTGTTTCAAATTTTCAAACTCTAAATTTTTCATTTTTTTAGTGATCTATTTGCCCTTTTTGTTGACCGGATGAAGGGAGAGCTAAAACAAAAAGTTTTGATTTAAGAAAAAAGTATACATCTAAAATGGAGATACCCATAGCACAAATCTGGAGAGAGATAATTCCAAAGAGTGTCTGTAATTTTTAGGGATTGTAAACTCCTTTTAGTTTTTATATATTAGGTTTTGCAATCGTCGGGAAAAGGGGGAGGCGGGGGATTTTTAACTGAGTGTTGACACCCAATCCATAAGTCATTTCTTGCAAAACTATAGCCTATTACACATGATACATCACTTTACAATCATCTATGATTGTTAGGTCAGCTTTTTGTAAATGGGCAAAATAATGGCTTGTTTAACTCAGGTAAATATCCCACCACACGTTCACTTGAGAATTTAATGAGCGTTTGTTATTCTCTTTCAAAGGTTTGGATACATAGGTCATTTTCATCTTTAACATGTTTCAAGCATGCATATCCATTTTTAAAACAAGTGTAGTAGAAATCCCATTCTTATAAAAATCCAAGCTATTAGGGTTGAACTAGTGGAATTTCCAAAACTTGGATAACAAAAATTTTGAGTTCCTTTGTGGTGTGTGAATAATTTTCTTTTCTTACATTTGTTGTTGTTTTAAATTTTTTCCAAACTTAAACATTAAAATTTTAATTTTGTTGTAATGTATTTACCTTTTTTGTTTACGGGATGAAGGGAGAGCGAAAACTCAAACTTTTGATTTAAGAAAAAAGTACACATCTAAAATGGAAATGCATAATTCACAAATGTAGAGAGAGATAATTCCAAAGACTGTCTATAATTTATATGGATTATAAACCCCTTTTAGTTTATATATATTAGGTTTTGCAATCGTCGGGGAAAGGGGTAGGCGGGGGATTTTTAACTGAGTGTTGACTCTCAATCCATAAGTCATTTCTTAAAAAAACTAGAGCCCATTACGCATGATAAATCACTTTACAATCATCTATGATTGTATGGTGTGCTTTTTGGAAATGGTCAAAATAATGGCTTGTTTGACTCAGGTGAATATCGTACCTCACGTTCACTTCAGAATTTAATGATCATTTGTTATTCTCTTTAAAAGGTTTGGATCCATAGATCATTTGCATCTTTAACATGTTTCAAGCGTGAATATCCATTTTCGAAACAAGTGTAAAAGAAATCATTTTGTTACAAAATTCAAAGCTATTAGGGCTGAACTAGTGCAATTTCCCAAACTTGGATGATAAAACTTTTGTGTTCAATTGTGGTGTGTGAATAAATTTTCTATTTGCCTTTGTTTTTACGAGATGAAGGGAGAGCGAAAACTCATAGTTTTGATAAAAGAAAAAAGTATACATCTCAAATGGAAATGCACAATGCACAAATGAAGAGAGAGATAATTCCAAAGAGTGTCTGTAATTATAAGGGATTGTAAACTCCTTTTAGTTTTTATATATTAGGTTTTTTAATTGTGGGGAAAAGGGGAAGGCGGGAGATTTTTAACGAAGTGTTGACTTCTAATCCATAAGTCATTTCTTACAAAAATATTGCCCGTTACGCATGATAAATCACTTGACGATCATCAATGATTTTTAGGTCAGCATTTTTAAAATAGGCAAAATAGTGGCTTGTTCGAGTCGGATAAATATCCCACCGCACTTTCACTTGAGAATTTAATGACGTTTGTTATTCTCTTTGAAAGGTTTGGATCCATAGGTCATTTGCATCTTCAACATGTTTCAAGCATGCATATCCATTTTAAAACAAGTGTAGAAGAAATCCCTTTCTTATAAAATTCCAAGCCATTAGGGTTGAACTAGTGGATTATTCCAAACTTGGATAACAAAACTTTGGTGTTCATCTGTGGTGTGTGATTAAATTTTCTTTACTTACATTTATGATTCTTTTAAAATTTTTCCATACATAAACTCTAAAATTTTCATTTTCTTGTGATCTATTAGCCGATTTTGTTTATGGAATGAAGGGAGAGCAAAAACTCAAAGTTTTGATACAAGAAAAAAGTATACATCTAAAAAAGAAATGAACAATGCAAAAATGTAGAGACAGATAATTCCAACGTGTGTCTGTAATTTTTAGGAATTGTAAACTCCTTTGAGTTTTTATATATTAGGTTTTGCAATCGTTGGGAAAAGAAGGAAGCGTGGGATTTTTAACTGAGTGTTTACTCCCAATCCATAAGTCATTACTGACAAAAATATAGCTCGTTACACATGATAAATCACTGTAAAATCATCTATGATTGTTAGGTCAGCTTTTTCTAAATGGGAAAAATAATGACTTGTTTGACTCAGGTAAATATCCCACCGCACGTTCACTTGAGAATTTTATGAGTGTTTTATTTTCTCTTTGAAAGGTTTGGATCCATAGGTCATTTGCATCTTTAACATGTTTCAAGCATGCATATCCATTTTTAAAATATGTGTAGAAGAAATTCCATTCTTATAAAATTATAAGCTATTAGGGTTGAACTAGTGGAATTTCCCAAACTTGCATAACAAAACTTTTGAGTTCCTTTGTGGTGTGTGAATAAGTTTTCTTTTCTTACATTTTTTATTGTTTTAAATTTTTTCCATACATAAACTCTAAAATTTAAATTTTGTTCTGATGTATTTCCCTTTTTTGTTTACGGGATGAAGGCAAAGCAAAAAATTAAAGTTTTAATTTAAGAAAAACCTATACATCTACAATGGAAATGCACAATGCGCAAATGTAGAGAGAGATAATTCCAAATAGTGTCTATAATTTTTAGGGATTGTAAACTTCTTTTAGTTTTTATATATTAGGTTTTGCAATCATCGGGAAAAGGGGGAGGTGGGGGATTTTTAATTGAGTGTTGACTCCCAATCCATAAGTCATTTCTTACAAAAATATAGCCCGTTACGCATGATAAATCACTTTAAAATCATCTATAATTTTTTGGTCAGCTTTTTGTAAATGGGGAAAATAGTGGCTTGTTTGACTAGAGTAAATATCTCATCACACGTTCACTTGAGAATTTAATGAGCGATTGTTATTCTCTTTAAAAGGTTTGGATCCATAGGTCATTTGCATATTTTACACGTTTCAAACATGCATATCCATTTTTAAAACATGTGTAGAAGAAATCCTTTTCTTAGAAGATTCCAAGATATTAGGGTTGATCGAGTGAAATTTCCTAAACTTGGATAACAAAAACTTTTGTGTTCATTTGTGGTGTGTGATTAAATTTTCTTTACATACATTTGTTATTGTTTTAAATTTTTTCCATACATAAACTCTAAAATTTTTATTTTGTTGTGATCTATTTGCCTTTTTTGGTTACGGGATGAAGGGAGAGCGAAAACTCAAAGTTTTAATTTAAGAAAAAAAGTATACATCTAAAATGGAAATGGACAATGCACAAATGTTGAGAGAGATTATTCCAAAGAGTGTCTGTAATTTTTAGGGATTGTAAACTCTTTTTAGTTTTTATATAGTAGGTTTTACAATCGTCGGGAAACGGGGAAGGTGGGGGATTTTTAACTGAATTTTTAGTCCCAATCCATAAGTCATTTCTTAAAACAATATAGGTTGTTACGCAAGGTAAATCACTTTACAATCATCTATGATTGTTGGGTCAGCTTTTTCTAGATGGGAAAAATAATGTCTTCTTTGACTCGGGTAAATATCCCAATGCACGTTCACTTGAGAATTTAATGAGCGTTTGTTATTCTCTTTAAAAGGTTTGGATCCATTGGTCATTTGCATCTTCAACTTGTTTCAAGCACACATTTCCTTTTTTAAAACATATCTATAAGAAATCTGATTCTTATAAAATTCATAGCTATTTGGGTTGAACTAGTGGAATTTCCCAAAATTGGATAACAAAACTTTTGTGTTCATTTGTGGTGTGCGAATAAACTTTCTTTACGTACATTTTTTATTGTTTTAAATTTTTTCCATACATAAGCTCTAAAATTTTAATTTCGTTGTGACATATTTGCCTTTTTTGTTTTTGGGATGAAGGTAGAGCGAAAACTCAAAGTTTTTATATAAGAAAAAGCTATACATCTAAAATGGAAATGCACTATGCAGAAATGTAGAGAAAGATAATTCCAAAGTGTCTGTAATTTTTAGGGATTGTAAACTCCTTTTAGTTTTTATATATTTAGCTTTGCAATCGTTGGGAAAAGGAGTGGCGGGGAATTTTTAACTGAGTGTTGACTCCCAATCCATAAGTCATTTCTTACAAAAACTAGAGCCCGTTATGCATGATAAATCACTTTATAATCATCTATGATGGTTAGGTCAGCATTTTGTAAATGGGCAAACCAATGACTTGTTTCACTCGGGAAAATATCCCGCCTCACATTCACTTGAGAATTCAATGATAGTTTGTTATTCTCTTTAAAAGGTTTGGATTCATAGGTCATTTGCATCTTTAACATGTTTCAAGCATGCATATCCATTTTTAAAATACGTGCAGAAGAAATCCCTTTCTTATAAAATTCCAAGCTACTAGGGTTGAACTCGTGGAATTTCCAAAACTTGGATAACAAAACATTTGTGTTCATTTTTGGTGTGTGAATAAATTTTATTTACTTACATTTGTTATTGTATTAAATGTTTTCCATACATAAACTCTAAAATTTTCATTTTGTTTTGATCTTTTTGCCTTTTTGGTTTACGGGATGAAGGGAGAGCGAAAACTAAAAGTTTTGATTTAAAAAAAATAACATCTAAAGTTGAAATGCACAATGCAATAATGTAGAGAGATTTAATTCCAAAGAGTGTCTGTAATTTTTATGGATTGTAAACTCCTTTTAGTTTTTATATATTAGGTTTTGTAATTATTGGGAAAAGGAGGAGGCATGGGATTTTTAACTGAGTGTTGACACCTAATCCATATGTCATTTCTTACAACAATGTAGCCCATTATGCTTGATAAATCATTTTACAATCTTCTATGATTGTTAGGGCAACTTTTTGTAAATGGGCAATATAATAACTTGTTTGACTTGGGTAAATATCCCACCGCACGTTCAATTCAGAATTTAATGACCATTTATTATTCTTATTAAAAGGTTTTGATCCACAGGTCATTTGCATCTTTAAAATTTTTCAAGCATGCATATCCATTTTTAAAACATGTGTAGAAGAAATCCCTTTCTTATAAAATTCCAAGCTATTAGTGTTGAACTAGTGGAATTTCCCAAACTTGGATAAAAAGACTTTTGTGTTCATTTGTGGTGTGTGATTAAATTTTATTTACTTACATTTGTTATTTTTTTAAATTTTTTTCATACATAAACTCTAAATTTTTCATTTTTTGTGATCTATTTGCCTTTTTTGTTGACGGGGAGAAGGGAGAGTGAAAACTCAAAGTTTTGATTTTAAAAAAAAGTATACATGTGAAATGGAGATGGCCAATGCACAAATGTGGAGAGAGATAATTCCAAAGTGTGTTTGTAATTTTTAGGGATTTTAAACTTTTTTTAGTTTTTATATCTTAGGTTTTTCAATCGTCAAGAAAAGGAGGAGGCAAGGGATTTTTAACTGAATGATGACTCCAAATCCATAAGTCATTTCATGCAAAAATATAGCCTGTTAGACATGATTAAGCACTTTACAATCATCTATGATTGTTAGGTGTGGTTTTTGGAAATGGGCAAAAATAATGGCTTGTTTGAGTCGGGTAATAACCCACCGCACGTTAACTTGAGAATTTAATGAGCGTTTGTTATTCTCTTTGAAAGGTTTGGATCTATAGGTCATTTTCTTCTTTAATATGTTTCAAGCGTGCATATCCATTTTTAAAACATGTGTAGAATAAATCCCTTTCTTATAAAATTCCAAGCTATTTGGGTTGAACTAGTGGAATATTCCAAACTTGGATAACAAAACTTTTGTGTTCATTTGTGGTGTGTGATTAAATTGTCTTTACTTATATTTGCTATTGTTTTAAGTTGTTTTTCATACATAAACTCTAAAGTTTTCATTTTTTTGTGATCTATTTGCCTTTTTTGTTGACGGGAAAAGGAAGAGCGAAAACTAAAAGTTTTGATTTAAGAAAAAAGTATACATCTAAAATGGAGATGGCCAATGCTCAAATGTGGAGAGAGATAATTCCAAAGTGTGTCTATAATTTTTAGGGATTGTAAACTCTTTTTAGTTTTTATATATTAGGTTTTGCAATCGTCTGGAAAAGGGGGAGGCAAGGGATTTTTAACTGAGTGATGACTCCCAATCCATAAGTCATTTCATGCAAAATTATAGCCTGTTACGCATGATTAAGCACTTTACAATCATCTATGAATGTTAAGTGTGCTTTTTGGAAATGGGCAAAATAATGGCTTGTTTGAGTCGAGTAACTAACCCACCGCACGTTCACTTGAGAATTTAATGAGCGTTTGTTATTCTCTTTGAAAGGTTTGGATCTATAGGTCATTTTCTTCTTTAATATGTTTCAAGCGTGCATATCCATTTTTAAAACCTGTGTAGAAGAAATCCCTTTCTTATAAAATTCCAAGCTATTAGGGTTGAACTAGTGGAAGATTCCAAACTTGGATAACAAAACTTTTGTGTTCATTTGTGGTGTGTGATTAAATTTTTTTTACTTACTTTTATGATTGTTTTTTATTTTGTCCATACATACACTCTAAAATTTTCATTTTCTTGTGATATATTTGCCTTTTTTGTTTAGGGGATGAAGGGAGAGCGAAAACTCAAAGTTTTGATTTAAGAAAAAAGTATACATCTAAAAAAGAAATGAACAATGCACAAATGTAGAGAGAGATAATTACAAAGTGTGTTTATAATTTTTTGGGATTGTAAACTCCTTTGAGTTTTTATATTATAGGTTTGACAATCATCGAAAAAAGTGGGAGGTAGGGGATTTTTAACTGAGTGTTTACTCACAATCCGTAAGTCATTTTTGACAAAAATATAACTCGTTTCGCATGATAAATCACTTTACAATCATCTATGATTGTTAGGTCCCTTTTTTTTATATTGGCAAAATAATCGCTTGTTTGACTTGGGTAAATATCCCACCGCGCGTTCACTTGAGAATTTAATGAGCGTTTGTTACTCTCTTTGAGAGGTTTTGATCCATAGGTCATTTGAGTCTTGAACATGTTTCAAGCATGCATATCCATTTTTAAAACATGTGTAGAAGAAATCCCATTCTTATAAAATTCCAAGCTATTAGGGTTGAACTACTGGAATTTCTAAAACTTGGATAACAAAACTTTTGAGTTCCATTGTGCTTTGTGAATGAATTTTCTTTTCTTAATTTTGTTATTGTTTTAAAATTTTTCTATACATAAAATCTAAAATTTTAATTTTGTTGTGATGTATTTCCGTTTTTTGTTTACGGGATGAAGGGAGAGCGAAAACTCAAAGTTTTGATTTAAGAAAAAAGTTTCCATCTAAAATGGAAACGCACAATGCACAAATATAGAGAGAGATAATTCCAAAGAGTGGTTATAATTTGTAGGGATTGTAAACTCCTTTTAGTTTTTATTTATTATGTTTTGAAATCGTCGGGAAAAGGGGAAGGCGGAGGATTTTAAACTGTGTGTTTACTTCCAATCCATAAGTCTTTTCTTACAAAAATATAGCTCTTTACACATGATAAATCACTTTACAATCATCTATGATTGTTAGGTCAGCTTTTTCTAAATGGGCAAAATAATGGCTTGTTTGACTCGGGTAAATATCCCACAACACATTCACTTCAAAATTTAATTAATGTTTGATATTCTCTTTGAAAGGTTTGGATCCATAGGTCATTTGCATCTTTAACATGTTTCAAGCATGCATATCCATTTTTAAAACTTGTGTAGAAGAAATCCCATTATTATAAAATTCGAAGCTATTGGGTTGAACTAGTGGAATTTCCAAAACTTGGATTACAAAAATTTGAGTTCCTTTGTGGTGTTTGAATAAACTTTCTTTTTTTACATTTGTTATTGTTTTAAATTTTTTATATACATAAACTCTAAAATTTTTATTTTGTTGTGATGTCTTTCCCTTTTTTTTACGGGATGACGGGAGAGCGAAAACTCAAAGTTTTGATTTAAGAAAAACGTAAACATCTAAAATGGAAATGCACAATGCACATATAAAGAGGGAGATAATTCCAAAGAGTGTCTATAATTTTTAGGGATTGCAAACTCCTTTTAGTTTTCTATTTTAGGTTTTGCAATCATCGAAAAAAGGGGGAGGTGGGGGATTTTTAACTGAGTGTTTACTTCCAATCCATAAGTCATTTCTTACGAAAATATAGGTTGTTACGCATGGTAAATCACTTTAAAATCATCTATGATTGTTGGTTCAACTTTTTCTAAATGGGAAAAATAATGCCTTGTTTGACTCTGGTAAATATCCCACTGCACGTTCACTTGAGAGTTTAATGAGCGTTTGTTATTCTCTTTAAAAGATTTGGGTCCATAGGTCATTTGCATCTTTAACATGTTTCGAGCATGCATATCCATTTTTAAAACATGTGTAGAAGAAATCCCTTTCTTATAAAATTCCATGATATTAGGGTTGAGCTAGTGAAATTTCCCAAACTTGGATAACAAACATATGTGTTCATTTGTGGTGTGTGAATAAATTTTCTTTACTTAGATTTGCTATTGTTATAAATTTTTTCTATAAACTCTAAAATTTTCATTTTATTATTATCTATTTGACTTTTTGGTTTACAGGATGAAGGGAGAGCGAAAAGTCAGAGTTTTGATTGAAAAAAAAGGATACATCTAAAATGGAAATGCATAATGCAATAATGTAGAGAGATGAAATTCCAAAGAGTGTCTATAATTTTTAGGGATTGTAAACTCCTTTTAGTTTTTATATATAAGGTTTTGTAATCGTCCTTAAAAGGGGGAGGCAGGGGATTCCCAATCCAAAAGTCATTTTTTACAAAAATGTAGCCTGTTATGCCTGATAAATCACTTTACAATCATCTATGATTTTTAGGTCAGATTTTTGTAAATAGGAAAAATAATGGCTTGTTTGACTCGGGTAAATATGCCACCGCACGTTAACCTAAGAATTTAATGAGCGTTTGTTTTTCTCCTTAAAAGGTTTGGTTTTATATGTCATTTGCATCTTTAACATGTTTCAAGAATGCTTATCCATTTTTAAAACATGTGTTGAAGAAATCCCTTTCTTATAAAATTCCAAGCTATTATGGTTTAACTAGAGGAATTTCCCAAACTTGGATAACAAAACTTTTGTGTTCATATGTAGTGTGTGAATAAATTTTCTTTGCTTACATTTGTTATTTTATAAAATTTTTTCCATATATAAACTCTAAAACTTTCATTTCGTTGTGATCTATTTGCCTTTTTTGATTACGGGATGAAGGGAGAGCTTAAACTTTTGATTTAAGAAAAAAGTATACATCTAAAATGGACAAGTACAATGCACAAATGTAGAGACAGATAATTCCAAAGTGTCTTTAATTTTTAGGGATTTTAAATTCCTTTTAGTTTTTATATATTAGGTTTTACAATCGTTGGGAAAAGGCAGAGGTGAGGAATATTTAACTGATTGTTGACTCCCAATCCATAAGTCATTTCTTAAAAAAATATAACCCATTACGCATGATAAATCACTTTAGATTCATCTATGATTGTTATGTCAGCTTTTTTTAAATGGGCAAAATAATGGTTTGGTTGACTCAATTAAATATCCCACCGCACGTTCACTTCATAATTTAATGAGCGTTTATTATTCTTTTTAAAAGTTTTGGATCCATAGGTCATTTGCATCTTTAACATGTTTCTAGCGTGCGTATCCATTTTAAAAACATGTGTAGAACAAATCGCTTTCAGACAAAATTCCAAGCTTTTAGGTTGAATTGGTTGAATTTCCCAAACTTTCATGACAAAATTTTGTGTTCATTTGTGGAGTGTGAATAAATTTTCTTTACTTACATTTGCTATTTTTTTATAAAATTTTCATATAACAACTCTAAAATTTTAATTTTGTTGTGATCTATTTGCCTTTTTTTATGGGATGTTGGCAGTACAAAAACTCAAAATTTTGATTCAAGAAAAAAGTATACATCTAAAATGGAAATGCACAATGCACAAATGAAGAGAGAGATAATTCCAAAGAGTGTCTATAATTTTAAGGGATTGCAAATTCCTTTTAGTTTTTATATATTAGGTTTTGCAATCGGCAAGAAAAGAGGGAGGTGGGGGATTTTTAACTGGGTGTCGACTCCTAATCCATATGTCATTTCTTACAAAATTATTGCCCGTTATGCATGATAAATCACTTGACAATCATCTATGATTTTTAGGTCAGCTTTTTGTAAATGGGCAAAATAGTGGTTTGTTCGAGTCGGATAAATATCCCATCGCACGTTAACTTGAGAATTTATGAGCATTTGTTATTCTCGTTGAAAGGTTTGGATCCATAGGTCATTTGCATCTTTAATACGTTTCAAGCATGCTATTCCATTTTTGAAACAAGTGTAGAACAAATCCCTTTCTTAAAAAATTCCAAGCTACTAGGGTTGAACTAGTGGAATATTCCAAACTTGGATAAAAAAACTTTTGTGTTCATTTGTGGTGTGTGATTAAATTTTCTTTACTAACATTTATTATTGTTTCAAATTTGTTCCATACATAAACTCTAAAATTTTCACTTTCCAGTAATCTATTTGCCTTTTTTGTTTGCGGGAGGTGGGGAGAACGAAAACTCAAGGTTTTGATTTAAGAAAAAAGTATAAATCTAAAATGGAAATGCACAATGCACAAATGTAGAAAGAGATAATTCCAAAGAGTGTCTATAATTTTTTGGGATTGTAAACTCCTTTTAGTTTTTATTTAGTAGGTTTTGTAATCGTCGGGAAAAGGGGGAGGCAAGGGATTTTGAACTGTGTGTTGACTCCCAATCCATAAGTCATTTCTTACAAAAATATATCCCGTTACTCATGATAAATCACTTTACAATCATCTATGATTGTTAGGTCAACTTTTTATAAATGGGCAAAATAATGGCTTGTTTGACTCAACTAAATATCCCACCGCACGTTCACTAGAGAATTTAATGAGTGTGTGTTACTCTCTTTAAAAGGTTTGGATCAATAGGTCATTTGCATCTTTAATATGTTTCAAGCATGCATATCCATTTTTAAAACAAGTTTAGAAGAAATCCCTTTCTTAGAAAATTCCAAGATATTAAGGTTGAACTAGTGGAATTTTCCAAGCTTGGATAACAAAACTTTTGTGTTCATTTGTGGTGTGTGAATAAATTTTATTTACTTACATTCGTTTTTTTTTTAATTTTTTCCATACATCTACTGTAAAATTTTCATTTTTTTGGGACGTATTTGCCTTTTTTGTTTTCAGCATGAAGGTAGAGCAAAAACTCAAAGTTTTTATATAAGAAAAAACTATACATCTAAAATAGAAACGCACTATGCAGAAATGTAGAGAAATATAATTCCAAAGTGTGTCTGTAATTTTTAGGAATTGTAAACTCCTTTTAGTTTTTATACATTTTGGCTTTGCAATCGTTCGGAAAAGGGGTGGTGGGGGGATATTTAACTGAGTGTTGACTCCCAATCCATAAGTCATTTCTTACAAAAATTAGTGCCCGTTACGCATGATAAATCACTTTACAATCATCTGTGATTGTTAGGTCAGCGTTTTGTAAATGGGCAAAATAAGGGCTTGTTTCACTAGGGTAAATATCCCACCCCACGTTCACTTGAAAATTTAATGATAGTTTGTTATTCTCTTTAAAAGGTTTGGATCCATAGGTCATTTGCATCTTTAACATGTTTCAAGCATGCATATCCATTTTTAAAACGTGTAGATGAAATCCCTTTCTTATAAAATTCCAAGCTATTAGGATTGAACTTGTGGAATTTCCAAAACTTGGATTACAAAACATTTGTGTTCATTTGAGGTGTGTGAATAAATTTTCATTTGTTATTGTTTTAAATTTTTTCCATACATAAACTCTAAAATTGGCATTTTGTTCTGATCTATTTGCCTTATTGGTTTACGGGATGAAGGGAGAGCAAAAGCTCAAAGTTTTTATTTAAAAAAAAAGTATACATCTTAAATGGAAATGCATAATGCAATAATGTAGAGAGATATAATTCCAAAGAGTGTCTGTTATTTTTAGGGATTGTAAACTCCTTTTAGTTCTTATATATTAGGTTTTGTAATTTTTGGGAAAAGGGGAGGCATGGGATTTTTTACTCAGTGTTGACTCCCTATCCATATGTCATTTCTTAAATAAATGTATTGTGTTATGCATAATAAATCACTTTACAATTATCTATGATTGTTAGGTCAGCTTTTTGTAAATGGGCAAGAATTTATTGAGCCTTTTCTTTTCTCTTTAAACGGTTTGGTTCCATATGTCATTTGCATCTTTAACATGTTTCAAGCATGCTTCTCCATTTTTAAAACATGTGTAGAAGAAATCCCTTTCTTATAAAATTTCAAGCCATTAGGGTTGAACAAGCAGAATTTCCCAAACTTGGATAACAAGACTTTTGTGTTCATTTGTGGTGTGTGATTAAATTTTCTTTACTTACAATTTTTATTGTTTTAAATTTTTTTCCAAACATAAACTCTAAAATTTTCATTCTTTTCTAATCTATTTCCCTTTTTTTTTACGGGATGAAGGGAGAGCAAGAACTCAAAGTTTTGATTTAAGAAAAAAGTATACATCTAAATTGGAGATGCCCATTGCACAAATGTGGAGAGAAATAATTTCAAAATGTGTCGGTAATTTTTTGGGATTATAAACTCCTTTTAGTTTTTATATATTAGGTTTTACAATCGTTGAGAAAAGGGGGAGGCGGGGGATTTTTAAGTGTGTGTTGACTCCCAATCCATAAGTCATTTCTTGCAAAAATATAGCTTGTTACGCATGATAAATCACTTTACAATCATCTATGATTGTTAGGTGTGCTTTTTGGAAATGGGAAAAATAATGGCTTGTTTGACTCAGGTAAATATCCCACTGCACGTTCACTTGGGAATTTAATAAGTGTTTGTTATTCTCTTTAAAATGTTTGGATTCATAGGTCATTTGCATCTTGAACACGTTCCAAGCATGCATATCCATTTTTAAAAAATGTGTAGAAGAAATCCCTTTCTTAGAAATTCCAAGCTATTAGGGTTGAACAAGTGGAATTTCCCAAACTTGGATAACAAAAATTTTGAGTTCCATTGTGGTGTGTGAATGAATTTTCCTTTGTTACATTTGTTATTGTTTTAAATTTTTTCCATACATAAACTCAAAAAATTTAATTTTGTTGTGATGTATTTCTCTTTTTTTGTTACGGGATGAAGGGAGAGCAAAAACTCAAAGTTTTGATTTAAGAAAAAAGCATACATCTAAAATGGAAATGCATAATGCACAAATGTAGAGAGAGATAATTCCAAAGTGTGTCTATAATTTTTAGGGATTTTAAACTCCTTTTAGTTTTTATATAATAGGTTTTGCAATCATCGGGAAAAGGGGGAGGCTGGGGATTTTTAACTAAGTGTTGACTCCCAATCCATGAGTCATTTCTTACAAAAATATAGCCCGTTACGCATCATAAATCACTTTACAATCAACTATAATCGTTAGGTCAGCTTTTTATAAATGAGAAAAATAATGGTTGGTTCGGCTAGGGTAAATATCCCACTGCATGTTCACTTGAGAATTTAATGTTATTATCTTTAAAAAGTTTTGATCCATAGGTCATTTGCATCTTTAACACGTTTCAAGCATGCATATCCATTTTGAAAACATGTGTAGAAGAAATCCCTTAGAAAATTCCAAGATATTAGGGTTGAACGAGTGGAATTTCCCAAACTTGGATAACAAAACTTTTGTGTTCATTTTTGGTGTGTGATTAAATTTTCATTACTTACTTTTGTATTTGTTTTAAATTTTTTCCATACATAAATTCTAAAATTTTCATTTTTTTGTGAGCTATTTGCCTTTTTTGTTTATGGGATGAAAGTAGAGCGAAAACTCAAAGTTTTGATTTAAGAAAAAAAATTATACATCTAAAATGGAAATGCACAATGCACAAATGTGGAGAGAGATAATTCCAAAGAGTATCTGTAATTTTTAGGGATTGTAAACACCTTGTATTTTTTATATAGTAGGTTTTGCAATCGTCGGGAAAAAGGGGAGGTGGGGGATTTTTAACTGAGTGTTTACTCGCAATACATAAGTCATTTCTTACAAAAATATTGGTTGTTATGCATGGTAAATCACTTTACAATCATATATGATTGTTGGGTCAGCTTTTTCTAAATGGGCAAAATAATGGCTTGTTTGACTAAGGTAAATATCCCACTGCACGTTCACTTGGGAATTTAATGAGCGTTTGTTATTCACTTTAAAAGGTTTGGATCCATTGGTCATTTTCATCTTTAACATGTTTCAAGTATGCATATCCATTTTTAAAACATGTGTATAAGAAATCCCATTCTTATAAAATTCCAAGCTATATAGGTTCAACAAGTGGAATTTCCCAAACTTGGATAACAAAACTTTTGTGTTCATTTGTGGTATGTGAATAAATTTTCTTTACTTACATTTGTTTTTGTTTTAAATTTTTTCCAGACAGAAACTCTAAAATTTTTATTTTGTTGTGACTTATTTGCCTTTTTTCTTTTCGAGATGAAGGTAGAGCGAAAACTCAAAAGTTTTGATATAAGAAAAAACTATACATCTAAAACGGAAATGCACTATGAACATATGTAGAGAAAGATAATTCCAAAGTGTGTCTGTAAGTTTTAGGGATTGTAAACTCCTTTCTTTTTATATATTAGGTTTTGCAATCATCTAGAAAATGGGGAGGCGTGAGATTTTTTACTGCGTGTTGACTTCCAAGCCATAAGTCATTTCTTGCAAAAATATAGCCTGTTACGCATGATAAATCATTTAACAATCTTCTATGATTGTTAGGTGTGCTTTTTTGTAATGGGGAAAATAATTGCTTGTTTGACTCGGGTAAATATCCCACTGCACGTTTACTTAAGAATTGAAGTAGTATTTGTTATTCTCTTTAAAAGGTTTGGATCCATAGGTCATTTGCATCTTTAACTTGTTTCAAGCGTGCGTATTCATTTTTAAAACATGTGTAGAAGAAATTGCTTTCTTAAAAAATTCCAAGCTATTAGGATTGAACTAGTGGAATATCCAAAACTTGGATGACAAAACTTTTGGGTTCATTTCTAGTGTGTGAATAATAATGTTTTAAATTTTTCCTTTTATAAACTCTAAAATTTTCATTTTGTTGTGATCTATTTGCCTTTTTTGTGTACGGGATGAAGTGAGAGTGAAAACTCAAATTATTTATTTAAGAAAATACTATACATCTAAACTTGAAATGCACAATGCACAAATTAAGAGAGAGATAATTCCAAAACGTGTTTGTAATTTTAAGGGATTGTAAACTCCTTTTAGTTTTTATATATTAGGTTTTGAAATCGTCGGGAAAAGGGGGAGGCGGGGGATTTTTAACTGAGTGTTGACTCGTAATCCATTAGTCATTTCTTTCTAAAGTATTGCCCGTTACGCATGACAAATCACTTGACAATCATCTATGATTTTTAGGTCAGCTTTTTTGTGAATAGGCAAAATAGTGGCACGTTCAAGTCGGATAAATATCCGCACATTCACTTGAGAATTTAATGAGCGTTTGTTATTCTCTTTGAAAGGTTTGGTTCCATAGGTCATTTGCATCTTTAATATGTTTCAAGCATGCATATCCATTTTTAAAACAAGTGTAGAAGAAATCCCTTTCTTATAAAATTCCAAGCTATTAGGATTGAACTAGTGGAATATTCCAAACTTGGATAACAAAACTTTTGTGTTCATTTGTGGTGTGTGATTAAATTTTCTTTACTTACATTTATTATTGTTTCAAAATTTATTCCATACACCAACTCTAAAATTTTCACTTTCTTGTAATCTATTTGCCTTTTTTTTTACGGGATGAAGGTAGAGCGAAAACTCAAAGTTTTGATTTAATAAAAACGTATAAATCTAAAAATGAAATTAACAATGCAAAAACGTAGAGAGTGATAATTCCAAAGAGTTTCTATAATTTTTAGGGATTGTAAACTCCATTTAGATTTTATATATTAGGTTTTGTATTCGTCGAAAAAAGGGGGAGGTGGGGGATTTTTAACTGAGTGTTGACTCTCAATCCTTAAGTCATTTCATACAAAAATATAGCCCATTACTCATGATAAATCACTTTACAATCATCTACGATTGTTAGGTCATCTTTTCTTAAATGGGTAAAATAGTGACATTTTTTACTTGAGTAATTATCCTACTACACATTCACTAGAATATTTAATGAGTGTTTGTTATTCTTTTTAAAAGGTTTGGTTCCATAGGTCATTTGCATCTTTAACACGTTTCAAACATGCATATCCATTTTTAAAACATGTGTAGATGAAATCCCTTTCTTCAAAAATTCCAAGATATTAGGGTTGTAAAAGTTAAATTTCCCAAACTTGGATAACAAAACTTTTGTGTACATTTGTGGTGTGTGATTAAATTTTCTTTACTTAATTTTTTATTGTTCTAAATTTTTTCTATTCATAAACTCTAAAATTTTCATTTTGTTGTGATCTATTTGCCTTTTTTGTTTACAGGATATAGAGAGAGCGAAAACTCAAAGTTTCGATTTAAGAAAAAAAGTATACATCTAAAATGGAAATGCACAATGCACATATGTAGAGAGAGATAATTCCAAAGAGTATCTGTAATTTTTAGGGATTGTAAACTTCTTTTAGTTTTAAAATTGTAGGTTTTCCAATCGTGTGGAAAAGGGGGAGGTGGGGGATTTTTAACTGAGTGTTTACTCCCAATCCTTAAGTCACTTCTTACAAAAATATAGGTTGTTACATATGGTAAATAAATTTAAAATCATCTATCATTGTTGGGTCAACTTTTTCTAAATGGGCAAAATAATGGCTTGTTTGACTTGGGTAAATATCCCACTGCACGTTCACTTGAGAATTTAATGAGCGTTTGTTATTCGCTTTAAAAGGTTTGGATCCATAGGTCATTTTCATCTTTAACATGGTTCAAGCATGCATATCCATTTTTAAAACATTGTATAAGAAATCCCATTCTTATAAAATTCCATACATACACTCTAAAATTTTAATTTTGTTGTGATGTATTTGCCTTTTTTGTTTACGGGATGAAGGGAGAGCGAAATCTCAAAGTTTTGACTTAAGAAAAATGTGTACTTCTAAAACGTAAATACACTATGAACAACAGTTCAGAAAGTTAACTTCAAAGAGTGTTTTCAATTTTTAGGGATTGTTAACTCCTTTTAGTTTTTATACGTTAGGTTTTTCAATTGTCGGGAAAAGGAGGAGGCGGGGGATTTTTGTCCAAGTGTGGACTCCCAATTTATAAGTCATTTCATACAAA
This sequence comes from Aristolochia californica, assembly GCF_029961685.1. NCBI lineage: Eukaryota > Viridiplantae > Streptophyta > Magnoliopsida > Piperales > Aristolochiaceae > Aristolochia > Aristolochia californica. The sequence continues at coordinate 30,105,776 of NW_027182214.1, read as the reverse complement.
AATATAGCCCGTTACGCATGCTAAACACTTTACAATCAGCCATGATTATTAGGTCAATTTTTTTCTAAATGGGCAAAATAATGGCTTGTTTGACTCGGGTAAATATCCCACCGCACGTTCACTTGAGAATTTAATGAGCATTTGTTACTGTCTTTGAAAGGTTTGGATCCATAGGTCATTTTAATCTTGAACATATTTCAAGCATGCATATCCATTTTTAAAGCATGTGTAGAAGAAATCCCTTTCTTGTAAAATTTCAAGCTATTAGGGTTGAACTAGTGGAATTTCCAAAACTTCAATAACAAAACTTTTGAGTTCCTTTATGGTGTGTGAATAAATTTTCTTTTCCTAAATTTGTTATTGTTTTAAATTCTTTCCATACATAAACTCTAAAATTTTAATTTTGTTGCGATGTATTTCCCTTTTTTGTTTACGGGATGAAGGGAGAGCGAAAACTCAAAGTTTTGATTTAAGAAAAAAGTATACATCTAAAATGGAGATGCCCAATACACAAATGTGCAGAGAGATAATTCCAAAGTGTGTCTATAATTTTTAGGGATTGTAAACTCCTTTTAGTTTTTATATATTAGGTATTGCAATTGTCGGGAAAAGGGGGAGGCAAGGGCTTTTTAACTGAGTGTTGACTCCTATCCATAAGTCATTTCTTGCAAAAATATAGCCTGATACGCATGATAAATCACTTTACAATCATCTATGATTGTTAGTATTCTTTTTGGAAATGGGCAAAATAATGGCTTGTTTGACTCGGGTAAATATCCCACCGCACGTTCACTTGAGAATTTAATGAGTGTTTGTTATTCTCTTTGAAAGGTTCGGATCCATAGGTCATTTGCATCTTTAACATGTTTCAATCCCATTCTTATAAAATTCCAAGCTAGTCAGGTTTAACTCGTGGAATTTCCCAAACATGGATAACGAAACATTTGAGTTCCTTTGTGGTGTGTGAATTAAATTTCTTTCAATTGTTATTGTTTTAAATTTTTTCCATACTTAAACCCTGAAATTTTAATTTTGTTGTGATGTATATGCCTTTTTTGTTTACGGGATGAAAGGAGAGCGAAAACTCAAAGTTTTAATTTACGAAAAAAGTATAAATCTAAAATGGAAATACACTATGCACAAATGTTCAGAAAGATAATTTCAAAGAGTGTTTGAAATTTTTAGGGATTGTAAACTCCTTTTAATTTTTCTATATTAGGTTTTGCAATCGTCGATAAAAGGGGGAGCGGGGGATTTTTAACTGAGATTACACATGATGAAACCCTTTACAATCATCTACGATTGTTAGGTGAGCTTTTTCTAAATGGGCAAAATAATGGCTTGTTTGACTCGGGTAAATATCCTACCGCACGTTCACTTGAGAACTTAATGAGCGTTTGTTTTGGATTCCATAGGTCATTTGAATCTAGAACATGTTTCAAGCATGCATATCCATTTTCAAAACATGTGTAGAAGAAATCCCATTCTTATTAAATTCCAAGCTATTAGGGTTGAACTAGTGGTATTTCCCAAACTTGGATTACAAAACTTTTGAGTTCCATTGTGGTGTGTGAATGAATTTTCTTTTCTTACATTTGTTATTGTTTTCAATTTTTTCCATACATAAACTCTAAAATTTTAATTTTGTTGTAATGTTTTTCTCTTTTTTGTTTACGGGATGAAGGGAGAGCGAAAACTCAAAGTTTTGATTTAAGAAAAAACTATACATCTAAAATGGAAATGCAGAATGCACAAATGTAGAGAGAGATAATTCCAAAGAGTGTCAATAATTTTTAGGGATTGTAAACTCCTTTTAGTTTTTATATATTAAGTTGTGCAATAGTCGGGAAAAGGTGGAGGCAGTGGATTTTTAACTGAGTGTTGACTTCAAATCCATAAGTTATTTCTTAAAAAAATATAGCTCGTTACGCATGATAAATCACTTTACAATCATCTACGATTGTTAGGTAAGTTTTTTGTAAATGGGCAAAATAGTGGCTTGTATGACTCTAGTAAATATCTCATTGCACGTTCACTTAAGAATTTTATGAGCATTTTTTCTTCTTTTTAAAAGGTGTGGATCCATAGGTCATTTGCATCGTTAACACATTTCAAGCATGCATATCCATTTTTAAAACATGTGTAGAACAAATCCCTTAGAAAATTCCAAGATATTAGGGTTGAACGAATGGAATTTCCCAAACTTGGATAAAAAAACTTTTGTGTTCATTTGTGGTGTGTGATTAAATTTTATTTACATACATTTGTTATAGTTTTAAAATTTTCCATACATAAATTCTAAAATTTTCATTTTGCTGTGATCTATTTGCCTTTTTTGTTTACGAGATGATGGGAAAGGGAAAACTCAAAGTTTTGATGTAGAAAAAAGTGTAAATCTTAAAATGAAAAGAACAATACACAAATGTAGAGAGAAATTAATCCAAAGTGTGTCTGTAATTTTTAGGAATTGTAAACTTCTTTGAGTTTTAATATAGTAGATTTTTCAATGGTCAGGAAAAGGGGGAGGCGGGGGATTTTTAACTGAGTGTTTACTCCCAATCCATAAGTCATTTCTTACAAAAATATAGCTCATTACGCATGATAAATTATTTTACAATCATCTATGATTGTTAGGTCATCTTTTTCTAAATGGGCAAAATAATGACTTGTTTGACTCGGGTAAATATCCCACCGCAAATTCCCTTGAGAATTTAATTAGTGTTTGTTATTCTCTTCAAAAGGTTTGGATCCATAAGTCATTTGCGTCTTTAACATGTTTCAAGCATGCATATCCATTTTTAAAACTTGTGTAGAAGTAATCCCATTCTTATAAAATTTCAAGCAATTAGGGTTGAACTAGTGGAATTTCCCAAACTTGGATAACAAAACTTTTGAGTTCCTTTGTGGTGTGTGAATAAATTTTATTTTCTTACATTTGTTATTGTTTTAAATTTTTTCCATACATAAACGCTAAAATTTTAATTTTGTTGTGATGTATTTCCTTTTTTTGTTTACGGGATGAAGGGAGAGCGAAAACTCAAAGTTTTGATTTAAGAAAAAAGTAGACATTTAAAGTTGAAATGCACAATGCACAAATGTAGAGAGAGATAATTCCAAAGTGTGTCTATAATTTTTAGGGATTGTGAGCTTCTTTTAGTTTTTTTTATTAGGTTTTCCAATCGTCGGGAAATGGGGGAGGCAGGGGAGTTTTAACTGAGTGTTAACTACCAATTCATAAGTCATTTCTTAAAAAAATAGAGCCCATTTCACATGATAAATCACTTTTCAATCATCTAAGATTGTTAGGTCAGCTTTTTGTAAAGGGGCAAAATAGTGGCTTGTCTGACTTGAGTAAATATCCCACCGCACGTTCACTTGAGAATATAATGAGCATTTGTTATTCTCTTTAAAAGGTTTGGATCCATAGGTCATTTTCATCTTTAACACGTTTCAAGCATGCATATCCATTTTAAAAACATATGTAGAAAAAATCCCTTTCTTAGAAAACTCCAAGATATTATGGTTGAACGAGTCGAATTTCGCAAACATGGATAACAAAAACATTTTTGTTTCATTTGTGGTGTGTGATTAAATTTTCTTTACATATATTTTTTTTTTGTTTTAAACTTTTTCCATACATAATTTCTAAAATTTTCATTTTATTACGATCTTTTTGCCTTTTTTTTTTACGGGATGAAGGGATATCGAAAACTCAAAGTTTTGATTTAAGAGTATACATCTAAAATGGAAATACACAATGCACAAATGTAAAGAGAGATAATTCCAAAGAGTGTCAGTAATTTTTAGGGATTGGAAACCTCTTTTAGTTTTTATATAGTAGGTTTTGCAATAGTCGGGAAAAGGGGGAGGTGGGGGATTTTTAACTGAGTGTTTACTTCCAATCCATAAGTCATTTCTTAAAAAAATATAGGTTGTTACGCATGGTAATTCACTTTTCAATCACCTATGATTGTTGGGTCAACTTTTTCTAAATGGGTAAAATAATGGCTTGTTTGACTCGGGTAAATATCCCAATGCACGTTCACTTGAGAATTTAATGAGCGTTTGTTATTCTCTTTAAAAGGTTTGGATCCATAGGTCATTTGCATCTTTAGCATGTTTCAAGTATGCATATCCATTTTTAAAACATGTGTAGAAGAAATCTCTTTCTTATAAATTCCAAGCAATTAGGGTTGAACTAGTTGAATTTCCCAAACATGGATAACAAAACATTTGTGGTCATTTGTGGTGTGTGAATAAATTTAATTTACTTACATTTTTTATTGTAATAAATTTTTTCCATACATAAACTCTAAAATTTTCATTTTGTTATTATCTATTTGCCTTTTTGGGTTACAGGAGGAAGGTAGAGCGAAAAGTCAAATTTTTTATTTAAAAAAAAAAGTATACATCTAAAATGGAAATGCACAATGCAATAATGTAGAGAGATATAATTCCAAAGAGTGTCTATAATATTTAGGGATTTTAAGCTCCTTTTAGTTTTTATATATTAGGTTTTGTAATCGTCCTGAAAAGTGGGAGGAAGGGGATTTTTAACTGAGTGTTGACTCCCAATCCTTAAGTAATTTATTGAAAATATAGCCCGTTATGCCTGATAAATCACTTTACAATCATCTATGATTGTTAGGTCAGTTTTTTTTTTGTAAATTGGCAAAATAATGGTTTGTTTAACTCGGGTAAATATGCCACCGCACGTTAACTTGAGAATTTAATGAGCGTTTGTTTTTCTCTTTAAAAGGTTTCTTTCTATATGTCATTTGCATCTTTAACATGTTTCAAGCATACTTATCCATTTTTAAAACATTTGTAGAAGAAATCCCTTTCTTATACAATTCCAAGTTATTAGGGTTGAACTAGTGGAATTTGCCAAACTTGGATAACAAAACTTTTGTGTTCATATGTAGTGTGTTAATAAATTTTCTTTTTTTACATTTGTTATTATTTAAATTTTTTTCCATATATAAACTCTAAAAATTTCATTTCATTGTGATCTATTTGCCTTTTTTGATTACGGGATGAAGGGAGAGCGAAAACTCAAAGTTTTGTTTAAGAAAAAAGTATACATCTAAAAAAGAAATGCAAAATGCACAAATGTAGAGAGAGATAATTCCAAAGTGTCTGTAATTTTTAGGGATTGTAAGCTCCTTTTAGGTTTTATATATTAGGTTTTACAATTGTCGGGAAAAGGGGGAGGTGAGGGATATTTAATTGAGTGTTGACTCCCAATCCACAAGTCATTTCTTATAAAAATATAGCCCGTTACGGATGATAAATCACTTTACATTCATCTATGATTGTTAGGTTAGCTTTTTTTAAATGGGCAAAATAATGGCTTGGTTGACTCAAGTAAATATCCCACCGCACGTTCATTTCAGAATTTAATGAGCGTTTGTCATTCTTTTTAAATGGTTTGGATCCATTGGTCATTTGCATCTTTAGCATGTTTCAAGAATGCATATCCATTTTTAAAAAATATGTAGAAGAAATCCCTTTCTTGTAAAATTCCAAGCTATTTGTGTTAAACTAGTGGAATTTCCCAAACTTGGATAACAAGACTTTTGTAATCATTTTTAGAGTGTGATTAAATTTTCTTTACTTTCATTTTTTATTGTTTAAATTCTTTTTCCATAAATAAACTCTAAAAGTTTCATTTTTTATGATCTATTTGCCTTTTTTGTTCACGAGATGAAGGGAGAGCGAAAACTCAAAGTTTTGATTTGTGAAAAAAGCATACATCTAAAATGGAGATGCACAATGCACAAATGTAGAGAGAGATAATTTTGATGTGTGTCTATAACTTTTAGGGATTGTAAACTCCTTTTAGTTTTTATATATTAGGTTTCGCAATCGTCGGGAGAAGGGGGAGGCAGGGGATTTTTAACTGAGTGTTGACTCCCAATCCATAAGTCATTTCTTGCAAAAAAATAGCATGTTACGCATGATAAATCACTTGACAATCATTTATGATTTTTAGGTGTGCTTTTTGGAAATGTGGAAAATAATGGCTTCTTTGTCTTGGGAAAATATCCCTCCGCACGTTCACTTGAGAATTTAATAAGCGTTCGTAATTCTCTTTGAAAGGTTTGGATCCATAGGTCATTTGCATCTTTAATATGTTTCAAGCATGCATATCCATTTTTAAAACAAGTGTAGAAGAAATCCCTTTCTTATAAAATTCCAAGCTATTAGGGTTGAACTGGTGGAATATTACAATCGTCAGGAAAAGGGGGAGGCGGGGGATTTTTAACTGAGTGTTACGCCAAATCCATAAGTCGTTTCTTACAAAAATAAAACTCGTTACGCATGGTAAATAACTTTACAATCATCTTAGGTCAGGATTTTCTACATGGGCAAAATAATGGCTTGTTTGACTCGGGTAAATATCCCACCGCACGTTCACGTGAGAATTTAATGAGTGTTTGTTATTCTCTTTGAAAGGTTTGGATCCATAGGTCATTTGCGTCTTTAACATGTTTCAAACATGCATATCAATTTTTAAAACATGTGTAGAAGAAATCCCATTCTTATAAAATTCCAAGCTATTAGGGTTGAACGAGTGAAATTTCCCAAACTTGGATAACAAAACTTTTGAGTTCCTTTGTGGTGTGTGAATAAATTTTCTTTTCTTACATTTTTTATTTTTTTAAAGTTTCTCCATACACAAACTCTAAAATTAAAATTTTGTTGTGATGTATTTGACTTTTTTCTTTATAGGATTAAGGGAGAGTGAAAACTCAAAGTTTTGATTTAAGAAAAAAGTATACATCTAAAATGGAAATGCAAAATGCAAAAATGTAGAGAGAAATAATTCCAAAGAGTGACAATAATTTTTAGGGATTGCAAACTCCTTTTACTTTTTATATATTAGGTTTTGTAATCGTCAGGAAAAGGAGGAGGCAGGTGATTTTTAACTGAGTGTTGATTCCCATTCCATAAGTCTTTTCTTACAAAAATATAACCCATTTCTCATGATAAATCACTTTACAATCATCTACGATTGTTAGGTCAGCTTTTTGTAAATGGGCAAAATAGTGACTTGTTTGACTCGAGTAAATATCCCACTGGACGTTCACTAGACAATTTAATGAGTGTTTGTTGTTCTCTTTAAAAGGTTTGGATCCATAGGTCATTTGCAACTTTAACACGTTTCAAGCATGCATATCCATTTTTAAAACATGTGTAGAAGAAATCCCTTTCTTAGAAAATTCCAAGATATTAGGGTTGTACGAGTGGAATTTGCCAAACTTGGATAACAAAACTTTTGTGTTCATTTGAGGTGTGTGATTAAATTTTCTTTACTTACATTTGTTATTTTTTTATTTCCATACATAATCTCTAAAATTTTTATTTGTTGTGATCAATTTGCCTTTTTTGTATACGGGATGAAGGGAGAGCGAAAGTTCAAAGTTTTGATTGAAGAAAAAAACTATACATCTAAAATGGAAATGCACAATGCACAAATATAGAGAGAGATAATTCAAAAGAGTGTCTGTAATTTTTAGGGATAGTAAACTCCTTTTAGTTTTTATAATGTTGGTTTTCTAATTGTCAAGAAAAGGGGAGGCAGGGGTTTTTTTACTGAGTGTTGATTCCCAATCCATAAGTCATTTCCTAAAAAAATGTATCCCGTTATGCATCATAAATTACTTTACAATCATCTATGATTGTTAGGTCAGCTTTTTTTAAATGGGTAGGAATTTAATGAGCATTTTTTTTTTCCTTTAAAAGGTTTGGTTCCATATGTCATTTGCATCTTTAACATGTTTCAAGCATGCTTATCCATTTTTAAAACACGTGAAGAAGAAATCCCTTTCTCTTAAAATTCCAAGCTATTTGGGTTGAACTAGTGGAATTTCCCAAACATGGATAACAAGACTTTTCTGTTAATTTGTGGTTGTGATTAAATTTTTTTTACTTACAATTTTTATTGTTTTAAAATTTTTTCCATACATAAACTCTAAATTTTTCATTCTTTTATGATCTATTTGCCTTTTTTGTTTACGGGATGAAAGGATAGCGAAAACTCAAAGTTTTGATTTAAGAAAAACGTATACATCTAAAATGGAGATGCCCAATGCACAAATGTGGAGAGAGATAATTCTAAAATGTGTCTGTAAGTTTTAGGGATTGTAAACTCATTTTAATTTTTGTATATTAGGTTTTGCAATCGTGGGGAAAAGGGGGTGGCGGTGGATTAATTGAGTGTTGACTCCCAATCCATAAGTCATTTCTTGAAAAAATATAGCTTGTTACGCATGATAAATCACTTTACAATCATCTATGATTGTTAGGTGTGCTTTTGGAAATGGGCAAAATAATGGCATGTTTGACTCGGGTTAACATCCCACTGAACGTTCACTTGAGAATTTAATGAGCGTTTGTTATTCTCTTTGAAAGGTTTGGATCCATAGGTCATTTACATCTTTGACATGTTTTAAGCATGCATATCCATTTTTAAAACATGTGTAGAAGAAATCCCATTCTTATAAAAGTCCAAGCTATTAGTGTTGAACTAGTGGAATTTCCCAAACTTGGATAACAAAACTTTTGAGTTCCTTTGTGATGTGTGAATAAATTTTATTTTCTTGCAATTTTTATTGTGTTAAATTTTTCCATACATAAACTATAAAATTTTAATTTTGTTGTGATGTATTTGCCTTTTTCGTGTACGGGATGAAGGGAGTGCGAAAACTCAATGTTTTGATTTAAGAAAAAAGTATGCATCTAAAATGGAAATACACTATGCACGAATGTTTAGAAAGATAAATTCAAAGAGCTTCTGCCATTTTTAGGGATTTTTAACTCCTTTTAGTTTTTATATATTAGGTTTTACAATAGTAAGGAAAAGGGGGAGGCATGGGATTTTTGCCCGAGTGTTGACTCCCAATTCGTAAATCCTTTCTTAGAAAAATATAGCCCGCCACGTATGATAAAACACTTTACAATCATCTATGATTGTTAGGTCAGTTTTTTTCTAAATAGACAAAATAATGGCTTGTTTGACTCGGGTAAATATCCCACCGCACGTTCACTTGATAATTTAATGAGCGTTTGTTAATCTCTTTGAAAGGTTTGGATCCATAGGTCATTTGAATCATGAACATGTTTCAAGCATGTATATCCATTTTTAATACATGTGTAGAAGAAATCCCATTCTTATAAAATTCCAAGCTATTTGGGTTGAACTTGTGGAATTTCATTAACTTGGATAACAAAACTTTTGAGTTCCTTTGTGGTGTGTGAATACATTTTATTTTCTTACATTTTTTATTATTTTAAATTTTTTCCATACATAAACTCTAAAATTTTAATTTTGTTGTGATGTATTTCCCTTTTTAGTTTACGGGATGAAGGGAGAGCGAAAATTTAAAATTTTTATTTAAGAAAAAATTACACATCTAAAATGGAAATTCACAATGCACAAATGTAGAGAGATATAATTCAAAAGAGTGTCTATAATTTTTAGGAATTGTAAACTCCTTTTAGTTTTTATATATTAGGTTTTGCAGTCATCGGGAGGTAGGTGATTTTTAACTGAGGGTTGATTCCCAATCCATAAGTCATTTCTTACAAAAATATAGCATATTACGCATGATAAATCACTTTACAATCATCTACGATTGTTGGGTCAGCTTTTTGTAATTGGGCAAAATAATGGCTTGTTTGACTCGAATAAATATCCCACTGCACGTTCACTAGAGAATTGAATGAGTGTTTGTGATTATCTTTAAAAGGTTTGGATCCATGTGTCATTTGCATATTTAACAAGTTTCAAGCATGCATATCCATCTTTAAAACATGTCTAGAAGAAATCCCTTTCTTAGAAAATTCCAAGATATTAGGGAGTGGAATTTCCCAAACTTGTATAACAAAACTTTTGTGTTCATTTGTGATGTGTGATTAAATTTTCTTTACTTACATTTTTTATTGTAATAAATTTTTTTCATACATAAACCCTAAAATTTACATTTTGTTGTGATCTATTTGCCTTTTTTGTTTACGTGACGAAGGGAGAGTGAAAACTAAAAGTTTCGATTGAAGAAAAAAAGTATACGTGTAAAATGGAAATGCACAATGCACTAATGTAGAGAGAGATAATTCCAAAGAGTGTCTATATTTTTTAGGGATTGTAAACTCCTTTTAGTTTTTAAATTGTAGGTTTTGAAATCGTCGGTAAAAGGGGGAGGTAGGGGATTTTTAACTGAGTGTTTACTCCCAATCCATAAGTCACTTCGTACAAAAATATAGGTTGTTATGCAAAGTAAATCACTTTACAATCATCTATGATTTTTCGGTCAGCTTTTTCTAAATGGGCAAAATAATGGCTTGTTTGAGTAGGGTAAATATCCCATTGCACGTTCAGTTGAGAATTTAATGAGCGTTTATTATTCTCTTTAAAAGGTTTTGATCCATAGGTCCTTTCCATCTTTAACATGTTTCAAGCATGCATATCCATTTTTAAGAAATCCCATTCTTATAAAATTCCAAGTTATTAGGGTTGAACTAGTGAAATTTCTCAAACTTGGATAACAAAACTTTTTTGTTCATTTGTGGTGTGTGAATAAATTTTCTTTACTTACATTTGTTTCTGTTATAAATTTTTTTCATACATCAACTCTAAAATTTATATTTTGCTGTGACATATTTGCCTTTTTTGTTTTCGGAATGAAGGTAGAGCGACAATTCAAAGTTTTTATATAAGAAAAAACTATACATCTAAAATGGAAATCCACTATGCAGAAATGTAGAGAAAGATAATTCCAAAGTAGTCTGTAATTTTTAGGGATTGTACGCTCCTTTTAGTTTTTATATATTTGGCTTTGCAATTTTTGGGAAATGGGATGGCGGGGGATTTTTAACTAAGTGTTGACTCCCAATACATAAGTCATTTCTTACAAAAACTAGAGTCCATTAAGCATGATAAATCATTTTACAATCATCTATGATTGTTAGGTCAGTGTTTTGTAAATGGGCAAAATAATGGAATGATTCACTCGGGTAAATATCCCACCCCACGTTCACTTGAGAATCTAATGATAGTTTCTCTTTAAAAGGTTTGGATCCATAGGTCATTTGCATCTTTAACATGTGTCAAGCATGCATATCCATTATTAAAACATGTGTAGAAGAAATCCCTTTCTTATAAAATTCCAAGCTATTACGGTTGAACTAGTGGAATTTCCCAAACTCTGTTAACAAAACATTTGTTTTCATTTGTGGTGTGTGAATAAATCACTTTAAAATCATCTATGATTGCCAGGTCAGCTTTTTGTAAGTGGGCAAAATAATGGCTTGTTTGACTCGGGTAAATATCCCGCAGGACGTTCACTTGAGAATTTAATGAGCGATAGTTATTCTCTTTAAAAGGTTTGGATCCGTAGGTCATTTGCATCTTTAACATGTTTCAAGCATGCATATCCCTTTTTAAAACATGTGTAGAAGAAATTCCTTTCTAATAAAATTTCAAGCTATTCGGGTTGAACTAGTGGAATTTCCCAAACTTGGATAACAAAACTTTTGTGTTCATTTGTGGTGTGTGGTTAAATTTTCTTTACTAACATTTGTTATTGTTTTAAATTTTTTCCATACATCAACTCTAAAATTTTCATTTTGTTGTGATCAATTTGCCTTTTTTGTTTACTGGATGAGGGGAGAGCGAAAACTCATAGTTTTGATTAAAGGAAAAATTATACATCTAAAATGGAAATGCACAATGCACAAATATAGAGAGAGATAATTCCAAAGAGTGTCTGTAATTTTAAGGGATTGTAAACTTCTTTGCGTTTTTATAACGTAGGTTTTGCAATTGTCGGGAAAAGGGGGGGATGGGGGGTTTTTAAATGAGTGTTTACTCCCTATCCATAAGTCATTTCTTACAAAAATATAGCTCGTTACACAAGATAAATCACTTTACAATCTTCTATGATTGTTAGGTCATCTTTTTCTTAATGGGCAAAATAATGGCTTGTTTGACTCGGGTAAATATCCCACCAGACGTTTACTGGAGAATTTAACATGCGTTTGTTATTCTCTTTAAAAGATTTGGATCCATAGGTCATTTGCATCTTTAACATGTTTCAAGTATGCATATCCATTTTTAAAACATGTGTAGAAGAAATCGAATTCTTTTAAAATTTCAACATATTAGGGTTGAACTAGTGAAATTTTCCAAACTTGGATTAAAAAACTTTTTTGTTCATTTGTCGTGTGTGAATAAATTTTATTTACTTACATTTGTTATTGTTTTAGATTTTTTCTGTACATAAACTCTAAAATTTTCATTTTGTTTTGATCTATTTGTCTTTTTTGTTTACGGGATGATGGGAGAGTGAAAACTTAAAGTTTTGATTTAAGAAAAAAGTATATATCTAAAATGGAAATGCACTTTGCACAAATATACAGAAAGATAATTCCAAAGAGTGTCTGCAATTTTTAGGGATTGTGAACTCCTTTTACTTTTTATATATTAGGTTTTACAATCGTCTGGAAAAGGGGGCGGCAAGGGATTTTAAACTGAGTGTTGAATCCCAATCCATAAATCATTTAATACAAAAATATAGCCCGTTATGCTTGATAAATCACTTTACAATCATCTATGATTGTTAGGTCCATTTTTGTAAATGGGTAAAATAATGGCTTGTTTGACGTGGGTAAATATCCTACTGCAAGTTCTCTTGAATATTTAATGAGCGTTTGTTATTCTCTTTAAAAGGTTTAGATCCATTGGTCATTTTAATCTTTTACATGTTTCTAACATGCATATCCATTTTTAAAACATGTGTGGAAGAAATCCTTTTCTTATAAAATACCAAGCTATTAGGGTTGAACTAGTGGAATTAGCCAAACTCTGATAATAAAACTTTTGTTCATTTGTGGAGTGTGAATAAATTTTCTTTACATACATTTTTTATTTTTTAAAAATTTTTCCTTAAACTCTAAAATTTTCATTTTGTTGTGATCTATTTGATTTTTTTGTTTTCGGGAAGAAGGTAGTGCGAAAACTCAAAATTTTGATTTAAGAAAAAAAGTATACTTCTAAAATGGAAATGAGCAATGCACAAATGTAGAGAGAGATAATTCCAAAGAGTGTTTGTAATTTTTTATGGATTTTTTAGGTTTTGCAATCGTAGGGAAAAGGGGGAAAAGGGGGAAAGGGGGTTTTTAACAGAGTGTTTACTCCCACTCCATAAGTCATTTCTAAAAAAATATAGCTCGTTATCCAAGATAAATCACTTTACAATCATCTATGATTGTTTGGTCAGCTTTTTCTGAATGGGCAAAATAACGGTTTGTTTGACTCGGGCATATATCCCACCACACTTTCATTTGAGAATTTAACGAGAGTTTGTTATTTGCATCTTTAACATGTTTGGATCCATAGGTCATTTGCATCTTTAACATGTTTGAAGCATGCATATCCATTTTTAAAACATGTGTGGAAGAAATCCCAATCTTTTAAAATTCCAAGCTATTAGGGTTGAACTAGTGGAATTTCCAAAATATGGATAACAAAACTTTTGTGTTCATTTGTGGTGTGTGAATAAATTTTATTTACTTACATTCTTTATTGTTTTAAATTTTGTCCTTACATAAACACAAAATTTATCATTTTGTTGTGATGTATTTGCCTTTTTTTTTTCGAGATGAAGGGAGAGTGAAAACTCAAAGTTTTGATTTAAGAAAAAAGTATACATCTAAAATGGAAATGCATTATCAAAAATGTATAGAAAGATAATTCCAAAGAGTGTCTGTAATTTTTGGGGATTTTAAACTCCTTTTAGTTATTATATATTAGGTTTTGCAATCGTCGAGAAAAGGGGGAGGCAGGGGATTTTTAACTAAGTGTTGACTCCCTATCTAGAAGTCATTTTTTTACAAAAATATAGCTTGTTACGCATGATAAATCACTTTACAATCATCTATGATTGTTTGGTCAGCTTTTTGTAAATGGGAAAAATAATGGCTTGTTTGACTCGGGTAAATATCCCACCGCATGTTCACTTGATAATTTAATGAGCATTTGTTATTCTCAGTGAAAGATTTGGATCCATTGGTAGTTTGAATCTTTAACATGTTTCAAACATGCATATCCATTTTTAAAACATGTGTAGAAAAAATCGATTTCTTATAAAATTCCAAGCTATTAGGGTTGGCTAGTGGAATTACCCAAACTTGGATAACAAAACTTTTATGTTCATTTGTGGTGTGTGAATAAATTTTATTTACTTACAGTTGTTATGGTTTTAAATTTTTTCCATGCATAAACTCTAAAATTTTCATTTTGTTGTGGACTTTCTGCCTTTTTTGTTTATTGGAAGAAGGGAGAGCGAAAACTCATAGTTTTGATTTAAGAAAAAACTATATATCTAAAATGGAAATGCACAATTCACAAATGTAGAGTGAGATAATTCCAAAGCGTGTCTATAATTTTTGGGGATTGTAAACTCCTTTGAGTTTTTATATTGTAGGTTTTGCTATCGTCGGGAAAAAGGGGAGGCGGGGTATTTTTAACTCGGTCTTTGCTCCCAATCCATAAGTCATTTCTTTCTAAAATATAGCTCGTTACACATGGTAAATCACTTTAAAATCATCTATGATTCTTAGGTCAGTTTTTCCTAATTGGGCAAAAAATTGGTATGTTTGATTCGGGTCATTTGCATCTTTAACATGTTTCATGCATGCATAACCATTTTTAAAACATGTGTAGAAGAAATCCCATTCTTATAAAATTCCAAGCTATTAGGGTTGAACTAATGGAATTTCCCAAACTTGGATAACAAAAATTTTGTGTTCATTTTTGATGTGTGAATAAATTTTCGTTACTTACATTTGTTATTGTTTTAAATTTTTTCCATACAAAAACTCTAAAATTTTCATTTTGTTGTGATGTATTTGCCTTTTTTTCGGAATTAAGGGAGAGCGAAAAATCAAAGTTTTGATTTAAGAAAAAAACTATACATCTAAAATGGAAATGCGCTATGTACAAATGCAGAGAAACAAAAATCCAAAGAGTGTGTAATTTTTAGGGATTATAAACTCTATTTTTATATATTAGGTTTTGCAATCGTCGAGAAAAGGGGGAGGTGGGGAATTTTGAATTGAGTGTTGATTTCCAATCCATAAGTCATTTCTTTCTAAAATATAGCCCGTTATGCATGATAAACAAATTTACAATCATCTATGATTTTTAGCACAATTTTTTGTAAGAGGGAAAAATAATAGCATGTTTGACTCGGGTAAATATCCCACCGCACGTTCACTTGAGAATTTAATGAGTGTTTTTTATTCTCTTTAAAAGGTTTGGATACATAGGTCATTTGCGTCTTTAATTTGTTTCAAGCATGCACATCCATTTTTAAAACATGTGTAGAAGAAATCCCTTTCTTATAAAATTCCAAGCTATTAGGGTTGAACTAGTGGAATTTCCAAAACTGGGATAACATAACTTTTGTGTTCATCTGTGATGTGTGAATAAATTTTCTTTACTTACATTTGTTATTTTTTAAAATTTTTACTGTACATAAACTTTAAAAATTTCATTTTGTTGTGATCTATTTGCCTTTTTGGTATACGGGATGAAAGGAGAGCAAAAACTCAAAGTTTTGATTTAAGAAATAAGTATAGATCTAAAATGTAAATGCACAATGCACAAATATAGAGAGAGATAATTCCAAAGAGTGTTAATAATTTTTAGGGATTGTAAACAAGGGATTGTAAACTACTTTTAGTTTTATATATTCCGTTTTGCAATCCACAGGAAAAGGGGGAGGCGGGGGATTTTTATCTGGGTATTCACTCAAGTCCATAAGTCATTTCTTACAAAAATATAGCTCGTTACACATGATAAATCACTTTACAATCTTTTATGATTTTTTGGTCAACTTTTTTTAAATGGGCAAATAATGACTTGTTTGACTCACATAAATATCCCACCGCACGTTCACTTGAGAATTTAATGAGCGTTTGTTATTTTCTTTATAAGGTTTGGCTCCACGGGTCATTTGCAACTTTAATATGTTTCTAGCATGCATATCGATTTTTAAAACATGTGTTTAACAAAGCCCATTCTTATAAATTCCAAGCTATTAGGGTCGAACTAGTGGAATTTCCCAAACTTGGTTAACAAAAATTTTTGTGTTCATTTGTGGAGTGTGAATAAAATTTCTTTACTTACATTTGTTATTGTTTTCAATTTTTTCCATACATAAACTCTAAAATGTTCATTTTTTTTATCTATTTGCATTTTTTGTTTACGGG
Organism: Aristolochia californica; assembly: GCF_029961685.1. NCBI lineage: Eukaryota > Viridiplantae > Streptophyta > Magnoliopsida > Piperales > Aristolochiaceae > Aristolochia > Aristolochia californica. Next base: position 30,089,498 of record NW_027182214.1, on the reverse strand, counting down.
ATGAAGGGAGAGCGAAAACGCAAAGTTTTGATTGAAGAAAAAAGTATACATCTAAAATGGAAATGCACAATGCACAAATGTAGAGAGAGATAATTTCAAAGTGTGTCTGTAATTTTTAGGGATTGTAAAATTCTTTTAGTTTTTATATATTAGGTTTTGCAATCGTTGGGAAAGGGGGTGGCGGGGCATTTTTAATTGAGTGTTGACTCCCTTTCCATACATCATTTCTTACTAAAATATAGCCCGTTACGCATGATAAATCATTTCACAATCAACTATGATTGTTAGGTCACCTTTTTGTTAATGGGCAAAAAAATGGCTTGTTTGACTCGGGTAAATATCCCACCCCACGTTCAGTTGAGAATGTATTTATAGTTAGTTATTCTCTTTAAAAGGTTTGGATCCATAGGTCATTTACATCTTTAACATGTTTCAAGCATGCATATCCATTTTAAAAATATGTGTAGAAGAAATCCCTTTCTTATAAAATTCCAAGCTATTATGGATGAACTAGTGGAATTTCCTAAACTAGTATAACAAAACTTTTGTGTTCATTTGTGGTGTGTGAATAAATTTTCTTTACTTACATTTTTTATTGTTTCAAATTTTCTCCATACTTAAACTCTAAAATCTTCATTTTGTGTTGATCTATTTGCCTTTTTTTTTACGGGATGAAGGAGAGCGAAAACTCAAAGTTTTAATTTAAAAAAAAAGTATAATCTAAAATGGCAATGCACAATGCGATAATGTAGAGAGAGTTAATTCCAAAGGGAGTATGTAATTTTTCGGGATTGTAAAGATTTGATATATTAGGTTTTGCAATCGTGGGGAAAGGGGGATACGGGGGATTTTTAACTTAGTGTTGACTCCTAATCGATAAGTCAAGTCTTACAAAAATGTAGCCCGATACGCATGATAAATCACTTTACAATCATCTTTGATTGTTAGGTCAACTTTTTGTTAATGGGCAAAATAATGGCTTGTTTGACTTGGGTAAATATCCCACCGCACGTTCACTTGATAATTTAATGAGCATTTTTTATTCTCTTTAAAATGCTTGGATCCATTGGTCATTTGAATCTTTAACATGTTTCAAACATGCATATCCATTTTTAAAACATATGTAGAAAAAATACCTTTCTTATAAAATTCCAAGCTATTAGGGTTGAACTAGTGGAATTTCTGAAACTTGGATAACAAAACTTTTTTTTTCATTTGTGGTGTGTGAATAAATTTTATTTACTTACATTTGTTATTTTTTTACATTTTTTCCATACATAAACTCTAAAATTTTCATTTTTTTGTGATCTATTTGCAGTTTTTGTTTACGGGATGAGGGGAGAGTGAAAACGCAAAGTTTCGATTGAAGAAAAAAGTATACATCTAAAATGGAAATGCACAATGCACAAATGTAGAGAGAGATAATTTCAAAGAGTGTCTGTAATTTTTAGGGATTGTAAACTCCTTTTAGTTTTTATATATTAGGTTTTGCAATCGTTGGGAAAAGGTGGTGGCGGGGGATTTTTAACTGAGTGTTGACTCCCTTTCCATACATCACTTCTTACAAAAATATAGCCCGTTACACAAGATAAATCATTTTACAATCAACTATGATTGTTAGGTCACCTTTTTTTTAATGGGCAAAAAAATGGCTTGTTTGACGCGGGTAAATATCCCATCACACGTTCACTTGAGAATTTATTGATAGTTAATATTTCTCTTTAAAAGGTTTGGATCCATAGGTCATTTGCATCTTTAACATGTTTCAAGCATGCATATCTATTTTAAAAATATGTGTAGAAGAAATCCCTTTCTTATAAAATTCCAAGCTATTATGGATGAACTAGTGGAATTTCCTAGACTTGTACCACAAAACTTTTGTGTTCATTTGTGGTGTGTGAATAAATTTTCTTTACTTACAATTTTTATTGTTTCAAAATTTCTCCATACTTAAACTCTAAAATTTTCATTTTGTGTTGATCTATTTGCCTTTTTTGTTTACGGGATGAAGGGAGTGCGAAAACTCAAAGTTTTAATTTCAAAAAAAGTATACATCTAAAATGGCAATGCACAATGCAATATTGTAGAGAGGGATAATTTCAAAGAGAGTCTGTAATTTTTTGGGACTGTAAAGATTTGATATATTAGGTTTTGCAATCGTGAGGAAAGGGGGATATGGGGGATTTTTAACTTAGTGTTGACTCCCAATCGATAAGTCATGTCTTACAAAAATGTAGCCCGATACGCATGATAAATCACTTTACAATCACCTATGATTGTTAGGTCAGCTTTTTGTTAATGGGCAAAATAATGGCTTGTTTGACTCGGGTAAATATCCCTTCGCACATACACTTGATAATTTAATGAGCGTTTTTTATTCTCTTTAAAAGGCTTGGATCCATTGGTCATTTGAATCTTTAACATGTTTCAAACATGCATATCCATTTTTAAAATATATGTAGAAAAAATACCTTTCTTATAAAATTTCAAGCTATTAGCGTTGAACTAGTACAATTTCCCAAACATGGATAACAAAACTTTTGTGTTCATTTGTGGTGTGAATATATTTTCTTTACTTAAATTTTTTATTTTTTAAATTTTTTCCATACATAAACTCTAAATTTTTCATTTCGCTATCATCTATTTGCCTTTTTTGTTTACGGGATGAAGGGAGAGAGAAAACTCAAAGTTTTGATTAAAGGAAAAATTATACATCTAAAATGGAAATGCATAATGCACAAATATAGAGAGAGATAATTCCAATGAGTGTCTGTAATTTTAAGGGATTGTAAACTGCTTTGAGTTTTTATAACGTAGGTTTTGCAATTGTCGGGAAAAGGGGGGACGGGGGGTTTTTAAATGAGTGTTTACTCCGTATCCATAAGTCATTTCTTACAAAAATATAGCTTGTTACACAAGATAAATCACTTTACAATCTTCTATGATTGTTAGGTCATCTTTTTCTTAATGGGCAAAATAATGGCTTGTTTGACTCGGGTAAATATCCCACCACACGTTTACTGGAGAATTTAACATCCGTTTGTTATTCTCTTTAAAAGATTTGGATCCATAGGTCATTTGCATCTTTAACATATTTCAAGCATGTAGATCCATTTTTAAAACATGTTTATAAGAAATCCTATTCTTATAAAATTCTAAGCTATTACGGTTGAACTAGTGAAATTTCCCAAACTGAGATAACAAAACTTTTATGTTTATTTGTGGTGTGTGAATAAATTTTCTTTACTTACATTTGTTATTGTTTTAAAATTTTTCCACACATAAACTCTTAAATTTTCATTTTGTTGTGATCTATTTGCCTTTTTTGTTTACAGGATGATGGGAGAGTGAAAATTCAAATTTTTTATTTTTGAAAAATGTATACATCTAAAATGGAAATGCACTATGCACAAATGTACAGAAAGATAATTCCAAAGAGTGTCTGTAATTTTTAGGGATTGTAAACTTCTTTTAGTATTTATATATTAGGTTTTGCAATCGTCGGGAAAAGGGGACGGCGGAGGAATTTTTACTGAGTGTTGACTCCCAATCCATAAGTCATTTCATACAAAAATATAGTCCATTACGGGTGATAAATCACTTTACAATCTTCTTTGATTTTTAGGTCAGCACTTGGTAAATGCGCAAAATAATGGCTTGTTTGACTCGGGTAAATATCCCACTGCATGTTCTTTTGAGAATTTAATGAGCGTTTATTATTCTCTTTAAAAGGTTTGGATCCATTGGTCATTTTAATCTTTAACATGTTTCAAACATGCATATCCATTTTTAAAACATGAGTAGAAAAAAGCCATTTCTTATGAAATACCAAGTTATTAGGCTTGAACTAGTGGAATTATCCAAACTTTTATGTTCATTTGTGGTGTGTGAATAAATTTTCTTTACACATATTTGTTATTGTTTTAATTTTTTTCCAAAAACTCTGAAATTTTCAATTTGTTGTGGTCTATTGACCTTTTTGTTTACGGGATTAAGGGAGTATAAAAACTCAAAGTTTTGATTTAATAAAAAAGTATACATCTAAAATCGAAATGCACAATGCACAAATGTAGAGAGAGATAATTCCAAAGAATGTCTATAATTTTTAGGGATTGTACTCTCCTTTGAGTGTTTATATAGTTGGTTTTGCACTCGTTGGGAAAAGAGGGAGGCGGGGGATTTTTAATTGAATATTTTTTCCCAATCCATAAGTCATTTCTTAAAAAAAACATAGCTTGTTACACATGATAAATTACTTTACAGTCATCTATGATTGTTAGGTCAGCTTTTTTTAAATGGGAAAAATAATGGTTTGTTTGACTAGGGTAAATATCCCACCGCACGTTCAATTGAGAATTTAATGAGCGTTTGTTATTCTCTTTAAAAGGTTTTAATCTATAGGTCATTTGCATATTTAACATGTTTCAAGCTCGCATATCCATTTTTAAAACATGTGTAGAAGAAATCCCAATCTTATAAAAATCCAAGCTATTATGGTTGAAGTTGTGGAATTTCCCAAACTTGGATAAAAAAACGTTTGTGTTCATTTGTGGTGTGTGAATAAATGTTCTTTACTTACGTTCGTTATTTTTTAAAAAAATTTCCTAACATAAACTCGAAAATTTTCTTTTTGTTGTGATTTATTTGCTTTTTTTGTTTAAGGGATGAAGGGAGAGCGAAAATGGAAATGCACAATGCACAAATGTGAAGAAAGATAATTCCAAAGAGTGTTTGTAATTTTTAGGGATTGTTAACTCCTTTGAGTTTTTATATAGGAGGTTTTGTAATCATCGGGAAAAGGGGGAGGCGGGCGATTTTTAACTGAGTGTTGACTCCCAATCCAGAAGTCTTTTATTTCAAAAATATAGCCCGTTATGCATGATAAATCAGTTTACATTCATCTATGAATGTGAGGTTAGCTATTTCTAAATGGGGAAATAATGGCTTGTTTGACTCGGGTAAATATCCAACCGCATGTTCACATGATAATTTAATAAGCGTTTGTTATTCTCTTTAAAAGTGTTTGATCCATTGTTCATTTGAATCTTTAAAATGTTTCAAACTTGCATATCCATTTTTAAAACATGTGTAGAAAAAATCCCTTTCTTATAATATTCCAAGCTATTAGGGTTAAACTAGTGGAATTACCCAAACTTGGATAACAAAACTTTTGTGTTCATTTGTGGTGTGTGAATAAATTTTATTTACTTTCATTTGTTATTGTCTTAAATTGTTTCCATGCATAAACTCTAAAATTTTCATTTTGTTGTGATGTATTTGCCTTTTCCGTTTACGGGATGAAGGAAGAGCGAAAACTCAAAGTTTTGATTTAAGAAAAAAGTATACATCTAAAATGAAAATGCAAAATGCACAAATGTGGAGTGAGATAATTCCAAAGAGTGTCAATAATTTTTAGGGATTGTAAACTCCTTTGAGTTTTAATATAGTAGGTTTTCAATCATCGGGAAAAGGGGGAGGTGGGGGATATTTAAATGAGTGTTCACTCCCAATCCAGAAGTAATTTCTTTCATAAATATAGCCCGTTACACATGATAAATCACTTTACATTCATCTATGATTATTAGGTCAGCTTTTTCTAAATGGGAAAAAAATGGCTTGTTTGACTTGGATAAATATCCCACCGCATGTTCACTTGATAATTTAATGAGCGTTTGTTATTCTCTTTAAAAGGTTTGGATCAATTGGTCATTTGAATCTTTAACATGTTTCAAACGTGCATATCCATTTTTAAAACATGTGTGGAAAAAATCTTTTTCTTATAAAATTCCAAGCTATAAAAAACTAGTGGAATTACCCAAACTTGGATAACAAAACTTTTGTGTTCAATTGTGGTGTGTGAATAAATTTTATTTACTGAAATTTGTTATTATTTTAAAATTTTTCCATGCATAAACTCTAAAATTTTCATTTTTTTGTGAGCTATTTGCCTTTTTTTTTACGGGATGAAGGGAGAACGAAAACTCAAAGCTTTGATTTAAGAAAAAAGTATACATCTAAAATGGAAATGCACAATGCACAAATGTGGAGGAGGATAATTCCAAAGAGTGTCTGTAATTTTTAGAGATTGTAAACTCTTTTGAGTTTTTATATTATAGGATTTGCAATCGTCGGGAAAAGGGGGAGGCTGGGGATTTTTAATTGAGTGTTTACTCCAAATCCATAAGTTATTTCTTACAAAAATATAGCTCGTTATGCATGGTAAATCAGTTTATAATCATCTATGATTGTTAGGTAAACTTTTTCTGAATGGGCAAAAAATTGGCTTGTTTGATTCGGGTAAATATCCCACCGCACGTTCTCTTGAGAATTTAATGAGCGTTTGTTATTCTCATTAAAAAGTTTGGGTCTATAGGTCATTTGCATCTTTTGTTTACGGGATGAAGGGAGTGCGAAAACTCAAAGTTTTGATTTAAGAAAAAAGTATAGATCTAAAATGGAAATGCACAATGCACAAATGTTGACAGAAATAATTCCAAAGAGTGTCTATAATTTTTAGGGATTGTAAACTCCTTTTAGTTTTTATATATTTGGTTTTGCAATCGACGGGAAAAGGGGGTGGAAGGGAATTTTTATCTGAGTGTTGACTCCCAATCCATATGTCATTTCTTACAAAAATATAGCCCGTTAAGCATGATAAATCACTTTACAATCATCTATGATTGTTTTGCCAGCTTTTTTTAAATGGGCAAAATAATGGCTTGTTTGACTCACGTAAATATCCCACCGCACGTTCACTTGAGAATTTAATGAGCATTTGTTATTTTCTTTAAAAGGTTTGGCTCCACAGGTCATTTGCATCTTTAACATGTTTCAAGCATGCATATCCATTTTTAAAACATGTGTTGAAGAAATCCCATTCTTATTAATTTCAAGCTCTTTGGGTTTAACTAGTGGAATTTCCCAAACTTGGATAACAAAAATTTTGAGTTCATTTGTGGTGTGTGATTAAATTTTCTTTACAGACATTTTTTATTGTTTAAAATTTTTTCCAAACATAAACTATAAAATTTTCATTTTGTTGTGATCTATTTGCATTTTTTGTTACGGGATGTTGGGAGAGCGAAAACTCAAAGTTTTGATTGAAGAAAAAAGTATACATCTAAAATGAAAATGCACAATGCACAAATGTAGAGAGAGATAATTCCAAAGTGTGTTTATAATTTTCAGGGATTTTAAACTCCTTTTAGTTTTTATATATTAGGTTTTGCAATCGTTGGGAAAATGGGGTGGCGGGGGATTTTTAACTGAGTGTTGACTCCCTTTCCATACATCATTTCTTACAAAAATATAGCCTGTTACCCATGATAAATCAGTTTATAATCATCTATAATTGTTAGGTCAGCTTTTTCAAAATAGGAAAAATAATGGCTTGTTTCACTCGGGTAAATATCTCACCCCACGTTCACATGAGTATTTAATGAAAGTAAGTTATACTCTTTCAAAGGTTTGGATCCATAGGTCATTTGCGTCTTTAACATAGGTCAAGCATGCAAATCCATTTTTAAAGCATGTGTGGAAGAAATCCCTTTCTTATAAAATTCCAAGTTATTAAGGTTGAACTATTGGAATTTCCCAAACTTGGATATCAAAAATTTTGTGTTCATTTGTGGTGGTGTGTGATGAAATTTTCTTTACTTACATTTGTTATTGTTTTAAAAAAATTCCAAAAAATAAACCCTAAAATTTTCATTTTGTTGTGATCTATTTGTATTTTTTTTTCGGGATGAAGGGAGAGAGAACTGAATGTTTTGATTGAAGAAAATAGTATTCATCTAAAATAAAAAAGCACAATGCAAAAATGTAGAGAGGGATAATTCCAAACAATGTCTGTAATTTTTAGGGATTGTAAAGTTCTTTTAGTTTTTATATATTAAGTTTTGCAATCATTGGGAAAAGGGGAAGTCGGGGAATTTTTAACTGAGTGTTGACTCCCAATCCATAAGTCAATTCTTACCAAAATATAGCCCGTTATGCATGACAAATCACTTTACAATCATCAATGATTGTTATGTCAGCTTTTTGTAAATGGGCAAAATAGTGGCTAGTTTGACTCGGGTAAATATCCCACTGCATGTTCACTTGAGAATTTAATGATCGTTTGTTATTCTCTATAAAACATTTGGATCCATAGGTCATTTGTATCCTTAACATGTTTTAAGCATGCATATCAATTTTTAAAACATGTGAAGAAGAAACCTCTTTCTTATAAAATTCAAAACTATTAGGGTTGAGCTAGTGGAATTTACCAAACTTGGATAACAAATCTTTTGTGTTCTTTTGTGGTGTGTGAATAAATTTTCTTTACTTACATTTTTTATTCTTTTAAATTTTCTCCATACTTAAACTCTAAAATTTTCATTTTGCTTTTATCTTTTTTCCTTTTTATTTTACAAGATGAAGGGAGAGTGAAAACTCAAAATTTTGATTTAAGAAAAAAGTATACAACTAAAATGGAAATGCATAATGCATAAATGTAGAGAGAGATAATTCCAAAGAGTGTCTATAATTTTTTAGGATCATAAACTTCTTTTAGTTTTTATATATTAGGTTTTACGATCGTCGAGAAAAGGGGGAGGGGTTATTTTTAACTGAGTGTTAACTCCCAATCCCTAACTCATTTCTTAAAAAAATATAGCCCGTTATGCATGATAAATCACTTTACAATCATTTATGATTCTTAGGTCAGCTTTTTGTAAATGGGCAAAATAATGGCTTGTTTGACTCCGGTAAATTTCCCACCGCATGTTCACTTGAGAATTTAATGAGTGTTTGTTTTTCTCTTTAAAAGGTTTGGATCCATAGGTCAATTTCATCTTTAACATGTTTCAAGCATGCATATCCATTTTTAAAAGAAGTGTAGAAGATATCCCTTTCTTATAAAATTCCAAGCTATTAGGGTTGAACTAGTGGAATTTCTCAAACTTGGGTAACAAAACTTTAGTGTTCATTTGTGGTGTGTGGATAAATTTTGTTCACTTACACTTGTTATTCTTTTAATTTTTTTCCAGACATAAACTCTAATATTTTAATTTTGTTGTGATCTGTTTTCCTTTTTTGTTTACGGGATGAAGGAGAGCGAAAACTCAAAGTTTTGATTTAGGAAAAAAACATACATATAAAATGGAAATGCACAATGCACAAATGTTCAGAGAGATAATTCCATGGTTTGTCTGTAATTTTTTTGGATTGTAAACTGCTTTAGTTTTTATATATTAGGGTTTGCAATCATCGGGAAAAGGGGGAGGCATGACCTTTAACTGAGTGTTGACTCCCAATCCATAAGTCATTTCGTAAAAAAATATACCCCGTTATGCAGGATAAATCACTTGACAATCATCTTTGATTGGTAGGTCAGCTTTTTGGCAATAGGCAAAATATTGGTTTGTTTGACTTGGGGACATATCCCACTGCATGTTCACATGAGAATTTAACGAGCGTTTGTTATTCTCTGTAAAAGGTTTGGATCCATAGGTCATTTGCATCTTTAACATGTTTCAAGCATGCATATCCCTTTTTAAAACATGTGCAGAAGAAATCCCTTTCTTATAAAATTCAAAGCTATTAGGGTTGAACTAGTGGAATTTCCAAAATTCGGATAACAAAACTTTTGGGTTCATTTGTGGTGTGTGAATAAATATTCTTTTCTTAAATTTATTTTTCTTTAAAGTTTTTTCCTTACACATAAACTTTAATATTTTCATTTTGTGGTGAACTATTTGTGTTTTTACTTTATGGGATGAAGGGAGAACAAAAACTCAAAGTTTTGATTTAAAAAAAATGTATACAAATGGAAATGGAAATGTACAATGCACAAATGATGAGAGTGATAATTCCAAAGAGTGTCAAAAAATTTTAGGGATTGTAAACTCCTTTAGTTTTTATATAATCCATTTTCCAATCGTCGGGAGAAGGGGGAGGCGGAGAATTTTTAATTGAGTGTTGACTCCCAATCCATAAGTCATTTCTTACAAAAATATAGCCCATTATGCATGATAAATGACTTTACAATCATCTATGATTGTTAGGTCAGCTTTTTGTAAATAGGTAAAATAATGGCTTGTTTGACTCGGGTAAGTATCCCACCGCACGTTCACTTGAGAATTTAACGAGCGTTTTATATTCTCTTTAAAATTTTTGGATCCATAGGTTATTTGCCTCTTTAACAAGTTTCAAGCATGCATATCCATTTTTAAAACATGTGCAGAAGAAATCCCTTTCTTAAAATTCCAAGCTATTAGGGCTGAACTAGTGGCATTTCCCAAACTAAGACAATAAAACTTTTGGATTCATTTTTGGTGTGTCAATAAATTTTCTTTACTTACATTTGCTATTGTTTTAAATTTTTTCCATACATAAATTCTAAAATTTTCATTTTGTTGTGATCATTTTGCCTTTTTACGTTACGGGATCAAGGGAGACCGAAAACTCAAAGTTTTGATTTAACAAAAAAAATACATCTAAAATGGAAATGCACAATGCACAAATGTAGAGAGAGATAATTCCAAAGATTATCTGTATTTTTTAGGGATTTTGAACTCCTTTTAGTTTTTATATATTAGGTTTTGCAATCATCAGGAAAAGGGGCTAGCAGGGGTTTTTTAACTGAATGTTGACTCCCAATCCATAAGTGATTTCTTTAAAAAATAAAGCTCGTTACACATGATCAATCACTTTGCAATCATCTATGAGGGTTAGGTCAGCTTTTTGTAAATGGCCAAATTAATGGCTTCTTTGACTCGGGTAAATATCCCACCGCACATTCACTTCAGAATTTAATGAGCATTTGTTATTCTCTTTAAAAGGTTTGGATCCATAAGTCATTTCCATCTTTAAAATTTTTCAAGCATGCATATCCATTTTTAAAATACGGTTGAACTAGAGGAATTTACCAAACCTGGGTAACAAAACTTTTGTGTTCATTTGCGATGTGTGATTAAATTTTCTTTACAGACATTTTTTATAGTTTAAAATTTTTATTCCATACAAAAACTCTAAAATTTTTCATTTTGATGTATCTATTTGCCTTTTTTGTTTTCGGGATGAAGGTAGAGCGAAAAATTAAAGTTTTGATTTCAGAAAACAGTATACATCTCAAGCACTACGCACAAATATAAAAAGAGATTATTCCAAAGAGATTATTCTTTTAAATTTTTTCCATACATAAACTCCAAAATTTTCATTTTGTTGTGATCTATTTGCTTTTTTTATATAGGATGAATGGAGAGCAAAAACTCAAAGTTTTTTAAAAAAAAAGTGTACATCTAAAATGGTAATGCACAATGCAAAAAATGTGGAGAGAGATAATTCCAGAGAGTGTCTATAATTTTTAGGGATTGTAAACTCTTTTTAGTTTTTATATATTAGGTTTTGCATTCATCAGGAAAAGGTGGACACATGGGATTTTTAACTAAGTGTTGACTCCCAATCCAAAAGTCATTTCTTACAAAGATATTGCCTATTACGCATGATAAATCACTTTAAAATTATCTATGATTGCTAGGTAAGCTTTTTGTAAATGGGTAAAATTCTGGCTTGTTTGACTCGTGTAAATATCCCATCGCACATTGACATTGAGAATATAATGAGCATTTTTTATTCTATTTAAAATATTTGGATCCATAGGTCATTTGCCTCTTTAACATGTTTCAAGCATGCATATCCATTTTTAAAACATGTGCAGAAGAAATCCCTTTCTAATAAAATTCCAAGCTATTATGGTTGAACTAGTGGAATTTCCCAAACTTGGATAACAAAATTTTGTGTTCATTTTTGGTGTGTGAAAAAATTTTCTTAACTTATATTTGTTACTTTTTAAAAATTTTTCCATGCGTAAATCAAAAATTTGTATTTTGTTGTGATCAAAAATTTTTATTTTGTTGTGATCTATTTGCCTTTTTTTTTACATGATGAAGGGAGAGCGAAAACTCAAAGTTTTGATTTAAGAAAAAAGTATACATCTAAAATGGAAATTCATAAGGCACAAATGTAAAGAGAGATAATTCCAAAGAGTGTCTATAATTATTAGGGATTGTAAACACCTTTTAGTTTTTATATATAAAGTTTTGCAATCATCGGGAAAAGGGGGGGGGGGGGGGGGGGGGGGGGGGGGGGGGGGGGGGATTTTTAACTGAGTGTTGACTCCATATCCATTAGTCATTTCTTACAAAACAATATAGCCCATTAGGCATGATAATCACTTTACAATCATCTATGATCGTTATGTCAGCTGTTTGTAAATGGGCAAAATAATGGCTTGTTTGACTCGGGTAAATATCCCACCGCACGTTCACTTGAGAATTTCATGAATATTTGTTATTCTCTTTAAAAGGTTTGGATCCAGAGGTCATTTGCTTCTTTAACATGTTTCAAGCATGCATATCCATTTTTAAAACATCTGTAGAAGAAATCTATTTCTTATAAAATTCCAAACTATTAGGGTTGAACTAGTGGAATTTCCCAAACTTGGATAACAAAACTTTTGTGTTCATTTTTGGTGTGTGAATAAATTTTCTTCACTTACATTTGTTATTGTTTTAAATTTTTTCCTTACATAAATCTAAAATTTTCATTTTGTTGTGATCTGTTTGCCTTTTTTGTTTACAGGATGAAGGGAGAGCGAAAACTCAAAGTTTTTATTTATGAAAAAAATATGTTATGGTCCTGGGGTTAAGTATCTATGTCTTCCACTCCTAACAGGCCGGTCTTTTGGGTAGTATTGGTTAGGTGGTTAACATTTGGTATCAGAGCTAGCGCGGCCTCCCGACTTTGAATCCCGGCGCCCCCAAAATGGATGCGGGTGGTCACGCGCCTGGACAGACCCGGGTTCGACCCGGCTCCAGTTGCTCTGTTGTGGTAGCCTCAGCGGTCGTCGACTCCGGGAAGGGCGGGGTACTGTTATGGTCCGGGGGTTAAGTACATATGTCTTCCGCTCCTAACAGGCCGGTCGTTTGGGTAGTATTGGCTAGGTGCTTAACAAAGTATGCATCTAAAATTGAAATGATCAATGGACAAATGTGGAGAGAGATAATTTCGAAGAGTGTCTTTAATTTTCAGGGATTGCAAACTCCTTTTAGTTTTTAAATGTTAGGTTTTGCAATCGTCTGGAAAAGGGGGAGGGGGCGGGGGATTTTTAACAGAGTGTTGACTCCCAATCCGTAAGTCATTTTTTACAACAATATAGCCTGTTATGCATGATAAACCACTTTACAATCATCTATGATTGTTAGGTCAAGTTTTTGTAAATGGGTAAAATAATGGCTTGTTTGACTCGGGTAATTATCCCACCGCACATTCACTAGAGAATTTAATGAGCATTTGTTATTCTCTATAAACGGTTTGGATCCATAGGTCATTTGAATCTTTAACACAATTCAAGCATGCATATCCATCTTTAAAACATGTGTACAAGAAATCTCTTTCTTATAAAATTCCAAACTATTAGGGTTGAACTATTGGAATTTCCCAAACTTGGATAACAAAACTTTTGTGTTCATTTGTGGTGTGTGAATAAATTTTCTTTACTTACATTTGTTATTCTTTTAATTTTTTTCCGTACAAAACTCTAAAATTTTCATTTTGTTGTTATCTAATTTCCTTATTTGTTTACGGGATGAAGGTAGTGCAAAAACTCCAAGTTTTGAGTTAAGAAAAAATTATACATCTAAAATGGAAATGCACAATGAAAAAATGTAGAGAGAGATAATTCCAATGAGTGCCTATAATTGTTAGAGATTGTAAACTCCTTTTAGTTTTTATATATTAAGTTTTGTAGTCGTCGGGAAAAGGGGGAGGCGGGGGATTTTTAACTGAGGATTGACTCCCAATCCATAAGTCATTTCTTACTAAAATATAGCCCGTTATGCACGATAAATCACTTTACCATCATTTATGTTTGTTAGGTCAGTCTTTTGTAAATGGGTAAAATAATTGCTTGTTTGACTCGAGTAAATATCCCACTGCATGTTCACTTTAGGATTTAATTAGCATTTGTTATTCTCTTTAAAAGATTTGGATCCATAGGTCATTTGCATCTTTAACATGTTTCAAGCCTGCATATCCATTTTTAAAACATGTGTAGTGGAAATCCCTTCTTATAAAATTCCAAGCTATTAGGTTTGAACAAGTGCAATTTCCGAAGCTATGATAACAAAACCTTTGAGTTCATTTGTGGTGTGTGAATAAATTTTCTTTACTAACATATTTTTTTGTTTTAAATTTTTTCCTTACATAAACTCTAAAATTTTCATTTTGTTGTGATCTATTTGCCTTTTTCATTGACTGGATGAAGGAAGAGCGAAAACTCAAAGTTTTGATTTAATAAAAAAGTGTACATCTAAAATGGAAATACACAATGCACAAATCTAGAAATATATAATTTCAAAAGAGTGCCTATAATTTTTTGGGATTGTATACTCCTTTTAGTTTTTATAAATTATGTTTTACAATCGTCGGTAAAGGGGGAGGGGGGGGGGATTTTTGCTGAGTGTTGACTCCATATCCATTAGTCATTTCTTACAAAAATATAGCCCGTTACGCATGATAAATTACTTTACAGTCATCTATGATAGTTAGGTCAGCTTTTTGTAAATGGGCAAAATAATGGCTTGTTTGACTCGAGTAAATATCCCACTGCACGTTCACATGAAAATTTAATGAGCGTTTGTTATTCTTTTTAAAAGGTTTGAATCCATTGGTCATTTGTATCTTTAACATGTTTCAAGAATGTATATCCATTTTTAAAAGTTGTGTAGAAGAAATCCCTTTCTTATAAAATTTCAAGCTATTAGCGTTGAAGTAGTGGAATTTCCCAAACTTGGATAACAACACTTTTGTGTTCATGTGTGGTGTGTGAATAATTTTTTTTACTTACTTCTTTTATTCTTTTAAATTGTTTCCATACATAAACTCTAAAATTTTCTTTTTGTTGTGATCTATTTGCCTTTTTTTACGGGATAAATGGAGAGCGCAAACTCAAAGTTTTTACTTAAGAAAAAGTATACATCTAAAATGATAATGCACAATGCAAAAATGTATAGAGAGATAATTCCCAAGAGTGTCTATAATTTTTAGGGATTGTAAACTATTTTTAGTTTTTATATATTAGGTTTTTCATTCGTCAGGAAAAGGGAGACGCGTGGAATTTTTACCTAAGTGTTGACTCCCAATCCAAAAGTCATTTCTTACAAAAATATTGCCTGTTACGCATGATAAATCACTTTAAAATCATCTATGATTGTTAGGTAAGCTTTTTTGTAAATGGGCAAAATACTGGCTCGTTTGACTCGGGTAAAATCCCACCGCATGTTCACTTGAGAATATAATGAGTATTTTTTATTCTCTTTAAAAAGTTTGGATCCATAGGTCACTTGCATCTTTAACATGTTTCAAGCATGCATATGCATTTTTAAAACATGTGTAGAATAAATATCTTTCTAATAAAATTCCAAGCAATTAAGGTTGAACTAGTAGAATTTCCCAAACTTGGATAACCAAACTTTTGTGTACATTTTTGGTGTGTGAATTAATTTTATTTACATACATTTTTTGTTGTTTTAAATTTTTTTCCATACATAAATCTAAATTTTTTATTTTGTTGTGATCTATTTGCCTTTTTTTTACATGATGAAGAAGAGCGAAAATTCAAAGTTTTGATTTAAGAAAAAAATATACATCTAAAATGTAAATGTAGAAGGCACAAATGTAAAGAAAGATAATTCCAACGAGCATCTATAATTTTTAGGGATTGTAAACACCTTTTAGTTTTTATATATAAGGTTTTTCAATCGTCGGGAAAAGGGGGAGGTGGTGGGGGATTATTAACTGAGTGTTGACTCCATATCCATTAGTCATTTCTTACAAAAAAATATAGCCCATTACGCATGATAATCACTTTACAATCATCTATGATCTTTATGTCAGCTTTTTGTAAATGTCCAAAATAATGGCTTGTTTGACTCGGGTAAATATCCCACCACACGTTCACTTGAGAATTTAATGAGTATTTTTTATTCTCTTTAAAAGGTTTGGATCCATAGGTCATTTGCTTCTTTAACATGTTTCAAGCATGCATATCCATTTTTAAAACTTGTGTAGAAGAAATCCTTTCTTAAATTTTCTATCTATTAGGGTTGAACTAGTGGAATTTTCCAAACTTGGATAAAAAATCTTTTGGGTCCATTTGTGGTGTGTGAATAATGTTTCTTTAATTTCAATTGTTATTGTTTTAAATTTTTGGCATAGATAAACTCTAAAATTTTTATTTTGTTGTGATCATTTTGCCCTTTTACTTTACTAGATGAAGGGAGACTGAAAACTCAAAGTTTTGTTTTAACAAAAAAGTATACATCTAAAATGGAAAGGCACAATGCACAAATGTTGAGAAAGATAATTCAAAAGAGTGTATGTAATTTTTAGGGACTATAAACTCCTTATAGTTTTTATATATTAGGTTTTGCAATCGTCGGGTAAAGGGAGATGCAGGGATTTTTAACAGATTGTTGACTCCCAATCCATAAGTCATTTCTAACAAAAATATAGCTCGTTACATATGATAAATCACAATACAATAATCTATGCTTGTTATGTGAGCTTTTTCTAAATGGGAAAAATAATGGCTCTTTTGACTTGGGTAAATATCCCATCGCACGTTCACTTGAGAATTTAACGAGCGTTTGTGATTCTCTTCAAAACATTTGGATCCATAGGTCATTTGCATCTTGAACATGTTTGAAGCTTGCATATCATTTTTTAAAACATGTGTAGAAGAAATCCCTCTCTTATAAAATTCCAAGCTATTAGGGTTGAACTAGTGGAATTTCCCAAACTTAGATAACAAAACTTTTGTGTCCATTTTTGGTGTGTGATTAAATTTTATTTAATTACATTAGTTATTGTTTTAAATTGTTTTCCATAAATAAACTCTAAAATTTTTATTTTGTTGTGATGTATTTGCCTTTTTTGTAAACGGGATGAAGGGAGAGCGAAAACTCAAAGTTTTGATTTAAGAAAAAAGAATGCATCTAAAATGGAAATGCACAATGCACAAATGTGGAGAGAGATAATTCCAAAGTGTTCATGTAAGTTTTAGGGATTGTAGACTCCTTTTAGTTTTTAGTTATTAGATTTAGCAACCGTCGGGAAAATGGGGAGGTAGGGGATTTTTAACTGAGTGTTTGCTGCCAATCCATAAGTAATTTCTAACAAAAATATAGCCCATTACGCATGATAAACCACATGATAATCATCTATGATTGTTAGGTCTACTTTTGTAAATGGGCAAAATAATGGCTTGTTTGACTCGGGTAAATATCCCTCCGCACATTGACTTGAGATTAAATGAGCATTTTTTATTCTCTTTAAAAGGTTTGAATCCTTTTGTCATTTGCATCTTTAACAAGTTTCAAACATGCATACCATTTTTAAAACATGCGTAGAATAAATCTCTTTCTTATTAAATTCCAAGCTCATAGGGTTGAACTAGTGGAATTTACCAAACTTGGATAACAAATATTTATGTTCATTTGTGGTGTGTGAATAAATTTTCTTTACTTATATTTTATATTTTTAAAAAGTTTTTCCATGCATGAACTCTAAAATTTTCATTTTATTGTGACCATTTTGCCTTGTTTCTTTATAGAATGAAGGGAGAGCGAAAACTTAAAGTTTTGATTTAAGCAAAAAGTATAGATCTAAAATTAAAATGCACAATACACAAATATAGAGAGAGATAATTCCAAAGTGGGTCTATAATTTTTAGGGATTGTAAACTCCTTTTATTTTTGATATATTCGGTTCTACAATCGTCGGGAAAAGGGGGAGGCGAGGGATTTTTAACTAAGTTTTGACTCCCAATCCATAAGTTAATTTTTACAAAAATCTAGCCCGTCACACATAATAAATCACTTTACAATCATCTATGATTGTTAGGTCTGCTCTTTGTAAATGGGCAAAATAATGGTTTTTTTAACTTGGGTAAATATCCCACCACGAGTTCACTCTAGAATTTAATGAGCGTTAATTATCCTCTTTAAAAGTTTTGGATCCATAGGTCATTTGCATCTTTAACATGTTTCAAACATACTTATCCATTTGTAAAACATGTGTAGAAGAAATCCCTTTCTTATAAAATTCCAAGCCATTAGGGTTGAACTAGTGAAAGAAACCAAACTTGGATAACAAATATTTATTGTTCATTTGTGGCGTGTGAATAATTTTTCTCTACTTACATTTTTTATTGTTTTATATTTTTTCCATACATAAACTCTTCAATTTTAATTTTGTTGTGATCTATTTACCTTTTTATTTTACAGGATGAAGGGAGAGCGAAAACTCAAAGTTTTGATTTAAGAAAAAAGTATACATCTAAAATGGACAGTGCACAAGGCACAAATGTTGAGAGAGACAATGCCAAAGAGATAATGCACAATGCACAATGCACAAATGTTGAGAGAGATATTTCCAAAGAGTGTCTATAATTTTTAGGGATTGTCAACTTCGTTTAGTATTTAAATATTAGGTTGTGCAATTGTCGCTAAAAGGCGGAGGCGGGGGATTTTTAACTGAGTGTTGATTCCCAATCCATTAGTCATTTCTTACAAAAATATAGCCCGTTACCCTTGATAAATCACTTTACAAGCATCTATGGTTGTTAGGTCAATTTTTTGTAAATGGGTAAAATAATGGCTTGTTTGACTCGCGTAAATATCCCACCGAATGTTCACTTGAGAATTTAATGAGCGTGTGTTATTCTCTTTGAAAGGTTTTGATCCATAGGTCATTTTCATCTTTAACATGTTTCAAGCATGCATATCCATTTTTACAACATATGTAGAAGAAATCCCTATCTTATAAATTTCCGAGCCATTTGGGTTGAACTAGTGGAATTTTCCAAACTTGAATAAAAAAACTTTTGTGTTCATTTGTGATGTGTGAATAAATTTTTGTTACTTACATTTATTATTGTTTTAAATTTTTCCATACTTAAACTCTAAAATTTTCATTTTGTTGTGATCATTTTACCTTTTTTGTTTACAAGTTGAAGGGAGAGCGAAAAATCAAAGTTCTGATTTAAGAAAAAAGTATACATCTAAAATGGAAATTCACAATGGATAAATGTAGTGTGAGTTAATTTTGAAGAGTGTCAGTAATTTTTATGGATTGTAAACTCCTTTTAGTTAATCGATATTTGGTTTTGCAATCATCGGGAAAAGGGGGATGCGGGGGATTATTAACTGAGTGTTGACTCCCAATCCATAAGTCATTCCTTGCAAAAATATAGCCCATTACGCATGATAAATCACTTTACAATCATGTATGATTGTTAGGTCAGCTTTTTGTAAATGGGCAAAATAATGGCTTGTTTGACTCGGGTAAATATCTCACTGCACGTTCACTTTAGAATTTATTGAGCGTTTGTTATTCTCTTTAAAAGGTTTGGATCCATTGGTCATTTTCATTTTTAAAAGTTTCAAGCATGCATATCCATTTTTAAAACATGTGTAGAAGAAATCCCATTCTTATAAAAATTCAAGCTAATAAGGTTGAACTAGTGGAATTTTCCAAACCGGGATAACAAAAGTTTTGTGTTCATTTGTGCTGTGTGAATAAATTTTCTTTACTTACATTTGTTATTCTTTTAAATTTTTTCCATCCATAAACTCTAAAATTTTCATTTTGTTGAGATTTATGTGCCTTTTTTGTTTACAGGATGATGGGATAGTGTAAACTCAAATTTTTTATTTAAGAAAAAATATACATCTAAAATGGAAATGCACAATACACAAATGTAGAGAGAGATAATTCCAAAGAGTGTATGTAATTTTTAGGTATTGTAAACTCCTTTTAGTTTTTTTATATTAGGTTTTGCAATCGTTGCGAAAAGGGGGAGGCGGGGGACTTTTAACTGAGTGTTGACTCCCAATCCATAAGTCATTTCTTACAAAAATTTAGCCCGTTACGCTTGATAAATCACTTTACAATCATCTATAACTCTTAGGTCAGATTTTTTAAATATGCAAAAAAATGGCTTGTTTGACTCGGGTAAATATCCTACTGCATGTTCACGAGAGAATTTAATGAAAGTTTGCTATTCTCTTTAGAAGGTTTGGATCCATAGGTCATTTGCATGTTTAACATGATTCAAGCATGCAGATCCTTTTTTAAAACATGTGTAGAAGTAATCCCTTTCTTATAAAATTCCAAGCTATTAGGGTTGAACTAGTGGAATTTCCCAAACTTGGATAATAAAACTTTTGTGTTCATTTGTGGTGTGTGAATAAATTTTTTGTACTTAAATTTTTTATTATTTTAAATTTTTTCTATACATAAACTCTAAAAGTTTCATTTTGTTGCGATATATTTGCCTTTTTTTCTGACGGGATGAATGTAGGGCGAAAAACCAAAGTTTTGATTTAAGAAAAAAGTATACATCTAAAAAGGAAATGCAGAATGCACAATGTAGAGAGATATAATTCCAAAGAGTGTCTGTAATTTTTAGGGATTGTATATCCTTTTACTTTTTATATATTATGTTGTGCAATCATCGGGAAAAGGGGTAGGGTGGGGGGGATTTTTAACTGAGTCTTGACTCTGAATCCATAAGTCATTTCTTACGAAAATATAGACCGTTACGCATGATAAATATCTTTACAATCATCTATGATTGTTAGGTCAGCTTTTTGTAAATGGGCAAAATAATGGATTGTTTGACTTAGGTAAATATCCCACCGCACGTTCACTTGAGAATTTAATAAGCGTTTGTTATTCTCTTTAAAAGGTTTGGATCCATAGGTCATTTGCATCTTTAACATGTTTCAAGCATGCATATCTATTTTTAAAAGATGTGTAGAAGAAATCCATTTCTTATAAAATTCCAAGCTATTAGGGTTGAACTAGTGAAATTTCCCAAACTTTGATAACAAAAATTTTGTGTTCATTTGGGGTGTGTGAATAAATTTTATTTTCTTAAATTTTTTATTATTTTAAATTTTTTCTATGAATAAACTCTAAACTTTTCTTTTTGTTGCGATATATTTGCCTTTTTTTTTTTTTTACGGGGATGAAGGGAGAGCGAAAAACCAAAGTTTTGAGTTAAGAAAAAAGTATACATCTAAAAAGGAAATGCAGAATGCACAAATGTAGAGAGATATAATTCCAAAGAGTGTCTGTAATTTTTAGGGATTGTATATCCTTTTACTTTTTATATATTATGTTGTGCAATCATCGGGAAAAGGGGTAGGGTGGGGGGGATTTTTAACTGAGTCTTGACTCTGAATCCATAAGTCATTTCTTACAAAAATATAGACCGTTACGCATGATAAATATCTTTACAATCATCTATGTTTGTTAGGTCAGCTTTTTGTAAATGGGCAAAATAATGGATTGTTTGACTTAGGTAAATATCCCACCGCACGTTCACTTGAGAATTTAATAAGCGTTTGTTATTCTCTTTAAAAGGTTTGGATCCATAGGTCATTTGCATCTTTAACATGTTTCAAGTATGCATATCTATTTTTAAAAGATGTGTAGAAGAAATCCATTTCTTATAAAATTCCAAACTATTAGGGTTGAACTAGTGAAATTTCCAAAACTTTGATAACAAAAATTTTGAGTTCATTTGGGGTGTGCGAATAAATTTTATTTTCTTAAATTTTTTATTATTTTAAATTTTTTCTATGAATAAACTCTAAACTTTTAATTTTGTTGCAATCTATTTGCCTTTTTTCTTTTTACGGGGATGAAGGGAGAGCCAAAACTCAAAGTTTTGATTTAAGAAAAAAGTATACATCTAAAATGAAAATACACAATGCACAAATGTGGAGAGAGACAATTCCAAAGAGTGTCTATATTTTTTGGGATTGTAAACTCTTTTTAGTTTTTGTATATTAGGTTTTGGAATCGTCGGGAAAAGGGGAGGGAGGGGATTTTTAACTGAGTGTTGATTCCCAATCCATAGGTCATTTCTTAAAAAAATATAGCCCGTTACGCTTGATAAATCACTTTACAATCATCTACGATTCTTAGGCCAGCTTCTTATAAATGGGCAAAATAATGGCTTGTTTGACACGCGTACATATCCCACTGCACGTTCACTTGAGAATTTAATGAGCATTTGTTATACTCTTTGAAAGGTTGGGATCCATAGGTCATTTTCATCTTTAACATGTTTCAAGCATGAATATCCATTTTTAAAAAATGTGTAGAAGAAATCTCATTCATATTAAATTCCAACTATTAGGGTTGAACTAGTGGAATTTCACAAACTTGGATCACAAAACTTTTTTGTTCATTTGTGATGTGTGAATAAATTTTCTTCACTTACATTTGTTATTGTTTTAAATTTTTTCCATACATAAACTCTAAAATTTTCATTTTGTTGTGAGCTATTTGCATTTTTAGTTTACGGGATGAAGGGAGAGCGTAAACTCATAAGTTTTCATTTACGAAAAAAGTATACATCTAAAATGGAAATGACTTTGGAAAATTGTAGAGAGAGATAATTCCAAAGAGTGTTTGTAATTTTTAGCGATTATAAACTCCTTTTAGTTTTTATATATTAGGTTTTTTGATCGTCAGGAAGGGGATTTTTAACTTACTGTTGACTCCCAATCCAAAAGTGATTTCCTACAAAGATATAGCCCGTTACGTATGATAAATCACTTTAAAATCATCATTGATTGTAACGTCAACTTTTTATAAATCAGCAAAATAATTGCTTGTTTAACTCGGGTAAATATCCCACCGCTCGTTCGCTTGAGAATTTCATGAGTGTTTGTTATTCCCTTTAAAAGGTTTGGATCCATAGGTCACTTCCATCTTTCACATGTTTCAAGCATGCATATCCATTTTTAAAACAAGTGTAGAAGAAATCCCTTTCTAATAAAATTCCAAGCTATTTGGGTTCAAGAGAATTTCCCTATCTTGGATTAAAAAACTTTTGTGTTCATTTGCGGTGTGTGATTAAATTTTATTTACTAACGTTTTTTATTGTTTTAAATTTTTTCCATATATAAACTATAAAATTTTCTTTTTGTTGTGATCTATTTGCATTTTTTGTTACGGGATGTTGGGAGAGCGAAAACTCAAAGTTTTGATTTAAGAAAAAAGTATACATCTAATATGGAAATGCACAAAGCACAAATGTAGAGAGAGAATTTCAAAGAGCGTTTGTAATTTTTAGGGATTGTAAACTCCTTTTAGTTTTTATATATAAGGTTTTACAATTGTCGGGAAAAGGGGGAGGCAGTGGATTTTTAACTGAGTGTTGACTCCCATTCCATAAATCTTTTCTTTCAAAAATATTGCCCGTTACGCATAATAAATCACTTTACATTCATCTATGATTGTTGGGTCAGCTTTTTGTAAAAGGGAAAAATAATGGCTTGTTTGACTCGGGCAAATATCCCACCGCACATTCACTTGAGAATTTAATGAGTGTTTGTTATTCTCTTTAAAAGGTTTGGATCCGTAGGTCATTTGCATCTTTAAAATGTTTCAAGCAAGAATATCCATTTTTAAAACGTGTAGAAAAATTCTCTTTCTTATAAAATTCCCAACTATTAGGGTTGAACTAGTGGAATTTCCCAAACTTAGGTAACAAAACTTTTGTGTTCATTTGTGATGTGAGAATAAATTTTCTTTACTTACATTTGTTTTTTTAAAACTTTTTCCATGCATTTACTCTAAAATTTTCATTTTTTGTGATTATTTTGCCTTTTTGGTTTACGGGATGAAGGGAGAGCTAAAACTGAAAGTTTAGATTTAAGAAAAAAGTATACATATAAAGTGGAGATGCACAATGCACAAATGTAGAGAGAGATAGTTCCAAAGAGTGTCTATAATTTTTAGGGATTGTAAACTCCTTTTAGTTTTTATATATTAGGTTTTGCAATCATCGGGAAAAGAGGGAGGTGGGGGGTTTTTAACTGAGTGTTGACTCCCAATCCATATGTCTTTTCTTACAAAAATTTAGCCCGTTATGGATGATAAATCAGTTTTCAATCATCTATGATGACTCGGGTAAATATCCCACCGCACATTCACTTGAGAATTTAATGTGCGTTTGTTATTCATAGGTCATATCCATCTTTAACATGTTTCAAGAATGCATACCCATTTTTAACAGATGTGTAGAAGAAATCCCTTTCATATAAAATTTCAAGCTATAAGGGTGGAACTAGTGGAATTTCCTAAACTTGGATAATGAAACATTTGTGCTCATTTGTGGTGTGTGAATAAATTTTCTTTACCTACATTTGTTATTATTTTAATTTTTTTACCATACATAAACTCCAAAATTTTTATTTTGTTGTGATTTATTTGCCTTTTTTGTTTACGGGAAGAAGGGAGAGTGAAAACTCAAAGTTTGATTTAAGAGAAAAGTCTACATCTAAAATGGAAATGCACAATGCTCAAATGTTGAGAGAGATAATTCCAAAGAGTGTCTGTAATTTTTAGGGATTGTAAAAGCTTTAGTTTTTATACTTTAGTTTTGCAATCGTCAGGAAAAGGGGTCGGCGGGCATTTTTAACTGAGTGTTGACTCCCAAGCCGTAAGTTATTTCTTACAAAAATATAACCCGTTACGCATAAGAAATCACTTTACAATCATATATGATTGTGAAGTCAGCTTTTTGTAAAGGGGCAAAATAATGGATTGTTTGACTCGGGTAAATTACCCACAGCACGTTCACTTTAGAATTTAATGAGCATTTGTTATTCTCTTTAAAAGGTTTAGATCCATAGGTCATTTGCATCTTTAACATGCTCCAAGCATGTAAATCCATTTTTAAAACATGTGTAGAAGAAAAGTCTTTCTTATAAAATTCAAAGCTATTAGGTTTGAACTAGTGGAATTTCCCAAACTTGGATAACAAGAATTTTGTGTTCATTTGTGATGTGTGAATAAATTTTCTTTAATTACATTTGATATTTTTGTAAATTTTTTGCATACATAAACTGTAAAATTTTCATTTTGTTATGATCAATTTACCTTGTTCTTTTACGGGATGAAGGGCGAGCGAAAACTCAAAGTTTTGATTCAGAAAAAAGTATACATATAAAATGGATATGCACAATGTACAAATGTAGAGAGAGATAAATCCAAAGAGTGTCTATAATTTTTAGGGTTTGTCAACTCCTTTTTTAGTTTTGCAATTGTCGGAAAAAGGGGGAGGCAGGTGATTTTTAACTGAGTGTTGACTACCAATCCATAAATCCTTTCTGACAAAAATATAGCTCGCTACGTATGGTAAATCACTTTACAATCATCAATGATTATTAGGTCAGCTTTTAGTAAATGGTCAAAATAATGGCTTGTTTGACTCGGGTAAATATCCCATCGCATGTTCATTTGAGAATTTAATGAGCATTTGTTATTCTCTTTGCAAGGTTTGGATCCATAGGTCATTTTCATCTTTAACATGTTTCAAGCATGCATATCCATTTTTAAAACATGTGTGGAAGAAATCTCATTCTTATAAAATTCCTAGCTATTAGGGTTTAACTGGTGGAATTTCCAAAACTTGGATAACAAAACATTTGTGTACATTTGTGGTGTGTGAATAAATTCTCTTTACTTACATTTGTTATTTTTTTAAATTTTTTCCATTCATAAAGTCTTAATTTTCATTTTGTTGTGATCATTTTGCCTTTTTTGTTTACAAGATGAAGGAAGATTGAAAACTCAAAGTTTTGATTTAAGAAAAAAGTATACATCTAAAATGGAAATGCACAATGAAAAAATTTAGAGAGAGATAATTCCAAAGTGGGGCTGTAATTTTTAGGGATTATAAACTCCTTTTTGTTTTTATATATTAGGTTTTGCAATCGTCGGGAAAAGGAGGAGGCATGGAATTTTTTAACAGAGTGTTGATTCCCAATCCATTAGTCATTTCTTACAAAAAATATAGCATGTTACGCTAGATAAATCACTTTACAATCATCTACGTTTGTTAAGCCAACTTTTTGTAAATGGGCAAAATAATGGCTGGATTGACTTGCGTAAATATCCTACTGCACGTTCACTTGAGAATTTAATGAGCGTTTGTTATACTGTTTGAAAGGTTTGGATCCATAGGTCATTTTCATCTTTGACATGTTTAAGGCATGTATATCCATTTTTAAAACATGTGTAGAAGAAAAGTCTTTCTTATAAAATTCAAAGCTATTAGTGTTGAACTAGTGGAATTTTCCAAACTTGGAAAACAAAACTTTTGTGTTCATTTGTGGTGTGTGAATAAATTTTCTTTACTTACATTTGATATGTTTTAAAAAATTTTCCATACATAAACTTTAAAATTTTCATTTTGTTCTGATGAATTTGCTTTCTTTGTTTAGGGGATGAAGAGAGAGCTAAAACTCAAACTTTTGATTTAAGAAAAAAGTATACATCTAAAAAAGAAATGCACAATGCACAAATGTTGAGAGAGATAATTCCAAAGAGTGTCTATAATTTTTAGGGATTGTCAACTCCTTTTAGTTTTTATATATTAGGTTCTGAAATCATCGGGAAAAGGAGGTGGCAGGGGATTTTTAACTGTGTTGACTCTCAGTCCACAGTCCTTTCTTAAAAAAATATAGCCCGTTACGGATGGTAAATCACTTTAAAGTCTTCTATGATTGTTACATCAGATTTTTTTAAATGGGGAAAATAAAGGTTTGTTTGACTTGGATAAATATCCCACCCCACGTTCACTTGAGAATTTAATGAGCAATTGTTATTCTCTTTAAAAGTTTTGGATCCATAGGTCATTTTCATATTTAACATGTTTCAAGCATGCATTTCCATTTTTAGAACACGTGTAAAAGATATCTCTTTCTTATAAATCCCTAGCTATTAGGGTTGAACTAGTGGAATTTCCCAAACTTCTATAACAAAACTTTTGTGTTCATTTGTGGTGTGTGAATAAATTTTCTTTACTTACATATGTTATAGTTTTATATGTTTTACATAAATAAACTCTAAAATTTTCATTTTATTGTGATTTGTTTGCCTGTTTTGTTTACAGGATGAAGGGAGAGCGTGAACTCAAAGTTTTCATTTAGTGAAAAAGTATAAATCTAAAATGGAAATGCACAATGAACAAATGTAGAGACAGATAATTCCAAACAATGTCTATAATTTTAAGGGATTTTAAACTTGTTTTAGTTTTTTATATAATAGGTTTTACTATCGTCGGGAAAAGGGGGAGGTGAGGGATTTTTAATTGAGTGTTGACTCCAAATCCATAAGTCATTTCTTACAAAAATATAGCCCGTTACTCATGATAATGCACTTTACAATTATCTATGATTGTTAGGTCGGCTTTTTGTGATTGGGAAAAATAATGGTTTGTTTGAATAGGGAAAATATCCCACCGCATGTTCAAATTAGAATTTAATGAGTGTTATTTATTCACTTTAAAAGGTTTGGATAGATAGGTCATTTGCATCTTTAACATGTTTCAAGCATGCATATCCATTTTTAAAACTTGTGTAGAAGAAATCTCTATCTAATAAAATTCCAAGCAATTAGAGTTGAACTAATGGAATTTCCAAAACTTGGATAACAAAAGATTTGTGTTAATTTGTGGTGTGTGAATAAATATTCTTTACTTACAATTGTTATTGTTTAAATATTTTTGATACATAAACTCTAAAATTTCCATTTTGCGGTGATCTATTTGACTTTTTTGTTTATGTGATGAAGGCAGAGCAAAAACTCAAAGTTTTGATTTAAGAAAAAAATATTCATCTAAAATTGGAATGCACAATGAACAAATGTAGAGAGATAATTCCAAAGAGTGTCTATCATTTTTAGCAATTGTATACTCCTTTTAGTTTTTATATATTAGGTTTAGCATATCATCATGGAAAAGGGGAGGCGGGGGATTTTTAACTGAGTGTTGACTCCCAATCCCTAAGTCATTTGTTATAAAAACACAGCCCATTTCGCATGATAAATCACTTTACAATCATCTATGATTGTTAGGTCTGCTTTTTCTAAATGGGCAAAATAATGGCTTGTTTGACTCGGGTAAATATCCCACTGCACATTCACTTGAGAATTTAATGAGCGATTGTTATTCTCTTTAAAAGATTTGTGTCCATAGGTCATTTGCATCTTTAACTTGTTTCAAGCACGCATATCCATTCTAAAAACTTGTGTTGTAGGAATCCCTTTCTAATAAAATTTCTTGCTATTACGGTTTAACTAGTGGAATTTCCAAAACTTGGATTAAAAAACTTTTGTGTTCATTTGTGTTGTGTTATTAAATTTTCTTTACTAACATTTTTTATTGTTTTAAATTTTTTCCATATATAAACTATAAAATTTTCTTTTTGTTGTGATCTATTTGCCTTTTTTATTTACGGGATGTTGGGAGAGCGAAAACTCAAAGTTTTGATTTAAAAAAAAAAGGATACATCTAAAATGGAAATTCACAAGGCACCAATGTAGAGAGAGATAATTCCAAAGAATGTCTATAATTTTTAGGGATTTTAAATTCCTTTTAGTTTTTATAAATAAGGTTTTACAATCGTCGGGAAAAGGGGGAGGCAGGGGATTTTTAACTGATTGTTGACTCCCAATCCATAAGTCATTTCTTTCAAAAATAAAGCCTGTTACGCATGATAAATTACTTTGCAATCATCTGTGAGTGTTAGGTCGGCTTTTTGTAAATAGACAAAATAATAGCTTGTTTGACTCAAGTAAATATCCCATCGCACGTTCACTTGAGAATTTAATGAGTTTTTGTTATACTCATTAAAAGGTTTAGATATATAGGTCATTTGCATCTTTAAAATGTTTCAAGCATGCATATCCATTTTTAAAACAGGTATAGAAGAAATCTCTTTCTAATAAAATTCCAAACTATTAGTGTTGAAGTTTTGGAATTTCCCAAACATGGATAACAAAACTTTAGTGTTCATTTGTGGTCTGTGAATAAATTTTTTTTACTTACATTTGTTATTGTTTTAAATTTTTTCCTTCCATAAACTCTAATATTTTCATTTTGTTGTGATCTGTTTGCCTTTTTTGTTTACAAGATGAAGGGAGAGCGAAAACTCAAAGTTTTTATTTAAGACAAAAGTATACTTCTAAAATGGAAATCCTAAATGCAAAAATGTAGAGAGAGATAATTCCAAAGAGTATTTTTAATTTTTAGTGATTTTTAACTCTTTTTAGTTTTTTTATATTAGGTTTTGCAATCGTCAGGAAAAGGGGGAGGGGGGGGGGGGGGGGGGGGAGATTTTTAATTGAGTGTTGACTCCGAATCGATGAGTCATTTCTTACAAAAATATAGCCCGTTATGCATGATAAATCAGTTTACAATCATCTACGATTTTGAGGTCAACTTTTTGTAAATGGGCAAAATAATGGCTTGTTTGACACAAATAAATATCCCACAGAACGTTCACTTGAGAATTTAATGAGCGTTTGTTATTCTCTTTAAAATGTTTGGATACCTAGGTCATATGCATATTTAACATGTTTCAAGCATGCATATCCATTTTTAAAAAATGTGTAGAAGAAATCCTTTTCTCTTAAAATTCTACGCTATTTGGGTTGAACTAGCGGAATTTCCTAAACTTGGATAACAATATTTTTGTACTCATTTGTGGTGTGTGAATAAATTTTCTTTACCTACCTTTGCTTTTCTTTTAATTTTTTTCATACATAAACTCTAAAATTTTCATTCTACTGTGGTCTATTTGCCTTTTTTTTTACGTTATGAAGGGAGAGCGAAACCACAAAGTTTTAATTTAAGAAAAAAAGTATACATCTAAAATGAAAATGCACAATGCACAAATGTAGAGAGAGATAATTCCAAAGTGTGTCGATAGTTTTACAATCGTCGGGAAAAGGGGGAGGTGGGGATTTTTAACTAAGTGTTGACTCCCAATCCGTAAGTCATTTCTTTCAAAAATATAGCCCGTTATGCATGATAAATCACTTTACAATCATATATGGTTGTTAAATCATCTTTTTGTCAATGGGCAAAATAATGGCTGGTTTGACTCGAGTAAATATCCCACCGCACGTTCATTTGAGAATTTAATGACCGTTTGTTATTCTCATTGAAAGGTTTGGATCCGTAGGTTATTTGCATCATTAACATTGTACAAGCATGCGTATCCATTTTTCAAAGATGTCTAGAAGAAATCCCATTCATATAAAATTCCAAGCTATTAGGGTTGAACTAGTGGAATTTTACAAATTTGGATAACAAAACTTTCGGGTTCATTTGTGGTGTGTCAATTAATTTTCTTTACATACATTTGTTTTTGTTTTAAAATATTTCCTTACATAAACTCCAAAATTTTCATTTTGTTGTGATCGATTTGCCTTTTTTGTTTACGGGAAGAAGGGAGAGCAAAAACTCAATGTTTGATTTAAGAGAAAAGTATACATCTAAAATGGAAATGCACAATGCTCAAATTTAGAGAGAGATAATTCCAAAGAGTGTCAGTAATTTTTGGGGAATATAAACTTCTTTAGTTTTTATATATTAGCTTTGCAATCGTGGGGAAAAGGGGGAGGCAGGCATTTTTAACTGAGTGTTGACTCCCAGTCCAAAAGTCCTTTTTTACAAAAATATAGCCCATTACTCATGGTAAATCACTTTAAAATCTTCTATGATTGTTAGGTCAGATTTTTGTAAATGGGCAAAATAATGGTTTGTTTGACTCGGATAAATATCCCACCCCACGTTTACTTGAGAATTTAATGAGCATTTGTTATTCTCTTTAAAAGGTTTGGATCCATAGGTCATTTGCATATTTAACATGTTTGAAGCATGGATTTCCATTTTTAAAACATGTTTAGAAGATATCTCTTTCTTATAAAATCCCTAGCTATTAGGGTTAAACTAGTGGAATTTCCCAAAATTTTATAACAAAATTTTTGTGTTAATTTTTGGTGTGTGAATAAATTTTCTTTACTTACATTTGTTATTGTTTTATATGTTTTACATAAATAAACTCTAAAATTTTCATTTTATTGTGCTTTGTTTACCTATTTTGTTTACGGGATGAAGGGAGAGCGTGAACTCAAAGTTTTCATTTAATAAAAAAGTATAAATCTAAAATGGAAATGCACAATGAACAAATGTAGAGACAGATAATTCCAAACAATGTCTATAATTTTAAGGGATTGTAAACTTGTTTTAGTTTTTATATAGTAGGTTTTACTATCGTCGGGAAAAGGGGGAGGTGAGGGATTTTTAATTGAGTGTTGACTCCGAATCCATAAGTCATTTCTTCCAAAAATAAAGCCCGTTACTTATGTTAATGCACTTTACAATTATCTATGATTGTTAGGTCGACTTTTTGTGAATGGGCAAAATAATGGTTTGTTTGGCTAGGGAAAATATCCCACCGCATGTTCACATTAGAATTTAATGAGCGTTATTTATTCACTTTAAAAGGTTTGGATACATAGGTTATTTGCATCTTTAACATGTTTCAAGCTTGCATATCCATTTTTAAAACATGTGTAGAAGAAATCTCTTTCTAATAAAATTCCAAGCAATTAGAGTTGAACTAATGGAATTTCCAAAACTTGGATAACAAAATATTTGTGTTAATTTGTGGTGTGTGAATAAATATTTTTTACTTAAAATTGTTATCGTTTAAATATTTTTGATACATAAACTCTAAAATTTCCATTTTGTGGTGATCTATTTGACTTTTTTGTTTATGTGATGAAGGCAGAGCGAAAACTCACAGTTTTGATTTAAGAAAAAAGTATTCATCTAAAATTGAAATGCACAATGCACAAATGTAGAGATATAATTCCAAAGAGTGTCTATCATTTTTAGCAATGGTAAACTCCTTTTAGTTTTTATATATTAGGTTTTGCATATCATCATGGAAAAGGGGAGGCGGGGGATTTTTAACTGAGTGTTGACTCCCAATCCCTAAGTCATTTGTTATAAAAAATATAGCCCATTACGCATGATAAATCACTTTACAATCATCTATGATTGTTAGGTCTGCTTTTTGTAAATGGGCAAAATAATGGCTTGTTTGACTCGGGTAAATATCCCACTGCACATTCACTTGAGAATTTAATGAACGATTGTTATTCTCTTTAAAATATTTGCATCCATAGGTCATTTGCATCTTTAACTTGTTTCAAGCATGCATATCCATTCTAAAAACTTGTGTAGAAGGAATCCCTTTCTAATAAAATTTCTAGCTATTACGGTTTAACTAGTGGAATTTCCAAAACCTGGATTACAAAACTTTTGTGTCCATTTGTGTTTTGTTATGAAATTTTCTTTACTAACATTTTTTATTGTTATAAATTTTTTCCATATATAAACTATAAAATTTTCTTTTTGTTGTGATCTATTTGCCTTTTTTATTTACGGGATGTTGGGAGAGCGAAAAATCAAAGTTTTGATTTAAAAAAAAAGGATATATCTAAAATGGAAATTCACAAGGCACAAATGTAGAGAGAGATAATTCCAAAGAATGTCTATAATTTTTAGGGATTGTAAAATCCTTTTAGTTTTTATACATAAGGTTTTGCAATCGTCGGGAAAAGGGGGAGGCGGGGGATTTTTAACTGATTGTTGACTCCCAATCCATAAGTCATTTCTTAAAAAAAAAGCCCGTTATGCATGATAAATCACTTTACAATCATCTATGATTGTTAGGTCAGCTTTTTGTAAATAGGCAAAATAATGGCTTGTTTGACTCGAGTAAATATCCCATCACACGTTCACTTGAGAATTTAATGAGTGTTTGTTATACTCATTAAAAGGTTTAGATCTATAGGTCATTTGCATCTTTAAAATGTTTCAAGCATGCATATCCATTTTTAAAACGGTGTAGAAGAAATCTCTTTCTAATAAAATTCCAAACTATTAGTGTTGAAGTTATGGAATTTCCCAAACATGGATAACAAAACTTTAGTGTTCATTTGTGGTGTGTGAATAATTTTTTTTTTACTTACATTTATTATTGTTCTAAATTTTTTCCTTCCATAAACTCTAATTTTTTCATTTTGTTGTGATCTGTTTTCCTTTTTTGTTTACAGGATGAAGGGAGAGCGAAAACTCAAAGTTTTGATTTAAGACAAAAGTATACTTCTAAAATGGAAATGCTCAATGCAAAAATGTAGAGAGAGATAATTCCAAAGAGTATTTGTAATTTTTAGTGATTTTTAACTCTTTTTAGTTTTTTTATATTAGGTTTTGCAATCGTCGGGAAAAGGGGGAGGGGGGGGGGGATTTTTAACTTAGTTTTGACTCCCAATCGATGAGTCATTTCTTACAAAAATATAGCCCGTTATGCACGATAAATCAGTTTACAATCATCTACGATTTTGAAGTCAACTTTTTGTAAATGGGCAAAATAATGGCTTGTTTGACTCAAATAAATATCCCACAACACGTTCACTTGAGAATTTAATGAGCGTTTGTTATTCTCTTTAAAATGCTTGGATACCTAGGTCATATGCATCTTTAACATGTTTCAAGCATGCATATCCATTTTTAAAAAATTTGTAGAAGAAATCCCTTTCTCTTAAAATTCTGCGCTATGTGGGTTGAACTAGCGGAATTTCCTAAATTTGGATAACAATATTTTTGTACTCATTTGTGGTGTGTGAATAAATTTTCTTTACCTACCTTTGTTTTTCTTTTAATTTTTTTCATACATAAACTCTAAAATTTTCACTCTATTGTGGTCTACTTGCCTTTTCCGTTTTCGGGATGAAGGGAGAGCGATACCGCAAAGTTTTAATTTAAGAAAAATGTATACATCTAAAATGAAAATGCACAATGCACAAATGTAGAGAGAGATAATTCCAAAGAGTGTCGATAGTTTTACAATCGTCGAGAAAAGGGGGAGGGAGGGATTTTTAACTAAGTGTTGACTCCCAATCTGTAAGTCATTTCTTACAAAAATATAGCCCGTTATGCATGATAAATCACTTTACAATCATATATGATTGTTAAATCATCTTTTTGTAAATGGGCAAAATAATGGCTGGTTAGACTCGAGTAAATATCCCACCGCACGTTCACTTGAGAATTTGATGACCATTTGTTATTCTCTTTGAAAGGTTTGGATCCGTAGGTCATTTGTATCATTAACATTGTACTTGCATGCGTATCCATTTTTCAAAGATGTCTAGAAGAAATCCCATTCATATAAAATTCCAAGCTATTAGGGTTGAACTAGTGGAATTTCGCAAATTTGGATAACAAAACTTTCGGGTTCATTTGTGGTGTGTCAATTAATTTTCTTTACATACATTTGTCTTTGTTTTAAAATATTTCCTTACATAAACTCCAAAATTTTCATTTTGTTGTGATCGATTTGCCTTTTTTGTTTACGGGATGAAGGGAGAGAAAAAACTCAATGTTTGATTTAAGAGAAAAGTATACATCTAAAATGGAAATGCACAATGCTCAAATTTAGAAAGAGATAATTGCAAAGAGTATCAGTAATTTTTAGGGAATATAAACTCCTTTAGTTTTTATATTTTGGTTTTGCAATTGTCGGGAAAAGGGGGAGGCAGGCATTTTTAACTGAGTGTTGACTCCCAGTCCAAAAGTCTTTTCTTACAAAAATATAGCCCGTTACTCATGGTAAATCACTTTAAAATCTTCTATGATTGTTACGTCAGATTTTTGTAAATGGGCAAAATAATGGTTTGTTTGACTCGGATAAATATCCCACCCCACGTTCACTTGAGAATTTAATGAGCATTTGTTATTCTCTTTAAAAGGTTTGGATCCATAGGCCATTTGCATATTTAACATGTTTCAAGCATGCATTTCCATTTTTAAAACATGTGTAGAAGATATCTCTTTCTTATAAAATCTCTAGCTATTAGGGTTGAACTAGTGGAATTTCCCAAAATTCTATAACAAAACTTTTGTGTTCATTTGTGGTGTATGAATAAATTTTATTTACTTACATTTGTTATTGTTTTAAATGTTTTACATAAATAAACTCTAAAATTTTCATTTTATTGTGATTTGTTTACCTGTTTTGTTTACGGGATGAAGGGAGAGCGTGAACACAAAGTTTTCATTTAATAAAAAAGTATAAATCTAAAATGGAAATGCACAATGAACAAATGTAGAGACAGATAATTCCAAACAATGTCTATAATTTTAAGGGATTGTAAACTTGTTTTAGTTTTTATATAATAGGTTTTACTATCGTCAGAAAAAGGGGGAGGTGAGGGATTTTTAATTGAGTGTTGACTCCGAATCCATAAGTCATTTCTTACAAAAATATAGCCTGTTACTCATGTTAATGCACATTACAATTATCTATGATTGTTAGGTCGGCTTTTTGTGAATGGAAAAACTAATGGTTTGTTTGACTATGGAAAATATCCAACCGCATGTTCACATTAGAATTTAATGAGCGTTATTTATTCACTTTAAAAGGTTTGGATACATAGGTCATTTGCATCTTTAACATGTTTCAAGCTTGCATATCCATTTTTAAAACATGTATAGAAGAAATCTCTTTCTAATAAAATTCCAAGCAATTAGAGTTGAACTAATGTAATTTCCAAAACTTGGATAACAAAAGATTTGTGTTAATTTGTGGTGTGTGAATAAATATTCTTTACTTACAATTGATATTGTTTAAATATTTTTGAGACATAAACTCTAAAATTTCCATTCTGTTGTGATCTATTTGACTTTTTTGTTTATGTGATGAAGGCAGATGGAAAACTCAAAGTTTTGATTTAAGAAAAAAGTATTCATCTAAAATTGAAATGCACAATGCACAAATGTATAGAGATAATTCCAAAGAGTGTCTGTCATTTTTAGCAATTGTAAACTACTTTTAGTTTTTATATATTAGGTTTTTCATATCATCATGGAAAAGGGGAGGCGGGGGTTTTTTAACTGAGTGTTGACTCCCAATCCATTAGTCATTTCTTATAAAAATATAGCCCATTACGCATGATAAATCACTTTACAATCATCTATGATTGTTAGGTCTGCTTTTTGTAAATGGGCAAAATAATGGCTTGTTTGACTCGGGTAAATATCCCACCGCACGTTCACTTGAGAATTTAATGACCGTTTGTTATTCTCTTTGAAAGGTTTGGATCCATAGGTCATTTACATCATTAACATTGTACAAGCATGCGTATCCATTTTCAAAGATGTCTAGAAGAAATCCCATTCATATAAAATTCCGAGCTATTAGGGTTGAACTAGTGGAATTTCACAAACTTGGATAACAAAACTTTCGGGTTCATTTGTGGTGTGGCAAGTAATTTTCTTTACATACATTTGTTTTTGTTTTAAAATATTTCCATACATAAACTCCAAAATTTTCATTTTGTTGTGATCTATTTGCCTTTTTTGTTTACGGGATGAAGGGAGAGCGAAAAATCAAAGTTTGATTTAAGAGAAAAGTATACATCTAAAATGGAAATGCACAATGCTCAAATTTAGTGAGATAATTCCAAAGTGTGTCAGTAATTTGTAGGGAATATAAACTCCTTTCGTCGGGAAATGGGGGAGGCCGGAATTTTTAATTGAGTGTTGACTCCCAATCCATTAGTCATTTCTTACAAAAATATAGCCCGTTACACATGATAAAACACTTTACAATCATATATGATTGTGAAGTTAGCTTTTTGTAAATCGGAAAAATAATGGATTGTTTGACTAGGGTAAATTACCCACCGCACTTTCACTTTAGAATTTAATAAGCGTGTTCTATTCTCTTTAAATGTTTTGGATCCATAGGTCATTTGCCTCTTTAACATGTTTCAAGAAGGTATATCCATTTTTAAAACATGTGTAGAAGAAAAGTCTTTCTAATCAAATTCAAAGCTATTAGGGTTGAACTAGAGGAATTTCCCAAACTTGGATAACAAAACTTTAGTGTTCATTTGTGGTGTGTGAATAAATTTTTTTACTTACATTTGATATTTTTTTAAAATTTTTTCCATTCATAAACTCTAAAATTTTCATTTTGTTGTGATCAATTTGCCTTTTTTGTTTACGGGATGAAGGGAGAGCGAAAACTCAAAGTTTTGATTCAAAAAAAGTATACATCTAAAATGGATATGCACAATGCACAAATGTAGAGAGAGATAATTCCAAAATGTTTCTGTAATTTTTAGGGTTTGTAAACTCCTTTTAGTTTTTATATATTATGTTTTACTATCGTCGGGAAAAGGGGGAGGCGAGGGAATTTTAACTGACTGTTGACTCCCAATCATTAAGTCATTTCTTACAAAATATTGCCCGTTATGCATGATAAATTACTTTACAATCATCTATGATTGTTAGGGTAGCTTTTTGTGAATGGGCAAAATAATGGCTTGTTTGACTTGGGTAAATATCCCGCCG
The DNA here is from genome assembly GCF_029961685.1 of Aristolochia californica. Classification (NCBI taxonomy): domain Eukaryota; kingdom Viridiplantae; phylum Streptophyta; class Magnoliopsida; order Piperales; family Aristolochiaceae; genus Aristolochia; species Aristolochia californica. The sequence continues at coordinate 30,052,147 of NW_027182214.1, read as the reverse complement.
CATGTTAACTTTAGAATTAATTGAGTGTTTGTTATTCTGTTTAAATGTTTTGGATCCATAGGTTGTTTGCATCTTTAACATGTTCCAAGGTTGCATATCCATTTTTAAAACATGTGTAGAAGAAATCTCTTTCTAATAAAATTTCAAGCTATAAGAGTTGAACAAATGGAATTTCCCAAACTTGGATAAAAAAACATTTGTGTTCATTTGTGGTGTGTTAATAAATTTTCTTTACTTACATTTGTTATTGTATTATATTTTTTCTATACCTTTTTTGTTTACGGGATGAAGGGAGAGCGAAAACTCAAAGTTTTGCTTTAAGGAAAAGTGTACATCTAAAATGGAAATGCACAATGCACAAATGTAGAGAGAGATAATTCCAAAGAGTGTCTTTAATTTTTAGGGATTGTAAACTCCTTTTAGTTTTTATATATTAGATTTTGTAAAAGTCGGGAAAAGAGGGAGGTAGGGGATTTTTAACTGAGTGTAGACTCCCAATCCATAAGTCATTTCTTACAAAAATATAGCCTGTTACACATGATAAATCACTTTACAATCCTCTATGATTCTTATGTCTGCTTTTTTAAATGGCTAAAATAATGGCTTTTTTGACTCATGAAAATATCCCACCGCACGTTCACTTTAGAATTTAATGAGCGTTTGTAATTCTCTTTAAAAGGTTTGGATCTATAGGTCATTTGCATCTTTAACATGTTTCAAGCATGCATGTTCATTTTTATAACTTGTGTAGAAGAAATTTCTTTCTTATAAAATTCCAAGATATTAGGGTTGAACTAGTGGAATTTCCCAAACTTGGATACCGAAACTTTTTGGGTACATTTGTGGTGTGGATAAATTTTTTTTACTAACATTTGTTATTGTTTTAAATTTTTTCCTTTCACAAACTCTACAATCTTAATTTTGTTGTGATCTATTGGCTGGTTTTGTTTACTAGATGATTGGAGAGCAAAAACTCAAAGTTTTGATTTAAGAAAATAGAATACATCTAAAATTGAAATGCCCAATGCACAAATGCGGAGAGAGATAATTCCAAAGAGTGTTTGTAATTTTTAGCGATTGTAAACTCCTTTAGTTTTTATATATTAGGTTTTGCAATCGTCAGGAGAAGGGGGAGGTGGGGGATTTTTAACTAAGTGTTGACTCCCAATCCAAAATCATTTCTTACAAAAATATAGCCCGTTACGCATGATAAATAACTTTACAATCATCTATGATTGTTAGGTCAGCTTTTTGTAAATGGGCAAAATAATGACTTGTTTGACTAGGCTAAATATCCCACCGCACGTTTACTTAAGAATTGAATGAGCGTTTGTTAGTTTTTTTTAAAACATTTGGATACATAGGTCATTTGCATCTTTAACATGTTTCAAGCATGCATATCCTTTTTAAAACATGTGTAGAAGAAATCTCTTACATATAAAATTCCAAGCAATTAGGGTTCAACTAGTGGAATTTCCCAAATTTGGATAACAAAACTTTTGTGTTAATTTGTAGTGTGTGAATAAATATTCTTTATTTACAATTGTTATTGTTTAAATATTTTCGATACATAAACTCTAAAATTTCCATTTTGTTGTGATCTATTGGACTTTTTTGTTTACGTGATGAAGGTAGAGCGAAAACTCAAAGTTTGGATTTAAGAAAAAAATATTCATCTAAAATTGAAACGCACAATGCATAAATGTAGAGAGAGATAAATCCAAAGAGTGTCTGTCATTTTTAGCAATTGTAAACTCCTTTTAGTTTCTATATATTGGGTTTTGCTTGTCATCATGAAAAATGGGAGGCGGGGGATTTTTAACTGAGTGTTAACTCCCAATCCGTAAGTCATTTATTATAAAAATATAGCCCATTATGCATGATAAATCATTTTACAATCATCTATGATTGTTGGGTCAGATTTTTGTAAATGGGCAAAATAAAGGCTTGTTTGATTTGGGTAAATATCCCACCGCACGTTCACTTGAGAATTTAATGAGCCTTTGTTATTCTCTTTAAAAGGTTTGGATCCATAGGTCATTTGAACCTTTAACATGTTTCAAGCATGCATATCCATTTTTAAAACATGCGTAGAAGAAATTCATTTCTTAAAAACATTCCAAGCTATTAGGTTTGAACTAGTGGAATTTCACAAACTTGGATAACAAAACATTTTTGTTCATTTGTGGTGTGTGAATCGATTTTCTTTACTTACATTTGTTATTGTTTTAAATTTTTTCCATACATAAACTCTGAAATTTTCCTTTTGTTGTGTTCTATTTGAATTTTTTGTTTACAGGATGAAGGGAGAGCGAAAAGTCAAAGTTTTCATTTACGAAAAAAGTATACATCTAAAACGGAAATGCACAATGCACAAATATAGAGAAAGATAATTCCAAAGATGGTCTATAATTTTTAGCGATTGTAAACTCCTTTTAGTTTTTATATATTAGGTTTTGTCATCGTCGGGAAAGGCTAGGGATTTTTTACTGAGTGTTGACTCCCAATCCAAAAGTGATTTCTTACAAAAAATATAGCCCGTTACGCATGATAAATCACTTTACAATCATCATTGATTGTTACATCAGCTTTGTATAAATTGGCAAAATAATGGCTTGTTTAACTCGATAAAATATCCCACCGCACATTTACTTGAGAATTTAATGAGTGTTTGTTATTCTCTTTAAAAGGTTTGGATCCATTGGTCATTTGCATCTTTCACATGTTTCAAGCATGCATATGCATTCTTAAAATATGTGTAGGAGAAATCCCTTTCTAATAAAATTCCAAGCTATTAGGTTTGAACTAGTGGAATTTCCCAAACTTGGATTACAAAACTTTTGTGTTCATTTCTGGTCTGTGATTATATTTTCTTTACTAACATTTTTTATTGTTTTAAATTTTTTCCATATATAAACTCTAAAATTTTCTTTTTGTTGTGATCTATATGCCTTTTTTGTTTACGGGATGCGGGCAGAGCGAAAGCTCCAAGTTTTTATTTAAGAAAAAAGTATACATCTAAAATGGAAATGCACAAAGGACAAATGTAGAGAGAGATAATTCCAAAGAGTGTCTGTAAGTTTTAGGAATTGTAAACTCCTTTTAGTGTTTATATATAACATTTTGGAATCTTCGGGAAAAGGGGGAGGTGGGGGATTTTTAACTGAGTGTTGACTCCCAATCCATAAGTCATTTCTTTCAAAATATAGCCTTTTACGCATGATAAATTACTTTCAATAATCTATGATTGTTAGGTCAGCTTTTTGTAAATGGGCAAAGTAATGGTTTGTTTGACTCGGGTAAATATCCCACCGCACATTCACTTGAGAATTTAAAGAGTGTTTGTTATTCTTTTTAAAAGATTTGAATACATAGTTCATTTGCATCTTTAAAATGTTTTAAGCAGGCATATCCATTTTTAAAACATGTGTAGAAGAAATCTCTTTATTATAAAATTTCAAACTATTAGGGTTGAAGTAGTGGAGTTTCCCAAACTTGGATAATAATACTTTTGTGTTTATTTGTGGTGTGTGAATAAATTTTCTTTACTTACATTTGTTTTGTTTTAATTTTTTTCCATACATAAACTCCAATATTTTCATTTGGTTGTGATATGTTTGCCTTTTTTGTTTACAGGATGAAGGGAGAGCGAAAACTCAAAGTTTTGATTTAAGAAAAAAGTGTACATCTAAAATGGAAAAGCGCAATGCAAAAATGTAGAGAGAGATAATTCCAGAGAGTGTCTGTAATTTTTAGGGATTTTAAACTCCTTTTAATTTTTATATATTAGGTTTTACAATCGCCGGGAGAAGGGTGAGGGGGGGATTTTTAACAGAGTGTTGAATCCCAATCCATAAATCATTTCTTAAAAAAAAATATCACGTTAGGCCTGAAAAATCAGTTTACAATCATCTATGATTGTTAGGTCAGCTTTTGTAAATTGGCAAAATAATGGCTTGTTTGACTAGGGTAAATATCCCACCGCACGTTCACTTGAGAATTTAATGAGCGTTTGTTATTCTCTTTAAAAGGTTTGTATCCATAGGTCATGCATCTTTGAAATATTTCAAGCATGCATATCCATTTTTAAATGATTTGTAGAAGGAATCCCTTTCTTATAAATTCCAAGCTATTAGGGTTGAACAAGTGGTATTTCCTAAACTTGGATAACAAAACTTTTGTCCTCATTTGTAGAGTGTGAATAAATTTTCTTTACCAACAGTTTTTATTCTTTTTACTTTTTTCCATACATAAACTCTAAAATTTTCATTTTGTTGTGATCTAATTGCCTTTTTTGTTTACAGGATGAAGGGAGAGTGAAAACTCAAAGTTTTGATTTAAGAAAAAAGTATACATCTAAAATGGAAATGGACAATGCAAAAATGTAGTGAGAGATAATTCCAAAGAGTGTCTATAACTTTTAGGGATTGTAAACTCCTTTAGTTTTTATATTTTACTTTTGCAGTCATCGGGAAAAGGGGGAGGCGAGGATTTTTAACTGACTGTTGACTTCCAATCCATAAGTCATTTCTTACAAAAATATAGCCCATTACTCATTATAAATCACTTTACATTCATATATGATTGTGAAGTCAGCTTTTTTGTAAATGGGAAAAAAATGGTTTGTTTGACTCATGTAAATATTCCATCGCTCGTTTACTTGAGAGTTAAACGAGCGTTTGTTATTTTTTTAAAAACGTTTGGATCCAAAGGTCATTTGCATCTTTATCATGTTTCAAGCATGGATATCATTTTGAAAAAATGTGTAGAAGAAATCTCTTTCTTATAAAATTCCAAGCAATTAGGGTTGAACTAGTGGAATTTCCCAAATTTGGATAACAAGCCTTTTGTGTTAATTTGTGGTGAGTGAATAAATATACTTTACTTACAATTGTTATTGTTTAAATATTTTTGATACATAAACTCAAAAATTTCCATGTTGTTGTGATCTATTTGACTTTTTATTTACGTGATGAAAGCAGAGCAAATACTCAAAGTTTTGATTTAGGAAATATATATTCATCTAAAATGGAAATGCACAATGCACAAATGTAGAGAGAGATAATTCCAAACAGTGTCTATCTTTTTAGGGATTGTAAACTCCTTTTAGTTTTTATATATTAGGTTTTCCAATCAACGGGAAAAAGGGGAGGCGGGGGATTTTTAGCTGAGTGTTGACTCCCAATCCATAAGTCATTTCTTATAAAAATATAGCCCGTTACGTATGATAAACCACTTTACAATCATCTATGTTTGTTAGGTCAGCTTTTTGTAAGTGGGCAAAATAATGGCTTGTTTGATTCGGGTAAATATCCCACAGCACATTCACATGAGAACTTAATGAGCGTTTGTTATTCTCTTTAAAAAGTTTGGATCCATAGGTCATTAGAATCTTTAATATGTTTCAAGCATGCAATCCATTTTTAAAACATGTGTAGAAGAAATCCCTTTCTTAGAAAATTCCAAGCTATTAGGGTTGAACTAGTGGAATTTTACAAACTTGAATAACAAAACTTTTTTGTTCATTTGTGGTGTGTGAATAAATTTTCTTTACCTAAATTTGTTATTGTTTTAAATTTTTTCCATACATAAACTCTGAAATTTTCATTTTGTTGTGATCTATTTGAATTTTCTGTTTACGGGATGAAGGGAGAGCGAAAACTCAAAGCTTTCATTTACAAAAAAAGTATACATCTAAAACAGAAATGCAAAATGCAGAAATGTAGAGAGAGATAATACCAAAGACTGTCTATAATTTTTAGTGATTGTAAACTGCTTTTAGTTTTTATATATAAGGTTTTGTGATCGTCGGGAAAAGGGGGATGTAGGGGACTTTTAACCGAGTGTTGACTCCCAATCATAAAATGATTTCTTACAAAAATATAGCCTGTCACGCATGATAAGTCACTTTACAATCATCATTGATTGTTATGTAAGCTTTTAATAAATCGGCAAAATAATAGCTTGTTAAACCCGAGTAAATATCCCACCGCACGTTCACTTGAGAATTTAATGCGTGTTTGTTATTCTCTTCAAAAGGTTTCATTCCATAGGTCATTTGCATCTTTCTCATGTTTCAAGCATGCATCTCCATTCTTAAAACATGTGTAGAAGAAATCCCTTTCTAATAAAATTCGAAGCTATTAGGGTTGAACTAGCGGAATTTCCTAAACTTGGATTACAAAACTTTTGTGTTCCTTTGTGGTGTGTGATTAAATTTTCATTACTAACAATTTTTATTTTTTAAAATTTTTTCCTATATAAATTATAATTAGTTTTTTGTTGTGATCTATTTGCCTTCTTTTATTAGAGGATAAAGGGAGAGCGAAAATTCAAAGTTTTGATTTAAGACAAAAGTATACATCTAAAATGGAAAAGCACAGTGCAAAAATGTAGAGAGAGATAATTAGAAATAGTGTCTGTAATTTTTAGGGATTTTAATATCCTTTTAGTTTTTATTTATTACGTTTTGCAATCATCTGGAAAAAGGGGAGGGGGGATTTTTAATTGAGTGTTGACTCCCAATCCATAAGTCATTTCTTTCAAAAATATAGCCCGATACGCATGATAAATCAATTTACAATCATCTATGATTGTTAGGTCAGCTTTTTTTAAATGGGCTAAATAATGGCATGTGTGACTCAGGTAAATATCCCACCACACATTCACTTGAGAATTTAATGAGCGTTTGTTATTCTCTTTAAAGGTTTCGATCCATAGGTCGTTTGCATCTTTAAAATGTTTCAAGCATGCATATCCATTTTTAAAACATGTGTAGAAGAAATCTCTTTCTTATAAAATTCCAAACTATTCAGGTTGAACTAGTGGAGTTTCCCAAACTTGGATAACAAAACTTTTGTGTTCCTTTGTGGTGTGTGGATAAATTTTCTTTACTTACATTTGTTAGTGTTTTAAATTTTTCCATACATAAACACTAATATTTTCATTTTGTTGTGATCTATTTGCCTATTTGTTTACAGGAAAAACACAGTGCAAAAATATTGAGAGAGATAATTCCAAAGAGTGTCTGTAATTTTTAGGGATTTTAATCTCCTTTTAGATTTTATTTATTAGGTTTTGCAATCATCTAGAAAAGGGGGAGGTGGGGACTTTTAACTTAGTGTTGACTTCAAATCCATAAGTCATTTCTTTCAAAAATATAGCCTTTTACACATGATAAATCACTTTACAATCATATATGATTTTGAAGTAAGCTTTCTGTAAAAGGGCAAAAAAAAGGTTTATTTGACTCGGGTAAATATCCCACCGCAAGTTTACTTGACAATTAAATGAAAGTTTGTTATTTTGTTTGAAAACATTTGGATCCATAGGTCATTTGCATCTTTAACATGTTTCAAGCATGCATATCATTTTTAAAACATATGTAGAAGAAATCTCTTTCTCATAAAATTCCAATCAATTAGGGATGAACTAGTATAATTTCCCAAATTTGGATCACAAAACTTTTGTGTTAATTTGTGGTGTGTGAATAAAAATTCTTTACTTACAATTGTTATTGTTTAAATTTTTTTGATACATATACTCTAAAATTTCCATTTTGTTGTGATCTATTTGACTTTTTTCTTTACGTGATGAAGGCAGAGCAAAAACTCAAAGTTTTGATTTAAGAAAAAAGTATTCATCAAAAATGGAAATGCACAATGCACAAATGTAGAGAGAGATGATTCCAAAGAGTGTCTGTCTTTTTTAGGGATTGTAAACTCCTTTTAGTTTTTATATATTAGCTTTTATAATTATCAGAAAAAGGGGAGATGGCGGATTTTTAATTGAGTGTTAACTCCCAATCCATAAGTCATTTCTTACAAAAATATAGCCCATTACGCATGATAAATTACTTTACAATCATCTATGGTTGTTAGATCAGCTTTTTCTAAATGGGCAAAATAATGGCTTGTTTGATTTGGGTAAATATCCCACTATACGTTCACTTGAGAATTTAATGAGCGTTTGTTATTCTCTTTAAACGGTTTGGATCCATAGGTCATTATAATCTTTAACATGTTTCAAGCATGCATATACGTTTTTAAAACATGTGTAGAAGAAATCCCTTTCTTATAAAATTCCAAGCTATTAGGGTTGAACTAGTGGAATTTCACAAAATTGGATAACAAATTTTTTTTGTTCATTTGTGGTGTGTGAATAAATTTTCTTCACTTACATTTGTTTTTGTTTTTATTTTTTTCCATACATAAACTCTGAAATTTTCATTTTGTTGTGATCTATTTGCATTTTTTGTTTACGGGATGAAGGGAGAGCGAAAACTCAAAGTTTTCATTTACGAAAAAAGTATAAATCGAAAATGAAATACACAATGCACAAATGTAGAGAGAGATAATTCCAAACAGTGTATATTTTTTAGGGATTGTAAACTCCTTTTGGTTTTTATATATTATGTTTTGCAATCATCATGAAAAAGGGGAGGCGGGGGATTGTTAACAGAGTGTAGGCTCCCAATCCATAAGTCCTTTCTTCCAAAAATATAGTCCCTTACGCATGATAAATTACTTTACTATCGTCTATGATTGTTAGGTCAGTTTTTTGTAAATTGGCAAAATAATGGCTTATTTGACTTGGATATATATCCCACCACACATTCACTTCAGAATTTAATGAGTGTTTGTTATTCTCTTTGAAAGATTTGGATCCATAAGTTATTTGCATCTTTAATATGTTTCAAGCATGCATAGAAATCTCTTTCTTATAAAATTCCAAACTATAAGGGTTGAACTAGTGGAGTTTCCCAAACTTGGATAACAAAACTTTTGTGTTGATTTGTGGTGTGTGAATAAAATTTCTTTCCTTACATTTGTTATTGTTTTAAACTTTTTCCATACATAAACTCTAATATTTTCATTTTTCTATGATCTGTTTGCCTTTTTTGTTTACAGGATGAAGGGAGAGCGAAAACTCAAAGTTTTGATTTAAGAAAAAAGTATACATCTAAAATGGAAAAGCACTATGCAAAAATGTAAAGAGAGATACTTGCAAAGAGTGTCTGTAATTTTAAGGGATTTTAATCACCTTTTTTTTTATTTATTAGGTTTTGCAATCGTTTGGAAAAGGGAGAGGGGGGGATTTTTAACACAGTGTTGAATCCAAAATCATAAGTCATTTCTTACAAAAATATAGCCTGTTACCCATGATAAATCAGTTTACAATCGTCTATGATTGTTAGGTCAGCTTTTTGTAAGTGGGCAAAATAATGGCTTGTTTGACTCGGGTAAATATACCACCACACGTTCACTTGAGAATTTAATGAGCATTTGTTATTCTCTTTAAAAGGTTTGGATCCATAGGTCATATGCATCTTTAACGTGTTTCAAGCATGCATATCCCTTTTTAAAAGATGTGTAGAAAAAATCCCTTTCTTATAAAATTTCAAGCTGTTAGGGTTGAACTAGTGGAATTTCCTAAACTTGTTTAACAAAATTTGTGTGCTCATTTTTGGTGTGTGAATAAATTTTCTATACCTACATTTGTTATTTTTTAAATTTTTTCCATACATAAAGTCCAAAATTTTCATTTTGTTGTGATTTATTTGCCTTTTTTGTTTATAGGATGAAGGGAGAGCGAAAGCTCAAAGTTTTGATTTAAGAAAAAAGGATTCATCTAAAATGGAAATGCACAATGCACAAATGTGGAGAGAGATAATTCCTAAGAGTGTCTGTAATTTTTAGGGATTGTAAAGTCCTTTGGTTTTTATATTTTAGTTTTGCAATTGTCGGGAAAAAGGGGAGCCAGGGAATTTTTAACTGAGTCTTGAATCCCAATCCATAAGTCATTTCTTACAAAAATATCACCCGTTATGCATTATAAATCACTTTACAATCATTTATGATTGTTTGTCAATTTTTTGTTAATGGGCAAAATAATGACTTGTTTGACTCAGGTAAATATCCCACCGGATGTTCACTTGAAAATTTGATGAGCTTTTGTTATTATCTTTAAAAGGTTTGGATCAATAGGTCATTTGCATCTTTAACATGTTTCAAGAAAGAATATCCATTTTTAAAACATGTGTAGAAGAAATCTCTTTCTTATAAAATTCCAAGCTATTAACTTTGAACTAGTGGAATTTCCCAAATTCATTGTTATAAATTTTTTCCATACATAAACTATAAATTTTTTATTTTGTTTCATCATTTGGCCTTTTTTGTTTACGGGATGAGGGGAGAGCGAAACCTAAAAGTTTTGATTTAAGAAAAAAGTACACATCTAAAATTGAAATGCACATTGCACAAATGTAGAGAGAGATAATTCGAAAGTGTGTCTGTAATTTTTAGGGATTGTAAACTCCTTTTAGTTTTTATGTATTAGGTTTTCCAATCATTGGGAAAAGGGGGAGGCAGGGGAATTTTTAATTGAGTGTTGACTCCCAATCCAAAAGTCATTTCTTACCAAAATATAGCCAGTTACACATGATAAATCACTTTACAATCATCTATGATTGTTAGGTCAGCTTTTTGTAAATAGGAAAATATTGGCTTGTTTGGATTGGGTAAATTACCCACGGCAAGTTCACTTTAGAATTTAATGAGCGTTTGTTATTCTATTGAAAAGGTTTGGATGCATAGGTCATTTTCATCTTTAACATGTTTCAAGCATGTATATCCATTTTTAAAACATGTGTAGAAGAAAAGTCTTTCTTATAAAATTTGAAGCTATTAGGGTAGAACTAGTGGAATTTCCCAAACTTGGATAATAAAACTTTTGTGTTCATTTGTGGTGTGTGAATAAATTTTCTTTACTTACATTTGATATTTTTTAAAATTCTTTCCATACCTAAATTCTAAAATTTTCATTTTGTTGTGATCAATTTGCCTTTTTTGTTTACAGGCTAAAGGAAGAGAGAAAACTTAAAATTTTGATTTAAGAAAAAATTATACATCTAAAATGGAAATGCACAATGCACAAATGTAGAGAGAGATAATTCCAAAGTGTGTCTGTAATTTTTAGGTATTGTAAACTCCTTTTAGTTTTTAAATATTAGATTTTAGAATCGTCGGGAAAAGGGGGGGGGGGGGGGGGGGGGGGGATTTTAACTGAGTGTTGACTCCCAATCCATAATTCCTTTCTTAAAAAAATATAGCCAGTTACGCATGATAAATCACTTTACAATCATCTATGATTGTTAGGTCAGCTACTTATGAATGGGTAAAACAATGGCTTGTATGAGTCAGGTAAATATCCCACCACACGTTCGCTTGAGATTTTAGTGAGCGTTAGTTATTCTCTTTAAAAGGTTTGGATCCATAGGTCATTTACAACTTTAACATGTTTCGAACATGCATTTCCATTTTTAAAACATGTGTACAAGAAATCTCTTTCATATAAAATTCAAAGCTATTAGGATTGAACTAGTGGAATTCCCAAAACTTAGATAACAAAATATTTGTGTTCATTTGTTGTGTGTGAATAAATTTTATATACTTACATTTGTTATTGTTTTAAATTTTTCCATACATAAACTCTAAAATTATCATTTTGTTGTTATCTTTTTGCCTTTTTTTTACGAGATGAAGGGAGAGCAAAAACTCAAAGTTTTGATTCAAGGGAAAGTGTACATCTGAAATGGAAATACACAATGCACAAATGTAGAGAGAGATAATTCCAAAGAGAGTCTGTAATTTTTTGGGATTGTAAACTCCCTTTGGTTTTTATATATTAGGTTTCGTAATAGTCGGAAAAAAGGGGAGGCGGGGGATTTTTAACTGAGTGTTGACTCCCAATCCATAAGTCATTTCTTACTAAAGTATAGCCTGTTATGCACGATAAATCACTTTACGATCATATATGATTGTTAGGTCAGCCTTTTGTAAATGGGTAAAATAATTGCTTGTTTGACTCGTGTAAATATCCCACTGCACGTTCACTTTAGGATTTATTGAGCTTTTATTATTCTCTTTAAAAGGTTTGGATCCGTAGGTCATTTGCATTTTTAACTTGTTTCAAGCATGCATATCCATTTTTCAAACATGTGTAGTAGAAATTTCTTTCTTATAAAATTCCAAGCCATTAGGGTTGAACTAGTGGAATTTGCCAAACTTGGATAACAAAACTTTTGTGTACATTTGTGGTGTGTGAATAAAATTTCTTTACTTACATTTTTGTTGTTTTAATTTTTTTTCACACATAGACTCTTAAATTTTCATTTTGTTGTGATCTATTTGTCTTTTTTGATTACGGGATGTAGGGAGAGTGAACACGCAAAGTTTTGATTTAAGAAAAAAGTATACAAATAAAATGAAAATGCACAATGCATAAATGTAGAGAGAGATAATTCCAAAGAGTGTCTATAATTTTTAGGGATTGTAAACTCCTTTTAGTTTTTATATATTAGGTTTAGCAATCGTCAAAAAAGAGGGAGGCGAGGGATTTTTAACTAAGTGTTGACTCCCAATCCAATAGTCATTTCATACAAAAATACAGCCCGTTACGCATGATAAAGCACTTTACAATCATCTATAATTTTTAGGTCAGCTTTTTTTAAATAGGCAAAATAATGGCTTGTTTGACTCGGGTAAATAACCCACCACACGTTAACTTGAGAATTTAAGGAGTGTTTTTTATTCCCTTTAATAGGTTTGGATCGATAGGTCATTTGCATCTTTAACATGTTTTAAGCATGCATATCCATTTTTAAAACATGTGTAGAAGAAATCTCTTACATATAAAATTTGAAGCTATTAAGGTTGAACTAGTGGAATTTCCCAAACATGGATTACAAAACTTTTCTGTTGACTCCCAATCCATATGTCCTTTATTACAAAAATATAGCCCGTTACACATGATAAATCACTTTACAATCATCTATGATTGTTAGGTCAGCTTTTTGTAAATGGGCAAAATAATGGCTTGTTTGCTTCAGGTAAATATCCCACCACACGTTCACTTGAGAATTTAATGAGCGTTTGTTATTCTCTTTAAAAGGTTTTGATCCATAGGTCATTTGCATCTTTAACATGTTTCTAGCATGCATTTCAAAATTTTAAAACATGTCTAGAAGATATCTCTTTCTTATAAAATTCCTTTTTATTAGGGTTGAACTAGTGGAATTTCCCAAACATTGATCACAAAAATTTTGTGTTCATTTGTGGTGTATGAATAAATTTTCTTTACATACATATGTTATTTTTTTATATTTTTTACATTAATAAACTCTAAAATTTTCATTTTGTTGTGATCTGTTTGCCTTATTTGTTTACGGCATGAAGGGAGAGCGAGAACTCAAAGTTTTGACTTAAGAAAAAGTATACATCTAAAATAGAAATGCACAATGCAAAAATGTAGAGAGAGACAATTCCAAACAGTGTCTGTAATTTTTAGGGATTGTAAACTTGTTTTAGTTTTTATATATTAGGTTTTACAATCGTCGGGAAAAGGGGAAGGCGAGCGATTTTTAACTGAGTGTTGACTCCCAATCCATAAGTCAATTCTTGATAAAATATAGCCCGTTACACATGATAAATCACTTTACAATCATCTGGTCAGCTTTTTTTAAATGGGGAAAATAATGTCTTGCTTGACTCGGGTAAATATCCTACCACATGCTCACTTGAGAATTTAATGAGCGTTTGTTATTCTCTTTAAAAGATTTGGATCCATAGGTCATTCACATCTTAAACATGTTTCAAGCTTGCATATCCATTTTTAAGACATGTGTAGAAGAAATCTCTTTCTAATAAAATTCCAAGCTATTCGAGTTGAACTAGTGGAATTTCAAAAACTTGGATAAAAAAATCTTTATTGTTCATTTGTGGTGTGTGAATAAATTTTCTTTACTTTCATATCTTATTTTTAAAATTTTTTCCATACATATACTCTAAAATTTTCATTTTGTTGTGATTTATTAACCTTTTTAGTTTTCGGTATGAAGGGAGAGCGAAAACTCAATTTTTTATTTAAGAAAAAAGTATACATCTAAAATGGAAATGCCCAATGCACAAATATGGAGAGAGATAATTCAAAAGAGAGTAAGTAATTTTGAGGTATTTTAAACCCCTTTTAGTTTTTATATATTAGGTTTTGCAATCGTCGGGAAAAGGGGGAGGCAGGAGATTTTTAAATGTGTTGACTCCCAATCCATAAGTCATTTCTTACAAAAATATAGCTCGGTACACATGGTAAATCACTTTACAATCATCGATGATTGTTAGGTCAGCCTTTTGTAAATGGGCAAAATAATGGCTTATTTCACTCGGGTAAATATCCCACCGCACGTTCACTTGAGAATTAAATGAGCATTTGTTATTTTTTTTGAAAATGTTTGGATCCATACGTCATTTGCATCTTTAAAATGTTTCAAGCATGCATGTCCATTTTTAAAACATGTGTAGAAGAAATCTCTTTCTTATAAAATTCCAAGCTAATAGAGTTGAACAAGTGGAATTTCCCAATCTAGATAACAAAACTTTTGTGTTAATTTGTGGTGTGTGAATAAATATTCTTTACTTACAATTTTTATTGTTTAAAATTTTCCATACATAAACTCTAATATTTCCATTTTTTTGTGATCTGTTTGAATTTTTTGTTTACGAGATGAAGGCAGAGCAAAAACTCAAAGTTTTGATTTAAGAAAAAAGTATACATCTAAAATGGAAATGTACAATGCACAAAACTCCTTTTTATTTTTTTATATTAGGTTTAGCAGTCGTCTGGCAAAGGGGGAGGTGGGGGATTTTTAACTGAGTGTTGACTCCCAATCCAGAAGTCATTTCTTACAAAAATATAGCCCGTTAAACATGATAAATCACTTTACAATCATTTATAATTGTTAGGTCAACTTTTTTTATATGGGCAAAATAATGGCTTGTTTGACTCGAGTAAATATCCCACCGCACATTTACTTTAGAATTTAATGAGCGTTTGTTATTCTCTTTAAATGGTTTGGATCCATAGGTCATTTGCATCATTAACATGTTTCAAGCATGCATATCCATTTTTAAAACATGTGTAGAAGAAATTTCTTTCATATAAAATTCCAAGCTATTTGGATTGAACTAGTGGAATTTCCAAAACTTGGATAGAAAAACTTTTGTGTTCATTTGTGGTCTTTGAACAAATTTTTTTTATTGCTATTGTTTTTGTATTAAATTTTTTCCATACATAAACTCTAAAATTTTCATTTTTTTTTTATTTATTTGCCTTTTTTTTACGGGATGATGGGAGAGTGAAAACACAAAGTTTTGATTTAAGAAAAAGAATACATCTAAAATGGAAATGCATAATGGACAAATGTAGAGAGAGATAATTCCAAAGAGTGTTTGTAACATTTCTGGATTGTAAACTCCTATTAGTTTTTATATATTAGGTTTTGCAGTCGTCGAAAAAAGAGGGAGGCGGGAGATTTTTTACTGAGTGTTGGCTCCCAATCCATAAGTCATTTCTTACAAAAATATATCATATTACGCATGATAAATCACTTTACAAACATCTATGATAGTTATGTCAGTGTTTTGTCAATGGGCAAAATAATGGCTTGTATGACTCAGGTAAATATCCCACTGTACGTTCACTACAGAATTTAGTGAGCGTTAGTTATTCTCATTAAAAGATTTGGATTCATAGGTCATTTGCATATTTAACATGTTTCAAGCATGCATATCCGTTTTTAAAACTTGTTTAGAAGAAATCTCTTTCTCATAAAATTCCAAGCTATTAGGGTTGTACTAGTGGAATTTCCCAAACTCGGATAACAAAACTTTTGTGTTCATTTGTGGTTTTGTATTCATTTGTGGTGTGTGAATAAATTTTCTTTACTTACATTTGTTATAGTTTTAAATTTTTTCCATACATAAACTCTAAAATTTTCATTTTGTTGTTGTCTATTTACCTTTTTTGTTTACGAGATGAAGGGAGAGCGAAATCTCAAAGTTTTTATTTAAGGAAAAGGATACATCAAAAATGGAAATGCAAAATGCAACAATGTAGAGAGAGATAATTCCAAAGAGTGTCTGTAATTTTTAGGGATTTTAAACTCCTTTTAGTTTTTATAAATTAGGTTTTGTAATCGTCGGGAAAAGGGAGAGGTAGGGGATTTTTAACTGAGTGTTGACTCCAAATCCAAAAGTAATTTCTTACAAAAATATAGCTCGTTACACACGATAAATCACTTTACAATCATTTATGATTTTTAGGTCAGCTTTTTGTAAATAGGTAAAATAATGGCTTGTTTGACTCGAGTAAATATCCCACTGCACGTTAACTTATGAATTTAATGTGCGTTTGTTATTCGCTTTAAAAGTTTTGGATCTCTAAGTCATTGGCCTCTTTAATATGTTTCAAGCATGCGTATCCATTTTTAAAACATTTGTAGAAGAAATTTCTTTCTTATAAAATTCCAAGCTATTAGGGTTGAACATGAGGAATTTCCCAAACTTGGATAACAAAACTTTTGTGTTCATTTGTGGAGTGTGAATAAATTTTAATTACTAACATTTTTTATTGTTTTAAATTTTTTCCATACATAAACTCTAAAATTTTCACTTTCTTGTGATCTATTTGCCTTTTTTTATTTACGGGATGAAGGGAGGGCGAAAACTTAGTGTTTTTATTTAAGAAAATAGTATACATCTAAAATGGAAATGCACAATGCACATAAGTAGAGAGAGATAATTCCAAAGAGTGTTTGTAATTTTTAGGGTTTTATACTCCTTTTAGTTTTTATATATTAGGTTTTGCAATCGTCTGGAGAAGGGGGAGGCGGGGGATTTTTTACTGAGGGTTGACTCCCAATCCAATAGTCATTTCTTTAAAAAATATAGCAAGTTAAGCATGATAAATCACTTTACAATCATCTATGATTGTTAGGTCAGCTTTTTGTAAATAGGCAAAATAATGGCTTGTTTGACTCGGGTAAATATCGCACTGCACGTTTACTTGAGAATTTAATGAGTGTTTGTTATTCTCTTTAAATGGTTTGGATCCATAGATCATTAGCATGTTTAACATGTTTCAAGCATGCATATCCATTTTTAAGACATGTGAAGAAGAAATCTCTTTCTTATAAAATTCCAAGCTATTAAGGTTGAACTAGTGCAATTTCCAAAACATGGATCCAAAAACTTTTCTGTTCATTTATGGTGTGTGAATAATTTTTTTTACTTAAATTTGTTATTGTTTTAAATTTTTTCCATACATAAACTCTAAAATTTTCATTTTGTTGTGATCTATTTGCCTTTTCTGTTTACGGGATGAAGGGAGAGCAAAAACTCAAAATTTTTATTTAAGAAAAAACTATACATCTGTAATGAAATACACAGTGCCCAAATGTAGAGAGAGATAATTCCAAATTGTGTCTATAATATTTAAGGGTTGAAAACTCCTTTTAGTTTTTATATATTTTGTTTTGCAATCGTCTGGAAAAGGGGGAGGCGGGGGAATTTTAACTGAGTGTTGACTCTCATTCCATAAGTCATTTCTTACTAAAATATAGCCCTTTACGCATGAAAAATCACTTTACAATCGTCTATGATTGTTAGGTCAGTTTTTTATAAATGGGCAAAATAATGGATTGTTTCATTCGAGTAAATATCCCACCAAATGTTCACTTGAGAATTTAATTAGTGTTTGTTATTCTCTTTAAAAGGTTTTTATCCATAGGTCATTTGCATCTTTAACATGTTTTAAGAAGGCATATCCATTTTTAAAACATGTGTAGAAGAAATCCCTTTCTTATAAAATTCCAAGCTATTAGGGTTGAACTAGTGGAATTTCCGAAACTTGGATAACATAAATTTTGTGTTCATTTGTGGTGGGAGAAAAAAATAATTTACTTAAATTTGTTATTGTTTTAAAATTTTTTCATACATAAACTCCATAATTTTCATTTTGTTGTGATCTATTTGCCTTTTATGTCTACAAGATGAAGGGACAGTGAAAACTCAAAGTTTAATTTATGAAAAAAGTATACATCTGAAATGGAAATGTGATAGATGCCATATTCTAACATGAGAACTAAGTTAATTATAATAGAATAACCTATATAATTGTGTTATAGGTGGTTATTTATCGGTTTTCAAATGAAATGAGCATTTATTGAATTTGGCATTAATCACTATCGATATTGCATATTTTTCTCTCCTGAATTATATTTCATTGTTTTTAAGGTTTATTTCTTCCTGAAATTCTTTTTATAGATTTAATTATGGAATTTAAGGAGAATTTTGGTGGAGAAGGAAATATTTACCAAAATGCCCTTAGTGAAATGGAGGTGATTTTTAGGTCAAATCGTTTTAAAATAAATAAGATGGTATTAAAAGAGAGAGGGGAGCGTCGGACCGAGAGGGGGGAGACCCGAGAGATGAGCGTGAAGAGAAAATAGAGCATCGACTGTCGACCGAAACAGGGGAAGACCCGAGAGGAGTTTCCCTCCGTCGGTCACCACATCACCATCGTTCGCCGTGCCACCGTCGTCCACCCCCGTCCAGCAACCGAGAACAAACCCAAGGAGAGCTCGAGAGAGTCTCCGTCGAGGTGAGTTCGATAGTCGTCGCTCGCCAGACCGAGAAGTGATCCGAGAGGGCTTCTCCGGTGCCACTTCCGCTTTCCGACCATCCTCCGGCGTTGGTTACGTATTTCCGACCATTCCCGGAGCGAGTCCGACTCCGACTGAGACTCGAGAGAGCCGGTTAGAGAACTTCATCTCTGTTTTGTTCTTCGCCGGACGTTACCTTCGTCACCGGCGTTGTCTCCGGCAACTCACTCTTGCTACCCGAAGCCATTAATCTTAGGAAATTGCAGCACCCATGAGAACGAGTTGCTACCCGAGCGAGAGGAAGAAGAAGGGGAGTAATTCATAATTTTTGAATTTCATTTTTTATATAGTTTGAACTTAGGTTTTGAATGTTTATTAAATGTGATTTGATAATTAATGTTTATTGAATATTTGTTTTTCGGATATTTAATTAAATTGGCTATTTAGGGTAGGATTATAATTTAGGTTGGATTTTGGTATTTTAATCCGATTGCTGTCTTTCACTCTATGCGCCCGAGAGGGGCTAGACGCAAGGATTGAGAAATCGGATTCGTGATTACATGGCACTCGAGAGAGAGGTACGAATCACGGTAAAATCCAGAGTTGATAATTTTAGCGCATAATGCACAAATGAAGAGAGAGATAATTCAAAAGAGTGTCTATAATTTTAAGGGATTGTAAACTCCTTTACATTTTTATATATTAGGTTTTGCAGTCGTGGGGAAAAGGGGGAGGCGGGGTATTTTTAACTGAGTGTTGACTCCCAATCCATAAGTAATTTCTTACCAAAATACCCTATTACGCATGATAAATCACTTTACAATCATCTAAGATTGTTAAGTCAGCCTTTTGTGAATGGGAAAAATAATGGCATGTATGACTAAGGTAAATATCCTACAGTACATTCACTTGAGAATTTAGTGAGCGTTAGTTATTCTTTTTAAAAGGTTTGGATCCATATGTCATTTTCATTTTTAACATGTTTCAAGCATGCATATCCATTTTTAAAACATGTGTAGAAGAAATCTCTTTCCTATAAAATTCCAAGCTATTAAGTTTGAATTAGTGGAATTTCCCAAACTTGGATAACAAAACTTTTGTGATCATTTATGGTGTGTCAATAAATTTTCTTTATATACATTTGCTATTGTTTTAAATTTTTTTCATACATAAACTCTAAAATTTTCATTTTGCTGTGATCTATTTTGCATTTTTTGTTTATAGATGAAGGGAGAGCGAAAACTCAAAGTTTTGATTTAAGAAAAAAGTATACATCTTAAATGGAAATGCACAATGCACAAATGTAGAGAGAGATAACTCCAAAGAGTGCCTGCAATTTTTAGGGATTGTAAACTCCTTTTAATTTTTATTTATTAAGTTTTGCAATCGTCGGGAAAAGGGGGAGGCGAGGGATTTTTAACTAAGTGTTGACTCCATATCCATAATTCATTTCATACAAAAATATAGCCCGTTACGCATGATAAATCACATTACAATCATCTATGATTGTTAAGTCAGCTTTTTGTGAATGGGTAAAATAATGGCTTGTATGACTCGGGTAAATATCCCACCGCACGTTCACTTGAGAATTTAGTGAGCGTTAGTTATTCTGTTTAAAAGGTTTGGATCCATAGGTAATTTTCAACTTTAACATGTTTCAAGCATGCATATCCACTTTTGAAACATGTGTAGAATAAATCTCTTTCTTATAAAAGTCCAAGCTTCTAGGGTTGAACTAGTGGATTTTCCGAAACTTGGATAACAAAATATTTGTGTTCATTTGTGGTGTGTGAATAAATTTTCTTTACATACATTTTTTATTGTTTAAAATTTTTTTCTATACATAAATTCTAAAAATTTCATTTTGTTTTTATCTATTTGCCTTTTTTTTTTTACAGGATGAAGGGAGAGCAAAAACTCAAAGTTTTGATTTAAGAAAAAAGTATACATCTAAAATGGAAATGAACAATGCACAAATTAGAGAGAGATAAGCCCTAAGAGTGTATGTAATTTTTATGGAATGTAAACTCCTTTTAGTTTTTATATTATAGGTTTTTTCAATCGTCGGGAAAAGGGGGAGGCAGGGGATTTTTAACAGAGTGTTGACTCCCACTCCATAAGTCATTTATTAAAAAAATATAGCCCATTACACATGATAAATCATTTTATAATCATTTATGATTGTCAGGTCAACTTTTTTTAAATGGGTAAAATAATAGCTTCTTTGACTCGAGTAAATACCCACCGCACATTCACTTTTGAATTTAATGAGCTTTTGTTATTCTCTTTAAAAGGTTTGGATCCATAGGTCATTTGAATCTTTAACATGTTTCAAGCATACCTATCCATTTTTAAAACATGTGTAGAAGAAATTTCTTTCTAATAAAATTCCAAGCTATTAGGGTTGAACTGGTGGAATTTCCCAAACTAGGATAAAAAAACTTTTGTGTACATTTGTGGTGTGTGAATAAATTTTATTTACTAACATTTTTTATTTTTTTAAATTTTTTCCATACAAAAACTCTAAAATTATCATTTTGTTGTGATCTATTTGCCTTTTTTGTTTACGGGATGAAGGGAGAGCGAAAACTCAAAGTTTAGATATAAGAAAATCTATTTGCCTTTTTTGTTTACGGGTTGAAGGGAGAGCGAAAACTCAAAGTTTAGATATTAGAAAAAAGTATACATCTAAAATGAAAATGCACTATGCACAAATGTAGAGAGAGATAATTCCAAAGAGTGTCTGTTATTTTTAGGGATTTTAAATTCCTTTTACTGTTTATATATTAGGTTTTCAATTGTCGGGAAAAGGGGGAGGCGGAGGATTTTTAACTGAGTGATGACTCCAATCCATGTCCTTTATTACAGAAACTATAGCCCGTTATGCATGATATATCACTATAATCATCTATGATCGTTAGGTTAGCTTTTTGTAAATGGGCAAAATAATGGATTGTTTGACTCGGGTAAATATCCCACCGCACGTTCACTTGAGAATTTAATGAGCGTTTTTTATTGTCTTTAAAAGGTTTGGATCCATAAGTCATTTGCATCTTTAACATGTTTCAAGCATGCATTTCAATTTTTAAAACATGTGTAGAAGATAACTCTTTCTTATAAACTTCCTTGCTAATAGCGTTGAACTAGTGGAATTTACCAAACTTTGATAACAAAAGTTTTGTGTTCATTTGTGGTGTGTGAATAAATTTTCTTTACTTACATTTGTAATTGTTTTATATTTTTTACATAAATAAACTCTAAAATTTTCATTTTGTTGTGGTATGTTTGCCCTTTTGTTGACGAAATGAAGGGAAAGCGAGAACTCAAAGTTTTGAATTAAGAAAAAAGAATACATCTAAAATGGAAATGCACAATGCACAAATGTAGAGAGAGACAATTCCAAACAGTGTCTCTAATTTTTAGGGATTTTAAACTTGTTTTAGTTTTTATATATTAGGTTTTACAATCGTTGGGAAAAGTGGAAGGCAGCGGATTTTTAACTGAGTGTTGACTGCCAATCCATAAGTCAATTTTTACAAAAACATAGCCCGTTATGCATGATAAATCACTTTACAATCATCTACGATTGGTAGCTCAGCTTTTTGTAAAACAGCAAAATAATGGCTTGTTTGACTCGGGTAAATATCCCACCGCATGTTCACTTGAGAATTTAATGAGCGTTTGTTATTCTCTTTAAAAGGTTTGCATCCATAGGTCATTCGCATCTTTAACATGTTTCAAGCTTGCATATCCATTTTTAAAACATGTGTAGAAGAAATCCCTTTCTATTAAAATTCCAAGCTATTAGAGTTGAACTAGTGGAGTTTCCTAAACTTGGATAACAAAACTTTATTATTCATTTGTGGTGTGTGAATAAATTTTATTTACTTACATATCTTATTTAAAAAAAAAATTCCATACATATACTCTAAAATTTTCATTTTGTTGTGATTTATTAGCCTTTTTAGTTTTTGGGATGAAGGGAGAGCGAAAACTCAATGTTTTGATTTAAGAAAAAAGTATACATCTAAAATGGAAATGCCCAATGCACAAATATGGAGAGAGATAGTTCCAAAGGGTGTATGTAATTTTTAGGGATTGTAAACCCCTTTTAGTTTTTATATATTAGGTTTTGCAATCGTCGGGAAAAAGGGGAGGCATGAGATTTTTAAATGAGTGTTGACTCCCAATCCATAAGTCTTTTCGTACAAAAATATAGCCCGTTACACATGGTAAATCACTTTACAATCCTCAATGATTGTTGGGTCAGCCTTTTGTAAATGGGCAAAATAATGGCATGTTTGACTCGGGTAAAATATCTGACCGCATGTTCACTTGAGAATTAAATGAGCGTTTGCTATTTTTTTGAAAACGTTCGGATCCATAGGATATTTGCATCTTTAACATGTTTCAAGCATGCATATCCTTTTTTAAAACATGTGTAGAAGAAATCTCTTTCTTATAAAATTCCAAGCTATTAGAGTTGAACTGTGGAATTTCCCAAACTAGTTAACAAAACTTTTGTGTTATTTTATGGTGGGTGAATAAATATTCTTTACTTACAATTGTTATTGTTTAAAATTTTTCAATACATAAACTCTGAAATTTCCATTTTGTTGTGATCTGTTTGATTTTTTTTTTTATGAGATGAAGGCAGAGAAAAAACTCAATGTTTTGATTTAAGAAAAAAGTATACATCAAAAATGGAAATGTACAATGCACAAAACTCCCTTTTTTTTATATTAGTTTTTGCAGTCGTTGGGAAAAGGGGGAGGCGGGGGATTTTTGACTAAGTGTTGACTCCCAATCCAGATGTCATTTGTTACAAAAATATAGCCCATTAAGCATGATAAATCACTTTACAATCATTTATAATTGTTATGTCAGCTTTTTTTAAATGGGCAAAATAATGGCTTGTTTGACTCGAGTAAATATCCCACCGCAAGTTCACTTTAGAATTGAATGAGTGTTTGTTATTCTCTTTAAATAGTTTGGATCCATAGGTCATTTCCATCATTAACATGTTTCAAGCATGCATATCAATTTTTAAAACATGTGTTGAAGACATTTCTTTCATATAAAATTCCAAACTATTAGGGTTGAACTAGTGGAATTGCACAAACTAGGATAAAAAAACTTTTGTGTTCATTTGTGCTCTGTCAACAAGTTTTTTTTTTTACATTTGTTGTTGTATTAAATTTTTTCCATACATAAACTCTAAAATTTTCATTTTGTTGTGATCTATTTGCCTTTTTTGTTTACGGAATGAAGGGAGAGCGAAAACTCAAAGTTTTGAATCAAGAAAAAAGAATACATCTAAAATGGAAATGGATAATGGGCAAATGTAGAGAGAGATAATTCCAAAGATTTTGTAACTTTTAGGGATTGTAAACTCCTATTATTTTTTATATATTAGGTTTTACAGTCGTCGAAAAAAGAGGGAGGCGGGGGATTTTTAACTGAGTGTTGACTCCCAATCCGTAAGTCATTTCTTACAAAAATATATCCTATTACGCATGATAAATCACTTTACAAACATCTATGATTGTTTGGTCAGTGTTTTGTGAATGGGCAAAATAATGGCTTGTTTGACTCGAGTAAATATCCCAATGTACATTCACTACAAAATTTAGTGAGCGTTAGTTATTCTCATTAAAAGGTTTGGATCCATAGGTCATTTGCATATTTAACATGTTTCAACCATGCATATCCATTTTTTAAACATGTTTAGAAGAAATCTCTTTCTTATAAAATTCCAAGCTATTAGGGTTAAACTAGTGAAAATTCCCAAACTCGGATAACAAAACATTTCTGTTCATTTGTGGTGTGTGAATAAATTTTCTTTACTTACATTTGCTATAATTTTAAATTTTTTCCATACAGAAACTCTAAAATTTTCATTTTATTGTTATCTATTTACCTTTTTTGTTTACGGGGTGAAGGGAGAGCGAAATCTCAAAGTTTTTATTTAAGGAAAAGGATACATCAAAAATGGAAATGCACAATGAAAAAATGTAGAGAGAGATAATTCCAAAGAGTGTCTATAATTTTTAGGGATTGTAAACTCCTTTTAGTTTTTATAAATTAGGTTTTGTTATCATCGAGAAAAGGGGGAGGTAGGGGATTTTTAACTGATTGTTGACTCCAAATCAATAAGTGATTTCTTAAAAAAATATAGCTCGTTACACATGATAAATTACTTTAAAATCATTTATGATTTTTAGATCATCTTTTTGTAAATGGCTAAAATAATGGCTTGTTTAACTCGAGTAAATATCCCACCGCACGTTCACTTTAGAATTTAATGTGTGTTTGTTATTCTCTTCAAAAGGTTTGATTCTCTAGGTCATTGACTTTTTTAACATGTTTCAAGCATGCATATCCATTTTTTAAACATCTGTAGAAGAAATTTCTTTCTTATAAAATTCCAAGCTATTCGGGTTGAACAAGAGGAATTTCCCAAACTTGGATAACAAAACTTGTGTTCATTTGTGGTGAGTGAATAAATTTTCTTTACTAATTTTTTTTATTGTTTTAAATTTTTTCCATACATAAACTCTAAAATTTTCATTTTGTTATGATCTATTTGCGTTTTTTTATTTACAGGATGAAGGGAGAGTGAAAACTCAACGTTTTGATTTAAGAAAATAGTATACATCTAAAATGGAAATGCACAATGCGCATATGTAGAGAGAGATAATTCCAAAGAGTGTCTGTAATTTTTGGCATTTTAAACTCCTTTTAGTTTTTATATGTTAGGTTTTGCAATCATTTCGAAAAGGGGGAGGCGGGGGATTTTTTACTTAGGGTTGAATCTCAATCCAATAGTCATTTCTTTTAAAAATATAGCCCCTTATGCAAGATAAATCACTTTACAATCATCTATGATTGTTAGGTCAGCTTTTTGTAAATGGGCAAAATAATGGCTTGTTTGACTCGGGTAAATATCCCACCGCACGTTCACTTGAGAATTTAATGAACGTTTGTTATTCTCTTTAAAAGGTTTGGATCCATAGGTCATTTCCATCTTTAACATGTTTCAAGCATGCATTTCAATTTTTAAAACTTGTGTAGAAGATATCTCTTTCTTATAAACCTCCTTGCTATTGGATTGAACTAGTGGAATTTACGAAACTTTCATAACAAAAGTTTTGGGTTCATTTGTGGTGTGTGAATAAATTTTCTTTACTTACATCTGTGTGTCCTTTTTTTGAAGGCATGAAGGGAGAGCGAGAACTCAAAGTTTTGATTTAAGAAAAAAGTATACGTCTATAATGGAAATGCACAATGCACAAATGTAGAGAGAGACAATTCCAAATGGTGTCTATAATTTTTAGGGATTTTAAACTTGTTGTAGTTTTTATATATTAGGTTTTACAATCGTTGGGAAAAGGGGAAGGCAGGGGATTTTTAACTGAGTGTTGACTCCCAATCCATAAGTTAATTTTTACAAAAATATAGCCCGTTACGCATGATAAATCATCTATGATTGTTAGGTCAGCTTTTTGTAAATGAGCAAAATAATGGCTTGTTTGACTCGGGTAAATATCCCACCGCATGTTCAATTGAGAATTTAATGAGTGTTTGTTATTCGCTTTAAAATGTTTGGATCCATAGGCATTCGCATCTTTAACATGTTTCAAGCTTGCATATCCATTTTTAAAGCATGTGTAGAAGAAATCTCTTTCTAATAAAATTCCAAGCTGTTAGAGTTGAACTAGTGGAATTTCCCAAATTTGGATAACAAAACTTTATTGTTCGTTTGTCGTGTCTGAATAAATTTTATTTACTTACGTATCTTATTTTTTTAAAAAATCTCCATACATGTACTCCAAAATTTTCATTTTGTTGTGATTTATTAGCCTTTTTAGTTTTTGGGATGAAGGAGAGCGAAAACTCAATGTTTTGATTTAAGAAAAACGTATACATCTCAAATGGAAATTCCCAATGCACAAATATGGAGAGAGATAAGTCGAAAGTGTGTATGTAATTTTTAGGGATTTTAAACTCCTTTCAGTTTTTATATATTAGGTTTTGCAATCGTCGGGAAAAGGGGGAGGCAACAGATTTTTAAATGAGTGTTGACTCCCAATCCATAAGTCATTTCTTAAAAAAATATAGCCCATTACACATGATAAATCACTTTACAATGATTGATGATTGTTAGGTCTGCTTTTTGTAAATGGGCAAAATAATGGCTTGTTTGACACGGGTAAATATCCCACCGCACGTTCACTTGAGAATTAAATGAGCGTGTATTATTTTTTTGAATACGTTTGGATCCGTAGGTCATTTGCATCTTTAACATGTTTCAAGCATGCATATCCATTTTTAAAACATTTGTAGAAGAAATCTTTTTCTTACAAAATTCCATGCTATTAGAGTTGAACTAGTGGAATTTCACAAACTAGATAACAAAACTTTTGTGTTAATTTGCGGTGTGTTAATTCTTTATTTAAAATTGTTATCGTGTAAATTTTTTCCATACATAAACTCTAAAATTTCCATTTTTTTGTGATCTTTTTGACTTTTTTGTTTAGGAGATGAAGGTAGAGCGAAAGCTCAAAGTTTTGATTTAAGAAAAAAGTATACATCTAAAATGGAAATGTAAAATGCACAAAACTCATTTTAGTTTTTATATATTAGGTTTTGAAATTATCGTGAAAAGGGGGAGGCAGGGATTTTTAACAGAGTGTTGACTCCCAATCCAGAAGTCATTTCTTATGAAAATATAGCCCGTTAAGCATGATAAATCACTTTACAATAATTTATAATTGTTAGGTCAGCTTTTTTTAAATGGGCAAAATAGTGGTTTGTTTGACTCGAGTAAATATCCCACCGCATGTTCACTTTAGAATTTAATGAGCATTTTTTATTCTTTTTAAATGGTTTGGATCCATAGGTCATTTACATCATTAACATGTTTCAAGCATGCATATCCATTTTTAAAACATGCGTCGATGAAATTTATTTCTAATAAATTCCAAGCTATTAGGGTTGAACTAGTGGAATTTCCCAAACTTGGATAACAAAACTTTTGTGTACATTTGTGGTGTGTGAATAAATTTTCTTTACTAACATTTTCTATTGTTTTAAATTTTTTCCATACATAAACTCTAAAATTTTCATTTTGTAGTGATCTATTTGCCTTTTTGTTCACGGGATGAAGGGAGAGTGAAAACTCAAAGTTTTGATTTAAGAAAAAAGAATACATCTAAAAGGGAAATGCTTAATGGAAAAATGTAGAAAGAGATAATTCCGAAGAGTGTCTCTAACGTTTTGGGATTGTAAACTCCTATTAGTTTTTATATATTAGGTTTTTGCACTCATCGGAAAAAGGGGGATGCGGGGGATTTTTAACTGAGTGTTGACTCCCAATCCATAAATCATTTCTTACAAAAATATATCCTTTTACGCATGATAAATCAGTTTACAAACATCAATGATTGTTTGGTCAGTTTTTTGTCAATGGGCAAAATAATGGCTTATATGACTTGGGTAAATATCGCACTGTACGTTCACTACAGTATTTAGTGAGCATTAGTTATTCTCTTTAAAAGGTTTGGATCCATAGGTCATTTATATATTTAACATGTTTCAACCATGCATATCCCTTTTTAAAACATGTGTAGAAGAAATCTCTTTCTTATAAAATTCGAAGCTATTAGGGTTGTACTAGTGGAATTTTCCAAACTCTGATAACAAAACATTTGTCTTCATTTGTGGTGTGTGAATAAATTTTCTTTACTTACATTTTTTATATTTTCATAAACTCTAAAATTTTAATTTTGTTGTTATCTATTTACCTTTTTGTTTACAAGATGAAGAGACAGCGAAAACTCAAAGTTTGGATTTAAGGAAAAGTATACATCTAAAATAAAAATGCAAAATGCAAAAATCTTGAGAGAGATAATTCCAAAGAGTGTCTGAAATTTATAGGGGTTGTAAACTCCTTATAGTTTTTATAATTTAGGTTTTGTAATCGTTGGGAAATGCGAGAGGTAGGGGATTTTTAACTGAGTGTTTACTCCAAATCCATAAGTCATTTCTTAAAAAAATATAGCTCGTTACACACGATAAATTGCTTTACAATCATTTATGATTGTTAGGTCAACTTTTTGTAAATGGGTAAAATAATGGCTTGTTTGACAAGAGTAAATATCCCACCGTACGTTCACTTTAGAATTTAATGTGCGTTCGTTATTCTCTTTAAAAGGTTTGGATCTCTAGGTCATTTGCATCTTTAACATATTTCAAGCATGCATATCCATTTTTTAAACATGTGTAGAAGAAATATTTTTCTTATAAAATTCCAAGCTATTAGGGTTGAACAAGAGGAATTTCCCAAACTTGGATAACAAAACTTTTGTGTTCATTTGTGGTGTGTGAATAAATTTTCTTTACTAACATTTTTTATTGTTTAAAATTTTTTCCATACATTTACACTAAAATTTTCATTTTGTTGTGATCTATTTGCCTTTTTTGTTTACGGGATGAAGGGAGGGCGAAAACTCAAAGTTTTGATTTAAGAAAATACTATACATCTAAAATGGAAATGCATAATGCACATATGTAGAGAGAGATAATTCCAAAGAGTGTCTGTAACTTTTAGCGTTTTAAACTCCTTTTAGTTTTTATATGTTAGGTTTTGCAATCATTTCGAAAAGCGGGAAGCGGGGGATTTTTTACTAAGGGTTGACTCCCAATCCAATAGTCAGTTCTTTTAAAAATATAACCCCTTACAGATGATAAATCACTTTACAATCATCTATGATTGTTTGGTCAGGTTTTTGTAAATAGGCAAAATAATGGCTTGTTTGACTTGGGTTAATATCCCGCAGCACGTTAACTCTAGAATTTAAAGAGTGTTTGTTATTTTCTTTAAATGGTTTGGATCCATAGATCATTTGCATCTTTAACATGTATCAAGCATGCACATCCATTTTGAAGACTTGTGTAGAAGAAATCTCTTTTTTATTAAATTCCAAGCTATTATGGTTGAACTAGTGGAATTTCCCAAACATGGATAATAAAAAATTTCTGTTCATTTATGGTGTGTGAATAATTTTTTTTACTTACATTTGTTATTGTTTAAAATTTTTTCCATACATAAACTCTAAGAATTTCATTTTGTTGTGATCTATTTGCCTTTTTTGTTTACGGGAGGAAGGGAGAGCGAAAACTCAATGTTTTTATTTAAGAGAAAACTATACATCTAGAATGAAATACACAATGCCCAAATGTAGAGAGAGAAAATTCCAAATGGTGTCTATAATATGTAAGGATTGAAAATTCCTTTTAGTTTTTATATATTTTTGTTTGCAATCATCGGGAAAAGGGTGAGGCGGTGGATTTTTAATTGAGTGTCGACTCCCAATCCATAGGTTATTTCTTAAAAAAATATAGCCCCTTACACATGATAAATCACTTGTTAGATCAGCTTTTTATAAATGGGCAAAATAATGGCTTGTTTCATTCGAGTTAATATCCCACCACACGTTCACTTGAGAATTTAATTAGTGTTGGTTATTTTCTTTAAAAGGTTTGGATCCATAGGTCATTTGCATCTTTAACATGTTTTAAGAATGCATATCAATTTTTAAAAAATGTGTAGAAGAAATCCCGTTCTTATAAAATTTCAAGCTATTAGGGTTGAACTAGTGGAATTTCCGATATTTGGATAACATAAATTTTGTGTTCATTTTTGGTGTGTGAAAAAAATTATTTACTTACATTTGTTATTGTTTTAAATTTTTTCCATACATAAACTCTAAAATTTTCATTTTGTTGTGATCTATTTGCCTTTTTTGTTTACAAGATGAAGGGAGAGTGAAAACTCAATGTTTAATTTATGAAAAAAGTATACGTCTAAAATGGAAATGCACAATGCACAAATGTAGAGAGAGATAATTCAAAAGAGTGTCTGTAATTTTAAGGGATTTTAAACTCCTTTTTATTTTTATATATTAGGTTTTTCAGTCGTCTGGAAAAGGGGGAGGTGAGGGATTTTTAACTAAGTGTTGACTCCCAATCCATAAGTCTTTTTTTAAAAAAATATAGCCCGTTACGCATGATAAATCAGTTTCCAATCATCTAAGATTGTTAAGTCAGCCTTTTGTGAATGGGAAAAATAATGGCTTGTATGACTCGGGTAAATATCTCACCGCACATTCACTTGACAATTTAGTGAGCGTTAGTTATTCTCTTTAAAAGGTTTGGATTCATAGGTCATTTGCATCTTTAACATGTTTCAAGCATGCATATCCATTTTTAAAACTTGTGTAGAAGAAATCTCTTTCCTATAAAATTCCAAGCTATTAAGGTTGAACTAGTGGAATTTCCCAAACTTGGATAACAAAACTTTTGTGATCATTTATAGTGTGTGAATAAATTTTTTTTACATACATTTGTTATAGGTTTAAATTTTTTCCATACATAAACTCTAAAATTTTCATTTTGATATGATCTAGTTGCCTTTTTGGTTTACGGTTTGAAGGGAGAGCGAGAACTCAAAGTTTTGATTTAAGATAAAAGTATACATCTTAAATGGAAATGCACAATGCACAAATGTAGAGAGAGAACACTCCAAAGAGTGCCTGCATTTTTTTAGGGATTGTAAACTCCTTTTGGTTTTTATATATTAAGTTTTACCATCTTTGGGAAAAGGGGGAGGCGGGAGATTTTTAACTGAGTGTTGACTCCATATCCATAAGTCATTTCATACAAAAATATAGCCCATTACGCATGATAAATCAGTTTACAATCATCTAGGATTATTAGGTCAGCTTTTTGTAAATGGGAAAATAATGGCTTGGTTGACTCGGGTAAATATCCCACCGCATGTTCAGTTCAGAATTTAATGAGGGTTTGTTATTCTCTCTAAAAGGTTTGGATCCATAGGTCATTTTCATCTTTAACACGTTTTAAGCATGCATATCCATTTTTAAAACATGTGTAGAAGAAATCTCTTTCTTATAAAATTCCAAGCTATTAAGGTTGAACTAGTAGAATTTCCCATACTTGGATAAGAAAACTTTTGAGTTCATTTATGGTGTGCGAATAAATTTTCATTACTTACATTTGTTATTTTTTTAAATTTTTTACTTACATAAACTCTAAAATTTTCATTTTTTTGTGATCTATTTGGCTTTTTTTTTACGGGATGAAGGGAGAGAGAAAGCTCAAAGTTTAAATTTAAGAAAAAGTATACTTCTTAAATAGAAAGGAACAAGGCACAAATTTAGAGAGATATAATTTCAAACCGTGTCTATAATTTTTAGGGATTGTAAACTCCTTTTAGTTTTCATATATTAGGTTTTGCAATCGTCTGGAAAAGGGGCAGGCGGGGTATTTTTCACTGAGTGTTGACTCCCAAGGAATCAGTAATTTCTTACAAAATTATATCCCTTTATGTATGATAAATTTCTTTACAATCATCTATGATCGTTAGGTCAGCTTTTTTTAAATGGGCAAATTAATGGCTTGTTTGTCTAGGGTAAATATCCAACCACACGTTCACTTGATAATTTAATGAGCATTTGTTATTCTCTTTAAAAGGTTTGGTTCCATAGGTCATTTTCATCTTTAACATGTTTCAAGCATGCAGATCCATTTTTAAAACATGTATAGAAGAAATCTCTTCCTTATAAAATTCCAAGCTATTAGGGTTGAACTACTGGAATTTCCCAAACTTGGATAACAAAAATTTTGTGTACATTTGTGGGGTGTGAATAAATTTTCTTTACTTACATTTGAAATTTTTAAAAAAAATTTCTATACATAAACTTCAAAATTTTCATTTTTTTGTGATCTATTTGCCTTTTTTGTTTACGGGATAAAGGGAAAACGAAAACTCAAAATTTTGATTTAAGAAAAAAGTATACATCTGAATATGGAAAAGGACAATGAAAAAATGTAGAGAGAGATAATTCCAAAGAGTGTCTATAAATTTTTAGGGATTGTAAACTCATTTTAGTTTTTACAAATTAGATTTTGCAATCGTCGGGAAAAGGGGGAAGTGAGGAATTTTTAACTGAGTGTTGACTCCCAATCCAGTACTCATTTCTTACAAAAATATAGCCCGTTACGCACGATAAATCACATTAAAATCATCTATGATTGTTAGGTCAACTTTTTGTAAATGGGAAAAATAATGGCTTGTTTGACTCGAGTAAATAACCCACCGTACGTTCACTTTAGAATATAATGAGTGTTTGTTATTCTCTTTAAAAGGTTTGGATCTCTAGGTCTTTTGCATCTTTAACAAGTTCCAAGCATGCATATCTATTTTTAAAACATGTGTAGCAGAAATTTCTTTCTTATAAAATTCCAAACAATTAGGGTTGAACAAGAGGAATTTCCAAAACTTGGATAACTAAACTTTTGTGTTCATTTGTGGTGTGTGAATAAATTTTCTTTTCTAACATTTTTTATTGTTTTAAATTTTTTTCATACATAAACTCTAAAATTTTCATTATGTTGTGAGCTATTTGCCTTTTTTGTTTACGGGATGAAGGGAGAACGAAAACTCAAAGTTTTGATTTATGAAAATATTATACATATAAAATGGAAATGAACAATGCATATATGTTGAGAGAGATAATTCCAAAGAATGTATGTAATTTTTAGGGTTTTAAACTCATTTTAGTTTTAATATATTAGGTTTTGCAATCGTCGGGAAAAGGGGGAGGTGGGGGATTTTTTACTGAGTGTTGACTCCCAACCCAAATGTCATTTCTTTGAAAAATATAGTCCGTTACGCATGATAAATCACTTTACAATCATCTATGATTATTCGGTCAGCTTTTTGTAAATAGGCAAAGTAATGGCTTGTTTGACTCGGGTAAATATCCCACCGTACATTAACTTGAGAATTTAATGCGCGTTTGTTATTCTCTTTAAATGGTTTGGATCCATAGATCATTTTGATCTTTAACATGTTTCAAGCATTGATATCCATTTTTGAGATATGTGTAGAAGAAATCTCTTTCTTATAAAATTCCAAGCTATTAAGGTTGAATTAGTGGAATTTCCCAACATGGATAAAAACACTTTTTTGTTCATTGATGGTGTGTCAATAAATGTTTTTTACATACATTTGTTATTGTTTTAAATTTTTTCCATACATAAACTCTAAAATTTTCATTTTGTTGTGATCTATTTGTTTTATTTTTTTGTTTACGGGATGAAGGGAGAGCGAAAACTCAAAGTTTTGATTTAAAAAAAATGTATATATCTAAAATGAAATACACAATGCACAAATGTGGAGAGAGATAATTACAAACAATGTCTATATTTTTTAGGGATTGTAAACTCCTTTTAGTTTTTATATATTATGTTTTGCAATCGTCGGGAAAAAGGGGAGGCGGGGGATTTTTCACAGAGTTTTGACTCCCAATCCATATGTCCCTTCTTCCAAAAATATAGACCCTTACGCATGATAAATCACTTTACAATCATCTATGATTGTTAGGTCAACTTTTTGTAAATAGGCAAAATAATGGCTTGTTTGACTCATATATATATCCCACCGTACGTTCACTTTAGAATTTAATGAGCGTTTGTTATTCTCTTTCAAAGGTTTTGATCCATATGACATTTTCTTCTTTAACAAGTTTCATGTATATCCATTTTTGAACATGTGTAGAAGAAATCTCTTTCTTATAAAATTCCAAGCAATTAGAGTACAACTTGTGGAATTTCATAAACTTGGATAACAAAAATTTTGTGTTCATATGTGGTGTGTGACTGAATTTTCTTTACTTAGATTTGTTATTGTTTTAAATTTTTTCCATACATAAACTCTAAAATTTTCATTTTTTTGTGATCTGTTAGCCTTTTTTGTTTACAGGATGAAGGAAGAGTGACAACTCAAAGTTTTGATTTAAGAAAAAATTGTACGTCTAAAATTGAAATGCATAGTGCACAAATGTAGAGCGAGATAATTCCAAACAGTATCTGTAATTTTTAGGGATTGTAAACTTCTTTTAGTTTTTATACATTTGGTTTTGCAATTGTCGGGAAAAGAGGGAGAAGGGGATTTTTAACTGAGTGTTTACTCCCAATCCAAAAGTCATTTCTAACCAAAATATAGCCCGTTACGCATAATAAATCACTTTACAATCATCTATGATTTTTAAGTCAGCATTTTGTAAATGGGCAAAATAACGGTTTGTTTGACTCGGGTAAATAATCCACCGTACGTTCACTTATGAATTTATTGAGCATTTGTTATTCTGTTTAAAGGTTTGGATCCATAGTTATTTGCATCTTTAACATGTTTCAAGCATGTATATCCATTTTTAAAACATTTGTAGAAGAAATTTTTTTCTTATAAAATTCCAAGCTATTAGGATTGAACTAGTGGAATTTCCTAAACTAGGATAACAACACTTTTGTGTTCATTTGTGGTGTTTGAATAAATTTTCTTTACTTACATTTGTTATTTTTTAAAATTTTTTTCGTACATAAACTCTGAAATTTTCATTTTGTTACGATCTATTCCTTTTTTGTTTACTGCATGCACAATGCACAAAATTTTGATTGAAAAGTCAAAATTTTGATTGAAAAAAATTGTACACATCTAAAATGGACATGCACAATGCACAAATGTTGAGAGAGACAAATTCAAACAGTGTCTGTAATTTTTAAGGATTGAAAACTTGTTTTAGTTTTTATAAATTAGGTTTTACAATCGTCAGGAAAAGGGGAAGGCGGGGTATTTTTAACTGAGTGTTGACTGCAAATCCATAAGTCAATTCTTACAAAAATATAGCCAGTTACACATGATAAATCACTATACAATCATCTATGATTGTTAGGTCAACTTTTTGTAAATGGGCAAAATAATGGCTTGTTTGTCTCGGCTAAATATCCCAACGCACGATCACTTGAGAATTAAATGAGCATTTTTTATATTTTTTTAAACGTTTGAATCCATAGGTCATTTTCATCTTTAACATGTTTCAAGCATGCATATCCATTTTTAAAACATGTGTAGAAGAAATCTCTTTCTTATAAAATTCCAAGCTATTAGAGTTGAACTAGTGGAATTTCCCAAACTTGGATTACAAAAATTTATTGTTCATTGGTGGTGTCTGAATAAATTTTCTTTACTTACATATCTTATTTTTTAAAAAAATTTCCACACCTATACTCTAAAATTTTCATTTTGTTGTGATTTATTAGCCTTTTTAGATTTCGGGATGAACAGAGAGCGAAAACTCAATGTTTTGATTTAAGAAAAAAGGATACATCTAAAATGGAAATGCTCAATGCACAAATATGGAGAGAGATAATTCCAAAGAGTGTCTTTAATTTTTAGGGATTGTAAACTCCTTTTAGTTTTTATATATTAGGCTTTACAATCGATGGGAAAAGGGGGAGGCAGGAGATTTTTAAATTAGATTTGACTGGCAATCCATACGTCATGTCTTACCAAAATATAGCAAGTTACACATGATAGATCACTTTACAATCATCGATGATAGTTAGGTCAGCTTTTTTTAAATGGGCAAAAAAATGGCTTGTTTGACTCGGCAAAATATCCCACCGCACATTCACTTGAGAATTAAATGAGTGTTTTTTTATTTTTTTGAAAACATTTGGATCCATAGGTCATTTGCATCTTTAACATGTTTTAAGCATGTATATCCATTTTTAAAACATGTGTAGAAGAAATCTCTTTTTTATAAAATTCCAAGCTATTAGAGTCTAACTAGTGGAATTTCCCAAACTTGGATAACAAAACTTTTGTGTTAATTTGAGGTGTGTGAAAAAATATTCTTTACTTATAATTGGTATTGTTTAAATTTTTTCCATACATAAACTCTAAAATTTCCATTTTGTTGTGATTTATTTGACTTTTTTGTTTACGAGATGAAGGCAGAGCGAAAACTCAAAGTTTTTAATTAAGAAAAAAGTATACATCTAAAAAGGAAATGTACACTGCACAAAACTCCTTTGAGTTTTTATATATTAGGTTTTAAAATCATAGGAAAAAGGGGGAGACGGGGGATTTTTAACTGAGTGTTGACTCCCAATCCATAAGTCATTTCTTATAAAAATATAGTTCGTTATGCATGACAAATCACTTTACAATCATCTATGATTGTTTGGTCAGCTTTTTGTGAATGGGCTAAATAATGGCTTGTATGACTCGGGTAAAATCTCACTGTATGTTCACTACAAAATTTAGTGAGCGTTAGTTATTCTTTTTAAAAGGTTTGGATCCGTAGGTCATTTGTATTTTTAACATGTTTCAAGCATGCATATCCATTTTTAAAACATGTGTAGAAGAAATCTCTTTCTTATAAAATTCCAAGCCATTAGGGTGGTACTAGTGGAATTTCCCAAACTCGGATAATAAAACATTTGTGTTCATTTGTGGTGTGTGAATAAATTTTATTTACTTACATTTGTTAATGTTTTAAATTTTTTCCATACATAAACTCTAAAATTTTCATTTTGTTGTTATCTATTTTCCTTTTTTGTTTACGAGATGAAGGGAGAGCGAAAACTCAAAGTTTTGATTTAAGGAAAAGTATACATCTAAAATGGAAATGCAAAATGCAAAAAACTAGAGAGAGATCATTCCAAAGATTGTCTGTAATTTTTAGGGATTGTAAACTCCTTTTAGATTTTATATATTAGGTTTTGTAATCATCGGGAAAAGGGGGAAGCAGGGGATTTTTAACTGAGTGTTGACCCCAAATCCTTAAGTCATTTCTTACAAAAATATAGCCCATTATGCATGATAAATCACTTTATAATCATCTATGATTATTAGGTCGGTTTTTTGTAAATGGGTAAAATAATGGCTTGTTTGACTCAAATAAATATCCCACCGCACGTTCACTTTAGAATTTAATGACCGATTGTTTTTTAACAAGTTTCAAGCATGCATATCCATTTTTAAAACATGTGTAGAAGAAATTTCTTTCTTATAAAATTTCAATGCATTGAACAAGTGAAATTTCCTAAACTTGGATAACAAAACTTTTATGTACATTTGTGGTGTATGAATAAATTTTCTTTACTAACATTTTTTTCGTTTTAAATTTGTACCATATGCAAACTCTTAAATTTTCATTTTGTTGTGATCTATTTGCCATTTTTGTTTACGGGATGAAGGGAGAGCGAAAAATCAAAGTTTTGATTTAGAAAATAGTATACATATAAAATGGAAATGCACAATGCACATATATTGAGAGAGAGAATTCCAAAAAATGTTTGTAATTTTTAGGGTTTTAAACTCCTTTTAGTTTTTATATATTAGGTTTTGCAATCGTTAGGAAAAGGGGGAGGCGGGGGATTTTTTACGGAGTGTTGATTCACAATCCAATAGTCATTTCTTTCAAAAATATAGCCCGTTACGTATGATAAATCACTTTACAGTCATCTATGATTTTTAGGTCAGCTTTTTTGTAAATTGGCAAAATAATGGCTTGTTTGACTCAGGTAAATATCCCACGGCGCGTTAACATGAGAATTTAAAGAGCATATTTTATTCTCTTTAAATGGTTTGGATCCAAAGATCATTTCCATCTTTAACATATTTCAAGCATGCATATCCATTTTTAAGACATGTCTAGAAGAAATCTCTTTCTGATAAAATTCCAAGCTATTAAGATTGAACTAGTGGAATTTCCTTAACATGGATAAAAAGACTTTTCTGTTAATTTATGGTGTGAGAATAATTTTTTTTTACTTACGGTTGTTATTATTTTAAATTTTTTCCATACATAAACTCTAAAATTTTCATTTTGTTGTGATCTATTTGTCTTTTTTGTTTACGAGATGAAGAGAGAGTGAAAGCTAAGTGTTTTGATTTA
This sequence comes from Aristolochia californica, assembly GCF_029961685.1. NCBI lineage: Eukaryota > Viridiplantae > Streptophyta > Magnoliopsida > Piperales > Aristolochiaceae > Aristolochia > Aristolochia californica. The sequence continues at coordinate 30,013,819 of NW_027182214.1, read as the reverse complement.
AGAAAAAAGTATACATCCAAAATGAAATACACAATGCACAAATGTTGAGAGAGATAATTCCAAACAGTGTCTATAATTTTTAGGGATTGAAAACTCCTTTCAGTTTTTATATATTTTGATTTACAATCGTCGGGAAAAGGGGGAAGTGGTGAATTTTTAACTGACTGTTGACTCCCAATCCATAAGTCATTTCTTAAAAAAATATAACCCCTTACGCATGATAAATCACTTTACAATCATCTATGATTTTTAGGTGAACTTTTTAAAAATGGGCACCATAATGGCCCTTTTCATTCGGGTAAATATCCCACCGCACTATCACTTGAGAATTTAATAAGTCTTTGTTATTCTCTTCAAAAGGTTTGGATCCACAGGTCATTTGCATCTTTAACATGTTTTAAGAATGCATATCTATTTTTAAAACATATGTAGAAGAAATCCCTTTCTTATAAAATTCCAAGCTATTAGGGTTGAACTAGTGGAATTTTCCAAACTTGGATAACATAACTTTTGTGTTCATTTCTGGTGTGTGAATAAATTTTCTTTACTTACATTTATTTTTTTTTAAAATTTTTTCCATACATAAACACTAAAATTTTCATTTTGTTGTGATCTATTTGCCTTTTTTGTTTACAGAATGAAAGGAGAGTGAAAACTCAAAGTTTTGATTTATAAAAAAAGTATATACATCTAAAATTGAAATGCAAAATGCAGAAATCTAGAGAGAGATAATTCAAAAGAGTGTCTGTAATTTTAAGGGATTGTAAACTCCTTTTGAATTTTAAATATTAGGTTTTGAGGTCGTCTGGAGAAGGGGGTGGCGGGGGATTTTAAGCTGAGTGTTGACTTCCAATCCATAAGCCATTTCTTACAAAAAGATAGCCCGTTATGCATGATAAATCACTTTACAATCATCTAAGCTTGTTAGGTCAGCCTTTTGTGAATGGGAAAAATAATGACTTGTATGACTCGGGTAAATATCCCACCGCACGTTCACTTGAGAATTTAATAAGCATTAGTTATTCTCTGTAAAAGGTTTGGATCCATAGGTCATTTGCATCTTTAACATGTTTCAAGCATGCATATCCATTTTTAAAACATGTGTAGAAGAAATCTCTTTCTTATAAAATTCAAAGCTATTAAGGTTGAACTAGTGGAATTTCCCAAGCTTGGATAAAAAAACTTTTTTGATCATTTATGGTGTGTGAATAAATTTTCTTTACTTACATTTGTTATAGTTTTAAATTTTTTTCATACATAAACTCTAAAATTTTAATTTTGTTGTGATCTATTTGCCTTTTTTGTTTACGAGATTAAGGGAGAGCGAAAACTCAAAGTTTGGATTTAAGAAAAAAGTATACATCTTAAATGGAAATGTACAATGCACAAATGTAGAGAGGGATAATTCCAAAGTGTGTCTGTAATTTTTAGGGATGTAAAGTCCTTTTAGTTTTTATATATTAGGTTTTGCAATCGTTTGGAAAAGAGGGAGTCAGGGGATTTTTAACTCAGTGATGACTCCAAATCCATAAGTCATTTTGTACAAAAATATAGCCCGTTACGCATGATAAATCACTTTACAAGCATCTAGGATTGTTAGGTTTGCTTTTTGCGAATGTGTAAAATAATGGCATGTATAACTCGAGTAAATATCCTACCGCTCGTTCACTTGAGAATTTAGTGAGCGTTAGTTATTCTCTTTAAAAGGTTTGGATCCATAGGTCATTTGCATCTTTAACATGTTTCAAGCATGCATATCCATTTCTAAAACATGTGTAGAAAAGATCCCTTTCTTATAAAATTCCAAGCAATTAGGGTTGAACTAGTGGAATTTCCCAAACTTGGATAACAAAACTTTTGTGTTCATTTGTGGTGTGTGAATAAGTTTTCTTTAATAACATTTGTTATTGTTTTAAATTTTTTCCATACATAAACTCTAAAATTTTCGTTTTGTTTTTATCTATTTGCCTTTATTGTTTACGGGATGATGGGAGACCAAAAAATCAAAGTTTTGATTTAAGAAAAATGTATACATCTAAAATGGAAATGCACAATGCACAAATATAGAGAGAGATAATTCCTAAGAGTGTCTATAATTTTGATGGATTGTCACTCCTTTTTGTTTTTATTTTATAGGTTTTTTCAATCATCGGGAAAAGGGGAGGAAGGGGATTTTTAACTGAGTGTTGACTCCCAATCCAAAAGTCATTTCTTACAATCATTTATGATTGTTAGGTCAGCATTTTGTAAATGGGTAAAATAAAGGCTTGTTTGACTTGAGTAAATACCAACCGCAAGTTCAATTTTGAATTTAATGAGCGTTTGTTATTCTCTTTAAAAGGTTTGGATCTATAGGTCATTTGCATCTTTAACTTGTTTGAAGCATACCTATCCATTTTTAAAACATATGTAGAAGAAATTTCTTTCTTATAAAATTCCAAGCTATTAGAGTTGAACTAGTGGAATTTTCCAAACTTGGATGACAAAACTTTTGTGTACATTTGTGGTGTGTGAATACATTTTCTTTACTAACATTTGTTATTTTTTTAAAAATGTTCCATGCATAAACTCTAAAATTTTCATTTTTTGCGATCTTTTTGCCTTTTTTGCTAACGAGATGAAGGGAGAGCGAAAACTCAAAGTTTAGATATAAAAAAAAAAATATACGTCTAAAATGGAAATGCACAATGCAAAAATAAAGAGAGAGATAATTACAAAGAGTTTCTGTAATTTTTAGGGATTGAAAATTCCTTTTAGTTTTTATATATTAGCTTTGGCAATCGTTCGAAAAAGGGGGTGGTGGGGGATTTTTAACTGAGTGTTGACTGCCAATCCAATAGCCATTTCTTAAAAAACAAGTAGCCCCTTACACATGATAAATCATTTTAAAATCATCTATTATTGTTAGGTCAAATTTTTTTAATTCAGCAAAATAATGGCTTGTTTGACACTGGTTAATATCCCACCGCATATTAACTTGAGGATTTAATCAGCGTTTGTTTTTCTCTTTTTAATTAGTTTGGATCCATAGGTCATTTTCATCTTTAACATATTTCAAGCATGCATATCCATTTTTAAAACATGTGTAGAAGAAATCTCTTTCTTATAAAATTCCAAGCTATTAAGGTTGAACTAGTGAAATTTCCCAAACTTGGATAACAAAACTTTTGAGTTCATTTATCGTGTGCGAATAAATTTTCATTACTTACATTTGTTATCGTTTTAAATTTTTTCCTTACATAAACCCTTAAAGTTTCATTTTTTTGTGATCTATTTGCCTTTATTGTTTACGAGATGAAGGGAGACAGAAAACTCAAAGTTTAAATTTAAGAAAAATGTATACTTCTAAAATGGAAATGCACATTGCAGAAATGTCGAGAGAGATAATTTCAAAGTGTGTCTACAATTTTTAGGGATTGTAAACTCCTTTTAGTTTTTATATATTAGGTTTTACAATCGTTTGGAAAAGGGGGAGGCGAGGGATTTTTAACTGAGTATTGACTCCCAATCCATAAGTCATTTCTTACAAAAAAATATAGCCCGTTACGCATGATAAATAACTTTGCAATCATCTATGATTTTTAGGTCATTTTTTGTAAAAGGGAAAATTAATGGCTTGCTTGTCTCGGGTAAATATCCAACCGCACGTTCACTTGATAATTTAATGAGCATTTGTTATTCTCTTTAAAACGTTTGGTTCCATAGGTAATTTTCATCTTTAACATGTTTCAAGCGTGCATATCCATTTTTAAAACATGTGTTGAACAAATATCTTTTTTATAAAATTCCAAGCTATTAGGGTTGAACAAGTGGATTTTCCCAAACTTGGATAACAAAAATTTTGTGTACATTTGTAGTGTCTGAATAATTTTTCTTTACTTACGTTTGTAATTTTTTTAAATTTTTTCCATACATAAACTCTAAAATTTTCATTTTGTTGTGATCTATTTGCCTTTTTGGTTTACGGGATGAAGGGAAAGCTAAAACTCAAAGTTTTGATTTAAGAAAAAGGTATACGTCTAAAATGGAAAAGCACAATTCACAAATGTAGAGAGAGATAATTCCAAAGAGTGTCTGTAATTTTTAGGGATTGTAAACTCCTTTTATTTTTTATATATTAGGTTTTGCAATCGTCGTGAAAAAGAGGAGGTGGGGAATTTTTAATCGAGTGTTGACTCCTAATCCAATAGTCATTTCTTACAAAAATATTGCCCCTTACGCATGATAAATCACTTTACAGTCAGCTATGATTGTTAGGTCAACTTTTTGTAAATGGGAAAAATAATGGCTTGTTTATCTAGAGCAAATATCCCACCAATCGTTCACTTGAGACTTTAATGAGCGTTTGTTATTCTTTTTAAAAGGTTTGGATCCATAGGTCATTTGCATCTTTAACATGTTTCAAGCTTTCATATCCATTTTTAAAACAAGTGTAGAACAAATCTCTTTCTTAAAATTCCAAGCTATTAAGGTTGAACTACTAGAATTTCCCAAACTTGGATCACATGACTTTTGTGTTCATTTGTGGTGTGTGAATAAATTTTCTTTACTTACATTTGTTATTGTTATAAATTTTTTCCTTACATAAACTCTAAAATTTTCATTATGGTGTGATCTATTTTCCTCTTTATTATACTGGATGAAGGGAGAGCGAAAACTCAAAGGTTTTATTTAAGAAAAAAGTATACATTTTGTACAATGCACAAATGTAGAGGGAGAAAATTCCAAAGAGTGTCTGTAATTTTTAGGGATTGTAAACTTATTTAAGTTTTTACATATTAGGTTTTCCAATAGCAGGGAAAAGGGAGAGGCAGGGTATTTTTAACTGAGTGTTGACTCCCAATCCATAAGTCATTCTTACAAAAATATAGATCATTACACATGATAAATCACTTTAAAATATCTATGATTGATAGGTCAGCTTTTTCTAAATGGGCAAAATAATGGCTTGTTTGACTCGGGTATATATCCCACCTCACGTTCCCTTGAGAATTTAAAGAGCGTTTGTCATTCTCTTTAGAAGGTTTGGATCCATAGGTCATTTGCATCTTTAACAAGTTTCAAGCATGCATATCCATTTTTAAAACATGTGTAGAAGAAATTTCTTTATTATAAAATTCCAACCAATTTGGGTTGAACTAGTGGAATTTCGTAAACTTGGATAACAAAACTTTTGTGTTCCTTTATGGTGTGTGGATAAACTTTTTTACTTACAATTGTTATTGTTTTAAATTTTTTCCATCCATAAACTCAAAAAATTTCATTTTTTTGTGATCTATTTGACTTTTTTGTTTACGGGATGAAGGGAGAGCGAAAACTGAAAGTTTTGATTGAAGAAAAAAGTATTCATCTAAAATGGAAATGCACAATGTCCAAATGTAGAGAGAGATAATTCCAAAGAGTGTCTGTAATTGTTAGGGATTTTAAACTCCTTTTAGCTTTTATATAATAGGTTTTGCTATCGTCAGGAAAAGGGGGAGGCGTGGGATTTTTAACCTTGTGTTGACTCCCAATCCATAAGTCCTTTCTTACAAAAATATAGCCCGTTACACATGATAAATCACTTTACAATCATCTAAGATTGTTAGTCAGCTTTTTGTAAATGGGTAAAATAATGGCTTGTTTTACTCGGGTAAATATCCCACTGCACGTTCACTTGAGAATTTAATGAGCGTTGGTTATTCTCTTTAAAAGGTTTGGATCCATAGGTCATTTGCATCTTTAACATGTTTCAAGCAAGCATTTAATTTTAAAACATGTGTAGAAGATATCTCTTTCTTATAAAATTCCTAGCTATTAGGTTTGAATTAGTGGAATTTCCCAAACTTTGATAACAAAACTTTTGTGTTCATTTATGGTGTGTGAATAAATTTTCTTTACTTACCTTTGATATTGTTTTATATTTTTTACATAAATAAACTCTAAAATTTTCATTTTTTTCTGATCTGTTTGCCTTTTTTTGTTTACGGCATGAAGGGAGAGCGAGAACTCAAATTTTTTATTTAAGAAAAAAGTATACATCTGAAATGGAAATGCACAATGCAAAAATGTCGAAAGAGACAATTCCACACAGTGTCTGTAATATTTAGGGTTTATAATTTTTTTTAAGTTTTTATATATTACGTTTCACAATTGTCGGGAAAATGGGAAGGCGGGGGATTTTTAACTGAGTGTTGACTCCTAATCCATAAGTCAATTCTTACAAAAATATAGCCCGTTATGCATGATAAATAACTTTACAATCATCTATGATTGTTAGGTCAGCTTTTTGTAAATGTGCAAAATGATGGCTTCTTTGGCACGGGTAAATATCCCACCGCATGTTCACTTCAGAATTTAATGAGCGTTTGTCATTCTCTTTAAAAGGTCTGGATCCATTGGTCATTTGCATCTTTAACATGTTTCAAGCTTGCATATCCATTTTTAAAACATGTGTAGAAGAAATCTCTTTCTAATAAAATTCCAAGCTATTAGAGTTGAACTAGTGGAATTTCCCTAACTTGGATAAAAAAACTTTTGTGTTCATTTGTGGTGTGTGAATAAATTTTCTTTACTAATGTATCTTATTTTTTAATGTTTTTTCCATACATAAACTCTAAAATTTTCATTTTGTTGTGATCTATTTGCCATTTTTGTTTTCGGGATGACGGGAGTGCGAAAACTCAATGTTTCTATATAAGAAAAAAGTATACATCTAAAATGGAATTGCCCAATGCACAAATATGGACAAAGATAATTCCACAGAGTGTCTGTAATTTTTAGAGATTGTAAAATCATTTTAGTTTTTATATATTAGGTTTTTCAATCATCTAGAAAAGAGGGTGGCAGGGGATTTTTAAATGAGTGTTGACTCCCAATCCACTACTCATTTTTTACAAAAATATAGCCCATTACGTATGATAAATCACTTTACAATCATCTATGATTGTTAGGGCAGCTTTTTAAATGGGCAAAATAATGGCATGTTTTACTCGGGTAAACATCCCATCGCACGTTCACTTGAGAATTAAATGAGCGTTTGTTATTTTTTTGAAAATTTTGGATCCATATGTCATTTTCATCTTTAACATGTTTCAAGCATGCATATCCATTTTTAAAACAAGTGTAGAAGAAATCTCTTTCTTATAAAATTCCAAGCTATTAGAGCTGAACTAGTGCAATTTCCCAAACTTGGATAACAAAACTTTTGTGTTAATTTGTGGTGTGTGAATAAATATTCTTTACTTAAAATTGTTATTGTTTAAAGTTTTTCCATACATAAACTCTAAAATTTCCATTTTGATTTGATCTATTTGACTTTTTTGTTTATGAGATGAAGGCAGAGCGAAAACTCAAAGTGTATATTTAAGAAAAAAGTATACATGTAAAATGGTAATGCACCATGAACAGATGTAGAGAGAGATAATTCCGAAGAGTGTATATAATTTTAAGGGATGGTAAACTCCTGTTATTTTTTATATATTAGGTTTGCAATCGTCACGAAAAAGGGGAGGCGGGGGATTTTTAACTAAATGTTGACTCCCGATCCATAAGTCATTTCTTACAAAAATAAAGCCCGTTAAGCATGATAAATCACTTTACAATCATTTATAATTTTTAGGTTAGCTTTTTGTAAATGGGCTAAATAATGGCATGTTTAACTAGTGTAAATATCCCACCGCACATTCACTTTAGAATTTAATGAGCGTTTGTTATTCTATTTAAATGGTTTGGATCCATAGGTCATTTGCATCTTCAACATGTTTCTAGCATGCATATCCATTTTTAAAACATGTGTAGAAGAAATTTCTTTCTTATAAAATTTCAATCTATTAGGGTTGAACAAGAGGAATTTCCCAAACTTGGATAACAAAACTTTTGTGTACAGTTGTGGTGTGTGAATAAATTTTTTTTACTAAAATTTTTTATTGTTTTAAATTTTCTTCATACATAAACTCTAAAATTTTCATTTTGTTGTGATCTATTTGTCTTTTTATTTTATGGGATGAAGGGAGAGCGAAAACTCAAAGTTTTGACTTAAGAAAAAAGTATACATCTAAAATGGAAATACAAAATGCACAAATGTAGAGAGAGATAATTCCAAACATTGTCTATAATTTATAGGGATTGTAAACACCTTTTAGTTTTTATATATTATGTTTTGCCATCGTCGGAAAAAGGGGGATGCGGGGGATTTTAAACTGAGTGTTGATTCCCAAACCATAAGTCATTTCTTACAAAAATGTAGCCCCTTATACATGATAAATCACTTTACAATCGTCTATGATTGTTAGGTCAGCTTTTTGTAAATGGGAAAAATAATGGCTTATTTTATTCGGGTAAATATCCCACCGCATGTTTACTTGAGAATTTAATAAGTATTTGTTATTCTCTTTAAAAGGTTTGGATCCATCGGTCATTTCCATCTTTAACATGTTTTAAGAATTCATATCCATTTTTAAAACATGTGTAGAAGAAATCCACACTATTAGGATTGAACTAGTGGAATTTCCCAAACTTGGATAACAACACTTTTGTGTTCACTAGTGTTGTGTGAATAAATTATATTAACTTACATTTGTTATTGTTTTAAAATTTTTCCATACATAAACTCTAAAATTTTCATTGCGTTGTGATCTATTTGCCTTTTTTATTTATAGGATGAAGGGAGAGTGAAAACTCAAAGTGTTGATTTATGAAAAAAGTATACATCTAAATTGGAAATGCACAATGCACAAATGTAGAGAGACATAATTCAAAAGAGTGTCAGTAATTTTAAGGGATTCTTAACTCCTTTTTGTTTTTATATTTTAGGTTTTGCAGTCGTCGGGAAAAGGGGGAGGCTGGGGATTTTTAACTAAGTGTTGACTCCCAATCCATAAGTCATTTCATACAAAATATAGCCCGTTATGCATGACAAATCACATTACAATCATCTATGATTGTTAGGTCAGCTTTTTGTGATTGGGAAAAATAATGGCTTGTTTGTGTCAGGTAAATATCCACCGCACGTTCACTTGAGAATTTAGTGAGCATTAGTTATTCTCTTTAAAAGGTTTGGATCGATAGGTCATTTGCATCTTTAACTTGTTTCAAGCATGCATATCCATTTTTAAAACATGTGTAGAAGAAATCTCTTTCTTATAAAATTCCAAGCTATTAAGGTTGAACTAGTGGAATTTCCCAAACTTGGATAACAAAACTTTTGTGTTCATTTATGGTGTGTGAATAAATTTTCTTTACTTACATTTGTTATTGTTTTAAATTTTTTCCCTACATAAACTCTAAAATTTTCATTTTGTTGTGATCTATTTGCCTTTTTTGTTTACAGGATGAAGGGAAAGTGAAGACTCACTTGATAAATCACTTTACAATCATCTAGCTTGTAATTTTTAGGGATTTAAACTCCTTTTAGTTTTTATATATTAGGTTTTGCAATCGTAGGGAAAAGGGGGAGGTAGGGGAACTCAATGTTTTGATTTAAGAAAAAAGTATACATCTAAAATAGAAATGCACAATGCACAAATGTAGAGAGAGATAATTCCAAAGAGTGCATGTAATTTTTAGGGATTTTAAACTCCTTTTAGTTTTTATATATTAGGTTTTGTAATCGTAGGAAAAAGGGGGAGGCGGGGGATTTTCAACTAAGTGTTGACTCTGAATCCTAAAGTCATTTCTTACCAAAATATAGCCCGTTAAGCATCATAAATAAATTTACTATGATCTATGATAGTTGGGTCAGTTTTTTGTAAATGGGCAAAATAATGGCTTCTTTGACTCAGGTAAATATCCCACCGAACGTTCACTTGAGAATTTAATGAGCATTTGTTATTCTCTTTAAAAGGTTTGGATCCATAGGTCATTTGCATCTTTAACATGTTTCAAGCTTGTATATCCATTTTAAAAACATGTTCAGAAGCCATTAGGGTTGAACTAGTGGAATTTCCCAAACTTGGATAACAAAACATTTGTGTTTATTTGTGGTGTGTGAATAACTTTTTTTTTTGACTTACGTTTTTTTTTTTTTTTCCATAATAAAATTTTCATTTTGTTGTGATCTATTTGCCTTTTTTGTTTACGGGATGAAGGGAGAGCGAAACAAGTCAAAGTTTTGATATAATAAAAAAGTATACATCTAAAATGGAAAAGCTTAATGCAGAAATGTAGAGAGAGATAATTCCATAGAGTGTCTGTAATTTTTAGGGATTGTAATCTCCTTTTAGTTTTTACATATTAGGTTTTGAAATCGTCGGGAAAAGGGGGAGGCGGGGGATTTTTAACTGAGTGTTGACTCCTAATCGATAAGTCATTTATTAGAAAAATATAGCTCGTTACTCATGATAAATCACTTTGCAACCATCTATGCTTACTAAGGCAGTTTTTTGTACATGGGCAAAATAATGGGTTGTTTGACTCTAGTAAATATCCCACTGCACGTTCAGTTGAGAATTTAATGAGTGGTGCTTATTCTTTTGAAAAGGTTTGGATCCATAGGTCATTTGCATCTTTAACGTGATTTATGCATACATATCGATTTTTTAAACGTGTGGAGAAGAAATCTCTTTCTGATAAAAGTCCAAGCTATTAGGGTTGAACTATTGGAATTTCCCAAACTTGGATAACAAAAATTTTGTGTTAATTTGTGGTGTGTGAATAAATTTTCTTTACTTACATTTGTTATTCTTTTAAATTTTTTCCATACATAAACTCTAAAATTTTCAATTTGTCGTCATCTGTTTGCCTATTTAGTTTATGGAATGAAGGGAGAGCGAAAACTCTAAGTTTTAATTTAATAAAAAAGTATACATCTTAAATGAAAATGCACAATCCACAAATGTAGAGAGTGATAATTCCAAAGGGTGTCTGAAATTTTTTGGGATTGTAAAATCCTTTTAGTTGTTATATATTAAGCTTTGCAATCGTCGGGAAAAGGGGTAGGAGGGGTATTTTTATTTGAGTGTTGACTCCGAATCCATAAGTCATTTCTTACAAAAATATAGCCCATTACTCATAATAAATCACTTTCAATCATCTATGATTGTTAGGTCAGCTTTTTGTAAATGGGAAATATATTGGCTAGTTTGACTATGCTAAATAACCCACTGCACGTTCACTTGAGAATTTAATGAGCGTTTGTTATTCTCTCTAAAAGGTTTGGATCCATAGGTCATTTGCATGTTAAACATGTTTCAAGCATGATTATCCATTTTTGAAACATATGTATAAGAAATCTCTTTCTTATTCAATTCCAAGAGTATGGATTGAACTAGTGGAATTTCCCAAACTTGGAGAAGAAAACTTTTGTGTTCATTTGTGGTGTGTGAATAAATTTTCTTGATTTACATTTTTGGTTGTTTTAAATTTTTTCCAAAGGGAAACTTTAAAATTTTCATTTTGTTGTTATCTATTTGCCTTTTTTGTTTACGGGATGATGGGAGAGCGAAAAACAAAAAGCTTTTATTTAAGAAAAAAATATACATCTAAATGGAAATGCACAATGCACAAATGTAGAGAGAGATAATTCCAAAGTGTGTCTGTAAATTTTATGGATTGTAAAATCTTTTTTGTTTTTATATATTAGATTTTGCAATCGTCGAGAAAAGGGGGAGGTAGGGAATTTTTAATAGAGTGTTGACTCCCTATTCATAAGTCATTTCTTACAAAAATATGGCCGTTACGCATGATAAATCACTTTACAATCATCTATGCTTGTTAGGTCAGCTTTTGGTAAATGGGCATAATAATGGCTTATTTGACTTAGGTAAATATCCCATCGCACGTTCACTTGAGAATTTAATGAACATTTCCTATTCTGTTTAAAGGTTTGAATCAGTAGGTCATTTGCATCTTTAAAAGGATTCAAGCATGCATATCCATTTATAAAGCATGTGTAGAAGAAATCTCTTTCTGAAAAAATTCCAAGCGCAAATAGTTGAAGTAGTGAAATTTCCTAAACTTGGATAACAAATCATTTGTTTTCATTTGTGGTGTGTGAATAATTTTTCTGTACTTACATTTGTTGTTGTTTTAAATTTTTTCCATACACAAACTCTAAAATTTTCTTTTTTTCTGAGATCTCATTTTTTGCTCACACGATGAAGGGAGAGCGAAAACTCAAAAGTTTTGATTTAAGAAAAAAGTATACATAAAAAATAGAAAAGCACAATGTAAAAATATAGAGAGAGATAATTCTAAAGAGTGTCTCTAATTTTTAGGGATTCTCAAGTTATTTTAGTTTTTATATATTAGGTTTGGCTATCATTGGGAAAAGGGGGAGGCGAGGGATTTTTAACTGAGTGTTGACACCCAATCCATTAGTAATTTCTAATAAAAATATAGCCTGTTACGCATGATAAATCACTTTACAATCATCTATGATAGTCATGTCAGCTTTTTGTAAATGGGCAAAATAATGGCATGTTTGACTCGGGTAAATATCCCATAGCACGCTCACTTGAGAATATAATGAGCGTGTTATTCTCTTTAAAAGTTTTGAATCCATAGGTCAATTGTATCTTTAACATGTTTCAAGCATGCATATCCATTTTCAAAACATGTGTAGAAGAAATCTCTTTCTTATAAAATTTCAAGCATAATGGGATGAACTAATGGAATTTCCCAAACTTGGATAACAAAACTTTTGTGTTCATTTGTGGTGTGTCAATAAGTTTTCTTTACTGACATTTTTTGTTGTTTTTAATATTTTCCATACATAAACTCTAAAATTTTCATTTTGTTGTGATCTATTTGCCATTTTTGTTAGCGGGATGAAGGGAGAGTGAAATCACAAATTTTTGATTTAAGAAAAAAGTATACACGTAAAATTGAAATGCACAATGCACAAATGTAGAGAGAGATAATTCCAAAGAGTGTCTGAAATATTTAGGGATTGAAATAATTTTTTGTTTTTAAATATTTGGTTTTACAATCATCAAGAAAATGGGGAGGCGATGGATTTTTAACTGAGTGTTGACTCCCAATCCATAAGTCATTTTTTACAAAAAAAAATAGCCCGTTACGCATGATAAATCACTTTACAATCATCTATGATTGTTTGGTTAGCTTTTTGTAAATGGGCAAAATAATGGCTTGTTTGACTCGAGTAAATATTCCACCACACGTTCACTTGAGAATTTAATGAGCATTTGTTATTCTCTTTAAAAGCTTGGATGCAGAGGTAATTTGCATCTTTAACGTGTTTTAATCTCTTTCTGTTAAAATTCTAACCATAACGGGTTGGTGAACTAGTGGAATTTCCCAAACTTGGATACCAAAAAATTTGTGTTAATTTGTGGTGTGTGAATAAATTTTATTTACTTAAATTTTTTGTTGTTTTAAAATTTTCTAATTCACAAACTCTTAAATTTCTATTTTGTTTTGATCTATTTGCCTTTTTTGTTTATGGGATGAAGGGAGAGCGAAAACTCAAATTTTTTATTCAAGGAAAAAGTATACATGTAAAGTGGAAATGCACAATGTAAAAATGTATAGAGAGATAATTCCAAAGAGTGTCTATAATTTTTAGGGACTGTAAACTCTTTTTAGTTTTTATATATTAGGTTTTGCAATCTTAGGGAAATGGGGGTGGTGGGGGATTTTTAACAGAGTGTTGACTCCCAATCCATAAGTCATTTCGTACAAAAAAAAGAGCCCATTATGCATGATAAATCAGTTTACAGTCATCTATGATTGTTAGGTCATCTTTTTTTAATGGGCAAAATAATGGTTTGTTTGACTCGGGTAAATATCCCACCGCACATCACTTGAGAAATTAATGAGTGTTTCTTGTTATCTTTAAAAAGTTTGGATCCATAGGTCATTTGCAACCTTAACAAGTTTCAAGCATGCATGTCCATTTTTAAAACATGTGTAGAATAAATCTATTTCTTATAAAATTCCAAGCGTAATGGTTTGAACAAGTGGAATTTCCCAAACTTGGATAACAAAACTTTTGTGTTCATTTGTGGTGCGTGAAAAAAATTTCTTTACTGACATTTCTAGTTGTTTAAAATTATTTCCATACATAAACTCTAAATTTTTCATTTAGTGGTGATCTATTTGCCTATTATTTTACTGGATGAAGGGAGATAGAAAACTCAAAATTTTAATTTAAATAAAAAGTATACATCTAAAATAGATATGCACAATGCACAAATGTTGAGAGAGATAATTCCAAAGTGTGTCTATAATTTTTAGGGATTGTAAACTCTCTTTAATTCTTATTTTTTCGGTTCTGCCTTTATCGGGAAAAGGGGGAGGAGGGGGATTTTTAACTGAGTGTTGACTCCAAATCCATAAGTCATTTCTTAAAAAAATAAAGCCCGTTATGCATGAAAAATAACTTTACAAACATCTATGATTGTTAGGTCAGCTATTTTTAAATGGAAAAAATAATGGCTTGTTGTTTTAAAATTTTTCCACACATAAACTCTAAAATTTTCATTTTGTTGTGATCTTTTTGTCTTTTTAGTTTGTGGTATGAAGGGAGACAAATGTAGAGAGAGATAATTCCAAAGAGTGTCTATAACTTTTAGGGATTGAAAACTCTTTTTAGTTTTTATATATTAGCTTTTGAAATCGTCGGGAAATGGGGGAGGAGGGGGATTTTTAACTGAGTGTTGAGTCCCAATCCATAATTTAATTCTTACTAAAGTAGAGCCCGTTATGCATGATAAATCACTTTACAATAATCTATGATTGTTAGGTCATCTTTTTGTAAATGGGCAAAATAATGGCTTGTTTGACTCCAGTAAATATCCCACCGCACGTCAATGTAGAATTTAAAGAGTGTTTCTTATTCTCTTTAAAAGGTTTGGATCCAAAGGTCATTTGCATCTTTAACATGTTTCAAGCATGCATATCCATTTTTAAAACATGTGTAGAATATATCTCTTTCTTATAAAATTCCAATCGTAATGTTTGAACTAGTGGAATTTCCCAAACTTGGATAACAAAAATTGTGTTCATTTGTGGTGTGGGAATAAATCTTTACTTACATTTGTTGTTGTATAAAATTTTTTCCATACACAAACTCTAAAATTTTCATTTTGTTGTGATCTATTTGCCTTTTTAGCTAACAGGATGAAGGGAGAGCGAAAACTCAATGTTTTTATTTTAGAAAACAGTACACATCTAAAATGGAAATGCACCATGCACAAATGTAGAGAGAGATAATACCAAAGAGTGTCTGTAATATTTAGGATTGTAAACTCTTTTTAGTTTTTATTTATTAGGTTTTGCAATTATCGAGAAAAGTGGGAGGCTGGGGATTTTTAACTGAGTGTTGACTCCAAATCCATAAGTCATTTTTTACAAAAATATAGCCCGTTACACATGATAAATAACTTTACAAACATCTATGATTGTTAGGTCAGATTTTTTTAAATGGGTAAAATATTGGCTTGTTTGACTCTGGAAAATATCCCACCGCACGTTCACATTAGAATTTAATTGGCGTTTCTTATTCTCTTTAAAAAGTTTGGATCCATATGTCATTTTCATCGTTAACATGTTTCAAGCATGCGTATCCATTTTTAAAAAATGTGTAGAAGAAATCTATTTCTTATAAAATTCCATGTGTAATGGGTTGAACTAGTGGAATTTTCCAAACATGGATAACAAAACTTTTGTGTTCATTCATGGTGTGTAAATAAATTTTCTTTACTTAAATTTGTTGTTGTTTTGAATTTTTTTGTTATGGACTCCATAGCATAACGAGTTATCCATAGGCATAGGAATTAAATTATGTCAATTTACTTCTCATGTAATTTCAATTCGGTTTGGTTTACTTTATTTGGATTGGTTTAATTTGGGTTGGTTCAGTGTGATGTGGCGTGAACCACTTGACCTAATGGGTCATCTTTGTATTTTCGTCCTCAACCCTATTTAGGGGGACGTGAAGGAAAAGAGAGGCAAGTATTGAGAAAATTATATTTTACAGGTCTGATTCTTCCTCAGAGGTCAAGGTCGGATTCTCCCTTTGAGGTCCAAGGGTGAGCTTCCTCCAAAGCTCCTTCATTCTAAATTGAGTTCCACCATTACTCGTTCAAGAAACAAGGTTTCTCTTCCAACGTCAAGATCAACCATGGAGGGAAGAGAGGAAAGAAGGGTGACTCGATCCATGGCAAGAGAAGAACCTAACATTTTTCCATACATAAACTCTTAAATTTCCATTTCGTTGTGATCTTTTTACCTTTTTTGTTAACGGGATGATGGGAGAACGAAAACTAAAAGTTTTGACTTAAGAAAATACTATACATCTAAAATGGAAATCCACAATGCACAAATGTAGAGAGATATAATTCCAAAGTGTGTCTATAATTTTTTGGGATTGTAAACACTTTTTAGTTTTTATATATTAGGTTTGATAGTCATTGGGAAAAGGGGGAGGCTGGGGATTTTTAACTGAGTGTTGACTCCTGATCCATAAGTCATTTCTTACAAAAATATAGCCCGTTAAGCCTGAGATATCACTTTACAATCATGTATGATTGTTAGGTCAACTTTTTGTAAATGGGTAAAATAGCGGCTTCTTTGACACGGGTAAATATCCCACCGCACGTTCACTTGAGAATTTAATGATCAGTTGTTATTCTCTTTAAATAGTTTGGATCCATAGGTCAATTTAATCTTTTTAAATGTTTCAGACATGCATATCCATTTTTAAAACATGTGTAGAAGAAATCTCTTTCATATAAAATTCCATGCAAAATGGGTTGAACTAGTGAAATTTCCCAAACATGGATAACAAAACTTTTGTGTTCATTTGTGGTGTATGAATAAATTTTATTTAATTACATTTGTTGTTGTTTTAATTTTATTCCATACACAAACTCTAAAATTTTCATTTTGTTGTCATCTTTTTCCCTTTTTTTTTACGAGATGAAGGGAGAGCAAAAACTCATAGTTTTGGTTTAAGAAAAAAGTATATATCTAAAATGTAAATTCACATTGCACTAATGTAGTGAGAGATAATTCCAAAGAGTGTCTGTAATTTTTAGGGATTGTAAACTCTTTTTTTTTATCTATTAGGTTTTGCAATCGTCCAGAAAAAAAAGGGAGGCGGGGATTTTTAACTAAGGGTTGACTCCCAATCCATAAGTCATTTCTTACAAAAATATAGCCCGTTACGCATGATTAATCACTTTACAATCATCTATGATTGTTAGGTCAGCATTTCTTAAATGGGCAAAATAATGGCTTATTTGACTCAGGTAAATATCCCACCGCACGTTTACTTGAGAATTTCATAAGCGATTGTTATTCTCTTTAAAAGGTTTGGATCCATACATCATTTACATCTTTAACATGTTTCAAGCATGCATATCCATTTTTAAATCATGTGTTGAAAAAATCTCTTTCTTATAAAAATCCAAGCGTAATGGGTTGAACTAGTGGAATTTCCCAAACTTGGATAACAAAACTTTTGTGTTCATTTATGTTGTAAGAATAAATTTTATTTACTTACATTTGTTGTTTTTTTAAATTTTTTCCATACTTAAACTCTAAAATTTCATTTTTTTGTGATCTATTTCCCTTTTTTGTTTACGGGATTAAGGGAGAGCAAAAACTCAAAGTTTAGGTCTAAGAAAAAAGTATACATCTAAAATGTAAATGCAAAATGAACAAATGTAGAAAGAGATAATTCCAACGATAGTCTGTAATTTTGAGGGATTGTAAACTCTTTTTAGTTTTATATATTAGATTTTTCAATCGTTGGGACAAGGTGGAGGCGGGGGATTTTTAACTGAGTGTTGACTCCTATTCCCTAAGTCATTTTTTAAAAAATATAGAACGTTAGGCATGATAAATCACTTTCCAATCGTCTATAATTTTTAGGTCAGTATTTTGTAAATGGGCAAAATAATGGCTTGTTTGACTCAAGTAAATAACCCACCGCACGTTCACTTGAGAATTTAGTGAGTGTTTCTTATTCTGTTTAAAAGTTTCGATCCATATGTCATTTGCATCTTTAACATGTTTCAAACATGCATATCTATTTTTAAAACATGTGTTGAAGAAATCTCTTTCTTATCAAAATTCTAAGCCTAATGGGTTGAACTAGTGGAATTTCCTAAACTTGGATAACAAAACTTTGGTGTTTATTTGAGGTGTGTGAATAAATTTTTTTTACTCACATTTGTTGTTGTTTTAAATGTTTTCTAAACACAAACTCTAAAATTTTCATTTTTTTATGATCTATTTGCCTTTTTTTTATAGGATAAAGTAGAGCGAAAAACTAAAAGTTTTAATTTAAGAAAAAAGTATAAATCTGAAATGGAAATGCACAGTGCATAAATGTAGAGAGAGATCATTCCAAAGATTGTCTGTAATTTTTAGGGATTATAAATTCTTTTTTATTTTTATATGTTAGGTTTTGCTATTGTCGGGAAAAAGGGGAGGCGGGGGATTTTTAACTGAGTGTTGACTCCCAATTTATAAATCATTTCTTACAAAAATTTAGCCCGTTACGCATGATAAATCACTTTACAATCATCTATGATAGTTAGGTTAGCTTTAGTAAATGGGCAAAATAATGGCTTGTTTGACTCGGTAAATATCCCACCACACATTCACTTGAGAATTTAAAGAGCATTTCTTATTCTCTTTAAAAATTTTGGTACCATAGGTCATTTGCATCTTTAACATGTTTCAAGCATGCATATCCATATTTAAAACATGTGTAGAAGAAATCTCTTTCTTATAAAATTGCAAGCGTAATGGGTTGAACTAGTGGTATTTGCCAAACATTGATAACAAAACTTTTGTGTTCATTTTTGGTGTGTGAATAAATTTCCTCTACTTATATTTGTTGTTGTTTTAAATTTTTTGCAAACTTAAACTCTAAAATTTTCATTTCGTCGTGATCTATTTGCCTTTTTTGTTTACGGGAAGAAGGGAGAACGAAAACTCTAAGTTTTGATTTAAGAAAAATGTATACATATAAAATGGAAATGCACAATACACAAATGTAGAGAGAGATAATTCCAAAGAGTCTCAGAAATTTTTACGGATTGTAAACTCTTTTTAGTTTTTATATGTTAGGTTTAGTAATCGTCGGGAAAAAGGGGTGGTATGGGACTTGTAACTTAGTGTTGACTCCCAATCCATAAATCAATTCTTACAATAATATAGCCCATTACGTATGATAAATCACTTTACAATCATCTATGATTGGAAGGTAAGCATCTTGTAAATGGGCAAAATAATGGCTTGTTTGACTCGGGTAAATATCCCACCGATCATTCACTTGAGAATTTAATGAGTGTTTGTTATTCTCTTTAAAAGGTTTGGAACCCTAGGTCATTTTCATCTTTAACATGTTTCAGCCATGCATATCCCTTTTTAAAACATGTGTAGAAGAAATCTCTTTCTTAAAAAATTTCATGCTATAAGGGTTGAACTAGTGGAATTTCCAAAACTTGGACAACAAAAATTTTGTGTTCATTTGTGGTGTTTGAATAAATTTTCTTTATTTACATTTGTTGTTTTTTTAAATTTTTTCCATACACAAACTCTAAAATTTTCATTTTGTGGTGATCTATTAGCCTTTTTTTTTACTGCATAAAGGAGAGGGAAAACTCTAAGTTTTGATGTAAGAAAAAAGTATATATCTAAAATGAAAATGCACAATGCATAAATGTAGAGAGAGATAATTCCAAAGAGTGTCGGTAATTTTTACGGATTATAAACTCTTTTTTGTTTTTATATATTATGTGTTGCAATCGTCGGGAAAAAGGGGAGGCGGGGGATTTTAACTGAGTGTTGACTCCCAATCCATAAATTATTTCTAACAATAATATAGCCAGATACTATTGATAAATCACTTTACAATCATCTATAACTATTAGGTCAGCTTTTTGTAAATGGGCAAAATAATGGCTAGTTTGACTCTGGTAACTACCCACTACACGTTCACTAGAGAATTTAATGAGCATTTTTATTCTCTTAAAAAGGTTTGGATCCATAGGTCATTTGCATCTTTAACATGTTTCAAGCATGCATATCCATTTTTAAAACATGTGTAGAAGAAATCTCTTTCTTATAAAATTCCAAGCGTAATGGGTTGAACTAGTGGAATTTCCCATACTTGGATAACAAAACTTTTGTGTTCATTTGTGGTGTTTGAATAAATTTTCTTTGCTTACATTTGTTGTTGTTTAAAATTTTTTTCATTCATAAACTCTAAAAATTTCTTTTTGTCGTGATCTGTTTGCCTTTTGTTTTACAGGATGAAGGGAGAGCGAGAACTCAATGTTTTGATTTAAGAAAAAATTATGCATCTAAAATGGAAATGTACAATGCACAAATGTAGAGAGAGATAATTCCAAAGAGTGTCTGTAATTTTTAGGGATTGTAAACTCTTTTTAATTTTTATATATTAGGTTTTGCTATCGTCGGGAAAAGGGGAGGTCGGGATTTTTAATTGTGTTGACTCCCAATCCGTGAGTCATTTCATAAAGAAATATAGCCCGTTATGCATGATAAATCACGTTACATTCTTCTATGATTGTTAGGTCAGCTTCTTGTAAATGGGAAAAATAATGGCTTGTTTGATTTGGGTAAATATCCCACCGCTCATTCACTTGACAATTTAATGAGTGTTTGTTATTCTCTTTAAAAGGTTTGTATCCATAGGTCATTTGCGTCTTTAACATGTTTCAATCATGCATTTCCATTTTTAGAACATGTGTAGAAGAAATCTCTTTCTTATAACATTCCAAGCGTAAAGGGTTGAACTAGTGGTATTTCCCAAACTAGGATAACAAAAGTTTTGTGTTCATTTGTGGTGTGTGAATAAATTTTCTTTACTTACATTTGTTGTTGTTTTAAACTTTGATCTATTTCCCTATTTTCTTTACGGGAAGAAGGGAGAGCAAAAACTCAAAGTTTAGGTCTAAGAAAAAAGTATATATCTAAAATGTAAATGCATAATGCACAAATGTTGAGAGAGATTATTCCAAAGAGTGTCTGTAATTTTTAGGGATTGTAAACTATTTTTAGTTTTTATATATTACATTTTGCAGTCGATGGGAAAAGGGGGAGGCATGGGATTTTTAACTGAGTGTTGACTACAATTCCATAAGTCATTTCTTACAAAAATAGTTACGCATGAGAAATAACTTTACAATCATCTATGATTGTTCGGCCAGCTTTTTGTAGATGGGCAAAATAGTGGCATGTTTGACTCGGGTAAATATCACACCACACGTTCACTTTAGAATTTAATGAGCGTGTCTTATTCCCATTAAAAAGTTTGGATCCATAGGTCATTTCCATCTATAACATATTTCCAGCATTCAAATCCATTTATAAAACATCTGTAGAAGAAATCTCTTTCTTATAAAATTCCAAGCATAAAGGGTTGAACTAGTGGCATTTCCCAAACTTGGATAACAAATCTTTTGTGTTCATTTGTGGTGTGTGAATAAATTTTTTCTGCTTACTTTTGTTCTTGTTTTAAATTTTTTCCATACATGAACTCTAAAATTTTCATTTTGTTGTGATCTATTTTCCTTTTTAATTTACGGGATGAATGGAGAGTGAAAACTCAAAGTTTATATTTATGAAAACAGCATACAACTAAAATAGAATTGGAGAATGGACAAATGTAGAGAGAGATAATTCCAAAGAGTGTCAGTAATTTTTAGGGATTGTAAACTCTTTTCAGTTTTTAAATATTAGGTTTTGCAATCGTCGAGAAAAGGGGGAGATGGGGGATTTTTAACTGAGTGTTGACCCCCAATCCATAAG
Source organism: Aristolochia californica (assembly GCF_029961685.1). NCBI lineage: Eukaryota > Viridiplantae > Streptophyta > Magnoliopsida > Piperales > Aristolochiaceae > Aristolochia > Aristolochia californica. Next base: position 29,992,087 of record NW_027182214.1, on the reverse strand, counting down.
TCATTTCTTACAAATATATAGCCCGTTACACATGATAAATCACTTTAGAATCATCTATGATTGTTAGGTCAACTTTTTGTAAACCAGCGTAAAAATGTCTTGTTTGCCTCGGGTAAATATCCCACCGCACGTTCACTTGAGAATTTAATGAGCGTTTCCTATTCTCTTTAAAAGGTTTGGATCCATAGGTCATTTGCATCTTGAACAAGTTTCAAGCATGTATATCCATTTATAAAACATGTGTAGAAGAAATCTCTTTCTTATAAAATTCCAAGCGTAATGAGTTGAACTAATGGAATTTCCCCAACTTGGATAACAAACCTTCATTTGTGGTGTGTGAAAAAAATTTCTCTACTTACATTTGTTGTTTTTTAAAAACTTTTCCATACATAAACTCTAAAATTTTCATTTTTTTGTTATATATTTGCCTTTTTTGTTTACGAGGTGAAGGGAGAGTGGAAACTCAAAGTTTTCATTTATAAAAAAAGTATACATCTAAAATGGAAATGCACAATGGAGAAGTGTTGAGAGAGATAATTCCAAAGAGTGTCTGTTGTTTTTAGGGATTGTAAAGTCTTTTTAGTTTTTATATATTAGGTTTTGTAATCGTCACGAAAAAGGGGAGGCGAGGGATTTTTAATTGAGTGTTGACTCCCAATCCATTAGTCATTTCATATAAAAGTACCGGCCATTACGCATGATAACTCACTTTACAATCATCTATGATAGTTATGTTAGCTTTTTGTAAATAGCCAAAATAATGTCTTGTTTGACTCGGGTAAATATCCCATCGCACATTTACTTGAGGATTTAATGAGTGTTTCCTAATCTGTTAAAAAGGTTTGGATTAGTAGGTCATTTGCATCTTTGAAAATATTCAAGATTGCATATCCATTTATAAAGCATATGAAGAAGAAATCTCTTTCTGACAAAATTCTGAGCGCAAAGGGTTGAACTAGTGGAATTTCCTAAACTTGTATAACAAATCTTTTGTGTTCAATTGTGGTTTCTGGATAAATTTTCTCTACCTACTTTTGTTGTTGTTTTAAATTTTTTCCATACACAAAATCTAAAATTTTCTTTTGTTTTGTGTTCTCATTTTTTACTCACGGGATGAAGGGAGAGCAAAAACTCAAAGTTTTGATTTAAGAAAAAAGTATACATAAAAAATGGAAATGCACAATGTACAAATATAGAGAGATAATTCTAAAGAGTTTCTCTAATTTTTAGGGATTGTGAAGTCATTTTATTTTTTATAAATTAGGTTTGGCTATCGTCGAAAATAGGGGGAGGCAGGGGATTTTTCATTGAGTGTTGACTCCCAATCCATTAGTAATTTATAATAAAAATATAGGCCGTTAAGCATGATAAATCACTTTACAATCATCTATAATAGTCATGTCAGCTTTTTGTAAATGGGCAAAATAATGGCTTGTTTGACTCAGGTAAATATCCCACTGCACGCTCACTTGAGAATTTAATGAGTGTGTTATTCTCTTTAAAAGGTTTGGATCCATAGGTCAATTGCATCTTTAACATGTTTCAGGCATACATATCCATTTTCAAAACATGTGTAGAAGAAATCTCTTTCTTATAAAATTTCAACCATAACGGGATGAACTAATGGAATTTCCCAAACTTGGATAGCAAAACTTTTGTGTTCATTTGTGGTGTGTCAATAAATTTTCTTCACTGACATTTTTTGTTTCTTAAATATTTTCCATACATAAACTCTAAAATTTTCATTTTGTTGTGATCTATTTGCCATATTTGTTTATGGGATGAAGGCAAAGTTAAAGCTCAAATTTTTTATTTAAGAAAAAATTATACATCAAAAATTAAAATGCACAATGAACAAATATAGAGAGAGATAATTCCAATGAGTGTCTGTAATTTTTAGGGATTGTAAACAATTTTTTGTTTTTAAATATTTGGTTTTACAATCATCTGGAAAAGGGGGAGGTGCTGGATTTTTAACTGAGTGTTGACTCCCTATCCATAAGTCATTTCTTACAAAAAAAAATGGCCCATTACGCATAATAAATCACTTTACAATCATCTATGATTGTTAGGTCAGTTTTTTGTATATGGGCAAAATAATGGCTTGTTTGACTCGGGAAAATATCCCACCGCACGTTCACTTGAGAATTTAATGAGCGTTTGTAACTCTTTAGAAGCTTTGGATGCAGAGGTCATTTGCATCTTTAATATGTTTCAAGCTTTCATATCCATTTTTAAAACATGTGTTGAAGAAATCTCTTTCTTATAAAATTCCAAGCATAACGGGTTGGTGAACTAGTCAAATTTCCCAAACTTGGAAACCAAAACATTTTGTGTTAATTTGTGGTGTGTGAATAAATTTTATTTACTTACATTTGTAGTTGTTTTAAATGTTTTCAATTCACAAACTCTTAAATTTCCATTTTGTTGTGATCTATTTGCCTTTTTTGTTTACGGGATGAAGGGAGACAAAAAACTCAAAGTTTCGATTTAAGAAAAAAGTATACATCTAAAATGGAAATGCACATTGTATAAATATATAGAGAGATAATTCCCAAGAGTGTCTATAATTTTTAGGGATTGTAAACTCTTTTTAGTTTTTATATATTAGGTATTGCAATCGTCGGGAAATGGGGGTGCCAGGGGATTTTTAACAGAGTGTTGACTCCCTATCAATAAGTCATTTCTTACAAAATAAATAGCCTATTACGCATGATAAATCACTTTACAATCATCTATGATTGTTAGGTTAGCCTTTTGTAAATGGGCAAAATAATGGCTTGTTTGACTCCGATATATATCCCACCGCACGTTCACTTGAGAATTTAATGAGCGTTTTTTATTCTCTTTAAAAGGTTTGGTTGCATAGGTCATTTGCAACTTTAACTTGTTTCACGCATGCATATCCATTTTTAAAACATGTGTTAAAGAAATCTCTTTCTTATAAAATTCCAAGCATAATGGGTTGATGAACTCGTGGAATTTCCAAAACTTGGATAAAAAAACTTTTGTGTTCATTTGTGGTGTGTGGATCAATTTTCTTCACTTACATTTTCTATTGTTTTAAATTTTACCATACATAAAATCTAAAAATTTTATTTTGTTGTGATCTTTTTGCCTTTTTTGTTTTCGGGATGAAGGGAGAGCGAAAACAAGAAGTTTTGATTTAGGAAAAAAGTATACATCTAAAATTGAAATGCACAATGCAAAAATGTTGAGAGTATTAATTCCAAAGAGTATCTATTATTTTTAGGGATTGTACAATCTTTTTAGTTTTATATATTAGTTTTTGAAATCGTCGTCAAAAGGGGAGGTAGGGGATTTTTAACAGAGTGTTGACTCCCAATCCATAAGTCATTTCTTACAAAAAAAAAAAAAATCATGTTATGCATGATAAATCACTTTGCAATCATCTATGATTGTTAGGTCAGCTTTTGTAATGGGAAAAATAATGGCTTGTTTGACTCGGGTAAATATCCCCCTGCACGTTTACTTGAAATTTTAATGAGTGTTTGTTATTCTCATTAAAAGGTTTGGATGCATAGGTCATTTGCATATTTAACATGTTTCAAGCATGCATATCCATCTTTAAAACATGTGTAGAGGAAATCTCTTTGTTAAAACATTCCAAGCATAATGGGTTGGTGGACTAGTGGAATTTCCCAAACTTGGGTAACAAAACTTTATTGTTCATTTGTGGTATGTGAATAAATTTTATTTACTTATATTTGTCATTGCTTTAAATTCATTTTGTTGTGATCTTTTTGCCATTTATCTCTTTTTTTTGTTTAAGAGATGATGGGAAACTGAAAACTCATGCATTGATTTAGGAAAAAAGTATACATAAAAATGGAAATGCTCAATGCAAAAATGTAGAAAGAGATAATTCACAAAAATTTATGTAAGTTTTAGGGATTGTAAACTCTTTTTATTTTGTATATATCAGGTTCTCCAATCGTCGGGAAAAGGGGGAGGTAGGGGATTTTTAACTAAGTGTTGACTCCCAATCCATAAGTCATTCCTTACAAAAATATAGCCCGTTACGCATGATAAATCACTTTACAGTCAACAATGATCGTTAGGTCAGCTTTTTGTAAATGGGCAAAATAATGGCAAGTTTGACTCGGGTAAATATCCCACCGCATGTTCACTTGGGAATTTAATATTATTCTATTTAAAAGGTTTGGATCCATAGGTCATTTGCATCTTTAACATGTTCCATGCATGCATATCCTTTTTTTAAAACATGTGTAGAAAAATCTCTTTCTTATAAAATTTCGAACTATTAGGGTTGAACTAGTGGAAATTCCCAAACTTGGATTACAAAACTTTTATGGTCATTTATGGTGTGTGTAAAAATTTTCTTTACATACATTTGTTATTGCTTTAAATTTTTTCCATACATAAACTCCAAAATTTTCATTTTGTTGTCATCTATTTGCCTTTTATCTCTTTTTTGGTTTATGAGATGAAGGGAAAGTGAAAACTCAAGTTTTGATTTAAGAAAAAAGTATACATTTAAAATGAAAATGCACAATGCACAAATGTAGAGAGAGATAATTCGAAAAAGTATTTGTAATTTTTAGGGATTGTAAACTCTTTTTAGTTTTTATATATAAGGTTCTGCAATCGTGGGGTAAAGCGGGAGGCGGGAGATTTTTAACTCAGTGTTGACTTCCAATGCATAAGTCATTCCTTACAAAAATATAGCCCGTTACGCATGATAAATCACATTACAATCATATATGATCGTTAGGCCAGCCTTTGGGAAATGGGCAAAATAATGGCTTGTTTGACTCGGGTAAATATCCCACCGCATATTGACATGGGAATTTAATGTTATTATCTTTAAAAGGTTTTGATCCATAGGTCATTTGCATCTTTAACATGTTCCAACTATGCATATCCATTTTTTAAAACATCCGTAAAAAAATCTTTCTTATAAAATTTTGAGCAATTAGGGTTGAACTAGTGGAATTTCCAAAACTTGGATAACAACACTTTTCTGTTCATTTGTCGTGTGTGAATAAATTTTCTTTACTTACCATTGTTATTGCTTTAAATTATTTCCATACATAAACTCAAAAATTTTCATTTTGTCGTGACCTATTTGCCTTTTATCTCTTTTTTTGTTTAAGAGATGATGAGAAATTGAAAATCAAGTTTTGATTTAAGAAAAAAGTATACATAAAAAATGTAAATGCACAATGCACAAATGTAGAGAGAGACAATTCAAAAATGTGTCTATAATTTTTAGGGATTGTAAAATCTTTTTGGTTTTTATATATCTGGTTCTGCATACGTCGGGAAAAGGGGGAGGCGGGGGATTTTAAACTTAGTGTTGACTCCCAATCCATAAGTCATTCCTTACAAAAATATAACCCGTTACGCATGATAAATCACTTTACAGTCATCAATGATCGTTAGGTCAGCTTTTTGTAAATGGGCAAAATAATGGCTTGTTTGACTCGGGTAAATATCCCACCGCATGTTCACTTGGAAATTTAATGTTATTCTCTTTAAAAGGTTTGGATCCATAGGTCATTTTCATCTTTAAAATGTTTCAAGTATGCATATCCATTTTTTAAAACATGCGTAGAAAAATCTCTTTCTTATAAAATTCCGAGCTATTAGGGGTGGACTAGTGGAATTTCCCAAACTTGGATAACAAAACTTTTTTTTTCATTTGTGGTGTGTGAATAAATTTTTTTTACTTAAATTTGTCATTGTTTTAAATTCTATCCATACACAAACTCTAAAAGTTTCATTTTGTTGTGATCTATTTGCCTTTTATCTCTTTTTTTGTTTACGAGATGAAGGGAAATTAAAAACTCAAGTTTTGATTTAAGAAAAAAGTATACATCTAAAATGGAAATGCACAATGCACAAATGTAGAGAGAGATAATTCCAAAAAGTGTCTGTAATTTTTAGGGATTTTAAACTATTTTTAGTTATTATATATCTAGTTCTCCAATCATCGGGAAAAGGGGTAGGCAGGGGATTTTTAATTGAGTGTTGACACCCAATCCATAAAGTCATTCCTTACAAAAATAAAGCCCGTTACACAGGATAAATCAGTTTACAGTCCGCCTATGATCGTTAGGTCAACTTTTTGTAAATGGGAAAAATAATGGCTTGTTTGTCTCGAGTAAATATCCCACCGAACGTTCACTTGGGAATTTAATGTTATTCTCTTTAAATGGTTTGGATCCATAGGTCATTTGCATCTTTAACACGTTTCAAGCATGCATATCCATTTTTTAAAACACGTGTAGAAAAATATCTTTCTTATAAAATTCCGAGCCAAAGGGTTGAACTAGTGGAATTTCCAAAACTTGGATAGCAAAACTTTTGTGTCCATTAGTGGTGTGTAAATAAACTTTCCTTACTTATATTTGGCATTACTTTAAATTCATTTTGTTGTGATGGTTTTGCCTTTTATCTCTTTTTTTTACGAAATGATGAGAAAGTGAAAACTTGTATTGATTTAAGAAAAAGTATCCATAAAAAATGGAAATGCACAATGCACAAATGTAGAGAGAAATAATTCCAAAAAGTGTCTATAATTTTTAGGGATTGTAAACTCTTTTTAGTTTTTATATATAAGGTACTACAATCGTCGAAAAAAGAGGGAGGCGGGGGATTTTTAACTGAGTGTTGACTCCCAATCCATAAGTCATTCCTTACAAAAATATAGGTTGTTACGCATGATAAATCACTTTGCAATCATCTATGATCGTTAGGTCAGCTTTTTCTAAATGGGCAAAATAATGGCTTGTTTTACTCGGGTAAATATCCCACCGCACGTTCACTTGGGAATTTAATGTTATTCTCTTTAAAAGGGTTGGATCCTTAGGTCATTTGCATCTTGAACATGATTCAAGCTTGAATATCCATTTTTTAAAATGTGCGTAGAAAAATCTCTTTCTTATAAAATTTCGAGCTATTAGGGTTGAACTAGTGGAATTTCCCAAACTTGGATTACAACACTTTTGTGTTCATTTGTGGTGTGTGAATAAATTGTTTTTACTTACATTTTTTATTTCTTTTAATTCTTTCCACACATAAACTCGAAAATTTTCAATTTGTTGTTATCTATTTGCCTTTTATCTCTTTTTTTGTTTACGAGATGAAGGGAAAGTAAAAACCCAAGTTTTTTGTTTAGAAAAAAGTATACATCTAAAATGGAAATGCACAATGCAAAAATTTTGAGAAAGACAATTCCAAAATTTTTTTGTAATTTTTTGAGATTGTAAACTCTTTTTAGTTTTTATATATCAGGTTCTGCAATCGTCGGGAAATGGGGGAGGCGGGGGATTTTTAACTGAGTGTTGAGTCCCAATCCATAAATCATTCCTTAAAAAAATATAGCCTGTTACACATGATAAATCACTTTATAGTCATCTATGATAGTTAGGTCAGCTTTTTTGTAAATGGATAAAATAATAGCTTGTTTGACCCAGGTAAATATCCCACTGCACGTTCATAAGGGAATTTATTGTTATTCTCTTTAAAAAGTTTGGATCCATAGGTCATTTGCATCTTGAAAATGTTTCAAGCATGCATATCCCTTTTTTAAAACATGTCTAGAAAAATCTCTTTCTTTTAAAATTCCGATCTTTAAGGGTTGAAGTAGTGGAATTTCCCAAATTTAGGTAACAAAACTTTTGTGTTGATTTTGGTTGTGTGAATAAGTTTTATTTACTTAAATTTGTATATGCTTTAAATTCTTTCCATGCATAAACTCTAAAAGTTTCATTTGTTGTCATCTATTTGCCTTTTATCTCTTTTTTTGTTTTCGAGATGAAGGGAAATTGAAAACTCAAGTTTTGATTTAAGAAAAAAGTATACATCAAAAATTGAAATGTACAATGCTTAAATGTAGAGAGAGATAATTCCAAAACGTGTTTGTAATTTTTAGGGATTGCAAACTATTTTTAGTTATTATATATTTGGTTCTGCAATCGTTTAGAAAAGGGCGAGGATGGGGATTTTTAACCTAGTGTTGACACCCAATCCATAAAGTCATTCCTTAAAAAAAATATAACCTATTACGTAGGATAATTCACTTTACAGTCATCTAAGATTGTTAGGTCAGCTTTTTGTAAATGGGCAAAATAATGGCTCGTTTGACTCGGGTAAATATCCCACCGCACGTTCACTTGGAAATTCAATGTTATTCTCTTTAAAAGGTTTGGATCCATAGGTAATTTGCATATTTAACATGTTTCAAGCATGCATATCCATTTTTTAAAACACGAGTATAAAAATCTCTTTCATATATAATTCCGAGGTATTAGGGTTGAACTAGTGGAATTTCCCAAACTGGGATAACGAAACTTTTGTGTTCATTTGTGGTGTGTGAATAAATTTTCTTTTCTTACATTTGTTATTGCATTAAATTCTTTCCATACATAAACTCTAAAATTTTCATTTTTTTGTGATCTATTTGCCTTTTATCTCTTTTTTTGTTTATGAGATGAAGGGAAAGTGAAAACTCAAGTTTTGTTTTAACAAAAAAGTATACGTCTAAAATGCAAATTCACAATGCACAAATGTAGAGAGAGATAATTCTAAAACGTGTCTGTAATTTTTAGGGATTGTAAAGTCTTTTTAATTTTTATATATATGGTTCAGCAATCGTCGGAAATAGGGGGAGGCGGGGGATTTTTAACTGGGTGTTGACTCCCAATCCCTAAGTCATTCCGTACAAAAATATAGTCCGTTACGCATGATAAATCAATTTACAATCATCTGTAATTGTTAGGGCAGCTATTTCTAATTGGGCAAAATAATGACTTGTTTAACTCGGGTAAATATCCCACCGCATGTTCACTTGAGAATTCAATTTTATTCTCTTTAAAATGTTTGGATCCATAGGTGATTTGTATCTTTAACATGTTTGAAGCATGCCTAACCATTTTTTAAAACATGCGTAGAAAAATCTCTTTCTTATAAAATTCCGAGCAATTAGGGTTGAACTAGTGGAATTTCCCAAACATGGATAACAACAATTTTGTGTTCATTTAAATTTTGTTTACTTACATTTTTTATTGCTTTAGATTCATTCCATACATAAAATCTAAAATTTTCATTTTGTTCTAATCTATTTGCCTTTTATCTCTTTTTTTGTTTTACGAGATTAAGGGAAAGTGAAAACTCAAGTTTCTATTTAAGAAAAAAGTATGCATCTAAAATAGAAATGTACAATGCACATATTTAGAGAGAAATAATTCCAAAAAGTGTCTGTAATTTTTAAGGATTGTAAACTCTTTTTAGTTTTTATATATCAGGTTCTGAACTCGTCGGGAAAAGGGGGAGGCGGGGGATTTTGAACTGAGTGTTGACTTCCAATCCATAAGTTATTCCTTAAAACAAATATAGCCCGTTACACATGATAAATCACTTTACAATCATCTATAAACGTTAGGTCAGCTTTTTGTAAATGTGCAAAATAATTGCTTGTTTGACTCGGATAAATATCCAACCGCTCGTTCACTTGGGAATTCAATGTTATTCTCATTAAAAGGTTTTTATCCATAGGTCATTTGCATCTTTAACATGTTTAAAGCATGCATATCCATTTTTTAAAACATGTGTAGAAAAATCTCTTTCTTATAAAATTTCGAGTTATAAGGGTTGAACTAGTGGAATTTTCCCAAACTTAGATGTCAAAAGTTTTGTGTACATTTGTTGTGTGTGAATAAATTTTATTTACTTACATTTTTTATTTCTTTAAATTCTTTCCACACATAAACTCTAAAAGTTTCATTTGTTGTGATCTATTTGCCTTTTATCTCTTTTTTTTTTTTTTACAATAAGAAGGAAAACTGAAAACTCAAGTTTTCATTTAAGAAAAAAGTATACTTCTAAAATTTAAATGCACAATGCACAAATGTAGAGAGATATAATTCCAAAAAGTGTCTATAATTTTTAGGGATGGTAAACTCTTTATAGTTTTTATATATCAGATTCTGCGATTGTCAGGAAAAGGAGGTGGTAGGGGATTTTTAACTGAGTCTTGACTCCCAATCCATAAGTCATTCCTTACAAAAATATAGCCCGTTACGTATTATAAATAACATTACAATCATCTATGTTCGTTAGGTCAGCTTTTTGTAAATGGGAAAAATAATGGCTCTTTTGACTCGGGTAAATAACCCACCGCACGTTCACTTGGGAATTTAATGTTATTCTCTTTAAAGGGTTTGGATCCATAGGTAATTTTCATATTTAACATGTTTCAAGAATGCATATCCATTTTTTAAAACTTGCATAGAAAAATCTCTTTCTTATAAAATTCTGAGCTATTAGAGTTGAACTAGTGGAATTTCCGGAACTTGGATAACAAAACTTTTATGTTCATTTGTGGTGTGTGAAAAAATATTCTTTACTTACATTTGTTATTGCGTTAAATTCTTTCCATACATAAACTCTAAAGTTTTCATTTTGTTGTGATCTATTTGCTTTTTATCTCTTTTTTTCTTTACGAGATGAAGGGAAAGTGAAAACTCAAGTTTTGATTGAAGAAAAAAGTATACATCTATAATGGAAATGCACAATGCACAAATGTAGAGAGATATAATTCCAAAAAGTGTATAGCCCGTTACACATAATAAATCACTTTACAATCGGTCAGCTTTTTTTAAATGGGGCAAAATAAAGACTTGTTTGACTCGTGTAAATTTCCAACCGCACGTTGACTTGGGAATTTAATGTTATTCTCTTATCAGGTTTGGATCCATAGGTCATTTGCATCTTTAACATGTTTCAAGCACGCATATCCTTTTTTTAAAATATGTCAAGAAAGATCTCTTTCTTATAAAATTCTGAGCAATTAGGGTTGAACTAGAGGAATTTCCCAAACATGGATAACAACACTTTTGTGTTCATTTGTGGTGTGTGAATAAATTTTGTTTACTTACATTTTTATTGCTTTAAATTCGTTCCATACATAAACTCTAAAATTTTCATTTTGTTGTGATCTATTTGCATGTTATCTCGTCTTTTGTTTACAAGATGAAGGGAAAGTGAATATTCAAGTTTTTATTTAAGAAAAAGGTATACATCTAAAATGGACATGCACAATGCATAAATGTAGAGAGATATATAATTCTAAAAAGTTTCTGTAATTTTTAGGGATTGTAAACTCCTTTTAGTCTTTAGATATCAGGTTCTGCAATCGTTGGGTAAAGGAGGATGTGGGGGATTTTTAACTGAGTGTTGACTCCCAATCCATAAGTCATTCCTTATAAAAATATAGCCTGTTAGCCATGATAAGTCACTTTACAATCATCTATGATTGTTAGGTCACCTTTTTGTAAATGGGAAAAATAATGGCTTGTTTGACTCGGGTTAATGTCCCAAAGCACATTCACTTGGGAATTTAATGTTATTCTCTTTAAAAGGTTTGGATCCATAGGTCATGTGCAACTTTAACATGTTTCAAGCATGTCTATCCATTGTTTAAAACATGTGTAGAAAAATCTTTCTTATAAAATTCCGAGCTATTAGGGTTGAACTAGTGGAATTTCAAAAACTTTGATAACAAAACTTTACTGTTCATTTGTGGAATGTGAATAAATTTTCTTTACTTAAATTTTTCATTGCTTTAAATTCATTTTGTTGTGATCTTTTTGCCTTTTATCTTTTTTTTTTTTAAGAGATGATGGGAAAGGGAAAACACATGTATTGATTTAGGAAAAAAATATACATAAAAAAAGGAAATGCACAATGCACAAATGTAGAGAGAGATAATTCAAAAAAATGTATGTAAGTTTTAGGGATTTTAAACTCTTTTTAGTTTTTATATATCAGGTTCTGCAATCGTCGGGAAAAGCGGAAGGCGGGGGATTTTTAACTGAGTGTTGACTCCCAATCCATAAGTCATTCCGTACAAAAATATAGCCCGTTACGCATGATAAAGCAATTGACAGTCATCAATGATCGTTAGGTCAGCTTTTTGTAAATGGGCAAAATAATGGCTAGTTTGAGTCGAGCAAATATCCCACCGCATGTTCACTTGGGAATTTAATGTTACTCTATTTAAAAGGTTTGGATCCGTAGGTCATTTGTATCTTTAACATGTTCCATGCATGCATATCCATTTTTTAAAACATGCGTAAAAAATTCTCTTTCATATAAAATTCTGAGCTATTGGGGTTGAACTAGGGGAATTTCCCAAACTTGGATAACAAAACTGTTGTGTTCATTTTTGGTGTGTGAATAAATTTTCTTTACTTAGATTATTTATTGCTTTATATTCTTTCCTAACTTAAACACTAAAATTTTCATTTTGTTGTGATATATTTTCCTTTTATCTCTTTTTTTTTTGTTTACGAGATGAAGGGATAGTGAAAACTCAAGTTTTGATTTAAGAAAAAAGTATACATCTAATATGGAAATGCACAATGCACAAATGTAGAGAGAGATAATTCAAAAAAGTGTTTGTAATTTTTAGGGATTGTAAACTCTTTTTAGTTTTTATATATAAGGTTCTACAAACATGTGGAAAAGTGGGAGGTGGGGGATTTTTAACTCAGTGTTGACTATCAATGCATAAGTCATTCCTTACAAAAATATAGCCCGTTACGCATGATAAATCACTTTACAATCATCTATGATCGTTAGGTCAACTTTTGGTAAATGGGCAAAATAAAGGCTTGTTTGACTTGGGTAAATATCCCACCGCATGTCCACTTGGGAATTTAATGTTATTCTCTTTAAAAGGTTTGGATCCATAGGTCATTTGCATCTTTAACATGTTCCATGCATGCATATCCATTTTTTAAAACATGCGTAAAAAAATATCTTTTTTATAAAATTCTAAGCTATTAGAGTTGAACTAGTGGAATTTCCCAAACTTGGATAACTACACTTTTGTGTTCATTTGTGGTGTGTGAATAAATTTTCTTTACTTACCCTTGTTTTTCCTTTAAATTCTTTCTATACATAAACTCTAAAATTTTCATTTTGTTGTGATCTATTTGCGTTTTATCTCTTTTTTTGTTTAAGAGATGATGGGAAAGTGAAAACACAAGTTTTGATTTAAGAAAAAAGTATACACAAAAAATGGAAATGCACAATGCACAAATGTAGAGAGAGACAATTCAAAAAAGTGTTTATAATTTTTAGGGATTGTAAACACTTTTTTGTTTTTATATATCAGGTTCTGCATTCATTCGGAAAAGGGGGAGGCGGGGGATTTTTAACTTAGTATTGATTCCCAATCCATAAGTCATTCCTTACAAAAATATAGCCCGTTACACAGGATAAATCACTTTACTGTCATCAATGATCATTAGGTTAGCTTTTTGTAAATGGGCAAAATAATGGGTTGTTTGACTCGGGTAAATATCCCTCCGCACGTTCACTTGTAAATTTAATGTTATTCTTTTTAAAAAGTTTTGATCCATAGGTCATTTGCATCTTTAAATTGTTTCAAGCATGCATATCCATTTTTTAAAACATGTGTAGAAAAATCTCTTTCTTATAAAATTCCGAGCTATTAGGGGTGAACTAGTGGAATTTCCCAAACTTGGATAACAAAACTTTTGTGTTTATTTGTGGTGTGTGAATAAATTTTATTTACATACATTTTTTATTGCTTTAAATTCTTTCCATACATAAACTCTAAAATTTTCATTTTGTTGTGATCTATTTGCCTTTTATCACTTTTTTTGTTTACAAGATGAAGGGAAAGTGAAAACTCAAGTTTTGATTTAAGAAAAAAGTATACATCTATAAATGGAAAATCAAAATGGACAAATGTAGAGAGAGATAATTGCAAAAAGTGTCTGTAATATTTAGGGATTGTAAACTCTTTTTAGTTTTTACATATCAGGTTCTGCAAACGTCGGGAAAAGCGGAAGGCGGGGGAAATAGTGTTTAAAGAATGCACTTTTTGCTTCATTAACATGTTTTCAAACATGTGTAGCCATTTTTTCAAACATGTGTAGAAAAATCTATTTCTTTTAAAATTCCAAGCTATTAGGGTTGAAATAGTGGAATTTCCCAAACTTCGATAATGAAAATTTTGTGTTCATTTGTGGTGTGTGAATAAATTTTCTCAACTTTCATTTGTCATTGCTTTAAATTCTTTCCATACATCAACTCTAAAATTTTCATTTTGTTGTGATCTATTTGCCTTTTATGTCTTTTTTTGTTGACGAGATGAAGGGAACGTGAAAACTCAAGTTTTGATTTAAGAAAAAAAAGTACACATCTATAATGGAAATTCACAATGCACAAATTTAGACAGTGGTAATTCCAAAAAGTGTCCGTAATTTTTAGGGATTGTAAACTCTTTTCAGTTTTTATATATCAGGTTTTGCAATTGTCGGGAAAAGGGGGAGGCGGGGGATTTTTAATTGAGTGTTGACTCCCAATCCATAAGTCATTCCTTACAAAAATATAGTCCGTTATGCATATAATTTACTTTACAACCATCTATGATCGTTAGGTCAGCGTTTTTTAAATAGGAAAAATAATGGCTTGTTTGACTCGGGTAAATATCCCACAGTACTTTCACTTGAGAATTTAATGTTATTCTCTTTAAAAGGTTTTGATCCAAAGGTCATTTGCATCTTTAACAAGTTTCTACCAAGAATATCCAGTTTTTAAACATGTGTAGAAAAATTTCTTTCTTATAAAATTCCATGTTATTAGGGTTAAAATAGTGGAATTTCCCAAACATGGATAACAAAACTATTGTGTTCATTTGTGGTGTGTGAATAAATTTTCTTTACTTACATTTTCTATTGCTTTAAATTCTTTCCATACCAAAACACTAAAATTTTCATTTTGTATTGATTGTTTTGCCTTTTATCTCTTTTTTTGTTTATGAGATGAAGGGAAAGTGAAAACCCGCGTTTTGAATTAAGAAATAATTATACTTCTAAAATAGAAATGCAGAATGGACAAATATAGAGAGAGATAATTTAAAAAGTGTTTGTAACTTTTAGGGATTATAAAATTTTTTTTGTTTTTATATATCCGATTTTCCAATCGATGGGGAAATGGGGGAAAAGGGGGATTTTTAAATGGGTATTGACTCCCAATCCATATGTCATTCGTTAAAAAAAATAGCCCGTTACGCATGATAATTCACTTTACAATCATCTACGATCGTTAGGTCTGCTTTTTGTAAATGGGCAAAATAATGGCTTGTTTGACTCGTGTAAATATCCCACCGCATGTTCACTTGAGAATTGAATGTTATTATCTTTAAAAGGTTTGGATCCATAGCTCATTTGCATCTTTAACATGTTTCAAGCCTGCATATCCATTTTTTAAAATATGTGTAGATAAATCTCTTTCTAATAAAATTCCAAGCTATTAGGGTTGAACTAGTGGAATTTCCCAACCTTGGATAACATAACTTTTGTGTCAAAATGTGGTTTGTGAATAAATTTTCTTTACTTACATTTTTTATTGCCTTAAATTCTTTACATACATAAACTCTAAAATTTTTATTTTGTTCTGATCAATTTGCTTTTTATCTCATTTTTTGTTTACGAGATGATGGGAAAGTGAAAACCTAAGTTTTCATTTAAGAAAAAGTATACATCTAAAATAGAAATGCACAACGCAAAATGTAGAGAGAGATAATTCCAAAAAGTGTCAGTAATTTTTTGGGATTGTAAACTGTTTTTAGTTTTGAAATATATCAGGTTTTGCAATCATCGAGAAAAGGAGGAGGCGGGGGATTTTTAACTGAGTGTTGACTCCCAATCCATAAGTCATTCCTTACAAAAATATAGCCCATTACAAAAGATAAATCCTTTACAGTCATCTATGCTCGTTAGGTCAACTTTTTGTAAATGGGCAAAATAATGGCATGTTTGACTCAGGTAAATATTCCACCGCACGTTCACTTGAGAATTTAATGTTATTCTCTTTGAAAGGTTTGACTCCATAGGTCGTTTGCATCTTTAACATGTTTCAAGCATGCATATCCATTTTTTAAAACGTGTAGAAAAATCTCTTTCTTATAAAATACCAAGCTATTAGGGTTGAACTAGTGGAATTTCCCAAACTAGGATAACAAAAATTTTGTGTATATTTGTGGTGTGTGAATAATTTTTGTTTACTTACTTTTGTTATTGCTTAAAATTTTTTTTCCAAACATAAACTCTAAATTTTTCGTTTTCTTGTGATCTTTTTTTGCCTTTTATCTCTTTTTTTTGTTTACGAGATGAAGGGAAAGTGAAAACTCAAGTTTTGATTTAAGAAAAAAAGTATACATCTAAAATGGAAATGCCCAAAGCACAAATGTAGAGAGAGATAATTCCAAAAAGAGTCTGTAATTTTTGGGGATTGTAAACTCTTTGTACTTTTTATATATCAGGTTTTGCAATCGTCGGGAAAAGGGGGAGGTGGGGATTTTTAAATCAGTGTTGACTAAAAATCCATATGTCATTCCTTAAAAAAATATAGCCCGTTATGCATGATAAATCACTTTACAATCATCTATGATCGTTAGGTCACCTTTTTGTAAATGGGAAAAATAATGGCTTGTTTGATTCGGGTATATATCCCACCGCACGTTCACTTGAGAATTTAATGTTATTCTCTTTAAAAGGTTTGTGTCCATAGGTCATTTGCATCTTTAACATGTTTGAAGCTTGCATATCCAATTTTTAAAACATGTGTATAAAAATCTCTTTTTATAAAATTTCAAGCTATTAGGGTTGAACTAGTAGAATTTCCAAAACTTGGATAACAAAACTTTACTGTTTATTTGTGGTGTGAAAATAAATATTCTTTACTTTCATTTTTTATTGCTTGAAATTCTTTCAATACATAAACTCTAAAATTTTCATTTTGTTGTGATCTATTTTTGCTTTTTATCTCTTGTTTGGTTTACGAGAAGATGGGAAAGCGAAAACTCAAGTTTTGATTTAAGAAAAAAGTATACATATAAAATGGACATTCACAATGCACAAATGTAGAGAGAGATAATTCTAAAAAGTGTCGGGAATATTTAGGATTTGTAAACTCTTTTCAGTTTTTATATATCAGGTTCTGCAAACGACAGGAAAAGGGGGAGGCGGGGGATTTTTAACTGAGTGTTGACTCCCAATCCTTAAGTCATTCCTTACAGAAATATAGCCCGTTATGCATGATAAATCATTTTACAGTCATCTATGATCGTAAGGTCAGCTTTTTGAAAATGGGCCAAATAATGGTTTGTTTGACTCGCGTAAATATCCCATCGCACGTTCACTTGGGAATGTAATTTTATTCTCTTTAAAAGATTTGTTTCCATTGGTCATTTGCATCTTTAACATTTATCAAGCATGCATATCTATTTTTTAAAACATGTGTAGAAAAATCTCTTTCTTATAAAATTCCGAGCTATTAGGGTTGAACTAGTGGAATTTCCCAAACTTGGATAACAAACTTTTGTGTACATTTGTGGTGTGTGAATAAATTTTCTTTACTTAAATTTTTTATTGCTTTAAATTCTTTCCATACATAAACTCTAAAATTTTCTTTTTGTTGTGATCTATTTGGTTTTTATCTTTTTTTTTTTTACGACATGAAGAGGAAGAGACAACTCAAGTTTTGATTTAAGAAAAAATTATAAATTTAATATGTAAATGAACAATGCAAAAATATAGAGAGAGATAATTCTAAAATGTGTCTGTAATTTTTAGGGATTGTATAGTATTTTTAGTTTTTATATGTGAGGGTCTGCAATCTTCGGGAAAAGGGGGAGGCGGAGGATTTTTAACTGGGTATTGAATCCCAATCCATAAGTCATTCCTTACATACATATAGACCGTTACACATGATAAATCATTTTTCAATCATCTTTGATCGTTAGGTCAGCTTTTTGTAAATGGGCAAAATAATGGTTTGGTTGACTCGGGTAAATATCCTACCGCACGTTCACTTGGGAATTTAATGTTATTATCCTTAAAAGGTTTGGATCCATACTTCATTTGCATATTTAACATGTTTCAAGCATGCATATCCATTTTTTAAAACATGTGAAAAAAATATCTTATTTATAAAATTTTGAGATATTATGGTTGAACTAGTAGAATTTCCCAAACTTGGATAACAAAAATTTTGTGTAAATTTGTGGTGTGTGAAAAATTTTCTTTACTTACATTTGTTATTGCTTTAAATTCTTTCCATACATAAACTCTAAACTTTTCATTTTGTTGTGATCTATTTGCCATTTATCTCTTTTTTTGTTTTAGAGATGAAGGGAAAGTGAAAACTCATGTTTTGATTTAAAAAAAAATTATACATCTAAAATGTACAAGCACAATGCATAAATGTAGAGAAAGATAATAACAAAAAGTGTCTGTAATTTTTAGGGATTGTAAACTTTTTTTAGTTTTTAAATATCAGGTTCTACAATCATCGAGAAAAGGAGGAGGCGGGTCACTTTTAACTGAGTGTTGACTCCTAATCCCTAAGTTATTCCATACAAAAATATATGTCTTTACGAATGATAAATCACTTTACAATGATCTATCATCGATAGGTCAACTTTTTATAAATGGGCAAAATAATGGCTTGTTTGACTCGGGAAAATATCCCACCACACGTTCACTTGGGAATTTAATGTTATTCTCTTTAAAAGGTTTTCTGATCCATAGGTCATTTGAATCTTTAACATGTTTCGAGCTTCCATATCCATTATTTAAAACATGCTTAGAAAAATCTCTTTCTTATAAAATTCCGAGATATTAGGGTTGAAGTATTGGAATTTTCAAAACTTGGATAAAAAAAAGTTACATTTGTGGTGTGTGAATAAATTTTCTTTACTTACATTTTTTATTGCTTTAAATTCCTTCCATACATAAACTCAAAATTTTTGATTTTTTTGTGATCAATTTGCCTTTTATCTCTTTTTTTGTTTACGAGATGAAGGGAAGGTGAAAAATCAAGTTTTGATTTAAGAAAAAACTATACATCTAAAATGGAAATGCACAATGCACAAATATAGAGAGAGATAATTTTAAAAATTGTCTGTAATTTTTAGGGATTGTAAACTCTTTTTAGTTTTTATATATCAGGTTCTGCAATCATCGGGAAAAAGGGGAGGCAGAGGATATTTATCAGAGTGTTGACTCCCAATCCATAAGTCGTTTGTTACAAAAATATAGCCCATTACACCTGATAAATAACTTTACAATCAGCTATGATCGTTAGGTTAGCTTTTTGTAAATGGTAAAAATAATGGCTTGTTTGACTCGGGTAAATATCCCACCGCACGTTCACTTTGTAATTTAATCTTATTCTCTTTAAAAGGTTTGGATTCATAGGTCATTTGCATCTTTAACATGTTTCATGCTTGCATATCCATTTTTTAAAACAAATGTAGAAAAATCTCTTTCTTATAAAATTCCTAGCTATTAGTGTTGAACTAGTGGAATTTCCCAAACATGGATAACAAAAATTTTGTGTTCATTTGTGGTGTGTGAATAAATTTTCTTTACTTACATATGTTATTGCTTTAAAATCTTTCCATACATAAACTCTAAAATTTTTATTTTGTAGCGATCGATTTCCCATTTATATCTTTTTTTTGTTTAAGAGATGAAGGGAAAGTGAAAAATCTTGTTTTGATTTAAGAAAAAAGTATACATCTAAAAGGGAAATGCACAATGCAAAAATGTAGAGAGTGATAATTATAAAAAATTTCGTTAAGTTTTAGGGATTGTAAACTCTTTTTAGTTTTAATATACCAGGTTCTGCAATCGTCGGGAAAAGGGGGAGGCGGCGGATTTTTAACTGGGCATTGACTCCCAATCCATAAGTCATTCCTTACAAAAATATAGCCCATTACTCATGATAAATCACTTTACAATCATCTATGATCGTTAGGTCAGCTTTTTGTAAATGGGCAAAATAATGGCTTGTTTGACTCGGGTAAATGTCCCACCGCTCGTTCACTTGGGAATTTAATGTTATTCTCTTTAAAAGGTTTGGGTCTGTAGGTCATTTTCTTCTTTAATACATTTCAAGTATGCATAACCAATTTTTAAAACATGTGGAGAAAAATCTCTTTCTTTTAAAATTCCAAGCTATTAGGTTTGTACTAGTGGAATATCCCAAACTTGGATAACAAGACTTTAGTGTTCATTTGTGGTGTCCGAATAAATTTTCTTTACTTACATTTGTTATTGCTTTAAATTCTATCAATACATAAACTCTAATATTTTCATTTTTTTGTGAACTATTTTTGCCTTTTTATCTCTTTTTTTGTTTACGAGATGAAGGGAAAGTGAAAATTCAAGTTTTGATTTAATAAAAAAGTATACATCTAAAATGGAAATGCACAAGGCAAAAATTTAGAGTGAGATAATTCAAAATTTTTTTTGAATCTTTTAGGGATTCTAAACACTTTTTAGTTTTTATATATCAGGTTTTCCAATCGTCAGGAAAAGGGTGTTGACACCCAATCCATAAGTCATTCCTTACAAAAATATTGCCCGTTATGCATGATAAATCACTTTACAATCATCTATGATCATTAGGTTAGCTTTTTTTAAATGGGCTATATAATGGCTTGTTTGACTCGGGTAAATATTCCAACGCGCGTTCACTTGAGAATTTAATGTTATTCTCTTGAAAAGGTTTGGATCCACAGGTCATTTGCATCATTAACATGTTTCGTGCATTCATATCCATTTTTTAAAACATGTGTAGAAAAATCTCTTTCTTATAAAATTTCAAGCAATTAGGGTTGAACTAGTGGAATTTCCCAAACTTGGATAACATAACTTTTGTGTTCACTTGTGGTGTGTGAATAATTTTTCTTTACTTACATTTGTTATTGCTTTAAATTCTTTCCATTCATAAACTCTAAAATTTTCATTTTGTAAAGATCTATATGCCTTTTATCTCTTTTTTTGTTTACGAGATCAAGGGAAAGTGAAAACTCAAGTTTTGATTTAAGAAAAAAGTATACATCTAAAATGGAAATGCACAATGCAAAAATGTAGAGAGATATAATTCCAAAAATTGTCTGTAATTTTTAAGGATTGTAAACTATTTTTTGTTTTTATTTATCAGGTTTTGCAATGGTGGGGAAAACAGGGGGAGGGGGGGAGGAGATTTTTACCTGAGTGTTGACTCCCAATCCATCACTCATTCCTTACAAAAATATAGCCCATTATCCATGATAAATCACTTTACAATCATCTATGATCGTTAGGTCAACTTTTTGTAAATGGGCAAAATAATGGCTTGTTTGACTCGGGTAAATATCCCACCGCACGTTCACTTGAGAATTTAATGTGATTCTGTTTAAAAGGTTTGGATCCATAGGTCATTTTCTTTTTTAACATGTTTCAAGCATGCATACCCATCTTTTATAACATGTGTATAAAAATCTCCTTCTTATAAAATTCCAATCTATTAGGGTTGAACTAGTGGAATTTCCCAAACATGGATAACAAAACTATTGTGTTGACTTGTTGTGTGTGAATGAATTTTTTTTACTTACATTTGTTATGGCTTTAAATTCTTTCCATTCATAAACTATAAACTTTTTATTTTGTAAAGATCTATCTGCCTTTTATCTTTTTTTTTTTTTACGAGATGAAGCGAAAGTGATAACTTAAGTTTTGATTTAAGAAAAAAGTATACATCTATAATGGAAATGCACATTGCACAAATGTAGAGAGAGATAATTTCAAAAAGTGTTTGTAATTTTCAAGGATTGTAAACTTTTTTTATTTTTATATATCGGGTTTTGCAATAGTCGAGAAAAGGGGGAGGCGAGTGATTTATAACTGAGTGTTGACTCCGAATCATAAGTCATTCCTTAAAATAATATAGCCCGTTATGCATGATAAATCACTTTACAATCATCTATGATCGTTAGGTCAGCTTTTTGTAAATGGGTAAAATAATGGCTTATTTGACTAGGGTAAAGATCTCACCACACGTTCACTTGAGAATTGAATGTTATTCTTTTGAAAAGGTTTGGATCCATCGGACATTTGCTTCTTTAACATGTTTCAAGCATGCAAATCCATTTTTTAAAACATGTGTAGAAAAATCTCTTTCTTATAAAATTCAAAGTTATTAGGGTTGATCTAGTGGAATTTCCCAAACTTGGATAACAAAACTTTTGTGTTCATATGTGGTGTGTGAATAAATTTTCTTTACTTAATTTTTTTATTGCTTTAAATTCTTTACATACATAAACTCTAAAATTTTTATTTTGTTGTGACTATTTGCTTATTATCTCTTTTTTAGTTTACGAGATGAAGGGAAAGTGAAAAATCAAGATTTGATTTAAGAAAAAATTATACATCTAAAATGGAATTGCACAATGCAAAAATGTAGAGACAGATAATTCCAAAAAGTGTCAGTAATTTTTAGGGATGGTAAACTGTTTTTAGTTTTTATATGTCAGGTTTTGCAATCGTCGAGAAAAGGGGGAGGTGGGGGATTTTTAACTGAGTGGAATTTCCTGATCCATAAGTCATTCCTTACAAAAATATAGCCCGTTATGAAAGATAAAACTGTTTACAATCGTCTATGATCGTTAGGTCAGCTTTTTGTAAATGGGCAAAATATTGGCTTGTTTGACTCGGGTAAATATCCCACCGCACGTTCACTTGAGAATTTAATGTGATTCTCTTTAAAAGCATTGGATCCATAGGTCATTTGCATTTTTAACATGTTTCAAGCATGCATACCCATCTTTTATAACATGTGTATAAAAATCACCTTCTTATAAAATTCCAAGCTATTAGGGTTGAACTAGTGGAATTTCCCAAACTTGGATAACAAAACTATTGTGTTCATTTTTTGTGTGTGAATAAATTTTCTCTACTTACATTTGTTATGGCTTTAAATTCTTTCCATTCATAAACTCTAAAATTTTCATTTTGTAAATTTCTATCTGCCTTTGATCTCTTTTTTTGTTTACGAGATGAAGGGAAAGTGAAAACTCAAGTTTTGATTTATGAAAAAAGTATACATCTAAAATGGAAATGCACAATGCACAATGCACAAATGTAGACAGAGATAATTTCAAAAAGTGTCTGTAATTTTTAGGGATTTTAAACTTTTTTTATTTTTATATATCGGGTTTTGCAATTGTCAGGAAAAGGGGGAGGTGGGGGATTTTTAACTGAGTGTTGACTCCGAATCATAAGTCATTCCTTAAAAAAATATAGCCCGTTACACATGATAAATTCTCTGATCATTAGGTCAGCTTTTTGTAATCGGGTAAAATAATGACTTATTTGACTCGGGTAAAGATCCCACCGCATGTTCACTTGAGAATTGAATGTTATTCTTTTTAAAAGGTTTGGATCCATCGGTCATTTGCATCTTTAACATGTTTCAAGCATGCATATCCATTTTTTAAAACATGAGCAGAAAAATCTCTTTCTTATAAAATTCAAAGTTATTAGGGTTGAACTAGTAGAATTTCCCAAACTTGGATACCAAAACTTTTGTGTTCAAATGTGGTGTGTGAATAAATTTTCATTACTTAAATTTTTTATTTCTTTAAATTCTTTACATATATAAACTCTAAAATTTTCATTTTGTTGTGATCTATTTGCTTATTATCTCTTTTTTAGTTTACGAGATGAAGGAAAACTGAAAACTCAAGTTTTGATTTAAGAAAAAAGTATACATCTAAAATGAAATTGCACAATGCAAAAATGTAGAGAGAGATAATTCCAAAAAGTGTCAGTAATTTTTACGGATGGTAAACTATTTTTAGTTTTTATATGTTAGGTTTTGCAATCGTCGGGAAAAAGGAGAGGCCGGGGATTTTTAGCTGAGTGTTGAAAACAATCCATAAGTCATTCCCCACAAAAATATAGCCTGTTACGAAAGATAAAACTCTTTACAATCGTCTATGATCGTTAGGTCAACTTATGTTTAAATGGGCAAAATAATGGATTGTTTGACTCGGGTAAATATCCCACCGCACGTTCACTTGAGAATTTAATGTTAATCTCATTAAAAGGTTTGGATCCATAGGTCATTTGCATCTTTAACATGTTTTCAGCTTGCATATCCATTTTTTAAAACGTGTAGAAAAATCTCTTTCTTATAAAATTCCAGGCTATTAGGGTTGAACTAGTTGAATTTCCCAAACTCTGATAACAAAATTTTTTTGGTCATTTGTGGTGTGTGAATAAATTTTATTTACTTACATATGTTATTGCTTTAAATTTTTTTTTCAAACATAAACTCTTAAACTTTCATTTTTTTGTGATCTATTTTTTCCTTTCATCTCCTTTTTTTGTTTACGAGAAGAAGGGAGTGAAAACTCAAGTTTTGATTTAAGAAAAAAGTATACATCTAAAATGGAAACATAAAATTCACAAATGTAGAGAGAGATAATTCCAAAAAGTGTCTGTAATTTTTTCGAATTGTAAACTCTTTTTTCCAAAAAGGTTTTGCAATCATCGGGAAAAGACGGAGGCGGGGAATTCTAACTGAGTGTTGACTCCCAATCCATAAGTCATTTCTTACAAAAAGAAATGGCCCGATATGCATGGTAAATCACTTTACAGTCATCTATGATCGTTAGGTCAGCTTTTATTTAATGGGAAAAATAATGGCTTGTTTGACTCCGGTAAATATCCCACCACACGTTCACTTGAGAATTTAATGTTATTCTCTATAAATGGTTTGGATCCACAGGTCATTTTCATCTTTAACATGTTTCAAGTATGCATATCCATTTTTTAAAATATGTGTAGAAAAATATCTTTCTTAAAAAATTCCAAGCTATTTGGATTGAACTAGTGGATTTTCCCAAACTTGGATAACAAAATTTTTATGTTCATTTGTCGTGTGTGAATAAATTTTCTTTATTTACATTTTTTATTGCATTAATTTTTGTTTCAAAGATATACTCTATAATTTTCATTTTGTTGTGATCTTTTTTTGGCCATTGATCTTTTTTTTTGTTTACGAGATGAAGGGAAAGTGAAAACTCAAGTTTTGATTTAAGAAAAAAGTATACATCTACATGGAAATGCACAATGCACAAATGTAGAGAGAGATGATTCTGAAAAGTGTCTGTAATTTTTAGTGACTGTAAACTCTTTTTAGTTTTTATATATCAGGTTTTTTTAAATGAGTGTTGACTACAAATACATAAGCCATTCCTTAAAAAAATATAGCCCATTATGCATGATAAATCACTTTACAATCATCTATGATCGTTAGATCAGCTTTTTGTAAATGGGCAAAATAATGGCTTGTTTGACTCGGGTAAATATCCCACCACACGTTCGCTTTAGAATTTAATTTTATTCTCTTTAATAGGTTTCGATCCATAGGTCATTTGCATCTTTAACATGTTTCGAGCATGCATATCCGTTTTTTAAAACATGTGTAGAAAAATCTCTTTCTTATAAAATTCCAAGCTATTTGGGTTGGACAAGTAGAATTTCCCTAACTTGGATAACAAAACTTTTGTGTTCATTTGTGGTGTGTGAATAAATTTTCTTTAATTACATTTTTCATTGCTTTAAATTCTTTCAATACATAAACTCTAAAATTTTCATGTTGTTGTGATCTATTTTTGCATTTTATCTCTATTTTTTTTTACGAGATGGACAGAAAGTGAAAACTCTAGTTTTGATTTAACAAAAAAGTATACATCTAAAATGGAAATGCACAATGCACAAATGTAGAGAGAGATTATTCCAAAAAGTTTCTGTAGATTTTAAGGATTTTAAACTCTTTTTAGTTTTTAAATATCAGGTTTTACAATGATCGGGAAAAGGGGGAGGCAGAGGTTTTTTAACCGAGTGTTGACACCAAATCCATATGTAATTCCTTAAAAAAATATAGCCCATTACACATGATAAATCACTTTACATTCATCTATGATCGTTAGGTCAGCTTTTTTGAAATTGGCAAAATAATGGTTTTTTTGACTCGGGTATATATCCCACCGCATTTTCACTTGAGAATTTATTGTTTTACTCTTTAAAAGGTTTGGATCCATAGGTCATTTGTATCTTTAAAAATTTTCAAGCATGTATATCCATTTTTTTAAACATGTGTTGAAAAATCTCTTTCTTATAAAATTTCGAGCTATAATGGGTTGAACTAGTGGAATTTCCCAAACTTGGATATCAAAACTTTTGAGTTCATTTGTGGTGTGTGAATAAATTTTATTTACTTACATTTGTGATTGCTTTAAATTCTTTCCATACATAAACTTTAAAATTTTCGCTTTGTTGTGATCTATTTTTGCCTTTTATCTCTTTTTTGTTTACGAGATGAAGGGAAAGTGAAAGCTCAAGTTTTGAATTAAGAAAAAAGTATACATCTAAAATGGAAATGCACAATGCACAAATGTAGAGAGAGATAATTGCAAAAAGTGTCTGTAATTTTTAGGGATTGTAAACTCTTTCTGGTTTTTACATATCTGGTTCTGCAAACGTCGGGAAAAGGGGGAGGGAGTGGATTTTTAACTGAGCGTTGACTCCCAATCCATAAGTCATTCCTTACAAAAATATTGCCCATTACGCATGATAAATCACTTTACAATCATCAATGATCATTAGGTCCGTTTTTTGTAAATGGACAAAATAATGGCTTGTTTGACTCAGGTAAATATCCTACCGCACGTTCACTTGAGAATTGAATGTTATTCTCTTTAAAAAGTTTGGATCCTTCAGTCATTTGCATCTTTAACATGTTTCAAGAATTCATATTCTTTTTTTAAAACATGTGTAGAAAAATCTCTTTCTTAAAAAAATTCTAGCAATTAGGGTTGAACTAGTGGAATTTCCAAAACTTGGATAACTAAACTTTTCTTTTCATTTGTGGTGTGTGAATAAATTTCTTTACTTACATTTTTTATATCTCTAAATTCCTTCCATACATAAACTCTAAAATTTTCGTTTTCTGGTGATCTATTTGCGTTTTATCTCTTTTTTTATTTACGAGATGAAGGGAAAGTGAGAACTCAAGTTTCAATTTAAGAAAAAAGTAAACATCTAAAATGGATATTAACAATGCACAAATGTAGAGAGAAGTAATTCCAAAAAGTTTCAATAATTTTTAGGGATTGTAAACTCTATTTAGTTTCTATATATCAGGTTTTGTAATAAACGGGAAAAGGGGGTGGCAGGGGATTTTGAATTGAGTGTTGACTCCCAATCCATAAGTCATTCCTTAAAAAAATATAGGCCGTTACGCATGATAAATCACTTTACAATCACCAATGATGGTTAGGTCACCTTTTTGTAAATGGGCAAAATAATGGCTTGTTTGACTCGGGTAAATATCCCACCGAACGTTCACTTGTGAATTTAATATTATTCTCTTTAAATGGTTTTGATCCATAGATCATTTGAATCTTCAAAATGTTTCATGCATGCATATCCATTTTTTAAGATATGTGTAGAAAAATCTCTTTCTAATAAAATTCCAAGCTATTAGGGTCGAACTAGTGGAATTTCCCATACTTGGATAACAAAACTTTCGTGTTCATTTGTGGTGTGTGAATAAATTTTCTTTACTTACATTTGTTATTGATTAAAATTCTTTCCATACATAAACTCTCTAATTTTAATTTTGTTGTGATCTATTTTTGCCTTTTATCTCTTTTTTTGTTTACGAGATTAAGGGAAAGTGAAAACTCAAGTTTAGATTTAATAAAAAAGTATACATCTCAAAATGAAATGCACAATGCAAAAATGTATAGAGAGATAATTTCAAAAAGTGTCTGTAATTTTTAGGGATTGTAAACTCTTTTTAGTTTTAATATATCAGGTTTTGCAATCATCGGGAAAAGGAAGAGGCGGGGGAATTTTAACTGAGTTTGTACTCCCAATCCATAAGTCATTCCTTACAAAAATATAGCCTGTTACACATGATAAATCACTTTACAATCATCTTTGATCGTTAGGGCAACTTTATGTAAATGGGCAAAATAATGCCTTGTTTGACTTGGGTAAATATCCCACTGCATGTTCACTTGAGAATTTAATGTTAATCTCTTTAAAAGGTTTGGATCCATAGGTCATTTGAATCTTTAACATGTTTCATGCATGCATATCCATTTTTTAAACATGTGTAAAAAAATCTCTTTCTTATAAAATTCCGAGGTATTAGGGTTGAACTAGTGGAATTTCCCAGTCTTGGATAACAAAACTTTTGTGTTCATTTGTGATGTCTGAATAAATTTTCTTTACTTACTTTTGTTTATTGTTTTAAATTTTTTCCAAACAATAACTCTAACAGTTTCATGTTGTTGTGATCTATTTGCCTTTTTTCTCTTTTATTGTTTACCAGATGAAGGGAAAGTGAAAACTCAATCTTTGATTTAAGAAAAATGTATACATCTAAAATGGAAATGCACAATGCCCAAATGTAGAGAGAGATAATTTTAAAAAGTGTCTATAATTTTTAGGGATTGTAAACTCTTTTTAGTTTTTATATATCAAGTTTTACAATCGTCGGGAAAAGGGGGAGGAGGGGGATTCTTAATTGAGTGTTGACTCCCTATCCATAAGTCATTTCTTACATAAATATAGTCTGTTACGCATGATAAATCACTTTACAATCATCTATGATCATTAGGTCAACTTTTTGTATATGGGCAAAATAATGGCTTGTTTGACTCTGGTAAATATCCCACCACACATTCACTTGAGAATTTAATGTTATTCTCTTTAAAAGGTTTGGATCTATAGGTCATTTGCATCTTTAACATGTTTCAAGCATGCATATCCATTTTTTAAAACA
This sequence comes from Aristolochia californica, assembly GCF_029961685.1. Classification (NCBI taxonomy): domain Eukaryota; kingdom Viridiplantae; phylum Streptophyta; class Magnoliopsida; order Piperales; family Aristolochiaceae; genus Aristolochia; species Aristolochia californica. The sequence goes on along the minus strand of NW_027182214.1, from coordinate 29,963,368 downwards.
TGTTCAGAAAAATCTTTTTCTTAAAAAATTCCAAGCTATTAGGGTTGAACTAGTGGAATTTCCAAACTTGGATAAAAAACATTGTGTTCATTTGTGGTGTGTGAATAAATTTTCTTTACTTACATTTGTTATTGCTTTAAATTCATTCGATACATAAACTCTAAAATTTTCATTTTGTTGTGATTTATTTTTGCCTTTTATCTCTTTTTGTGTTTACGAGGTGAAGGGAAAGTGATAACTCGAGTTTGATTTAAGAAAAAATTATACATCTAAAATGGAAATGCACAATGCACTAAAATAAGAGAGAGATAATTCGATAAAGTGTCTGTAATTTTTAGGGACTGCAAACTTTTTTTAGTTTTTATATATCAAGTTTTGCAATCGTCAGGAAAAGGCGGAGGTGGGGGATTTTAAACTGAGTGTTGACTCCCCATCCATAAGTCATTCCTTACAAAAAGAAAGCCCATTATACATAATAAATCATTTTAAAATTATCTATGATCGTTAGGTCACCTTTTTGTAAATGGGCAAAATAATGGCTTGTTTGATTCTGGTAAATATCCCACCACATGTTCACTTGAGAATTTAATGTTACTCTCTTTAAAAGGTTTGGATCGATAGGTCATTAACATCTTTAACTTGTTTCAGGCATGCATATCCATTTTTTAAAACATGTGTAGAAAAATCTCTTTCTTATAAAATTCCAAGCTATTAGGGTTGAACTAGTGGATTTTCCCAAACTTGGAGAAAAACAATTTTACGTTCATTTGTGATGTGTGAATAAATTTTATTTACTTGCATTTGTCATTGCTTTAAATTATTTCCATACATAAACTCTAAAATTTTCATTTTGTTGTGATATATTTTTTCCTTTTATATCTTTTTTTGTTTACATGATGAAGGCAAAGTGAAAACTCTAGTTTTGATTTATGAAAGAAGTATACAACTAAAATGGAAATGTATAATGGACAAATGTACAGAGAGATAATTCCAAAAAGTTTCTGTAATTTTCAGGGATTTTAAACTTTTTTTAGTTTTTAAATATCAGGTTTTGCAAATCTTCGAGAAAAGGGGGAGGTTGGGGATTTTTAACTGAGTGTTGACTCCCATTTCTTAAAAAAAATATAGCCCATTACACATGATAAATCATTTTACAATCATCTATAATCGTTAAGTAGGTTTTTTGTAAATAGGCAAAATAATGTCTTGTTTGACTCGGGTAAATATCCCTTTGCATGTTCACTTGAGAATTTAATGTTATTTTCCTTAAAAGGTTTGTATCAATAGGTCATTCGCATCTTTAACATGTTCCAAGCATTCATATCCATTTTTTTAAACATGTGTAGAAAAATCTCTTTCTAATAAAATTCCAAGTTATTAAGGTTGAACTAGTGGAATCTCCAAAACTTGGATAACAAAACTTTTGTGTTCATTTGTGGTGTCTGAATAAATTTTCTTTACTTGCATTAGTTATTTCTTTAAATTCTTTCCATACATAAACTCTAAAATTTTCATTTTGTTGTGATCTATTTATTCCTTTTATCTCTTTTTGTTTTACTAGGTGAAGGATAAGTGAAAACTCAGGCTTTTGATTTAAGAAAAAAGTATACATCTAAAATTGAAATACACAATGCACAAAGGTAGAGAGAGATAATTCCAAAAAGAGTTTGTAATTTTTAGGTATTGTAAAATCTTTTTAGTTTTCATATATCAGGTTTTGAGATCATCGGGAAAAGGGGGAGGCGGGGGATTTTTAACTGAGTGTTGATTCCCAATCCATAAGTATTTCTTTAAAAAAACCCGTTATGCATGATAAATCACGTTACAATCATTTATAATCGTTTGGTCTGTTTTTTGTAAATAGGCAAAATAATGGCTTGTTTGACTCGAGTAAATATAACATCGCACGTTCACTTGAGAAATTAAAGTCATTCTCTTTAACATGTTTCGATCCTGAGGTCATTTCCATCATTAACATGTTTCAAGCATGCATATCCATTTTTTAAATCATGTGTAGAAAAATATCTTTCTTATAAAATTCCAAGCTATTATGGTTGAACTAGTGGAATTTCCCAAACTTGGATAACAAAACTTTTGTGTTCATTTGTGGTGTATGATTAAATTTTCTTTACTTATATTTGTTATTGCTTTTAATTCTTTCCATACATAAACTCTAAAATTTTCATTTTGTTGTGATCTATTTTTGCCTTATATCTATTTTTTTGTTTACGAGATGAAGGGAAAGTGAAAAGTCAAGTTTTGATTTAAGAAAAAACTATACGGCTAAAAAGGAAATGCACAACGCACAAATTTAGAGAGAGATATTTCCAAAAAGTGTTTTTAATTCTTAGGAATTCTAAACTCTTTTTAGTTTTTATATATCAGGTTTTTTGATTATCAGGAAAAGGGGGAGGCAAGGGATTTTTAGAAGAGTGTTGACTCGCAATCCATAAGTCATTCCTTACAAAACTTTGTCCCGTTACGCATGATAAATCACTTTACAATCATCTATGATCGTTAGGTCAAGTTTTTGTATATGGGCAAAATAATGGCTTGTTTGACTCAGGTAAATATCCCACTACACGTTTACTTGTGAATTTATTGTTATTCTCTTTAAAAGGTTTGGATCCATAGGTCATTTGCATCTTTAATAAGTTTCAAGCATGCATATCCAATTTTTAAAACATGTGTAGAAAAATATCTTTCTTATAAAATTCCAAGCTATTAGGGTTGTACTAGTGGAATATCCCAAACTTGGAAAACAAAACTTGTGTTCATTTGTGGTTTGTGAATAAATTTTCTTTACTTGCATTTGTTATTTCTTTAAATTCTATCCATACATAAACTCTAAATTTTTTATTTTGTAGTGATCTATTTTTTCCTTTCGTCTCATTTTTGTTTATGAGATGAAGGGAGGTGGAAACACAATTTTTGATTTAATAAAAAAGTATACATCTAAAATGGAAATGCACAATGCACAATTGTAGAGAGAGATAACTCCAAAAAATGTCTATAATTTTTTGGGAATGTAGACTCTTTTTAGTTATTAAATATCACATTTTGCAATTGTTGAGAAAAGGGGGAAGCGAGGGATTTTTAACTGAGTGTTGACTCCCAATCCATAAGTTATTCCTTACAAAAATATAGCCCGTTACGCATGATAAATCACTTTACAATCATCAATGATCGTTAGGTCAACTTTTTGTAAATGGGCAAAATAGTGGCTTGTTTAACTCAGGTAAATATCTGACTGCACGTTCACTTGAGAATTTAATGTTATTCTGTTTAAAATATTTGGATCCATAGGTCATTTGCATCGTTAACATGTTTCAAGCATGCATATCCAATTTTTAAAACATGTGTAGAAAAATCTCTTTCTTATAAAATTGCAAGCTATTAAGGTCGAACTTTTGGAATTTCCCAAATTTGGATAAAAAAACTTTTGTGTTCATTTGGGTTGTGTGAATAAATTTTTTTTACTTATATTTGTTATTGCTTTTATTTCTTTCCATACATAAACTCTAAAATTTTCATTTTTTTTTATCTATTTTTGCCTTATATCTCTGTTTTTTTTTTACGAGATGAAGGGAAAGTGAAAACTCAAGCTTTGATTTAAGAAAAAAGTATATGGCTAAAAAGGAAATGCATAATGAACAAAGGCAGAGAGAGATAATTCCAAAAAGTGTCTATAATTTTTAGGGATTGTAAACTCTTTTTAGTTTTTATATATCAGGTTTTGCGATCGTCGGGAAATGGGGGATGCATGGGATTTTTAGCTGAGTGTTGTCTCCCAATCCCTAAGTCATTCCTAGAAAAAATATAGCCCGTTACGTATGATAAATCACTTTACAATCAACAATGAACGTTAGGTCAACTTTATGTAAATGGGCAAAACAATGACTCTTTTTACTGGGGTAAATATCCCACCGCATGTTCACTTTAGAATTTAATGTTATTCTCTTTAATAGGTTTGGATCCATAGGTCATTTACATATTTAACATGTTTCAAGCATGCATATCCATTTTTTAAAACATGTGTAGAAAAATCTCTTTCTTATAAAATTTCAAGCTATGAGGGTTGAACTTGTGGAATTTCCAAAACTTGGATAACAAAACTTTTGTGTTCATTTGTGGTGTCTGAAAAAAATACTTTACTTGCATTTGTTATTTCTTTAAATTCTATCCATACATAAACTCTAAAATTTTCATTTTGTAGTGATTTGCTTTTTCCTTTTATCTCTTTTTTGGTTTAAGAGATGAAGGGAAAGTGAAAACTCAAGTTTTGATTTAGGAAAAAGGTATACAACTAAAATGGAAATACACAATGCACAAATGTAGAGAGAGATAATTCCAAAAAGTATCTGTAATTTTCAGGGATTGTAAAATCTTTTTAGATTTTATATATCAGGTTTTGCAATTTTCGAGAAAAGGGGGAGGTGGGGGATTTTTAACTGAGTGTTGATTCCCAATCTATTAGTAATTCCTTACAAAAATATAACCAGTTTCGTAAGATAAATCACTTTACAATCATCTATGATCGTTAGGTCAGCTTTTTGTAAATGGGCAAAATAATGGCTTGTTTGACTCAGGAAAATAACCCACCGCACGTTCACTTGAGAATTTAAATTCATTCTCTTTAAACGGTTTGGATCCATAGGTCATTTGCATCTTTAACATGTTTCAACCATGCATATCCATTTTTTAAAACATGTGTAGAAAAATATCTTTCTTATAAAATTGCAACCTATTAGGGTTGAACTAGTCGAATTTCCCAAACTTGGAAAAAAAATTGTCTTCATTTGTGGTGTGTGAATAAATTTTCTTTACTTATATTTTTTATTGCTTTTAATTCTTTCCATACATAAACTCTAAAATTTTCATTTTGTTGCGATCTATTTTTGACTTATATCTCTTTTATTGTTTACGAGATGAAAGGAAAGTGAAAACACAATTTTTGATTTAAGAAAAAAGTATACGGCTAAAAAGGAAATCCACAATGCACAAATGTAGAGAGAGATAATTCCAAAAACTTTTTGTAATTTTTAGGGATTGTAAACTCTTTTTAGTTTTTATATATAAGGTTTTGCGATCGTCGGGAAAAGGAGGAGGCAGGGTATTTTTAGCTGAGTGTTTACTCAAAGTCCATAAGTAATTCCTTTCAAAAAATTTGCCCGTTATGCATCATAAATCACTTTAAAATCATCTATGATCGTTAGGTCAAGTTTTTGAAAAAGGGCAAAATTATGGCTTGTTTTACTCGGGTAAATATCCCAACGCACGCTTACTTGAGAATTTATTGTTATTCTCTTTAAAAGGATTGGATCCATAGGTCATTTGCATCGTTAACACATTTCAAGCATGCATATCAATTTTTTAAAACATGTGTAGAAAAATCTCTTTCTTTTAAAATTCCAAGCTATTAGGTTGAACTAGTGGAATTTCCCAAACTTGGATAACAAAACTTTTGTATTCATTTGTGGTGTGAGAATAAATTTTCTCTACTTGCATTTGTTATTTCTTTAAATTCTATCCATACATAAACTCTAAAATTTATTTTGTGGGGATCTATTTTATCCTTTTATCACTTTTTTTGTTTACGAGATGAAGGGAAAGTGAAAACTCAAGTTTTGATTAAAGAAAAAAGTATACATCTAATATGGAAATGCACAATGCAGAAATGTAGAGAGAGATAATTCAAAAACATGTATGTAATTTTTAGGGATTGTAAACTCTTTTTAGTTTTTATATATAAGGTGTTTCAATCGTCAGAAAAGTGGGAAGCGGGGAATTTTTCACTGAGTGTTGACTCCCAATCCATAAGTCATTCCTTACAAAAATATAGCCAGTTACACATGATAAATCATTTTCCAATCATCTATGATCGTTAGGTTAGCTTTTTGTAAAAGGGAAAAATAATGGCTTGTTTGACTCAGGTAAATATCCGACTGCACGTTCACTTGAGAATTTAATGTTATTCTCTTTAAAAGGTTTGGATCCATAGGTCATTTGCATCTTTAAAATGTTTCTAGCATCCATATCAATTTTTTAAAACATGTGTAGAAAAATCTCTTTCTTATAAAATTGCAAGCTATTAGGGTTGAACTTGTGGAATTTCCCAAACTGGGATAAGAAGACTTTTGTGTTCATTTGTGTTGTGTGAATAAATTTTCTTTACTTATTTTTGTTTACGAGATGAATGGAAAGTGAAAACTCAAGTTTTGATTTAATAAAAAATTATACGGAAAAAATGGAAACACACAATGAACAAAGGTAGAGGGACTCTAAAAGTCCAAAAAGTGTCTGTAATTTTTAGGGATTGTAAACTCATTTTAGTTTTTATATATCAGGTTTTACGATCGTCGGGAAATGGGTGATGCTGGGAATTTTTAGCTAAGTGTTGTCTCCCAGTGCATAAGTCATTCCTCACAAAAATATAGCCATTACGTATGATAAATCACTTTACAATCATCTATGAACGTTAGGTCAACTTTTAGTAATTGGGCAAAATAATGACTTGTTTTACTTGGGTAATTATCCCACCGCACGTTCACTTCAGCATTTAATGTTATTCTCTTTAAAATGTTTGGATCTATAGGTCATTTGTGCGTGCATATCCATTTTTTAAAACATGTGTAGAAAAATCTCTTTCTTATAAAATTCCAAGCTATAAAGGTTGAACTAGTGGAATTTCCAAAACTTGGATAACAAAACTTTTGTGTTGATTTGTGGTGTGTGAATAAATTTTGTTTACTTGCATCTGTTATTACTTTAAATTCTATCCATACATAAACTCTAAAATATTCATTTTGTTGTGATCTATTTTTTCCTTTTATCTCTTTTTTTCTTTACGAGATAAAGGGAAAGTGAAAACTCAAGTTTTGATTTATGAAAATAGTATACATCTAAAATGGAAATGCACAATACACAAATGTAGGGAGAGATAATTCCATAAAGTGTCTGTAATTTTTAGGGATTGTAAAATCTTTTTAGTTTTATATATCAGGTTTTGCAATCATCGAGAAAAAGGGGAGGCGGGGGATTTTTATCTTAGTGTTGAATCCCAATCCATAAGTCATTCCTTACAAAAATATAACCCGTTATGCATGATAAATCACGTTACAATCATCTATGATCGTTAGGTCAGCTTTTTGTAAATGGGAAAAATAATGGCTTGCCTGACTCGGGTAAATATCCCACAACATGTTCACTTGAGAAATTCAAGTCATTCTCTTTAAAAGTCATTCCATAGGTCATTTGCTTCTTTAATATGCTTCAAGCATGCATATCTTTTTTTTTAAAACATGTGTAGAAAAATATCTTTCTTATAAAATTGCAAGCTATTAAGGTTGAACTAGAGAAATTTCCCAAACTTGGAAAACAAAACTTTTGTGTTCATTACTGGTGTGTGAATAAATTTTATTTACTTATATTTTTTATTGCTTTTATTTATTTCCATATATAAACTCTAAAATTTTCATTTTGTTGTGATCAATTTTAGCCTTATATCTCTTTTTTTCTTTACAAGATGAAGAGAAAGTGAAAATTCCATTTTTGATTCAAGAAAAAAGTATACGGCTAAAAAGGAAATGCAAAATGCGAAAAATTAGAGTGAGATAATTCCAAAAATTGTTTGTAATTTTTAGGTATTGTAAACTCTTTTTAGTTTTATATATCAGGTTTTGCTATTGTCGGGAAAAGGGGGAGGCAGGGTATTTTTACTGAGTGTTGACTCCAAGTCCATAAGTCATTTCTTACAAAAATTTAGCCCGTTACTCAAGATATGTCACTTTAAAATCATCTATGATCGTTAGGTCAAGTTTTTGAAAATGGGCAAAAAAAAAAATGGTTTGTTTTACTCGGGTAAATATCCTACCGCACGTTTACTTGAGAATTTATTGTTATTCTTTTAAAAAAATTTGGATCCATAGGTCATTTGCATCTTTAACATGTTTCAAGCATGCATATCCATTTTTTAAAACACTTGTAGATAAATCTTTTTATGATAAAATTCCAAGCTATTAGGGTTGAGCAAGTGGAATTTCCCAACCCTTGATAACAAAACTTTTGTGTTCATTTGTGGCTTGTGAATAAATTTTCTTTACTTTCATTTGTTATTGTTTTTAATTCTTTCCATACATAAACTCTAAAATTTTCATTTTGTTGTGATCTTTTTGCCTTTCATCTCTTTTTTTGTTTACGAGATGAAGGGAAAGGGAAAACTCAAGTTTTGATTTAAGAAAAAAGTATACATATAAAATGGAAATGCACAAAGCAAAAATGTAGAGAGAGATAATTCCAAAAAGTGTCCATAATTTTTAGGGATTGTAGACTCTTTTTAGTTTTTAAATATCACGTTTTGCAATCGTAAGGAAAAGGGGGAGCCGAGGGATTTTTAACTGAGTGTTGACTTCCAATCCATAAGTCTTTCCTTAAAAAAATATAGCCCGTGATGCATGATAAATCACTTTACAATCATCTATGATCGTTAGGTCAGCTTTTTGTAAACATGTAAAATAATGGCTTGTTTGACTCAGGTAAATATCCCACTGCACGTTCACTTGAGAATTTAATGTTATTCTCTTTAAAAGGTTTGGATCGATAGGTCATTTACATCTTTAACTTGTTTGAATCATGCATATCCCTTTTTTAAAACATGTGTAGAAAAATCACTTTCTTATAAAATCGCATGCTATTAGGGTTGAACTAGTCGAATTTCCCAAACATGGATAACAAAACTTTTGAGTTGTGGTGTGTGAATAAATTTTTTTTACAAATATTTTTTATTGCTTTTAATTCTTTCCATTCATAAACTCTAAAATTTTCATTTTTTGTGATCTATTTTTGCGTTATATCTCTTTTTTTGTTTACGAGATGAAGGGAAAGTGAAAACTCAAGTTTTGATTTAAGAAAAAAAGTATACGGCTAAAATTGAAATGCACAATAAACAAACTTAGAGAGAGATAATTCCAAAAAGTGTCTGTAACTATTTGGGATTGTAAACTCTTTTTAGATTTTATATATCAGGTTTTACGATCGTCGGGAAATGGGGGAGGCAAGGGATTTTTAATTGAGTGTTGACTCCCTGTCCATTAGTCATTCCTCAAAAATATAGCCCGTTACGTATGATAAATCATTTTACAATTATCTATGAACGTTAAGTCAACTTTTTGTAAATAGGCAAAATAATACCTTGTTTTACTTGCGTAAATATCCCACCACACGTTCACTTGAGAATTTAATGTAATTCACTTTAGAAGGTTTGGATCCATACGTCATTTGCATCTTTAAGTTCTTTCAAGCATGCATATCCATTTTTTAAAACATGTGTAGAAAAATCTCTTTGTTATAAAATTTCAAGCTGTTAGGGTTGAACTAGTGGAATTTCCCAAACTTGGATATCAAAACTTTTGTGTTCAATGGTGGTGTGTGAATAAATTTTCTTTACTAGAATTTGTAATTAATTTAAGTTCTATCCATACATAAATTCTAAAATTTTCATTTTGTTGTGATCTATTTTTTCCTTTTATCTCTGTTTTTGTTTACGAGATGAAAGGAAAGTGAAAACTCAAGTTTTGATTTAAGAAAAAAGTATTCGGCTAAAAAGGAAATGCACAATGCACAAATGTCAATACAGATAATTCCAAAAAGTCTCTTTAATTTTTAGGGATTGTAAACTCTTTTTAGTTTTTATATATCAAGATTTTTAACTGAGTGTTGACTCCTTGTCTATAAGTCATTCCTTACAAAAAAATAGCCCGTTACGCATGGTAAATCACTTTACAATCATCTATGATCGTTAGGTCAGCTTTTTTTAAATGGGCAAAATAATGGCTTGTTTTACTCGGGTAAATATCCCACCACACGTTCACTTGAGAATTTTATGTCATTCTCTTTAAAAGGTTTGGATCCATATGTCATTTGCATCCTTAACATGTTTCAAGCATGCATATCCATTTTTTAAAACATGTGTAGAAAAATCTCTTTCTTATAAAATTTCAAGCTATTAGGGTTGGACTAGTGGAATTTCCAAAACTTGGATAACAAAACTTTTGTGATCATTTATGGTGTGTGAATAAATTTTCCTTAATTGAATTTTTTTTAATTTAAATTCTATCCATACATAAAATCTAAAATTTTCATTTGGTAGTGATCTATTTTTTCCATTCATCTTTTTTTTTTTTGTTTACGAGATTAAGGGAAAGTGAAAACTCAAGTTTTGATTTAAAAAAATGTATACAACTAAAATGTAAATGCAGAATGCTAAAATGTAGAGACAGATAATTCCAAAAAGTGTCTGTAATTTTTAGGGATTGTAAAATATTTTTAGTTTTAAAATATCTGGTTTTGCAATCATTGAGAAAAGTGGGAGGTAGGGGATTTTTTACTGAAAGTTGACTCCCAATCCATAAGTCATTCTTTACAAAAATATTGCCCGTTATGCATGATAAATCACTTTACAATCATCTATGATCGTTAAGTAAGCTTTTTGTATACGAACAAAATAATGGCTTGTTTGACTCAGGTAAATATCCCACTGCACGTTCACTTGAGAATTTAATGTTATTCTCTTTAAAAGGTTTGGATCCTTAGGTCATTTGCATCTTTAACATGTTTCAAGCATGCATATCCACTTTTTGAAACATGTGTAGATAAATCTCTTTCTTATAAAATTCCAAGTTATTAGGTTTGAACTAGTGGAATTCTCCAAACTTGGATAATAAAACTTTTGTGTTCATTTGTGGTGTGTGAATAAATTTTATTTACTTGCATTTGTTTTTCCTTTAAATTCTATCCATACATAAATTCTAAAATTTTTATTTTTTTGTGATCTGTTTTTGCCTTTTATCTCTTTTTTTGTTTACATGATGAAGGGAAAGTGTAAACTCAAGTTTTGATTTATGAAAAAAGTATATATTTAAAATAGAAATGGACAATACACAAATGTAGGGAGAGATAATTCCAAAAAGTGTCTGTAAATTTGAGGGATTGTAAAATCTTTTTAGTTTTTTTATATCAGGTTTTGTAATCATCGAGGAAAGGGGGAGGCTGGGGATTTTTTACTGAGGGTTGGCTCCAAATCCATAAGTCATTCCTCAAAAACATTTAACCCGTTATGCATGATAAATCATGTTACAATCATCTATGATCGTTTGATCACCTTTTTGTAAATGGGCAAAATAATGGCTTGTTTCACTCGGGTAAATATCCTACAACACGTTCACTTGAGAATTTAAAGTCATTCTCTTTAAAAGGTTTGGATCCCTAGGTCGTTTGCATCTTTAAGATGTTTCAATCATGCATATCAGTTTTTTAAAACATGTGTTGAAAAATATCTTTCTTATAAAATATTAAGCAATTAGGTTTGAACTAGTAGAATTTCCTAAACTTCGATAACAAATTTTTGTGTTCATTTGTGGTGTGTGAATAAATTTTCTTTACTTATATTTTTTATTGCTTTTAATTCTATCTATACATAAGCTCTAAAATTTTCATTTTGTTGTGATAAATTTTTGCCTTATATCTCTTTTTTTGTTTACGAGATGAAGGGAAAGTGAAAACTCAAGTTTTGATTTAAGAAAAAGGTATACGGCTAAAAAGGAAATGCAAAATACAAAAATGTAGAGAGAGATAATTCCAAAAGTATCTGTAATTTTTAGGGATTGTAAACTCTTTTTAGTTTTTATATATCGGGATTTTTAATCGAGTGTTGACTCCTAGTCCATAAGTCATTCCTTACAATCATCTATGATCGTTAGGTCAAGTTTTTGTAAATGGGCAAAATAATGGCTTGTTTTACTCTGGTAATTATCCCGTTGCACGTTTACTTGTGAATTTATTGTTATTCTCTTTAAATGGTTTGGATCCATAGGTCATTTTCTTCTTTAACAAGTTTCAAGCATGCATTTCCATTTTTTAAAACTTGTGCAGAAAAATCTCTTTCTTATAAAATTCCAAACTATTAGGGTTGAAGTAGTGGAATTTCCCAAACATGGATAACAAAACTTTTGTGTTCATTTGTTGTATGTGAATAAATTTTATTTTCTTGCATTTGTTATTGCTTTAAATTCTATCCACATATAAACTCTAAAATTTTTAATTTGGAGTGATCTATTTTTTCCTTTTATCTCTTTTTTTGTTTACGATATGAAGGGAAAGTGAAAACTCTAGTTCTGATTTAAGAAAAAAGTATACAACTAAAATTGAAATACACAATGTACTAATTTAGTGAGAGATAATTCCAAAACGTGTCTATAATTTTTAACTCTAGTTCTGATTTAAGAAAAAAGTATACAACTAAAATTGAAATACACAATGTACTAATTTAGTGAGAGATAATTCCAAAACGTGTCTATAATTTTTAGGGATTGTAAACTCTTTTTAGTTTTTATATATAAGGTTTATCAATCACCATGGAAAGGGGGAGGCAGGGGATTTTTAACTGAGTGTCGAATCCCAATCCATAAATAATTCCTTACAAAAATATAGCCCGTTACGCGTGATAAATCACTTTACAATCTTCTATGATCGTTTGGTCAGCTTTTTGTAAATAAAGGCTTGTAGGATCGGGTAAATATCCCACCGCACGTTCACCTGAGAATTTTTTTTTTTTATCTATAAAAGGTTTGGATTTATAGGTCATTTGCATCTATAACATGTTTCAAGCATGCATATTCCTTTTTTAAAACATGTGTAAAAAATCTCTTTCTTATCAAATTTAAAGCTATTAGAGTTGAACAGGTGAATTTCCCAAACTTGGATAACAAAACTTTTGTGTTCATTTGTGGTGTGTGAATAAATTTTCTTGACTAACATTTTTTATTGCTTTAAATTCTTTCCATACATAAATTCTAAAATTTTCATTTTGTTGTCATCTATTTAGGCCTTTTATCTCTTTTTTTGTTTACGAGATGAAGGGAAAGTGAAACCTCAAGTTTTGATGAAAGAAAAATGTAAAACTCTAAAATGGAAATGCACAATGCACAAATATAGAGAGAGATAATTCCAAAAGTGTCTGTAATTTTTAGGGATTAAGTTTTAATATATCAGGTTTTGCAATCGTCGGGAAAAGGGGGTGGCGGGGGATTTTTAACTGAGTTTTGACTCCCAATCCATAAGTCAATCGTTACAAAAACATAGCCCATTATTCATGATAAATCATTTTACAATCATCTATGATCATTAGGTCAGCTTTTTGTGAATGGGAAAAATAATGGCTTGTTTGAGAGGGGTAATTATCCCACCGCACGTTCACTTGTGAATTTATGTTAGTCTCTTTAAATGGTATTGATCCATAGGTCATTTGTATCTTTAACATGTTTCAAACATGCATATCTATTTTTAAAACATGTGTAGATAAATCTCTTTCTTATAAAATTCCAAGCTATTAGGGTTGTACTAGTGGAATTTCCCAAACTTGGATAACAAAACTTTTGTTTTCATTTGTGGTGTGTGAAAAAAATTTCTTTACTTATATTTTTTTTTGCTTAAAATTTTTTCCATACATAAACTCTAAAATTTTCATTCTATTGTGATCTATTTTTTCCTTTTATCTCTTTTTTTGCTTACGAGATGAAGGGAAAGTGAAAACTCAAGTTTTGATTTAATAAAAAAGTATACATCTAAAATGGAAATGCAAAATGTAGAAGTGTAGAGAGAGATAATTCAAAAAAGTGTCTGTAATTTTTAGGGATTGTAAACTCTTTTTAGTTTTTATATATCAGGTTTTGCAAATGTCGGGAAAAGGTGCAGGCGGATGATTTTTTACTGAGTGTCTACTCTCAATTCTTTAGTCATTCCTTACAAAAATATAGCCCATTACGCATGATAAATTTCTTTACAATCATCTATGATTGTTAGGTCAAGTTTTTTGTAAATGGGGAAAAGAATGGCTTGTTTGACTCGGGTAAATATCCCACCGCACGTTGACAGGAGAATTTAATGTAATTCCTTTTAAAATGTTTGGATTCATAGGTCATTTGCGTCTTTAACATGTTTCAAGCATGCATATCAATTTTTTAAAACATGTGTAGAATTCTTGTAAAATTCAAAGTTGTTAGGGTTGAACTAGTGGAATTTCCCAAACTTGATAACCAAACTCTTGTGTTCATTTGTGGCGTGTGAATAAATTTTCTTTACTTACAATTTTTATTCCTTTAAATTCTTTCCATACATAAACTCTAAAATTTTCATTTTGTTGAGATCCGTTTGCCTTTTATCTCTTTTTTTGTTTACGAGATGTAGGAAAGTGAAAACTCAACTTTTGATTTAAGAAAAAACTATACATCTAAAATGGAAATGCACAATGCACAAATGTAGAGAGAGATAATTCCAAAAAGTGTCTATAACTTTTAGGGATTGTCAACTCTTTTTAGTTTTTAAATATCATGTTTTTTAATTTTCGGGGAAAGGGGGATTTTTAACTGAGTGTTGACTCCCAATCCATAAGTCATTCCTTACAAAAATATAGCCCGTTATGCATGATAAATCACTTGACAATCTTCTATGATCGTAATGTTAGCTTTTTGTAAACGAGCAAAATAATGGCTTGTTTGACTCTGGTAAATATCCCACTGCATGCTCACTTGAGAATTTAATGTTATTCTCTTTAAAAGGTTTGGATCCATAGGTCATTTGGATCTTTAACATATTTCAAGCATGCATATCCATTTTTTAAAACATGTGTAGAGAAAACTCTTTCTTATAAAATTGCAAGCTATTAAGGTTGAGCTAGTGGAATTTCCCAAACTTGGATAACAAAATTTTTGTGTTCATTTGTGGTGTGTGAATAAATTTTCATTACTTGCATTTGTTTTTCCTTTAAATTCTATCCAAACATAAATTCTAAAATTTTCATTTTTTGTGATTTTTTTGCCTTATATCTCTTTTTGTATTTACGAGATGAATGGAAAGTGAAAACTCAAGTTTTTATTTAAAAAAAAAGTATACGGATAAAATGGAAATGCACAATGAAAAAATTTAGAGAGAGATAATTCCAAAAAGTATCTGTAATTTTTAGGGATTATAAACTCTTTTTAGTTTTTATATATCAGGTTTTGCGATCGTCGGGAAATGGGGGAGGTAGGGGATTTTTAGGACAATGTTGACTCCCAGTCCATAAGTCATTCCTTACAAAAATATAGCCTGTTACTCATGATAAATAGCTTCACAATCATCTATAAACGTTAGGTCAACTTTTTGTAAATGGGCAAAATAATGGCTTTTTTTACTCGGGTAAATATCCCACCGCACGTTCACTTGAGAATTTAATGTTATTCTCTTTAAAAGGTTTGGATCCAAAGGTAATTTGCATCTTTAACATGTTTCAAGCATACATATCCATTTTTTAAAACATGTGCAGATAAATCACTTTGTTATAAAACTCTAAGCTATTAGGGTTGAACTAGTGGAATTTCCCAAACTTGGATAACAAAACTTTTGGGTTCATTTGTGGTGTGTGAATAAATTTTCTTTACTTGTATTTGTTATTCCTTTAAATTATATCCATACATAAATTCTAAAATTTTCATTTTGTTGTGATCTTTTTGCCTTTTATCTCTTTTTGTTGTGATCTATTTGCCTTTTATCTCTTTTTGTTGTGATCTATTTGCCTTTTAACTCTAGTTTTGATGTAAGCAAAAAGTATATAAGTAAAATGGAAATGCACAATGCAAAAATATAGAGAGAGATAATTCCAAAAAGTGCGTGTAATTTTTCTGGATTGTAAACTCTTTTTAGTTTTTATATATCAGGTTTTGCAATCATCGGGAAATGGGGGAGGGGGGGATTTTAACTGAGTGTTGACTCCCAATCCATATGTCATTCATTACAAAACTATAGCCCGTTATGCATGATAAATCACTTTAAAATTCTCTATGATCGTTCGGTCAACTTTATGTAAATGGGCAAATCATGGCTTGTTTGGCTCGGGTAAATATCCCACCGCACCTTTACTTGAGAATTTAATGTTATTCTCTTTAAAAGGTTTGGATCCCTAGGTCATTTGCATCTTAAACATGTTTCAAGCATGCATATCCATTTTTTAAAACATGTGTACAAAAATCTCTATTTAAAAAATTCCAAGCTATTAGGGTTGAACTAGTGGAATTTTCCTAACTTGGGTAACAAAACATTTGTGTTCATTTCTAGTGTGTGAATAAATTTTCTCTTCTTACATGTGTTATTGCATTAAATTCTTACCATACATAAACTCTAAAATTTTTATTTTGTTATGATCGATTTGCCTTTTATCTCCTTTTTTGTTTACGAGATAAAGGTAAAGTGAAAACTCAAGTTTTTATTTAAGAAAAAAGTATTCTTCTAAATTAGAAATGCACAATGCACAATTGTACAGAGAGATAATTCAAAAAAAGTGTCGGTAATTTTTAGGAACTATAAACTCTTTTTAGTTTTTATATATTAAGTTTCACAATCGTTGGGAATAGGGGGAGGCGGGGGATTTTTAACTGAGTGGTGACTCCCAATCCATAATTCATTCCTTACAAAAATATAGCTCGTTATGCATGATAAATCACGTTACAATCATCTATGATCGTTAGGTCAACTTTTTGTAAATGGGCAAAATAATGGCTTGTTTGACTCGGGTAAATATCCCACCACACGTTCACTCGAGAATTTAAAGTCATTCACTTGAAAAGATTTGGATCCATAGGTCATTTGCATCTTTAACGTGTTTCAAACATGCATATCCATTTTTTAAAACATGTGTAGAAAAATCTCTTTTGTATAAAATTCCATGCTTTTAGGGTTGAACTAGTAGAATTTCAGAAACTTTGATAACAAAACTTTTGTGTACATCTAGAATGGAAATGCACAATGCACAAATGTAGAGAGAGATAATTCCATAAAGTGTCTATAATTTTAGGGATTGTAAACTCTTTTTTGTTTTTATATATCAATTTCTGCCATCGTCGGGAAAAGAGGGAGGTTGGGGATTTTTAATAGAGTATTGTGTCCCAATCCATAAGTCATTCCTTACAAAAAAAATAGCCTGTTACGAATGTTAAATCATATTACAATCATCTATAATCATTAAGTAAGCTTTTTGTAAATAGGCAAAACAATAGCTTGGTTGATTCAGGGAAATATCCCACCGTAGGTTAATCGAGAATTTAAAGTTAGTCTCCTTAAAAGGTTTGGATCCATAGGTCATTTGCATCTTTAACATGTTTCAAGCATGTAGATCCATTTTTTAAGACATGTGTAGAAAAATCTTTTTCTTATAAAATTTCGAGCTATTAGGGTTGAACTAGTACAATTTCCAAAACTTGGCTAACAAAACTTGTGTTCATTTATGGTGTGTGAATAAATTTTCTTTGACTACATTTGTTATAGCTTTAAATTCTTTCGATACTTAAACTCTAAAATTTTCGTTTTGTTGTGATCAATTTGCCTTTTTTCCTCTTTTTTTGGTTACGAGATGAAAGGAAAGTGAAAACTCAAGTTTTGATTTTGGAAAAAAGTATACATCTAAAATAGAAAAGCACAATGCACAAATATAGAGAGAGATAATTCCTAAAAGTGTCTGTAATTTTTATGGATTGTAAACTCTTTTTATTTTTTATATATCTGGTTCTGCTATCGTCAGGAAAAGAGGGAGGCGGGGGATTTTTAACTGAGTGTTGACTCCCAATCCAAAAGTAATTCCTTAAAAATAAACAGCTTGTTACACATGATAAATCACTTTACAATCATCTTTTATTGTTATGTCAGCTTTTTGTAAATGGAAAAAATAATGGCTGGTTTGACTAGTGTAAATATCCCACCCCCACGTTCACTTGAGAATTTAATGTCATTCACTTTAAAAGGTTTGGATCCATAGGTCATTTCCATCTTTAAGATGTTTCAAGCAAGCATATCCATTTTTAAAACATGAGTAGAAAAATGTCTTTCTTATAAAATTCCGAGTTATTAGGGTTGAACTAGTGGAATTTCCCAAACTTGGATAACAGAAATTTTGTTTTCATTTGTGGTGTGTGAATAAATTTTTTTTCTTACATTTGTTATTCCTTTAAATTCTTTCCATAGATAAACTATAAAATTTTCATTTTGTTGTGATCTATTTGCCTTTTATCTCTTTTTTTTGTTTACGAGATGAAGGGAAAGTGAAAACTCAAGTGTCGATTTAAGAAAACCGTATACTTTTAAAATAGAAATGCACAATGCACAATTGTAGAGAGAGATAAATCCAAAAGTGTTCGTAATTTTTAGGGATTGTAAACTCTTTATAGCTTTTATATATCAGGTTCTGCAATCGTCGGGAAAAGGGGGAGGCGGGGGATTTTTAACTTTGTGTTACCACCCAATCCATATGTCATTCCTTACAAAAATATAGCCCGTTATGCATGATAAATCAATTTACAATCATCTATGCTCGTTAGGTCAGTTTTTCGTAAATGGGCAAAATAATGGCTTGTTTGACTCGGGTAAATATCCCACTGCATGTTCACTTGAGAATTTAATGTTATTCTCTTTAAAAGGTTTGGATCCATAGGTCATTTGCATCTTTAACCTGTTTCAAGCATGCATAAATATTTTTCAAAACATGTGTAGAAAAATCTCTTTCTTATAAAATTCAAGCTATTGAACTAGTGGAATTTCCCAAACTTGGATAACAAAACTTTTGTGTTCTTTTGTGGTGTGTGAATAAATTTTCTTTGCTTACATTTGTTATTGCTTTAAATTCTTACGATACATAAACTCTAAACTTTTCATTTTTTTGTGATATATTTGCCTTTTTTCTCTTTTTTTGTTTACGAGATGAACGGAAAGTGAAAACTCAAGTTTTGATTTGACAAAAAAGTATACATCTAAAATGAAAATGCACAACTCACAAATGTAGAGAGAGATAATTTGTAAAAGTGTCTGTAATTTTTACGGATTGTAAACACTTTTTAGTTTTTATATATGAGGTTCTGCATTCATTGAGAAAAGGGGGAGGGGTGGGATTTTAATCTGATTGTTGCCTCTCGATCCATAAGTCGTTCCTTTCAAAAAAATATCCCATTAATCATAATAAGTCACTTTACAATTATCTATGATTGTTAGGTCAGCTTTTTGTAAATGGGCAAAATAATGGCTTGTTTGACTCGGGTAAGTATCCCACCGCATGTTCACTTGAGAATTTAATGTTATTCTCTTTAAAAGGTTTGGATCCATAGGTCATTTGCATCTTTAACCTGTTTCAAGCATGCATAAATATTTTTCAAAACAATTGTAGAAAAATCTCTTTCTTATAAAATTCAAGCTATTAGGGTTGAACTAGTGGAATTTCCCAAACTTGGATAACAAAACTTTTGTGTTCATTTGTGGTGTGTGAATAAATTTTATTTGCTTACATTTGTTATTGCTTTAAATTCCTACGATACATAAACTCTAAACTTTTCATTTTTTGTGATCTATTTGCCTTTTATCTCTTTTTTTGTTTACGAGATGAACGGAAAGTGAAAACTCAAGTTGTGATTTGAGAAAAAATTATAAATCTAAAATGGAAATGCACAATTCAAAAATGTAGAGAGAGATAATTTTTAAAAGTGTCTGTAATTTTTACGGATTGTAAACTCTTTTTAGTTTTTATATATCAGGTTCTGCATTTGTCGAGAAAAGGGGAAGGGGAGGGATTTTAATCTGATTGTTGCCTCTCGATCCATAAGTCATTCCTTTCAAAAAAAATATCCCATTACTCATGATAAGTCACTTTACAATCAACTATGATCGATAAGTAAGCTTTTTGTAAATGGGCGAAATAATGGCTTGTTTGACTCGGGTAAATTTCCCACAGCACGTTCACTTGAGAATTTAATGATATTCTGTTTAAAAGGTTTTGATCCATAGGTCATTTGCATCCTTAACATGTTTTAAGCATGCATATCCATTTTTTAAAACATGTGTAGAAAAATCTCTTTCTTATAAAATTCTGAGCTATTAGGGTTGAACTAGTGGAATTTCCCAAACTTGGATAACAAAACTTTTGTATTTATTTGTGCTGTGTGAATAAATTTTCTTTGCTTAAATTTGTTATTTTTTTAAATTCTTACAATACTTAAACTCTAAACTTTTCATTTTGTTGTGATCTTTTTGCCATTTATTTCTTTTTTTTTATTTTGGAAATGAAGGAAAAGTGAAAACTCAAGTCTTGTTTGAAAAAATGTATACTTCTAAAATTGAAATGCACAATGCACAAATGTAGCAAGAGATAATTCCAAAAAGTGTCTGTAATTTTTAGGGATTGTAAACTCTTTTTAGTTTTTAAATATCAGGTTCAACAATCCTCGAGAAAAGGGGGAGGCGGGGGATTTTTAACTGAGTGTTGAGTCCCAATCCATAAGTCATTCCTTACTAAAATATACCCCCTTTTGCATGATAAGTCACTTTCCAATGATCTATGTTCATTAGGTCAGCTTTTTGTAAATGGGCAAAATAATGGCTTGTTTGACTCTGGTCAATATCCCACCGCACGTTCACTTGAGAATTTTTTGTTATTCTTATTAAAAGGTTTGGATCAATAGGTCTTTTAAATATTTAACATGTTTCCAGCATGCATATTCATTTTTTAAATCATGTGTAGAAAAATCTCTTTCTTATTAAATTCCTAGCTATATGGGTTGAACTAGTGGAATTTCCCAAACTTGGATAACAAAACTTTTGTGTTCATTTGTCGTGTGTGAATAAATTTTCTTTACCTACATTTGTTATTTCTTTAAATGATTTCCACACAAAAACTCTAAAATTTTCATTTTTTTGTGATCTATTTGCCTTTTATCCAAAAAGTGTCTGTAATATTTTGGGATTGAAAACACTTTTTAGTTTTTATATATCAGGTTTTGCAATCGTCGGGAGAAGGGGGATGCGGGGTATTTTTAACTGAGTTTGGGATCCTTGCTTTTAGGGTTGAACTAGTGGAATTTCCAAAACTTTGATAACAAAACTTTTGTGTTTATTTGTGGTGTGTGAATAAATTTTCTTTACATTTGATTTTTTATTGCTTTAAATTCTTTCCATACATAAATTCCAAAATTTTGATTTTGGCGTGATCTATTTGCCTTTTATCTTTTTTTTTGGTTACGAGATGATGGGAAAGTGAAAAATCTAGTTTTGATGTAAGAAAAAAGTATACATATAAAATGGAAATGCACAATGCAAAAATGTAGAGAGATAATTCCAAAAAGTGTTTGTAATTTTTAGGGATTGTAAACTTTTTTTAGTTTTATATATCAGGTTTTGCAATCGTCCCGAAAAGGGGGATGGGGGGATTTTTAACTAAGTGTTGACTCCCAATCCATAAGTCATTCCTTACAAAACAATAGCTTGTTATACATGATAAATCACTTTACGCTCATCAATGATCATTAGGTCAGCTTTATGTAAATGGGCAAAACAATGGCTAGTTTGACTCTAGTAATTTTCCCACCGCACGTTCACTTAAGAATTTAAGGTTATTCTCTTTAAATGGTATGGATCCATTGGTCATTTGCATCTTTAACATGTTTCAACCATCCATATCAATTTTTTAAAACATGTGTAGAGAAATCTCTTTCTTATAAAATTCCAAGCTATTCGGGTTGAACTAGTGGAATTTCCCAAACTTGGATAACAAAACTTTTGTGTTCATTTGTGGTGTGTGAATAAATTTTCTTTACTTACATTTTTTATTTCTTTAAATTCTTACCATACATAAACTAAAAAATTTTCAATTTGTTGTGATCTATTTGCCATTTGTCTCCTTTTTTGTTTACGAGATGATGGGAAAGTGAAAAATCATGTTTTGATTTAAGAAAAAAGTATACATCTAAATTGGAAATGCACACTGCACAAATGTAGAGAGAGATAATTCCCACAAATTGTCTGTAATTTTTAAGGACTGTAAACTCGTTTTAGTTTATATATATCTGGTTTTGTAATCGTCGGGAAAAGGGGAGGCGGGGGATTTTTAACCGAGTGTTGACTCCCAATCCATAAGTCATTCCTTACAAAAATATAGCCCGTTAAGCAAGATAAATCACTTTACAATCATCTATGATTCTTAGGTATGTCTTTTGTAAATGGGCTAAATAATGTCTTGTTTGACTTGAGTAAATATCCCACCGCACGTTCACTTGAGAATTTAATGTTATTCTCTTTAAAAGGTTTTGATCCATAGGTTATTTGCATCTTTAACAAGTTTCAAACATGCGTATCGATATTTAAAACATGAGTAGAAAAATTTCTTTCTTATAAAATTTCAAGCTATTAGGGTTGAACTAGTGGAATTTCTCAAACATAGATAACAAAACTTTTTTGTTCATTTGTGGTGTGTGAATAAATTTTTTTTACTTATATTTGTTATTGCTTTTAATTCTTTCCATACAAAAACTCTAAAATATTCATTTTGTTGTGATTTACTTTTTGTTCTTTATCTCTTTTTTTGTTTACATGATGAAGGGAAAGTGAAAACTCAAGTTTTGATTTAAGAAAAAAGTATAGGTCTAAGATTGAAATGCACAATCCAAAAATGTAGAGAGAGATAATTCCAAAAAGTGTCTGTAATTTTTAGGGATTGTAAACTCTTTTCAGTTTTTATATAGCACGATTTGCAATCGTTGGGGAAAGGGGGAGGCGAGGGATTTTAAACTGAGTGTTGACTCCGAATCCAAAAGTCATTCCTTAAAACAAAAATAGCCTGCTACGCATGATAAAATCACTTTACAATCATCTATGATCATTAGTTCAGCTTTCTATAAATGGGCAAAATAATGGCTTGTTTGACTCGGGTAAATATCCCACCGCACCTTCACTTGAGAATTTAATGTTGTTCTCTTTAAAAGGTTTGGATCCATAGGTCATTTTCCTCTTTAACATGTTTCAAGCATGAATATCCATTTTTTAAAACATATGTAGAAAAATCTCTTGCTTATAAAATTCCAAGCTATTAGGGTTGAACTAGTGGAATTTCCAAAACTTGGGTAACTAAACTTTTATGTTCATTTGTGGTGTGTAAATAAATTTCTTTTCTTACATTTTTTATTGTTTTATATTCTTTCCATACCTAAACTCTAAAATTTTCATTTTTTTTGTGATTTATTTGCCTTTTATCTCTTTTTTTGTTTACGAGATGATGGGAAAGTGAAAACACAAGTTATGATTTAAGAAAAAAGTATACATCTAAAATGGAAATGCAAAATGCACAAATGTTGAGAGAGATAATTCCAAAAGGTGTTTGTAATTTTTAGGGATTGTAAACTCTTTTTAGTTTTTATATATCAGGTTTTGCAATCGTTGGGAAAAGAGGGAGGCTGGGGATTTTTAACTGAGTGTTGACTCCCAATCCATAAGTCATTCCTTACAAAAATTTAGCCTTTTACGCATGATAAATCACATTACAATCATCAATGATTGTTAGGTCAGCTTTTTGTAAATGGCCAAATAATGGCTTGTTTGACTCGTGTAAATATCCCACCGCACGTTTTCTTAAGAATTTCATGTTATTCTCTTTCAAAGGTCTGGATCCATTGGTCATTTGCATCTTTAACATGTTTCAAGCATGCATATCCATTTTTTAAAGCATGTGTAGAAAAATCTCTTTCTTATAAAATTCCAAGCTATTTGGGTTGAACTAGTGAAATTTCCCAAACTTGGATAACAAAACTTTTATGTATTTTTGTGGTGTGTGAATAAATTTTCTTTACTTGCATTTGTTATTGCTTTAAATTCTTTCCATAGATAAACTCTAAAATTTTCATTATCTTGTGATCTTTTTTTGCCTTTTATCTCTTTTTTTTTAACGATATGAAGGGAATGTGAAAACTCATGTTTTATTTAATAAAAAAGTATCACTCTAAAAATTAAATGCACAATGCACTAATGTAGAGAGAGATAATTCCAAAAAGTGTCTGTAACATTTAGGATTGTAAACTCTTTTTAGTTTTTATATATCAGGTTTTACAATCGTCGGGAAAAGGGGGCGGCGGGGGATTTTTAACTGAGTGTTGAATCCCGATCCATAAGTCATTCCATACAAAAATATAGCCCATTCCGCATGATAAATCATGTTACAATCATCTATGATCGTTAGGTCCGCTTTGTAAATGGGAAAAATAATGGCTTGTTTGATTCGGGTAAATCTCCCACTGCACATTGACTTGAGAATTTAAAGTCATTCTCTTTAAATGGTTTGGATCCATAGGTAATGTGCATCTTTAACCTGTTTCAGGTATGCATATCCATTTTTTAAAACAAGTGTAGAAAAAACTCTTTCATATAAAATTCAAACCTATTAGGGTCTAACTAGTGGACTTTCCAAAACTCTGATAACAAAAATTTTGTGATCTTTTGTGGTGTGTGAATAAATTTTCTTTACTTTCATTTGTTACTGCTTTAAATTCTTTCCCTACATAAACTCTACAATTTTCATTTTGTTGTGATCAATTTGCCTTTTATCTATTTTTTTGTGTACGAGATGAGGGGAAAGTGAAAACTCATGTTTTGATTCAAGATAAAAGTATACATCTAAAATGGAAATGCAGAATGCACAAATGTAGAGAGAGATAATTCCAAAAAGTGTCTGTAATTTTTAGCAATTATCAACTCTGTTTTCTTTTTATATATCAAGTTCTGCAATCATCGGGAAAGGGGGAGGGGGGGATTTGTAACTGAGTGATGATTCCCAATCCATAAGTCATTTCTTACAAAAATATCGACCATTTCGCAAGACAAATCACTTTACAATCATCTATGATTCTTGGGTGTTCCATTTGTAAATGGGATACATAATGGCTTGTTTGACTCGGGTAAATATCCCACCCCACGTTCACATGAGAATTTAATGTTATTCTCTTTAAAAGGTTTGGATCCATAGATCATTTGCATCTTTAACATGTTTCAAGCATGCATAACCATTTTTTAAAACATGTGTAGAAAAATCTCTTTCTTATAAAATTCAGAGCTATTAGGGTTGAATATTGGAATTTCCCAAACATGGATAACCAAACTTTTGTGCTCAATTGTGGTGCGTGAATAAATTTTCTATAATTACATTTGTTATTGCATTAAATTCTTTCTATACATAAAGTCTAAAATTTTCATTTTGTCGTGATCTATTTGCCTTTTATCTCTTTTTTTTATTACGATATGAAGGGAAAGTGAAAACCAAGTTTTAATTTAAGAAAAAATTATACATCTAAAATGGAAATGCACAATGCACAAATGTAGAGAGAGATAATTCCAAAAAGTGTATATAATTTTTAGGGATTCTCAACTCTTTTTATATTTTATTAATAACGTTTTGCAATCGTCGGGAAAAGGGGGAGGCGGGGGATTTTTAACTAAGTGTTTTCTCTCTATCCATAAGTCATTCCTGACAAAAATTTAGCTCGTTACGCATGATAAATCACTTTCCAATCATCTATGATCATTAGGTCAATTTTTTTTAAGTGGGCAAAATAATGGCTATTTTGACTCTGGTAAATATCCCACTGCACGTTCACTTGAGGATTTAATGTTATTCTCTTTAAAAGGTTTGGATCCTAAGGTCATTTGCATCTTTATCATGTTTCAAGCATGTGTATACATTTTTTAAAACAAGTGTAGAAAAAAATCTTTCTTATAAAATTCCAAGCTTTTAGGGTTGAACTAGTGGAATTTCCCGAACTTGGATAACAAAACTTTTGTGTTCATTTGTGGTGTGTGAATAAATTTTCTTTACTTACATTTATTATTGCTTTAAATTCTTTTCACACATAAACTCTAAAATTTTCATTTTGTTGTGATCTATTTTTAACTTTTATCTATTTTTTTGTTTACAAGAAAAAGGGAAAGTGATAACTCAAGTCTTGATTGAAGAAAAAAGTATACATCTAAAATGGAAATGCACAATGCACAAATGTAACGAGAGATAATTCCAAAAAGTGTCGGTAATTTTTAGGGATTGAAAACTCTTTTTAGTTTTTATATATCAGGCTTTGCAATCGTCAGGAAAAGAGGGAGGCAGGGGATTTTTAACAGAGTGCTGACTCCCAATCCATAACTCATTCCTTACAAAAAAAAGTAGCCGTTATGCATGATAAATCACTATACAATCATCTATAATCGTTCAGTCAGCTTTTTGTAAGTGGGCAAAATAATGGCTTGTTTGTCTCAAGTAAATATCCCTCTGCACGTTCACTTGAGAATTAAATGTTATTCTCTTTAAAATGTTTGAATCCATTGGTTATTTGCATCTTTAACATGTTTCAAGCATGCATATCCATTTTTTTAAAACAAGTGTTGAAAAATCTCTTTCTTATAAAATTCCAAGCTATTAGGGTTGAACTAGTGGAATATCCCAAACTTGGACAACACAAATTTTGTATTCATTTTGTATTCTCCCACTGCATAACTTTCCTTTGTTATTGCTTTAAATTCTTTCCATACATAAACTCTAAAATTTTCATTTTGTTGTGATCTATTTCCCTTTTTTCTCTTTTTTTGTATACGAGATGAAGGGAAAGGGAAAACTCAAGTTTTGATTTAAGAAAAAAGTATACAACTAAAATGGAAATGCACTATGCAAAAATGTAGAGAGATTTCCAAAAGGTATCTTCAATTTTTAGGGATACTAAACTATTTTTTGTTTTTACATATCAGGTTTTTCAATCGTCGATGAAAGGGGGAGGCGGGGGATTTTTAACTGAGTGTTGACTCCCAATCCATAAGTCATTCCTTAAAAAAATATACGTCATTACGCAGATAAATCACTTTACAATCATCTATGATAGTTAGGTTAGCTTTTTGTAAATGTGCAAAATATTGGGTTGCTTGACTTGGGTAAATGTCCCACAGCACGTTCACTTGAGCATTTAATGTTTTTCTCTGTGAAAGGTTTCATTCCAGAGGTCATTTGCATCTTTAACATGTTTCAAGCATGCATATCCATTTTTTAAAACATGTGTAGAAAACCTCTTTCTTATAAAATTCCTAGCTATTAGGGTTGAACTATTGGAATTCCCCAAACATGGATAACCAAACTTTTGTGTTCAAGTTTGGTGTGTGAATAAATTTTCTTTGCTTACATTTGTTATTGCTTTAAATTCTTTCCATACATAAAATCTAAAATTTTCATTTTGTTGTGACCGATTTGCCTTTTAACTCTTTTTTTGTTTACGAGATGAAGGGAAAGTGAAAACTCAAGTTTTGATTTAAGAAAAAAGTATACAACTAAAATGGAAATGCACTATACACAAATGTAGAGACAGATAATTCCAAAAAGTGTCAGTAATATTTAGGGATTGTAAACTCTTTCTAGTTTTATATATCAGGTTTTGCAAGCGTCGGGAAAAGGGGGAGGCGGGGGATTTTTAACTAAGTGCTGACTCCCAATCCATAAGTCTTTCCTTTCAAAAATATAGCCCGTTAAGTATGATAAATTACTTTACAATCATCTTTGATTGTTAGGTCAGCTTTTAGTAAATGGGCAAAATAATGGCTTGTTTGACTCTAGTAAATATCCCACCACACGTTCACTTGAGAATTTAATGTTATTCTCTTTAAAATGTTTGGATCCATAGGTCATTTGCATCTTTAACTTGTTTCAGGCATGCATATCCATTTTTTAAAACATGTGTAGAAAAATCTCCTTCTTACAAAATTCCAAGCTAATAGGGTTGAACTAGTGGAATTTCCCAAACTTGGATAACAAATTTTTTTTGTTAAATTGTTGTGTGTGAATAAATTTTCTTTACTTACATTTGTTATTGCTTTAAATTCTTTTCATACATAAACTCTGAAATTGTAATTTGGTTGTGATCAATTTTTTCCTTTTATCTCTTTTCTTGTTTATGATATGGAGGGAAAGTGAAAACTCAAGTTTTGATTTAAGAAAAAAGTGAACATCTAAAATGGAAATGCACAATACAAAAATGTAGAGAGAGATAATTCCAAAAAGTGTCTGTAATTTTTAGGGATTGTAAACTCTTTTTAGTTTTTATATATCAGGTTTTGCAATCATCAGGAAAAGAGGGAGGCGGGGGAATTTTAACTGAGTGTTGATTCTCAATCCATAAGTCATTCCACACAAAACTATAGCCCGTTACACACAATAATAACCCTAGAATCATCTATGATCATTAGGTCAGTTTTTTTGTAAATGGGAAAAATAATAGTTTGTTTGACTCAGGTAAATATTCCACCCCACGTTCACTTGAGAATTTAATGTTATTTTGTTGAAAAGGTTTGGATGCTTAGGTCATTTGCCTCTTTATCATGTTCCAAGCATGCATATCCATTTTTTTAAAACATGTGTTGAAAAATCTCTTTCTTATAAAATTACAAGCTATTATGGTTGAACTTGTGGAATTTCCCAATCTTGGGTAACAAAACATTTGTGTTCATTTGTGGTGTGTGAATAAATTTTATTTACTTATATTTGTTATTTCTTTAAATTCTTTCCGTAAACAAATTCTAAATTTTTCATTTTGTTGTGATCTATTTTTGCCTTTTATCTCTTTTTTTGTTTTCGAGATGAAGGGAAAGTGAAAACTCAAGTTTTTTTTAAAGAAAAAGTATACAACTAAAATGGAAAAGCACAATGCAAAAATGTAGAGAGAGATAATTCCAAAAAGTGTCTGTAATTTTTAGGGATTGTAAACTCTTTTTAGTTTTTATATATCAGGTTTTGAAATTGTTGGCAAAAAGGGGAGGCGGCAGATTTTTAACTGAGTGTTGAATCCCAATCCATAAGTCATTCCTTACAAAAATATAGCTTGTTGCACATAATAAATCACTTTACAATCATCTATGATCGATAGGTCAGCTTTTTGTAAATGGGCAAAATAATGGCTTGTTTGACTCAGGTAAATATCCCACCGCACCTTCACTTGAGAATTTATTGTTAATTTTTTTCAAAGGTTTGGATCCATAGGTCATTTGCATCTTTAACAAGTTTCAAGCATGCATATCGATTTTTTAAAACAAGTATAGAAAAATCTCTTTCTTATAAAATTCCAACCTATTAGGGTTGAACTAGTCGAACTTCCCAAACATGGATAACAAAACTTTTGTGTTCATTTGTCGTGTGTGAATAAATTTTCTTTACTTACATTTGGTATTGCTTTATATTCTTTCCGTACATAACCTCTAAAATTTTCATTTTGTTGTGATCTATTTGCCTTTTATCTCCTTTTTTGTTTACGAGACAAAGGGAAAGTGAAAACTCAAATTTTGATTTAAGAAAAAAGTTTACATCTAAATTGGAAATACACAATGCACAAATGTAGAGAGATATACTACCCAAAAAGTGTCTATAAATTTTAGTGACTATAAACTCTTTTTAGTTTTTATTTATCAAGTTTTACAATCATTGGGAAAAGGCGGACGCAAGGTATTTTTAACTAAGTGTTGACTCCCAATCCATAAGTCATTCCTTACAAAAATATAGCCCTATACACATGATAAATCACTTTACAATCATCGATGATTCTTATGTCTACTTTTTGTAAATGGGCAGAATAATGGCTTGTTTGACTCAAGTAAATATCCCACCGCACGTTCACTTGAGAATTTAATTTTATTCTCTTTAAAAGGTTTGGATCAATAGGTTATTCGCGTCTTTGACATGTTTCAAGCAAGCATATCCATTTTTAAAACATGTGTAGATAAATCTCTTTCTAATAAAATTCCAAGCTATTAGGGTTGAACTATTGGAATTTCCCAAACATGGATAACCAAAATTTTGTGTTCATTTGTGGTGTGCGAATAAATTTTCTTTGCATAAATTTTTTATTCTTTAAATTCTTTCCATACATAAAGTTTAAAATGTTCATTTTGTCATGATCTATTTGCTTTTAATCTCTTTCTTTTGTTAACGAGATGAAGGGAAAGTGAAGACTCATGTTTTAATTTAATAAAAAAGTATACATCTAAAATGGCAATGCAAAATGCACAAAGGTAGAGAGAGATAATTCCAAAAAGTGCCAGTAATTTTTAGGGATTGTAAACTCTTTTTAGGTTTTATATATCAGGTTTTGTAATGTCGAGAAAAGGGGGAGGTGGGGGATTTTTAACTGAATGGTGACTACCAATCCATAACTCATTCCTTAAAAAAAAATATAGCCGATTACGCATGATAAATCACTTTACAATCATCCATCATCGTTAGTTCAGCTTTTTGTTAATGGGCAAAATAATGGCTTGCTCGACTCGAGTAAATATCCCACCGTACGTTCACTTGAGAATTTAATGTTATTCTCTTTAAAAGGTTTGGATCCATAGATCATTTGCGTCTTTAACATGTTTCAAGCATGCATATCTATTTTTTAAAACATGTGTAGAAAAATCTCTTTCTTATAAAATTCCAAGCTATTATGGTTGAACTAGTGGAATTTCCCAAACTTGGATAACCAAACTTTTGTGTTCATTTGTGGTGTGTGAATAAATTTTCTTTACTTAAATTTGTTATTGCTTTAAATTCTTGCCATACATAAACTCTAAAATTTTCATTTTGTTGTGATCTATTTGCCTTTTATATCTTTTTTTGTTTATGAGATGAAGAGAAAGTGAAAACTCAAGGTTTTATTTAAGAAAAAAGTATAGAACTAAAATGTAAATGCATTATGCACAAATGTAGGGAGAGAGAATTCCAAAACTGTCTGTAATTTTTAGGGATTGTAAACTCTTTTTAGTTTTTATATATCAGGTTTTACTATCGTAGCAAAAAGGGGGAGGCGGGAGATTTTTAATTGAGTGTTGACTCCCAATCCATTAGTCATTCCTTAAAAAAAAATATAGCCCGTTACGCATGATAAATAACTTTACAATCATCTCTGATCGTCTGGTCAGCTTTTTGTAAATGGGCAAAATAATGGCCGGTTTGACTCGGGTAAATATCCCACCGCACATTCACTTGAGAATTTAATGTTATTCTATTTAAAAGGTTTTGATCCATAGGTCATTTACATATTTAACATGTTTTAAGCATGCATATCCATTATTTAAAACATGTGTAAAAAAATCTCTTTTTTATAAAATTCCATGCTATAAGGGTTGAACTATTGGAATTTCCCAAACAAGGATAACCAAACTTTTGTGTTCATTTGTGGTGTGTGAATAAATTTTATTTGCTTAAATTTTTAATTCTTTAAATTCTTTCCGTACATAAAATTTAAAATATTCATTTTTTCATGATCTATTTGCTTTTTATATCTTTTTTTATGAGATGAAGAGAAAGTGAAAAATCAAGTTTTGATTTAAGAAAAAAGTATACATCTGAAATGGAAATGCTCAACGTACAAATGTACAGAGAGATATTTCTAAAATTTCCCAGTAAGGTTTAGGGATTGTCAACTATTTTTAGGTTTTATATATCGGGTTTTGCATTCGTCAGGAAAAGGAGGAAGCGGGGGATTTTTAACTGAGTGTTGACTCCCAATCCATAAGTCATTCCTTACAAAACAATATAGCCAGTTACGCATGATAAATCATTTTACAATCATCTATGATCGTTAGGTCAGCTTTTTTTAAATGGGCAAAATAATGGCTTGTTTAACTCAGGTAAATATCCCACCACACCTTCACTTGAGAATTTATTGTTATTCTCTTTAAATGGTTTAGATCCATAGGTCATTTGCATCTTTAACATATTTCAAGCATGCATATCCATTTTTTAAAACATGTGTAGAAAAATATCTTTCTTATAAAATTCCAAGTTATTCGGGTTGAACTAGTGGAATTTCCCAAACTCCGATAAGAAAATTTTTGTGTTCATTTGTGGTGTGTGAATAAATTTTATTTAATTACATTTTTTATTGATTTAAATTCTTTCTATTCATAAACTCTATAACTTTCATTTTTTGTGATCTATTTTCCCTTAATCTCTTTTTTTGTATACGAGATGAAGGGAAAGTGAAAACTCAAGTTTTGAATTAAGAAAAAAGTATACAACCAAAATCGAATTGCACAATGCACAAATGTAGAGAGAGATAATTCTAAAAGTTGTCTGGAATTTTGTGGGATTGTAAACTCTTTTTATTTTTTATATATAAGGTTTTGCAATCGTCAAGAACTGGGGGAGCCGGGGGATTTTTAACTGAGTGTTGACTCCCAATCCATAAGTCATTCCTTAAAAATATATAGCCAGTTACACATTATAAATTACTTTACCATCATCTATGATTGTTACGTCAGTTTTTGTAAATGGGCAAAATAATTGCTAGTTGGACTTGGGTAAATACCCCACTGCACGTTCACTGGAGAATTTAATGTTATTCTGTTTAATAGGTTTGGATCTATAGGTCATATGCATCTTTAACATATTTCAAGCATGCATATCCATTTTTTAAAACATGTGTAGAAAAATCTCTTTTTAATAAAATTCCAAGCTATTAGGGTTAAACTAGTGGAATTTCCCACACTTGGATAACAGAACTTTTGTGTACATTTTTCTTTACTCACATTTTTTATTGCTTTAAATTATTTCCATACAAAAATCTAAAATTTTCATTTTGTTGTGATCTATTTGCCTTTTAAATTTTTTTTTTTGTTTACTAGATGTAGGGAATGCGAAACATCAAGTTTTTATTTTAGAAAAAAGTATAAAACTAAAATGGAAATGCACAATGCACAAATGTAGAGAGAGATATTTCCAAAAAGTTTCTGTAATTTTTAGAGATTGTAAACTCTTTTTAGTTTTTATATATCAGGTTTTGCAATCGTCAGGAAAAGGGGGAGGCGGGGGATTTTTAACTGAGTGTTGACTCTCAATCCATAAGTCATTCCTTAAAAAAAAAAAACCCTATTACGTATGATAAATCAGTTTACAATCAACAATGATCCTTAGGTCAGGTTTTTGTAAATGGGCAAAATAATGGCTTGTTTGACTTGGGTAAATATCCCACCGCACATTCACTTGAGAATTTAATTTTATTCTCTTTAAAAGGTTTGGATCCATGGGTCATTTGCCTCTTTAACATGTTTCAAGCAAGTATATCCTTTTTTAAAAACATGTGTAGAAAAATCTCTTTCTTATAAAATTCCAAGCTATTAGGGTTGACCTAGTGGAATTTCCTAAACTTGGATAACAAAACTTTTGTGTTCATTTGTGGTGTGTGAATAAATTTTCTTTACTTACATTTGTTGTTGATTTAAATTATTTCTTTACGTAAACTCAAAAAATTTCATTTTGTTGTGATATATTTGCCTTTTATCTCTTTTTTTTTGTTTACGAGATGAAAGGAAAGTTAAAACTCAAGTTTTGAATTAAGAAAAAGTATACAACTAAAATGGAAATGCACAATGCACAATGCACAAATGTAGAGAGAGATAATTCCAAAAAGTGTGTGGAATTTTAAAGATTTTAAACTCTATTTAGGTCTTATATTTCTGGTTTTGCAATCGTCAGGAAAAGGGGGAGGTGGGGGATTTTTAACTGAGTGTTGACTCCCAATCCATAAGTCATTCCTTACAAAAAAATATAGTCGGTTATGCATGAAAAATCACTTTACAATTAATGATGATCGTTAGGTCAGTTTTTGTAAATGGGAAAAATAATGGCTTGTTTGACTCAGGAAAATATCCCACTGTATGTTCACTTGAGAATTTAATGTTATTCTCTTTAAAAGGTTTTGATCCATCGCTCATTTGCATCTTTAACATGTTTCAAGAATGCACCTCCATTTTTTAAAACATGTGTACAAAAAACTCTTTCTTATAAAATTCCAAGCTATTAGAGTTGTTCTAGTGGAATTTCCCAAACTAGGATAACAAAACTTTTGTGTTCATTTGTGGTGTGTGAATAAATTTTCTTTACTTAGATTTGTTATTGCTTTAAATTCTTTCCATACATAAACTCAAAAATTATCATTTTGTTGTGGTTTATTTACCTTTTATGTCTTTTTTTGTTTACGAGATGAAGGGAAAGTGAAAACTCAAGTATGAATTTAAAAAAAAAATATACAACTAAAATGAAAATTCACAATGCACTAATGTAGAGAGAGATAATTCCAAAAAGTGTCCGTAAGTTTTACGGACTGTAAACTCTTTTTAGTTTTTATATATGAGGTTTTGCAATCTTCAGGAAAAGGGGGAGGCGGGGGATTTTTAACTGAGTGTTGGCTCCCAATCCATAAGTCATTCCTTAAAAAAAAATATAGCATGTTACATATGATAAATCAGTTTACAATCAACAATGATCCTTAGGTCAGTTTTTTGTAAATGGGATAATTAATGGCTTGTTTGACTCCGGTAAATATCCCACCACACATTCACTTGAGAATTTAATGTTATTCTCTTTAAAATGTTTGGATCCATAGGTCATTTGCATCTTTAACATGTTTCAAGCATGCATCTCTATTTTTTGAAATATCTATAGAAAAATCTCTTTCTTATAAATTCCAGGCTATTAGGGTTGAACTAGTGGAATTTCCCAAACTCTGATAACAAACTTTTGTGTTCATTTGTGGTGTGTGAATAAATTTTCTTTATTGACATTTTTTATTGATTTAAATTCTTTCTTTTCATAAACTCTAAAACTTTCATTTTGTTGTGATCTATTTGGCTTTTATCTCTTTTTTTTTGTATTCGAGATGAAGGGAAAGTGAAAACTCAAGTTTTAAACTTTTTTGTTTTTATATATAAGGTTTTGCAATTGTCAGGAACAGGGGGAGGCGGGGGATTTTTAACTGAGTAAGAATCCCAATCCATAAGTTATTCCTTACAAAAATATAGCCCATTACACATGATAAATCACTTTACAATCATCCATGATCGTTACGTCAGCTTTTTGTAAATGGGCAAAATAATGGCTTGTTTGACTTGGGTAAATATCCCACCGCACGTTCACTGAAGAATTTAATGTTCTTCTCTTTAAAAGCTATAGATCCATAGGTCATTTGCATCTTTAACATGTTTCAAGCTTGCATATCAATTTTTTAAAACATGTGTAGAAAAATCTCTTTCTTATAAAATTCCAAGCTATTAGGGTTGAACTAGTGGAATTTCCCACACTTGGATAACAGAACTTTTGTGTACATTTGTAATGAGTGAATAAATTTTCTTTACTTCCATTTTCTATTGCTTTAAATTCTTTCAATACAAAACTCTAAATTTTCATTTTGTGGTGATCTATTTGCCTTTTATTTCTTTTTTTGTTGACGAGATGATGGGAAAGTGAAAACTCAAGTTTTGATTTAAGAAAAAAGTATACAACTAAAATTGTAATGCACAAGGCACAAATGTAGAGAGAGATAATTCCAAGAAGTGTCTGTAATTTTTAGGGATTGTAAACTCTTTTTTAGTTTTTATATCTAAGGTTTTTCAATCGTTAGGAATAGGCGAGGCGGGGAATTTTTAATTGGGTGTTGAGTCCCAATCCATAAGTCATTGCATAGAAAAATATAGCCTATTATGCATGATAAATCACTTTACAATCATCTATGATCGTTAGGCCAGGTTTTTTTAAATGGGTAAAATAAAGGCTTGTTTGACTCGAGTAAATATCCCAGTGCATGTTCACAGGAGAATTTAATGTCATTCTCTTTAAAAGGTTTGGATCCATAGGTCATTTGCATCTTGAACAAGTTTCAAGCATACATATCCATTTGTTAAAACAGGTGTAGAAAAATCTCTTATTAATTAAAATTCAAGCTCTTAGGGGGTAACTAGTGGAATTTCCTACACTTGGATAACTGAACTTTTATGTACATTTGTTGTGTGTGAATAAATTTTTTTTACTTACATTTTTTATTGCTTTAAATTCTTTCCATACAAAACATTAAATTTTTCATTTTGTTGTGGTCTATTTGCCTTTTATCTCTTTTTTTGTTAACGAGATGAAGGGAAAGTGAAAACTCAAGTTTTAATTTAATAAAAAAGTATATATCTAAAATGGAAATGAAAAATGCACAAAGGTAGAGAGAGATAATTCCAAAAAGTGTCTATAATTTTTAGGGACTGTAAACTCTTTTTAGGTTTTATATATCAGGTTTTGTAATCGTCGAGAAAAGGGGGAGGTGGGGGATTTTTAACTGAATGGTGACTACCAGTCCATAAGTCATTCTTTACAAAAAAATATAGCCGGTTACACATGATAAATCACTTTACAATCATCCATGATCGTTAGGTCAGCTTTTTCTAAATGGGAAAAATAATAGCTTGTTTAACTCGAGTAAATATCCCACCGTACGTTCACTTGAGAATTTAATGTTATTCTCCTTAAAAGGTTTGGATCCATAGATCATTCGCATCTTTAACATGTTTCAAGCATGCATATCCATTTCTTAAAACATGTGTAGAAAAATCTCTTTCTTATAAAATTCCAAGCTGTTATGGTTGAACTAGTGGAATTTCCCAAACTTGGATAGCCAAACTTTTGCGTTCATTTGTGGTGTGTGAATAAATTTTATTTACTTAGATTTGTTATTGCTTTAAATTCTTTCCTTACATAAACTCTAAAAGTTTCATTTTGTTGTGATCTATTTGCCTTTTATATCTTTTTTTGGTTTATGAGCTGAAGAGAAAGTGAAAACTCAAGTATGGATTTAAGAAAAAAATTATACAACTAAAATGGAAATGCACAATGCACAAATGTAGAGAGAGATAATTCCAAAAAGTGTTTGCAAGTTTTACGGACTGTAAACATTTTTTAGTTTTTATATATGAGGTTTTGCAATGTTCAAGAAAAGGAGGAGGTAGGCGATTTTTAACAGAGTGTTGACTCCTAAACCATAAGTCATTTCTTACAAAAATATAGGCCATTACGCATGATAAATCACTTTACAATCATCTATGATCGGTATGTCAGCTTTTTGTAAATGGGCAAAATAATGGTCTGTTTGACTTGAGTAAATATCCCACCGCACATTCACTTGAGAATTTAATGTTATTCAATTTAAAAGGTCTTGATCCATAGGTCATTTACATATTTAACATGTTTTAAGCATGCATATCCATTTTTTAAAACATGTGTAGAAAAATCTCTTTCTTATAAAATACCATGCTATTAGGATTGAACTATTGGAATTTCCCAAACATGGATAACCAAAATTTTGTGTTCATTTGTGGGGTGTGAATAAATTTTCTTTGCTTAAATTTTTTATTCTTTAAATTCTTTCCACACATAAAGTTTAAAATGTTCATTTTGTCATGATCTATTTGCTTTTTATATCTTTTTTTGTTTACGAGATGAAGAGAAAGTAAAAAATCAATTTTTGATTTAAGAAAAAAGTATACATCTAAAATGGAAATGCTCAATGCACAAATGTAGAGAGAGATAATTCCACGATGTGCCTGTAATTTTTAGGGATTGTCAACTATTTTTAGGTTTTATATAGCAGGTTTTGCAATTGTCGGGAAAAGGAGGAAGCGGGGGATTTTTATCTGAGTGTTGACTCCCAATCCATAAGTCATTCCTTACAAAAAATATAGCCCGTTACGCATTATAAATCACTTTACAATCATCTATGATCGTTAGGTCAGCTTTTTATAAATGAGCAAAATAATGGCTTGTTTAACTTAGGTAAATATCCCACCGCACCTTCACTTGAGAATTTATTGTTATTCTCTTTAAATGGTTTGGATCCATGGGTCAATTGCATCTTTAACATGTTTCAAGCATGCATATCCATTTTTTAAAACATGTGTAGAAAAATATCTTTCTTATAAAATTCAAAGTTATTAGGGTTGAACTAGTGGAATTTCCCAAACTCTGATAACAAAACTTTTCTGTTCATTTGTGGTGTGTGAATAAATTTTATTTATTTATATTTTTTATTGATTTAAATTCTTTCTATTCATAAACTCTATAATTTTCATTTTTTTGTGATCTATTTGCCTTTAAACTCTTTTTTTGTATACGAGATGAAGGGAATGTGAAAACTCAAGTTTTGAATTAAGAAAAAAGTATACAACCAAAATCGAAATGCACAATGCACAAATGTAGGGAGAGATAATTCTAAAAAAAGTCTGGAATTTTGAGGGATTGTAAACTCTTTTTAGTTTATATATATAAGGTTTTGCAATCGTCAAGAACAGGGGGAGGCGGGGGATTTTTACCTGAGTGTTGACTCCCAATCCATAAGTCATTCCTTAAAAATATATAGCCAGTTACGCATGATAAATTACTTTGCAATCATCTATGATCGTTACGTCAGCTTTTTGGAAATGGGCAAAATAATTGCTAGTTGGACTCGGGGAAATACCCCACCGCACGTTCACTATATAATTTAATGTTATTCTCTTTAAAAGGTTTGGATCTATAGGACATATGCATCTTTAACATATTTCAAGCATGCATATCCATTTTTTAAAACATGTGTAGAAAAATCTCTTTTTAATAAAATTCCAAGCTATTAGGGTTGAACTAGTGGAATTTCCCACACTTGGATAACAGAACTTTTGTCTACATTTGTAATGGGTGAATAAATTTTATTTACTCACATTTTTTATTGCTTTAAATTATTTCCATGCAAAACTCTTAAATTTTCATTTTGTTGTGATCTATTTGCCTTTAAAATTTTTTTTTTAACGAGATGAAGGGAAAGCAAAACCTCAAGTTTTGATTTAAGAAAAAAGTATAGAACTAAAATGAAAATGCACAATACACAAATGTAGAGAGAGATAATTCCAAAAAGTGTCTGTAATTTTTAGAGATTGTAAACTCTTTTTAGTTTTTATATATCAGGTTTTGCATTCGTCAGGAAAAGGGGGAGGCGGGGGACTTTTAACTGAGTGTTGGCTCCCAATCCATAAGTCTTTCCTTAAAAAAAAATATAGCCTATTACGTATGATAAATCCATTTACAATCAACAATGAGCCTTAGGTCAGCTTTTTGTAAATGGGCAAAATAATGGCTTGTCAGACTTGGGTAAATATGCCACCGCACATTCACTTGAGAATTTAATGTTAGTCTCTTTAAAAGGTTTGGATCCATAGGTCATTTGCATCTTTAACATGTTTCAAGCATGCATATCCATTTTTTAAAACATCTGTAGAAAAAATCTCTTTCTTATAAAATTCCAAGCTATTAGGGTTGAACTAGTGGAATTTCCCAAACTTGGATAACAAAACTTTTGTGTTCATTTGTGGTGTGTGAATAAATTTTCTTTACTTACATTTCTTGTTGATTTAAATTATTTCTTTACGTAAACTCAAAAACTTTCATTTTGTTGTGATGTATTTGCCTTTTATCTCTTTTTTTTGTTAACGAGATGAAAGGAAAGTTAAAACTCAAGTTTTGAATTAAGAAAAAAGTATACAACTAAAATGGAAATGCACAAATTTAGAGAGAGATAATTCCAATAAGTGTCTGGAATTTTAATGATTTTATACTCTTTTTAGGTCTTAAATATCAGGTTTTGCAATCGTCAGGAAAAGGGGGAGGTGGGGGATTTTTAACTGAGTGTTGACTCCCAATCCATAAGTCATTACTTACAAAAAAATATAGTCAGTTTCGCATGATAAATCACTTTACAATTAACGATGATCGTTAGGTCATCTTTTTGTAAGTGGAAAAAATAATGGCTTGTTTGACTCGGGTAAATATCCCACTTTATGTTCACTTGAGAATTTAATGTTATTCTCTTTAAAAGGTTTTGATCCATCGCTCATTTGCATCTTTAACATGTTTCAAGGATGCACCTCCATTTTTTAAAACAAGTGTAGAAAAAACTCTTTCTTATAAAATTCCAAGCTATTAGAGTTGTACTAGTGGAATTTCCCAAACTTAGATAACAAAACTTTTGTGTTCATTTGTGGTGTGTGAATAAATTTTCTTTAATTGCATTTGTTATTGCTTTAAATTCTTTCGATACATATACTCAAAAATTTTCATTTTGTTGTAGTTTATTTACCTTTTATGTCTTTTTTTGTTTATGAGACAGAGGGAAAGTGAAAACTCAAGTATGGATTTAAGAAAAAAATTATACAACTAAAATGGAAATGCACAATGCAGAAATGTAGAGAGAGATAATTCCAAAAAGCGTCTGTAAGTTTTACGGACTGTAAACATTTTTTAGTTTTTATATATGAGGTTTTGCAATGTTCAGGAAAAGAAGGAGGTGGGGGATTTTTAACAGAGTGTTGACTCCTAATCCATAAGTCATTCCTTACAAAAATATAGGCCGTTACGCATGATAAATCACTTTACAATCATCTACGATCGATATGTCAGCTTTTTTTACATGGGATAATTAATGACTTGTTTGACTCGGGTAAATATCCTACCGCACATTTACTTGAGAATTTAATGTTTTTCTATTTAAAATGTTTGGATCCATAGGTCATTTACATATTTAACATGTTTTAAGCATGCATATCCATTTTTTAAAACATGTGTAGAAAAATCTCTTTCTTATAAAATTTCATGCTATTAGGGTTGAACTATTAGAATT
Organism: Aristolochia californica; assembly: GCF_029961685.1. Classification (NCBI taxonomy): domain Eukaryota; kingdom Viridiplantae; phylum Streptophyta; class Magnoliopsida; order Piperales; family Aristolochiaceae; genus Aristolochia; species Aristolochia californica. The sequence goes on along the minus strand of NW_027182214.1, from coordinate 29,923,022 downwards.
TCCCAAACATGGATAACCAAACTTTTGTGTTCATTTGTGGTGTGTGAATATATTTTCTTTGCTTAAATTTTTTATTCATTAAATTCTTTCCATACATAAAGTTTAAAATGTTCTTTTTGTCATGACCTATTTGCTTTTTATATCTTTTTTAATTTACGAGATGAAGAGAAAGTGAAAAATCAAGTTTTGATTTAATAAAATAGTATACATCTAAAATGGAAATGCTCAATGCACAAATGTAGAGAGAGATAATTCCAAAATGTGCCTGTAATGTTGAGGGATTGTCAACTATTTTTAGGTTTTATAAATCAGGTTTTGCAATCATCGGGAAAAGGGGAAAGCGAGGGATTTTTAACTGAGTGTTGACTCCCAATCCATAAATCATTCCTTACAAAAACATATAGCCCGTTACGCATGATAAATCACTTTACAATCATCTATGATCGTTAGGTCAGCTTTTTATAAATGGGCAAAATAATGGCTAGTTTAACTCAAGTAAATATCCCACCGCACCTTCACTTGAGAATTTATTGTTATTCTCTTTAAAAGGTTTGGATCCATAGGTCATTTGAATCTTTAATGTGTTTCAAGCATGCATATCCATTTTTTAAAACATGTGTAGAAAAATATCTTTCTTATAAAATTTCAAGTTATTAGGGTTGAACTAGTGGAGTTTCCCAAACTCTGATAACAAAACTTTTGTGTTCATTTGTGGTGTGTGCATAAATTTTATTTAATTACATTTTTTATTGATTGAAATTCTTTCTATTCATAAACTCTATTACTTTCATTTTTTGTGATCTATTTGCCTTTAATCTCTTTTTTTGTATACGAGATGAAGGGAAAGTGAGAACTCAAGTTTTGAATTAAGAAAAATGTATACAACCAAAATCGAAATGCACAATGCACAAATGTAGAGAGAGATAATTCTAGAAAGTGTCTGGAATTTTGAGGGATTGTAAACTCTTTTTAGTTTTTATATATTAGATTTTTCAATCGTCAGGAATTGGGGGAGGCGGGGGATTTTTAACTGAGTGTTCACTCCCAATCCATAAGTCATTCCTTACAAATATATAGCCAGTCACGCATGATAAATTACTTTACAATCATCTATGATCGTTACGTCAGCTTTTTGTAAATGGGCAAAATAATTGCTAGTTGTACTCAGGTAAATACCCCACCGCACGTTCACTGGATAATTTAATGTTATTCTCTTTAAAAGGTTTGGATCTATAGGTCATATGCATCTTTAACATATTTCAAGCATGCATATCCATTTTTTAAAACATCTGTAGAAAAATCTCTTTTTAATAAAATTCCAAGCTATTAGGTTGAACTAGTGGAATTTCCCACACTTGGATAACAGAACTTTTGTGTACATTTGTAATGTGTGAATAAATTTTCTTTACTTACTTTTTTAATTGCTTTAAATTCTTTCAATACAAAACTCTAAATTTTCATTTTGTTCTGATCTATTTGCGTTTTAAATTTTTTTTTGTTGACGAGATGATGGGAAAGTGAAAACTCAAGCTTCGATTTAAGAAAAAAGTATACAACTAAAATTGTAATGCACAAGGCACAAATGTAGAGAGAGATAATTCCAAAAAGTGTCTGTATTTTTTAGGGATTATAAACTCTTTTTAGTTTTTATATCTAAGGTTTTGCAATCGTTAAGAATAGGCGAGGCAGGGGATTTTTAATTGGGTGTTGAGTCCCAATCCATAAGTCATTGCATAGAAAAATATAGCCTATTATGCATGATAAATCACTTTACAATCATCTATGATCGTTAGGCCAACTTTTTTTAAATGGGTAAAATAAAGGCTTGTTTGAGTCGAGTAAATATCCCAGCGCACGTTCACAGGAGAATTTAATGTCATTCTCTTTAAAAGGTTTGGATCCATAGGTCATTTGCATCTTGAACAAGTTTCAAGCATGCATATCCATTTGTTAAAACAGGTGTAGAAAAATCTCTTATTAATTAAAATCCAAGCTCTTAGGGGGTAACTAGAGGAATTTCCTATACTTGGATAACTGAACTTTTATGTACATTTGTTGTGTGTAAATAAATTTTTTTTCCTTACATTTTTTATTGCTTTAAATTCTTTCCATACAAAACTTTAAATTTTTCATTTTGTTGTGGTCTATTTGCCTTTTATCTCTTTTTTTGTTAACAAGATTAAGGGAAAGTGAAAACTCAAGCTTTAATTTAATAAAAAAGTATATATCTAAAATGGAAATGAAAAATGCACAAAGGTAGAGAGAGATAATTCCAAAAAGTGTCTATAATTTTTAGGGATTGTAGACTCTTTTTAGGTTTTATATATCAGGTTTTGTAATCGTCGAGAAAAGGGGGAGGTGGGGGATTTTTAACTGAATGGTGACTACCAATCCATAAGTCATTCCTTACAAAAAAATATAGCCGGTTACGCATGATAAATCACTTTACAATCATCCATGATCGTTAGCTCAGCTTTTTCTAAATGGGAAAAATAATGGCTTGTTTGACTCGAGTAAATATCCCACCGTACGTTCACTTGAGAATTTAATGTTATTCTCCTTAAAAGGTTTGGATCCATAGATCATTCGCATCTTTAACATGTTTCAAGCATGCATATCCATTTCTTAAAACATGTGTAGAAAAAAATCTTTCTTATAAAATTCAAAGTTATTAGGGTTGAACTAGTGGAATTTCCCAAACTTGGATAGCCAAACTTTTGCGTTCATTTGTGGTGTGTGAATAAATTTTATTTAATTACATTTGCTATTGATTTAAATTCTTTCTATTCATAAACTCTATAATTTTCATTTTTTTTTATCTATTTGCCTTTAAACTCTTTTTTTGTATACGAGATGAAGGGAAAGTGAAAACTCAGGTTTTGAATTAAGACAAAAGTATACAACCAAAATCGAAATGCACAATGCACAAATGTAGGGAGAGATAATTCTAAAAAAAGTCTGGAATTTTGAGGGATTGTAAACTCTTTTAAGTTTTTATATATAAGGTTTTGCAATCGTCAAGAACAGGGGGAGGCGGGGGATTTTTAACTGAGTGTTGACTCCCAATCCATAAGTCATTCCTTACAAATATATAGCCAGTTACGCATGATAAATTACTTTACAATCATCTATGATCGTTACGTCAGCTTTTTGGAAATGGGCAAAATAATTGCTAGTTGGACTCGGGGAAATACCCCACCGCACGTTCACTATAGAATTTAATGTTATTCTCTTTAAAAGGTTTGGATCTATAGGATATATGCATCTTTAACATATTTCGAGCATGCATATCCATTTTTTAAAACATGTGTAGAAAATTCTCTTTTTAATAAAATTCCAAGCTATTAGAGTTGAACTAGTGGAATTTCCCACACTTGGATAACAAAACTTTGTGTACATTTTTAATGTGTGAATAAATTTTCTTTACTCACATTTTTTTTGCTTTAAATTATTTCCATACAAAACTCTAAAATTTTCATTTTGTTGTGATCTATTTGCCTTTCAAATTTTTTTTTTTACTAGATGAAGGGAAAGGGAAACCTCAAGTTTTGATTTAAGAAAAAAGTATAGAACTAAAATGAAAATGCACAATGCACAAATGTAGAGAGAGATAATTCCAAAAAGTGTCTGAAATTTTTAGAGATTGTAAACTCTTTTTAGTTTTTATATATCAGGTTTTGCAATCGTCAGGAAAAGGGGGAGGCGGGGGATTTTTAACTGAGTGTTAGATCCCAATCCATAAGTCATTCCTTAAAAAAAAATATAGCCTGTTACGTATGATAAATCAGTTTACAATCAACAATGATCCTTAGGTCAGCTTTTTGTAAATGGGCAAAATAATGGCTTGCCAGACTTGGGTAAATATCCCACCGCACATTAACTTGAAAATTTAATGTTATTCTCTTGAAAAGGTTTGGATCCAGAGGTCATTTGCATCTTTAACATGTTTCAAGCATGCATATCCATTTTTTAAAACATCTGTAAAAAAAATCTCTTTCTTATAAAATTCCAAGCTATTAGGGTTGAACTAGTGGAATTTTCCAAACTTGGATAACAAAATTTTTGTGTTCATTTGTGGTGTGTGAATAAATTTTCTTTACTTACATTTCTTGTTGATTTAAATTATTTCTTTACGTAAACTCAAAAACTTTCATTTTGTTGTGATGTATTTGCCTTTTATCTCTTTTTTTTGTTTACGAGATGAAAGGAAAGTTAAAACTCAAGTTTTGAATTAAGAAAAAAGTATACAACTAAAATGGAAATGAACAATGCACAAATGTAGAGAGAGATAATTCCAAAAAGTGACTGGAATTTTAAAGATTTTAAACTCTTTTTAGGTCTTATATATCAGGTTTTGCAATCATCAGGAAAAGGGGAAGGTGGGGGATTTTTAATTGAGTGTTGACTCCCAATCCATAAGTCATTACTTACAAAAAAATATAGTTGGTTACGCATGATAAATAACTTTACAATTAACGATGATCGTTAGGTCATCTTTTTGTAAAAGGGAAAAATAATGGCTTGTTTGACTCGGGTAAATATCCCACTTTATGTTCACTTGAGAATTTAATGTTATTCTCTTTAAAAGGTTTTGATCCATCGCTCATTTGCATCTTTAACATGTTTCAAGGATGCATCTCCATTTTTTAAGACAAGTGTAGAAAAAAATCTTTCTTATAAAATTCCAAGCTATTAGAGGTGTACTAGTGGAATTTCCCAAACTTAGATAACAAAACTTTTGTGTACATTTGTGGTGTGTGAATAAATTTTCTTTACTTACATTTGTTATTGCTTTAAATTCTTTCGATACATATACTCAAAAAGTTTCATTTTGTTGTAGTTTATTTACCTTTTATGTCTTTTTTTGTTTACGAGAAAAAGGGAAAGTGAAAACTCAAGTATGGATTTAAGAAAAAAATTATACAACTAAAATGGAAATGCACAATGCACAAATGTAGAGAGAGATAATTCCAAAAAGTGTCTGTAAGTTTTACGGACTGTAAACATTTTTTAGTTTTTATATATGAGGTTTCATAATGTTCAGGAAAAGGAGGAGGTGGGGGATTTTTAACACAGTGTTGACTCCTAATCCATAAGTCATTCCTTACAAAAATATAGGCCGTTACGCATGATAAATCACTTTACAATCATCTATGATCGGTATGTCAGGTTTTTGTACATGGGATAATTAATGACTTGTTTGACTCGGGTAAATATCCCACCGCACATTTACTTGAGAATTTAATGTTATTCTCTTTAAAATGTTTGGATCCATAGGTCATTTGCATCTTTAACATGTTTCAAGCATGCATATCAATTTTTTGAAATATGTGTAGAAAAATCTCTTTCTTATAAAATTCCAAGCTATTAGGGTTGAACTAGTGGAATTTCCCACACTTGTATAACAGAACTTTTGTGTACATTTGTAATGTGTGAATAAATTTTCTTTACTTACATTTTTTATTGCTTTAAATTCCTTCAATACAAAACTCTAAATTTTCATTTTGTTGTGATCTATTTGCCTTTTAAATTTTTTTTTGTCTACGAGATGATGGGAAAGTGAAAACTCAAGTTTTGATTTAAGAAAAAAGTATACAACTAAAATTGTAATGCACAAGGCACAAATGTAGAGAGAGATAATTCCAAAAAGTGTCTGTAATTTTTAGGGATTGTAAACTCTTTTTAGTTTTTGTATCTAAGGTTTTGCAATCGTCAGGAATAGGCGAGGCGGGGGATTTTTAATTGGGTGTTGGCTACCTATCCATAAGTAATTGCTTAGAAAAATATAGCCTATTATGCATGATAAATCTCTTTACAATCATCTATGATCTTTAGGCCAACTTTTTGTAAACGGGCAAAATAATGGCTTGTTTGACTCAAGTAAATATCCCACCGCACGTTCACATGATGTCATTCTCTTTAAAAGGTTTGGATCCATAGGTCATTTGCATCTTGAACAAGTTTCAAGCATGCATATCCATTTTTTAAAACAGGGGTAGAAAAATCTTTTTTTAATTAAAATCCAAGCTCGGAGGGGGTAACTAGTGGAATTTCCTACACTTGGATAATTGAACTTTTATGTACAATTGTTGTGTGTGAATAAAATTTTTTTACTTACATTTTTTATTGCTTTAAATTGTTTCCATACAAAACTTTAAAATTTTCATTTTGTTGTGGTCTATTTGCCTTTTATCTCTTGTTTTGTTAACGAGATGAAGGGAAAGTGAAAACTCAAGTTTTAATTTAATAAAAAAGTATACATACAAAATGGAAATGCAAAATGCACAAAGGTAGAGAGAGATAATTCCAAAAAGTGTCTGTAATTTTAAGGGATTGTAAACTCTTTTTAGTTTCTATATATCAGGTTTTACAATCGTAGCGAAAAGGGTGAGGCGGGAGATTTTTAATTGAGTGTTGACTCCCAATCCATTAGTCATTCCTTAAAAAAAAATATAATCGTTACGCATGATAAATAACTTTACAATCATCTATAATACTTTGGTCCGCTTTTTGTAAATGGGCTAAATAATGGTCTGTTTGACTCGGGTAAATATCCCACCGCACATTCACTTGAGAATTTAATGTTTTTCTATTTAAAAGGTTTTGATCCATAGGTCATTTACATATTTAACATGTTTTAAGCATTCATATCTAATTTTTAAAACATGTGTAGAAAAATCTCTTTCTTATAAAATTCCATGCTATTAGGGTTGAACTATTGAAATATCCCAAACATGGATAACCAAACTTTTGTGTTCATTTGTGGTGTGTTAATAAATTTTCTTTGCTTAAATTTTTTATTCTTTAAATTCTTTCCATACATAAAGTTTAAAATGTTCTTTTTGTCATGACCTATTTGCTTTTTATATCTTTTTTAATTTACGAGATGAAGAGAAAGTGAAAAATCAAGTTTTGAATTAAGAAAATACTATACAGCTAAAATGGAAATGCTCAATGCACAAATGTAGGGAGAGATAATTCCAAAATGAGCCTGTAATGTTGATGGATTGTCAACTATTTTTAGGTTTTATAAATCAGGTTTTGCAATCATTGGGAAAAGGGGGAAGCCAGGGATTTTTAACTGAGTGTTGACTCCCAATCCATAAGTCATTCCTTACAAAAAAATATAGCCCGTTACGCATGATAGATCACTATACAATCATCTATGATCGTTAGGTCAGCTTTTTATAAATGGGCAAAATAATGGCTTGTTTAACTCAAGTAAATATCCCACCGCACCTTCACTTGAGAATTTATTGTTATTCTCTTTAAAAGGTTTTGATCCATAGGTCATTTGCATCTTTAATATGTTTCAAGCATGCATACCCATTTTTTAAAACATGTGTAGAAAAATAGCTTTCTTATAAAATTTCAAGTTATTAGGGTTGAACTAGTGGAGTTTCCCAAACTCTGATAACAAAACTTTTGCGTTCATTTGTGGTGTGTGAATAAATTTTATTTAATTACATTTTTTATTGATTTAAATTCTTTCTATTCATAAACTCTATTACTTTCATTTTTTGTGATCTATTTGCCTTTAATCTCTTTTTTTGTATACGAGATGAAGGGAAAGTGAGAACTCAAGTCTTGAATTAAGAAAAATGTATACAACCAAAATCGAAATGTACAATGCACAAATGTAGAGAGAGATAATTCTAGAAAGTTTCTGGAATTTTGAGGGATTGTAAACTCTTTTTAGTTTTTATATATAACTGAGTGTTGACTCCCAATCCATAAGTCATTCCTTACAAATGTATAGCCAGTTACGCATGATAAATTACTTTAAAATCATCTATGATTGTTACGTCAGCTTTTTGTAAATGGGCAAAATAATTGCTAGTTGTAGTCGGGTAAATACCCCACCGCACGTTCACTGGAGAATTTAATGTTATTCTCTTTAAAAGGTTTGGATCTATAGGTCATATGCATCTTTAACATATTTCAAGCATGCATATCCATTTTTTAAAACATCTGTAGAAAAATCTCTTTTTAATAAAATTCCAAGCTATTAGGTTTGAACTAGTGGAATTTTCCACACTTGGATAACATAACTTTTGTGTACATTTGTAATGTGTGAATAAATTTTCTTTACTCACATTTTTTATTGCTTTAAATTATTTCCGTAAACTCTAAAATTTTCATTTTGTTGTGATCTATTTGCCTTTAAATTTTTTTTTTGTTTACGAGATGAAGGGAAAGAGAAACCTCAAGTTTTGATTTAAGAAAAAAGTATAGAACTAAAATGGAAATGCACAATGCACAAATATAGAGAGAGATAATTCCAAAAAGTGTCTGTAATTTTTCGAGATTGTAAACTCTCGTTAGTTTTTTTTATAACAGGTTGTGCAATCGTCAGGAAAAGGGGGAGGCGGGGGATTTTTAACTGAGTGTTGACTCCCAATCCATAAGTCACTCCTTAAAAAAAATATAGCCTGTTATGTATGATAAATCAGTTTACGATCAACAATGATCCTTAGGTCAGCTTTTTGTAAATGGGAAAAATAATGGCTTGTTTGACTTGGGTAAATATCCCACCGCCTATTCACTTGACAATTTAATGTTATTCTTTGTAAAAGGTTTGGATCCATAGGTCATTTGCATCTTTAACATGTTTCAAGCATGCATATCCATTTTTTACAACAGGTGTAGAAAAATCTCTTCTTAATTAAAATCCAAGCTCTTAGGGGGTAACTAGTGGAAATTTCTACACTTGGATAACTGAACTTTTATGTACATTTGTTGTGTGTGAATAAATTTTTTTTACTTACATTTTTTATTGCTTTAAATTCTTTCCATACAAAACTTTAAAATTTTCATTTTGTTGTGGTCCATTTGCCTTTTATCTCTTTTTTTGTTAATGAGATGAAGGGAAAGTGAAAACTCAAGTTTTAATTTAATAAAAAAGTATACATCTAAAATGGAAATGCAAAATGTACAAAGGTAGAGAGAGATATTTCCAAAAAGTGTCTGTAATGTTTAGGGATTGTAAACTCTTTGTAGGTTTTATATTTCAGGTTTTGTAATCGTTGAGAAAAGGGGGAGGTGGGGGAATTTTAACAGATTGGTGACCAACAATCCATAAGTCATTCCTTACAAAAAAATATAGCCGGTTACGCATGATAAATCACTTTAAAATCATCCATGATCGTTAGGTCAACTTTTTGTAAAGGGGCAAAATAATCGCTTGTTTGAGTCTAGTAAATATCCCACCGTACGTTCACTTGAGAATTTAATGTTATTCTCTTGAAAAAGTTTGGACATAGATCATTTACATCCTTAACATGTTTCAAGCATGCAAATCCATTTTTTAAAACATGTGTAGAAAAATCTCTTTCTTATAAAATTCCAAGCTATTATGGTTGAACTAGTGGAATTTCCCAAACTTTTGTGTTCATTTGTGGTGTGGGAATAAATTTTTTTTACTTACATTTTTTATTGCTAAAATTCTTTCCATACATAAACTCTAAAATTTTCATTTTGTTGTGATCTATTTGCCTTGTAATTCGTTTTTTGTTCACGAGATGAAGAGAAAGTGAAAACTCAAGTTTTGATTTAAGTAAAAAGTATAGAACTTAAATGGTAATGCACAATGCACGAATGTAGAGGGAGATAATTCCAAAAAGTGTCTGGAATTTTAAAGATTTTAAACTCTTTTTAGGTCTTATATATCAGGTTTTGCAATCGTCATGAAAAGGGGGAGGTGGGGGATTTTTAACCTAGTGTTGAATCCCAATCCATAAGTCATTCCTTACAAAAAAATATAGTCGGTTACACATGATAAATCACTTTACAATTAACGATGATAGTTAGGTCAGCTTTTTGTAAATGGGAAAAATGATGGCTTGTTTGACTCGGGTAAGTATCCCACTGTATGTTCACTTGAGAATTTAATGTTATTCTCGTTAAAAGGTTTTGATCCATCGCTCATTTGAATCTTTAACATGTTTCAAGCATGCATCTCCATTTTTTAAAACATGTGTAGAAAAATATCTTTCTTATAAAATTCCAAGCTATTAGAGTTGTAGTAGTGGAATTTCCCAAACTTGGATAACAAAACTTTTGTGTTCATTTGTGGTGTGTGAATTAAATTTTCTTTACTTACATTTGTTATTGCTTTAAATTTTTTCTATACATAAACTCAAAAATTTTCATTTTGTTGTGGTTTATTTACCCTTTATGTCTTCTTTTGTTTTTCGAGATGAAGGGAAAGTGAAAATTCAAGTGTTGATTTAAGAAAAAAATTATACAACTAAAATGGAAATGCACAATGCGCAAATTTAGAGAGAGATAATTATAAAAAGTGTCTGTAAGTTTTACGGACTGTAACTCTTTTTAGTTTTTATATATGAGGTTTTGTAATGTTCAGGAAAAGGGGGAGGTGGGGGATTTTTAACAGACTGTTGACTCCCAATCCATAAGTCCTTCCTTAAAAAAATATAGGCCGTTACACAAGATAAATCACTTTACAATCATCTAAGATAGTTATGTCAGCTTTTTTTACATGGGATAATTAATGGCTTGTTTGGCTCCGGTAAATATCCCATCGCACATTCACTTGAGAATTTAATGTTATTCTCTTTAAAATGTTTGTATTCATAGGTCATTTGCATCTTTAACATGTTTCAAGAATGCATATCTAACTTTTGAAAGATCTGTAGAAAAATCTCTTTCTTATAAAATTCCAAGCTATTAGGGTTGAACTAGTGGAATTTCCCAAACTCTGATAACAAAATTTTGTGTTCATTTGTGATGTATGAATAAATTTTCTTTATTGATATTTTTTATTGATTTCAATTCTTTCTTTTCATAAACTCTAAAACTTTGATTTTGTTATGATCTATTTGCCTTTTCTCTTTTTTGTGTATTTGAGATGAAGGGAAAGTGAAAACTCAAGTTTTTAATAAAGAAAAAAGTATACAATTATAATGGAAATGCACAATGCACAAATGTAGAAAGAGATAATTCCAAAAAGTATCTGCAATTTTTAGGGATTGTAAACTCTTTTTTGTTTTTATATATAAGGTTTTGCAATCGTCAGGAACAGGGGGAGGCGGGGGATTTTTAACTGAGTGTGAATCCCAATCCATAAGTCATTCCTTAAAAAAATATAGCCCATTACACATGATAAATCACTTTACAATCATCCATGATCGTTACGTCAGCTTTTTGTAAATGGGCAAAATAATGGCTTGTTTGACTTGGGTAAATATCCCACCGCACATTCACAGAAGAATTTAATGTTCTTCTCTTTAAAAGGTTTGGGTTCATAGGTCATTTGCATCTTTAACATGTTTCAAGCATGCATATACATTTTTTAAAACATGTGTAGAAAAATCTCTTTCTTATAAAATTCCAAGCTATTAGGGTTGAAATAGTGGAATTTCCAACACTTGGATAACAGAACTTTTGTGTACATTTGTAATGTGTGAATAAATTTCTTTGCTTACATTTTTTATTGCTTTAAATTCCTTCCATACAAAACTCTAGATTTTCATTTTGTTGTGATCTATTTGCCTTTTAAATTTTTTTTTGTTGACGAGATGATGGGAAAGTAAAAACTCAATTTTTTATTTAAGAAAAAAGTATACAACTAAAATTGTAATGCACAAGGCACAAATGTAGAGAGAGATAATTCCCAGAAGTGTCTGTAATTTTTAGGGATTGTAAACTCTTTTTAGTTTTTATATCTAAGGGTTGGCAATCGTGAGGAATAGGCGAGGCGGGGGATTTTTAATTGGGTGTTGACTCCCTATCCATAAGTCATTTCTTAGAAAAATATAGCCTATTATGCATGATAAATCACTTTACAATCATCTATGATCGTAAGGTCAGCTTTTTGTAAATGGGCAAAATAATGGCATGTTTGACTTGAGTAAATATCTCACCTCTCACCGCACGTTCACAGAAGAATTTAATGTCATTCTCTTTAAAAGGTTTCGATCCATAGGTCATTTGCCACTTGAACAAGTTTCAAGCATGCATATACATTTTTTAAAACAGGTGTAGAAAAATCTGTTTTTAATTAAAATCCAAGCTCTTAGGGGGTAACTAGTGGAATTTCCTACACTTGGATAAATGAACTTTTATGTACATTTGTTGTGTGTGAATAAATTTTTTTACTTAAATTTTTTATTGCTTTCAATTATTTCCATACAAAACTTTAAAATTTTCATTTTGTTGTGGTCTATTTGCCTTTTATCTCTTTTTTTTTGTTAAAGAGATGAAGGGAAAATGAAAACTCAAGTTCTAATTTAATAAAAGGGTATACTTCTAAAATGAAAATGCAAAATGCACAAAGGTAGAGAGAGATAATTCCAAAAAGTGTTTGTAATTTTTAGTGATTGTAAACTCTTTTTAGGTTTTATATATCAGGTTTTGTAATTGTCGAGAAAAGGGGGATGTGGGGGATTTTTAACTGAATGGTGACTACCAATCCATAAGTCATTCCTTACAAAAAAATATAGCCGGTTACACATGATAAATCATTTTACAATCATCCACGATCGTGAGGTCAATTTTTTGTAAATGGGCAAAATAATGGTTTGTTTGACTCGAGTAAAAATCCCACCGTACGTTCACTTGAGAATTTAATGTTATTCCCTTTAAAAGGTTTTCATCCATAGATCATTTGCATCTTTAACATGTTTCAAGGATGCATATCCATTTTTTAAAACATAGGTAGAAAAATCACTTTCTTATAAAATTCCAAGCTATTATGGTTGAACTAGTGGAATTTCCCAAACTTGGATAACCAAACTTTTGTGTTCATTTGTGGTGTGTGAATAAATTTTCTTTAATTACATTTGTTATTTCTTAAATTCTTTCAATACATAAAGTCTAAAATTTTCATTTTGTTGTGATCTATTTGCCTTCTGTATCTCTTTTTGTTTACGAGATGAAGAGAAAGTGAAAACTCAAGTTTTGATTTAAGAAAAAAGTATAGAACTAAAATGTAAATGCACTATGCACAAATTTTGGGAGAGAAAATTCAGAAAAGTGTCTGTATTTTTTAGGGATTGTAAACTCTTTTTAGTTTCTATATATCAGGTTTTACAATCGTAGCGAAAAGAGGAGGCAGGAGATTTTTAATTGAGTGTTGACTCCCAATCCATTAGTAATTCCTTACAAAAAATATTGCCCGTTACGCATGATAAATGACTTTACAATCATCTATGATTGTTTGGTCAGCTTTTTGTAAACGGGCAAAATAATGGCCTGTTTGACTCGAGTAAATATCCCACCGCAAATTCACTTGAGAATTTAATGTTATTCTATAAAAGGTTTTGATCCATAGGTCATTTACATATTTAACATGTTTTAATCATGCATATCATTTTTTTAAAACATGTATAGAAAAATCTCTTTCTTATAAAATTCCATGCAATTAGGGTTCAACTATTGGAATTTCCCAAACATGGATAACCAAACTTTTGTGTTCATTTGTGGTGTGTGAATAAATTTTCTTTGCTTAAATTTTTTATTTCTTTAAATTATTTCCATACATAAAGTTTAAAATGTTCATTTTGTCATGATCCATTTGCTTTTTATATCTTTTTTTGTTTACGAGATGAAGAGAAAGTGAAAAATCAAGTTTTGATTTAAGAAAAAGTATACATCTAAAATGGAAATGCACAATGCACAAATGTAGAGAGAGATAATTCCAAAATGTGCCTGTAATGTTTTGGGATTGTCAACTATTTTTAGGTTTTATATATCAGGTTTTGCAATCGTCGGGAAAAGGGGGAGACGGGGGATTTTTAACTAAGTGTTGACTCCCAATCCATAAGTCATTCCTTACAAAAAAATAAAGCCCGTTACGCATGATAAATCACTTTACAATCATCTATGATCGTTAGGTCAGCTTTTTATCAATGGGCAAAATAATGGCTTGTTTAACTTAGTTAAATATCCCACCGCACCTTCACTTGGAGAATTTATTGTTATTCTCTTTAAAATGTTTGGATCCATAGGTCATTTGCATCTTTAACATGTTTCAAGCATGCATATCCATTTTTTAAAACATGTGTAGAAAAATATCTTTCTCATAAAATTCCAAGTTATTAGGGTTGAACTAGTGGAATTTCCTCAACTCTGATAACAAAACTTTTGTGTTCATTTGTGGTGTGTGAATAAATTTTATTTAATTACATTTGTTATTGATTTAAATTCTTTCTATTCATAAACTCTATAACTTTCATTTTTTTGTGATCTATTTGTCTTTAATCTGTTTTTTGTATACGAGATGAAGGGAAAGTGAAAGCTCAAGTTTTGAATAAAGGAAAAAGTATACAACCAAAGTTGAAATGCATAATGCACAAATGTAGAGAGAGATAATTCTAAAAAGTGTCTGGAATTTTGGGGGATTGTAAACTCTTTTTAGTTTTTATATATAAGGTTTTGCAATCGTCAGGAACAGGGGGAGGCGAGGGATTTTTAGCTGAGTGTTGACTCCCAATCCATAAGTTATTCCTTAAAAATATATAGCCAGTTACACATGATAAATTACTTTACAATCATCTATGATCGTTATGTCAACTTTTTGTAAATGTTAAAAATAATTGCTAGTTGGACTCGGGTAAATATCCCACCGCACGTTCACTGGAGAATATAATGTGGTTCGCTTTAAAATGTTTGGATCTATAGGTCATCTGCATCTTTAACATATTTCAAGCAAGCATATCCATTTTTTAAAACATGTGTAGAAAAATCTCTCTTTAACAAAATTCCAAGCTATTAGGGTTGAACTAGTGGAATTTCACACACTTGGATAACAAAACTTTTGTGTACATTTGTAACGTGTGAATAAATTTTCTTTACACACATTTTTTATTGCTTTAAATTATTTCCATACAAAACTCTAATATTTTAATTTTGTTGTGATCTATTTGCCTTTTAATTTTTTTTTTGTTTACGAGATGAAGGGAAAACGAAATCTCAAGTTTTGATTTAAGAAAAAAGTATAGAACTGAAATGAAAATGCACAATTCAAAAATGTAGAGAGAGATAATTCCAAAAAGTGTCTATAATTTTTAAAGATTGTAAACTCTTTCTAGTTTTTATATATAAGGTTTTGCAATCGTCAGGAAAAGGGGGAGGAGGGGGATTTTTAACTGAGTGTTGACTCTCAATCCATAAGTCATTCCTTAAAAAAAATATAGCTTGTTACGTATGATAAATAAGTTTACAATCAACAATGATCCTTAGGTCAGCTTTTTGCAAATGGGCAAAATAATAGCTTGTTTGACTTGGGTAAATATCCCACCGCACATTCACTGGAGAATTTAATGTTATTCTCTTTAAAAGGTTTGGATCCACAGGTCATTTGCATCTTTAATATGTTTCAAGCATGCATATCCATTTTTTAAAACATGTGTAGAAAAATCTCTTTCTTATAAAATTCCAAGTTATTATGGTTGAACTAGTGGAATTTCCCAAACTTGGATAACCAAACTTTTGTGTTCATTTGTGGCGTGTGAATAAATTTTCTTAACTTACATTTGTTATTGCTTAAATTCTTTTCATACATAAACTCTAAAATTTTCATTTTGTTGTGATCTATTTGTCTTTTATATCTTTTTTTGTTTACGAGATGAAGAGAAAGTGAAAACTCAAGTTTTGATTTAAGAAAAAAATATAGGACTAAAATGTAAATGCACTATGCACAAATGTGGGGAGAGAAAATTCCAAAAAAGTGTTTGTAATTTTTAGGGATTGTAAAGTCTTTTTAGTTTTTATATATCAGGTTTTACAATCGAAGCGAAATGTTTGAGGCGGGAGATTTGTAATTGGGTGTTGACTCCCAATCCATTAGTCATTCCTTACAAAAAATATAGCCCATTACGCATGATAAATAACTTTACAATCATCTATGATCGTTTGGTCAGCTTTTTGTAAATGGGCAAAATAGTGGCCTGTTTGACTCGGGTAAATATCTCACCGCACATTCACTTGAAAATTTAATGATATTCTATTTAAAAGGTTTTGATCCATAGGTCATTTACATATTTAACATGTTTTAAGCATGCATATCCCTTTTTTAAAACATGTGTAGAAAAATCTTTCTTATAATATTCCATGCTATTAGGGTTGAACTATTGGAATTTCCCAAACATGGATAACAAAACTTTTGTGTTCATTTGTGGTGTGTGAATAAAGTTAATTTACTTACATTTGTTATTGCTTTAAATTCTTCTTCATTTTGTTGTGATTTATTTTTGCCTTTTATCTCCTTTTTTGTTTTCGAAATGAAGGGAAAATGAAAACTCAAATATTTATTTAAGAAAAAGTATACAACTAAAATGGAAAAACAAAATGCACAAATTTATAGAGAGATAATTCCAAAAAGTGTCTGTAATTTTTAGCGATTGTAACTCTTTTTAGTTTTTATATATCAGGTTTTGAAATTGTCAGGAAAAGGGGGAGGCGTTGGATTTTTAACTGAGTTTTGAATCCCAATCCATAAGTCATTCCTTTCGAAATTATAGCTAGTTACACATAATAAATCTCTGTACAGTCATCTATGATCGGTAGGTCAGCTTTTTTTAAATGGGCAAAATAATGGCTTGTTTGACTCGGGTAAATTTCCCACCACACGTTTACTTGAGAATTTAATGTTATTCTCTTTAAAAGGTTTGGATCCATAGGTCATTTGCATCTTCAACATGTTTCAAGCATGCAAATCCATTTTTTAAACGATTGTAGAAAAATCTCTTTCTTATAATATTTCAAGCTATTAGGGTTGAACAAGTGAAATTTCCCAAACTTGGATAACCAAACTTTTTTTTTCATTTGTGGTGAGTGAATAAATTTTCTTTTCCTAAATTTGTTATTACATTAAATTCTTTCCATACATAAACTCTAAAATTTTCATTTTGTTGTGATCTTTTTGCCTTTTATCTCTTTTTTTGTTTACAAGATCAAGGGAAAGTGAAAACTCAATTTTGGATTTAAGAAAAAAGTACACATCTAAAATGGAAATGCACAATGCAAAAATGTAGAGAGAGATAATTCCAAAAAGTGTCTGTACTTTTTTGGGATTGTAAACTCTTTTTTATTTTTATATACCATGTTTTGAAAAAGTCGGCAAAAGAGGGAAGCAAGGGATTTTTAACTGAGTGTTGCCTCCCAATCCATAAGTCATTCCGTACAAAAAATATAGCCCATTACCCATGATAAATCACTTTACAATCATATATGATCGTTAAGTCAGCTTTTTGCAAATGGGCAAAATAATGGCTTGTTTGACTCAGGTAAATATCCGACCGCATCTTCACTGGAGAATTTAATGTTATTCTATTTAAAAGGTTTGGATCAATAGGTCATTTGCGTCTTTAACATGTTTCAAGCATGCATATCCATTTTTTAAAACAAGTGTAGAAAAATCTCTTTCTAATAAAATTCCAAGCTATTAGGGTTGAACTAGTGGAATTTCCCACACTTGGATAACAAAACTTTTGTGCTCATTTGTGGTGTGTGAATAAATTTTCTTTACAAATTTTTTATTGCTTTAAATTTTTTGCATACATAAACTCTAAAATTTTCATTTTGCTATGATCTATTTGCCTTTTATCTCTTTTTTTGGTTACGAGATGAAGGGAAAGTGAAAACTCATGTTTTGATTTAAGAAAAAAGTATAGAACTAAAATGGAAATGCACTATGCACAAATGTAGAGAGAGATAATTCCAAAAAGTGTCTATAATTTTTGAGGATTGTAAACACTTTTTAGTTTTTAAATATCAAGTTTTACAATCGCCGGTAACTGGGGGAGGTGGAACATTTTTAACTGAGTGTTGATTGCCAATCCATAAGTCATTACTTACAAAAATATTGTCCGTTACACAAGATAAATCACTTTAAAAACATCTATGATCGTTAGATCAACTTTTTGTAAATGGGAAAAATAATGGGTGGTTTGACTCGGGTAAATATCCCATCGCACATTCACTTGAGAATTTAATGTTATTCTCTTTAAAAGGTTTGGATCCATAAGTCATTTGCATCTTTAACATGTTTCAAGCATGCATATCCATTCTTTAAAACATGTGTAGAAAAATCTCTTTCTTATAAAATTCCAAGCTATTATGGTAGTACTAGTGGTATTTCCTAAACTTGGATAACCAAACTTTTGTGTTCAGTTGTGGTCTGTGAATAAATTTTATTTACATACATTTGTTATTTCTTTAAATTCTATCCATATATAAACTCTAAAATTTTCATTTTGTTTTGATCTATTTGCCTTTTTTCTCTTTTTTTGTTTACGAGATGAGGGGAAAGTGACAACGCAAGTTTTTATTTAATAAAAAAGTATACAACTAAAATGCAAATGTACAATGCAAAAATGTAGAGAGAGTAATTCCAAAAACGTGTCAGTAATTTTTAGGGATTGCAAACTCTTTTTATTTTTTATATATCAGGTTTTGCAATCGTCAAGAAAAGGGGCAGTTAAGAGATTTTTAACTGAGTGTTGAGACCCAATCCATAAGTGATTCCTTACAAAAAATATAGCCCATTACAGAAGATAAATAACTTTAAAATCATCTATGATCGTTAGGTAAGCTTTTTCTAAATGGGAAAAATAATGGCTTGCTTGACTTGGGTAAATATCCCACCGCACATTCACTTGAGAATTTATTGTTATTCTCTTTAAAAGGTTTGGATCCATAGCTCATTTGCATCTTTAACATGTTTCAAGCATGCATATCCATTTTTAAAACATGTGCAGAAAAATATCTTTGTTATAAAATTCCAAGGGATTAGGGTTGAACTAGTGGAATAAATTTGATTTGTGGTGTGTGAATAAATTTTATTTACTTAAATTGGTTATTGCTTTAAATTCTTTCCATTCATCAACTCTAAAACTTTCATTTCTGTTCTGTGCTATTTGCCTTTTATCTCTTTTTTTGTTTACAAGATGAAGGGAAAGTGAAAACTCAAGTTTGTAATTAAGAAAAAAGTATACAACTAAAATGGAAATGCCCAATGCACAAATGTAGAGAGAGATAATTCCAAAAAGTGTCTATAATTTTTAGGGATTGTAAAATCTTTTTAGTTTTTATATATATGGTTTTTCAATCGTGGGAAAAGGGGGAGGTGAGGGACTTTTAACTGAGTGTTGACTCCCAATCCATAAGTCATTCCTTACAAAAATATAGCCCGTTACGCATGCTAAATCACTTTACAATCATCTATGATCGGTAGGTCAGCTTTTTGTAAATGGGCAAAATAATGACTTGTTTTACTCGGGTAAATATCCCACCGCATGTTCACTGGAGAATTTAATGTTATTCTCTTTAAAAGGTTTGGATGCATAGGTCATTTGCATCTTTAACATGTTTCAAGCAATCATATCCATTTGTTAAAACATGTGTAGAAAAATCTCTTTCTAATAAAATTCTAAGTTATTAGGGTTGAACTAGTGGAATTTCCCAAACTTCGTTAACAAAACTTTTGTGTTCATTTGTGGTGATTGAATAAATTTTCTTTACTTACATTTTTGATTGCTTTAAATTCTATCAATACATAAACTCTAAAATTTTCATTATGTTGTGATCTATTTCTTTTCATCTCTATTTTTGTTTACAAGTAGAAGGGAAAGTGAAAACTCAAGTTTTGATTTAAGAAAAAAGTATACAACTAGAATGGAAATGCACTATGCACAAAAGCAGAGGCAGATTATTACAAAAAGTTTCTATAATTTTTATGGATTGTAAACTCATTCTAGTTTTTATATATCAGGTTTTGTAATCACCGAGAGAAGGGGGAAGCGGGGGATTTTTAATTGTGTGTTGAAACCCAATCTATAAGTCATTCCTTACAAAACTATAGCCGTTACGAATGGTAAATCACTTTACAATCATCTATGATAGTTAGATCAACTTTTAGTAAATGGGCAAAATAATGGCATGTTTGACTCGGGTAAATATCCCACCGCAAGTTCACTAGAGAATTTAATGTTGTTCTCTTTTAAAGGTTTGGATCCATAGGTCATTTGCATCTTTAACATGTTTCAAGCATGCATATCCATTTTTTAAAACATATGTAGAAAAATCTCTTTCTAATAAAATTCCAAGCTATTAGGGTTGACCTAGAGGAATTTCCCACACTTGGATAAAAAAACCTTTTTGTACCTTTGTGGTGAGTGAAAAAATTTTCTTTACTTAAATTTTTTATTTCTTTTATTCTTTCCTTACATAAACTCTAAAATTTTCATTTTGTTTTGATCTATTTGCCTTTTATCTTTTTTTTTTTTTACGAGATGAAGGGAAAGTGAAAACACAAATTTTGATTTAAGAAACAAGTATACTACTAAAATTGACATGCACTACGCACAAATGTAGAGAGAGATAAATCCAAAAATTATCTGTAGTTTTTAGGGATTGTAAACTCTTTTTAGTTTTTATATAGAAGGTTTAGCAATCGGAGGAAAAGGGAGAGAGGCGACGGACATTTAACTGAGTCTTGACTCCCAATCCATAAGTCATTCCTTACAAAAATATAGCTCGTTACGCATGATAATTCACTTTACATTTATCAATGATCGGTAGGACAACTTTTTGTAAATGGGCAAAATAATGGCTTGTTATACTCGGGTAAATATCCCACCATACGTTCACTGGAAAATTTAATGTTATTCTCTTTAAAAGGTTTGAATCCATAGGTCATTTGCATCTTTAACATGTTTCAAGCAATCATATCCATTTTTTAAAACATCTGTAGAAATATCTCTTTCTTATAAAATTCCAAGCTATTAGGGTTGAACTAGTGGAATTTCCCAAACTTGGATAACAAAACTTTTGTGTTCATTTGTGGTGTGTGAATAAATTTTCTTTACTTACATTTGTTATTGCTTTAAATTTTTTCCATACATAAACTCTAAAATTTTCATTTTGTTGTGATCGATTTGCCTTTTATCTCTTTTTTTGTTTACGAAATGAAGAGAAAGTGAAAACTCAAGTTTTGATTTAATAAAAAATTTTACACCTAAGATGGAAATTCACAATAAAAAAATGTAAAGAGAGCTAATTCCAAAAAGTGTCTTTAATTTTTAGAGATTGTAAACTCTTTTCAGGTTTTATATATCAGGTTTTGCAATCGTTGGGAAAAGGAGATGGTGAGGGATTTTTAACAGAGAGTTGACTCCCAATCCATAAGTCATTCCTTACAAAAAAAATATAGCCGGTTATGCATGATAAATCACATTACAATCAACTATGATCTTTAGGTCAGCTTTTTGTAAATGGGTAAAATAATCGCTTGTTTGACTAGGGTAAATATCCCACCGCATGTTCACTTGAGAATTTAATGTTATTCTCTTTACAAGGTTTTGATCCATAGGTCATTTGTATTTGTAACATGTTTCAAGCATGCATATCCATTTTTTAAAACATGTGTCAAAAAATATCTTTCTTATAAAATTCCAAGCTATTAGGGTTGAACTAGTGGAATTCCCCAAACTTGGACAACAAAACTTTTATGTTCATTTGTGGTGTGTGAATAAATTTTTTTACTTACATTTTTTATTGCTTTAAATTCTTTCTATACATAAACTCTAAAATTTTGATTTTGTTGTGGTCTATTTGCCTTTTATCTCTTTTTGTTTTTACGAGATGAAGGGAAAGTGAAAAGTCAAGTTTGGATTTAAAGAAAAAAGTTCACAACTAAAATTGAAATGCACAATGCACAAATGTAGAGAGAGATAATTCCAAAAAGTGTTTGTAAGTTTTAGGGACTATAAACTCTTTTTAGTTTTTATATATCCGGTTTTGCAATCTATAGGAAAAGGGGGAGGTGCACGATTTTTAACAGTGTTTAATCCCAATCTAGAAGTCATTCCTTAGAAAAATATAGCCCGTTATGCATGATAAATTACTTTACAATCATTTATGATCGTTAGGTCAGCATTTTGTAAATGGGCAAAATAATGGCTTGTTTGACTCGGGTAAATATCCCCGCACATTCACTTGAAAATTTAATGTTATTCTCTTTGAAATGTTTGGATCCATAGATCATTTGCATCTTTACACATGTTTCAAGCATGGATATCCATTTTTTAAAACATGTGTTGAAAAATCTCTTTTAAATAAAATTCCAAGCTATTTTGGTTGAACTAGTGCAATTTCCCACAGTTGGATAAATGAACTTTTGTATACATTTTTAATGTGTGAAAAAATTTTCTTTACTTATATCTTTTATTGCTTTAAATTCTTTCCATACAAAATTCTAAAATTTTCTTTTTGTTGTGATCAATTTGCCTTTTAAATTTTTTATTTTCCGTAATGAAGGGAAAGTGAAAACACAAGTTTTGATTTAAGAAAAAAGTATACAACTAAAAAGGAAATGCACAATGCACAAATGTTGAGAGTGATAACTCCAAACATTTTCTGTAATTTTTAGAGATTTTAGACTCTTTTTAGATTTTATATATTAGGTTTTGTAATCGTCGGGAAAAAGGGGAAGCGGGGGATTTTTAACTGAGTGTTACTCCCAATCCATCAGTTATTCCTTAAGAAACTATAGCCCGTTACGCATGATAAATCACTTTACAATCATCTATGATCGTTAGGTCAGCTTTTGGTAAATGGGCAAAATAATGGCTTGTTTGACTCGGGTAAATATCCCACCGCACATTCTCTTGAGAATTTAATGTTATTCTCTTTAAAAGGTTTTGTTCCATAGGTCATTTGCATCTTTAACATGTTTCAAGCATGCATATCCATTTTTTAAAACATGTTTAGAAAAATCTCTTTCTTACAAAATTCCAAGCAATTAGGGTTGAGCTAGTGGAATTTTCAAAACTCTGATAACAAAACTTTTGTGTTCATTTGTGGTGTGTGAATAAATTTTATTTACGTACATTTGTTATTGCTTTAATTTCTTTCTATAAATAAACTCTAAAACTTTCATTTTGTTGTGATCTATTTGCCTTTTATCTCTTTTTTTGTTTACGAGATGAAGGGAAAGTGAAAACTCAAGTTTTGAATGAAGAAAAAAGTATACGACTAAGATGGAAATGCACAATGCACAAATGTAGAGAGAGATAATTCTAAAAAGTGTCTGTAATTTTTAGGGATTGTAAACTCCTTTTAGTTTTTATATCTAAGGTTTTGCAATCGTCAGGAATAGGCATGGCTGGGGATTTTTAATTGAGTGTTGACTCCCTATCCATAAGTCATTGCTTAGAAAAACATAGCCAATTATGCATGATAAATCACTTTACAATCATCTATGATTGTTAGGTCAGCTTTTTTTAAATGGGCAAAATAATGGCTTGTTTGACACAAGTAAATATCCCACCGCACGTTCACTGGAGAATTTAATGTCATTCTCTTTAAAAGGTTTGGATCCATTTGTCATTTGCATCTTGAACAAGTTTCAAGCATGCATATCCATTTTTTAAAACAGGTGTGGAAAAATCTCTTTTTAATTAAAATCCAAGTTCTTAGGGGGTAACTAGTGGAATTTCCCACACTTGGATAACTGAAATTTTGTGTACATTGGTTGTGTGTGAAAAAAAAATTTTATTTACATTTTTTATTGCTTTAAATTTTTTCCATAAAAAAACTTTAAAATTATCGTCTTGTTTTGTTTATGAGATGAAGGGAAAGTGAAAATTCAAGTTTTAATTTAATAAAAATGTATACATCTAAAAAGGAAATGCAAAATGCACAAAGGTTGAGAGAGATAATTCCAAAAAGTGTCGGTAACTCTTAGGGATTGTAAACTCTTTTTAGGTTTTATATATCAGGTTTGCAATCGTCGAGTAAGTATGAGGTGTGGGATTTTTAATTGAGTGGTGACTACCAATCCATAAGTCTTTCCTTACAAAAAAATATAGCCGGTTACGCATGATAAATCACTTTAAAATCATCTAAGATCGTTAGGTCAACTTTTTTTAAATGGGCAAAATAAGGGCTTGTTTGACTCGAGTAAATATCCCAATGTACGTTCACTTGAGAATTTAAGGTTATTCTCTTTAAAAGGTTTGGATCCAATGAACATTTGCATCTTGAACATGTTTCAAGCATGCATATCCATTTTTTAAAACATGTGGAGAAAAATCTCTTTCTTATAAAATTCCAAGCTATTAGGGTTGAACTAGTGGAATTTCCCAAACTTGGTTATAAAAACTTTTGTGTTCATTTGTGGTGTGTGAATAAATTTTCTTTACTCACATTTGTTATTGCTTTAAATTCTTTCCATACATAAACTCTAAAATTTTCATCTTGTTGTGATCTATTTGCCTTTTATCTCTTTTTTTGTTTATGAGATGAAGGGAAAGTGAAAACTCAAGTTTTGATTTAAGAAAAAAGTATAGAACTAAAACGGAAATGCACTATGCACAAATGTAGCAAGAGAAAATTCCAAAAAGTGTCTGAAATGTTTAGGGATTGTAAAGTCTTTTTAGTTTTTATATATCAGGTGTTACAATCGCAGGGAAAAGGGGGAGGCGGGAGATTTTTAATTGAGTGCTGACTCCCAATCCATAAGTCATTCCTTACAAAAATATAGCCCGTTACGCATGTTAAATCACTTTGCAATCATTTATGATCGGTAGATCAGCTTTTTTTAAATGGGCAAAATAATGGGTTGTTTGACTCGTGTAAATATCCCACCGCACGTTCACTTGAGAATTTAATGTTATTCTCTTTAAAAGGTTTGGATCCAAAGGTCATTTGCATCTTTAACATGTTAACAACATGCATATCCATTTTTTAAAACATGTGTAGAAAAATCTCTTTCTTCTAAAATTTCAAGCTATTAGGGTAGAACTAGTGGAATTTCCAAACCTTGGATAACCAAACTATTGTGTTCATTTGTGGTGTGTGAATAAATTTTCTTTACTTACATTTATTATTGCTTTAAGTTCTTTCCATATATAAACTCTAAAATATTCATTTTGTTGTGATCTATTTGCCTTTTATCACATTTTTTGTTTACGAGATGAAGAGAAAGTGAAAACTCAAGTTTTCATTTAAGAAAAAAGTATACATCTAAAATGGAAATGCACAATGCACAAATGTAGAGAGATTAATTCCAAAAAGTGTCGGTAATTTATTTGGATTGTAAACTCTTTTTAGTTTTTATATATTAGGTTTTGCAATCGTCAGGAAAAGAAGGAGGTGGGGGATTTTTAACTGAGTGTTGACTCCCAAACCATAAGTCATTACATACAAAAAAAAGATAGCCCATTATGCATGAGAAATAACTTTACAATCATCTATTAACGTTTGGTCAGCTTTTTGAAAATGGGCAAAATAATGGCTTGTTTGACTCGGGTAAATATCCCACCGCACATTCACTTGAGAATTTAATGTTATTCTATTTAAAAGGTTTGGATCCATAGGTCATTGAATTATTTAACTTGTTTTAAGCATGCATATCCATTTTTTAAAACATGTGTAGAAAAATCTCTTTCGTATAAAATTCCATGCTATTAGGGTTGAACTATTGGAATTTCCCAAACATGGATAACAAAACTTTTGTGTTCATTTGTGGTGTGTGAATAAATTTTATTTACTTACATTTGATATCGCTTTAAATTCTTTCCATTCACAAATTCTAAATTTTTCAATTTGTTGTGATCTATTTTTGCCTTTTATCTCTTTTTTTGTTTTCGAGATGAAGGGAAAGTGAAAACTCAAGTTTTTATTTAAGAAAAAGTATACAACTAAAATGGAAAAGCACAATGCACAAATGTAGAGCGAGCTAATTCCAAAAATTGTCTGTAATTTTTAGGGATTGTAAACTCCTTTTAGATTTTATATATCAGGTTTTGAAATTGTCGGGAAAAGGAGGTGGCGGTGGATTTTTAACTGAGTTTTGAATCCCAATCCATAAGTCGCTCCTTAAAAAAATATATCTTGTTACACATAATAAATCACTTTACATTCATCTATGATCGTTAGGTCAGCTTTTTGTCATTGGGAAAAATAATGGCTTGTTTGACTTGGGAAAATTTCCCACCACACGTTCACGTGAGAATTTAATGTTATTCTCTTTAAAAGGTTTGGATCCATAGGTCATTTGCATCTTCAACATGTGTCAAGCATGCATATCCATTTTTGTAAACAACTGTAGAAAAATCTCTTTCTTATAAAACTCCAAGCTATTAGGGTTGAACTAGAGAAATTTCCCAAACTTGGATAACCAAACTTTTGTTTTCATTTGTGGTGAGTGAATAAATTTTCTTTACTGACATTTGTTATTACATTAAATCCTTTCCATACATAAACTCTAAAATTTTCATTTTGTTGTGAACTTTTTGCCTTTGATCTCTTTTTTTATTTACAAGATGAAGGGAAAGTGAAAACTCAAGTTCGGATTTAAGAAAAAAGTATACATCTAAAATGGAAATGCACAATGCAACAATGTAGAGAGAGATATTTCCAAAAAGTGTCTGTAATTTTTAGGGATTGTAAACTTTTTGTATTTTTATATATCAGGTTTTGAAAAAGTCGACAAAAGAGGGAGGCGGGGGATTTTTAACTGAGTGTTGACTCCCAATCCATAAGTCATTCCTTAGAAAAAATATAGCCCGTTACGTATGATAAATCATTTTACAATCTTCTATGATCGTTAGGTCAGTTTTTTGCAAATGGGCAAAATATTGGTTTGTTTGACTCAACTAAATATCCGACCACATGTTCATTGGAGAATTTGATGTTATTCTCTTTAAATAGTTTGGATCGATAGGTCATTTGCATCTTTAACATGTTTCAAGCATGCATATCCATTTTTTAAAACATGTGTAGAAAAATCTCTTTCTAATAAAATTCCAAGCTATTACGATTGAATTGTGGAATTTCCCACACTCGGATAACAAAACTTTTGTGCTCATTTGTGTTGTGTGAATAAATTTTATTTACGTAAATTTTTTATTGCTTTAAATTATTTTCATACATAAACTCTAAAATTTTCATTTTTCTATGATCTTTTTGCCTTTTATCTCTTTTTTTGTTAACGAGATGAAGGGAAAGTGAAAACTCTTGTTTTGATTTAAGAAAAAAATATACAACTAATATGGAAATGCACTATGCAAAAATGTAGAGAGAGATAATTCCAAAAAGTGCCTGTAATTTTTAGGGATTGTAAACACTTTTTAGTTTTTAAATATCAGGTTTTGCAATCGTCGGGAAAAGGAGGAGGTGGAACATTTTTAACTGAGTGTTGACTGCCAATCCATAAGTCACTACTTACAAAAATATAGTCCGTTACACAAGATAAATCACTTTACAAACATCTATGATCGTTAGATTAGCTTTTTATAAATAGGCAAAATAATGGGTGGTTTGACTCGGGTAAATATCCCACCGCATGTTCACATGAGAATTTAATGTTATTCTCTTTAAAAGGTTTGGATCCAAAAGTCATTAGCATCTTTAACATGTTTCTAGCATGCATATCCATTTTTTAAAACATGTGTAGAAAAATCTCTTTCTTATAAAATTCCAAGCTATTAGGGTTGAACTAGTGGATTTTCCGAAACATGGATATCCTAACTTTGGTGTTCATTTGTTGTGTGTGAATAAATTTATTTACATACATTTGTTATTGGTTTAAATTCTATCCATACATAAACTCTAAAATTTTCATTTTGTTTTGATCTATTTGCCATTTATCGCTTTTTTTGTATACGAGATGAAGGGAAAGTGACAACTGAAGTTTTGATTTAACAAAAAAGTATACAACTAAAATGAAAATGTACAATGCACAAATGTAGAGAGAGTAATTCCAAAAAGTTTCAGTAATTTTTAGGGATTGTAAACTCTTTTTATTTTTTATACATTATGTTTTGCAATCGTCAGGAAAAGGGGGAGGTGGGAGATTTTTAACTGAGTGTTGACTCCGAATCCATAAGTCATTCCTTAAAATAAATATAGCCCGTTACGCAAGAGAAATAACTTTACAATCATCTATGGTCGTTAGGTAAGCTTTTTGTAAATGGGAAAAAAATGGCTTGCTTGCATCGGGTAAATATCCCACCACACATTCACTTGAGAATTTATTGTTATTCTCTTTAAAAGGTTTGGATCCACAGGTCATTTGCATATTTAACATGTTTCTAGCATGCATATCCATTTTTTAAAACATGTGTAGAAAAATATCTTTCTTATAAAATTCCAAGCTATTACGGTTGAACTAGTGGAATTTCCCAAACTCTGATAACAAAACTTTTGGGTTTATTTGTGATGAGTGAATACATTTTCTTTACTTAAATTTGTTATTGTTTTAATTCTTTCCATACATCATCTCTAAAAATTTCATTTTGTTGTGTGCTATTTGCCTTTTATCTCTTTTTTTGGTTTACAAGATGAAGGGAAAGTGAAAACTCAAGTTTTTAATTAATAAAAAAGTATAAAACTAAAATGGAAATGCCCAATGCACAAATGTAGAGAGATATAATTCCAAAAAGTGTTTATAATTTTTAGGGATTGTAAACTCTTTTAAGTGTTTATATATAAGGTTTTTCAATCGTGGGAAAAGGGGGAGGCGAGGGACTTTTAACTGAGTGTTGACTCCAAATCCTTAGGTCATTCCATACAAAAAATATAGCCCATTACACATGAAAAATCACTTTACAATCATCTACGATTGGTAGATCAGCTTTTTGTAAATGGGCAAAATAATGGCTAGTTTTACTCGGGTAAATATTCCACCGCACGTTCACTGGAAAATTTAATGTTATTCTCTTTAAAATGTTTTGATCCATAGGTCATTTGCATCTTTAACATGTTTTAAACAATCATATCCATTGTTTAAAACATGTGAAGAAAAATCTCTTTCGAATAAAATTCTAAGTTATTAGAGTTGAACTAGTGGAATTTCCCAAACTTGGTTAACAAAACTTTTGTGTTCCTTTGTGGTGATTGATTAAATTTTCTTTACTTACATTTGTTATTGCTTTAAATTCTTTCAATACATAAACTCTAAAATTTTCATTTGGTTGTGATCTATTTGCTTTTCATCTCTTTTTTTGTTTACGAGATGAAGGGAAAGTGAAAACTCAAGTTTTGATTTAAGAAAAAAGTATACAACTAGAATGGAAATGCACTATGCACAAATGCAGAGCGAGATTATCACAAAATTTTTTTGTAATTTTTATAGATTGTAAACTCGTTCTAGTTTTTATATATATGGTTTTGCAATCACCAAGAATAGGGGGTAGCGGGGGATTTTTAATTGAGTGTTGACACCCAATCTATAAGTCATTCCTTAAAAAACTATAGCCGTTACGAATGATAAATCACTTTAAAATCATCTATGATCGTTAGATCAGCTTTTAGTAAATGGGCAAAATAATGGCATGTTTGACTCCGGTACATATCCCACCGCAAGTTCACTGGAGAATTTAATGTTATTCTCTTTTAAAGGTTTGGATCCATAGGTCATTTGCATCTTTAACATGTTTCAATCATGCATATTCATTTTTTAAATCATGTGGAGAAAAATCTTTCTAATAAAATTCCAAGCTATTAGGGTTGACCTACAGGAATTTCCCACACTTGGATAACAAAACATTTTTGTACCTTTGAAGTGTGTGAATAAATTTTCTTTACTTAAATTTTTATTGCTTTAAATTCTTTCCATACATAAACTCTAAAATTTTCATTTTGTAGTGATCTATTTGCCTTTTATCTCTTTTTTGTTTACGAGATGAAGGGAAAGTGAAATCTACGGTTTTGTTTCAATGAAAAAGTTTACATCTAAAATGGAAATGAACAATGCAAAAATGTAGAGAGAGATAATTCCAAAAAGTGTCTGTAATTTTTATGGATTGTAAAATCTTTTTAGTTTTTATATATCAGGTTTTGCAATCGTCGGGAAAACGGGGAGGCGACGGATTTTTAACTGAGTGTTAACTCCCAATCCATATGTCATTCCTTACAAAACTATAGCCCGTTATGCATGATAAATCACTTTACATTCATCTATGATCGTTAGGTCAGCATTTTGTAAATGGGCAAAATAATGGCTGGTTTGACTCGGGTAAATATCCCACCACATTTTCATTTGAGAATTTAATGTTATTCTCTTTAAAAGGTTTGGATCCATAGGTCATTTGCATCTTTAACATGTTTCAAGCATGCATATCCATTTTTTAAAACATGTGCAAAAGAATCTATTTCTTATAAAATTCCAAGGTATTAGGGTTGAACCAGTGTATAAATTTTCTCTACTTACATTTGTTATTGCTTTAAATTCTTTCAATCCATAAACACTAAAAGTTTCATTTTGTTGTGGTCTATTTACCTTTAATCTCTTTTTTTGTTTACGAGATGGAGGGAAAGTGAAAACTCAGGTTTGGATTTAAGAAAAAGGTATACATCTAAAATGGAAATGCACAATGCTAAAATGTAAAGAGAGATAATTCTAGAAAGTGTCTACAATATTTAGGGATTGTAAACTCTTTTTTGTTTTTATATATCAGGTTTTGCAATCGTTGGGAAAAGGGGGAGGTGGGGGATTTTTAACAGAGTGTTGACTCCCAATCCATAAGTCATTCTTTACAAAAAAATATAGCCCATTACGCATGATAAATCACTTTACAATCATCTATGATCGTTAGGTCTGCTTTTTGCAAGTGGGCAAAATAATGACTTGTTTAACTCAAGTAAATATCCCACCGCACATTCACTGGACAATTTAATGTTATTCACTTTTAAAGGTTTGGATCCATAACTCATTTGCATCTTTAACATGTTTCAAGCATGCATATCCATTTTTTAAAACATGTGTAGAAAAATCACTTTTTAATAAAATTCCTGGCTATTAGGGTTGAACTCGAGGAATTTGCAACACTTGGATAACAAAACTTTTTTGTACCTTTGTGGTGTGTGAATAAATTTCTTTACTTACATTTTTTTTATTTAAATTATTTCCATACATAAACTCTAAAATTTTAATTTTGTTGTGATTTATATGTCTTTTATCTCTTTTTTTCGTTTACAAGATGAAGGGAAAGTGAAAACTATGGTTTTGATTTAATAAAAAAGTATACATCTAAAATGGAAATGCACAATGCAAAAATGTCGAGAGAGATAATTCCAAAAAGTGTCTGTAATATTTTTTGATTGTAAACTCTTTTTAGATTTTATATATCAGGTTTTGCAATTGTCGGGAAAAGGGGGAGGTGGGGGATTTTTAACTGAGTGTTGACTCCCAATCCATAAGTCATTCCTTACAAAAATATAGCCCGTTACGCACGAAAAACTCCCTTGACAATCATTTATGATCGTTAGACCAGCTTTTTGTAAATGGGAAAAATAATGGGTTGTTTGACTCGGGTAAATATCCCACCGCAGGTTCACATGAGAATTTAATGTTATTATCTTTAAAATGTTTGTATCCGTAGGTCATTTGCATCTTTAACATGTTTCAAACATGCATATCCATTTTTTAAAACATGTGTGGAAAAATATTTTTCTTATAAAATTCCAAGCTATTAGGGTTGAACTTTTGGAATTTCCCAAACTTGGATAACAAAAATTTTGTGTTCATTTGTGGTGTGCGAAATAAATTTTTTGTACTTACATTTGTTATTGATTTAAATTCTTTCCATACATAAACTCCAAAATTTTCATTTTGTTGTGATCCATTTGCATTTATCTCCTTTTTTGTTTACGAGAAGAAGGGAGAGTGAAAAATCAACTTTTCATTTAAGAAAAAAGTATACGACTAAAATGGAAAAGCACAATGCACAAATGTAGAGGGAGATAATTCCAAAAAGTGTCTGTAATTTTTAGGGATTGTAAACTCTTTTTAGTTTTTATATATCAGGTTTTGCAATCGTGGCGAAAAGGGGGAGGCGAGGGATTTTTAATTGAGTGTTGACACCGAATCCATAAGTCATTCCTTAAAAAATTGTAGCCTATTACGCATGATAAATCACTTTACAATCATTTATGATCGTTAGGTCAGCTTTTTGTAAGTGGGCATAATAATGACATGTTTGACTTGTGTAAATATCCCACCGCACGTTCACTTGAGAATTTAATGTTATTCTCTTTAAAAGGTTTGGATCCATAGTTTATTTTCATCTTTAACATGTTTCAAGTATGCATATACATTTTTTAAGACATGTGTAGAAAAATCTCTTTCTTATAAAAATTTTTCTTTACTTACATTTGTTATTGCTTTAAATTCTTTCCATCCCGAAAATCTAAAATTTTTATTTTTTAGTAGTTTATTGGACTTTTATCTCTTTTTTGGGTTATGAGATGAAGGGCAAGTGAATACTCAAGTTGGGATTTGAGAAAAAAGTGTTCATCTAAAATGGAAAAGCACAATGCACCAATGTGGAAAGCAATAATTCTAAAAAGTTTCTGCAATATTTAGGGATTATCAACTCTTTTTTTTTTATATATTAGGTTTTGTAATCGTCGGGAAAAGGGCGAGGCAGGGGATTTTTAACTGAGAGTTGACTCCCAATCCAAAAGTCATTCCTTACAAAAAATATAGCCCGTTACACATGATAAGTCACTTTAAAATCATCTACGATCGTTACGTCTGCTTTTTGCAAGTGGGCAAAATAATGACTTTTTTGACTCAGGTAAATATCTCACCGCATATTCACAGGACAATTTAATGTTATTCTCTTTAAAAGGTTTGGATCCATAGGTCATTTGCGTCTTTAACATGTTTCAAGCATGCATATCCATTTTTTAAAACATGTGTAGAAAAATCTCTTTTTAATAAAATTCCAAGCCATTACGGCTGAACTCGACAAATTTGCAACACTTGGATAACAAATTTTTTTTGTACCTTTGTGGTGTGTGAATAAATTTTATTTACTTACATTTTTAATTTCTTTAAATTCTTTCCAGACATAAACTCTAAAATTTTCATTTTGTTGTGATTTATTTGCCTTTTATCTCTTTTTTTATTTACGAGATGAAGGGAAAGTGAAAACTATGGTTTTGATTTAAGAAAAAAGTATACATTTAAAAAAGAAATGCACAATTCACAAATTTAGAGAGCGATAGTTCCAAAAATGTTTTTTATTTTTAGGGATCATAAAATCTTTGTAGTTTTTATATATCAGGTTCTGCAAAAGTCGAGAAAAGACAGAGGCGCGGGATTTTTAACAGAGTGTTGACTCCCAATCCAAAAGTCATTCCTTAAAAGAATATAGCCCGTTATGCACAATAAATCACTTTACAATCATCTATGATCATTAGACCAGCTTTTTGTAAATGGGAAAAATAATGGGTTGTTTGACTCAGGTAAACATTCGACCACACGTTCACTTGAGAATTTAATGTTGTTCTATTTAAAATGTTTGGATCCATAGGTCATTTGCATCTTTAACATGTTTCAAGCATGCATATCCATTTTTTAAAACATGTGTGGAAAAATCTTTTTCTTATAAAATTCCAAGCTATTAGGGTTGAACTTTTGGAATTTCCCAAACTTGGATAACAAAACTTTTGTGTTCATTTGTGCTGTGTGAATAAATTTTCATTACTTACATTTGTTATTGCTTTAAATTCTTTCCATACATAAACTCTAAAATTTTCATTTTGTTGTGATCTATTTGCCTTTTATCTCCTTTTTTTTTTACGAGATGAAGGGAAAGTGAAAACTCAACTTTTGATTTAAAGGTATATGACTAAAATGGAAAGCACAAAGCACAAATATAGAGGGAGATAATTCCAAAAAAGTGTCTGTAATTTTTAGGCATTGTAAACTCTTTTTAATTTTTATATATCAGGTTTTGCAATCGTTGGAAAAAAGGGGAGGCGAGGGATTTTTAACTGAGTGTTGACTCCCAATCCATAAGTCATTCCTTAAAAAACTATTGCCCGTTACGCATGATAAATTTACAATCATCTACGATCTTTAGGTCAGCTTTTTGTAAGTGGGCAAAATAATGACATGTTTGACTTGTGTAAATATCCCACCACATGTTCACTTGAGAATTTAATGTTATTCTCTTTAAAAGGTTTGGATCCATAGTTTATTTGCATCTTTAACATGTTTCAAGCATGTATATACATTTTTTAAAAAATGTGTAAAAATCTCTTTCTTATAAAATTCCAAGCAATTGGGGTTGAACTAGTGGAATTTCCATAACTTGGATAACAAAAATTTTGTGTTAGTTGGTGGTGTGTGAATAAATTTTCTTTACTTACATTTGTTATTGCTTTAAATTCTTTCCATACTGAAACTCTAAAATTTTTATTTTGTAGTGGTCTATTTGCCATTTATCTCTTTTTTTGGTTATGAGATGAAGGGAAAGTGAAAACTCAAGTTTGGATTTAAGAAAAAAGTATACATCTAAAATGGAAAAGCACAATGCACAAAAGTAGAGAGAAATAATTCTAAAAAGTGTTTGTAATTTTTATGGATTGTGAACTCTTTTTTGTTTTTATATATTAGGCTTTGCAATTGTCGGGAAAAGGGGGAGGCAAGGGATTTTTAACTGAGTGTTGACACCCAATCCATAAGTCATTCCTTACAAAAAAATATAGCCCGTTACACATGATAAATCACTTTACAATCATTTATGATCATTAGGTTAGCTTTTTTCAAATGGGCAAAATAATGGTTTGTTTGACTCGGGTAAATTTTCCACCGCATGTTCACTTGAGAATTTAATGTTATTCTCTTTAAAAGGTTTGGATCCAAAGGTCATTTGCATCTTTAACATGTTTCTAGAATGCATAAACATTTTAAAACATGTGTGGAAAAATCTCTTTCTTATAAAATTCCAAGCTATAAGGGTTGAACTTGTGGAATTTCCCAAACCTGGATTACAAAACTTTTGTGTTCATTTGTGGTGTGCGAATAAATTTTCATTACTTACATTTGTTATTGCTTTAAATTCTTTCCATACATAAACTCTAAAATTTTCATTTTTTTGTCATCAATTTGCCTTTTATCTCCTTTTTTGTTTACAAGATGAAGGAAAAGTGAAAACTCAAGTTTTGATTTAAGATAAAAGTATATGACTAAAATGGAAATGCACAATGAAAAAATTTAGATGGAGATAATTCCAAAAAGTGTCTTTAATTTTTAGGGATTGTAAACTCTTTTTAGTTTTTATATATCAGGTTTAGCAATCGTCAGGAAAAGAGGGAGGCGGGTGATTTTTAACTGAGTATTGACTCCCAATCCATAAGTCATTCCTTAAAAAACTATAGCCCGGTATGCATGATAAATCACTTTACAATCATCTATGATCGTTAGGGCAGCTCTTTGTAAGTGGGCAAAATAATGACTTGTTTGACTTGGGTAAATATCCCACCGCATGTTCACATGAAAATTTAATGTTATTCACTTTAAAAGGTTTGGATCCATAGGTAATTTGCATCTTTAACATGTTTCAAGCATGCATATCCATTTTTTAAAACATGTCTAGAAATATCTCATTCTAATAAAATTCCAAGCTATTACGGTTGAACTAGAGAAATCTCCCACACTTGGATATCAAAAATTTTTTGTTCATTTGTGGTGTGTGAATAAATTTTCATTTATTACATTTTTTTTTGCTTTAAATGTCGAGAGAGATAATTCCAAAAAGTTTCTGTAATTTTTAGGGATTATAAACTCTATTTAGTTTTTATATATCAGGTTTTTGCAATCATCGGGAAAAGGGGGAGGCGGGAGATTTTTAACTAAGTGGTTACTTCCAATCCATAAATCATTCCCTGCAAAAAATATAGCCCGTTACGTATGATAAATAACTTTACAATCATCTATGATTGTTTGGTCAGCTTTTTGCAAATGCGCAAAATAATGGCTTGTTTGACTCAGGTAAATATCCCACCGCACGTTCTCTTGAGAATTTAATGTTATTCACTTCAAATATTTGGATCCATAGGTCATTTGCCTCTTTAACCTGTTTCAAGCATGCATATCCATTTTTTAAAACATGTGTAAAAATCTATTTCTTATAAAATTCTAAGCTATAAGGGTTGAACCAGTGGAATTTCCCAAACTTGGATAAAAAAACTTTTATGTTCATTTGTGGTGAGTGTTTAAATTTTCTTTACTTACATTTGTTATTGCTTTAAATTCTTTCCATACATAAACAATAAAATTTTCATTTTGTTGTGGTCTTTTTCCCTTTTATCTCTTTTATTGTTCACGAGAATAAGGGAAAGTGAAAACTCAAGTTTGGATTTAGGAAAAAATTATAAATGTAAAATGGAAATGCACAATGCTCAAATGAAGAGAGAGATAATTCCAAAAATTTTATGTAATTTTTAGGGATTGTAAACTCTTTTTTGTTTTGATATATCAGGTTTTGTAATCGTTGGGAAAAGGGGGAGGTGGGTGATTTTTAACTTAGTATTGACACCCAATATATAAGTCATTCCTTACAAAACAAGATAGCCCTTTACGCATGATAAATCACTTTACAATCATCTATGATCATTAGGTCAGCTTTTTGCATGTCAGCAAAATAGTGGCTTGTTTGACTCAGGTAAATATCCCACTGCACGTTCACTGGAGAATTTAATGTTATTCTCATTTAAAGGTTTGGATCCATAGGTCATTTTTATCTTTAATATGTTTCAAGCATGCATATCCATTTTTTAAAACATGTGTAGAAAAATCCCTTTCTAATAAAATTCCAAGCTATTAGGGTTGACCTAGAGGAATTTCCCACACTTGGATAACAAAACCTTTTTGTACCTTTGAAGTGTGTGAATAAATTTTCTTTACTTACATTTTTTATTGCTTTAAATTCTTTCCTTACATAAACTCTAAAATTGTCATTTTGTTGGGATCTATTTGCCTTTTATCTCTTTTTTGTTTACAAGATGAAGGGAAAGTGAAAACTACGGTTTTGATTTAATAAAAAAGTATACATCTTAAATGGAAATGCACAATGCACAAATGTAGAGAGAGATAATTCCAAAAAGTGTCTGTAATATTTAGGGATTCTAAACTCTTTTTAGATTTTATATATCAGGTTTTGCAATCGTCGGGAAAAAGGAGAGGTGGGGGATTTTTAACTGAGTGTGGACTCCAAATCCATAAGTCATTCCTTACAAAAAAAAATATAGCTGATTACACATGATAAATCACTTTACAATCATATATGATCTTTAGGTCAGCTTTTTGTAAATGGGTAAAATAATGGCATGTTTGACTCGGGTAAATATCCCACCGCATGTTCACTTGAGAATTTAATGTTATTCTCTTTAAAAGGTTTGGATCCATAGGTCATTTGCATCTTTAACATGTTTCAAGCATGCATATAAATTTTTTACAACGTGTGTAGAAAAATCTCTTTCTTATAAAATTCCAAGCTATTATGGTTGAACTTGTTGAATTTCCCAAAGTTGGATAAAAAAATTTTGTGTTCATTTGTGGTGTGTGAATAAAATTTCTTTCCTTACATTTGTTATTGGTTTAAATTTTTTCCATACATATAGTCTAAATGTTTCATTTTGTTGTGATCTATTTACCTTTTATCTCTTTTTTGGTTTACGATATGAAGGGAAAGTGAAAACTCAAGTTTTTATTTAAGAAATAAGTACACAACTTAAATGGAAATGCACAATGCACAAATGTAGAGAGAGATAATTCCAAAAAGTGTCTGTAATTTTTATAGATTGTAAAATCTTTTTAGTTTTTATATTTCAAGTTTTGCAATCGTCAGGAAAAGGGGGAGACGACGGATTTTTAATTGAGTGTTGACACCAAATCCATAAGTCATTCCTTACAAAACTATAGCCCGTTACGCAAGATAAATCACTTTTCAATCATCTATGATCGTTAGGTCAGCATTTTGTAAATGGGCAAAATAATGGCTTGTTTGACTTGGGTAAATATCCCACCGCACGTTCACTTGAGAATTTAATATTATTCTCTTTAAAAGGTTTGGATCCATAGGTTATTTTCATCTTTAACATGTTTGAAGCATGCGTATCCATTTTTTAAAACATGTGTAAAAAAAATCTATTTCTTATAACATTCCAAGCTATTAGGGTTGAACCAGTGGAATTTCCCAAACTTGGACAACAAAACTATTTTGTTCATTTGTGGTGAGTGTATAAATTTTCTTTGCTTACATTTGTTATTTCTTTAAATTATTTCAATACATAAACATTAAAATTTTCATTTTGTTGTGGTCCATTTTCCTTTTATCTCTTTTTTTGTTTATGAGATGAAGGGAAAGTGAAAACTCAAGTTTGGATTTAAGAAAAAAGTATACATCTAAAATGGAAATGCAAAATGCTAAGATGTAGAGAGCGATAATTCCAAAAAGTGTCTGCAATTTGTAGGGGTTGTAAACTCTTTTTTGATTTTATATATCAGGTTTTGCAATCGTCAGGAAAAGGGGGAGGTAGGGGATTTCTAATTGCATGTTGACTCCATATCCATAAGTCATTCCTTACAAAGAAATATAGCCCATTACGCATGATAAATCTCTTTATAATCATCTATGATCATTAGCTCAACTTTTTATAAGTAGGCAAAATAATGGTTTGTTTGACTCAGGTCAATATCCCACCGCACTATCACTTGAGAATTTAATGTTATTCTCTTTAAAAGGTTTGGATACATAGCTCATTTGCATCTTTAACATGTTTCAAGCATGCATATCCATTTTTTAAAACATGTGTAGAAAAATCACTTTCTAATCAAATTCCAAGCTATTAGGGTTGAACTAGAGGAATTTCCAAAACTTGGATAACAAAACTTTTTTGTACCTTTGTGGTGTTTAAATAAATTTTCTTTACTTACATTTTTTATTTCTTTAAATTCTTTTCATACATACTCTCTAAAAGTTTCATTTTTTTGTGATCTATTTGCCTTTTATCTCATTTTTTGTTTACGAGATGAAGGAAAAGTGAAAACTACGGTTTTGATTTAATAAAAAAGTATACATCTAAAATGGAAATGCACAATGCATAAAATTTAGAGAGAGATAATTCTGAAAAGTGTCTATAATATTTAGGGATTCTAAACTCTTTTTATATTTTATATATCAGGTTTTGCAATCATCGGGAAAAGAGGGAGGTGGGGGATTTTTAACTGAGTGTTGACTCCCAATCCATATGTCATTGCTTACAAAAATATAGCCCATTACACATGGTAAATCACATTATGATCATCTATGATCGTTAGATCAGCTTTTTGTAAATGGACTAAATAATGGGTTGATTGACTCGGGTAAATATCCCACCGCACGTTCAGTTGAGAATTTAATTTTATTATCTATAAAAGGTTTGGATTCATAGGTCATTTGCATCTTTAACATGTTTCAAGCATGCATATCAATTTTTTAAAACATGTATGGAAAAATCTTTTTCTTATAAAATTCGAAGCTATTAGGGTTGAACTTGTGAAATTTCCCAAACTTGGATAACAGAACTTTTGTGTTCATTTGTGGTGTGTGAATAAATTTTCTTTATTTACATTTTTTATTGCTTTAAATTCTCTCTATACATAAACTCTAAAATTTTCATTTTGTTGTGATCTATTTGCCTTTTATCTCCTTTTTTGTCTACGAGATGAAAGGAAAGTGAAAACTCAAGTTTTGATTTAAGATAAAATGATATGACTAAAATGGAAATGCACAATGCACAAATGTAGAGGGAGATTATTCCAAAAGTGTCTGTAATTTTTAAGGATTTTAAACTCTTTTTAGTTTTTTTCACAGGTTTTGCAATCGTCGGGAAAAGGGGGAGGTGAGGGATTTTTATCTGAGTGTTGACTCCCAATCCATAAGTCATTCCTTAAAAAACTATAGACTGTTACGCATGATAAATCACTTTACAATCATCTATGATCGTTAGGTCAGCTTTTTTTAAGTGGGCAAAATAATAACATGTTTGACTTGTGTAAATTTTCCACTGCACGTTCACTTGAGAATTTAATGTTATTTTCTTTAAAAGGTTTGGATCCATAGCTTATTTACATCTTTAACATGTTTCAAGCATGCATATACATTTTTTGAAACATGTGTAGAAAAATCTCTTTCTTATAAAATTCCAAGCAATTAGGGTTGAACTAGTGGAACTTCCCAAACTTGGATAACAAAAATTTTGTGTTAATTGGTGGTGATTGAGTAAATTTTTTTTACTTACATTTTTTATTGCTTTAAATTCTTTCCATACCTAAACTCTAAAAATTTTATTTTTTAGTGGTCTATTTGCCTTTTATCTCTCTTTTTGGTTATGAGATGAAGGGAAAGTGAAAACTCAAGTTTGGATTTAAGAAAAAAGTATACAACTAAAATGGAAAAGTGCAATGCACAAATGTAGAAAGAAAGTGTGTAATTTTTAGGGATTGTTAACTCTTTTTTATATTTATAAATTAGGTTTTGCAATCGTCGGAAAAAGGGGGAGGCAGGGGATTTTTAACTGAGTG
Source organism: Aristolochia californica (assembly GCF_029961685.1). Taxonomy (NCBI): domain Eukaryota; kingdom Viridiplantae; phylum Streptophyta; class Magnoliopsida; order Piperales; family Aristolochiaceae; genus Aristolochia; species Aristolochia californica. Next base: position 29,882,692 of record NW_027182214.1, on the reverse strand, counting down.
TTGACTCCCAATCCATAAGTCATTCCTTACAAAAAATATAGCATGTTATGATTGATAAATCACTTTACAATCATCTACGATCGTTAGATCAACTTTTTGTAAATGGGCAAAATAATCGGTTGTTTGACTCGGGTAAATATCCCACCGCACGTTCACTTGAGAATTTAATGTTATTCTCTTTAAAAGGCTTCGATCCATAGGTCATTTTCATCTTTAAAATGTTTCTACCATGCATAAACATTTTTAAAACATGTGTGAAAAAATCTCTTTCTTATAAAATTCCAAGCAATCAGGGTTGAAATTCCCCAATTTCCCAAACTTGGATAACAAAACTTTTGTGTTCATTTGTGGTGTGTGAGTAAATTTTCTTTACTTACATTTGTTATTGCTTTAAATTCTTTCCCTACATAAACTCAAAAATTTTCATTTTGTTGTGATCTATTATTTATCATTTATCTCCTTTTTTGTTTACGAGATGAAGGGAAAGTTAAAACTCAAGTTTTGATTTAAGAAAAAATTATATGACTAAAATGGAAATGCACAATGCAAAAATATAGAGGGAGATAATTCCAAAAAGTGTCTTTGATTTTTAGGGATTTTAAACTCTTTTTCGTTTTTATATATCAGGTGTTGCAATCGTCGGGAAAAGGGGGAGGCGGGGGATTTTTTACTGAGTGTTGACTCCCAATCCATAAGTCATTCCTTACAAAACTATAGCCCATTATGCATGATAAATTACTTTACAATCCTCTATGATCATTAGGTTAGCATTTTGTAAGTGGGCAAAATAATGACTTGTTTGACTTGGGTAAATATCCCACCCCACGTTTACTTGAGAATTTAATTTTATTCTCTTTAAAAAGTTTGGATCCATAGGTCATTTGCATCTTTAACATGTTTCAAGCATGCATATCCATTTTTTAAAACATGTGTAGAAAAATCTCTTTCTTATAAAATTCCAAGCAATTAGGGTTGAACTAGTGGAATTTCCCAAAGTAGGATAACAAAACTTTTGTGTGCATTTGTGGTTTGTGAATAAATTTTCTTTACTTAAATTTGTTATTGCTTGAAATTCTTTCCATACATAAACTCTGAAATTTTCATTTTGTTGTGGTCTATTTACCTTTTATTTCTTTTTTTGGTTTCAAGATGAAGGGAAAGTCAAAACTCAAGTTTGGATTTAAGAAAAAAGTATACATATAAAATAGAAATTCACCATGCACAAATGTAGAGAGAGATAATTACAAAAAGTGCTATAATTTTTAGGGAATGTAAACTCTTTTTTGTTTTTATATATCAGGTTTTGCAATCGTCCGGAAAAGGGGGAGGCGGGAGATTTTGAACTGAGTGTTGACTCCCAATCCATAAGTCATTCCCTGCAAAAAAATAGCCCGTTACGCATGATAAATCCCTTTCCAATCATATATGATCGTTAGGTCAACTTTTTGCAAATGGGCAAAATAATGGCTTTTTTGACTCTGGTAAATATCCCACCGCACTTTCTCTTGAGAATTTAATGTTATTCACTTTAAAAGGTTTGGATCTATAGGTCATTTGCATCTTTAACAAGTTTCAAGCATGCATATCCCTTTTTTAAAACATGTGTAGAAAAATCTCATTCTAATAAAATTCCAAGCTATTACGGTCGAACTAGAGGAATTTCCCACACTTGGATAACAAAATTTTTTTGTTCATTTGTGGTGTGTGAATAAATTTTCATTTCTTACATTTTTTATTTCTTTAAATTATTTCCATACATAAATTATAAAATTTTCATTTTCTTGTTATCTATTTCCATTTTATCTCTTTTTTTGTTTACGAGATGAAGGGAAAGTGAAAACTCAAGTTTTGATTTAAGAAAAAGTATACAACTAAAATGGAAATGAACTATGCACAAATTTAGAGAGAGATAATTCCAAAAATTTTCTATAATTTTTAGGGATTGTAAACTCTTTTTAGTTTTTATATATCAGGTTTTGCGATCATAGGGAAAAGGGGGAGGTGGGAGATTTTTAACTGAGTATCGACTCACAATCAGAAAGTCATTCCCTGCACAAAATATAGCCCATTAAGCATGATAAATCACTTTATAATCATCTATGATCGTTAGGTCAGATTTTTTGCATATGGGCAAAATAATGGCTTGTTTGACTTAGGTAAATATCCCACCGCACGTTCTCTTGAGAATTTGATGCTTTTCACTTTAAAAGTTTTGGATCCATGGGTCATTTGCATCTTTAACCTGTTTCAAGCATGCATCTCCATTTTTTAAAACATGTGTAGAAAAATCTCATTCTAATAAAATTCCAAGCAATTAGGGTTCAACTAGAGGATTTTCTCACACTTGGATAACAAATCTTTTTTTTTTCATTTGTGGTGCGTGAATAAATTTTTTTTCTTACAATTTTATTTGCTTTAAATTCTTTGTGTACATAAACTATAAAATTTTCATTTTGTTGTGATCTATTTGCCTTTTATGTCTTTTTTTGTTTACGAAATGAAGGGAAAGTGAAAAGGCAAGTTTTGATTTAAGAAAAAAGTATACAACTCAAATGGAAATGCACTATGCCCAAATGTAGAGAGAGATAATTCCAAAAAAGTGTTTGTAATTTTTAGGGATTGTAAACTTTTTTTTGTTTTTAGATTTCATGTTTTACAATCATCGGGAAAAGGGGCAGGCGGGGGATTTTTAACTGAGTGTTGACTCCCAATCCATAAGTCATTCCTTACAAAAATATAGAAAGTTACGCATGATAAATCACTTTACAATCATCTATGATCGTTAGATCAACTTTTTGTAAATAGGAAAAATAATAGGTTGTTTGGTTTTGGTAAATATCCCACCGCACGTTCACATGAGAATTTAATGTTATTCTCTTTAAAAGGTTTGGATCCATAGGTAATTTCCATCTTTAACATGTTTCAAGCATGTATATTCATTTTTTAAAACATGTGTAGAAAAATCTTTTTCTTATGAAATTCCAAGCTATTAGGGTTGAACTAGTGGAATTTCCCAAACTTGGATAACCAAAATATTGTGTTCATTTGTGGTGTGTGAATAAATTTTCTTTACTTACATTTTTTATTGCTTTAAATTCTTTCAATACATAAACTCTAAAATTTTTATTTTTTTGTGATCTATTTGCCTTAGATCTCTTTTTTTATTTACAACATGAAGGGAAGGTGAAAAATCAAGTTTTGACTTAATAAAAAAGTAGACTTCAAAAATGGAAATGCACAATGCACAAATGTAGAAAAAGATAATTCAAAAAAGTATCTGTAATTTTTAGGAATTGTAAACTCTTTTTAGATTTTATATGTCAGGTTTTGCAATGGCCGGGAAAAGGAGGAGGTGGGGGATTTTTAACTGAGTGTTGACTCCCAACCCATAAGTCATTCATTTCAAAAAAATATAGCCGCCGGTTACGCATGATAAATCACTTTACAATCATCTATGATTGTTAGGTCAGCTTTTTGTAAATGGACAAAATAATGGCATGTTTGACTCGAGTAAATATCCCACTGCATGTTCACCTGAGAATTTAATGTATTCTTTATAAAAGGTTTGGATCCAAAGGTCATTTGCATCTTTATCCTGTTTCAAGCATGCATATCCATTTTTTAAAACATGTGTAGAAAAATCTCTTTCTTAAAAAATTGCATACTATTAGGGCGAACTTGTGGAATCTCCCAAACTTGCATAACAAAAATTTTGTGTTCATTTGTGGTGTGTGAATAAATTTTCTTTACTTACATTTGTTATTGTTTTAAAATCTTTCCATACATAAACTCAAGTTTAATTTAAGAAAAAAGTATACATCTAAAATGGAAATGCACAATGCACAAATGTAGAGATAGATAATTCAAAAAAGTGTCTGCAAATTTTATGGATTGTCAACTCTTTTAGTTTTTATATATAACATTTTGCAATTGTCGAGAAAAGGGGGAGGTGGGGGACTTTTAACTGAGTGTTGACTCCAAATCCATAAGTCATTCCTTAAAAAATATAGCCCATTACTCACGATAAATCACTTTACAATCATTAATGATCATTAGGTCAGCTTTTTGCAAATGGGCAAAATAATGATTTGTTTGACTCAGGTAAATATCCCACATCACGTTTACTGCAGAATTTAATTTTAGTCTCTTTAAAAGGTTTGGATCCATAGGTCATTTGCATCTTTAACATGTTTCAAGAATGCATATCCATTTTTTAAAACATGTGTAGAAAAATCTCTTTTTAATAAAATTCCAAGCTATTAGGGTTGAACTAGAGGAATTTCCCACACTTGGATTAAACAACTTTTTTCTTCATTTGTGGTGTGTGAATAAATTTTCTTTACATAAATTTTTATTGCTTTAAATTCTTCCCATACATAAACTCTAAAATTTTCATTTTGTTGTGATCTATTTGCCTTTTATCTCTTTTTTTTTATGAGATGAAGGGAAAGTGAAAACTCAAGTTTTAATTTAAGAAAAAAGTATACAACGAAAATGGAAATGCACTATGCACAAATGTAAGAGAGAGATAATTCCAAAAAGTGTCTGTAGTTTTTAGGGATTATAAACTCGTTTTAGTTTATATATCTGGTTTTCTAATTGTCTGTAAAAAGGGGGAGGCGGGGGATTTTTAACTGAGAGTTGCCTCCCAATCCATAAGTCATTCCTGCCTATTACGTATGATAAATCACTGTACATTCATCTATGATCATTAGATCAGCTTTTGTTAAATGGGCAAAATAATGCGTTGTTTGACTCGGGTAAATATCCCCCTGCACGTTCACTTGAGAATTTAATGTCATTCTCTTTAAAATGTTTGGATCCATAGGTCATTTGCATCTTTAAGATGTTTCAAGGATGCAAATCCATTTTTTAAAACATGTGTAGAAAAATTTGATTCTTATTAAATTCCACGCTATTAGGGTTCAACTAGTGGAATTTCCCAAACTTGGATAACAAAACTTTTGTGTTCATTTGTGGTGTGTGAATAAATTTTCTTTACTTACAATTTTTATTGCTTTCAATTATTTCCATACATAAACTCTAAAATTTTCATTATGTTGTGATCTATTTGCCTTTTATCTCTTTTTTTGTTTACGAGATGAAGGGAAAGTGAAAACTCAAGTTTTGATTTAACAAAAAAGTATACATCTAAAATGGAAATTCACAATGCACAAATGTAGAGAGAGATAATTCCAAAAAATGTCTGTAATTTTTAGGGATTGTAAACTATTTATAGTTTTTATATATCAGGTTTTGCAATCGAATGGAAAACGGGGAGCCGGAGGATTTTTAACTGAGTGTTGATGCCATATCCATAAGTTTATCCTTACATAAATATTGCCCATTCGCATGATAAATCACTTTACAAATCATCTATGTTCGGTAGGTCAATTTTTTCTAAATGGGAAAAATAATGGCTTGTCTGACTCGGGAAAATATCCCACTGCACCTTCACTTGGGAATTTATTATTATTCTCTTTAAAAGGTTTGAATCCATAGGTCATTTGGATCTTTAACATGTTTCAAGCATGCATATCCATTTTTTAAAACATGTGTAGAGAAATCACTTTCTTAAAAAATTCCGAGCTATTAGGGCTGAACTAGTGGAATTTCCCAAGCTTGGATAACAAAACTTTTGTTTTCATTTGTGGAGTGTGAATAAATTTTATTTACTTACATTTTTTATTGCTTTAAATTGTTTCCATTCATAAACTCTAAAATTTCCATTTTGTTGTGATCTTTTTGACTTTTATCTCTTTTTTTGTTTACGAGATGAAGGGAAAGTGAAAACTCAAGTTTTTATTTAAGAAACACATATCCATAAAAAATGTAAATGTACAATGCACAAATTTAGAGAGAGATAATTCCTAAAATTGTTTGTAATTTTTAGGGATTGTAAACTCTTTTTAGTTTTTATATGTCAGGTTCTGCAATAGTCGGGAAATGGGAGAGGCGGGGGATTTTTAACTGAGTGTTGACTCCCAATTCATAAGTCATTCCTTACAAAAATATAGCCCATTACGCATGATAAATCACTTTAAAATCATTTATGAAAGTTGGGTCAGCTTTTTGTATACGATCAAAATAATGGCTTATTTGACTTGGCTCAATATCCGCACGTTCACTTGGGGGTTTAATGTAATTCTCATTAAAAGTTTTGGATCCATAGTTCATTTGAATCTTTAACATGTTTCAAGCATGTATATCCATTTTTTAAAACATGTGTAGAAAAATCTCTTTCTTATAAAATTTCGAGCTTTTAGGGTTGAACTAGTGGAATTTTCCCAAACTAGGATAACAAAACATTTGTGTTCATTTGTGGTGTGTGATTATATTTTATTTAATTAATTTTTTTATTGCTTTAAATTATTTCCATACATGAACTCTAAAATTTTCATTTTGTTGTGATCTATTTACCTTTTATATCTTTTTTTGTTTACGAGATGAAGGGAAAGTGAAAACTCAAGTATTGATTTAAGAAAAAAGTATACATCTAAAATGGAAATGCACAATGAATAAATGTAGAGAGAGATAATTTCAAAAAGTTTCTGTAATTTTTAGGAATTGTAAACTATTTTTAGGTTTTATATATCAGGTTCTGCAATCGTCGAGAAATGGGGGAGGCGGGGGATTTTTAACTGAGTGTTGACTCCTAATTCATAAGTCATTCCTTACAAAAATATAGCCCATTACACATGATAAATTACTTTACAATCATCTATGATAGTTAGGTCAGCTTTCTGTAAATGAGCAAACTAATGGGTTGTTTGACTCGGGTAAATATCCCACCGCACGTTCTCTTGGGGATTTAATGTTATTCTCATTAAAAGGTTTGCATCCATAGGTCATTTTCATCTTTAACATGTTTCAAGCATGTATATCCATTTTTTAAAACATTTTTAGAAAAATCTCTTTCTTATAAAATTCTGAGCTTTTAGGGTTGAACTAGTGGAATTTTCCCAAACTTGGATAACAAAAAATTTGTGTTCATTTGAGGTGTGTGAATATATTTTCTTTACTTATGTTTGTTATTTCAGTAAATTCTTTCCATATATAAACTCTAAAATTTTCATTTTGTTGTGATCTATTTGCCTTTTATCTCTTTTTTTGTTGACGTGATGAAGGAAAAGTGAAAACTCAAGTTTTTATTTAATAAAATAGTATACATCTAAAATGGAAATGCACAATGCACAAATGTAGAGAGAGATAATTCCAAAAGGTTTCTGTAATATTTAGGGATTGTAAACTCTTTTTAGCTTTTATATATCAGGTTCTGCAACTATCGGGAAAGGGGGGAGGTGGGAAATTTTTAACTTAGTGTTGACTCCCAATCCATAAGTCATTCCTTACAAAAATATAGCCCGTTACGCATGATAAGTCCCTTTACAATAGTCTATGTTGGGTAGGTGAGCTCTTTGTAAATGGGCAAAATAATGGCTTGTCTGACTCGGGTAAATATCCCACTGCACCTTCACTTGGAAATTTAATGTTATTCTCTTTAAAAGGTTTAGATCCATCGGTCATTTGCATCTTTAACATGTTTCCAGCATGCATATCAATTTTTTAAAACATGTGTAGAAAAATATCTTTCTTAAAAAATTCCGAGCAATTAGGGTTGAACTAGTGGAATTTCCCAAGCTTGGATAAAAAAACTTTTGTGTTCATTTGTGGTGTGTGACTAACTTTTATTTACTTACTTTTGTTATTGCTTTAAATTCTTTCCATACATAAACTCTAAAATTTCCATTTTGTTGTGATCTTTTTGCCTTTTATCTCTTTTTTTGTTTACGAGATGAAGGGAAAGTGAAAACTCATGTTTTGATTTAAGAAACAAGTATACATATAAAATGGAAATGCGCAATGCAGAAAGGTAGAGAAAGATAATTCAAAAAGTGTCCGTAATTTTTAGGGATGGTAAACTCTTTTTAGTTGTTATATATCAGATTCTGCAATCGTCGAGAAACGGGGGAGGCGGGGGATTTTTAACTGAGTGTTGACTCCTAATTCATAAGTCATTCCTTACAAAAATATAGCTCATTACGCATGATAAATCACTTTACAATCATCTATGATAGTTAGGTCAGCTTTCTGTAAATGAGCAAAATAATGGGTTGTTTGACTCGGGTAAATATCCCACCGCATGTTCTCTTGGGGATTTAATGTTATTCTCATTAAAAGGATTGCACCCATAGGTCATTTTCATCTTTAACATGCTTCAAGCATGCATATCCATTTTTTAAAACATTTTTAGAAAATTCTCTTTCTTATAAAATTCCGAGCTTTTAGGGTTGAACTAGTGGAATTTTTCCAAACTTGGATAACAAAACATTTGTGTTCATTGAGGTGTGTGAATATATTTTCTTTACTTATGTTTGTTATTTCAGTAAATTCTTTCCGTATATAAACTCTAAAATTTTCATTTTGTTGTGATCTATTTGCCTTTTATCTCTTTTTTTTTTACGTGATGAAGGGAAAGTGAAAACTCAAGTTTTTATTTAATAAAATAATATACATCTAAAATGGAAATGCACAATACACAAATGTAGAGAGAGATAATTCCAAAAGTGTCTGTAATATTTAGGGATTGTAAACTCTTTTTAGCTTTATATATCAGGTTCTGCAACCGTCGGGAAAGGGGGGAGGCGGGGAATTTTTAACTTAGTGTTGACTCCCAATGCATAAGTCATTCCTTCAAAAAAATATAGCCCGTACCCATGATAAATCACTTTACAATCATTTATGATCCTTGGGTCAGATTTTTGCAAATGGGCAAAATAATGGCTTGTTTCACTCGGGTTAATATCCTACCGCACGTTCACTTGGTAATTTAATGTTATTTTCTTTATAAGGTTTGGATCCATAGGTCATTTGCATCTTTAACATGTTTCAAGCATGCATATCCATTTTTTAAAACATGTGTAGAAAAATCTCTTTCTTATAAAATTCTGAGCTAATAGGGTTAAGCGAGTGGAATTTTCCCAAACTTGGATAACAAAACTTTTTTGTTCATTTCTGGTGGTGTGTGAATAAATTTTCTTTAGTTACAAATTGTTAATGCTTTAAATTCTTTCCATACATAAACTCTAAAACTTTCATTTTGTTGTGATCAATTTGCCTTTTATCTCTTTTTTTGTTTATGAGAAGAAGGGAAAGTGAAAATGTAAGTTTTGATTTAAGAAAAAAATATACATCTAAAATTGAAATGCACAATGCACAAATGTAGAGAGAGATCATCCCAAAAAGTGTCTGTAATTTTTAGGGATTGTAAACTCTTTTTCGTTTTTAAATATTTGGTTTTGCAATCGTCGGGAAAAGAGGGAGGTGGGGATTTTTAACTGAGTGTTGACTCCCAATCCGTAAGTCATTCCTTACAAAAATATAGACCATTATGCATGATAAATCACTTTACAATCATCTATGATCGTTAGGTCAGATTTTTGTAAATACGAAAATAATGGCTTGTTTGACTCTGGTAAATATCCCATCAAACGTTCGCTTGGGAATTTATTGTTATTATCTTTAAAAAGTTTGGATCCATAGGTCTTTTTCATCTTTAACATGTTCCAAGCATGCGTATCCATTTTTAAAAACATGTGTAGAAAATCTCTTTCTTATAAAATTCAGTGGTGTGAATAAATTTTCTTTACTTACATTTGTTATTACTTTAAATTCTTTCCATACATAAACTCTTAAATTTTCATTTTGTTGTGATCTATTAGCCATTTATCTCTTTTTTTTTTGTTTATGAGATGAAGGGAAAGTGAAAACTCAAGTTTAGATTTAAGAAAAAAGTATAAATCTAAAATTGAAATGCACAAAGAACAAATGTAGGGATAGATAATTCCAAAAAGTGTATGTAATTTTTAGCGGTTGTAAACTCTTTTTAGTTTTTATATATCAGGTTCTGTAATCGTCGGGAAAACGGGGAGGCGGGGGATTTTGAACTGAGTGTTGACTCCCAATCCACTAGTCATTCCTTACAAAAATAATGTTCGATACGCTTGATAAATCACTTACAATCATCTATGATCGTTAGCTCAACATTTTTTAAATGGAAAAATTAATGGCTTGTTGGACTCGGGCAAATATCCCACTGCACGTTTACTTGAGAATTTAATGTTATTCTCTTTTAAAGGTTTGGATCCATACGTCATTTGCATCTTTAACATGTTTCAAGCATGCATATCCATTTTTTAAAACATGTGTAGAAAAATCTCTTTCTTATAAAATTCCGAGCTATTAGGGTTGAACTAGTGGAATTTCCCTAACTGGGATACCAAAAACATTTTGTTCATTTGTGGTGTGTGAATAAATTTTCTTTACTTACATTTTTTATTGCTTTAAATTCTTTCCATATATAAACTCTAAAATTTTCATTTTGTTGTGATCTATTTGCCTTTTTTTCTTTTTTTTACGAGATTAAGGGAAAGTGAAAACTCATGTTTTGATTTAAGAAAAAAGTATATCTAAAATGGAAATGCCCAATGCAAAAATGTAGGGAGAGATAATTCTAAAAAGTATCTATAATTTTTCGGGATTATAAACTCTTTTTAGTTTTTTTATATCAGGTTCTGGAATCGTTGGGAAAAAGGGGAGGCGGAGGATTTTTAACTGAGTGTTGACACCCAATCCATCTGTCATTCCTTAAAAAAATATAGCCCGTTACGCATGATAAATAACATTACAATCATCTATGATCATTAAGTCATCTGTTTTTAAATGGGCAAAATAATGGCTTGTTTTACTCGGGTAAATATCCCACTACATGTTCACATGAAAATTTAATGTTATTCTCTATAAAACGTTTGGATCCATAGGTAATTTTCATGTTTATCATGTTTCAAGCATGCATATCCATTTTTTATAACATGTGAAGAAAAATCTCTTTCTTATAAAATTCCGAGCTATTGGGGGTAGAACTAGTAGAATTTGCCAAACTTGGATAACAAAAATTTTGTGTTCATTTGTGGTGTATGAATAAATTTTCTTTACTTACATTTGTTATCGCTATAAATTCTTTCCATACATAACTCTAAAATTTTCATTTTGTTTTGATCTATTTGCCTTTTATATCTTTTTTTGTATACGAGATGAAGGGAAAGTGAAAACTCAATATTTGATTTAAGAAAAAAGTATACATCTAAAATGGAAATGCACAATACACAAATGTAGAGAGAGATAATTCCAAAAAGTCTCTTTAATTTTTAGAGATTTTTAATTGAGTATTGACTCCCAATCCATAAGTCATTCCTTAAAAAATTATAGCTCGTTACACATGATAAATCACTTTAATATCATCTATGATCGTTAGGTCAGTTTTTTGTAAATGGGCAAAATAATGGCTTGTTTGACTCGGGTAAATATCCCACCGCTCGGTCACTTGGGAGTTTAATGTTATTCTATTTAAAAGGTTTTGATCCATAGGACTTTTGCGTCTTTAACATGTTTCAAGCATGCATATCCATTTTTTCAAACATGTGTAGAAAAATCGCTTTCTTATAAAATTTTGTGCTATTAGGGTTGAACAAGTGGAATTTCAAAAACTGGAACAAAACTTTTGTGTTCATTTGTGGTGAGTGATTATATTTTCTTTAGTTACATTTTTTATTGCTTTAAATTATTTTCATACATAAACTCTAAAATTTTCATTTTGTTATGATCTTTTTGCCTTTTATCTCTTTTTTTTTACGAGTTGAAGGGAAAGTGAAAACTCAAGTTTTTATTTTAGAAAAAAGTTTACATCTAAAATGGAAATGCACAATGCAAAAATGTAGAGAGAGATAATTCCAAAAAGTGTCGGGAATTTTTAGGGATTGTAAACTCTTTTTAGTTTTTATATTCACAGGTTCTGCAATCGTCGGGAAAAGGGGAGGCGAGGGATATTTAATTGAGTGTTGACTCCCAATCTATAAGTCATTACTTAAAAAAATATAGCCCGTTACGCATGATAAAAAACTTTAAAATCATCTATGATTGTTAGGTCAACTTTTTATAAATGGGTAAAATAATGGCTCTTGTGACTCGGGTAAATATCCCACCACACAGTCACTTGGGAATTTAATGTTGTTCTCTTTAAAAGGTTTGGATCCATAGGTCATTTGTCTCTTTAACATGTTTCAAGCATGCATATCCATTTTTTAAAACATGTGTAGAATAATCCCTTTCTAATAAAATTCTGAGCTATTAGAGTTGAACTAGTTGAATTATGAAAACTGGATAAGAAAACTTTTGTGTTCATTTGTGGTGAATGAATAAATTTTCTTTACTTACATTTTTTAATGCTTTAAATTATTTCCAAACATAAAGTCTAAAATTTTCCTTTTGTTGTGATCTATTTCCTTTTTATCTATTTTTTTGTTTATGAGATGAAAGGAAAGAGAAAACTCAAGTTTTGATTTAAGAAAAAAGTATACATCTAAAATTGAAATTCACAATGCACAAATGTAGAGAGAGATAATTCGAAAAAGTGTCAGGAATTTTTAGGGATTGTAAACTCTTTTTAGTTTTTATATATTAGGTTCTGCAATCGTCGGGAAAAAGAGAGGTGGGGGATATTTAACTGAGTGTTGACTCCCAATCCATAAGTCATTCCTTACATAAATATAGGGCGTTACGCATGATAAATTACTTTACAATCATCTATGATCGTTAGGTCAACTTTTTGTAAATGGGAAAAATAATGGCTTGTTTGACTCGGGTAAATATCCCAACGCACGGTCACTTGGGAATTTAATGTTATTCGCTTTAAAAGGTTAGGATCCATAGGTCATTTCCCTCTTTAACATGTTTCAAGCATGCATATCCATTTTTTAAAACATGTATAGAAAAATACCTTTCTTATAAAATTTCTAGCTATTAGAGTTGAACTAGTTGATTTTCCAAAACAGAATAGGAAAACTTTTGTGTTCATTTGTGGTCTATGATTAAATTTTCTTTACTTACATTTGTTACTGCTTTAAATTATTTCCATACGTAAACTCTAAAATTTTCATTTTTTGGTGATCTGTTTGCTTTTTATCTAATTTTTTGTTTACGAGATGAAGGGAAAGTGAAAACTCAGTTTTGATTTAAGAAAAAAGTTTACATCTAAAATTGAAATGCACAATGCACAAATGTAGAGAGAGATAATTCCAAAAAGTGTCTGTAATTTTTACGGATTGTAAACTCTTTTTATTTTTTATTTATTAGGTTCTACAATCGTCGTGAAAAGGGGGAGGTAGGGGAATTTAAACTGAGTGTTGACTCCCAATCCATAAGTCATTCCTTACAAAAATATAGCCCAATACGCATGATAAATTACTTTATAATCATCTATGATCGTAAGGTCAGCTTTTTAGAAATGAGAAAAATATTGCCTTGTTTGACTCAAGTAAATATCCCACCACACGTTCACTCTGCGATTTAATGTTATTCTTTTTAAAGGTTTGGATCCATAGGTCATTTGCATCTTTAACATGTTTCAAGCATGCATTTCCATTTTTTAAAACATGTGTAGAAAAATCTCTCTCTTGAAAAATTCCGAGCTATTAGGGTTGAACTAGCGCAATTACCCAAACACAGATAACTAAACTTTTGTGTACATTTGAGGTGTGTGAAGAAATTTACTTGACTTATGGTCTTTAAATTCTTTCCATACATAAAATCTAAAATTTTCATTTTGTTGTGATCCATTTACCTTTAATCTCTTTTTTTATTTACGAGATGAAGGGAAAGTGAAAAATCAAGTTTTCATTTAATAAAAAATTATACATCTAAAATGGAAATGCACAATGCAGAAATTTAGAGAGAGATAATTCCAAAAAGTGTCTGTAATTTTTAGGGATTGTCAACTCCTTTTAGTTTTTATATCACAAGTTTTTCAATCGTAGGGAAAAGGGGGAGGCGGGGGATTTGTAACTAAGTGTTGACTCCCAATCCATAAGACATTCCTTACAAAAATATAGCCTGTTACGCAAGATAAATCACTTTAGAATCATTTATGATCCTCAGGTATGGTTTTTGTAAATGACCAAAAGAATGGCTTCTTTGAGTTAGGTAAATTTCCCACCGCACGTTCACTTGGGGATTTAATGTTATTCTCATTAAAAGTCTTGGATCCATAGGTCATTTGCATCTTTAACATGTTTCAAGCATGTATATCCATTTTTTAAAACATGTCTAAAAAAATCTCTTTCTTATAAAATTTTGAGCTATTAGGGTTGAACTAGTGGAATTTCCCAAGCATGGATAACAAAAATTTTGTGTTCATTAGTAGTGTGAATAAATTTTCTTTACTTACATTTGTTATTCCTTTAAATTCTTTCCATACATCAACTCTAAAATTTTATTTTGTTGAGATCAATTTGCCTTTTATCTCTTTTTTTGTTTACAAGATGAAGGGAAAGTGAAAAGACAAATTTTGATTTAATAAATAATTATACTTCTAAAATGGAAATGCACAATGCAATAATGCAGAGAGAGATAATTCCAGAAAGTGATACTAATTCTTAGTGAGTGTAAACTCTTTTTAGTTTTTATAGATCAGGTTCTGCAATAGTCGGGAAAAGGGGGAGGCGGGGGATTTTTAACTGAGTGTTGAATCCCAATCCATAAGTCATTCCTTACAAAAATATAGCCCGTTACGCATGATAAATCACTTTACAATCATTTATGATAGTTATGTCAGCTTTCTGTAAATGGGCAAAATAATAGCTTGTTTGATTTGGGTAAATATCCCACCGCACGTTTACATGGGAATTTATTGTTATTCTCTTTAAAAGGTTTGGATCAACAGGTCATTTGCATCTTTAACATGTTTCAAGCATGCATATGCATTTTTTAAGACGTGTAGAAAAATCTCTTTCTTATAAAATTCCAAGCTATTAGGATTGAACTAGTGGAATTTCCCAAACTTGTATAACAAAACTATTGTGTTCATTTATGGTGTGTGAATAAATTTTCTTTACTTAAATTTGTTGTTGCTTTAAATTCTTTCCATACATAAACTCTAAAATTTTTATTTTGTTGTGATCTATTTGCCTTTTCTCTTTCTTTTTTTACGAGATGAAGGGAAAGTGAAAACTCAAGTTTTGATTTAAGAAAAAAGTATACATCTAAAATGGAAATGCACAATGCACAAATGTTGACAGAAATAATTCCAAAAAGTGTCTTTAATTTTTAGGGATTTTAAAATTTTTTTAGTGTTTTTATATGAGGTTCTGCAATCATCTGGAAAAGGAGAGGCATGGGATTTTTAACTGAGTTTTGACTCCCAATCCATCAGTCATTGCTTACAAAAATATAGCCTGTTACACATGATAAATCACTTTACAATCATCTATGATCGTTATTTCAACTTTTTGTAAATGGGCAAAATAATGGCTTGTTTGACTCGGGTAAATATCCCACCGTACATTCACTTGGGAATTTAATATTATTCTCTTTAAAAGGTTTGGATCAATAGGTCATTTGCATGTTTAACATGTTTCATGCATACATATCCAATTTTTAAAACATAAGTTGAAAAATCTCTTTCTAATAAAATTTCAAGCCATTAGGGTTGAACTATTGGAATATCCCAAACTTTGATAACAGAACTTTTGTGTTCATTTGCGGTGTTTGAATAAATTTTCTATACTTAAATTTGTTGTCACTTTAAATTCTTTCCATACATAAACTCTAAAATTTTCATTTTGTTATGATCTATTTCCCTTTTATCCCTTTTTCTATTTATGAGAAGAAGGGAAAGTGAGAACTCAAGTTTTTATTTAAGAAAAAAGTATACATCTAAAATGGAAAGGCACAATGCACAAATGTAGAGAGAGATAATTTTAAATAGTGTCTGTAATTTTTAGTGATTGTAAACTCTTTTTATATTTTATATATCAGGTTCTGCAATCGTCGTGAAAAGGGGGAGGAGGGGTATTTTTAACTGAGTGTTGACTCCCAATCCTTAAGTCATTCCTTAAAAAAATATAGCTCGTTACACATGATAAATCACTTTACAATCATCTATGATCGTTAGGTCAGCTTTTTCTAAATGGGTAAATTAATAGCTTGTTTGACTCGGGTAAATATCCCACCGCATGTTCACTTGGGGATTTAATGTTATGCTCTTTAAAAGGTTTGGATCCATAGGTCATTTTCATGTTTAACATGTTTCAAGCATGCATATCCATTTTTTAAAACATTTGTAGAAAAATCTCTTCCTTAAAAAATTCTGAGCTATTAGGGTTGAACTATTGGAATTTTCCTAACTTGGATAACAAAAATTTTGAGTTCATTTGTGGTGTGGGAATAAATTTTCTTTACTTACATTTGTTATTTCTTTAAATTCTTTCCATATATAAACTCACAAATTTTCATTTTGTTGTGATCTATTTGCCCTTTATCTATTTTCTAGTTTATGTGATGATGGGAAAATGAAAAATCATGTTATGGTTTAAAAAAAAAGTATAGATTTAAAATGGAAATGCGCAATGCAAAAATTTAGACAGAGATAATTCAGAAAAGTCTCTGTAATTTTTAGGGATTGTAAACTCATTTTAGTTTTTATATATCAGGTTCTGCAATCGTCGGGAAAAGGGGGAGGTGAGGGATTTTTAACTGAGTGTTGACTCCCAATCAATAAGTCATGTATGATAAATCACTTTACAATCATCTATGATCATAAAGTCATCTTTTTATAAATGAGCAAAATAATGGATTGTTTGACTCGGGTAAATATCCTACCGCACGTTCACTTGGCGATTTAATGTTATTCTCTTTAAAAGGTTTGGATCCATTGGTCTTTTGCATCTTTAACATGTTTTAAGCATGCATTTCCATTTTTTAAAATATGTGTAGAAAAATCACTCTTGTAAAATTCCGAGCTATTAGGGTTGAACTAGTGCAATTTCCCAAACACGGATAACAAACTTTTGTGTTCATTTGTGGTGTGTGAATAAATTTACTTTACTTAAAGTTTTTATTGCTTTAAATTCTTTCCGTACATAAACTCTAAAATTTTCATTTTGTTGTGAAAACTCAGGTTTTGATTTATTTAAAAATTATTCATCTAAAATGGAAATGCACAATTCACAAATATAGAGGGAGATAATTCCAAAAAGTTTTTGTAATTTTTAGGGATTGTCAACTCTTTTTAGTTTCTATATATCAGGTTTTTCAATCGTCGGGAAAAGGGGGAGGCAGGAGATTTTTAACTGTTGACTCCCAATCCATAAGACATTCCTTACAAAAATATAGCTCGTTACGTATGATAAATCACTTTACAATCATCTATGATCCTTAGGTCAGATTTTTGTAAATGACAAAAAGAATGGCTTGTTTGAGTCGGGTAAATTTCCTACCGCACATTCACTTGGGGATTTAATGTTATTCTCATTAAAAGGTTTGGATCCATAGGTCATTTGCAACTTTAACATGTTTCAAGCATGCATATCCATTTTTTAAACACATGTCTAAAAAAATCTCTTTCTTATAATATTCCGAGCTATTAGGGTAGAACTAGTGGAATTTCCCAAACATGGATGACAAAAATTTTGTGTTCATTTGTGGTGTGTGAATAATTTTTTTTACTTACATTCGTTATTCCTCTAAATTCTTTCCATACATAAACTCTAAAATTTTCATTTTGTTGAGATCAATTTGCCTTTTATCTCTTTTTTGTTTTACGAGATGAAGGGAAAGTTAAAAGTCAAGTTTTGATTTAATAAAAAAATATACTTCTAAAATAGAAATGCACAATGCAATATTGTAGAGAGAGATAATTCCAAAAAGTGTCAATAAGTCTTAGGGATTGTAAACTCTTTTCAGATTTTATATATCAGGTTCTACAATTGTCGGAAAAAGGGGGAGGCGGGGGATTTTTAACTGAGTATTGACTCCCAATCCATAAGTCATTCCTTACAAAATATAGCCCGTTACGCATGATAAATCACTTTACAATCATCTATGATCGTTATGTCAGCTTTTTGTAAATGGGCAAAATAATGGCTTGTTTGATTCGGGTAAATAACCCACCGCACGTTTACTTGGGAATTTATTGTTATTCTCTTTAAAAGGTTTGGATCCACAGGTCATTTGCATCTTTAACATGTTTCAAGCATGCATATACATTTTTTAAAACATGTGTAGAAAAATCTCTTTCTTATAAAATTCCGAGCTATTTGGGTTGAACTAGTGGAATTTCCCAAACTTGTATAACAAAACTTTTGTGTTCATTTGTAGTGTGTGAATAAATTTTCTTTACTTACATTTGTTATTGCTTTAAATTCTTTCCATACATAAACTCTAAAATTTTCATTTTGTTGTGATCTATTTGCCTTTTCTCTTTTTTTTTTACAAGATGAAGGGAAAGTGAAAACTCAAGTTTTGATTTAAGAAAAAAGTATACATCTAAAATGGAAATGCTCAATGAACAAATGTAGACAGAGATAATTCCAAAAAGTGTCTTTAATTTATAGAGATTTTAAACTCTTTTTAGTTTTATTATATCTGGTTCTGCAAACGTCGGGAAAAGGGGGAGGATGGGATTTTTAACCGAGTGTTGACTCCCAATCCATCTGTCATTCCTTACAAAAATATAGCCCGTTACACATGATGAATCACTTTACAATCATCTATGATCGTTATTTTAGCTTTTTGTAAATGGGCAAAATAATGGCTTGTTTGACTTGGGTAAATATCCCACCGCACATTCACCTGGGAATTTAATATTATTCTCTCTAAAAGGTTTGGATCAATAGGTCATTTCCATGTTTAACATGTTTCATGCATACATATCCATTTTTGAAAACATAAGTTGAAAAATCTCTTTCTAAAAAATTTCCGAGCTATTAGGGTTGAACTATTTGAATATCCCAAACTTGGATAACAAAACCTTTGTGTTCATTTGAGGTGTGTGAATCAATTATCTTTTCTTAAATTTGTTATGACTTTAAATTCTTTCCATACATGAACTCTAAAATTTTCATTTTGTTGTGATCTATTTTCCTTTTTTATCTTTTTTTGTTTACTAGATGAAGGAAAAGTTAAAACTCAAGTTTTGATTTAAGAAAAAAGTATATATCTAAAATTGAAATGCACAATGCCCAAATGTAGAGAGATTTAATTTCAAAAAGTGTCTGAAATTTTTAGGGATTGTAAGCTTTTTTTAGTTTTTATATATCAGGTTCTGCAATCGTCGTG
Organism: Aristolochia californica; assembly: GCF_029961685.1. Classification (NCBI taxonomy): domain Eukaryota; kingdom Viridiplantae; phylum Streptophyta; class Magnoliopsida; order Piperales; family Aristolochiaceae; genus Aristolochia; species Aristolochia californica. The sequence goes on along the minus strand of NW_027182214.1, from coordinate 29,863,522 downwards.
AAAAGGGGGAGGAGGGGGATCTTTCACTGAGTGTTGACTCCCAATCCTTAAGTCATTCCTTAAAAGAATATAGCCCGTTACACATGATAAATTATTTTAAAATCACCTATGATCGTTAGATCAACTTTTTTTAAATGGGCAAAATAATGGCTTGTTTGACTCGGGTAAATAACCCATCGCACGTTCTCTTGGAAATTTTAAGTTATTCTCTTTGAAAGGGTTAGATCCATAGGTCATTTGCATGTTTAACATGTTTCAAGCATGCATATCCATTTTTTAAAACATGTTTAGAAAAATCTCTTTCTTATAAAATTTTGAGCTATTTGGGTTGAACTACTGTAATTTCCCAAACTTGGATAACAAAACTTTTGAGTTCATTTGTGGTGAGTGAAAAATTTTCTTTAGTTACATTTGTTATCGCTTTAAATTCTTTCCCTACATAAACTCTAAAATTTTCATTTTGTTATGATCCATTTGCCTTTTTTATCTTTTTTTTTTTTTACTAGATGAAGGGAAAGTGAAAACTCAAGTTTTGATTTAAGAAAAAAGTATAGATCTAAAATTGAAATGCAATATGCACAAATGTAGAGAGATATAATTCCAAAAAGTGTTTGTAATTTTTAGGGATTGTAAACTCTTTTTAGTTTTTATATATCTGGTTCTGCAATTATCAGGAAAGGGGGGAGGATGGGGATTTTTAACTGAGTGTTGACTCCCAATCTATGAGTCATTCTTAACAAAATATAGCCCGTTACGCATGATAAATCACTTTAAAATCATTTATGATCGTTAGGTCAGCTTTTTGTAAACAGGTAAAATAATGGCTTGTTTGACTCAGGTAAATATCCCACCACACTTTCACTTTGGGACTTTAATGTTATCCGCTTTAAAAGGTTTGGATCCGTAGGTCATTTGCATCTTTGACATGTTTCAAGCATGCATATTTGTTTTTTAAAAAATGTGAAGAAAAATGTCTTCCTTTAAAAATACCGAGCTATAAGGGTTGAACTAGTGGAATTTTCCCAAGTTTGAAAAGAAAAATTTTGTGTTCATTTGTGGTGTGGGAATAAATTTTCTTTACTTAAATTTCTCATTGCTTTAAATTATTTCCATACATAAACTCTAAAATTTTCATTTTGTTGCGATCTATTTGCCTTTTATCTCTCTTTTTTTTGTTACGAGATGAAGGGAAAGTGAAAAATCAAGTTTTGATTTAGGAAAAAGGTATACATCTAAAATGGAAATGGACAATGCAAAAATGTAGAGAGAGATAATTCCAAAAAGTGTCTATAATTTTTAGGGATTGTAAACTCATTTTAGTTTGTATATATTACGTTCTGGAATCGTCGGGAAAAGTGGGAGGTGTGGGAGTTTTAACTGAGTGTTGACTCCCAATCAATAAGTCATTTCTTAAAAAAATATAGCCCGATGCATGATAAATCACTTTACAATAATCTATGATCGTTAGGTTAGCTTTTTGTAAATAAGCAAAATAATGGCTTGTTTGACTCGGGTAAATATCCCTCCGCCCATTTACTTGGGGATTTAATGTTATTCTCTTTAAAACGTTTTGGATCCATAGGTCATTTGCATCTTTAACATGTTTCAAACATGCATATCCATTTTTTAAAACATGTGTAAAAAATCTCTCTTATAAAATTCTGAGCTATTATGGTTGAATTAGTGGAATTTTACAAACTTGGATAACAAAACTTTTTTTTTCATTTGTGGTGTGTGAATAAATTTTATTTACTTACATTTTTTATTTCTTTAAATTCATTCCATAATAAACTCATAAATTTTCATTTTTTTGTGATCTATTTGCTTTTTATCTCTTTTTTTGTTGACAAGAGGAAGGGAAAGTGATAGCTCAAGTTTTTATTTAATAAAAAATTATACATCTAAAATGGAAATGCACAATGCACAAATGTAGAGAGAGATAATTCCAAAATATTTCTGTAAATTTTAGGGATTTTAAACTCTTTTTAGATTTTAAATATCAGGTTTTGCAATCGTCGGGAAAAGGGCGAGGTAGGGGATTTTTAACTGAGTGTTGACTCCCAATCCATAAGTCAATTCTTACAAAACAAATATAGCCTGTTACATATGATAAATCACTTTACAATAATCTATGATCGTTAGGTCAGCTTTTTGTAAATGGGCAAAATAATGGCATGTTTGACTCGGGTAAATATCCCACCTCATGTTCACTTGAGAATGTAATGTTATTCTCTTCAAAAGGTTTCGATCCATAGGTTATTTGCATCTTTAACATGTTTCATGCATGCATATCCGTTTTTTAAAACATGTGGAGAAAAATCTCTTTCTTATAAAATTCTATGCTTTTAGGGTTGAACAAGTGGAATTTCCCAAACTCTGATAACAACACTTTTGTGTTCATTTATGGTGTGAGAATAAATTTCTTTACTTACATTTGTTATTGCTTTAAATTATTTCTGTACATAAACTCTAAAACTTTCATTTTATATTCAGCTATTTGCCTTTAATCTCTTTTTTTGTTAACGTGGTGAAGGGAAAGTGAAAACTCAAGTTTTGAATTAAAAGAAAAGTATAGAACTAAAATGGAAATGCACAATGCACAAATGTAGAGAGAGATAATTTCAAAAGTGTCTGTAAATTTTAGGGATTTTAAAGTCTTTTTAGTTTTTATATATAAGGTTTTGCAATCGTCGGCAAAACGGGGAGGTGGGGGATTTTTAACTGAGTGTTGATTCCCAATCCATAAGTCATTCCTTAATAAAAATATATCTCATTATGCATGATAAATTACTTTACAATCATCTATGATCGTTAGGTCAGCTTTTTGCAAATGGGCAAAATAATAGTTTGTTTGACTCAGGTAAATATCCCACCGCACATTCACTGTAGAATTTAATGTTTTTCTCATTAAAAGGTTTGCATCCATAGGTCATTTGCATCTTTAACATGTTGCTAGCATGCATATACATTTTTTAAAACATGTGTAAAAAAATCTCTTTCTAATAAAATCCCAAGCTATTTGGGTTGAACAAGAGAAATTTCCCACTCTTGGATAACAAAACTCTTTTGTTCATTTCTGGTGTGTGTATAAAATTTCTTTACTTACATTTTTTATTGCTTTAAATTTTTTCCATACATAAATTCTAAAATTTTCATTTTGTTGTGATCTATATGTCTTTTATCTCTGTTTTTGCTTACGAGATGAAGGGAAAGTGAAAACTGTAGTTTTGAATTAAGAAAAAAGTATACAACAAAAATTGAAATACACTATGCACAAATATAGAGAGAGATAATTCCAAAAATGGTCTTTAATTTTTAGGGATTGTAAACTCCTTTTAGTTTTTATATCCCAAGTTTTGCAATCGTTGGGAAAAGGGGGAGGCGGGTGATTTTTAACTGAGTGTTGACACCCAATCAATAAGTCATTCCTTACAAACTGTAGCCCTTTATGCATGATAAATCAATCTACAATCATCTATGATCGTTAAGTCTGCTTTTTGTTAATGGGCAAAAGAATGGGTTGTTTGACTCGGGTAAATATCCCACTGCACGTTCACTTGAGAATTTAATGTTATTCTCTTTAAAAGGTTTGGATCCTTAGATCATTTGCATCTTTAATATGTTTCAAGCATACTTATCTATTGTTTAAAACATGTGTAGAAAAATCTCTTTCTTATAAAATTCCTAGCTATTAGGGTTGAACTAGTGGAATTTACCAAACTTGGATAACCAAATTTTTGTGTTCATTTTTCGTGTGTGAATAAAATTTCTTTACTTACATTTCTTATTGCTTTAAATTCTTTCCATACATAAACTCTAAAAGTTTCATTTTGTTGTGATCTATTTGCCTTTTATCTCTTTTTTTGTTTACGAGATGAAGAGAAAGTGAATACTCAAGTTTTGATTTAATAAAAAAGTATACATTTAGAATGGAAATGAAAAATATACAAATGTAGAGAGAGATAACTCCAAAATGGGTCTATAATTTTTAGGGATTGTAAACTCTTTTTAGATTTTATATATCAGGTTTGGCAATCGTTGGGAAAAGGGGGACGTGGGGGATTTTTAACTGAGTGTTGACTCCCAATACTCATTCCTTACAAAAAAACATTACTTCATTTAAGCATGATAAATCACTTTACAATCATCTATGATCGTTAGGTCAGCTTTTTGTAAATGGGCAAAATAATGGCATGTTTGACTTGGGTAAATATCCCACCGCATGTTCAATTGAGAATTTAAAGTTATTATCTTTAAAAGGTTTGGATCCATAGGTCATTCGCATCTTTAACTTGTTTCAACAATGCATATCCATTTTTTAAAACATGTGTAGAAAAATCTCTTTTTTATAAAATTCCAAGCTATTTGGGTTGAACTAGTGGAATTTCGCAAACTTTGATAACAAAACTTTTGTGTTCAATTGGGGTGTGTGAAGAAATTTTCTTTACTTACTTTTATTATTGCTTTAAATTCTTTCCAAACATAAACTCTAAAACTTTCATTTTGTTGTGATCTATGTACCTTTTATCTTTTTTTTTTTGTTTACAAGATGAAGGGAAAGTGAAAACTCAAGTTTTGATTTAAGAAAAAAATCTACAACTAAAATGGATATGCACAATGTACAAATTTAGAGAGACATAATTCCAAAAAGTGTCTGTAATTTTAAGAGATTCTAAAGTCTTTTTAGTTTTTATATATCAGGTTTAGCAATCGTCGGGAAAAGGTAGAGGTGGGGGATTTTTAACTTAGTGTTGACTCCCAATCCATAAGTCATTCGTTACTAATATATAGCTCGTTATGCATGTTAAATGACATTACAATCATCTATGATCGTTAGGTCAGCTTTTTGTAATTGGGCAAAATAATGGCTTGTTTGACTCGGGTAAATATGCCACCACACGTTCACTTGAGAATTTAATGTTATTCTCTTTAAAAGGTTTGGATCCATATGTCATTTGCATCATTAAAATGTTTCAAGAATGCATATCCATTTTTTAAACCATGTGATGAAAACAATCTTTCTTATAAAATTCCAAGCTATTAGGGTTGAACAAGTGGAATTTCCCAAACATGGATAACAAAACTTTTGTGTTCATTTGTGGTATCTGAATAAATTTTATTTACTTACATTTGTTATTGCTTTATATTATTTCCATACATAAAATCTAAAATTTTCTCTTTGTTGTGATCTATTTGCCTTTTATCTCTTTTTTTGTTTATGAGATGAAGGAAAAGTGAAAACTCAAGTTTTGATTCAAGAAAAAAGTATACATCTAAAATGGAAATGCACAATGCACAAATGTAGAGAGAGATAATTCGAAAAGTAAATTTAATATTTAGGGATTGTAAACTCTTTTTAGTTTTTTTATAAAAGGTTTTGCAATCGTCGGGAAAAGAGGGAGGCGGGGGAATTTAACTGAGTGTTCACACCCAATCCATAAGTCATTCCTTAAAAAAATATAGCCCGTTATGCATGAAAATCAATTTACAATGATCTATGATTGTTAGGTCATCTTTTCGTAAATCGGCAAAATAATTGCCTGTTTGACTCGGGTAAATGTCCCACCGCACGTTCACATGAAAATTGAATGTTATTCTCTTTAAAAGGTTTGGATCCATAGGTCATTTGCATCTTTAACATGTTTCAAGCATGCATATCCATTTTTGAAAACATGTGTATAAAAATATCTTGCTAATAAAATTCCAAGCTATTAGGGTTGAACTAGTGGAATTTCCCAAACTTGGATAACTAAACTTTTGTGTTCAATTGTGGTGTGTGAATAAATTTTCTTTACTTACATTTTTTATTGCTTTAAATTCTTTGCATACATAAACTCTGAAATTTTCATTTTGTTCTGATCTATTTGCCTTTTTTCTCTTTTTTTGTTTAGGATATGAAGGGAAAGTGAAAACTCAAGTTTTGATTTAGGAAAAAAGTACACATCTAAAATGGAAATGAACAATGCCCAAATGTTGAGAGAGATAATTCCAAAAACTGTTTGTAATTTTTAGGGATTGTAAACTCCTTTTAGTTTTTATATATCAGGTTCTACAATCGTCAGGAAAAGGGGGAGGTGGGGGATTTTCAACTGAGTGTTGATTCCCAATCCATAATTCATTCCTTACAAAAATATAGCCCGTGATGCATGATAAATCACTTTCCAATCATCTATGATCGTTTGGTCAGCTTTTTGTAAATGGGCAAAATAATGGCTTGTTTGACTTGGGCAAAATAATGGCACGTTCACTTGACAATTTAATGTTATTCTTTTTAAAAGGTTTGGATCCATAGGTCATTTGCATCTTTAACTTGTTTCAAGCTTGCATATCCATTTTTGAAAACATGTGTAGAAAAATATTTTTCTTATAAAATTCCAAGCTATTAGGGATGAACAAGTGGAATTTCCAAAACTTGGATAGCAAAAATTTTTTGTTCATTTGTGGTGTCTGAATAAATTTTCTTTACTTACATTAGTTATTGCTTTAAATTCTTTCCATACATAAACTCAAAAATTTTCATTTTGTTGTGATCAATTTGCGGTTTGTTAATAAATTTTCTTTACATACATTTGTGGTTTCTTAATAAATTTTATTTTCATACATTTGTTATTCCTTTCAATTCTTTCCATTTATAAACTCTAAAATTTTCGTCTCTTCTCCTTTTGTTGTGATCTATTCTCCTTTTATCTCGTTTTTTTTTATGAGATGAAGGGAAAGTGAAAACTCAAGTTTTGATTTAAGAAAAAAGTATACATCTAAAATGGAAATGCATAAAGCCCAAATGTAGAGAGTGATAATTCCCAAAAAGTGTCTGTAATTTTTAGGGATTGTAAACTCTTTTTAGTTTTTATATATTAGGTTTTGCAATTGTTGGGAAAAGGGGGAGGTGGGGGATTTTTAACTGAGTGTTGATTCCCAATCCATAAGTCATTCCTTACAAAACTATAGCCTGTTATGCATGATAAATCACTCTACAATCATCTATGATCGTTAGGTCAGCTTTTTGTAAATGGGCAAAATAATGGTAGTTTTAACACGGGTAAATATCCTACCGCACGTTCACTTGAGAAAGTAGTGTTATTCTCTTTAAATGGTTTGTATCCATAGGTCATTTGTATCTTTAACATGTTTCAAGCATGCATATCCATTTTCTAAAACATGTGTAAAAAAATCTACTTCTTATAAAACTCCAAGCTATTTGCGTTGAACTAGTGCAATTTTTGAAACGTGGATAATTCATTTGTGGTGTATGCGAAAACTTTCTTTTGTTACATTTGCTATTTCCTTAAATTCTTTCCATACATAAACTCTAAAAGTTTAATTTTGTTGTGATCTATTTGCATTTTATCTCTTTTTTTTTTTACGAGATGAAGGGAAAGTGACAACTCTTGTTTTGATTTAAGAAAAAAGTATACATCTAAAATGCAAATGCACAATGCACAAATGTAGAGAGACATAATTCCAAAAATTGCCTGTAATTTATAGGGATTATAAACTCTTTTTAGTTTTTATATATAAGGTTTTGCAATCGTCGGGAAAAGGTAGAGTCGGGGGATTTTTAACTGAGTGTTGACTCCCAATCCATAAGTCATTCCTTAAAAACATTATAGCTCGTTAAGAATGACAAATCACTTTACAATCATCTATGATTGTTAGGTCAGCTTTTTGTTAATGGGCAAAATAATGGCTTGTTTGACTCGGGTAAATATCCCACCGCACGTTCACTTGAGAATTTAATGTGATTCTATTTCAAATGTTTGCATCCATAGATCATTTGCATCTTTAACATGTTTCAAGCATGTGTATCCATTTTTTAAAACATGTGTAGAAAAATCTCTTTCTTATCAAATTCCAAGATTAATGGTTGAACTAGTAGAATTTCCCAAACTCTGATAACTAAACTTTTGTGTTCATTTGTGGTGTGTGAATAAATTTTATTTACTTGGATTTATTATTGCTTTAAATACTTTCCATACATAAACTCTGAAATTTTCATATTGTTGTGATCTATTTGCCTTTTATCTCTTTTTTTGTGTACGATGAAGGGAAAGTAAAACTCATGTTTTTATTTAAGAAAAAAGTATACATCGAAAATGTAAATGCACAATGCAAAAAAGTAGAGAGAGATAATTCCAAAAAGTGTCTCTAACTTTTAGGGATTGTAAACTCTTTTTAGTTTTCATATATCAGGTTTTGCAATCGTCGAGAAAATGGGGAGGCGGGGGATTTTTAACTAAGTGTTGATTCCCAATCCATAAGTCATTCCTTAAAAAAATATAGCCTGTTATGTATGATAAATCACTTAACAATCATCTATGATCGTTCAGTCAGTTTTTTGTAAATGGGAAAAATAATGGCTCATTTGAATCGGCTAAATATGCCACCGCACGTTCACTTGAGAATTAAATGTTTTTCTCTTTAAAAGGTTTGGATCCATAGGTCAATTGCATCTTTAACATGTTTCAACGATGCATATCCATTTTTTTAAAACATTTGTAGAAAAATCTCTTTCTTATTAAACTCCAAGCTATTTGGGTTGAACTAGTGGAATTTCCAAACTTGGATAACAAAACTTTTGTGTTCTTTTGTGGTGTGCGAAAAATTTTCTATACTTACATTAGCTATTGCTTTAAATTTTTTCCAAACATAAACTCTAAAATTTTCATTTTGTAGTGATCTATTTGCCTTTTATCTCTTTTTTTGTTTACAAGATGAAGGGAAAGTGAAAAGTCAAGTTTTGATTTCAGAAAAAACAATACATCTATAATAGAAATGCACAATGCGCAAACGAAGAGAGTGATAATTCCCAAAAAGGGTCTGTAAATTTTAGGGACTGTAGACTCTTTATAGTTTTTATATATCAGGTTTTGTAATCGTCAGGAAAAGGGACAGGAGGGGGATTTTTAATTGAGTGTTGGCTCCTAATTCATAAGTTATTCCTTACAAAATTATAGCTCGTTACACATGATAAATCACTTAACAATCATCTATGATCGTTAAGTCAACTTTTTGTAAATGGGCAAAATAATGGATTGTTTACCTCTGGCAATTATTCCATCGCACTTCACTTGAGAATTTAATGATATTCTCTTCAAAAGGTTTGAATCCATAGGTCATTTGCATCTCTTTCTTATGAAATTCCAAGCTATTAGGGTTGAACTAGTGGAATTTCCCAAACTTGGATAACAAAACTTTTGTATTCATTTGTGGTGTGTGAATAAATTTTCTGTACTTACATTTGTTATTGCTTTAAATTCTTTCCATATATAAACTCTGAAATTTTCATGTTGTTGTGATCTTTTTGCCTTTTATCTCTTTTTTTGTTTAAAAGATGAAGGTAAAGTGAAAATTCAAGTTTTGATTTAAGAAAAAAATATACAGCTAAAATTGAAATGCACATTGCACAAATGCTGAGAGAGATAACTCTAAAAAGTGTCTGTAATTTTTAGGGATTGTAAACTCTTTTTAGTTTTTATATAGTAGGTGTTGCAATCGTCGGGAAAAGGGGGAGGCTGGGGATTTTTAACTGAGTGTTGACTCCCAAGCCATCAGTCATTCCTTATAAAACATATCTCGTTATACATGATAAATCACTTTACATTCATCTATGAATGTTAGGTCAGCTTTTTGTAAATGGGCAAAATAATGACTTGTTTGGCTAAGGTAAATATCCCACTGCATGTTCACTTGAGAATTCAATGTTATTCTCTTTAAAAGGCTTGTATCCATAGGTCTTTTGCATCTTTAACATGTTTCAAGCATGCATATCCATTTTTTAAATTGTGTGTAGAAAAATCTATTTCTTATAAAATTCCAAGCTATTATGGTCAAACTAGTGGAATTTCCCAAACATAGATAACAAAAATTTTGTGTTCATTTGAGGTGTGTGAAAAAATTTTCTTTAATTACATTTGTTATTGCTTTAAATTCTTTCCATACATAAACTCTAAAATTTTCTGTTTGTTGTGATCTATTTGCCTTTTACACTTTTTTTGTTTACAAGATGAAGGGAAAATGAAAACTCAAGTTTTGATTCAAGAAAAAAGTATAAATCTAAAATGGAAATTCACAATACACAAATGTAGTGAGAGATAATTCAGAAAAGTGTATGTAACTTTTAGAGATTGCAAACTCTTTTTACTTTTTATATATCCGATTTTGCAATCGTCGGGAAAAGGGGGAGGCCGGGGACTTTTAACTGTGTGTTGACTCCAAATCCAAAAGTCATTCTTTACAAAAATATAGCCCGTTACACATGATAAATCACTTTACAATCATCTATGATCGTGATGTCAACTTCTTTTAAATGGGCAAAATAATGGCTGATTTGACACGAGTAAATATCCCACCACACGCTCATTTGAGAATTTAATGTTATTCTCTTTAAAAGGTTTGGATCCATAGGTCATTTGCATCTTTAATATGTTTAAAGCATGCATATCTTTTTTTTAAAACATGTGTAGAAAAATCTCTTTCTTTAAAATTCCAAGCTAATAGGTTGAACTAGTGGAATTTCCGAAACTTGGACAACCTTTTGTGTTCATTTGTAGTGTGTGAATAAATATTCTTTATTTACTTTTGTTAGTGCTTTAAATTCTTCCATACATGACTCTAAAATTTTCATTTTGTTGTGATGTATTTGCTTTTTATCTTTTTTTTTTTTGTTTACGAGATGAAGATAAAGTGAAAACTCAAGTTTTGATTTAAAAAAAAGTATACATCTAAAACAGAAATGCACAATGCACAAATGTAGAGAGAGATAATTCCAATATGTGTCTATAAATTTTAGGGATTTTAAACTCTTTTTAGTTTTTATATATCAGGTTTTGCAAATGTTGGGAAAAGGGGGAAGCGGGGGATTTTTAACTTAGTGTTGACTCCCAATCCATAAGTCATTCCTTACAAAAATATAGTCCATTACGCATGATAAATCACATTACAATCATCTATGATCGTTAGGTCAGCTTTTTGAAAGTGGGCAAAATAATGGCTTGTTTAACTGGTAAATATCCCACAGTACGTTCACTTGAGAATTTAATGTTATTCTCTTTTAAATGTTTGGATCCATAGGTCATTTGTATCGTTAACATGTTTCAAGCATGCATATCCATCTTTTAAAACATCCGTAAAAAAATTTCTTTCTTATAAAATTCCAAGCTAACAAGTGGAATTTCCCAAACTTGGATAACTAAACTTTTGTGTTCTTTTGCGGTGAGTGAATAAAATTTCTTTACTCACATTTGTTAATGCTTTAAATTCTTTCTTTACAAAAACTCTGAAATTTTCATTTTGGTGTGATCTATTTGCCTTTTATCTCTTTTTTTGTTTACGAGATGGAGGACAAGTGAAAACTGAAGTTTTGATTTAAGAAAAAAGTATACATCTAAAATGGAAATGCATAATGCACAAATATAGAGAGAGATATTTCCAAAATGTGTCTATAATTTTTAGGGATTGTAACATCTTTTTAGTTTTTATATATCAGGTTTTGCAATCATTGGGAAAAGGTGGAGGAGGCAGGGGATTTTTAACTGACTGTTGACTACCAGTCCATAAGTCATTCCTTAAAAAAATATAACCCGTTACGCATGATAAATCACATTACAATCATCTATGATCATTGGGTAAAATAATAGCTTGTTTGACTTAGGTAAATATCCCACCGCACGTTCACTTGAGAATTTAATGTTATTCTCTTTAAACGGTTTGGATCCATACGTCATTAGCATCTTTAACATGTTTCGAGCCTACATATCCATTTTTTAAAACATGTGTAGAAAAATCTCTATGTTATGAAATTCCAAGCTATTAGGGTTGAACTAGTGGAATTTCCCAAACTTGGATAACAAAACTTTTGTATTCATTTGTGGTGCATGAATAAATTTTCTTTACTTACATTTGTTATTGCTTTAAATTCTTTCCATACATAAACTCTGAAATTTTCAAGTTGTTGTGATCTATTTGCCTTTTATCTCTTTTTTTGTTTACGAGATGAAGGGAAAGTGAAAATTCAAGTTTTGATTTAAGAAAATGTATACATCTAAAATGGAAATGCACAATGCACAAATGCAGAGTGACATAATTCCAAAAAGTGTCTACAATTTTTAGGATTGTAAACTCTTTTTAGTTTTTATTTATCAGGTTTTGCAATCGTTGGGAAAAGGGGGTGGCTGGGGATTTTTAACTGTGTTTTGACTCCCAATCCATCAGTCATTCCTTAGAAAAATAAGCCCGTTACGCATGATAAATCGCTTTACAATCATCTATGATCGTTAGGTCAGCTTTTTGTAAATGGGCAAAATAATTGCTTGTTTGACTCAGGTAAATATCCCACTGCATGTTCACTTGAGAATATAATGTTATTCACTTTAAAAGGTTTGGATCCATAGGTCTTTTGCATCTTTAATATGTTTCAAGCATGCATATCCTTTTTTTAAAACATATGTAGAAAAATCTATTTCTTATAAATATCCAAGCTATTAAGGTTAAACTAGTGGAATTTCCCAAATATGGATAACAAAACTTCTGTGTCATTTGTGGTGTGTGAAAAAAATTTCTTTACTTATATTTGTTATTGCTTTAAATTCTTTCCATACATAAACTCTAAAATTTTCATTTTGTTGTGATCTATTTGCCATTTATCTCTTCTTTTGTTTACAAGATGAAGGGAAAGTGAAAAATCAAGTTTTGATTCAAGAAAAAAATATATATCTAAAATGGAAATGCACAATGCACTAATGTAGTGAGAATTAATTCAGAAAAGTGTATGTAATTTTTAGGGATTGCAAAATCTTTTTAGTTTTTATATATCAGGTTTTGAAATCATCGGGAAAAAGGGGAGGCGGGGGATTTTTAAGTGAGTGTTGACTCCCAATCAGGAAGTCATTCTTTAAAAAAATACAGCCCGTTACACATGATAAATCACTTTACAATCATCTATGATCGTTATGTCAACTTTTTGTAAATGGGCAAAATAATGACTTATTTGACACGAGTGAATATCCCACCACACGTTCACTTGAGAATTTAATGTTATTCTCTTTAAAAGGTTTGGATCGATAGGTCATTTGCATCTTTAACATGTTTCAAGCATTCATATCCATTTTTTAAAACATGTATAAAATAATATCTTTCTTATAAAATTTAAGCTATAAGGGTTGAACTAGTGGAATTTCGAAAACTTGGATAACAAAACTTTTGTGTTGATTTGTGGCATGTGAAAATTTTTCTTTACTTATATTTGTTATTGCTTTAAATTTATTCCACAGATAAACTCTAAAATTTTCATTTTGTTGTCCGCCTTTTATCTCTTGTTTTTGTTTACGAGACGAAGGGAAACTGAAAACTCAAATTTTGATTTATAAAAAAAGTATACATCTAAAATGGAAATGCACAATGCACAAATGTACAGAGAGATAATTCCAAAATGAGTCAGCAATTTTTAGGGATTGTAAACTCTTTTTAGTTTTTATATATCAGCTTTTGCAATTGTCGGGAAAAGGGGGACGCAGGGGATTTTTAACTGAGTGTTGACTACCAATCAATAAGTCATTCCTTAGAAAAATATAGCCCATTACGCATGATAAATAAAATTACAATCATCTATGATCATTAGGTCAGCTTTTTGTATATGGGCAAAGTAATAGCTTGTTTGACTCGGGTAAATATCCCACAACACTTTCACTTGAGAATTTAAAGTTATTCACTTTAAAAAGTTTGGATCCATACGTCATTTGCAACTTGAACATGTTTCAAGCATGCATATCCAGTTTTTAAAACATGTGTTGAAAAATCTCTTTCTTATAAATTTCTTAGCTATTAGGGTTGAACTAGTGGAATTTCCAAAACTTGGATAACAAAACTTTTGTATTCATTTGTGATGTGTGAATAAATTTTCTTTACTTATCTTTGTTAATGCTTTAAATTCTTTCCATACATAAACTCTGAAATTTTCATTTTGTTGTGAGCTATTCGCCTTTTATCTCTTTTTTTCTTTACGAAATGAAGGGAAAGTGAAAACTCAAGTTTTGATTTAAGAAAAAAGTATACATCTAAAATGGAAATGCACAATGCACAAATGTAGATAGAGATAATTCAAAAATGAGTCAATAATTTTTAGGGATCGTAAACTTTTTTAGTTTTTATATATCAGGTTATGCAATCGTCGGGAAAAGAGGGAGGCAGGGGATTTTTAACTGAGTGTTGACTACCAATCCATAAGTCATTCCTTACAAAAATATAGCCTGTTATGCATGACAAATAAAATTACAATCATCAATGATCGTTAGGTCTGCTTTTTATATATGGGCAAAATAATAGCTTGTTTGACTTGGGTAAATATCCCACCGCACGTTCACTTGAGAATTTAATGTTATTCTTTTTAAAAGGTGTGGATCCATACGTCATTTGCATCTTTAACATATTTCTAGCATGCATATCCATTTTTTAAAACATGTGTAGAAAAATCTCTTTGTTATGAAATTCCAAGCTATAAGGGTTGAACTAGTGGAATTTCCCATACTTGGATAACAAAACTTTTGTATTCCTTTGTTGTGTGTGAATAAATTTTCTTTACATACATTTGTTATTGCTTTATATTCTTTCCATTCATAAACTCTAAAATTTTCATGTTGTTGTGATCTATCTGCCTTTTATCTCATTTTTTGTTTACGAGATGAAGCGAAAGTGAAAATTCAAATTTTGATTTATGCAAAAAGTATGCATCTAAAAAGGAAATTCACAATGCACAAATGCAGAGATAGATAATTCCAACGAGTGTCTGTAATTTTTAGGGATTGTAAACTGTTTTTAGTTTTTATATATTAGGTTTTGTAATCGTCGGGAAAAGGGGGAGGCTGCGGATTTTTAACTGAGTGTTGACTCCCAATCCATCAGTCATTCCTTAGAAAAATATAGCCCGTTATGCATGATAAATCACTGTACAATCATCTATGATCGTTAGGTCTGCTTTTCGTAAATGGGCAAAATAATGGCTTGTTTGACTCAGGTAAATATCCCACCTCATGTTCACTTGAGAATATAATGTTATTCTCTTTAAAAGATTTGAATCCATAGGTCTTTTGCATCTTTAACATGTTTCAAGCATGCATATCCATTTTTTAAAACATGTATAGAAAAATCTATTTCTTATAAAATTCCAAGCTATTATGCTTGCACTAGTGAAGTTTGCCAAACATGGATAACAAAACTTTTGTGCTCATTTGTGAGGTGTGAATAAATTTTCTTTACTTACAGTTTTTATTGCTTTAAATTCTTTCCATACAAAAACTCTAAAATTTTCATTTTGTTGTGACCTATTGGCCATTTATCTCTTTTTTTGTTTACAAGATGAAGGGAAAGTGAAAATTCAAGTTTTGATTCAAGAAAAAAGTATACATCTAAAATGGAAATGCGGAACGCACAAATGTAGTGAGAGATAATTCAGAAAAGTGTATGTAATTTTTAGGGATTACAAACTCTTTTTAGTTTTTATATATTAGGTTTTGCAATCATCGGGAAAAGGGGGAGGCGGGGAATTTTTAATTGAGAATTGACTCCCAATCCATAAGTCATTCCTTACAAAAATATTGCCCGTTACACATGATAAATCACTTTACAATCATCGATGATCGTTAAGTCAGCTTTTTGTAAATGGGCAAAATAATGGCTTGTTTGACTCGGGTAAATATCCCACCACACGTTCACTTGAGAATTTAATGTTATTCTCTTTAAAATGTTGGGATCCGTTGGTCATTTGAATCTTTAACATGTTGCAAACATGCATATCCATTTTTAAAAACATATATAGAAAAATCTCTTTCTTATAAAATTTCAAGATATTAGGGTTGAATTAGGGGAATTTTGAATACTTGCATAACAAAACTTTTGTGTTGATTTGTGGTGTGTGAATAAATTTTCTTTACTTATAATTGTTATTGCTTTAAATTCTTTCCATAGATAAACCCAAAAATTTTCATTTTGTTGTGAGTTATTCCCCTTTTATCTCTAATTTTGTTTACGAGATGAAGGGAAAGTGAAAACTCAAGTTTTGATTTAAGAAAAAAGTATACATCTAAATTGGAAATGCACAATGCACAAATGTAGAGAGAGATAATTCCAAAATACGTCAAAAATTTTTAGGGGTTGTAAACTCGTTTTAGTTTTTATATATCAGGTTTTGCAATCGTCAGGAAAAGGGGGAGGCATGTGATTTTTAACTGAGTGTGGACTACCAATCCATAAGTCATTCCTTACAAAAATATAGCCCGTTACGCAAGAAAAATCACATTACAATCATCTATGATCGTTAGGTCAGCTTTTTGTATATGGGCAAAATAATACCTTATTTGACTAAGATAAATATCCCACCGCAAGTTCACTTGAGAATTTAATGTTATTCTCTTTAAAAGATTTGGATCCATACGTCATTTGCATCTTTAACATCTTTGAAGCACGCATATCCATTTTTTAAAACATGTGTAGAAAAATCTCTTTCTTATGAAATTCCAAGCTATTAAAGTTGAACTAGTGGAATTTCCCAAACTTGGATAACAAAACTTTAGAATTCATTTGTGGTGCGTGAATAAATTTTCTTTACATACATTTATTATTGCTTTAAATTCTTTCCATACATAAACTCAGAAATCTTCATGTGGTTGTGATCTTTTTGCCTTTTATCTCTTTTTTTGTTTATTAGATCAAAGGAAAGTGAAAACTCAAGTTTTGATTCAAGAAAAAAGTATACATCTAAAATAGAAATGCACAATGCAGAAATGTAGAGAGAGATAATTCCAAAAAGTGGATGTAATTTTTAGGGATGGTAAACTCTTTTAGGTTTTCATACATCAGGTTTTGCAATCGTTGGGAAAAGAGAGAGGCGGGGGATTTTTAACTGAGTGTTGACTCCCAATCCATAAGTCAGTCTTTAAAAAATATAGCCCGTTACGCATGATAAATCACTTTACAGTCATCTATGAAAGTTAGGTCAGTTTTTGTAAATGGACAAAGTAATGGCTTGTTTGACTCGGGTAAATATCCCACCGCACATTCACTTGAGAATTTAATGTTATTCTCTTTAAAAGGTTTGGATCCATAGTTCATTGGCATCCTTAACATGTTTCAAGCATGCATATCCATTTTTTATAACATTTGTGGAAAAATCTCTTTCTTATAAAATTCCAAGCTATAAGGGTTGAACTAGTGGAATTTCCCAAACTTGGATAAAAAAACTTTTGTGTTCATTTGTGGTGTGTGAATAAATTTTCCATACTTACATTTGTTATTGCTTTAAATTCTTTCCATAAATAAACTCTAAAATTTTCATTTTGTTATGATCTATTTGCCTTTTATCTCTTTTGTTGTTTACGTGATGAAGGGAAAGTCAAAACTCAAGTTTTGATTCAAGAAAAAAGTATACATCTAAAATGGCAATGCAAAATGCACAAATGTACAGAAAGATAATTCCAAAAAGTGTTTGTAATTTTTAGGGATTGTAAACTCTTTCTAGTTTTTATACATCAGGTTTTGCAATCGTCGAGAAAAGTGGGAGGCGGGGGATTTTTAACTGAGTGTTGACTGCCAATCCAAAAGTCATTCTTTACAAAAATATAGCCCGTTATGCATGATAAATCACTTTACTATCATCTACGATAGTTAGGTCAGCTTTTTCGAAATGGGCAAAATAATAGAATGTTTGACTCAGGTAAATATCCCACCGCACGTTCACATGAGAATTTAATGTAATTCTCTTTAAAAGGTTTGGATCCAAAGGTCATTTGCATCTTCAACATGTTTCAAGCATGCATATCCATTTTTTAACACACTAGGAAAATCTATCTTATAAAATTCCAAGCTATTAGGGTCGAACTAGTGGAATATTCCAAACATGGATAACAAAACTTTTGTGTTCATTAGTGGTGTATGAATAAATTTTCTTTATTTACTTTTGTTATTGCTTTAAATTCTTTCATACATGACTCTAAAACTTTCATTTTGTTGTGATCAATTTGCTTTTTATCATTTTTTTTGTTTACGAGATGAAGGGAAAGTGAAAACTTGAGTTTTGATTTAAGAAAAAAATATACATCTAAAATGGAAATGCACAATGCACAAATGTAGAGAGAAATAATTCCAAAAAGTATTTGTAATTTTTAGGGATTGTAAACACGTTGTTGTTTTTATATATTGGGTTTTTCAATCGTCGAGAAAAGGGGAAGGCGGGGGATTTTTATCCGAGTGTTGACTCCCAATCCATAAGTCATTACTTACAAAAGTATAGCCCGTTACGCACGATAAATCACTCTATAATCATCTACGATCGTTAGGTCTGCTTTTTGTAAATGGGCAAAATAATGGCTTGATTGACTCGGGTAAATATCCCACCGCACATCCACTTGAGAATATAATGTTATTCTCTTTTTAAGGTATGGATCAATAGGTCATTTTCATCTTCAACTTGTTTCAAGCATGCATATCCATTTTTTGAAACAAGTGTAGAAAAATCTCTTTCTTATAAAATTCCATGCTATTAGGGTTGACCTAGTGGAATTTCCCAAACTTGGATAAAAAAACTCTTCTGTTCATTTGTGTTGTGTGAATGAATTTTCTACAATTACATTTCTTATTGCTTTAAATCTTTTCCATACATAAAGTCTAAAATTTTCATTTTGTTGAGATTTATTTGCCTTTTATCTCTTTTTTTGTTTACGCGATGAAGGGAAAGTGAAAACTCTAGTTTTGATTTAAGAAAAAAGAATAAATCTAAAAAAGAAATGCGCAATGCACAAAGGTAGAGAGAGATAATTTGAAAAAGTGTATGTAATTTTTAAGGATTGTAAAGTCATTTTAGTTTTTAAATATCAGGTTTTGCAATTGTCGGGAAAAGGGGGATCGGGGGATTTTCAACTGAGTGTTGACTCCCAATCAATTAGTCATTCCTTACAAAAATTTAGCCCATTACGAATGATAAATCACTTTACAATCATTTCTGATCATTCGGTCAGCTTTTTGTAAATGGGCAAAATAACGACTTGTTTAACACAGGTAAATATCCCACCGCACGTTCACTTGAGAATTTAATGTTAGTCTCTTTAAAATGTTTGGATACATAGGTCATTTGAATTTTTAACATGTTTCAAGCATGCTTATCCATTTTTTAAAACATGTGTAGAAAAATCTCTTTCTTATAAAATTCCAAGCTATTGGGGTTGAACTAGTGGAATTTCCCAAACTTGGATAACAAAACTTTTGTGTTCATTTGTGGTGTGTGAAAAAAATTTCTTTACTTACATTTGTTCTTTATTTAAATTCTTTCATTACATATACTCTAAAATTTTCATTTTCTTGTGATCTGTCTGCCTTTTATCTCTTTTTTTGTTTACGAAATGAAGGGAAAGTGAAAACTCAAGTTTTGAATTAAGAAAAGAGTATAAATCTAAAATGGAAATGCACAATGCACAAATGTGGAGAGAGATAATTCCAAAAAGTGTCTTTAATTTTTAGGGATTGTAAAGTAATTTTAGTTTTTATATATCAAGTTCTGCAATAGTCGAGAAAAGGGGGAGGCGAGAAATTTTTAACTGAATGTTGACTTCCAATCCATTAGTCATTCCTTACCAAAATAAAGCCCATTACACATGATAAATCAATTTACAATCATCTATGATCGTTAGGTCTTCTTTTTTTAAATGGGTAAATTAATGTCTTGTTTGACTCGGGTAAATATCCCACTGCAAGTTCACTTGGGAATTTAGTGTTATTCTCTTTAAAACGTTTGGATCCATAGGTCATTTGCATCTTTAACATGTTTCAAGCATGCATAACCATTTTTTCAAATATGTGTAAAAAAATCTCTTTCTTATAAAATTCCAAGCTATTAGGGTTGAACTAGTGGAATTTCCCAAACTTGGATAACAAAACTTTTGTGTTCATTTGTGGTGTGTGAATAAATTTTCTTTACTTACATTTGTTAATGCTATAAATTCTTTCCATACATAAACTCTGAAATTTTCATTTTGTTGTGATTTAATTGCTTTTTATCTCTTTTTTTGTTTACGAGATGAAGGGAAAGCGAAAACTGAAGTTTTGATTTAAGAAAAAAGTATACATCTAAAATGGAAATGCACAATGCACAAATTTAGACAGAGATAATTCCAAAAAGTATTTGTAAATTTTGGAGATTGTAAACTCTTTTTTTTTGTTTTTTATATATTAGGTTTTTCAAACGTCGGGAAAAGGGGGTGGCGTGGGATTTATAATTTAGTGTTCAATCCCAATCCATAAGTCATTCCTTAAAAAAAATAGACCATTACACTTGATAAATCACTTTACAGTCATCTATGATCGTTAGGTCAGCTTTTGTTAAATGGGCAAAATAATGGCTTGTTTGACTCGGGTTAATATCCCACCGCTCGTTCACTTGAGAATTTAATGTTATTCTCCTTGAAAAGGTTTGGATCCATCGGTCATTTGCATCTCTAACATGTTTTAGGCATGCATATCCATTATTTAAAACATGTGTAGAAAAATCTCTTTCTTATAAAATTCCAAGCTATTAGGGTTGACCTAGTGGAATTTCACATACTTGGATAACAAAACTTTTGTCTTCATTGGTGATGGGTGAATAAATTTTATTTTCTTACATTTTTTATTCATTTAAATTTTTTCCATACATAAACTCTAAAATTTTAAATATGTTGTGATCTATTTGCCTTTTATATCTTTTTTTTTTCGAGAAGAAGGGAAAGTGAAAACTCAAGTTTTGATTTAAGAAAAAAGTATACATCTAAAATGGAAATTCACAATAGAAAAAAGTAGAGAGAGATAATTTGAAAAAATTTCTGTAATTTTTAGGGATTTTAAAGTCATTTTTGCTTTTATATATGAGGTTTTGAATCGTAGGGAAAAGGGGGAGGTGAGGGATTTTTAACTGAGTGTTGACTCCCAATCAATAAGTCATTCCTTATAAAAATATAGCCCCTTACGCATGATAAATCACTTTACAATCATCTATGATCGTTAGGTCAGCTTTTTTTAAATGGGCAAAATAATGGATTGTTTGACTCGGGTAAATATCCCACCGCATGTTCACTTCATAATTTAGTATTATTCTCTTTAAAAGGTTTGGATCCATAGATCATTTTCATCTTTAACATGTTTCAAGCATGCATATCCAGTTTTTAAGACTTGTGTAGAAAAAATCTCTTTCTTATAAAATTCCAAGCTATTGGGGTTGAACTAGTGGAATTTTCCAAACTTGGTTAACAAAACTTTTGTGTTCATTTGTGGTGTGTGAAAAATTTTATTTACTTACATTTTCTAATGCTCTAAATTCTTTCCATACACAAACTCTGAAACTTTCATTGTGTTGTGATCTATTTACCTTTTCCCTCTTTTTATGTTTACGAGATGAAGGGAAAGCGAAAACGGCAGTTTTGAATTAAGAAAAAAGTATACATCTAAAATGGAAATGCACAATGCACAAATGTAGCGAGAGAAATTAATAAAAAGTGTGTGTGAATTTTAGAGATTGTAAACTTATTTTAGTTTTTATATATCAGGTTTTTGTAAAGGTCGGGAAAAGGGGGAGGCGGGGGATTTTTAATTGAGTGTTGAATCCCAATCCATAAGTCATTCCTTTAAAAAATATAGCCCGTTACGCATGATAAATCACTTTACAGTCATCTATGATCGTTAGGTCAACTTTTTGTAAGTGGGCAAAATAATGGCTTGTTTGACTCGAGTAAATATCCCACCGCACATTCACTTGTGAATTTAATGTTATTCTCTTTAAAAGGTTTGGATCCATAGGTCATTTGCATCTTTAACATGTTTCAAACATGCGTATCCATTTTTTAAAACATGTGTAGGAAAAATTTTTTCTTATAAAATTCAGGGTTGACCTTATGGAATTTCACAAACTTGGATAACAAAACTTTTGTGTTCATTTGTGGTGTGTGAATAAATTTTCTTTACTTACATTTTTTATTGCCTTAAATTCTTTCCATACATAAACTCTAAAATTTTCATTTGTTGTGATCTATTTCCCATTTATATCTTTTTTGGTTTACGAGATGAAAGGAAAGTGAAAACTCAACTTTTGATTTAAGAAAAAAGTATACATCTAAAATTTAAATGCACAATGCACAAATGTTGAGAGAGATAATTCGATAAAGTGTCTTTAAATTTTAGGGATTGTAAAGTTATTTTAGTTTTTATATATCAGGTTTTCCAATCGTCGGGAACAGGGGGCGGCGATGAAATTTTAACAGAGTGTTAACTCCCAATCGATAAGTCATTCCTTACAAAAATATAGCTCGATACGCATGATAAATCACTTAAAAATCATCTATGATCTTTAGGTCTGTTTTTTGTGAATAGGCAAAATAATGGCATGTTTGACTTGGGTAAATATCCCACCGCACGTTCACATGAGAATTTAATATTATTCTCTTTAAAAGGTTTGGATCCATTGGTCATTTTCATTTTTAACATGTTTCAAGCATGCATATCCATTTCTTAAAACATGTGTAGAAAAATCTCTTTCCTCTAAAATTCCAAGCTATTGGGGTTGAACTAGTGGAATTTCCCAAACTTGGATAACAAAATTTTTATTTGTGGTGTGTGAATAAATTTTCTTTCCTTACATTTGTTATTGCTTTATATTCTTTCCATACATAAACTCTAAAATTTTCATTTTGTTGTGATCTATTTGCCTTTTATCTCTTTTTTTGTTTACGAAATGAAGGGAAAGTGAAAACTCAAGTTTTGATTTAAGAAAAAAGTATACGTCTAAAATGGAAATAAACAATGTACAAATCTAAAAAGAGATAATTCAAAAAAGTGTCAGTAAGTTTTAGGGATTGTAAAGTCATTTTAGTTTTTATATATCAGGTTTTGCAATCGTCGAGAAAAAGGGGAGGGAGGGGATTTTTACCTGAGTGTTGATTCCCAAAACTATAGTCATTCCTTACGCATGATAAATCACTTTACAATCATCTATGATTGTTAGGTTAGCTTATTGTAATTGGGAAAAATAATGGCTTGTTTGACTCGAGTAAATAGCCCATTGCACATTCACTTGAGAATTTAATGTTATTCTCTTTAAATGGTTTGGATCCATAGGTCATTTGCATCTTTAACATGTTTCAATCATGCATATCCATTTTTTAAAACATTTGTAGAAAATCCTCTTTCTTTTAAAATTCCAAGCTATTAGGGTTGAACTAGTGTAATTTTCGAAACTTGGATAACAAAACTTTTGTGTTCATTGGCGGAGTGTGAATAAATTTTCTTTACTTACATTTGTTATTGCTTTAAATTCTTTCATACATGACTCTAAAATTTTCATTTTGTTGTGATCTATTTGCTTTTTACGTCTTTTTTTGTTTACGAGATGAAGGGAAAGTGAAAATTGAAGTTTTGATTTAAGAAAAAATTACACATCTAAAATGGAAATGGACAATGCACAAATGTAGAGAGAGATAATTCCAAAAAGTGTCTGTATTTTTTAGGGATTGTAAACTCTATTTAGTTTTTATATATCAGGTTTTGAAAACGATCGGAAAAGGAGGAGGCAGGGGATTTTTAATTGAGTGTTGAATCCCAATCCATAAGTCATTCCTTACAAAAATAAAGCCCGTTACGCATGATAAATCACTTTACAGTCATCTATGATCATTAGGTCAGCTTTTTGTAAATGGGCAAAATTAGGGTTGACCTTGTGGAATTTCCCAACCTTGGATAACATTATTTTGTGTGCATTTGTGGTGTGTGAATAAATTTTATTTATTTACATTTGTTATTGCTTTAAATTCTTTCCATACATAAACTCTAAAATTTTCATTTTGTTGTGATCTATTTGCCTTTTATCTCTCTTTTTTTTTTAACTAAATGAAGAGAAAGTGAAAAGTCAAGTTTTGAATTAAGAAAAAAGTATACATCTAAAATTGAAACACAAAATGCACAATTGTAGAGAGAGATAATTCACAAATGTGTCTAAATTTTTTAGGGATTGTAAAGTCATTTTAGTTTTTATGTATCAGGTTTTGAAATCGTCGGGAGAAGGGGGAGGTGGGGATTTTTAACTGAGTGTTGACTCCCAATCCATAAGTCATTCCTTACAAAAATATAGCCCGTTACGCATGAGAAATCACTTTACAATCATCTATGATCGTTAGGACAGCTTTTTGTAAGTGGCAAAATAATGGTTTATTTGACTCAAGTAAATATCCCACCGCACGTTGACTTGAAAATTTAATGTAGGTTTGGATCCTTAGATCATTTGCATCTTTAATATATTTCAAGCATGCATATCCATTTTTTAAAACATGCGAAGAAAAATCTCTTTCTTATAAAATTCCAAGCTATTAGGGTTGAACTAGTGGAATTTCCTAAACTTTGAGAAAAAACTTTTGTGTTCATTTGTGGTGTGTGAATTAATTTTCTTTACTTAAATTTGTTAATGCTTAAAATTATTTCCTGACATAAACTCTAAAATTTTAATTTTGTTGTGATCTATTTGCCTTTTATCTCTTTTTTTGTTTATGAGGTGTTGGGAAAGTGGAAATTGATGTTTTTATTTAAGAAAAAAGTAAACATCTAAAATGGAAATGAACAATGCAAAAATGTTAAGAGAGACAATTCCAAAATGTGTTTGTAAATTTTAGGGATTGTAACCACTTTTTAGTTTTTATATATCAGGTTTTGCAAACATCAAGAAAAGGGGGAAGCAGGGATTTTTAATTGAGTGTGAATCCCAATCCATGTCATTCCTTACAAAAATAAAGCTGGTTACGCATGATAAATCACTTTACAGTCATCTATGATCGTTAGGTCAGCTTTTAGTAAATGGGCAAAATAATGGCTTGTATGACTCGGGTACATATCCCACCGCACATTCACTTGATAATTTAATATTATTCTCTTTAAAAGTATTGGATCCAAAGGTCATTTGAATCTTCAACATGTTTCAAGCATGCATTTCGATTTTTTTAAAATGTGTAGAAAAAATTCTTTCTGATAAAATTCCCAGCTATTAGGATTGAACTTGTGGAATTTCCCAAACTAGGATAACAAAACTTTTGTGTTCATTTGTGGTGTTAGAACAAATTTTCTTTACTTACATTTATTATTTCTTTAAATTCATTACAAACATAAACTCTAAAATTTTCATTTTTTTTTACGAGATGAAGGGAAAGTGGAAAGTTAAGGTTAGATTTAAAAAAAAAGTATACATCTAAAATTGAAATGCACAATGCACAAATGTAGAGAGTGATAATTCCAAAAAGTGTCTGTAAATTTTAGGGATTGTAAACTCTTTTTAGCTTTTATATATCAAGTTTTACAATCGTTAGGAAAAAGGGGAGAAGGGGGATTTTTAAGTGAGTGTTGAATCCCAATCCATAAGTCATTCCTTACAAAAATATAGCCCGTTATGCATGATAAAGAACTTTACAGTCATCTATGATCGTTAGGCCAGCTTTTTGTAAATGGGCAAAATAATGGTTTGTTTGACTCAGGTAAATATCCTACTACACGTTCACTTGAAAATTTATTATTATTCTCGTTAAAAGGTTTGGATCCATAGTTCATTTGCATCTTTAACATGTTTCAAGGAAGCATATCAATTTTTTAAAACTTGTGTAGAAAAATCTCTTTCTTATAAATTTCCAAGCTATTATGGCTGAACTAGTGGAATTTCCCAAACTTGGTTAACAAAAATTTTGTGTTCATTTGTGAAGTGTGAATAAATTTTCTTTACTTACATTTGTCATTACTTTAAATTCTTTCCATACATAAACTCTAAAATTTTCATTTTGTTGTGATTTATTTGCCTTTTATCTCTTTTTTTTTTTTAGGAAATGAAGGGAAAGTAAAAACTCAAGTTTTGATTTATGAAAAAAGTATACATCTAAAATGGAAATGCACAATTCAAAAATGTAGAGAGAGAGATAATTCCAAAAAGTGTCTGTAGTTTTTTGGGATTGTAAAGTCATTTTCATTTTTCTATATATCAGGTTTTGCAATTGATGGGAAAAGGGGAAGCAGGGGATTTTTAACTGAGTGTTGACTCCCAATCCATAAGTCAATCCTTACAAAAATAAAGCCCGTTACACTTGATAAATCACTTTACAATCATCTATGATCGTTAGGTCAGCTTTTTGTAAATGGGCAAAATAATGGCTTGTTTGACTCGGGTAATTATCCCACTGCACGTTCACTTGAGAATTTAATTTTATTCTCTTCAAAAGGTTTGGATTCATGGATAATTTGCATCTTTAACATGTTTCTAGCATGCATATCCATTTTTTAAAACATGTATAGAAAATTTATTTCTTATAAAATTCCAAGCTATTCGGGTTGAACAAGTGGAATTTCCCAAACGTGGATAAAAAAACTTTTGTGTTCATTTGTGGTGTGAGAATATATTTTCTTTACTTACATTTTTTATTGCTTTGCATTCTTTCCATAAATAAACTCTGAAATTTTCATGTTTATTTGCCTTTAATCTTTTTTTTTTGTTTTCGTGATGAAGGGAAAGTGAAAAATCAAGTTTTCATTTAAGAAAAAAGTATAGATCTAAAATGGAGATGCACAATGCACAAATGTAGAGAGAGATAATTCCAAAAAGTGTGTTGAATTTTTAGGGATTGTAAACTATTTTTAGTTTTTATATATCAGGTTTTGGGATCGTAGGGAAAAGGGGGAGGCGGGGGATTTTTAACTGACTGTTGAATCCCTATCCATAAGTCATTCCTTACAAAAATATAGCCCGTTACGCATGATATATAACTTACAATCATCTATGATGGTTAGGACAACATTTTTGTAAATACGAAAAATTATGGCTTGTTTTACTCGGGTAAATATCCCACCGCACGTTCACTTGAGAATATATTGTTATTCTCTTTAAAAGGTATGGACCCATAGGTCATTTGTTTCTTTAATATGTTTCAAGCATGCATATCAATTTTTTAAAACATGTGTAGAAAAATCTCTTTCTTATAAAATTCCAAGCTATTAGGGTTGAACTAGTGGAGCTTCCAAAACTTGGATAACAAAACTTTTTTGTTCATACGTGGTGTGTGAATAAATTTTCTTTACTTAAATTTTTTTATTGCTTTAATTTCTTTCATACATAAACTCTAAAATTTTCATTTTGTTGTGATCTATTTGCCATTTATCTCTATTTTTTTTTACGAGATGAAGGGAAAGTGAAAACACAAGTGTTGATATAAGAAAAAACTATACATCTACAATGGAAATGGATAATACACAAATGAAGAGAGAGACAATTCCAAATAATGTCTTTAATTTTTAGCGATTATAAACTCTTTTTAGTTTTTATATATCAAGTTTTGCAATCGTCGGGAAAAGAAGGAGACTAGGGATTTTCAACCGAGTGTTGACTCCCATTCCTTAACTCATTCCATAAAAAAATATAGCCCGTTATGCATGATAAATCACATTACAATTATCTAGATCGTTAAGTCAGCTTTTTTGTAAATGGGCAAAATATTGGCTTGTTTGACTCAGGTAAATATCCCACCGCAAATTCACTTGAGAATTTAATATTATTCTCTTTAAAAGGTTTGGATCCATAGGTCATTTGCATCTTTAACATGTTTCAAGCAAGTATATCCTTTTTTTAAAACATGTGTAGAAAAATCTCTTTCTTATAAAATTCCAAGCTATTTGGGTTGACCTAGTGGAATTACCCAAACTTGGATAACAAAACTTTTGTGTTAATTTGTTGAGTGAAAATAGATTTTCTTGACTTACATTTTTTATTGCTTTAAATTCTTTCCAAACATAAACTATAAAATTTTCATTTTGTTGTGATCTATTTGCCTTTAATCTCTTTTTCTGTTTATGAGATGAAGGGAAAGTGAAAACTCAAGTTTTGATTTAAGAAAAAAGTATACATCTAAACTTGAAATGCACAATGCACAAATGTAGAGAGAGATAATTCCAAAAAGTGTCTTTAATTTTTAGGGATTGTAAACTCTTTTTAGTTTTTATTTATGAGGTTTTGCAATCGTTGGGAAAAGGGGGAGGCAGGGGAGTTTTAACTGAGTGTTAAATCCCAATCCATAACTCATTCCTTACAAAAAAATCCCGTTAAGAATGATAAATCACT
Source organism: Aristolochia californica (assembly GCF_029961685.1). Classification (NCBI taxonomy): domain Eukaryota; kingdom Viridiplantae; phylum Streptophyta; class Magnoliopsida; order Piperales; family Aristolochiaceae; genus Aristolochia; species Aristolochia californica. The sequence goes on along the minus strand of NW_027182214.1, from coordinate 29,835,384 downwards.
TTACAATCATCTATGATCGTTAGGTCAGCTTTTTGTAAATGGGCAAAATAATGGTTTGTTTGACTCGAGTAAATATCCCACCGCACGTTCAATTGAAAATTCAATGTTATTTTCTTTAAAAAGTTTGGATCCATATGTCATTTGCATCTTTAACATGTTTCAATCATGTATATCCATTTTTTGAAACATATGTAGAAAAATCTCTTTCTTATAAAATTCCGAGCTATGAGCGTTGAACTACTGGAATTTTGCCAAACTTGGATAACTAAACTTTTTTGTTCATTTGTGGTGTGTGAATGAATTTTCTTTACTTACATTTTTTATTGCTTTAAATTCTTTCATCACATAAACTCTAAATTTTTCATTTTGTTGTGATCTATTTGCCTTTTATCTCTCTTTTTGTTTACGAGATGATGGGAAAGTGAAAACTCAAAATTTGAATTAAGAAAAAGTATACATCAAAAATGGAAATGCACAATGCACAAATGTAGAGAGAGATAATTCTAAAAATTGTCTGTAATTTATAGGGATTGTAAACTCTTTATATTTTTTTTATATCATGTTTTGCAATCGTCGAGAAAAGGGGGAGGCGGGGGATTTTCAACTGAGTGTTGACTACCAATCCATAAGTCATTCCTTACAAAAATATAGCCCATTCGCATGATAATTCACTTTACAATCATCTATGATCGTTAAGCCAACCTTTTTTAAATGGAAAAAATAATGGCTTGTTTGATTCGGCCAAATATTCCACCACACGTTCACTTGAGAATTTAATGTTATTCTCTTTAAAAGGTTTGGATCCATAGGTCATTTCCATCTTGAAAATGTTTCAAGCATGCATATCCATTTTTTAAAACATGTGTAGAAAAATCTCTTTCTAATAAAATTCCAAGCTAATAGGGTTGAACTTGTGGAATTTCCCAAACTTGGATAACTAAACTTTTTTGTTCATTTGTGATGTGTGAATAAATTTTGTTTACGTACATTTGTTATTGCTTTAAATTTTTTTAGACATGAACTCTTAAATTTTCATTTTGCTATGATCTATTTGCCTTTTATCTCTTTTTATGTTTACGAGATGAAGGGAAAGTGAAAACTCAAGTTTTGATTTAAGAAAGAAGTATACATGTAAAATGGAAATGTACAATGAACAAATGTAGATTGAGATAATTCCAAAAAGTGTCTGTAATTTTTAGGGATTTTAAACTCTTTTTAGTTTTTAAATATCATATTTTTCAATCGTCGGGAAGAGGGGGAGCCGGGGGATTTTTAACTGAGTGTTGAATCCCAATCCATAAGTCCTTCCTTAAAAAAATATAGCCTGTTAGGCATGATAAATCACTTTACAATCATCTATGTTCGTTAGGTTAGCTTTTTGTAAATGGGCAAAATAATGGCATGTTTGACTCGGGTAAATATCCCACCGCACGTTCAGTTGAGAATTTAATGTTATTCTCTTTGAAAGGTTTGGATCCATAGGTCATTTGCATCTTTAACATGTTTAAAGCATGCATATCCATTTTTTAAGACGTGTAGAAAAATCTCTTTCTTATAAAATTCCAAGTTATTTGGGTTGTACTAGTGGAATTTCCATATCTTGGATATTTAAACTTTTATGTTCATTTGTGGTGTGTGAATAAATTTTATTTAGTTACATTTGTGATTGCTTTAAATTCTTTCCATACATAACATAACATTTTCTTTTTTTTGTGATCTATTTGCCTTTTATCTCTTTTTATGTTTACGTGATGTGGGGAAAGTGAAAACTCAACTTTGATTTGGTTAGCTTTTTGTAAATGGGCAAAATAATGGCATGTTTGACTCGGGTAAATATCCCACCGCACGTTCAGTTGAGAATTTAATGTTATTCTCTTTGAAAGGTTTGGATCCATAGGTCATTTGCATCTTTGACATGTTTAAAGCATGCATATCCATTTTTTAAGACGTGTAGAAAAATCTCTTTCTTATAAAATTCCAAGCTATTTGGGTTGTACTAGTGGAATTTCCCAAACTTGGATAATAAAACTTTTGTGTTCATTTGTGGCGTGTGAATAAATTTTATTTACTTACATTTGTGATTGCTTTAAATTCTTTCCATACATAACATAAAATTTTCATTTTTTTGTGATCTATTTGCCTTTTATCTCTTTTTATGTTTACGTGATGTGGGGAAAGTGAAAACTCAACTTTGATTTAACAAAAAATTATAGATCTAAAATGTAAACGCACACTACACAATTGCAGAGAGAGATAGTTCCAAAAAGTGTCTGTAATTTTTAGGGATTGTAAACTCTTTTTAGTTTTTATATATCAGGTTTTGCAATCGTCGGGAAAAGGGGGAGGCGGGGGATTTTTAACTGAGAGTTGAATCCCAATGCATAAGTCATTCCTTACAAAAATATAGCCCATTACGTATGATAAATCACTTTACAATCATCTATGATCGTTCGGTCAACTTGTTGTAAATGATCAAAATAATGACTTATTTGACTCGGGTAAATATCCCACCACACATTCACTTGAGAATTTAATGTTATTCTCTTTAAAAGGTTTGGATCCGTAGGTCATTGTCATCTTTAACATGTTTCAAGCATGCATATCCATTTTTTTAAACATGTGTAGAAAAATCTCGTTCTTATAAATTCTGAGCTATTAGGGTTGAACTCTTGGAATTTTGGAAAACTCTGATAACAAAACTTTTGTGTTCATTTGTGGTGTGTGAATAAATTTTCTTTACATACATTAGTGATTGCTTTAAATTTTTTTCCATACATAACTAAAATGTTCATTTTGTTGTGATCTATTTGCCTTTTAGCTCTTTTTATGTTTACGAGATGAAGGGAAAGTGAAAACTCATGTTTTGATTTAAGAAAAAAGTATACATCTAAAATGGAAATGCACAATGCACAAATATAGAGAGATATAATTCCAAAAAGTGTTTGTAATTTTTAGGGATTGTAAACTCTTTTTAGTTTTTATATTTCAGGTTTTGCAATCCTCTGGAAAAGGGGGAGGCGGGTATTTTTAACTGAGTGTTGACTCCCAATTCATAAGTCATTCCTTACAAAAATATAGCCCACTATGCATGATAAATCACTTTACAATCATCAATGATCGTTAGGTCAGCTTTTTGTAAATGGGCAAAATAATGGCTTGTTTGACTCGGGTAAATATCCCACCCCACATTTGATGTGAAATTTAATTACTTCGGCATTTATACCTTGCAAGCTTACGAATCATTCATGTAATCTAGCAGGAAGCAAGGGTCATATCCACAGGGAGGACTAAATTTTTTGTATTCTTCAGTCAACTAGCCTAACCAAATATGATGAATTAATCTGAACTAAACACTAATTATATCCTAAATTATCAAACAATAATCTAATTAACTACTTGTACATCAACTCTGGATTTTATCGTGATTCATGCCCCTCTCGGGTGCCTAGAGTTAATGACAGACATCGGATTACAATAAAATATAGAGAATCAATTTCCTATTGTGATGTTGCTAAATTTATCAACTCTGGATTTTACCAAGATTCGTGCCTCTCTCGAGCGCCACGTAACCACAAATCTGGATTCTCAATCCTTGCATCTAGCCCCTCTCGGGCGCCTAGACTTAATGACAGAGATCGGATTACAATAGAATGCAGAGAATCAATTTCCTATTGTGATGATTCTAAAATTATCAACTATGGATTTTATCGTGATTCGTGCCTCTCGAGCACCACGTAACCACGGATCCGATTTCTCAATCCTTGCGTCTAGCCCCTCTCGGGCGCATATAGTGAAAGACATAAATCAGATTAAAATACCAAAATCCAACCTAAATTACAATCCTACCCTAACTAGCTAATTTAATCAAATATCCGGAAAACAAATATTCGTTAAACATTAATTATCAAATCAAATTTAATAAACATTCAAAACCTAAGTTCAAACTATAGGAAAATTAAATTAAAAAATGACGGATTACTCCTCTTCTTCTTCCTCTCGCTCAGGCATCACAGGCTCATTCTCACGGGTGCTGCAATTTCCAAAAATTGATGGCTTCGGGTTGCAAAAGCTAGTGGCTGGAGGTAGAGACGACGCCGGTGAAGAAGGATGGAAACCCACGGATGGAGGTGACGACCGGCGTTCGACGGAATGGAGCCGAAGTCATCTGACCGGCTCTCTCAAGTCTCATTCGGAGTCAGAATAGCTCCGAAAATGGTCGGAAATGGGTAATCGACGCCGGAGGATGGTCGGAATGCGGAATCGGCGCTGGAGGAGCCCTCTCGGTTCACCTCTCGGCTTGGCAAGTAGAAAATGGCAGCGTCGAACTCCCCGGAATGGAGACTCTTTCGAGCTCTCCTTGGGTCTGTTCTCGGTTGCAGGATGGGGGTGGACGACGGTGATGAACGACGCTCGGAGGGAGCCCTCTCGGGTCTCCCTATTTTGGTCGACGGTCTCCCCTGTTTTGGTAAACGGTCTCCCCCCTGTTTCCTTCCACTGTCTCCCGCTTTTCAATACGATTTGCCTTAAAAAATCACCTCCCTTTCACTAATGCCATTGTGGTAAATATCTTCTTCTCAACTAAAATTCTCCTGAAATTCCATAATTGAATCCATAAAAATCATTTCAGGAAGAAATAAACCCTAAAAGCAATGAAATATAATTTAGGAGAGAAAAATATGGAATATAGACAGTGATTAATGCCAAATTCAATAAATGCATGTTTCATTCGAAAACCGATAAATAACCACCTATAACACAGTTATAAGGGTTATTCTATTATAATTAACCTAGTTCTCATGTCAGAATATGACATCTATAACACCCCCAAACCTAAATCTTTTCTAGTCCCTAGCAAAACAACAATAGAACAAAAATTAAGCATAGGAAAAGAAAATGCCACTTTCGTAGGGAACACGATTGCATTTAGCGAATGCAACAAGCCGTTAAACCCCTACTTTACATTAGTGGACGAGTTGTGTCTCGTGAGGGTTTGCATGGAATTTACCCAAAAAGTTCATCTAAATCAATAATATAAAAAGAAAAGTGAAGAAAATTTACTCCTCATTAGCATATGACTAACACTTAGTATCGTAAAATATCTAAAAATCATTTGAAACCCTGCTCAATTTGGAAACCTGTGTAAAATATAGCACATTATCAATCCAAATACACTCATTGTTACTCCACCTGAACCAATGTGAACCATAAGCAATTACTTCAACATAACCAAGAGGCAACAAATAACAATAAAATCCTGGTCACATCACAACTAAGAGAAAATAGTAGAGTAAGCCTGTTGCTTGACAATCTAACAAAAGAAGTATACCAATTTCAATCTTGACCTGCAACTTCTTTCAGATTACAATTCATCATCAAAGTTAAGGAAACTCATTGCTTCCATATTTAAACCCATATTACGCTATTACCAGCGCATTTTTGCTATTACCAATGTAATTTTTGTTTCACTGAATACTTTTGGTATTACCACCATTTTGTATTCATCTTCACTGCACATGCACTTATTTTTAAGTAACCGACTGTTCCAATGCATGGCCTTGGGTTAGCCAGGCTGTTTCTGAAGTTATCCATCTTTTGCAAGCAAGAGCATTTCCATTTACATTCATACATTACAACAAGGGATTTCACAGAGATATAAAAAGGAATGAGTTCAAACAGGCATACAAGACTATTCAGACTAACATAGATCAACACTAGATTTACATGTTCTCTTTTGCAACTAAATTCCAAGTCTAATGCAATAGTAAGTTATCCCATTGAATTCCCATGGATTAGAACAAATGATATCAGATTTCTAATAGGCATATTCTACACAATTTTACGAAAAATTTTGAAACACAATTGAGCAACTTATTTAAACTCTACTAAAGTTAACCACATACTAAGAGGAGTAATTTGAAAACCACGAACAAAAATCAAAAGAAAATCATTACTAAGACATAAAAGAATCGTTCCCCCCCCCCCCCCCCCCCCCCAAACCTAAACCGGACATTGTCCTCAATGGGGAAAAGTTAAAACACCAGAACGACTACAAAAAGAAATAACATCTAAAGAATAATAAAACTCATGGAAACCACATGCCCCATTGGCACACAAGAAGTAAAACAAAGCCAAAATAGTGCAAGGAAAAAAGATATCAGCAAACACCCCCAAACATAGTGCATGACACATCATCAAGCAAACCAACTAACAATCACTAAAATATCTGATTTACTAGACGATTTATTGCTGGCCTTAACGTCGGTTCTGGTGCCAGTCTTCACGTCTAGTAGCTACTACTCCAGTTGACTGACAACTTAGCTAGTTATACTCCAGCAGACTAAGGGTTAAGCTCCCTCAGGGATCCTAAATCCATAGGTGGGGCTATATGTGTTTGGTCATCAACAATAATACCAAAGAGTCAATAAAGACCCCAGGAATGATACATAGTATCCCTTGAAGAAGGTTTACTCGTATCAGCAGTACCCGTAGGTAATCATCCGTAGATGAAACCGCTATCCCACATCACACTTTGAAAAATCTTTGTGTGACTAGCCACTGAAGGCAGCAGGAATCACACAGTGAACACAAGTCCTAGAGTTATTCACCATAAGGTTTTCATTCAATACTTCAAGACCAAACTGGTCAATCCCAGAACGGTTGTTTGAGGACAGACCTCAAACTAGAGACCAACGTCTGGTCATTGACTACCAGAACCATTTATGCTCTCATCCGGCAAGAGAGTACCCCGAGTCCATGACGAGGCTGGCATCGCTGGGGGACCTCCAATCAATGAAGACCAGAGTACACCAAAGGTTATCCCAATAAGAATGAATAAGCCAAAAATAAAAATTATAATGTACAAAGGGATAGAAACGTGGGGATTGCCCACAATGTGCTAAGTTTATAGTCGTAAGCAAGACTCTGACGCAGTCAAGATGAAAGGACAAGCTCGTCCAAGAAAATTACCATCACCTCCTCCGGTGTGGAGACATTCTCAAGATACAGTTTGAGTTGTTGACCATTAATGTTGAAGACCGACCTATTGACCACCTGGATCTCAGTGTCACTCAAAACAAATGCAACCAGGAGTTATACAGTAAAACATTCTGCCCAACAGTAAAAGATTTACGAAAAATAGATTTATCATGTAAAAGTTTTGTTCGCTCCTTATACAGTTTGGTATACTCATAAGCATCATGACGTATCTCAACTCATTCAATTGCAATTTCCTCTCCTCACCCGCTTGAGCCAAATCAAAATTCAAAGCTTTAATGGCCCAATAAGCTCTATGCTCAAACTCAATAGGTAGATGACATGCTTTGCCGAATATTAGGCGAAATGGAGACATCCCAATAGGAGTCATAAGCATTTTTTTTTCTCCCAACCTAAGACCATGGACAACAAAGAAATACACTTAATACGTGCCTCCATGGCAATGGTGCCAAAAACATGATGTGAAATTTAATTACATTGGCTTTTATACCTCAAAAGCGTATGAATCGTTCATCTAATCTAGCCGGAAGCGAGGGTCATATCCACAAGGAGGGCTAAATTTTGTGTATTCTTCTGTCAACTAGCCTAACCAAATATGATGAATTAATCTGAACTAAACACTAATTATATCCAAAATTATCAAGCAATAATTTAATTAACTACTTGCACACCAGGAAACGTCAACTCTAGATTTTATCGTGATTCGTGCCTCTCTCGAGCGCCACGTAACCACGAATCCGGATTCTCAATCTTTGCCTCTAGCCCCTCTCGGGTGCCTAGAGTTAATGATAGAGATCGGATTACAATAAAATGCAGAGAATCAATTTTCTATTGTGATGATGCTAAAATTATCAACTCTAGATTTTACCGTGATTTGTGCCTCTCTCGAGCGCCACGTAACCACGAATCCGAATTCTCAATCCTTGCGTTTAGCCCCTCTTGGGTGCCTAGAGTTAATGACAGAGATCGGATTACAATAGAATGCAGAGAATCACTTTCCTCTTGTGATGATGCTAAAATTATCAACTCTGGATTTTATCATGATTCATGCCTCTCTCGAGTGCCACGTAATCACGGATCTGATTTCTCAATCCTTGCATCTATCCCCTCTCGGGCGCATAGAGTCAAAGACAGAAATCGGATTAAAATACCAAAATCCAACCTAAATTACAATCCTACCCTAACTAGCTAATTTAATCAAATATCCGAAAAAAAAATATTCGTTAAACATTAATTATCAAGTCAAATTTAATAAACATTCAAAACCTAAGTTCAAACTATAGGAAAATTAAATTACAAAATGATGGATTACTCCCCTTCTCCTTCCTCTCGCTCGGGCAGCACAGGCTCGTTCTCACGGGTGTTGCAATTTCCCGAAATTGATGGCTTCAGCTTGCAAGAACGAGTGGCCAGAGGTAGAGAAGACGCCGACGAAGAAGGATAGAAACCCACAGATGGAGGTGACGACCGGCGTTCAATGGAATGGAGCCGAAGTCATCTGACCGGCGCTCTCGAGTCTCGGTCGGAATCAGAATAGCTCCGAAAATGGTTGGAAATGGGTAATCGACACCGGAGGATGGTCGGAATGCGGAATCGGCGCCAGAGGAGCCCTCTCGGGTCACCTCTCGGCCTGGCGAGCAGAAAATGGCAGCGACAAACTCACCATGATGGAGACTCTCTCGAGCTCTCCTTGGGTTTGTTCTCGGTTGCAGGATGGAGGTGGACGTCGGTGATGAACGGCATTCGGAGGGAGCCCTCTCGGGTCTCCCTATTTTGGTCGACGGTCTCCCCCTATTTCCTTTCACTGTCTCCCGTTTTTCAATATGATTTGCCCTAAAAAATCACCTCCATTTCACTAATGGCATTTTGGTAAATATCTCCTTATCCACCAAAATTATCTTGAAATTCCATAATTTATTCCTTCAAAATCATTTTAGGAAGAAATAAACCCTAAAAGCAATGAAATATAATTCAGGAGAGAAAAATATGGAATATAGACAGTGATTAATGCCAAATTCAATAAATGCACGTTTCATTTGAAAATCGATAAATAACCACCTATAACACAATTATAAGGGTTATTCTATTATAATTAACCTAGTTCTCATATCAGAATATTGCATCTATCAACGCTCACTTGAGAATTTAATGTTATTCCCTTTAAAAGGTTTGTATCCATAGGTCATTTGCATCATTAACATGTTTCAAGCATGCATATCCATTTTTTAAAACTGTGTAGAAAAATATTTTTCTTATAAAATTCCAAGCTATTAAGGTTGAACTAGTGGAATTTTTTCAAACTTGGATAACAAAACTTTTGTGTTCATTTGTTGTGTGTGAATAAATTTTTCTTACTTACATTTGTTAATGCTTTTTATTCTTTCCATGCATAAACTCTAAAATTTTCATTTTGTAGTGATCTATTTGCCTTTTATCTCTTTTTATGTTTATGAGATGAAGGGAAAGTGAAAAATCAAGTTTTGATTTAAGATAAAAGTATACAACAAAAATGGAAATGCACAATGGACATATGTAGAGAGAGCTAATTCCAAAAAAGGTTTTGCAATCGTCGGGAAAAGGGGTAGGTGGGGGATTTTTAGCTGTGTGTTGACTCCCAATCCATAAGTCATTCCATACAAAAATATTGCCCATTACACATGATAAATCACTTGACAATCATCTATGATCGTTAGCTCAGCTTTTTGTAAAGGGAAAAATAAAGGCTTCTTTGACTCGGGTAAATATCCCACCGCACGTTCACTTGAGAATTTAATGTTGTGCTCTTTAAAATGTTTGGATCCATAGGTCATTTGCATCTTGAACATGTTTCAAGCATGCATATCCATTTTTTAAAACATGTGTAGAAAAATCTCTTTCTTATCAAATTCCAAGCTATTTGAATTTAACTACATGAATTTCCCAAACTTGGACAAAAAAACTTATTTGTTCATTTGTGGTGTGAAAATAAATTTTCTTTACTTACATTTGTTATTGCTTTAAATTTTATCCATACATAAACTCAAAAAATTCCATTTTGTTGTGATCTATTTGCCTTTTATATCTGTTTATGTTTACGAGATGAAGGGAAGGTGAAAACACAAGTTTTGTTTTAACAAAAAAAGTATACATTTAAAATTGAAATGCATAATGCGCAAATGTAGAGAGAGATAATTCCAAAATTTTTTTGTAATTTTTAGGGATTTTAAACTCTTTTTTGTTTTTATATATCTGGTTTTGCAATCGTCGAGAAAAGGGCGAGGCATGGGATTTTTAACTGAGTGTTGTCTCCCAATCCATAAGTCTTGCCTTAAAAAAATATAGCCCATTATGCATGATAAATCATTTTACAATCAACTATGATCGTAAGGTCAGCTTTTTGAAAATGGGCAAAATAATGGCTTGTTTGACTCAGGTAAAAATCCCACCGCACGTTCACTAGAGAATTTAATATTATTCTCTGTAAAAGGTTTTGATCCATAGGTCATTTGCATCTTTAACATTTTTCAAGCATGCATATCCATTATTTAAAACATATGTAGAAAAATCACTATCGTATAAAATTCCGAGCTATTATGGTTGAACTATGGAATTTTGCCAAACTAGGATAACAAAACTTTTGTGTTCATTTGTTGTGTGTGAATAAATTTTTGTTAGTTACATTTTTTATTACTTTTAATTCTTTCCATTCATAAACTCTAAAATTTTCATTTTGTAGTGATCTATTTGCCTTTTATCTCTTTTTTTGTTTACGAGATGAAGGGAAAGTGAAAACTCAAGTTTTGATTTAAGAAAAAAGTACACATCTAAAATGGAAATGCACAATGCACAAATGTAGAGAGAGATATTTCTAAAAAGTGTCAGTAATTTTTAGGGATTGTAAACTCCTTTTAATTTTTAAATATCAGTTTTTGCAATCGTCGGGAAAAGGGGGAGGAGGGGATTTTTAATTCAGTGTTGACTCCCAATCCATAAGTCATTCCTTACAAAAATATAGCCCATTACGCATGATAAATCACTTTACAATCATCTATGATTGTTGGGTCAGCTTTTTGTAAATGGCGAAAATAATGGCTTGTTTGACTCCGGTAAATATCCCACCGCACGTTCACTTGAAAAATTAATGTTATTCTCTTTAAAAGGTTTGGATCCATAGGTCATTTGCACCTTTAACATGTTTCAAGCATGCATATCCTTTTTTTAAACATTTTTAGAAAAATCTCTTTCATATAAACTTCCAAGCTACTAGGGTTGAACTAGTGGCATTTCCCAAACTTGGATAACAAAACTTTTGTGTTCATTTGTGGTGTATGAATAAATTTTTTTTCTTACAGATTTTTTCTTTATATTTTTTCCATACATAAACTCTAAAATTTTCATTTTGTTGTTGATCTATTTGCCTTTTATCTCTTTTTATTATTTACGAGATGAAGGGAAACTGAAAATTCAAGTTTTGATTTAAGAAAAAAGTATACATCTCAATTGGAAATGCACAATGAACAAAAGTAGAGAGAGATAATTCGAAAAAGTTTATGCAAATTTTTAGGTATTTTAAACTCTTTTTACTTTTTATATATTAGGTTTTGCAATCATCGGGAAAAGGGGGAGGCGGGGAGTTTTGAACTGAGTGTTGACTCTGAATCCATAAGTCGTTCCTTAAAAATATTTAGCTTATTATGCGTGATAAATCACCTTACAATCATCTATGATCGTTAGGTCAGCTTTTTGTAAATGGGCAAAATAATGGCTTGTTTGATGCGGGTAAATATGCCACCGCACCTTCACTTGAGAATTTAATGTTATTCTCTTTAAAAGGTTTGGATCCATTGGTCATTTGCATCTTGAACATGTTTCATGCATGCATATCCATTTTTTAAAACATGTGTAGAAAAATCGCTTTCTTATAGAATTCCAAGCCATTCCGGTTGAACAAGTGGAATTTTTCCAAACTTGGATAACAAAACTTTTGTGTTCATTTGTGGTGTGTGAATAAATTTTCTTTACTTACATTTTTTATTGCTTGAAATTTTTTCCATACATAAACTCTGAAATTTTCATTTTGTTGTGATCTATTTTACCGTTTATCTGTTTTTATGTTTATGTGATGACGGGAAATTGAAAACTGAAGTTTTGATTTAAGAAAAAAGTATACATCTAAAATAGAAATACACATTGCACAAATGTATAGAGTGAGAATTCCAAAAAATGTTTGTAATTTTTAGGGATTGTAAACACTGTTTAATTTTTATATATCAGGTTTTGCAATCGTTGAGAAAAGGGGGAGGCGAGGGATTTTTAACTGAGTGTTGACTCCCAATCCATAAGTCTTTTCTTACAAAGATATATCCCATTACGCATGATAAATCCATTAACAATCATCTATGATCAATAGGTCAGCTTTTTATAAATGGGCAAAATAATGGCTTGTTTGACTCGGGCAAATATCCTACCGCACGTTCACTTGAGAATTTAATGTTATTCTCTTGAAAAGGTTTGTATCCATAGGTCAATTGCATCTTTAACATGTTTCAATCATGCATATCCATTTTTTAAAACATGCGTAGAAAAATCTGTTCCTTATAAAATTCTGAGCTATTGGAGTTGAACTAGTGGAATTTTGCCAAACTTTGATTACTAAACTTTTGTGTTCATTTGTGGTGTGTGAATAAATTTTATTTACTTACATTTTTTATTGCTTTATATTCTTTCCATTCATAAACTCTAAAATTTTCATTTTGTTGTGATCCATTTGCCCTTTATCGGTTTTTTTGTTTACGAGATGAAGGGAAAGTGAAAACTCAAGTTTGGATTTATGAAAAAAGTATACATCTAAAATGGAACTGCACACTACACAAATTTAGAGAGAGATAATTCCAAAAAGTGTCTATAATTTTTAGGGATTGTAAACTCTTTTTTGTTTTTATATATAAGGTTTTGCAATCGTCGGGAAAAGGGGAGACGGTGGATTTTTAATTGAGTGTTGACTCCCAGTCCATAAGTCATTCCTTAAAAAATTATAGTCCATTACACATGATAAATCACTTTAGTATCATCTATGATCGTTAGGTCAGCTTTTTGTAAATGGCCAAACTAATGGCTTGTTTGACTCGGGTAAAATATCCCATCGCACATTCACTTGAGAATTTAATGTTATCCTCTTTAAAAGGTTTGGATCCATAGGTCATTTGCAACTTTAACATGTTTCAAGCATGCATATCTAATTTTTAAAACATATGTAGAAAAATCACTTTCTTATAAAATTCCAAGCTAATAGGGTTGAACTAGTGGAATTTCCAAAACTTGGATGACAAAACTTTTCTGTTCATTTGTCATGTGGGAATAAATTTTTTTTACTTACAATTGATATTTCTTTAAATTCTTTCCATACATGAACTCTAAAATTTTCATTTTGTTGTGATCTATTTTCCTTTGATCATTTTGTTTTTGTTTACGAGATAAAGGGAAAGTGAAAACTCAAGTTTGATTTAAGAAAAAAGTATACATCACAAATGGAAATGCACACTGCACAATGTAGAGAGAGATAATTCCAAAAAGTGTATGTAATTTTTATTGATTGTAAACTCTTTTTAGTTTTAATATATCAGTTTTTGCAATCGTCGGGAAAAGGAGGAGGCGGGGGATTTTTAACTGAGTGTTGATTCCCAATCCATAAGTCATTCTGTACAAAAATATAGCCCGTTAAGCATTATAAATCACTTTACAATCATCTATGATCGTTAGGTAAGGTTTTTGTAAATGGGTAAAATAATGGCTTGTTTGACTCGGGTAAATATCCCACCGCACGTTCACTTAAGAATTTAATGCTATTCTCTTTAAATGGTTTTGATCCATAGCTCATTTGCATCTTCAACATGTTTCAAGCACGTATATCCATTTTTTAAAACATGTGTAGAAAAATCTCTTTCTTATAAAATTCCAAGATATTAGGGTTGAACTAGTGGAAATTTGCCAAACTATGATAACAAAACTTTTGTGTTCATTTGTGGTGTGTGAATAAACTTCCTTCGCTTACATTTGTTAATTCTTTAAATTATTTCCATACATAAACTCTAAAATTTTCATTTTGTTGTGATATATATGCCTTTTTTCTCTTTTTTTTTTTACGAGATGAAGGGAAAGTGAAAACTCAAGTTTTCATTTCAGAAACAAGTATACATCTAAAAAGGAAATGCAAAATGCCCAAATGTAGAGAGAGATAATTCCAAAAAGTGTCAGTAATTTTTAGGGATTGAAAACTCTTTTTATTTTTAATATATCAGGTTTTGCAATCATCGGGAAAAGGGGGAGGCGGGGGACTTTTAACTGAGTGTTGACTCCCAATCCATAAGTCATTCCTTAAAAAAATATAGCCTGTTAAGCATGATAATTCTCTTTACAATCATCTATGATCATTAGGTCAGCTTTTTGTAAATGGGAAAATAATGGCTTGTTTGACTCGGGTAAATATCCCACCGCACGTTCACTTGAGAATTTAATGTTATTCTTTTTAAATGGTTTGGATCCATAGGTCATTTGCATCTTTAACATGTTTCAAACATGCATATGTATTTTTTAAAACATGTGTAGAAAAATCTTTCTTATAAAATTCTGAGTTATTAGGGTTGAACTAGTGGAATTTCGCCTAACTATGATTACAAAACTTTTGTGCTCATTTGAGGTGTGTGAATAAATTTTCTTTACTTAAATTTTTTATTGCTTAGGTAAATATCCCAACGCAAGTTCACACTAGAATTTAATCTTATTCTCTTTAAAAGGTTTTGATCCTTTGGTCATTTACATCTTGAACATGTTTCAAGCATGCATACCCATTTTTTAAAACATGTGTAGCAAAATCTCTTTCTTATAAAATTCCAAGCTATTAGGTTTCAACTAGTGGAATTTCCCAAACTTGGATAACAAAACTTTTGTGTTCATCTCTGGGGTGAAATTAAATTTTGTTTACTTACATTTGTTATTGCTTTAAATTCTTTCCATACATAAACTCTAAAATTTTCATTTTGTTGTGATCCATTTGCCTTTTATCTCTTTTTATGTTTACGAGATGAAGGGAAAGTGAAAACTCAAGTTTAGATTAAAGAAAAAAGTATACATCTAAAATGGAAATGCACAATGCACAAATGTAGAGAGACATAATTCAAAAAAGTGTCTGTAATTTTTAGGGATTGTAAACTCCTTTAGTTTTTATATATCAGGTTTAGCAATCATCGGGAGAAGGGGGAGGCGTGGGATTTTTAACTGAGTGTTGACTCCCGATCCATAAGTCATTCCATACAAAAATATAGCCCGTTACGCATGATAAATCACTTTACAATCATCTATGATCGTTAGGTTAGCTTTTTGTAAATGGGCAAAATAATGGCTTGTTTGACTCGGGTAAATATCCCACCGCACGTTCACTTGAGAATTTAATGTTATTATCTTAAAAAGATTTGGATGCATAGGTCATTTGCATCTTTAACTTGTTTCAAGCATGCATTTCCATTTTTTAAAACATGTGTAGAAAAATCTCTTTCTTATAAAATTCTAAGCAATTAGGGTTGAACTAGAATAATTTCCCAAACTTGGATAAGAAAATTTTTTTGTTCATTTGTGGTGTATGAATAAATTTTCTTTACTTAAATTTGTTATTACTTTAAATTCTTTCCATATATAAAGTCTGAAATTTTCATTTTGTTGTGATCTATTTGCCTTTTATCTTTATTTTTGTTTATGAGATGAAGGGAAAGTTAAAACTCAGTTTTTTATTTTAGAAAAAAGTATACATCTAAAAAGAAAATGCACAATTCACAAATTTAAAGAGAGATAATTCCAAACAGTGTCTGTAATTTTTAGGGATTGTAAACTCTTTTTAGTTTCTATATATCAGGTTTTGCAATCGTAGGGAAAAGAGGGAGACGGGGGATTTTTAACTGAGTGTTGACTCCCATTCCATAAGTCATTCCTTAAAAAAATATAGCCCGTTACGTATGATAAATCACTTAACAATCATCTATGATCGTTAAGTCAAATTTTTTTAAATCGGCAAAATAATGGCTTGTCTGACTCGGGTAAATATCCCACCACAGGTTGACTTGAGAATTTAATGTTATTCTCTTTAAAAGGTTTGGATCTATAGGTCATTTTCATCTTTAACATGTTTCAAGCATGTATATCCATTTTTTAAAACATGTGTAGAAAAATCTCTTTCTTATAAAAGTCCAATCAATTAGGATTGAACTAGTGGAATTTCCCAAACTTGGATAACAAAACTTTTGTGTTCATTTTTGGTGTGAAAATAAATTTTCTTTACTTACGTTTGTTATTGCTTTAAATTCTTTCCAAACAAAAACTCTAAAATTTTCATTTTTTTGTGATCTATTTGCCTTTAATCTCTTTTTCTGTTTACGAGATGAAAGGAAAGTGAGAACTCAAGTTTTGATTTAAGAAAAAAGTATACACCTAAAAATTGAAATGCACAATGCACAAATGTAGAGAGAGATAATTCACAAAAGTGTCTGTAATTTTTAGGGATTGTAAACACTTTTTAGTTTTTATATCTCAGGTTTTGCAATCGTTGAGAAAAAGGGGAGGTGGGGGATTTTTAACTGAGTGTTGACTCCCAATCCATAAGTCATTCCTTACAAAAATATAGCCCATCAACCATGATAAATCACTTTACAATTATCTATGATTGTTAGGTCTGCTTTTTGTAAATGGGCAAAAGAATTGCTTGTTTAACTCTGGTAAATATCCCACCTCACGTTCACTTGAAAATTTAATGTTATTTTCTTTAAAAGGTTTGGATCCATAGGTCATTTGCATCTTTAACACGTTTCAATCATGCATATTCATTTTTTAAAACATGTGTAGAAAAATATCTTTCATATAAAATTCCGAGCTATTAGCGTTGAACTACTTGAATTTTCCAAACTTGGATAACTAAACTTTTGTGTTCATTTGTGGTGTGTGAATGAATTTTCTATACTTACATTTGTTATTGTTTTAAATTCTTTCATTACATAAACTCTAAAATTTTCAATTTGTTGTGATCTATTTGCCTTTTATATCGATGATGGGAAAGTGAAAACTCAAGTTTTGATTTAAGAAAAAAGTATACATCTAAAATGGAAATGCACAATGCACAAATGTAGAGAGAGATAATTCAAAAAATTGTCCGTAATTTGTTGGGATAGTAAACTCTTTTTAGTTATTATATATCTGGTTTTGCAATCGTCGGGAAAAGGGGGTGGCGGGGGATTTTTAACTGAGTGTTGACACCCAATCCATAAGTCAATCCTTACAAAAATATAGCCCATTATGCATGATATATCACTTTACAATCATATATAATCGTTAGGTCAGCTTTTTGTAAATGGACAAAATAATGGGTTGTTTGACTTGGGCAAATATTCCACCGCACGTTCACTTGAGAATTTAATGTTATTCTCTTTAAAAAGTTTTGGATCCATAGGTCATTTGCATCTTGAAAATGTTTCAAGCGTGCATATCCATTTTTTTAAAACATGTGTAGAAAAATCTCTTTCTAATAAAGTTCCAAGCAAATAGGGTTGAACTAGTGGAATTTTCCCAAACTTGGATATCAAAACTTTTGTGTTCATTTCTGGTGTGTGAATAAATTTTTTTTACTTTCATTTTTTAATGCTTTAAATTCTTTCCATAAACTCTAAAATTTTCATTTTGTTGTGATCTATTTTCGTTTAATCTCTTTTTTTGTTTATGAGATGAAGGGAAAGTGAAAACTAAAGTTTTGATTTAAGAAAAAAGTATACATCTAAAATGGAAATGCACAATGCACAAAAGTAGAGAGAGATAATTCGAAAAAGTGTCTGCAAATTTTTAGGGATTGCAAACTCTTTTGTTTTTTATATATCAGGTTTCTCAATCGTTAGGAAAAGGGGGAGGGGGTGAGTTTTTAACTGTGTGTTACTCCCAATCCATAAGTTATTCCTTACAAAAATTTTGCCAATTATGCGTGATAAATCACTTTACAATAATCTATGATCGTTAGGTCAGCTTTTTGTAAATGGGCAAAATAATGGCTTGTTTGACACGGGTAAATATCCCACCGCAATTTCACTTGAGAATTTAATGATATTCTCTTTAAAAGGTTTGGATCCATTGCTCATTTGCATCTTGAACATGTTTCAAGCACGCAGATCCATTTTTTAAAACATGGGTAAAAAAATCTCTTTCTTATTAAATTCTAAGCTATTAGGGTAGAACTAGTGGAATTTCCAAAAATTGGATAACAAAACTTTTGTGTTTATAAACTCTAAAATTTTCATTTTGTTGTGATCTATTTTCCTTTTATCTCTTTTTTTTGTTTACGAGATGAAGGGAAAGTGAAAACTAAAGTTTTGAATTAAGAAAAAAGTCTACATCTAAAATGGAAATGCACTATGAACAAAAGTAGAGAGAGATAATTTAAAAAAGTGTCTGAAAATTTTTAGGGATTGTAAACTCTTTTGTTTTTTACATATCAGGTTTTGCAATCGTCAGGAAAAGGGTGAGGGGGCAGTTTTTAACTGTGTGTTACTCCCAATCCAGAAGTCATTCCTTACAAAAATATAGCCCGTTATGCATGATAAATCACTTTACAATCATCTATGATCGTTAGGTCTGCTTTTTGTAAATGAGCAAAATAATGACTTGTTCGACTCGGGTAAATATCCCACCGCATGTTCACTTCAGAATTTAATGTTATTCTCTTTAAAAGGTTTGGATCCATAGGTCATTTGCATATTTAACATGTTTCAAGCATGCATATCCATTTTTTAAAACATGTGTAGAAAAATCTCATTCTTACAAAACTCAGAGCCATTAGGGTGAACTAGTGGAATTTTTGCCAAAGTTGGATAACAAAACTTTTGTGTTCATTTGGGGTGTGTGCATAAATTTTCTTTAATTACATTTGTTATTGCTTTAAATTCTTTTCGTACATAAACTCTAAAAATTTCATTTTGTTGTGATCTATTTGCCTTTTATCTCTTTTTTTGTTTACAAGATGAATGGAAAGAAAAAACTCAAGTTTTGATTTAAGAAAAAATTGTACATCTAAAATGGAAATGTACAATGTACAAAAGTAGACAGAGATAATTCAAAAATCTGTTTGCATTTTTTTACGGATTGTAAACTCTTTTAAGTTTTTATATATCAGGTTTTGCAATCATCGGCAAAAGGGGGAGGCGGGGAGTTTTTAACTGAGTGTTGACTCCGAATCCATAAGTCCATTCTTACAAAAATTTAACCCAATACGCGTGATAAACCATTTTACAATTATCTATGATCGTTAGGTCATCTTTTTGTAAATGGGCAAAATAATGGTTTGTTTGACGCGGGTAAATATCCCACCGGATGTTCTCTTGAGAATTTAATGTTATTCTCTTTAAAAGGTTTGAATCCATTGGTCATTTGAATCTGGAACATGTTTCAAGCATGCATATCCATTTTTTAAAACATGTGTAGAAAAATCTCTTTCTGATAAAATTCTAAGCTATAAGGGTAGAACTAGTGGAATTTCCAAAACTTGGATAACAAAAATTTTGTGTTCATTTGTGGTTTGAAAATAATTTTTCTGCTTACATTTTTTATTTCTTTAAATTCTTTCCATAGATAAACTTTAAAATTTTCATTTTTTTGTGATCTATTTGCCTTTGATCACTTTTTAAGTTTACGACATGAAGGGAAAGAGAAAACTGAAGTTTTGATTTAATAAAAAAGTATACATCTAAAATTGGAATGAACAATGCACAAGTGTAGAGAGAGATAATTCCAAAAAGTTTCTGTAATTTATAGGGATTCTAAACTCTTTTTAGTTTTTATATATCAGGTTTTGTAATCGTCGGAAAAAGGGGGAGGCGGGGGATTTTTAACTGAGTGTTGACTGCCAATCCATAAGTCAGTCCATAAAAATATAGCCCGTTACGCTTGATAAATCACTTTACAATCGTCTATGATTGTTAGGTCAACTTTTTGCAAAAGGGCAAATTAATGGCTTGTTTCACTCGGGTAAATAACCCACCGCACGTCCACTTGAGAATTTAATGTTATTCTCTTTAAAAGGTTTAGATCCAGAGGTCATTTGCATCTTGAACTTGATTCAAGCATGCATATCCATTTTTTAAAACATGTGTAGAACAATCTCTTTCTTAAAAATTCAGAGCTATTAGGGTTGATCAACTGGAATTTTGCCCAACTTGGATAACAAAACTTTGTGTTCATTTGTTGTGTGTGAATAAATTTTCTTTACTTACATTTGTTATTGCTTTAAATTCTTTCCATGCATAAACTCTAAATTTTTTATTTTGTTGTAATCTATTTGCCATTTATCTTTTTTTTTGTTTACGAGATGAAGGGAAAGTGAAAACTCAAGTTTTGATTTTAGAAAAAAGTATACATCTTAAATGGAAATGCACAATGCACAAATGTAGAGAGAGATAATTCCAAAAAAGTGTCTGTAATTTTTTGGGATTTTAAACACTTTTTAGCTTTTATATATCAGGTTTTGAAATCGTCGAGAAAAGGGGGACGTGGGGAATTTTTAACTGAGTGTTGAATCCCAATCCATAAGTCATTCCTTACAAAAATACAGCCTGTTGCCCATGACAAATCACTTTACAATCATCAATGATCGTTAGGTCAGCTTGTTGTAAATGATTAAAATAATGACTTGTTTCCCTCGGGTAAATAACCCACCGCACGTTCACTTGAAAATTTAATCTTATTCTCTTTAAAATGTTTGGATCAATAGGTCATTTGCATCTTTAACATGTTTCAAGCATGCATATCCATTTTTTAAAACATGTGTAGAAAAATCTCTTTCGTATAAAATTCTGAGCTATTAGGGTTGAACTCTTGAAATTTTGCCAAACTCTGATAACAAAACTTTTGTGTTCATTTGTGGTGTGTGAATAAATTTTCTTTACTGACATTAGTTATTTATTTAAATTCCTTCTATACATAAACTCTAAAATTTTCATTTTGTTGTGATCTATTTGCCTTTTATCTCTTTTTATGTTTACAAGATGAAGGGAAAGTTAAAACTCAAGTTTTGATTTAAGAAAAAAGCATACATCTAAAATTTAAATGCACAATGCACAAATGTATAGAGAGATAATTCCAAAAGTGTCTGTAATTTTTAGAGATTGTAAGCTCTTTTTAGTTTTTATATATCAAGTTTTGCAATCGTCGGGAAAAGGGGGAGGCGGGGTATTTTTAACTGAGTGTTGACTCCCAATCCATATGTCATTCCTTACAAAAATATAGTCTGTTATGCATGATAAATCACTTTACAATCATCTATGATCATTAGGTCAACTTTTTGTAAATGGGAAAAATAATTGCTTGCTTGACTTGGGAAAATATCCCACCGCACGTTTACTTGAGAATTTAATGTTATTCTCTTTAAAAGGTTTGTATCCATAGGTCATTTTTATCTTTAACTTGTTTCAAGCATGCATATCCATTTTTTAAAACTTGTGTAGAAAAATCTCTTTCTGATAAAATTCCGAGCTATTAGGGTTGAACTAGTGGAATTTTGCCCATCTTGGATTACAAAACTTTTGTGTTCATTTGTTTTGTGTGAATAAATTTTCCTTACTTACATTTGTTATTGCTTTTAATTCTTTCCATACATAAACTCTAAAATTTTCATTTTGTAGTGATCTATTTGCCTTTTATCTCTTTTTTTGTTTACGAGATGAAGGGAAAGTGAAAAATCAAGTTTTGATTTAAGAAAAAAGTATACTTCTAAAATAGAAAAGCACTATGCACAAATGTAGAGAGAGATAATTCCAAAAATTTTCTGTAATTTTTAGGAATTGTAAACTCTTTTTAGTTTTTATATATGACGTTTTTCAATCGTCGGGAAAAGGGGGGAGGTGGGGGATTTTTAACTGAGTGTTAACTCCCAATCGATAAGTCATTCCATAAAACAATATAGCCCTTTACACATGATAAATCACTTGACAATCATCTATGATCGTTAGGTCAGCTTTTGTAAATGGGCAAAATAATGGCTTCTTTGACTCGAGTAAATATCCACCGCATATTCATTTGAGAATTTAATGTTATTCCTTTTTAAAGATTTGGATCTTTAGGTAATTTGCATCTTGAAAATGTTTCAAGCATGCTTATCCATATTTTAAGACAAGTGTAGAAAAATCTCTTTCTTATCAAGCTATTTGAGTTGAACTACTGGAATTTCCAAATTTTGGATAACAAAACTTTTGTGTTCATTTGTGGTGTGAAAATAAATTTTCTTTACTTACATTTGTTATTGCTTTAAATTCTTTCCACACATAAACTCTAAAATTTTCATTTTGTTGTGATCTATTTGCCTTTTATCTCTTTTTATGTTTACGAGATGAAGGGAAAGTGAAAACACAAGTTTTGTTTTAAGAAAAATGTAGACATTTAAAATGGAAATACACAATGCGAAAATGTAGGGAGAGATAATTCAAAAAAGTGTCTGTAATTTTTAGGGATTGTAAACTCTTTTTAATTTTTAAATATCAGGTTTTGCAATCGTCGGGAAAAGGGGGAGGCGGTGGATTTTTAACTGAGTGTTGTCTCCCAATTGATAAGTCTTTCCTTACAAAAATATAGCCCGCTACGCATGATAAATCACTTTACAATCAACTATGACCGTTAGGTTAGTTTTTTGTAAATGGGCAAAATAATGGCTTGTTTGACTCGGGTAAATATCCCACTGCACGTTCACTTGAGAATTTAATGTTATTCTCTGTAAAAGGTTTGGTTCCATAGGTCATTTGAGTCTTTAACATGTTTCAAGCACGCATATCCATTATTTAAAACATGTGTAGAAAAATCACTTTCTTATAAAATTCCAAGCTATTATGGTTTAACTATGGAATTTTGCCAAACTTGGATAACAAAAATTTTGTGTTCATTTATTGTGTGTGAATAAATTTTCTTTACTTACATTTTTTATTGCTTTAAATTCTTTCCATTCATAAACTCTAAATTTTTTATTTTGTTGTTATTTATTTTCCTTTTATCTCTTTTTTTGTTTACGAGATGAACGGAAAGTGAAAACTCAAGTTATTATTTAAGAAAAAAGTATACATCTAAAATGGAAATGAATAATGTAGGAATGTAGAGAGAGAGAATTCCAAAAAGTGTCTGTAATTTTTAGGGATTGGAAACTCTTTTTAGTTTTTATATATCAGGTTATGCAATCGTCGGGAAAAGGTGAGGGATTTTTAATTGATTGTTGACACCCAACCCATAAGTCATTCCTTACAAAAATATTTCCCGTTACGCATGATAAATCACTTTACAATTATCTATGATCGTCAAGTCAGCTTTTTGTAAATGGGCAAAATAATGGCTTGTTTGACTCTGGTAAATATCCCACCGCACGTTCACTTGAGAATTTAATATTATTCTCTTTAAAAGGTTTGGATCCATAGGTCATTTTCATCTTTATCATGTTTCAAGTATGCATATCCAATTTTTAAAACAAGTGTAGAAAAATCTCTTTCTTATAAAATTCCAAGCTATTAGGGTTGAACTTGAAGAATTTTGCCAAACTATGATAACAAAACCTTTGAGTTCATTTGTGGTGTGTGAATTAATTATCTTTACTTATATTTATTATTGCTTTAAATTCTTTCCATACATAAACTCTAAAATTTTCATTTTGTTGTGATCTAATGGCCTTTTACCTCTTTTTTTGTTTAAGAGATGAAGGGAAAGTGAAAACTCAAGTTTTGATTTAAGAAAAAAGTATACATCTAAAATGGAAATGCACAATGCACAAATGTAGAGAGAGATAATTCCAAAAAGTGTCAGTAATTTTTAGAGATTGTAAACTCTTTTTAGTTTTTATATATCAGGTTTTGCAATCGTCGAGAAAAGGGGGAGGCGGGGGATTCTTAGCTGAGTGTTGACTCCCAATCCATAAGTCATTCCTTAAAAAAAATAGCCCGTTACGCGTGATAAATCACTTTACAATCATCTATGATCGTTCGGTCAGGTTTTTGTAAATGGGCAAAATAATGGCTTGTTTGACTCGTGTAAATATCCCACCGCACATTCACTTGAGAATTTAGTGTTATTCTCTTTAAAAGGTTTTTATCCTTAGGTCATTCGCATCTTGAACATGTTTCAAGCTTGCATATCCATTTTTTAAAACATGTGTAGAAACATCTCTTTCTTATAAAACTTTGAGCTATTAGGGTAGAACTAGTGGAATTTTGCTGAACTTGGAAAACAAAACTTTTGTGTTCATTTGTTGTGTGTGAATAAATTTTCTTTAGTTAAATTTTTTATTTCTTTAAATTCATTCCATACATAAACTCTAAATTTTTTATTTTGATGTGATCTATTTTCCTTTTATCTCTTTTTTTGTTTACGAGATGAAAGGAAAGTGAAAACTCAAGTTTTGATTTAAGAAAAAAGTATACGTCTAAAATGGAAATGCACAATGCACAAATGTAGAGAGAGATAATTCCAAAAAGTGTCTGTAATTTTTAGGGATTGTAAACTCTTTTTAATTTTTATATATCAAGTTTTGCAATCGTCAAGAAAAGGGTGAGGCGGCGAATTTTTAACTGAGTGTTGCCACCCAACCCATAAGTCATTCCTTTCAAAAATATAGCCCGTTATGCATGATAAATCACTTTACAATCATCTATGATCGTTAGGTCTGCTTTTTGTAAATGGGCAAAATAATGGCTTCTTTGACTCGGGTAAATATCCCACCGCAAGTCACTTGAGAATTTAATGTTATTCCGTATTAAAGGTTTGGATCCATAGGTCATTTGATTCTTTAACATGTTTCAAGCATGCATATCCAATTTTTAAAACATGTGTAGAAAAAATCAATTTCTTATAAAATTTCAAGCTATTAGGGCTGAACTAGTGGAATTTCTCAAACTTGGGTAACAAAACTTTTGTGTTCATATATGGTGTGAAAATAAATTTTGTTTACTTAGATTTTTTATTGCTTTAAAATCACTTTCTTATAAAATTCCAAGCTATTAGGGTTGAACTTGAGGAATTTTTCCAAACTATGATAACAAAACCTTTGTGTTTATTTGTGGTGTGTGAATTAATTTTCGTTACTTATATTTATTATTGCTTTAAATTCTTCCCATACATAAACTCTATAATTTTCATTTTGTTGTGATCTAATGGCCTTTTACCTCTTTTTTGTTTATGAGATGAAGGGAAAGTGAAAACTCAAGTTTTGATTTAAGAAAAAAGTATACATCTAAAATGGAAATGCACAATGCACAAATGTAGAGAGAGATAATTCCAAAAAGTGTCAGTAATTTTTAGGGATTGCAAACTCTTTTTAGTTTTTATATATCAGGTTTTGCAATTGTCGGGAAAAGGGGGAGGTGGGGGATTTTTAACCGAGTGTTGACTCTCAATCCATAAGTCATTCCATAAAGAAAAAGCCTGTTAGGGGTGATAAATCACTTTTTAATCATCTATGATGGGTGGGTCAACTTTTTGTAAAAGGGCAAAATGTTGGCTTGTTTGACTCGTGTAAATATCCCACCGCACATTCACTTGAGAATTTAATGTTATTCTCTATAAAAGGTTTGTATCCATAGGTGGTTTTCATCTTTAACATATTTCAATCATGCATATCCATTTTTTAAAACATGTGAAGAAAAATTTCTTTCTTATAAAATTCCGAGCTATTAGGGTAGAACTATCGGAATTTCACTAAACTTGTATAACAAAACTTTTGTGTTCATTTTTTGTGTGGGAATAAATTTTCTTTACTTACATTTGTTATAGATTTAAATTATTTCCATAAATAAACTCTAAATTTTTTATTTTGTTGTGATCTATTTGCCTTTTACCTCTTTTTATGTTTACGAGATGAAGAGTAAGTGAAAACTCAAGTTTTGATTTAAGAAAAAAGTATACATCTAAAATGGAAATGCACAATGCACAAAAGTAGAGAGAGATAATTTGAAAAAGTATCTATAATTTTTAGGGATTGTAAACTCTTTTTAGTTTTTATATAACAGGTTTCACAATCGTCTGGAAAAGGGGGAGGCGGGGGATTTTTAACTAAGTGTTGACTCCTAATCCAACAGTCATGCCTTAAAAAATATAGCCCATTACGCATGGTAAATCACTTTACAATCATTTAGGACTGTTTGGTCAGCTTTTTGTAAATGGGCAAAATAATGGCTTGTTTGACTAGGGTAAATATCCCACCGCACGTTCACTAGAGAATTTAATGTTATCCTCTTTAAACGGTTTGGATCCATAGGTCATTTGCATCTTTAACATGTTTCAAGCATGCATATCCAATTTTTAAAACATTTGTAGAAAAATCACTTTCTTTTAAAATTCCAAGCCTTTAGGGTTGAACTAGTGGAATTTCAAAAACTTGGATTACTACACTTTTGTGTTCATTTGTGGTGAGTAAATAAATTTTCTTTACTTACATTTTTTATTTTTTTAAATTCTTTCCATACATGAACTGTAAAATTTTCATTTTGTTGTGATCTCTTTGACTTTTATCTTTTTTTCTTGTTTACGAGATGAAGGGAAAGTGAAAACTCAAGTTTTGATTTAAGAAAAAAGTATACATCTAAAATGGAAATGAACAATGCAAAAATGTAGAGAGAGACAATTCCAAAAAGTGTCTGTAATTTTAGGGATTGTAAACTCTTTTTAGTTTTTATATATCAGGTTCTGCAATCGTCGGGAAACGGGGGAAGCGGAGGATTTTTAACTGACTGTTGACTCCCAATCCATAAGTCATTCTTCAAAAAAATATAGCCCGTAATGCAAGATAAATCACTTTACAATCATCTATGATCGTTAGGTCAGGTTTTTCTAAATGGGGAAAATAAAGGCTTGTTTGACTCGAGGTAAATATCCCACCGCATGTTCACTTGAGAATTTAATATTATTCTCTTTTAAAGGTTTGGATCCATAGGTCATTTGCATCTTTAACATGTTTCAAGCATGCATATCCATTTTTTTAAACATGTGTAGAAAAATCTCTTTCTTAAAATTCCAAGCTATTAGGTTTGAACTAGTGAAATTTCCCAAACTTGGAAAACAAAACTTTTGTGTTCATTTGTCATGTGAAAAAATTTTCTTTACTAACATTTGTTATTGCTTTAAATTCTTTCAATACATAAACTCTAAAATTTTCATTTTGTTGTGATCAATTTGCTTTTTTTCTTTTTTTTTTTTATGAGATGAAGGGAAATTGCAAACTCAAGTTTTGATTTAATAAAAAAGTCATTCCTTACAAAAATATAGATCATTACGCATGATAAATCACTTAACAATCATTTATGATCGATAGGTCAACTTTTGTAAATGGGCAAAATAAAGGCATGTTTGACTTGCGTAAATATCCCTTGGCACGTTCACTTGGGAATTGTTTGTTAATCTCTTTAAAAGGCTTGGATCCATAGGTCATTTTCATCTTTAACATGTTTCAAGCACGCATATCCTTTTTTTAAAACATGTGTATAAAAATCTCTTTCTTATAAAATTCCAAGCTATTAGGGTTGAACTAGTGGAATTTGACAAACTTGGATACCAAAATTTTTTTGTTCATTTGTGGTGTGTGAAGAAATTTTCTTTACTTACATTTCTTATTGCTTTAAATTCTTTCCATATATAAACTCTAAAATTTTCATTTTGTTGTGATCTATTTGCCTTTTATCTCTTCTTTTGTTAATGAGATGAAGGGAAAGTAAAAACTCAAGTTTTGATTTCAGAAAAAAGTATACATATAAAATGGAAATGCACAATGCACAAATGTAGAGAGAGATAATACCAAAAAGTGTCTAAAATTTTAGGGACTGGAACCTCTTTTTAGTTTTTATATATTAGGTTTTGCAATCATCGGGAAAATGGGGAGGCGGGAGATTTTTAACTGAGTGTTGACTCCCAATCCATAAGTAATTCCTTACAAAAATATAGCCCGTTATGCATGATAAATCACTTTACAATCGTCTATGATTGTCGCTAGGTCAGGTTTTTGCAAGTGGGCAAATAAGGGCTTGTTTGACTCGGGTAAATATCCCACCGCACATTCACTTGAGAATTTAATGTTATTCCCTTTAAAAGGTTTGGACCCATAGGTCATTTGCATCTTCAACATGTTTCAAGCATGCTTGTCCATTTTTTAAAACATGTGTAGAAAAATCTCTATCTTATAAAATTCCAAGATATTAGGGTTTAACTTGTGGAATTTCCCAAACTTGGATAACAAAACTTTTGTCTTCATTTGTGTGTGAATAAATTTTTTTTACTTACGTTTGTTATTTTTTTAAATTATTTTCATATTAACTCTAAAATTTTCATTTTGTTGTGATCTATTTGCCATTTATCCTTTTTTTTTTACGAGATGATGGGAAAGTGAAAACTAGAGTTTTTATTTAATAAAAAAGTCTACATCTAAAATGGAAATGTTCAATGCACAAATTTAGAAAGAGATAATTCGAAAAAATTTATGTAATTTTTAGGGATTGTAACCTCTTTTTAGTTTTTATTTATCAGGTTTTGCAATCGTCGGGAAAAGGGGGTAGCCGGGGATTTTTAACTGAGTGTTGACTCCCAATCCATAAGTCATTCCTTAACAAAATATAGCCCACTACGCATGATAAATCACTTTACAATCATCTATGATCGTTAGGACAACTTTTCGTAAATGGGCAAAATAATGGCTTGTTTGACTCAGGTAAATTTCCCACCACACGTTAACTTGAAAATTTAATGTTATTTTCTGTAAAAGGTTTCGATCCATAGGTCATTTGCATCTTTTACATCTTTAAAGCATGCATATCCATTTTTTTAAACATGTATAGAAAAATCTCTTTCTTATAAAATTCCAAGCTATTAGGGTTGAACTAGAGGAATTTCCTAAACTAGGATAACAAAAATTTTGTTTTCATTTGTGGTGTGTGAACAAATTTTCTTTTCTTAATTTTTTTATCGCTTTAAATTATTTCAACACATAAACTCTAAAATTTTTATTTTGTTGTGATCTATTTTCCTTTTATCACTTTTTTTGTTTATGAGATGAAGGGAAAGTGAAAACTCAAGTTTTGATTTAAGAAAAAAGTGAACATCTAAAATGGAAATTCACAATGCACAAATGTAGAGAGAGATAATTCCAAAAAATGTCTATAATTTTTAGGGATTGTATACTCTTTTTAATTTTTATATATCAGGTTCTGCAATTGTCGGGAAAAGGGGGAAGCGGGGGATTTTCAACTGAATGTTGTCTCCCAATCCATAACTCATTCCTTACAAAAATATAGCCCGTTACGTATGATAAATCACTTTACAGGCATCTGTGATCGTTAGGTAAGCTTTTTGCAAGTGGGCAAAATAATGACTTATTTGACTTGGGTAAATATCCCACCGCACGTTCACTTGAGAATTTAATGTTATTCTCTTAAAAAGGTTTGGATCCGTAGGTCATTTGCATCTTTATGATGTTTCAAACATGCATCTCCATTTTTTAAATTATGTGTAGAAAAATCTCTTTCTTAGAAATTCCAAGCTATTAAGGTTGAACTAGTGGAATTGTAGAAACTTGGATAACAAAAATTTTGCATTCATTTGTGGTGTGTGAATAAATTTTCTTTACTTGCATTTGTTATTGCTTTAAATTCTTTGCATACATAAACTCTAAAATTTTCATTTACTTGTGATCTATTTGCCTTTTATCACTTTTTTTGTTTACGAGATGAAGGGAAAGTGAAAACTCAAGTTTTGATTTAAGAAAAAAGTATCCATCTAAAATGGAAATTCACAATGCACAAATGTAGAGAGAGATTATTCCAAAACATGTCTGTAATTTTAGGGATTGTAAACTCTTTCTAGTTTTTATATATCAGGTTTTACAATCGTCAGGAAAAGGGTGAGGTAGAGGATTTTTAACTGACAGTTAAATCCCTATCTATAAGTCATTCCTTACAAAATATAGCCCGTTACGCATGATAAATCGCTTTACAATCATCTGTGATCGTTAGGTCAACTTTTTGTAAGTGGGCAAAATAATGGCGTGTTTGACTTGGGTAAATATCCCACCGCACGTTCACTTGAGAATTTAATGTTATTCTCTTTAAAAATTTTGGATCCTTATGTCATTTGAATCTTTAACATGTTTCAAGCATGCATATCCATTTTTTAAAAACATGTGTAGAAAAATCTCTTTCCTATGAAATTCCTAGCAATTAGGGCTGAACTAGTGGAATTTCCCGAACTTGGATAACAACTATTTTGTGTTCATTTGTGGTGTGTAAATTAATTTTCTTTACCTACATTAGTTATTGTTTTAAATTCATTCCACACATAAACTTTAAAATTTTCATTTTGTTGTGATCTATTTTCCTTTTATCACTTTTTTTGTTTTCAAGATGAAGGGAAAGTGAAAAATCAAGTTTTGATTTAAGAAAAAAGTTAATATCTAAAATGGAAGTGCACATTGCACAAATGTAGAGAGAGACAATTCTAAAAAGTGTCTCTAATTTTTAGGGATTGGAAACTCTTTTAAGTTTTTATATATCAGGTTGTACAATTATCGGGAAAAGTTGGAGGCGAGAGATTTTTAACTGAGATTAGACTCCCAATCCATAAATCATTCCTTAAAAAAATATAGCCCGTTACACAAGATCAATGACTTTACAATCATCTATGATCGTTGGGTCAACTTTTTGTAAGTGGGCAAAATAATGGCTTGTTTGACTCGGGAAAATATCCCACTGCACGTTCACTTGAAAATTTAATGTTATTCTCATTAAAAAGGTTTGGATCCATAGGTCATTTTCATCTTTAACATGTTTCAAGCATGCATATCCATTTTTTAAAACATGTGTAGAAAAATCTCTTTCTTATAAAATTCCAAGCAATTAGGGTTGAACTAGTGGAATTTCCCAAACTTGGATAACAAAAATATTGTGTTCATTTGTGGTACGTGAATAAATTTTCTTTTCTTTCCTTTATTATTGCTTTAAAATTCTTTCCATACATAAACTCTAAAATTTTCATTTTGTTGTGATCTATTTTCCTTATATCTCTTTTTTTTACGAGATTAAAGGAAAGTGAAAACTCCTGTTTTGATTTAAGAAAAATTATACATCTAAATTCGAAATGAAAAATTCACAAATGTAGAGAGAGATAATTAAAAAACGTGTCTATAATTTTTAGGGATTTTAACTCTTTTAGTTTTTATATATCAGGTTTTGCAATCGTCGGGAAAAGGGGGAGGTGGGTGAATCTTTACCTATTTCAAACATGCATATCCTTTTTTTAAAACATGTGTAGAAAAATATCTTTCTTATAACTATTAGGGTTGAAGTAGTGGAATTTCCCAAACTTGGATAACAAAACTTTTGTGTTCATTTGTCGTGTGTGAATAAATTTTCTTTACATACATTTGTCATTGCTTTAAATTCTTTCCATACGTAAACTCTAAAATTTTCATTTAGTTGTGATCTATTTGCCTTTTGTCTTTTTTTGTTTATGAGATGAAGGGAAAGTGAAGACCCAAGTTCTGATTTAGGAAAAAAGTATACAT
This sequence comes from Aristolochia californica, assembly GCF_029961685.1. Classification (NCBI taxonomy): domain Eukaryota; kingdom Viridiplantae; phylum Streptophyta; class Magnoliopsida; order Piperales; family Aristolochiaceae; genus Aristolochia; species Aristolochia californica. The sequence goes on along the minus strand of NW_027182214.1, from coordinate 29,803,826 downwards.
CTAATTTGGAAATTCACAATGCACAAATGTAGAGAGAGATAATTCCAAAAAGTATATGTAATTTTTAGGGATTGTAAACTCTTCTTATTTTTTATATATGAGGTTTTGTAATTTTCGGGAAAAGGGGGAAAAGGGGGAAAAGGGGGATTTTTAACTGATTGTTGAATCCTAATCCATAAGTCATTCCTTAAAAAAATAGAGCCCGTTACGCATGATAAATGACTTTACAATCATCGATGATCGTTAGGTCATCTTTTTTTAAATGGAAAAATAATAGCTTGTTTGACTCTGGTAAATATCCCACCACACATTCACTTGAGAACTGAATGTTATTCTCTTTAAAAGGGTTGGATCCATAGGTCATTTGCATATTTAAGATGTTTCAAGCATGCATATCCATTTTGTAAAACATTTGTCGAAAAATTTCTTTCTTGTAAAATTCCATGCTATTAGGGTTGAACTAGTGGAATCTTCCAAAACTAGATAACAAAACTTTTGTGTTCATTTGTGGCGTGTGAAAAATTTTAGTTACTTACATTTGTTATTGCTTTAAATTATTTTCTTATTAACTCTAAAAGTTTCATTCTGTTGTGATCTATTTGCCTTTTTTCTTTTTTTTTTGTTTATGAGATGAAGGGAAAGTTAAAACTCAAGTTTTGATTTAATCAAAAAGTATACATCTAAAATGGAAATGCACAAAGTACAAATGTAGAGAGAGAAAATTCCATAAGTTTTTTAAATTTTTAGGGCTTGTAAACTCTTTTTATTTTTTATAAATCAGGTTTTCCTATCATCAGGAAAAGGGGGTGGCGGGGGATTTTTACCTTAGTGTTGACTCCAAACCCATAAGTCATTCCTTACAAAAATATAGCCCGTTACGCATGATAAATCACTTTTGCAATCATCTATGATCGTCGTTAGGTCAGCTTTTCGTAAATGGGCAAAACAATGGCTTCTTTGACTCGGGTAAATATCCCACCGCACGTTCACTTGAGAATTCAATTTTATTCTCTTTGAAAGGTTTGGATCCATAGGTCTTTTACATCTTTAACATGTTTCAAGCATGCATATCCATTTTTTTAATACATGTATAGAAAAATCTGTTTCTTTTAAAATTCCAAGCTATTAGGGTTGAACTAGTGGAATTTCCCAAACATGGATAAAAATTTTTTTTTTGTTCATTTGTGGTGTGTGAATAATTTTTCTTTACTTACATTTGTTATTGTTTTAAATTCTTTCCATACACATTCTCTAAAATTTTCATATTATTGTGATCAATTTGTCTTTTATCTCTTTTTTTTGTTTATGAGATGAGGGGAAAGTCAAAACTCAAGTTTTGATTTAAGAAAAAGCATACATCTACAATGGAATTGCACAATGCACAAATGAAGAGAGAGATAATTCCAAAAGGTTTCTGTAAGTTTTAGGGATTGTAAACTCTTTTTAGTTTTTATATATCAGGTTTTGCAATCGTCAGGAAAAGGGGGAGGCGGTGGATTTTTAACTAAGTATATACTCCCAATCCATAAGTCATTCCTTACAAAAATATAGCCCGTTATGCATGATAAATCACTTTACAATCATCTATGATCGTTAGGTCAACTTTTGTACATGGTCAAAATAATGGCATGTCGAACTTGTGTAAATATACCACCGCACGTTTAATTGAAAATTTAATGTTATTCTATTTAAAAAGGTTTGAATCCATAGGTCATTTACGTCTTTCAGATGTTTCAAGCATGCCTATCCATTTTTTAAAACATGTGTAGAAAAATCTCTTTCTTATAAAATTCCAAGCTATTAGGGTTGAACTAGTGGAATTTCCCAAACTTGGATAATAAAACTTTTGTGTTCATTTGTTGTGTGTGAATAAATTTTATTTACTTACATTTGGTATTGCTTTAAATTCTTTCCACAAATAAACTCTAAAATTTTCATTTTGTTGTAATCTATTTTCCATTTATCTCTGTTTTTGTTTATGAGAAGAAGGGAAAGTGAAAAGTCAAGTTTTGATTTAAGAAAAAAGTATACTTCTAAAATGGAAATGCAAAATGCAGAAATGTAGAGTGAGATAATTCCAAAAAGTGTCTGTAATTTTAAGGGATTGAAAACTCTTTTTAGTTTTTATATATCATGTTTTGCAATCGTTGGGAAAAGGGGGAGACTGCGGATATTTAATTGAGTGTTGACTCCCAATCCATAAGTCATTCCTTACAGAAATATAGCCCGTTACTCATGATAAATCATTTTACAATCATCTATGATCGTTCAGTCAACTTTTTGTAAGTGGGAAAAATAATGGCTTGTTTGACTCGAGTAAATATCCCACCGCACGTTCACTTGAGAATTTAATGTTATTCTCTTTAAAAGGTTAGGATACATAGGTCATTTGCATCTTTAACATCTTTCAGGTATGCATATCCATTTTTTCAAACATGTGTAAAAAAATGTCTTTCTTATAAAATTCCAAGCTGTTAGGGTTGAACTAGAGGAATTTCCCGAACTAGGATAACGTAACTTTTGTTTTCATTTGTGGTGGGTGAAAAAAATTTTTAACTTACATTTGTTATTGCTTTAAATTCTTTCCATACATAAACTCTAAAATTTTCATTTTGTTGTGATCCATCTGCGTTTTATCTCTTTTTTTGTTTACGAGATGAAGGGAAAGTGAAAACTCATTTTTGGATTTAAGAAAAAAGTATACATCTAAAATGGAAATGCACAATGCACTAATGTTGAGAGAGAATATTCCAAAAAGTGCCTTTAATTTTAAGGGATTGTAAACTCTTTTATGTTTTTATATATCTGGTTTTGCAATCATCGGGAAAAAGGGGGAGGTGAGGGTTTTTTAACTATGCATTGACTCCCAATCCATAAGTCATTCTATACAAAAATATAGCCCGTTACGCATGATAAGTCACATTACAATCATCAATGATCGATAGGTCAACTTTTTGTAAAAGGGCAAAATAATGGCTTGTTTGACTCGGTTCAATATCCCACCGCATGTTCACTTGAGAATTTAATGATATTCTCTTTAAAAGGTTTGGATCGATATGTAATTTCCATCTTTAAGATGTTTCAAGCATGCATATCAATTTTTAAACACATGTGAAGAAAAATCTCTTTCTTATAAAATTCCAAGCTATTAGGGTTGAACTAGTGGAATTTCCCAAACTTGGATAACAAAACTTTTGTGTTCATTTTTGGTGTGTGAATAAATTTTCCATACTAACATTTTTTATTTCTTTAAATTCTTTCCATACACATTCTCTAAAATTTTCATTTTATTGTGATCAATTTGCCTTTGATCTCTTTTTTTGTTTACGAGATGAGGGGAAATTGAAAACTCAAGTTTTGATTTAAGAAAAAAGTATACATCTAAAATGGAATTGCACAAGGCCCAAATGTTGAGAGGGATAATTCCAAAAAGGTTTCTGTAATTTTAAGGGATTGTAAATTGTTTTTAGTTTTTATATATCAGGTTTTGCAATCGACGGGAAAAGGGGTAGGCGGGGGATTTTTAACTGACTGTTGACTCCCAATCCATAAGTCATTCCTTACAAAAATATATCCCGTTACGCATGTTAAGTCACTTTACCATTATCTATGATCGTTAGGTAAGCTTTTTGTAAATGGGCAAAATATTGGCTCTTTTGACTCGGGTACATATCCCACCGCTCGTTCACTTGAGAATTTAATGTTATTCTCTTTAAAAGGTTGGGATCCACAGGTCATTTGCATCTTCAAGAATTTTCAAGCATGAATATCCATTTTTAAAAAATTAGTAGAAAAATCTCTTTCTTATAAAATTCCAAGCTATTAGGGATGAACTAGTGGAATTTCCCAAACTTGGATGACAAAAATTTTGTGTTCATTTGTGGTGTGTAAATAAATATTCTTTACTTACATTTGTCATTGCTTTAAATTCTTTCCATACATAAACTCTATTATTTTCATTTTGTTGTGATCTATTTTCCTTTTATCTCTTTTTTTGTTTACGAGATGAAGGGAAAGTGGAAACTCAAGTTTTGATTTAGGAAAAAAGTATACATCTAAATTGGAAATGCAAAATGCACAAATGTAGAGAGAGATAATTCAAAAAAGTGCCTGTAATTTTTAGGGATTTTAAAATCTTTTTAGGTTTTATATATCTGGTTTAGCAATCGTCGGGAAAAGAGGAGGCGGGGGATTTTTAACTGAGTGTTGACTCCCAATCCATAAGTAATTCCACATAAAAATATAGCCCGTTACGCATGATAAATCACTTTAGAATTATCTATGATCGTTAGGTCATCTTTTTGTAAAGGGGCAAAATAATGGCTTGTTAGACTTGGGTAAATATCCCATTGGACATTCACTTGAGAATATAATTTTTGCTCTTTGAAAAGTTTGGATCGATAGGTCATTTGCATCTTTAACAAGTTTCAAGCATGCATATCCATTTTTTAAAACATGTGTAGAAAAATCTATTTTCTTATAAAATTCCTAGTTAGGGTTCAACTAGTGGAATTTCCCAAACTTGGATAACAAAACTTTTGCGTTCATTTGTGGTGTGTGATTAAAGTTTCTTTACTTACATTTGTTATTGCTTTAAATTCTTTCCATAGATAAACTTTAAAATTTTCATTTTGTTGTGATCTATTTCCCTTTTATCTCTTTATTTGTTTACTAGATGAAGGGAAAGTGAAAACTCAAATTTTGATTTAAGAAAAAAGTATATATCTAAAATGGAAATGCACAATGCACAAATGTTGAGAGAGATAATTCTAAAAAGTGTCTGTAATTTTTAGGGATTGTAAAATCATTTTTGTTTTTATATATGAGGTTTTGCAATCGTCGGGAAAAGGGGGAGGCGGGGGATTTTTAGCTGAGTTTTGACTCCCAATCCATAAGTCATTCCTTCCAAAAATATAGTCCGTTATGCATGATAAATCACTTTACATTCAACTATGATCGTTAGGTCTGCTTTTTGTAAATGGGCAAAATAATTGCTTGTTTGACTCCGGTAATATACCATTGGACGTTCACCTGAGAATATAATGTTACTCTCTTTACAAGGTTTGGATCCATAGGTCATTTGCATCTTTAAAATGTTTCAAGCACGCATATCTATTTTTTAAAGCAAGTGTAGAAAAATCTCTTTCTTATAAAATTCCAATCTATTAGGGTTGTACTTGTTAAATATCCAAAACATGGATAACAAAACTTTTGTGTTCATTTGTGGTGTGTGAAAAATTTTTATTTACTTACATTTTTTAATGCTTTAAATTCTTTCCATACATAAACTCCAAAATTTTCATTTTGTTGTGATCTATTTGCCTTTTATCTCTTTTTTTGTTTACGAGATGAAGGAAAACTGAAAACTCAAGTTTCGATTTAAGGAAAAGGTTTACATCTAAAATTGAAATGCACAATGCACAAAATGTAGAGAGTGATAATTTCTAAAAGTGTCTGTAATTTTTAGGGATTGTAAACTCTTTTTAGTTTTTATATATCAGTTTTTGCAATCATTGGGACATGGGGAAGGCGGGGGATTTTTAACTGAGTGTAGACTCCCAATCCATAAGTCATTCCTTAAAAAAATATAGCCCGTTATGCATGATAAATCACTTTACAATCATCTATGAACGTTTGGTCAGCTTTTTGTAAATAAACAAAATAATGGCTTGTTTGACTCGGGTAAATATCCCACCGCACGTTCACTTGAGAATTTAATGTTACTTTTTAAAAAGGTTTGGATCCATAGGTCTTTGGAATCTTTAATATGTTTCAAGCATGCATATCCATTTTTTAAAACATGTGTAAAAAGGGTGAGGCGGGGGATTTTTAACTGAGAGTTTACTCCCACTCCATAAGTGATTCCTTACAAAAATATAGCCCGTTACGAATTATAAACACCTTTATAATCATCTATGATTGTTAGGTCAGCTTTTTTTAAATAGGCAAAATAATGGCTTCTTTGACTCACGTAAATATCCCACCGCACGTTCAGTTGAGAATTTAATTTTATTCTCCTTCAAATGTTTGAATCCATAGATCATTTGCATATTTAACATGTTTCAAGCATTCATATCCATTTTTTAAAACATGTGTAGAAAAATCTCTTTCTTATAAAATTTCAGGCAATTAGGGTTGAACAAGTGAAATTTCCCAAACTTGCATAACAAAACTTTTGTGTTCATTTGTGGTGTGTGAATAAATTTTCTTTACTTAAATTTTTTATTGCTTTAAATTTTTTACATACATAAACTCTAAAATTTTCAACTATTTTCCTTTTCTCTCTTTTTTTGTTTACGAGATGAAGGGAAAGTGAAAACTCAAGTTTTAATTTAACAAAAAAGTATACATCTAAAATGGAAATGCACAATGCACAAATGTAAAGAGAAATAATTCCAAAAAGTGTCTATAGTTTTTAGGGAATGTTAACTCTTTTTAGTTTTTATATATCAGGTTTTGCAATCGTTGGGAAAAGGGGGAGGCGGGGGATTTTAAACTGAGTGTTGACTCCCAATCCATAAGTCATTCCTTACAAAAATATTGCCCGTTACGCATGATAAACCACTTTAGAATCATCTATGATCTCTACGTCACATTTTTGTAAATGAGAAAAATAATTTCTTTGTTGACTCAGGTAAATATCCCATCGCATGTTCACTGGAGAAATTAATGTTATTGTCTTTAAAAAAATTTGATCCATAGGTCATTTTCATCTTTAACATGTTTCAAGCATGCGTATCCATTTTTTAAAACATGTGTGAAAAATCTCTTTCTTATAAATTTCCTAGTTATTAGGGTTGAACTAGTGGAATTTCCCTAACTTGGAAAACAAAACTTTTGTGCTCATTTGTGGCAAGTGAATAAATTTTCTTTACTTAAATTTTTAATGATTTAAATTCTTTCCATACACAAACTCTAAAATATTCTTTTTGTTGTGATCTATTTGCCTTTTATGTTTTTTTTTGTTTACGAGATGAAGAGAAAGTAAAAACTGAAGTTTTGATTTAAGAAAAAAGTATACGTCTAAAATGGAAATGCACAATGCACAAATGTTGAGAGAGATAATCCCAAAAAGTCTCGGTAATTTTTAGGGACTGTAAACTCTTTGTAGTTTTCATATGTCCGATTGTGCAATCGTCTGGAAAAGGGGGAAGAAGGGGATTTTTAACTGAGTGTTGACTCCTAATCCAAAAGTCATTCCATACAAAATTATAGCCCGTTACGCAAGAGAAATCACTTTGCAATCCTCTATGATCGTTAGGTCATCTTATTGTAAGCGGTCAAAATAGTGGCATGTTTGATTCGGGTAAATATCCCACAGCATCTTCACTCGAGAACTTAATTTTAATCTCTTCAAAATGTTTGGATCCATAGGTCATTTGCATCTTTAACACGTTTCAAGCATGCATATCCATTTTTTAAAACATGTGTAGAAAAATTTCTTTTTGATAAAATTCTGAGCTATTAGGGTTGAACTAGTCGAATTTCCCAAACGTGGATAACCAAACTTTTGTGTTCATTTTTCGTGTGTGAGTAAATTTTCTTTGCTTACATTTGTTTATTGCTTTAAATTATTTTCGTACATAAACTCCAATATTTTCATTTTGTGGTGATCTATTTGCCTTTTTTCTCTTTTTTTGTTTACGAGATGTAGGGAAAGTGAAAACTCAAGTTTTGATTTATGAAAAAAGTATACATCTAAAATGGAAATGTACAATGCATAACTGTAGAGAGAGATAATTCCAAAAAGTATCTTTAATTTTTAGGGATTGTAAACTCTTTTTAGATTTTATATATGAGGTTTTGCAATCGTCGGGAAAAGGGGGAGGCGGGGAATTTTTAATACAGTGTTGACTCCCAATCCATAAGTCATTCCTTACAAAATTATAGCCCATAACACATGATAAATCACTTTACAATCATCTATGATCGTTAGGTCAGCTTTTTTCAAATGTGAAAAATAATGGTTTGTTTGACTCGGGTAAATATCCCAACGCACGTTCACTTGAGAATTTTATGTTATTCTACTTAAATGGTTTGGATCCATAGGTTATTTGCGTATTTTCAAGCATGCATATCCATTTTTTAAAACATGTGTAAAAAATCTCTTTCTTATTAAATTCGAAGCTATTAGGGTTGATCTAGTGGAAATTCCCAAACTCTGATAACAAAATTTTTATGTTCAATTGTGGTGTGTGAATAAATTTTCTTTACTTACATTTGTTATTGTTTTAAATTCTTTCTTTGCATAAACTCTAAAATTTTTATTTTGTTCTAATCTATTTGCCTTTTATCTCTTTTTTTGTTTACAAAATGAAGGGAAAGTGAAAACTCAAGTTTAGATTGAAGAAAAAAGTATACATCCAAACTGGAAATGCACAATGCACAAATGTACAGAGAGATAGTTCCAAAAAGTTTCTATAACTTTTAGGGATTTTAATCTCTTTTTAGTTTATATATATTAGGTTCTGCAATCGTCGGGAAAAGGGGGGGGGGGGTTCAACCGAGTGTTGACTCCCATTCCGTAAGTGATTCCTTACAAAAATATAGCCCGTTACGCAAGATAAATCATTTTGCAATCATCTATGATCATTATGTCAGCTTTTTGTAAATAAGCAAAATAATGGCTAGTTTAACTCAGGCAAATATCCCAACGCACGTTCACTTGGGAATTTAATGTTATTCTTTTTAAAAGGTTTGGATCTATAAGTCATTTAAATCTTTAACATGTTTCAAGCATGCATAACCATTTTTTAAAACATGTGTAGATAAATCTCTTTCTTATAAAATTCCGAGCAATTAGGGTTGAACTAGTGGAATTTCCCAAACTTGAATAACAAAACTTTTGTGTTCATTTGTGGTGGGTGAATAAATTTTCCTTACTTACATTTGATATGGCTTTAAATTCTTTTCGTACATAAACTCTAAAATTTTCATTTTGTAGTGATCTATTTGCCTTTTATCTCTTTTTTTGTTTACGAGATGAAGGGCAAATGAAAACTCAAGTTTCAATTTAATAAAAAAGTATATATCTAAAATATAAATGCACAATGCACAAATTTAGAGAGATATAATTCCAAAAAGTGTCTGTAATTTTTAGGGATTATAAACACTTTGTAGTTTTTATATATCAGGTTCTGCAATCGTCGGGAAAAGGGGGAGGCGGGGGATTTGTAACTGAGTGTTGACTCCCAATCCATAAGTCATTCCTTACAAAAATATAGCCCGTTATGCAAATAAATCACTTTACAATCATCTATGATTGTTAGGTTAGATTTTTGTAAATTTGAAAAATAATGGCTTGAATGACTGGAGTAAATATCCCACCGCATGTTCACTAGGGAATTTAATGTTATTATCTTTAAAAGGTTTTGATCCATAGGTCATTTGCATCTTTAGCATGTTTCAAGCATGCATAACCATTTTTTAAAACATGTGTAGAAAAATCTCATTCTTATAAAATTCCTAGCTATTAGGGTTGAACTAGTGGAATTTTCCAAACTTGGATAACAAAACTATTGTGTTCATTTGTGATGTGTGAATAAATTTTGTTTACTTAAATTTGTTTTTTCTTTAAATTCTTTCCATACATAAACTCTAAAATTTTCATTTTTTTGTGATATATTTGCCTTTTATCTCTTTTTTCTTTACAAGTTGAAAGGAGAGTGAAAACTCAAGTTTTGATTTAAGAAAAAAGTATACATCTAAAATGGACATGCACAATGCACGAATATAGAGAGAGATAATTCCAAAAAGTGTCTGTATTTTTAGGGATTGTAAACACTTTGTAGTTTTTACATATCATGTTATGCGATTGTCGAAAAAAGGGGGAGGCATTGCATCTTTAACTGAGTGTTGACTCGCAATCCATAAGTCATTCCAGACAAAAAGTATACATCTTAAATGGAAGTGCACAATGAACAAATGTAGAGAGAGATAATTCCAAAAAGTGTCAGTAATTTTTAGGGATTATAAACTCTTTTTTGTTTTTATATATCAGGTTGTGCAATCGTCGGGAAAATGGGGAGGTGGGGCATTTTTTAACTCAGTGTTTACTCCCAATCCAAAAGTCATTCCTTAAAAAAATATAGCCCGCTATGCATGATAAATCACTTTACAATCATATATGATCGTTAGGTCAGCTTTTTGTAAATAGGCAAAATAATGGCTTGTTTGACTCGGGTAAATATCCCACCACACGTTCACTTGAGAATTTAATGTTACTCTCTTTAAAAGGTTTGGATCCATAGGTCATTTGCATATTTAACATGTTTGAAGCATGCAAATCCATTTTTTTAAACATATGTAGAAAACTCTCTTTCTTATGAAATTCTAAGCTATTAAGGTTGAACTAGTGGAATTTCCCAAACTCGGATAAATAAACTTTTGTGTTCATTTGTGGCGTGTGAATAAATTTTCTTTACTTACATTTGTTATTTCTTTAAATTCTTTCAATACATAAACTCTAAAATTTTTATTTTGTTGTTATCTATTTGCCTTTTGTCTTTTTTTTTGTTTACGAGATGTGGGGAAAGTGAAAACTCAAATTTTGATTGAAGAAAAAAGTATACATCTAAAATGAAAATACACAATGCACAAATGTAGAGAGAGATAATTCCAAAAAGTATCTTTGTTTTTAGTGATTATAAACTCTTTTTAGTTTTTATAAATGAGGTTTTGCTATCATCGGGAAAAGGGGGAGGCGGGGGATTTTTAACTGAGTGTTGAGTCCTAATCCATAAGTCATTCCTTACAAAAATATAGCCCATTAGCCTTGATAAATCACTTTACAATCATCTATGATCATTAAGTCAGCTTTTTGTAAATGGGCAAAATAATGGCCTATTTGACTCAGGTAAATATCCCACTGCACAATCACTTGGGAATTTAATGTTATTCTTTTTAAAAGGTTTGGATAAATAAGTCATTTGCATCTTTAACATGTTTCACAGATGCATATCTATTTTTTAAAACATGTGTAGAAAAATCTGTTTCTTATAAAATTCCGAGCTATTAGGGTTGAACTAGTGGAATTTCCCAAACTTGGATAACAAAAACTTTTGTGTTCATTTTTCGTGTGTGCATAAATTTTCTTTACTTACATTTGTTAATTCTTTAAATTCTTTCCATAAATAAACTCTAAAACTTTCATTTTGTTGAGATCTATTTCACTTTAATCTCTTTTTTTGTTGACGAGATGAAGGGAAAGTTAAAACCCTAGTTTCGATTTAAGAAAAAAGTATACATCTAAAAGGAAATGCACAATTCTCAAATCTAGAGAGAGATAATTCCCAAAAGTGTCTATAATTTTTAGGGATTTTAAATTCTTTGTAGTTTTTGTATATCATATTCTGCAATCGTGGAGAAAAGGGGGAGGTGGGCGATTTCTAACTAAGTGTTGACTACAAATCCATAAGTCATTCCCTACAAAAATATTGCCCGCTACGCATGACAAATCACTTTACAATCATCTATGATTGTTAGGTCAGCTTTTTGTAAAAGGGAAATATAATGGCTTGTTTGAACTTATAAAATTATGAGCTATTAGGGTTGAACTAGTGCAATTTTCCCAAACTTGGATACAAAAACTTTGGAGTTCATTTGTGGTGTGTGAAAAAATTTTCTTTACTTACATTTGTTATTGCTTTAAATTCTTTCCATACATAATCTCTAAAATTTTCATTTTGTTGTGATCTATTTGCCTTTTATCTTTTTTTTGTTTACGAGAAGAAGGGAAAGTTAAAACTCAAGTATCGATTTAAGAAAAAAGTATACATCTAAAATGAAAGTGCACAATCCACAAATGTTGAAAGAGAAATTCCGAGCAATTAGGGTTGAACTAGTGCAATTTCCTAAACTTGGATAACAAAACTTTTGTGTTCATTTTTGGTGTGTGAACAAATTTTCTTTACCTACAATTGTTCTTGCTTTAAATTATTTCCTTACATAAGCTCTAAAATTTCCATTTTTTTGTGATCTATTTGTCTTTGTCTCTTTTTTTGTTTACAAGATGTAGGGAAAGTGAAAACTTAAGTTTTGATTTAAGAAAAAAGTATACATCTAAAATTAAAATGCACAATGCACAAATGTAGAGAGAGATAATTCGAAAACGTATCTTTAATTTTTAGGGATTGTAAAATCATTTTAGTTTTGATTTATGAGGATTTTCAATCGTCGGGAAAAGGGGGAGGCGGGGGATTTTTAACAGAGTGTTGACTCCCAATCCATAAGTCATTCCTTACAAAATTATAGCTTGTAACGCACGATAAATCAATTTACAATCATCTATGATCATTAGGTCAGCTTTTTGTAAATGGGAAAAATTATGGCTTGTTTAACACAAGTAAATATCCCTCGCATGTTCACTTGAGAATTTTATGTTTTTCTTTTTAAAAGGTTTGGATCCTTAGGTCATTTGCATCTTTAATATATTTCAAGCATGCATATCCACTGTTTAAAACATGTGTAGAAAAATCTCTTTCTTATAAAATTCCAAGCTATTAGGGTTGAACTAGTGGAAATTCCCAAACTTTACTAACAAAAGTTTTGTGTTCATTTGTGGTGTGTGAATAAATTTTCTTTACTTGCATTTGTTATTGCTATAAATTATTTCGATAAATAGACTCTAAAATTTTTTTATGTTGTGATCTATTTCCCTTTTATCTCTTTTTTTTTATGAAATGAAGGGAAAGTCAAAACACAAGTTTCGATTTTAGAAAAAAAGTGTACATCTAAAATGGAAATGCACAATGTAGATATGTAGAGAGAGATAATTCCAAAAAGTGTCTTTTATTTTTAGGGATTTTAAACTCTTTGTATTTTTTATATCTCAGGTTCTGCAATCGTCGGGAAAAGGGGGAGGTGGGGGATTTTTAACTGAGTGTTGACTCCCAATCCATAAGTCATTCCTTTCAAAAATATAGCCTGTTACACAAGATAAATCACTTTGCAATCATCTATGATCCTTAGGTCGGCTTTTTGTAAATAAGAAAAATAATGGCTTGTCCTACTCAGGTAAATATCCCAACGCACGTTCACTTGCGAATTTTATGTTATTCTCTTTAAACGGTTTGGATCCATAAGTCATTTGAATCTTGAACATGTTTGAAGCACGCATATCCATTTTTTAAAACATGTGTAGAAAAAGCTCTTTCTTATAAAATTCCGAGCTATTAGGGTTGAAGTAGTGGAATTTCCAAAACGTGGATAACAAAAGTTTTGGGTTCATTTGTGGTTTGTGGATAAATTTTCTTCACTTGCATTTGTTATTGCTTTAAATTCTTTCCATACATAAACTCTAAAATTTTCATTTTGTTATGATCTATTTGCCTTTTATCTCTTTTTTTGTTGACGAGATGAAGGGAACGTTAAAACTCAAGTTTTGATTTAAGAAAAAAGTATAACTATAAAATGGAAGTGCACAATGCGAAAATGTAGAGAGAGATAATTCCAAAAAGTGTCTATAATTTTTAGGGATTGTAAACTGTTCTTTGCTTTTATATATCAGGTTCTGCAATCGTCAGGAAAAGGGGGAGCCAGGGGATTTTTTATTGAGTGTTGACTCCCAATCCATAAGTCATTCCTTACAAAAATATAGCCCGTTATTCAAGAAAAATCACTTTACAATCATCTATGATAGTTAGGTCAAGTTTTTGTAAATGGGAAAAATAACGATTTGTATGACTGAGGTAAATATCCCACCGCACGCTCACTTGGAAGTTTAATGTTACTCTCTTTAAAAGATTTTGATCCATAGGTTATTTTCATCTTTAACATGTTTCAAGCCTGCATATCCATTTTTTAAAACATGTGTAGAACAATCCTTTCTTATAAAATTCTGAGCTCTTAGGGTTGAACTAGTTGAATTTCCCAAACTTGGATACAGAAACTTTTGAGTTCATTTGTGGTGTGTAAAAAATTTTTCTTCACTTACATTCGTTATTGCTTTAAATTATTTCCATACAAAAATATAGCAAGTTACGCAAGATAAATCTCATTACAATCATCTATGATCATTAGGTCAGCTTTTTGTAAATGAGCAAAATAATGGCCTGTTTGACTCAGGAAAATATCCCACTGCACAATCACTTGGGAATTTAATGTTATTCTCTTTAAAAGGTTTGGATCAATAAGTCATTTGCATCTTTAACATGTTTCACGGATGCATATCTATTTTTTAAAACATGTGTAGAAAAATCTGTTTCTTATAAAATTCCGAGCTATTAGGGTTGAACTAGTGGAATTTCCCAAACTTGGATAACAAAAACTTTTGTGTTCATTTGTGGTGTGTGAATAAATTTTATTTACTTACATTTGTTAATGCTTTAAATTCTTTCCATACATAAACTCTAAAACTTTTATTTTGTTGAGATCTATTTCACTTTAATCTCTTTTTTTGTTGACGAGATGAAGGGAAAGTTAAAACCCTAGTTTCGATTTAAGAAAAAAGTATACATCTAAAAGGAAATGCACAATTCACAAATCTAGAGAGAGATAATTCCAAAAAGTGTCTATAATTTTTAGGGATTGTAAATTCTTTGTAGTTTTTGTATATCATATTCTGCAATCGTGGAGAAAAGGGGGAGGTGGGCGATTTCTAACTAAGTGTTGACTACAAATCCATAAGTCATTCCCCAAAAAAATATTGCCCGCTACGCATGATAAATCACTTTACAATCATCTATGATTGTTAGGTCAGCTTTTTGTAAATGGGAAATATAATGGCTTGTTTGATTCGGGTAAATATCCCACCGCACGTTTACTTGGGAATTTAATGTTACTCCCTTTATAAGGTTTGAATCAATAGGTCATTTCAATCTTTAACATGTTTCAACCATGCATATCCATTTTTTAAAACATGTGTAGAAAAATCTCTTTCTTATAAAATTAAGAGCTATTTGGTTTGAACTAGTGGAATTTCCCAAAATTGGATACCAAAACTTTTGTGTTCATTTTTGGGATGTGATTAAATTTTCTTTACATACATTTTTTATTGCTTTAAATTCATTCCATACATAAACTCTAAAAATTTCATTTTGTTGCGATCTATTTGCCTTTTTATCTCTTTTTTTGTTTACCAGATGAAAGGAAAGTGAAAAGTCAAGTTTTGATTTAAGAAAAAAGTATACATCTTAAATGGGAATGCTCAATGCACAAATGTAGAGAGGGATAATTCCAGAACATGTCTGTAAGTTTTAGGAACTGTAAACTCCTTTTAGTTTTTATATATCATGTTCTGCAAACGTCGGGAAAAGGGGAAGGTGGGGATTTTTAACTGAGTGCTGAATCCCAATCCATTAGTCATTCCTTACAAAATATTACCCGTTACACATGATAAATCACTTGACAATCATCTCTGATCGTTAGGTCAGCTTTTTCTAAATGGGCAAAATAATAGCTTGTTTGACTAGGGTAAATTTCACACCACACGTTCCCTTTGGAATTTAATGTTATTCTATTTAAATGTTTGGATCTATAGGTCATTTGCATCTTTAACATGTTTCAAGCATGCATATCCATTTTTTTAAACATGTGTAGAAAAATCTCTTTCTTATAAAATTCGGAGCTATTAGGTTTTAACTAGTGGAATTTCCCAAACTTGGATACCAAAAATTTTGTGTTCATTTGTGGTATGTGAATAAATTTTCCTTACTTACATTTTTTATTTCTTTAAATTCTTTCCATACATAAACTCTAAAATTTTCATTTTGTTGCGATCTATTTGCCTTTGATCTCTTTTTTTGTTTACGAGATGTATGGAAAGTGAAAACTCAAGTTTTGATTAAAGAAAAAAGTATACATCTAAAATAAAAAAACACAATGCACAAATGTAGAGAGTGATAATTCCAAAAAGTATCTATATTTTTAGGGATTATAAACTCTTTTTAGTTTTTGTATATGAGGTTTTGCAATCATCGGGAAAAGGGGGAGGCATGGGATTTTTAACTGAGTGTTGACTCCCAATCAATAAGTCATTCCTTACAAAACTATAGCCTGTTATGCATGATAAATCACTTTACAATCATCTATGATCGTTAGGTCAGCTTTTTGTAAATGGGCAAAATACTAGCTTGTTTGGCTCGGGTAAATTTCACACCGCACATTCCCTTGGGAATATAATGTTATTCCATTTAAAAGGTTTGGATCCACAGGTCATTAGCATCTTTAACATGTTTCAAGCTTGCATATCCACTTTTTAAAACATGTGTAGAAAAATCTCTTTCTTTTAAAATTTCGAGAAATTTGGGTTGAACTAGAAGAATTTCTCAAACTTAGATAACAAAACTTTTGTGTTCATTTGTGGTGTGTGAATAAATTTTCCTTACTTACATTTGTTATTTCTTTAAATTCTTTCCATACATAAACTCTAAAATTTTCATTTTGTTGTGAGCTATTTGCTTTTTATCTCTTTTTTCTTTACAACTTGAAGGGAGAGGGAAAACTCAAGTTTTGATTTAAGAAAAAAATATACATAAAAAATGGAATTGCACACTGCATGAATATAGAGAGAGATAATTCCAAAAAGTGTCTGTAATTTTTAGGGATTGTAAACACTTTGTAGTTTTTACATATCAGGTTACGAGATCGTCGGGAAAAGGGGGAGGCATTGGATTTTTAACTGAGTGTTGACTCCCAATCCATAAGACATTCTTGACAAAAATATAGGTCATTATGCATGATAAATCACTTTACAATCTTCTATGATCGTTAGCTTAGCTTTTTCTAAATGGGAAAAATAATGGCTCGTTTGACTCGGGTAAATATCCCACCGAACATTCACTTGGGAATTTAATATTATTCTCTTTAAAAGGTTTGGATCAATAGGTCATTTGCATCTTTAACATGTTTCAAGCATGGATATCAGTTTTTTAAAACTTGTGTAGAAAAAACTCTTTCTTATAAAATTCTGAGCTATTAGAGTTGAACTAGTGCAATTTTCCCAAACTTGGATACAAAAACTTTGGAGTTCATTTGTGGTGTGTGAAAAAATTTTCTTTACTTACATTTGTTATTGCTTTAAATTCTTTCCTTACATAATGTCTAAAATTTTCATTTTGTTGTGATCAATTTGCCTTTTATCATTTTTTTGTTTACGAGATGAAGGGAAAGTTAAAACTCAAGTATCGATTTAAGAAAAAAGTATACGTCTAAAATGAAAGTGCACAATCCAAAAATGTTGAAAGAGAAATTCCAAAAAGTGTCTATAAGTTTTAGGGATTGTAAACTCTTTTTTTTTTATATATCAAGTTCTACAATAGTCGGGAAAAGGGGGAGATGGGCGATTTCTAAGTGAGTGTTGACTCCAAATCCATAAGTCATTCCTTACAAAAATATAGCCAGTTACGCATGTTAAATCACCTTACAATCAACTTTGATCTTTAGGTTAGCTTTTTGTAAATGGGTAAAATAATGTCTTGTTTGACTCGGGTAAATTTCCCACTGCACATTCACATGGGAATTTAATGTTACTCTCTTTAAAACGATTGGATCCATTGGTCATTTGCATCTTTAATATTTTTCAAGGATGCATATCCATTTTTTAAATATGTGTAGAAAAATCTCTTTCTTATAAAATTCTGAGCTACAAGGGTTGAACTAGAGGAATTTTCAAACTTGGATACCAAAACTTTTGTGTTCATTTGTGGTCTGTGAATAAATTTTTTCTACATACTTTTGTTATTGCTTTAAAATATTTCTATACATAAACTCTAAAATTTTTATCTTGTTGTGAACTATTTGCCTTTTCTCTCTTTTTTTGTTTACGAGATGAAAGGAAAGTGAAAACTCAAGTTGTGATTTAAGAAAAAAGTATACATCTTAATGGGAAGTGCAAAATGCACAAATGTAGAGAGAGATAATTCCAAAAAGTGTATGTAATTTTTAGGGATTGTAAACTCCTTTTAGTTTTAATATATTAGGTTCTGCAATCGTCAGGAAAAGGGGGAGGCGGGGGATTTTTAACTGAGTGTTAACACCCAATCCATAAGCCATTCCTTACAAAAATATAGCCCGTTATGCATGATAATTCACTTTACAATCATCTATGATAGTTACTTCAACTTTTTGTAAATGGGCAAAATAATGGCTTGTTTGACTAGGGTAAATATCCCACCACACGTTCACTTGAGAATTTAATGTTACTCTCTTTAAAAGTTTGGTATCCATAGGTCATTTGCATCTTTAACATGTTTCAAGCATGATTATCCATTTTTTAAAACATGTGTAGAAAAATCTTTTTCTTATTAAATTCCGAGCTATTTGGGTTGAACTTGTGGAATTTCCAAAACTTGGATAACAAAACTTTGGTGTTCATTTGTGGTGTGTGAATAAATTTTCTTTACTTACATTTTTTATTGCTTGAAATTCTTTCCATACATAAACTCTAAAATTTTCATTTTGTTGTTATCTATTTGCCTTTTGTCTCTTTTTTTGTTTACGAGATGTAGGGAAAGTGAAAACTCAACATTTGATTTAAGAACAAAGTATACATCTAAAATGAAAATGCACAATACACAAATGTAGAGAGAGATAATTCCAAAATGTATTTCTAATTTTTAGAGATTATAAACTCTTTTTAGTTTTTAAATATGAGGTTTTGCAAATGTCGGGAAAAGGGGAGACGGGGATTTTTAACTGAGTGTTGACTCCCAATCCATAAGTCATTCCTCACAAAATTATAGCCCGTTCCACATGATAAATCATTTTACAATCATCTATGATCGTTAGGACAACTGTTTGTAAAAGGAAAAAATAATGGCTTGTTTGACTCAGATAATATCCCACTGCACGTTCACTTGAGAATTTAATGTTATTCTATTTAAAAGGTTTCGATCTAAAGGTCAAAGGCTTCTTTAATTTGTTTCAAGCATGCATATCCATTTTTTAAAACATGTGTAGAAAAATTTCTTTCTTATAAAATTCCAAGCTATTAGTGTTGAACTAGTGGAATTTCCCAAACTTGGTTAACAAAACTTTTGTGTTCATTTGTGGTGTTTGAATAAATTTTATTTACATAAATTTGTTAATGCTTTTAATTCTTTCCATACTTAAACTCTAAAATTTTCATTTTGTTTGGATCTATTTGCCTTTTATCTATTTTTATTTACGTGATGAAGGGAAAGTGAAAACTCAAGTTTTGATTTAAGAAAAAAGTATACAAATAAAATGGAAATGCACAATGCACAAATGTAAAGAGAGATAATCCCAAAAGTGTCTGTAACTTTTAGGGATTTTAAACTCTTTTTAGTCTTCATATATCAGGTTCTGCAATCGACGGGAAAAGGGGGAGGTGGGAGATTTTTAACTGAATGTCGATTTCCAATCGATAAGTCATTCCTTACAATAATAAAGCTTTTTTTGCATGATAAATCACTTTATAATCATCTATGATCATTAGGTCAACTTTTTGTAAATGGGAAAAATAATGGCTTGTTTGACTCGGGTGAATATCCCAGTGCATGTTCAATCGGGAATTTGATGTTACTCTCTTGAAAAGGTTTGGATCCATAGGTCATTTGCATCTTTAACAAGTTTCAAGCAAGCATATCAATTTTTTAAAATGTGAAGAAAAATCTCTTTCTTCTAAAATTCCGAGCAATTAGGGTTGAACTAGTGCCATTTCCCAAACTTGGATAACAAAATTTTTGTGTTCATTTTTGGTGTGTGAACAAATTTTCTTTACCTACAATTGTTATTGCTTTAAATTATTTGCTTACATAAGCTCTAAAATTTCCATTTTTTTGTGATCTATTTGTCTTTTGTCTCTTTTTTTGTTTACGAGATGTAGGGAAAGTGAAAACTTAAGTTTTTATTTAAGAAAAAAGTATACATCTAAAATGAAAATGCACAACGCACAAATGTAGCGAGGGATAATTCGAAAAAGTATCTTTAATTGTTAGGGATTGTAAAATCTTTTTAGTTTTGATTTATGAGGATTTTCAATCGTCGGGAAAAGGGGGAGGCGGGGGATTTTTAACAGAGTGTTGACTCCCAATCCATAAGTCATTCCTTACAAAATTATAGCCCGTAATGCATGATAAATCACTTTACAATCATCTATGATCATTAGATCAGCTTTTTGTAAATGGGAAAAATTATGACTTGTTTGACTCAGGTAAATATCCCTCGCATGTTCACTTGAGAATTTCATGTTATTCTTTTTAAAAGTGTTGGATCCATAGGTCATTTGCGTCTTTAATATATTTCAAGCATGCATATCCACTGTTTAAAACATGTGTAGAAAAATCTTTGTCTTATAAAATTCCAAGCTATTAGGGTTGAACCAAACTTTACTAACAAAAGTTTTGTGTTCATTTGTGGTGTGTGAATAAATTTTCTTTACTTGCAGTTGTTATTGCTTTAAATTCTTTCGTTAAATAAACTCTAAAATTTTTATTTTGTTGTGATCTATTTCCCTTTTATCTCTTTTTTTTTTTTACGAAATGAAGGGAAAGTCAAAACACATGTTTCGATTTTAGAAAAAAAGTATACATCTAAAATGGAAATGCACAATGCAGATATGTAGAGAGAGATAATTTCAAAAAGTGTCTATTATTTTTAGGGATTTTAAACTCTTTGTATTTTTTATATATCAGGTTCTGCAATCGTCGGGAAAAGGGGGAGGTGGGGGATTTTTAACTGAGTGTTGACTCCCAATCCATAAGTCATTCCTTTCAAAAATATAGCCTGTTACACAAGATAAATCACTTTGCAATCATCTATGATCCTTAGGTCGGCTTTTTGTAAATAAGAAAAATAATGGCTTGTCCTACTCAAGTAAATATCCCAATGCACGTTCACTTGCAAATTTTATGTTATTCTCTTTAAATGGTTTGGATCCATAAGTCATTTGAATCTTGAACATGTTTGAAGCACGCATATCCATTTTTTAAAACATATGTAGAAAAATCTTTCTTATAAAATTCCGAGCTATTAGGGTTGAAGTACTGGAATTTCCCAAACGTGGATAACAAAAGTTTTGGGTTCATTTGTGGTTTGTGAATAAATTATCTTCACTTAAATTTGTTATTGTTTTAAATTCTTTCCATACATAAACTCTAAAATTTTCATTTTGTTATGATCTATTTGCCTTTTATCTCTTTTTTTGTTGACGAGATGAAGGGAAGGTTAAAACTCAAGTTTTGATTTAAGAAAAAAGTATAACTATAAAATGGAAGTTCACAATGCAAAAATGTAGAGAGAGATAATTCCAAAAAGTGTCTATAATTTTTAGGGATTGTAAACTGTTCTTTGCTTTTATATATCAGGTTCTCCAATCGTCGGGAAAAGGGGGAGCAATGGGATTTTTGATTGAGTGTTGACTCCCAATCCACAACTCATTCCTTACAAAAATATAGCCCATTATTCAAAATAAATCACTTTACAATCATCTATGATAGTTAGGTCAAGTTTTTGTAAATGGGAAAAATAACGATTTGTATGACTCAGGTAAATATCCCACCGCACGTTCACTTGGAAGTTTAGTGTTACTCTCTTTAAAAGATTTTGATCCATAGGTTATTTTCATGTTTAACATGTTTCAAGCCTGCATATCCCTTTTTTAAAACATGTGTAGAATAATCCTTTCTTATAAAATTCTGAGCTCATAGGGTTGAACTAGTTGAATTTCCCAAACTTGGATACCGAAACTTTTGAGTTCATTTGTGGTGTGTAAAAAAATTTTCTTCACTTACATTCGTTATTGCTTTAAATTATTTCCATACATAAACTCTAAAATTTTCATTTTGTCGTGATCATTTTGTCTTTTATCTCTATTTTTTTTACGAGATGAAGGGAAAGTGAAAACTCAAGTTTTTATTTAAGAAAAAAAGTATACATCTAAAATGGAAATGCAAAATGCACAAATTTTGAAAGATATAATTCAAGAAAGTGTCTTTAATTTTAGGGATTGTAAACTCTTTTTAGTTTTTATATATCAGGTTTTACAATCGTCGGGAAAAGGGGTAGGAGGGGGATTTTTAACTCAGTGTTGACTCCCAATCCATAAGTCATTCCTTACAAAAATATAGCCCGTTGCGCAAGACAAATCACTTTAAAATCATCTATGATCGCTAGGTCAGATTTTTGTAAATGAGCAAAATAATTTCTTGTTTGAGTCGGGTAAATATCCCACCGCACGTTTACTTGAGAATTTAATGTTATTTACTTGAAAAGGTTTGGATCCATAGGTCATTTGTATCTTTAACATGTTTCAAGCATGCGTATCCAATTTTTAAAACATGTGTAGAAAAATCTCTTTCTTATGAAATTCCAAGCTATTAGGGTTGAACTTGTGGAATTTCCCAAACTTGGATAACAAAAATTTTGTGTTCATTTGTGGCATGTGAATAAATTTTATTTACTTACATTTTTATTGATTTAAATTCTTTCCATAAATAAGCTCTAAAAATTTCTTTTTGTTGTGATCTATTTCCCTTTTATCTCTTTTTTTGTTTACAAGATGAAGGGAAAGTGAAAACTCAAGTTTTGATTTAAAAAAAAAGTATACATCTAAAATGAAAATGCAAAATACACAAATGTTGAGAGAGATAATTAGAAATGTCTCTGTAATTTTTAGGGACTGTAAACTCTATTTTGTGTTTATATATGAGGTTTTGCAATTGTCGACAAAAGGGGGAAGCGGGGGATTTTTAATTGAGTGTTGACTCCCAATCCATAAGTCATTCAGTAAAAAAATATAGCCCGTCATGCATGATAAATCACTTTACAATCATCTATGATCGTTAGGTCAGCATTTCGTAAATGTGAAAAATAATGTCTTGTTTTACTCAGGTAAATATCCCACCGCACGTTCACTTGAGAATTTATTGTTAATCTCTTTAAAAAGTTTGGATCCATAGGTTATTTGCATCTTTAACATATTTCAAGCATGCATATCCACTTTTTGAAACATGTGTATAAAAATCTCTTTCTTATAAAATTCCAAGCAATTGGGGTTGAACTAGTGGAATTTTTGAAACATGGATAACAAAAATTTTCTGTTATTTTGTGGTGTGTGAATAAATTTTATTTTCTTACTTTTGTTATTGCTTTAAATTCTTTCCATACATAAACTCTAAAATTTTCATTTTGTTCTGTTCTATTTGCCTTTTATCTCTTTTTTTGTTTACAAGATGAAGGGAAAGTGAAAACTCAAGTTTTGATTTAAGAAAAAAGTATACATCTAAAATGGAAATTCACAATGCACAAATGTAGAGAGAGATAATTCCAAAAAATGTCTGTAATTTTTAGGGATTGTAAACTCTCTTTAGTTTTTTTAAATCAGGTTGTGCAATACTAGCGAAAAGGGGGTGGCGGGGGATTTTTAACTCAGTGTTGACTCCGAATCCATAAGTGGGCAAAATCACTTTACAATCACTTTACGCATGATAAATCACTTTACAATCTTCTATGATCGTTAGGTCATATTTTTCTAAGTGGGCAAAATAATGGCTTGTTTGACTCGGGTAAATATCCCACCGCATGTTCACTTGATAATTTAATGTTATTCTCTTTAAAATGGTTGGATCCATAGGTCATTTGAATCTTTAACTTGTTTCAAGCATGTATATCCATTTTTTAAAACATGTGCAAAAAATCTCTTTCTTGTAAAATTTTGTGCTATTAGGGTTGAACTAGTGGAATTTCCCAAACTTGAATAACAAAAGTTTTCTGTTCATTTGTGGTGTGTGAATAAATTGTCTTTACTTACACTTGTTATTGCTTTAAATTCTTTCCATACATAAACTCTAAAATTTTCATTTTGTTGCGATCTATTTGCCTTTTATATCTTTTTTTGTTTACAAGATGAATGGAAAGTGAGAACTCAAGTTTTGATTTAAGAAAAAAGTATACATAAAAAATGTAAGTGCAAAATGCAAAAAATTTAGGGAGAAATAATTCAAAAAACTGTTTGTAATTTTTAGGGATTGTAAACTCTTTGTAGTTTTTATATATCAGGTTCTGCAATCATCTGGAAAAAGGGGAGGTGGGGGGTTTTTAACTAAGTGTCAACTCCCAATCCATAAGTCATTTCTTACAAAACTATAGCTCGTTACGCAAGATAAATTACTTTGCAATCATCTATGATCGTTAGCTCATCTTTTTGTAAGCGGGCAAAATAATGGCTTGTTTGACTTGGGTAAATATCCCACCGCATATTCACTTGGTCATTTGCATCTTGAACACTTTTCAAGCATGCATATCCATTTTTTAAAACATGTGTAGAAAAATCTCTTTCTGATAAAAATCCGAGCTATTGGGGTTGAACTAGTGGAATTTCCCAAACGTGGATAACAAACTTTTTGATTTATTTGTGGTGTGTGAGTAAATTTTATTTACTTACATTTGTTTATTGCTTTAAATTCTTGCTATACATAAACTCCAAAAATTTCTTTTTGTTGTGATCAATTTGCCTTTTGTCTCTTTTTTGTTTATGAGATGTAGGGAAAGTGAAAACTCAAGTTTTGATTTAAGAAAAAAATATACATCTAAAATGGAAATGCACAACGCACAATTGTAGAAAGAGATAATTCCAAAAAATATCTTTAATTTTTAGGGATTGTAAACTCTTTTTAGTTTTTGTCTATGAGGTTTTGCAATCGTCGCGAAAAGGGGGAGGAGGGGGACTTTTAACTGAGTGTTGACTCCTAATCCTTAAGTCATTCCTTACAAAATTAAAGCCCGTAATGCATGATAAATCACTTTACAATCATCTATGATCATTAGGTCAGCTTTTTCTAAATGGGAAAAATAATTGCTTATTTAACTCGGGTAAATATCCCACCGCATGTGCAATTGAGAATTTTAAGTTATTCTATTTAAAAAGTTTGGATCCATAGGTCATTTGTATCTTTAATATGCTTCAAGCATGCATATCCATTTTTTAAAACATGTGTAGAAAAATCTATTTCTTATAAAACTCCAAGCTATTAGGGTTGAACTAGTGGAAATTCCCAAACTCTGATAACAAATGTTTTGTGTTCATTTGTGGTGTGTGAATAAATTTTATTTACTTACATTTTTTTATTGCTTTAAATTCTTTCAATTCATAAACTCTAAATTTTTTATTTTTTTGTGATCTATTTACCTTTTATCTCTTGTTTTGTTTACAAAATGAAGGGAAAGTGAAAACTCATGTTTCGATTTGAGGAAAAAGTATACATCTAACATGGAAATACACAATGCACAAATGTAGAGAGAGATAATTCCAAAAGTCTCTTATTTTTAGGGAATGTAAACTCTTTGTAGTTTTTATATATCAAGTTCTGCAATCATCGGGAAAAGGGAGAGGTGGGGGATTTTTAACTGAGTGTTAACTCCCAATCCATAAGTCATTCCATACAAAAATATTGGCCATTATGCAAGATAAATCACTTTACAATCATCTATGATCGTTAGGTCAACTTTTTGTAAATGGGAAAAATAATAGCTTGTATGACTCAAGTAAATATCCCACTGCACCTTCACTTGGGAGTTTAATGTTACTCTCTTTAAAAGGTTTGGAACCATAGGTCATTTGCATCTTTAACACGTTTCTAGCCAGCATATCCATTTTTTAAAACATGTGTAGAAAAATCTCTTTCTTATAAAATTCAGAGCTATTAGGGTTGAACTAGTGGGATTTCCCAAACTCAGATACCAAAACTTTTGAGTTCATTTGTGGTGGATAAAAAAAATTTCTTTACTTACATTTGTTATTGCTTTAAATTCTTTCCATACATAAACTCTAAAATTTTCATTTTGTTGTGATCTATTTCCCTTTTATCTCTTTTTTTGTATACGAGATGAAGGGAAAGTGAAAAGTTCAGTTTTTATTTTAAAAACAAAGTATACATCTGAAAATGGAAATGCACAATGCACAAATTTAGATAGAGGTAATTCCAAAAAGTGTCTTTAATTTTTAGGGATTGTAAACTTTTTTTAATTTTTATAAATCAGGTTGTGCAATCGTTGGGAAAAGGGGTAGGTGGGGTATTTTTAACTGAATGTTGACTCCAATTCCATAAGTCATTCCTTAAAAACATATAGCCCGTTACGCATGATAAATCACTTTACAATCATCTATGATCGTTTGGTCAGCTTTTTGTAAATGGAAGAAATAATGGCTTCTTTGACTCGGGTAAATATTCCATCGCACGTTCACATGAGAATTTAATGTTATTCTCTTTAAAAGGTTTGGATCCATAGATCATTTGGATCTTTAACAGGTTTCAAGCATGCATATCCATTTTTTAAAACATGTGAAGAAAAATCTCTTTCTTATAAAATTTCATGCTATTAGGGTTGAAGTAGTCGAATTTCCTAAACTTGGATAACAAAACTTTTGTGTTCATTTGTGGTGTGTGAAAAAAATTTCTTTACTTATATTTTTTATTGCTTTAAATTATTTCCATACATAAACTCTAAAATTTTCATTTTGTTGCGATCTTTTTGTCTTTTATCTCTTTTTTCGTTTACGAGATGAAGGGAAAGTGAAAAGTCAAGTTCTGATTTAACAAAAAAGTATGCATCTAAAATGGAAATGCACAATGCACCAATGTCTAGAGAGATAATTCATAAAAGTATCTTTAATTTTTAGGGATTGTAAACTCTTTTAAGTTTTTATATATCAGGTTTAGCAATCGTCGGGAAAAGGGGGAGGCTTGGGATATTTAACTGAGTGTTGACTCCCAATCCATAAGTCATTCCTTACCAAAATATAGCCCGTTACGCATGATAAAACACTTTACAATCATCTATGATCGCTAGGTCAGATTTTTGTAAATGAGCAAAAAAATTTCTTGTTTGACTCGGGTAAATATCCCACCTCTCGTTCAATTGAGAATTTAATGTTACTCTCTTTAAAAGGTTTGGATCCATATGTCATTTGCATCTTTATCATGTTTCAAGCATGCGTATCCATTTTTTAAAACATGTGTAAAAAAATATTTTTCTTATAAAATTCCAAGCTATTAGGGTTGAACTAGTGGAGTTTCACAAACTTGGATAACAAAATTTTTGTGTTCATTTGTGGCGTGTGAATAAATTTTCTTTACTTACATTTTTACTGATTTAAATTCTTTCCATAAATAAACTCTAAAATTTTCTTTTTGTTGTGATCTATTTGCCTTTTATCTCTATTTTTGTTTCCAAGATGAAGGGAAAGTGAAAACTCAAGTTTTGATTTAAGAAAAAAGTCTACATCTAAAATGGAAATGCACAATGCACAAATGTTCCGAGAGATAATTCCAAAAATACTCTATATTTTTTAGGCACTGTAAACTCTTTTTTGTTTTTATATATGAGGTTTTGCAATCATCGAGAAAAGGGGGAGGCGGGGGATTTTTAATTGAGTGTTGACTCCCAATCTATAAGTCATTCCTTACAAAAATATAGCACAATACGCATGATAAATCACTTTACAATCATCGATGATCGTTAGGTCAACTTTTTGTAAATGTGTAAAATAATGGCTTGTTTGAATCGGGTAAATATCCCATCGCACATTCACTTGAGAATTTAATGTTACTATCTTTTAAAGGTTTGGATCCATAGGTCATTTGCATCTTTAACATGTTTCAAGCATGCATATCCATTCTTTAAAACATGTGTAGAAAAAACCCTTTCTTATAAAATTCCAAGAAATTAGGGATGAACTAGAGGAATTTCCCAAACTTGGATAACAAAAATTTTCTGTTCATTTGTGGTGTGTGAATAAATTTTCTGTACTTACATTTGTTATTGCTTTAAATTTTTTCCTTACATAAAACTTAAAATTTTCATTTTGTTGTGATCTATTTGCCTTTTATCTCTTTTTTCTTTTACGAGAAGAAGGGAAAGTGAAAACTCAAGTTTTTATTTAAGAAAAAAGTATACAAATAAAATGAAAATGCACAATGCACAAATGTAGAGAGAGATAATTCCAAAAAGTGTCAGTAATTTTTAGGGATTGTTAACTCTTTTTAGTTATTATAAATCAGGTTTTGCAATCCACAGGAGAAGGGGGTGGCGGGGGATTTTTAACTGAGTGTTGACTCCCTATTCATAAGTCATTCCTTACAAAACTATAGCCTATTATGCAAGATAAATTACTTTGAAATCATCTATGATCGTTAGGTTACCTTTTTGTATGTGCGTAAAATAATGGTTTGTTGGACTCGGGTAAATATCCCACCGGTTGTTCACTTGAGAATTTAATATTCCTCTCTTTAAAAAGTTTGGATCCATAGGTCATTTGCATCTTTAACACGTTTCAAACTTGCATATCAATTTTTTAAAACATGTGTAGAAAAATCTCTTCTGATAAAATTCCAAGCTATTCGGGTTAAACTAGTGGAATTTCCCAAACATGGATAAAAGAACTTTTGTTTTCATTTGTGGTGTGTGAATAAATTTTTTTTACTTACATTTGTTATGGCTTTAAATTGTTTCCCTACATAAACTTTAAAAGTTTCGTTTTGTAGTGATCTATTTGCCTTTTATCTATTTTTTTGTTTACGAGATGAAGAGAAAGTGAAAACTCAAGTTTCGATTTAAGAAATAAGTATACAACTGAAACAGAAATGAACAACGCACAAATTTAGAGAGAGATAATTCCAAAAAGTGCCTGAAATTTTTAGGGATTGTAAACACTTTGTAGTTTTTATATATCAGGTTTTGCAATCGTCAAGAAAAAGGGGAGACGGTGGATTTTTAATTGAGAATTGACTCCCAATCCATAAGTCATTCCTTAAAAAAATATAGGCCATTACGCATGATAAATCACTTTAGAATCATCTATGATCGTTAGTTTAGCTTTAAGTAAATGGAAAAAATAATGGTTCATTTGGCTCGGGTAAATATCCCACCGCACGTTCACTTGGGAATTTGATGTTAATATCTTTAAAAGGCTTGGATCCATAGGTGATTTACATCTTTAACATGTTTCAAGCATCCATATCCATTTTTTAAAACTTGTGTAGAAAAAATCTCTTTCTTATAAAATTCCAAGCAATTAGGGTTGAACTAGTGGAATTTTCCCGAACTTGGATAACAAAACTTTTGTGTTCATTTTTGGTGTGTGAATAAATTTTATTTACTTACATTTGTTACTGATTTAAATTCTTTTCATACATAACTCTAAAATTTTCATTTTTTTGCGATCTATTTGCGTTTTAACTTTTTTTTTTTTACGAGATGAAGAGAAAGTTAAAATTCAAGTTTCGATTTAAGAAAAAAGTATTCATCTAAAATGGAAGTGCACAATGCACAAATGTAGAGAGAGATAATTCCAAAAAGTGTTAGTAATTTTTGGGATTGTAAACTCGTTTTAGTCTCTATAGATCAGGTTCTGCAATCATCAGAAAAAGAGGGTTGCAGGGGATTTTTAACTGAGTGTTGACTCCCAACCAATAAGTCATTCCTTACAAAAATATAGCCAGTTACACATGATAAATCATTTTCCAATCATCTATGATCGTTAGGTCAGCTTTCTGTAAATGGGCAAAGTAATGGCTTGTTTGACTCGGGTAAATATCCAACTGCACATTCACTTGGGAATTTAAGGTTAATCTCTTTGAAAGGTTTGGATCCGTAGGTCATTTGCATCTTTAACATGTTTCAAGCCTGCATATCCATTTTTTGAAACATGTGTAGAAATATCTCTTTCTTATAAAATTCCGAGCTATTAGGGTTGAACTAGTGGAATTTCCCAAACATGGTTAGCAAAACTTTTGTGTTCATTTGTGGAGTGTGAATAAATTTTCCTTACTTACATTTGTTATGGCTTTCAATTATTTACTTACATAAACTCTAAAATTTTCATTTTGTAGTGATCTATTTGCCTTTTATCTATTTTTTTGTTTACAAGAAGAAGGGAAAGTGAAAACTCATGTTTCGATTTAAGAAAAAAGTATTCATCCAAAACGGAAATGCACAATGCACAAATTTAGAGAGAGATAATTCCAAAAAGTGTCTGTAATTTTTAGGGATTGTAAACACTTAGTAGTTTTTAAATATTAAGTTCTACAATCATCAGGAAAAAGGGGAGGCGATGGATTTTTAACTGAGTGTTGACTCCCAATCCACAAGTCATTCCTTACAAAAATATAGGTCACTATGCATGAGAAATCACTTTACAATAATCTTTGATCGTTAGGTTTGCTTTTTTTAAATGGAAAAAATAATAGCTTCTTTGACTCGGGTAAATTTCACACCGCACGTTCACTTGGGAATTTAATGTTATTCTGTTTAAAAGGATTGAATCCATAGGTCATTTGATATGTTTAGCTTCTTTAACATTTTTCAAGCATGCATATCCATTTTTTAAAACATGTGAAGAAAAATCTCTTTCTTATAAAATTCCGAGCAATTAGGGTTGAACTAGTGGAATTTCCCAAACTTTTGTGTTCATTTGTGGTGTGTGAATAAATTTTCCATACTTACATTTGTTATGACTTTAAATTCTTTCCATACATAAACTCTAAAAATCTCATTTTATTGTGATCTATTTCTTTTTTAGCTCTTTTTTAGTTTACGAATTGAAGGGAAAGTGAAAACTCAAGTTTTGATTTAAGAAAAATGTATACATATAAAATGGAAACAAATGTAGAGAGATATAATTCCAAAAACTGTCTGTAATTTTAGGGATTGTAAACACTTTCTAATTTTTACATATCAGGTTCTGCAATCGTCACGAAAATGGGGAGGTGGTGGATTTTTAACTGAGTGTTGACACCCAATCCTTAAGTCATTCCTTACAAAAATATAGGCCACTTCGCATGATAAATCACTTTACAATCATCTATGATCCTTACGTTTGTTTTTTGTAAATGGGAAAAAGAATGGCTTGTTTGACTCGGGTAAATATCCCACCGCACGTTCACTTAGGAATTTAATGTTATTCTTTTAAAAGGTTTCGATCCATAGGTCATTTGTATCTTTAACATGTTTCAAACATCCATATCCATTTTTTAAAAGTGTAGAAATATCTCTTTTTTATCAAATTTCGAGCTATTTGGGTTGAACTAGTGGAATTTTCCCAAACTTGGATAACAAAACTTTTGTGTTCATTTGTGCTGTGTGAATAAATTTTCTTTACTTACATTTGTAATTGCCTTAAATTCTTTCCATCCATAAACTCTAAAATTTTAATTTTGTTGTGATCTCTTTGCCTTTTATCTCTTTATTTGTTTACGAGATGAAGGGAAAGTTAAAACTCAAGTTGAAAAAAGTTTAAATCTAAAATGGAACTCCACAATACACAAATGTTTGAGAGATAATTCCAAAAAGTGTCTGTAATTTTTAGGGATTGTAAACTCTTCTTAGCATTTATATATCATGTTCTGCAATCGTCGGGAAAAGGGGGAGGTGGGCAATTTCTAACTGAGTCTTGACTCCCAGTCCATAAGTCATTCCTTAAAAAAATATAGCCCGTTACGCATGATAAATCACTTTACAATCATCTATGATCGTTATGTCAGCTTTTTGTAAATGTGCAAAATAATGGCTTGTTTGACTCGGGTGAATATCCCACCGCACATTCACTTGGGAATTTAATGTTACTCTCTTTAAAAGGATTGGATCCATTGGTCATTTGCATCTTTAACATGTTTGTAGCTTGCATATCCATTTTTTTAAACACGTGTAGAAAAATCTCTTTCTTATAAAATTCCGAGCAATTAGGGTTGAACTAGTGGAATTTCCCAAACTTGGATACCAAAACTTTTGTGTTCATTTATGGCCTGTGAATAAATTTTCTTTACTTACATTTGTTATTGTTTTAAATTCTTTCTATACATAATATCTAAAGTTTTCTTTTGTTGCGATCTATTTGCCTTTTATATCTTTTTTTGTGTACGAGATGAATGGAAAGTGAAAACTCAAATTTTGATTTAAGAAAAAAGTGTACATCTAAAATGGAAATGCACAATGCTCTAATTTGGAGAGGGATAATTCCAAATTTTATTTTTATTTTTAGGGATTGTAAACTCTTTTTAGTTTTTATATATCAGGTTCTGCAAACGTCAGGAAAAGAGGGAAGCGGGGGATTTGTAACTGAGTGCTGACTCCCAATCCATAAGTCATTCCTTAAAAAATATAGCCAGTTACGCACGATAAATCGTTTTGCAATCATCTATGATCATTAGGTCAGCTTTTTGTAAATGGGCAAAATAGTAGCTTGTTTGACTCGGGTAAATTTCAAACTGCAATTTCACTTGGGAATTTAATGTTATTCTCATTAAAATGTTTTGATCAATTGGTCATTTACATCTTTAACATGTTTCAAGCATGCATATCAGTTTTTTAAAACATCTGTAGAAAATTCTCTTTCTTATAAAATTTCGAGCAATTAGGGTTGAACTAGTGGAATTTCCCAAACTCTGGTAACAAAACTTTTGTGTTCTATTGTGCTCTGTGAATAAATTTTCCTTACTCACATTTATTATGGCTTTAAATTCTTTCCAAATATAAACTCTAAAATTTTTATTTTGTTGTGATCTATTTGCCTTTTATCTCTGTTTTAGTTTACGTGATGAAGGGAAAGTTAAAAATCAAGTTTCGATTTAAGAAAAAAGTTTACATCTAAAATGGAAGTGCACAATGCACAAATGTAGAGAGAGAAAATTCCTAAAAGTGTCTGTAATTTTAAGGGATTGTAAAGTCTTTATAGTCTTTAGATATCAGGTTCTACAATCATCGGGAAAAGTGGGAGGCGGGAGATTTTTCACTGAGTGTTGACTCTCAATCCATAAGTCATTCCTTACAAAAATATAGCATGTTACACATGATAAATCTCTTTACAATCATCTATGATCGTTAGCTCAGCTTTTTGTAATAGCTTGTTTGACTCGGGTAAATATCCCACCGCACATTCACTTGGGAATTTAATGTTAATCTCTTTAAAGGGTTTGGATCCATAGGTCATTTGCATCTTTAACATGTTTCAAGCATGAATATCTATTTTTTAAACATGTGTGGAAAAATCTTTCTTATAAAATTCCGAGCTATTAGGGTTGAACTAGTGGAATTTTTCCAAACTTGCATAAAAAACCTTTTGTGTTCATTTGTGGTTTGTGAATAAATTTTCCTTAAATTTGTTATGGTTTTAAATTCTTTCCACACATAACTCTAAAATTTTCATTTTTTTTGTGATCTATTTGCCTTTTATCTCTTTTTTTCTTTATGAATTGAAGGGAAAGTGAAAATTCATGTGTCGATTTAAGAAAAAAGTATATATCTAAAATGGAAACAAATGTAGAGAGAGATAATTCCAAAACGTGGTTATAATTTTTAGGGATTGTAAACACTTTCTAATTTTTACATATCAGGTTCTGCAATCGTCAGGAAAAGTGGGAGGCGGTGGATTTTTAACTGAGTGTTGACTCCCAATCCATAAGTCATTCCTTACAAAACTATTGGCCATTACGCATGATAAATCACTTTACAATCATCTAAGATCATTAGGTTTGCTTTTTGTAAGTGGGAAAAATAATGGCTAGTTTGACTCGGGAAAATATCCCACCGCACGTTCACTTGGGAATTTAATGTTATTCTCTTTAAAAGGTTTCGATCCATAGGTCATTTGCATCTTTAACATGTTTCAAGCATCCATATCAATTTTTTAAAACATGTGTAGAAAAATCTTTTTTTTATCAAATTCCGAGCTATTAGGGTTGAACTAGTGGAATTTTCCCAAACTTGGAAAGCAAAACTTTTGTGTTCATTTGTGGTGTGTAAATAAATTTTTTTTACTAACATTTTTAATTTCTTTAAATTCTTTCCATAAATAAACTCTAAAATTTTCATTTTGTTGTGATCTATTTGCCTTTTATCTCTTCATTTGTTTCCGAGATGAAGGGAAAGTTAAAACTCAAGTTTCGATTTAAGAAAAAAGTATGCATCTAAAATTGAAGTGCACAATACACAAATGTAGAGAGAGATAATTCCAAAAGGTGTCTGTAATTTTTAGGGATTGTAAACTCTTCTTAGTTTTTATATATCATGTTCTGCAATCATCGGGAAAAGGGGGAGGTGGGCGATTTCTAACTGTGTGTTGACTCCCAGTCCTTAAGTTATTCCTTATGAAAATATAGCCTATTATGCAAGATAAATCACTTTCCAATCATCTATGATCGTTAGGTCAGCTTTTTTGTAAATATGCAAAATAATGGCTTGTTTGACTCGGATGAATATCCCACCACACGTTCACTTGGGAATTTAATGTTACTCTCTTTAAAAGGATTGGATCCATAGGTCATTTGCATCTTTTACATGATTCAAGCACGGATATCCATTTTTTTAAACATGTGTAGAAAAATCTCTTTCTTATAAAATTCCGAGCAATTAGTGTTGAACTAGTGAAATTTCCCAAACTTGGTTACCAAAACTTTTGTGTTCATTTGAGGTCTGTGAATAAATTTTCTTTACTTACATTTGTTATTGTTTTAAATTCTTTCCATAAATAAACTCAAAAGTTTTCTTTTTGTGCGATCTATTTGCCTTTTATCTCTTTTTTTGTTTACGAGATGAAAGGAAAGTGAAAACTCAAATTTTGATTTAAGAAAGAAATATACATCTAAAATGGAAATGCACAATGCACAAATTTAGAGAGGGATAGTTCCAATTTTTTTTTTTTTAGGGAATGTAAAATCTTTGTAGTTTTTATATATCAGGTTCTGCATACGTCGAGAAAAGACGGAGGCGGGGGATTTTTAACTAAGTGTTCACTCCCAATCCATAAGTCATTCCATACTAAAATGTAGCCCGTTACACATGATAAATCACTTTACAATCATCTATGATCATTAGGTCAACTTTTTGTAAATGGGCAAAATAGTAGCTTGTTTGACTCAGGTAAATTTCAAACCGGACGTTCGCTTGGGAATTTAAATTTATTCACGTTAAAAGGTTTTGATCCATTTGTCATTTGCATCTTTAACATGTTTCAAGCATGCATATCGATTTTTTAAAACATTTGTAGAAAAATCTCTTTCTTATAAAATTTTGAGCAATTACGGTTGAACTACTGGAATTTTCCAAACTTGGAAAACAAAACTTTTTTGTTCATTTCCGATGTGTGAATAAATTTTCCTTACTCACATTTTTTATGTCTTTAAATTCTTCCCATATATAAACTCTAAAATTTTCATTTTTTTGTGATTTATTTGCCTTTTATCTCTTTTTTTGTATACGAGATGAAGGGAAAGTGATAACTCAAGTTTCGATTTAACTAAAAAGTATACATCTAAAATGGAAATGCACAAAGTAAAAAATGTAAAGACACATAATTCCAAAAAGTGTCTATAATTTTTAGGGATTGTAAACTCTTTTTAGTCTTTATATATCAGGTTCTGCAATCGTCGGGAAAATGGGGAGGCGGGGGATTTTTTAACTGAGTGTTGACTCCCAATCCATAAGTCATTCCTATAACCCGTTACGCATGATAACTCACTCTACAATTATCTATGATCATTAGGCCAGCTTTTTGTAAATGGGAAAAATAATGGTTTGTTTGACTCGGGTTAAATATCCCACCGCACGATCACTTGAGAATTTAATTTTATTATCTTGAAGAGGTTTGGATCCATAGGTCATTTTCATATTTAACATGTTTTAAGCATGCATATCCATTTTATAAAACATGTGTATAAAAATCTCTTTCTTCTCAAATTCCTAGCAATTAGGGTTGAACTAGTGGAATTTCCCAAACTTGGATGACAAAAATTTTGTGTTCATTTGTGATGTGTGAATAAATTTTCTTTCCTTACATTTTTTATTGCTATAAATTCTTTTGAAACATAAAATCTAAAATTTTCATTTTGGTGTGATCTATTTGCCTTTTATCTCTTTTTTTGTTTTTGAGATGAAAGGAAAGTGAAAAATCAACTTGTGATTTAAGAAGAAAGTATACATATTAAATGGAAGTGCACAATGCGCGAATGTAGAGAGAAATAATTCCAAAAAGTGTCTTTAATTTTTAGGTATTGTAAACTCTTTTATGTCTTTATATATCAGGTTCTGCAATCGTCGGGAAAGGGGGAGGCGGGGGATTTTTAACTGAGTGTTGACTCCCAATCCGTAAGTCATTCCTTAAAAAAATATAGCCCTTTAGGAATGATAAATCAGTTTACAATCATCTATGATCATTAGGTCATCTTTTTGTAAATGGGAAAAATAATGCCTTGTTTGACTCGGGTAAATATCCCACCGCACATTCACTTGGGAATTTAATGTTACTCTCTTTAAATGGTTTGGATCCATAGGACATTTGTATCGTTAACATGTTTCAAGTATGCATATCCATTTTTTAAAACATGTGTAGAAAAATCTCTTTCTTATAAAATTCTGAGTAATTAGGGTTGAACTAGTGGAATATCCCGAACATGGATAACAAAACTTTTGTGTTCATTTGTGGTGTGTGAATGAATTTTCCTTACTTGCATTTGTTATAGCTTTAAATTCTTTCCTTACATAAACTCTAAAATTTTCATTTTGATGTGATCTATTTACTTTTATCTGTTTTTTTTTTTACGAGATGAAGGGAAAGTTAAAACTCAAGTTTCAATTTAAGAAAATAGTATACATCTAAAATGGAATTGCACAATGCTCAAATGTAGAGAGAGAAAATTCCAAAAAGCGTATGTAATTTTTAGAAATTGTAAACTCTTTTTAATTTTTATTTATGAGGTTTTGCAATCATCAGGAAAAGGGGGTGGCGGTGGATTTTAATCTAAGTGTTGACTCCCAATCCATAAGTCATTCCTTACAAATATTAGCCATTACACATGATAAATCACTTTGCAATCATCTATGATCGTTAGGTTAGCTTTTTGTAAATGGGAAAAATAATGGCTTGCTTGACTCGGGTAAATATCCCTCCACGTGTTCACTTGTGAATTTAATATTATTATCTTTTAAACGTATGGATCCATAGCTCATTTGCATCTTTAACATGTTTCAAGCATGCATATCCAAATTTTAAAACATGTGTAGAAAAATTTCTTTCTTTTAAATTCCTAGCTATTAGGGATGAAGTAGTGGAATTTCCCAAACTTGGATAACAAGAATTTTGTGTTCATTTGTAATTTGTGAATAAAATTTCTTTACTTACATTTGTCATTGCTTTGAATTCTTTCCGTACATAAACTCTTAAATTTTCATTTTTTTGTGATCTATTTGCCTTTTATCTCTTGTTTTGTTTACGAGATGAAAGGAAAGTGAAAACTCAAATTGTGATTCAAGAAAAAAGTATACATCTTAAATGGAAGTGCACAATGCACAAATGTAGAGAGAAATAATTCCAAAAAGTTTCTGTAATTTTTAGGGATTGTAAACTCGTTTTAGTTTTTATATATCAGGTTCTACATTTGTCGGGAAAAGGGGGAGGCTGGGGATTTTTAACTGAGTGTTGACTCCCAATCCATAAGTCATTCCGTTATAAACATATAGCACGTTCACTTGAGAATTTAATGTTACTCTCTTTAAAAGGTTTAGGTCCATAGGTCATTTGCATCTTTAACATGTTTCAAGCATGGATATCCATTTTTTAAAACATGTGTAGAAAAATCTCTTTCTTATAAAATTCCGAGCTATTAGGGTTGAACTAGTGGAATTTCTCCAACTTGGATAACAAAACTTTTGTGTACATTTGTGGTGTGTGAATAAATTTTCTTTAGTTACATTTGTTGTTGCTTTAAATTCTTTCCATACATAAACTCTAAAATTTTCATTTTTTTGTTATCTACTAGCCTTTTGTCTCTTTCTTTGTTTACGAGATGTTGGGAAAGTGAAAGCGCAAGTTTTGATTTAAGAAAAAATTATACATCTAAAATGAAAATGCACAATGCACAAATGTAGAGAGAGATACTTCCAAAAAGTTTATGTAATTTTTAGGGATTATAAACTCTTTTTTGATTTTATATATGAGGTTTTGCCATCGTTGGGAAAAGGGGGTGGTGGGGGATTTTTAACTGTGTTGACTCCCAATCCATAATGATTCCTTACAAAAATTTAGCATGTTACACATGATAAATCACTTTACAATCATCTATGTTCGTTAGGTCACCTGTTTGTAAATGAGTAAAATAATGGCTTGCTTGACTAGGGTAAATATCCCACCATACGTTCACTTGAGAATTTAATGTTATTCTCTTTAAAATGTTTGGATCCGAAGGTCATATGCATCTTTAACATGTTTCAAGCATGAATATCCATTTTTTAAAATATGTGTAGAAAAATCTCTTTCTTATAAAATTCAAAGCTACAAGTGTTGAACTAGTGGAATTTCCCCAACTTGGATAAAAAAACTTTTGTGTTCATTTTTGGTGTGTGAATAAATTTTATTTACTTACATTTTTATTGCTTTAAGTTCTTTCTATACATAAACTCTTAAATTTTTATTTTTTTGTTTATGAGATGAAGGTAAAGTGAAAAAACAAGTTTCGATTTAAGAAATAAGTATAAATCTAAAATGGAAATGTTCAATACGTAAAAGTAGAGAGCGATAATTCCAAAAAATGTTTGTAATTTTAAGGGATTATAAACACATTGTAGTTTTTATATATCAGGTTCTGCAATCGTGAGGAAAAGGGGAATGCGGGGGATTTTTAACTGAGTGTTGACTCCCAATCCTTAAGTTATTCCATACAAAAATATAGCAACTTACGCAAGATAAATCACATTACAATCATCTATGATCATTACGTCAGCGAGGGATTTTTAACTGAGTGTTGACTCCCAATCCATAAGTCATTCCTTACAAAAATATAGCCTGTTGCTCTTGTTAAATCACTTTACAATCATCCATGATCGTTAGGTCATCTTTTTGTAAATTGGAAAGATAATGGCTTGTTTGACTCAGATAAATATCCCAATGCACGTTAACTTGGGTATTTAAAGTTACTCTCTTTAAAAGGTTTGGATCCACAGGTCATTTGCATCTTTAACATGTTTCAAGCATGCATATCCATTTTTTAAAACATGTGTAGAAAAATCTCTTTCATATGAAATTTTGAGAAATTAGGGTTGAACTAGTGGAATTTCCCAAACTTGGATAACAAAACTTTTGTGTTCATTTGTGGTGTGTGAATAAATTTTCCTTGCTTACATTTGTTATGGCTTTAAATTCTTTCCTTACATCAACTCTAACATTTTCATTTTGTTGTGATCTATTTGCCTTTATTTTATTTTATTTTGTTTACGAGATGAAGGGAAAGTGAAAACTCAAGTTTGGATTTAATAAAAAAGTATACATCTAAAAAGGAAATGCACAATGCACACATGTAGAGAGAGATAATTCCAAAAAGTTTTTACAATTTTTAGGGATTCTAAACATTCTGTAGTTTTTATATATCAGGTTCTGCAACCGTCGGGAAAAGGGGGAGGCAGTCGATTTTTAACTGAGTGTTGACTCCCAATCAATAAGTGATTTCTTAGAAAAATATAGCCCATTACGCATGACAAATCACTTTACAATCATCTATGATCGTTAGGGTAGCTTTTTGTAAATGGGAATAATAATGGCTTGTTTGACTCAGGTAAATTTTACACCGCAAGTTCACTTGGGAATTTAATGCTATTCTCTTTAAAAGGTTTGGATCCAAAGGTCATTTGCATCTTTAACCTGTTTCAAGGATCCATATCCATTTTTTAAAACATGTGTAGAAAAATATTTTTCTTATAAAATTCCAAGCTATTAGGGTTGAACTAGTGGAATTGTCCCAAACTTGGATAACAAAACTTTAGTGTTCATTTGTGGTGTGTGAATAGATTTTCTTTACTTACATTCGTTTTTGCTTTAAATATTTTCCATACATAAACTCTTTAATTTTCATTTTGTTATGATCTATTTGCCTTTTTATCTCTTTTTTTGTTTTCGTGAGATGAAGGGAAAGTTAAAACTCAAGTTTTTATTTAAGAAAAAAGTATACATTTAAAATGGAAGTGCACAACGCACAAATGAAGAAAGAAATAATTCAAAAAAGTGTCTATAATTTTTAGGGATTGTAAACTTTTTTTAGTTTTTATATATCATGTTTTGCAATCGTAGGGAAAAGGGGAAGCTGGGAGATTTCTAACTGAGTGTTGACTGCCAATCCATAAGTCATTCCTCACAAAAATGTAGCCCGTTACGAATGATAAAACACTTTACAATCATCTATGATCCTTAGGTCAGCTTTTTGTAAATAGGCAAAATAATGGCTTGTTTGACTTGGGTAAATATCCCACTGCACGTTCACTTGGGAATTTAATATTACTCTCTTTAAAAGGATTGGATCCATAGGTCATTTGAATCTTAAACATGTTTCAAGCATGCATATCCAATTTTTTAAACATGTGTAGAAAAATCTCTTTCTTATAAAATTTCGAGCTATTAGGGTTTAACTAGTGGAATTTCCCAAACTTGGATACCAAAAATTTTGTGTTCATTTGTGGTCTGTGAATAAATTTTCTTTACTTACATTTTTTATTGCTTTAAATTATTTCCATACATAAACTCTAAAATTTTCATTTTGTTGTGAGCTATTTGCCTTTTATCTCTTTTTTTGTTTACAAGATGAATGGAAAGAGAAAACTCAAGTTTTGAATTAAGAAAAAAGTAACATCTAAAGTGGATATGCACAATGCATAAATGTAGAGAGAGATAATTCCAAAAAGTGTCTGTAATTTTTAGGGATTGTAAATTCTTTTTAGATGTTATATATCAAGTTCTGCAATCGTCTGAAAAAAGGGGATGTGGGGGATTTTTAATTAAGTATTTTCTCCTAATCCAGAAGTCATTCCTTACAAAAATATAGCCCATTACGTATGATAAATCACTTTACAATCATATATGGTTGTTAGGTCAGCTTTTTGTGAATGGGAAAAATAATAGCTTGTTAGAGTCGGGTAAATATCCCACCTGATGTTCACTTGGGAATTTAGTGTTATTCTCTTTAAAAGGTTTGGATCCATAGGTCATTTGCATCTTTAACATGTTTCAACCATGTATATCCGTTATTTAAAACTTGTGTGGAAAAATCTATCTTATAAAATTCTGAGCTATTTGGGTTGAACTAGTGGAATTTTTCAAACTTGGACAAAAAAGCTTTTGTGTTCTTTTGTGGTGTATGAATAAATTTTCTTTACGTACTTTTTTTGTTGCTTTAATTCTTTCCATACATAAACTCTAAAATTTTCTTTTTATTGTGATCTATTTTCCTTTTCTCTCTTGTTTTGTTTACGTGATAATAGCAAAGTGAAAACTCTAGTTATGATTTAAGAAAAAAGTATGCATCTAAAATGGACATTCAAAATGCACAAATGTAGAGAGAGATAATTCCAAAAAGTGTTTGTAACTTTTAGGGATTGTAAACTCTTTTTAGTTTTTATATATCAGGTTTTGCAATCGTCTGGAAAAGGGGGATCGCGGGATTTCTAACTGAGTGTGACTCCCAATCCATAAGTCATTGCATACAAAAATATATCCCATTACGCATGATAAATCACTTTACAATCGTTTATGATCGTTAGGTCAGCTTTTTGTAAATGGGCAAAATAATGGCTTGTTTGACTCAAGTAAATTTTACACCTCACATTCACTTGGGAATTTAGTATTATTCTCTTTAAAAGATTTGGATCCATAGGTCATTTGCATCTTTAACATGTTTCAAGCATGCATATCAATTTTTTAAAACATGTGTAGAAAATTCTCTTTCTTATAAAATTCCGAGCTATTAGGGTTGAACTAGTTGAATTTTCCCGAACATAGATGACAAAATTTTTGTGTTCATTTGTGTTGTGTGAATAAATTTTCTTTACTTAAATTTGTTATTGCTTTAAATTCTTTCCATACATAAACTCTAAAATTTTTATTTTTTTGTGATCAGTTTGCCTTTTATCTCTTCTTTTTTTACGAGATGAAGGGAAAGTTAAAACTCAAGTTTCGATTTAAGAAAAAATTAAACATCTAAAATGGAAGTGCACAATGCACAAATGTAGAGAGAGATAATTCCAAAAAATGTCTGTAATTTTTAGGGATTGTAAACTCTTTATAATTTTTATATATGAGGTTTTGAAATCGTTGGGAAAAGGGGGTGGCTGGCAATTTTTAAGTTAGTATTGACTCCCAATCCATAAGTCATTCCTAACAAAAATATATCCCGTTACGCATGATAAATAACTTTACAATCATCTATGATCGTTAAGTCAGCTTTTTGTAAATGGGCAAAATAATAGCTACTTTGACTTGGGTAAATTTCACATCGCACGTTCACTTGGGAATTTAATGTTCTTATTTTTATAAGGTTTGGATCCATGGGTCATTTGCATCTTTTTCATGTTTCAAGCATGCATTGCCATTTTTTAAAACATGTGTAGAAAAATCTCTTTCTTATAAAATTCCGAGCAATTAGGGTTGAACTAGTGGAACTTCCCAAACTTGGATAACAAAACTTTTGTATTCATTTGTGGTGTGTGAATAAATTTTCATTACTTACATTTGTTGTTGCTTTAAATTCTTTCCATACTTAAACTTAGAAATTTTCATTTTGTTTCGATCTATTTGCCTTTTATCCCTTTTTTAGTTTACGAGATGAAGGTAAAGTGAAAACTCAAGTTTTGGTTTAAAAAAAAAAGCATACATCTAAAATTGTAAAGGACAATGCACAAAAGTAGAGAGAGATAATTCCAAAAAGTGTCTGTAATTTTTAGGGATTTTAAACTCTTTTTAATTTTTATATATGAGGTTTTGCAATCGTCGGGAAAAGGGGGTTGCGGGCTATTTTTAAGTGAGTGTTGACTTCCAATCCATACGTCATTCCTTACAAAAATATAGCTCGTTACGCATGATAAATCATTTTACAATCGTCTATGATCCTTATGTTAGCTATTTCTAAATGGGTAACAGAATGGCTTGTTTGACTCGGGTAAATTTCCCACCGCACGTTCACTTTGGAATTTAATGTGATTCTCTTTAAAAAGTTTGGAACCTTAGGTCATTTGAATATTTAATAAGTTTCAAGCATGCATATCCATTATTTGAAACATGTGTAGAAAAATCTCTTTCTTATAAAATTCCGAGCTATTAGGGTTGAACTAGTAGAATTTCCCAAACTTGGATAACAAAACTTTTGTGTTCATTTGTGGTGTGTGAATACAATTTCTTTACTAAAATTTTTTATTGCTTTAAATTCTTTCCATACATGTACTTTAAAATTTTATTTTTGTTGTGATCTATTTGCCTTTTATCTTTTTTTTTTTTTTTTACGAGATGAATGGAAAGTGAAAGCTCATGTTTTGATTTAAGAAAAAAGAAAACAACTAAAATGGAAATGCACAATGCACAAATGTAGAGAGAGATAATTCCAAAACTTGTCTGTAATT
Organism: Aristolochia californica; assembly: GCF_029961685.1. Taxonomy (NCBI): domain Eukaryota; kingdom Viridiplantae; phylum Streptophyta; class Magnoliopsida; order Piperales; family Aristolochiaceae; genus Aristolochia; species Aristolochia californica. Next base: position 29,760,506 of record NW_027182214.1, on the reverse strand, counting down.
TTTAGCGATTGTAAACTCTTTTTAGTTTTAATATATCAGGTTATGCAATCGCCGAGGAAAGGGGGAGGCGGTTGATTTTTAACCGAGTGTTGACTCCCAATCCATAAGTCATTCCTTACAAAAATATAGCCTGTTATGCATGATAAATCACTTTACAATCATCTACGATCATTAGGTCATCTTTTTTTCAGTGGTTAAAATAATGGCTTGTTTAACTTGGGTAAATATCTCACCGCACGTTCATGTTGAAATTTAATGTTATTCTATTCAAAATCTTTGGATCCATAGGTCATTTGAGTCTTTAACATGTTTCAAGCATGCATATCCAATTTCTAAAACATGTGTTGAAAAATCTCTTTCTTACAAAATTCCGGGCTATTTGGGTGGAACTAGTGGAATTTCCCAAACTTGGATAACAAAACTTTTTTATTCATTTGTGGTATGTGAATAAATTTTCTATAGTTTCATTTCTTCTTGCTTTAAATTATTTCGATACATCAACTCTAAAATTTTTATTTTGTTGCGATCAATTTGCCTTTTATCTCATTTTGTTGTTTATGAGAAGAAGGGAAAGTAAACTCAAGTTTTGATTGAAGAAAAAATTATACATCTAAATGGGAAATTCACAATACACAAATGTAGAGAGAGATAATTCCAAAAAGTGTCAGTAAATTTTAGGGATTGTAAACTCTTTTTAGTTTTTATATATCAGGTTCAACAATCGTCGGGAAAAGGGGGAGGCGGGGTTTTTAAACTGAGTATTGACTGACAATCCATAAGTCATTCGTTATAAAAATATAGCCCGTTATGTATGATAAATCACTTTACAATCATCTATGATCGTTAGGTCAACTTTTTGTATAAGGGCAAAATAATGGCTTGTTTAACTCGGGTAAATATCCCACCGCACGTTCAGTTGGGAATTTAATGTTATTCTCTTTAAAGTCTTTGGATCCATAGGTCATTTGAGTCATTAACATGTTTCAAGCATGCATATCCTTTTTTTAAAACAAGTGTAGAAAAATCATTTTCTTATAAAATTTCGAGCTATTAGGGTTGAGCTAGTGCAATTTCCAAAACTAGGATAACAAAACATTTGTTTTCACTTGTGGGTGTATGAATAAATTTTTTATACTTACATTTTTAATTACTTTAAATTCTTCCGAAACATGAACTCTAAAATTTTCATTTTGTTGTGCTTTATTTGCCTTTTATCTCTTTTTTTATTTACGAGATGAAGGGAAAGTGAAAAATCAAGTTTTGTTTTAAGAAAAAAGTGTACATCTAAAATGGAAATGCACAATGCACAAATGTAGTCAAAGATAATTCCAAAAAGTGTTTGTAACTTTTAGAGATTATAAACTCTATTTAGTTTTTATATATCATGTTCTGCAATCGTCGGGAAAAAGGGGAGGCGGGGGATTTTTAACTCACTGTTGACTCCCAATCCAAAAGTGATTCCTTAGAAAAATATAGGCCATTATGCATGATAACTCACTTTACAATCTTCTATAATCGTTAGGTCAGCTTTTTGTAAATGGGTAAAATAATGGCTTGTTTGGCGCGGGTAAATATCCCACCGCACGTTCACTTGGGAATTTGATGTTATTCTCGTTAAAAGGTTTCGATCCATAAGTCATTTGAGTCTTTAACATATTTCAAGCATGCATATCCATTTTTTAAAACATGCGTAGAAAAATCTCTTTCTTATAAAATTCCGAGCTATTAGGGTGGAACTAGTGGAATTTCCCAAACTTGGATAACAAAATTTTTTTGTTCATTTATTGTGTGTGAATAAATTTTCTTTAGTTACATTTGTTATTGATTTAAATTCTTACCATACATAAACTCTAAAATTTTTATTTTGTTGTGATCTATTTCCCTTTTATCTCTTTTTTTGTTTACGAAATGAAGGAAAAGTGAAAACTCAAGTTTTGATTTATGAAAAAAGTATACATTTAAAAGGGAAATTCAAAATGCATAGATGTAGAGAGAGATAATTCAAAAAAGTGTATGTAATTTTTAGGGATTGTAAACCCTTTTTAGTTTTTAATTATCAGGTTCTGCAGTCGTTAGGAAAAGGGGGCAAAAAAATTGGGGGATTTTTAACTGACTGTTGACTCACAATCCATAAGTCATTCCATACAAAAATATAGCCCGTTACGCATGATAAATAACTTTACAATCATCTATGTTCATTAGGTCAGCTTTTTGTAAAAGGGCAAAATAATGGCTTGTTTGACTCGGGTAAATATCCCACCGCACATTCACTTGGGAATTTAATGTTATTCTCCTTAAATGGTTTGGATCCATATGTCATTTGCATCTTTAACATGTTTCAAGCATGCATATCCATTGTTTTAAACATGTGTAGAAAAATCTCTTACTTATAAAATTCCAAGCTATTAGGATTGAGCAAATGCAATTTCCCAAACTTGGGTAAGAAAACTTTTGTGTTCACTTGTTGTGTGTGAATAAATTTTATTTACTTACATTTGAATTTGCTTTAAATTCTTCCCTTACGTAAACTCTAAAATTTTCATTTTCTTGTGATCTATTAGCCTTTAATCTCTTTTTTTGTTTACGAGATGAAGGGAAAGTGAAAACTCAAGTTTCGATTTAATAAAAAATTATACATCTAAAAAGGAAGTGCACAACGCACAAATCTAGAGAGAGATAATTCCAAAAACTGTCTATAATTTTTAGGGATTGTAAGCACTTTGTAGTTTTTACATAACAGGTTCTGCAATCGTCGGGAAAAGGGGGAGGCGGTGGTTTTTTTACTGAGTGTTGACTCCCAATCCATAAGTGATTCCTTAGAAAAATATAGGCCATTGCGCATGACAAATTACCTTACAATCATCTATGATCGTTAGGGTAGCTTTTTGTAAATGGGAAAAGTAATGGCTTGTTTGACTCGGTTATATATCCCACCGCACGTTCACTTGGGAATTTAATGTTATTGTCCTTAAAAGGTTTGTATCCAAATGTCATTTGCATCTTTAACATGTTTCAAGGATGTATATCCATTATTTAAAACAAGTGTAGAAAAATCACTTTCTTATAAAATTCTGAGCTATAAGGGTGGAACTAGTGGAATTTTCCCAAACTTGGATAACAAAACTTTTGTGTTCATTTCTGGTGTGTGAATAAATTTTCTTTACTTACATTTTTTATTGATTTAAATTCTTTCCATACAAAAACTCTAAAATTTTAATTTTGTTGCGATCTATTTGCCTTTTATTTCTTTTTTCGTTTACGAGATGAATGGAAAGTGAAAACTCAAGTTTTGATTTAAGAAAAAAGTATACATCTAAAATGAAAAAGCATAATAATGCATAAAAGTAGAGAGAGATAATTCCAAAAAGTGTCTGTAATTTGTAAGGATTTTAAATTCTTTTTCGATGTTATATATCAAGTTCTGCAATCATCGGGAAAAAGGGATGCGGGGGAATTTTAACCGAGTGTTTTCTCCCAATCCAGAAGTCATTCCTTACAAAAATATACCCTATTACGCATGATAAATCACTTTACAATCATCTATGGTTGTTAGGTCAGCTCTTTATTAATGGGAAAAATAATGGCTTATTAGACTCAGGTAAAATATCCCACCGCACATTCATTTGGGAATTTAATGTTATTCTCTTTAAAAGGTTTGGATCCATAGGTCATTCACATCTTTAACATGTTTCAAGAATGCATATCCGTTTTTCTAAAAATTGTGTAGAAAAATATCTATCTTATAAAATTCCGAGCTATTTGGGTTGAACTAGTGGAATTTCCCAAACTTGGAAGGCAAAACTTTTGTGTTCATTTGTGGTGTGTGAATAAATTTTCTTTACTTACATTTTTTGTTGCTTTAATTCTTTCCATACTTAAACTCTAAAATTTTCATTTCGTTGTGATCTATTTGCCTTTTATCTCTTTTTTTGTTTACGAGATGAAGGGAAAGTGAAAACTCAAGTTTTGATTAAAGAAAATTGTATCCATCTAAAATGGAAATGCACAATGCACAAATGTAGGGAGAGATAATTCCAAAAAGTGTATGTAACTTTTGGGGAATGTAAACTCTTTTTAGTTTTTATATATCAAGTTCTGCAATCGTCGGGAAAAGGGGGAGTCGGGGATTTTTAATTGAGAGTTGACTCCCTATCCATAAGTCGTTCCTTACAAAAATATATCCCGTTACGGATGATAAATCACTTTAAAATCATCTATGATCATTAGGTCAGCATTTTGTAAATGGACAAAATAATGGTCTGTATGACTCTGGTAAATTTCACACCGCACGTTCACTTGAGAATTTAGTGTTATTCTCTTTAAAAGGATTGGATCCATATGTCATTTTCATCTTTAACATGTTTCAAGCATCCATATCCATTTTTTAAAACATATGTAGAAAAATCTCTTTCTTATAAAACTCCGAGCTATTAGGGTTGAGCTAGTACAATTTTCCAAACTTGGATAACAAAACTTTTGTGTTCATTTGTGGTGTGTGAATAAATTTTATTTGCTAACATTTGTAATTGACTTAAAATCTTCCCATACATAAACTCTAAAATTTTCATTTTGTTGCGCTCTTATTGCCTTTTATCTCTTTTTTGTTTACGAGATGAAGGGAAAGTGAAAACTCAAGTTTTGATTTAAGAAAAAAGTATACATCTAAAATTGAAATGCACAATGCACAAATGTAGTGAAGGATAATTCCAAAAAGTGTCTATAAATTTTAGAGATTGTAAACTCTTTTTAGTTTTAATATATCATGTTATGCAATCATCGAGAAAAAGGGGAGGTAGGGAATTTTTAATTGAGTGTTGACCCCCAATCCATATGTCATTCCTTAAAAAAATATAGCCCGTTACGCATAATAAATCAATTTACAATCATCTATGATCATTAGGTTAGCTTTTTGTAAATGGGTAAAATAATGGCTTGTTTGACTCGGGTAAATATCCCACCGCACGTTCACTTGGGTATTTGATGTTATTCTCTTTAAAAGGTTAGGATCCATAGGTCATTTGCATCTTTAACATGTTTCAAGCATGCAAATTGATTTTTTAAAATATGCATAGAAAAATCTCTTTCTTATAAAATTCCGAGCTATTAGGGTGAAACTAATGGAATTTTCCAAACTTGGATAACAAAATTTTTTTGCTCATTTGTGGTGTGTGAATAAATTTTCTTTTGTTACATTTGTTATTGATTTAAATTCTTACCATACATAAACTCTAAAATTTTTATTTTGTTGCGATCTAATAGCCTTTTATCTCTTTTTTTGTTTACGAGATGAAGGGAAAGTGAAAACTCAAGTTTTGATTTAAGAAAAAAGTATACATCTAAAATGGAAATTCACAATGCACAAATGTAGAGAGAGATAACTCCAAAAAGTGTATGTAATTTTTAGGGATTGTAAACACTTTTTATTTTTAATTATCAGGTTCTACAATCGTCTGGAAAAGGGAGAGGTGGGGGATTTTTAACTGACCGTTGACTCACAATCATCCATAAGTCATTCCATACAAAAATATAGCTCGTTATGCATGATAAATAACTTTACAATCATCTATGATCGTTAGCTCAGTTTTTTGTAAAAGAGCAAAATAATGGCTTGTTTGACTCGGGTAAATATCCCACCTCACGTTCACTTGGGTATTTGATGTTATTCTCTTTAAAAGGTTTGGATCCATAGGTCATTTGCATCTTTAACATGTTTCAAGCATGCATATCCATTTTTTAAAACATGTGTAGAAAAATCTCCTTCTTATAAAATTCCAAGCTATTAGGGTTGAGATAGTGAAATTTCCCAAACTTGGATAACAAAACTTTTGTGTTCATTTGTGGTGTGTGAATAAATTTTCTTTACTTTCATTTGTTGTTGCTTTAAATTTTTCCCTTACATAAACTCTAAAATTTTCATTTTGTTGTGATCTATATGCCTTTTATCTCTTTTTTTGTTTACAAGATGAAGGGAAAGTGAAAACTTAAGTTTCAATTTAATAAAAAACTATACATCTAAAAAGGAAATGCACAATGCACAAATCTAGTGAGAGATAATTCCTAAAAGTGTCTGTAATTTTTAGGGATTGTAAACACTTTGTAGTTTTTACATATCTGGTTCTGCAATCGTCGGGAAAAAGGGGGAGGCGGTGGATTTTTTACTCAGTGTTAACTCCCAATCCATAAGTGATTCCTTAGAAAAATATAGGCCATTACGCATGACAAATCACTTTACAATCATCTATGATCGTTAGGGTAGCTTTTTGTAAATGGGAAAAGTAATGGCTTGTTTGACTCGGTTAAATATCCCACCGTATGTTCACATGGGAATTTAATTTTATTCTCTTTAAAAGGTTTGGATCCAAAGGACATTTACAACTTTAACATGTTTCAAGGATGCATATCCAATTTTTAAAACATGTGTAGAAAAATCAGTTTCTTATAAAATTTCGAGCTATTAGGGTTGAACTAGTGGAATTTTCCCAAACTTGGATAACAAAACTTTTATTTTCATTTCTGGTTTGTGAATAGATTTTCTTTAGTTACATTTGTTATTGCTTTAAATTCTTTCCATACATAAAGTCTAAAATTTTCTTTTTGTTGTGATCTATCTGCCTTTTATCTCTTTTTTTGTTTACAAGATGAAGGGAAAGTTAAAACTCAAGTTTTGATTTAGGAAAAAAGTATACATCTAAATGGAAGTACACAATGCACAAATGAAGAAATTCAAAAAAGTGTCTGTAATCTTTAGGGATTGTAAAATCTGTTAAGTTATTGTATATCATGTTTTGCAATCGTAGGGGAAAGGGAGATCTATTTACCTTTTTTGTTTATGGGGTGAAGGGAGAGCGAAAACTCAAAGTTTTGATTTAAGAAACAAGTGTACATCTAAATTGGAAAGGCATAATGCACAAATGTAGAGAGAGATAATTCCAAAGAGTGTCTGTAATTTTTTGGGATTGTAAGCACTTTTTAGTTTTTATATCTTGGGTTTGGTAATTGTTGGTAAAAGGGTGAGGCGGGGGATTTTTAACTGAGTGTTGAATCCCAATCCATAAGTCATTAATTATAAAAATATATCCCATTACTCATGATAAATCACTTTACAATCATCTAGGATTGTTAGGTCAGCTTTTTGTAAATGGGCAAAAAAATGTTTTGTTTGACTTGAGTAAATATCCCACCGCACGTTCACTGGAGAATTTGATGAGCATTTGTTATTCTCTATAAAAACTTTGGATCCATAGGTCATTTTCATCTTTAACTTGTTTCAAGCACGCATATCCATTTTTAAAACATGTGTAGATGAAATCTCTTTCTAATAAAATTCCAAGATATTAGGGTAGACCTAGTGGAATCTCCAGAACTTGGATAAAAATACTTGTGTTCATTTGTGGTGTGTGAATAAATTTTCTTTACTTACATTTGTTATTGTTTTAAATTTTTACCCTACATAAACTCTAAAAATTTCATTTTGATGTGATCTATTTGCCTTTTTTTGTTTAGGGGATGAAGGGAGAGCGAAAACTCAAAGTTTTGATTTAAGAAAAAAGTGTACATCTAAAATGGAAATGCACAATGCACAATTGTGGAGAGATATAATTCCAAAGTATGTCTGTAATTTTTAGGGATTGTAAGCTCTTTTTAGTTTTTATATCTTAGGTTTTTCAATTGTAGGGAAGAGGGGGAGGCGGGGGTTTTTTTAATGATTTTTGACTCCCAATCCATAAGTCATTTATTACAAAAATATAGCCCGTTACGCATGAGAAATCACTTTACAATCATCTATGATTGTTAGGTCAGCTTTTTGTAAATGGTTGAAATAATGGCTTGTTTGACTCAGGTAAAAATCCCACTGCACGTTCACTAGAGAATTTATTGAGCGTTTTCTATTCTCTTTAAAAGCTTTGGATCCATAAGTCATTTGGATCTTTAACATGTTTCATGCATGCATATCCATTTTTAAAACATTTTTAGAAGAAATCTCTTTCTTATAAAATTCCAAGCTATTACGGTTGAATTAATGGAATTTCTCAAACTTGGATAACAAAACTTTTGTGTTCATTTATGGTGTGTGAATAAATTTTCTTTACTTACATTGGTAATTGTTTTAAATTTTTTCAATACATAAACTCTAAAATTTTTATTTTGCTGTGATCTATTTGCCTCTTTTGTTTACAGGATGAAGGGAGAGCGAAAACTCAAAGTTTTGATTTAAGAAAACAATGTACATCTAAAATGGAAAGGCACAATGCACAAATTTAGAGAGAGATAATTCCAAAGAGTGTCTTTAATTTTTTGGGGATTGTAAGCTCTTTTTAGTTTTTATATCTCAGGTTTTTCGATCGTTGGGTAAAGGGGGAGGCGGGGGATTTTTGACTGAGTGTTGTCTCCAAATCCATAAGTTATTTCTTAAAAAAATGTAGCCAGTTACACATGGTAAATCACTTTCAAATCTTGTATGATTTTTAGGTCAACTTTTTGTAAATGGGCAAAATAATGGCTTGTTTGACTCGGGTAAATATCCCACCGCACCTTCACTAGAGAATTTATTGAGCGTTTATTATTCTCTTTAAAAGCTTTGGATCCATAGGTAATTTGTATATTTAACATATTTCAAGCATGCATATCCATTTTTAAAACATGTGTGGAAGAAATCTCTTTCTTATAAAATTCCAAGCTATTAGGGTTCAACAAGTGGAATTTCCCAAACTTGGATTACAATACTTTTTGTTCATTTGTGGTGTGTGAATAAATTTTCTTTACTTACATTTGTTATTGTTTTATATTTTCTCCCTTCATAAACTCTAAAATTTTCATTTTGTTGTGATGTTTTTGCCTTTTTTATTAACGGGATGAAGGGAGAGCGAAAACTCAAAGTTTAGATTTAAGAAAACATTGTACTCCTAAAATGCAAAGGCACAATGCACAAATGTGGAGAGAGATAATTCCAAACACTGTCTGTAATCTTTTTGGATTGTAAGCTCTTTTAAGTTTTTATATCTCACGTTTTGTAATCGTCGGGAAAAGGGGAGGCGGGGGATTTTTAACTGAGCGTTTGTTATTATCTTTAAAAGCTTTGGATCCATAGGCCATTTGCATATTTATCATGTTTCATGCGTGCCTATCCAATTTTAAAACATGTGTAGAAGAAATCTCTTTCTTATAAAATTACAAGTTGTTAGGGTTGAACTAGTGGAATTTCCCAAACTTGGATAACAAAACTTTTGTGTTCATTTCTGGAATGTGAATAAATTTTCTTTACTTCCATTTGTTATTGTTTTAAAATTTCTCCCTACTTAAACTATAAAATTTTCATTTTGTTACAATTTGCCCTTTTTTTACAAGATGAAGGGAGAGCGAAAACACAAAGTTTTGATTTAAGAAAAAAGTGTACATCTAAAATAGAAAGGCACAATGCACAACTGTAGAGAAAAAAGTGTACATCTTTTTAGTTTTTAAATCTAGTGTTTTTCAATTGTCGATAAAAGGGGGAGGAGTGAGATTTTTAACTGTGTTGACTCCCAATCCTTAAGTTATTTCTTAAAAAAATATAGCCCGTTACAGATGATAAATCACTTTACAATCATCTAAGATTGTTAGGTCAGCTTTTTGTAAATAGGCAAAATAATGGCTTGTTTGACTCGGGTTGATATCCCACTGCACGTTCATTGGAGAATTTAATGGGCATTTATTACTCTCTTTAAAACCTTTAGATTCCAAGCCATTTGCAACTTTAACATGTTTCAAACATGCATATCCATTTTTGAAACATGTGTAGAAGAAATCTCTTTCATATAGAATTTTAAGCTTCTAGGGTTGAACTAGTGGAATTTCCCAAACTTGGATAACAAAACTTTTGTGTTTTTTTGTGGTGTGTGAAAATTTTTTCTTTACTTACATTTTTTATTGTTTTAAATTTCTCCATACATAAACTCTAAAATATTCATTTTGTTGTGATCTATTTGCCTTTTTTGTGTTCAGGATGAAGGGAGTGCAAAAACTCAAAGTTTTGATTTAAGAAAAAAGTGTACATCTAAAATGGAAAGACACAATGTACAGATGTAGAGAGAGATAATTCCAAAGAGTGTCTATAGTTTTTAGGCATTGTAAGCTCCTTTTATTTTTTATATCTCAAATTTTACAATCATTGGGAAAAGGGGGAGGCGGGGGATTTTTAACTAAGTGTTGACTCCCAATCCATAAGTCATTTCTAACATAAATATAGCCCATTACACATGATAAATCACTTTACAATCATCAATGATTGTTAGGTCAGCTTTGTTTTAATAGGTGATATAATGGCTTGCTTGACTCGACTAAATATCTCACTGCACGTTCACTGGAGAATTTAATGACCGTTTGTTGTTCTCTTTAAAAGATTTGGATCCATAGGTCCTTTGCATCTTTAACTTGTTTCAATCAAGCATATCCAGTTTTAAAACATGTGTAGAAGAAATCTCTTCCATATAAAATTCCAAGCTATTAGGGTTGAACAAGAGGAAATTCCAAAACTACTTGGATAAAAAAACTTTTGTGTTCATTTTTGGTGTGTGAATAAATTTTCTTTACTTACATTTTTTATTGGTTTAAATTTTTTCCCCATATAAAATCTAAAATTTTCATTTTGTTGTGATCTATTTGCTTTTTTTATTTACCGAATGAAGGGAGAGCGAAAACTCAAAGTTTTGATTTAAGAAAAAATTATACATCTAAAATAGAAATGCATAATGCAAAAATGTAGAGAGAGATAATTCCAAAGGGTGTCTGTAATTTTAGGGATTGTAAACTCTTTTTAGGTTTTTTATACTAGGTTTTGCTATCGTCGGGAAAAGGGGGAGGCGGAGGATTTTTAACTGAGTGTTGACTCCCAATCCATAAGTCATTTCATAAAAAAAATATAGGCTGTTATGCAAGATAAATAACTTTATAATCATCTGTGATTTTAAGGTCAACTTTTTGTAAATGCGCAAAATAATGGCTTGTTTGACTTAGGTAAATATCACACCGCACGTTCACTTGAGAATTTAATGAGCGTTTTTTCTTCTCTTTAAAAAGTTTGGATCCATTGGTCATTTGCATCATTTACATGTTTCAAGCATGCATATCCATTTTTAAAACATGTGTAGAAGAAATCTCTTTCTTATAAAATTCCAACCTATTAGGGTTGAACTTGTGGAATTTCCAAAACTTGGATAGCATAACTTTTGTGTTCATTTGTGGTGTGCGAATAAATTTTCTTTACTTACATTTGTTGTTGTTTTAAATATTTTCCATACAAAAACTCTAAAATTTTCATTTTGTTGTGATCTATTTGCCTTTTTTGTTTACAGGATGAAAGGAGAGGTAAAACTCAATGTTTTAATTTAAGAAAAAAGTATATATCTGAAATAGATATGCACAATGTACAAATTTAGAGAGAGATAATTCCAATGAGTGTCGGTAATTTTTAGGGATTGTAAACTAGTTTTAGTTTTTATATATTAGGTTTTGCAATCGTCGGGAAAAGGGGGAGGCGGAGGATTTTTAAGTGAGTGTTGACTTCCAATCCTTAAGTCATTTCTTACAAAAATATAGCCCGTTACGCATGATAAATCACTTTACAATCATCTATGATTGTTAGGTCAGTTTTTTTTAACTAGGCGAAATAATGGCATGTTTGACTCGGGTAAATATGCCACCGCTCACTTGAGAATTTAATGAGCGTTTGTTATTCTCTTTAAAAGCTTTGGATCTATGGGTCATTTTCATCTTTAACATGTTTCAAGCATGCATATCCATTTTTAAAACATGTGTAGAAGAAATCTTTTTCTTATAAAATTCCAAGCTATTAGGGTGTAACTAATGGAATTTCCCAAACTTGGATGACAAAACTTTTGTGTTCATTTATGGTGTGTTAATAAATTTTCTTTACTTATATTTTTTATTTTTTAAAATTTTTTCCATGCATCAACTCTAACATTTTCATTGTGTTGTGATCTAGTTGCCTATTTTGTTTACGGGATGAACGGAAAGCGAAAACTCAAAGTTTTGATTTCAGAATAAAGTGTTCATCTAAAATCGAAAGACACAATGCATAATTGTAGAGAGAGATAATTCCAAAGAGTGTCTTTAATTTTTAGGGATTGTAAGCTCTTTTTAGATTTTATATCTCAGGTTATGCAATCATTGGGAAAAGGGAGAGGCGGGGGATTTTTAAAGGAATGTTGACTGCCAATCCATAAGTTATTTCATACAAAAATATAGCCCTTTACGCATGATAAACCACTTTAAAATCATCTATGATTGTTAGGTCACCTTTTTGTACATGGGCAAAATAATGGCTTGTTTGACTTGGGTAAATATCCCACCGCACGTTCACTGGAGAATTTAATGCACGTTTATTATTCCCTTTAAAATATTTGGATCCATAGGTCATTTTCATATTTAATATGTTTAGAGCATCCATATCCATTTTTAAAACAAGTGTAGAAGAAATCGCTTTCTTATAAAATTCCAAGCTATTAGGGTAGAACTAGTGGAATTTCCCAAACTTGGATAACAAAACTTTTGTGTTCAATTATGGTGTGTGAATAAATTTTCTTTACTAACATTTGTTATTGTTTTAAATTTTCTCCCCTTCTAAACTCTAAAATTTTAATTTTTTTGTGATCTATTTGCCTTATTTGTTTACAGGATGAAGGGAGAGCGAAAACTCAATGTTTAGATTTAAGAAAAAGGTGTACTCCTAAAATTGAAAGGCACAATCCACAAATGTACAGAGAGACAATTCAAAAGAGTGTCTCTAATTTTTTTGGATTTTAAGCTCTATTTTGGTCTTATATCTGAGGTTTTACAATCGTCGGGAAAAGGGGGAGGCGGGGGTTTTTTAACTGAGTGTTGAGTCCCAATCCATAAGTCATTTCTTAAAAAAACATAGCCCATTACGCATGATAAATCACTTTACAATCATCTATGATTTTTAGGTCAACTTTTTATAATGTGGCAAAATAATGGATTGTTTGACTCGGGTAAATATCCCACCGTGCGTTCACTGGAGAATTTAATAAGCGTTAGTTATTCTCTTTAAAAGTTTTGGATCCATAGGTCATTTGCATCTTTAACATGTTTCAAGCATGCATATCCATTTTTAAAACATGTGTTGAAGAAATCTCTTTCTTATAAAATTCCAAGCGATTAGAGTTGAACTAGTGGAATTTCCAAAAGTTGGATAACAAAACTTGTGTGTTCTATTATGGTGTGTGAATAAATTTTCTTTACTTACATTTTTTATTGTTTTAAATTTTCTTGCCACATAAACTCTAAAATTTTCATTTCCTTGTGATCTATTTGCCTTTTTTGTTTACGGGATGAAGCGAGAGAGAAAACTCAATGTTTTGATTTAAGAAAAAGGTGTACTCCAAAAATGGAAAGGCACAATGAACAAATGTACAGAGTGATAATTCGAAAGAGTGTCTCAAATTTTTTTGGATTGTAAGCTCTATTTATTTTTTATATCTCAGGTTTTGCAATCTTTGGGAAAAGGGGGAATCGGGGAATTTTTAACTGAGTGTTGACTCCCAATCCATAAGTCATTTCTTACAATAATATAGCCCATTACACATGATAAATCACTTTACGATCATCTACGATTGTTAGGTCATCTTTTTGTAAATGAGCAAAATAATGGATTATTTGACTCGGGTAAGTATCCCACCGCACGTTTACTGGAGAATTTAATGAGTGTTTGTTATTCTCTTTAGAAGCATTGGATCCATAGGTCATTTGCATCTTCAACATGTTTCAAGCATGCATATCCATTTTTAAAACATGTGTAGAAGAAATCTCATTCTTATAAAATTCCAAGCTATTAGGGTTGTACTAGAGGAATTTCCCAAACTTGGATAAAAAAACTTATGTGTTCATTTGTGGTGTGTGAATAAATTTATGTACTTCCAATTGCATAAACTCTTAAACTTTCATTTTGTTTCGATATATTTGTTATTTTTGTTTACGGGATGAAGGGAAGGCAAAAACTCATAGTTTTGATTTCAGAAAAAAATGTACATCTGAAATGGAAATGCACAATGCACAAAAGTATAATGAGATAATTGAAAAGAATGTGTCTAATGTTTTGGGATTGTTAGCTCTTTTTAGTTTTCATATCTCAGTTTTTGCAATAGTCATGAAAAGAGGGAGGCGAGGGATTTTTAACTGAGCGTTGGCTCCCAATCCATAAGTCATTTCTTACAGAAATATAGCCCGTTACGCATGATAAATCACTTTATGATATCTATGATTTTTAGGTCAGCTTTTTGTAAATGGCGAAAATAATGGCTTGTTTGACTTGGGTAAATATCCCACCGCACATTCACTGGAGAATCTAATGCGCGTTTGTTATTTTCTTCAAAAGCTTTGGATCCATAGGTCATTTGCATCTTTAATATGTTTCATGTATGCATATCCATTTTTCAAATATGTGTAGAAGAAATCTCTTTCTTATAAAATTCCAAGCTATTAGGGTAGAACTCGTGGAATTTCCCAAACTTGCATAACAAAAATTTTGTGTTCATTTCTGGTGTGTGTTTAAATTTTCTTTACTTACATTTGTTATTGTTTTAAATTTGTCTCTACATAAAATCTAAAATTTTCATTTTGTTGTGATCTAGTTGGCTTTTTTGTTTACTAGATGAAGGGAGAGCGACAACTCAAAGTTTTGATTTAAGAATAAAGTGTACATCTAAAATGGAAAGGCGCAATGCACAATTATAGAGAGAGATAATTTCAAAGAGTGTCATTAATTTTTAGGGATTGTTAGCCCTTTTTAGATTTTATATCTCAGGTTTTGCAATCACTGGGAAAAGGGAGAGGCAGGGGATTTTAAACTGAATGTTGACTGCCAATCCATAAGTCATTTCTTACAAAAATATAGCCCGTTACGCATGATAAATCACTTGAAAATTATCTTTGATTGTTAGGTCAACTTTTTGTAAATGGGCAAAATAATGGCTTGTTTGAATCGGGTAAATATCCCACTGTACATTCACTTTAGAATTTAATGAGAGTTTGTTATTCTCTTTAAAAGGTTTGGTTCCATAAGTCATTTGCATTTTTAACATTTTTCAAGCATGCATATCCATTTTTAAAACATGTGTAGAAGAAATATCTTTCTTATAAAATTCTAAGCGATTAGGGTTGAATAAGTGGAATTTCCCAAACTTGGATAACAAAACTTTTGTGTTCAATTATGGTGTGTGAATAGATTTTCTTTACTTACATTTGTTATTGTTTTAAATTTTCTCCCCACGTAAACTCTAAAATTTTCATTTTGTTGTGATCTATTTGCCTTGTTTGTTTATGGGATGAAGGGAGAGCGAAAACTCAAAGTTTTGATTTAAGAAAAAGATGTACTCCTAAAATGGAAATGCACAAAGCACAAATGTATAGAGAGATAATTCGAAAGAGTGTCTCTAATGTTTTTGGATTGTAAGCTCCATTTATTTTTTATATCTCAAGTTTTGTAATCTTTGGGAAAAGGGGGAGGCGGGGGATTTTTATTTGAGATTTTACTCCATATCCATAAGTCATTTTTTACAGTAATATATCCCATTAGGAATGATAAATCACTTTACGACCATCTATGAATGATAGGTCAGCTTTTTGTAAATGGGCAAAATAATGGATTGTTTGACTCGGGTAAATATACCACCGCGCGTTCACTAGAGAATTTAATGAGCGTTTTTTATTCTCTTTAAAAGCATTGGATCCATAGGTCATTTGCATCATTAACATTTTTCAAGCATGCATATCAATTTTCAAAACATGTGTAGAAGAAATCTCTTTCTTATAAAATTCCAAGCTATTAGGGTTGAACTAGTGGTATTTCCCAAACTTGGATAACAAAACTTTTGTGTTCATTTGTGGTGTGTGAATAAATTTTCTTTACTTACATTTTTTATTGTTTTAAATTTTCTCCCTACATAAACTCTTAAATTTTCTTTTTGTTTAGATCTAATTGCCTTTTTTTTTTACAGGTTGAAGGGAGAGAAAAAACTTAAAGTTTTGATTTAAGAAAAAAGTGTACATTTGAAATGGAAATGCACAATGGACAAAAGTAGAGAGAGATAATTTGCAAAGAGTGTCTGTAATATTTTGGGATTGTTAGCTCTTTTAAGTTTTTATTTCTCAGGTTTTGCAATAGTCGAGAAAAGAGGGAGGTGGGGGATTTTTAACTAAGTGTTGAGTCCCAATCCATAAGTCATTTCTTCCAAAAATATACTCAGTTACGCATGAAAAATCACTTTACGATATCAATTACTGTTAGGTCAGCTTTTTGTTAATGGGAAAAAAATGGCTTGTTTTACTTGGATAAATGTCCCACCGCACGTTCACTAGAGAATTTAATGCGCGTTTGTTATTCTCTTTAAAAGCTTTGGATCCATAGGTCATTTGCATATTTAACATGTTTGAAGCATGCATATCCATTTTTAAAACATGTGTAGAAGAAATCTCTTCCTTATAATATTCTAAGCTATTAGGGTTGAACTAGTGGAATTTCCCAAACTTAGATAACAAAACTTTTGTGTTCATTTGTAGTGTGCTAATAAATTTTATTTACTTACATTTTTTGGTTTTTCAAAAAATTTCCATACATAAACTCTATAATTTTCTTTTTGTTGTGATCAATTTGCCATTTTTGTTTACGGCATGAAGGGAAAGCGAACCCTCAAAGTTTTTATTTAAGAAAAAAGTATACATCTAAAATGGAAATGCACAGTGCAAAAATGTTGAGAGAGATAATTCCAAAGAGTTTCTGTAATTTTTAGGGATTGTAAACTCTTTTTAGTTTTTATATATTTGATTTTGCAATTGTCGGGAAAAGGGGGAGGCAGGGAATTTTTAACTGAGCGTTGACTCCCAATTAATAAGTTATTTCTTACAAAATCCTAGCTGGTTACGCATGTTAAGTCACTTTACAATCATCAATGATTGTTAGGTCAGCTTTTTTTAAATGGTCAAAATAATGGCATGTTTGACTCGGGTAAATATCCCACCGCACGTTCACTTGACAAATATAATGAGCGTTTGTTATTTTTCTTTAAAATGTTTGGGGCCATAGGTCATTTTCATCTTTAACATGATTCAAGTATGCCTATCCATTTTTAAAACATGTGTAGATGAAATATCTTTCTTATAAAATTCCATGCTATTCGGGTTGAACTGGTGGAATTTCCCAAACTTGGATAATAAAAATTTTGTGTTCATTTTGTGTCCTTTACTTACATTTTGTTTTTATTTTTATTTTTCCATACATAAACTCTAAAATTTTCATTTTGTTCTGATCTATTTGCCTTTTTTTTTACAGGATGAAGGGAGAGCGAAAACTCAAAGTTTTGATGTAAGAAAAAAGTATACATCTAAAATGGAAATGCACAATGCACAAATGTAGAGGGAGATAATTCCACAGAGTGTCTCTATATTTTTGGGATTGTAAGATCTTTTTTGTTTTTATATCTAAGGTTTTGCAATCATCTGGAAAAGGGGGAGGCGGGGGATTTTTAACTGAGTGTTGACTCCCAATCCATAGGTCATTTCTTTAAAAAATGTAGCCTATTATACTTGATAAATCACTTTACAGTCATCTATGATTGTTAGGTCAGCTTTTTGTAAATGGGCAAAATAATGGCTTGTTTGACTTGGGTAAATATCCCACCGCACGTTCACTGGAGAATTTAATTTGCCTTTGTTATTCTCTTTAAAAGCTTTGGATCCATAGCTCATTTGCATCTTTAACAAGTTTCATGCATATCCATTTTTAAAACATGTGTTGAAGAAATCTCTTTCTTATTAAATTCCAAGCTATTAGGGTTGAACTAGTGGAATTTCCCAAACTTGGATAACAAAAATTTTGTGTTCAATTATGGTGTGTGAATAAATTTTCTTTACTTACATTTGTTATTATTTTAAATTTTCTCCCCACGTAAACTCTAAATTTTTTATTTTGTTGTTATCTATTTGCTTTGTTTGTTTACGGGATGAAGAGAGAGTCAAAACTCAATGATTTGATTTAAGAAAAAGGTGTACTCCTAAAAAGGAAAGACACAATGCACAAATGTACAGAGAGATAATTCGAAAGGGTCTCTCCAATTTTTTTGGATTGTGAGCTCTCTTTAGTTTTTATATCAGAAGTTTTGCAATCGTCGGGAAAAGGGGGAGGAGGGGTTTTTTTAACTGAATGTTGAGTCCCAATCCATAAATCATTTCTTACAAATATATAGCCCGTTATGCATGATAAGTCACTTTAGAATCATCTATGATTGTTAGGTCAGCTTTTTTAAAATGGGCAAAATAATGGCTTGTTTCACTCGGGTAAATATTCCACCGCACGTGCACTGGAGAATTTAATGAGCGTTTGGTATTCTCTTTAAAAGCTTTGGATCCATAGGTCATTTGCATCTATAACATGTGTAAAAGAAATCTCTTTCTTATAAAATTCCAAGCTATTAGCGTTGAACAAGTGGAAATTCCCAAACTTGGATAACAAAACTTTTGTGTTCATTTGTGGTGTATGAGTAAATTTTCTTTACATACATTTGATATTGTTTTAAATTTTCTCCCAACAAAAACTCTAATTTTTTTTTATTGATCTATTTGCCTATTTTGTTTACTGGATGAAGGGAGAGCGAAAACTCAAGGTTTTTATTTAAGAAAAAACAGTACTCCAAAAATGAAAGGCATAATGCACAATTGTATAGATAGATAATTCCAAAGAGTGTCTGTAATGTTTTGGGATTGTAAGCTCTTTTTAGTTTTTATATCTCCGGTTTTTCAATCGTGGGGAAAAGGGGGAGGCGGGGGATTTTTAACTGAGTGTTGACTCCCAATCCATAAGTCATTTCTTATAAAAATATAGCCCGTTATGCAAGATAAATCACTTTACAATCATTTAAGATTGTTAGGTAAGCTTTTTGTAAATGGGCAAAATAATGTCTTGTTTGACTCGGGTAAGTATCCCACCGCACGTTCATTGGAGAATTTAATGAGCCTTTGTTATTCTCTTGAAAAGCTTTGGATCCATAGGTCATTTTCATCTTTAACATGTTTCATGCATGCATATCCATTTTTAAAACATGTGTAGAAGAAATCTCTTTCTTATAAAATTCCAAGTTATTAGGGTTGAACTAGGTGAATTTCCCAAACTTGGATAAAAAAACTTTGGTGTTCATTTGTGGTGTGTGAATAAATTTTCTTAACTTAAATTTGTTATTGTCTTAAATTTTCTCCCTACATAAACTCTAAAATTTTCATTTTGTTGTAATCTATTTGCCTTTTTTGTTTATGGGATGAAGGGAGAGCGAAAACTCTAAATTTTTTATTTAAGAAAAAAACGTACATCTAAAATGGAAAGGCACAATGCACAAATGTAGAGAGAGATAATTCCAAATAGTGTCTGTAATTTTTAGGGATTGTAAGTTCTTTTTAGTTTTTATATCTCAGGTTTTGCAATCGTCTGGAAAAGGGGGAGGTGGGGGATTTTTAACTTATTGTTGACTCCCAATCCATAAGTTATTTCTTACAAAAATATAACATGTTATGCATGATAAATAACTTTACAATCATCTGTGATTGTTTGGTCAGCTTTTTGTAAATGGGCAAAATAATGGCTTGTTCGACTCGGGTAAATATCCCACCGCATGTTCACTAGAGAATTTAATGAGCATTTGTTATTCTCTTTAAAATCTTTGGATCCATAGGTCATTTTCTTTGGATCCATTGGTCATTTGCATCTTTAACATGTTTCTTGCATGCATATTCATTTTAAAACATGTGTAGAAGAAATCTCTTTCTTATAAAATTTCAAGCTATTAGGGGTTAACTAGTGGAATTTCCCAAACTTGGATAACAAAACTTTTGTGTTCATTTGTGGTATGTGAATAAATTTTCTTTACTTACATTTTTTATTGTTTTAAATTTTCTCCATACATAAACTCTAAAATTTTCAATTTTTTGTGATCTATTTGCCTTTTTTTTTTTACGGGATAAAGGGAGAGCGAAAACTCAAAGTTTTGATTTAAGAAAAAAGTGTACTCCTAAAATGGAAAGGAATAATGAACAAATGTAGAGAGAGATAATTCCAAAGAGTGTCTGTAATTTTTTTGGATTGTAAGCTCTTTTTAATTTTTATATCTCAGGTTTTTAATTCGTCGGGAAAAGGGGGAGGCGGGGGATTTTTAACGGAGTGTTCAATCCTAATCCAAATGTCATTTCTCACAAAAATATAGACTTTTACGCATGATAAATAACTTTACAATCTTCTATGATTGTTTGGTCATCTTTTTGTAAATGGACAAAATAATGGCTTGTTTGACTAGGGAAAATATCCTATCGCACATTCACTAGAGAATTTAATGAGAGTTTATTATTCTCTTGAAAACCTTTGGATCCATTGGCCATTTGCATCTTTATTATGTTTCAAGTGTGCGTATCCATTTTTAAAACATGTGTAGAAGAAATCTCTTTCGTATAAAATTCCAAGCTATTAGGGTTGAATTAGTGGGATTTTCCAAACTTGGAAAACAAAACTTTTGAGTTCATTTGTGCTGTGTGAATAAATTTTCTTTACTTATATTTGTTATAGTTTTTAATTTTTCCCCTACATAAACTCTAAATTTTTTATTTTGTTGTGATCTATTTTCCTTTTTTGTTTACGGGATGAAGGGAGAGAGAAAACTCAAAGTTTTGATTTAAGAAAAAAGTGTTCATCTAAAATGGAAATGCACAATGCCCAAATGTAGAGAGAGATAATTCCAAAGAGTGTCTGTAATTTTTAGGGATTGTAAGCTCTTTTAAGTTTTTATATTTCAGGTTTTGCAATCGTTGAGAAAAGGGGGGGGGGGGGGGGGGGGGGGGGATTTTAATCTGAGTGTTGACTCCCAGTCCATAAGTCATTTCTTAGAAAAATATAGCCCGTTACACATGATAAATCACTTTACAATCATCTATGATTGTTAGCTCAGATTTTTGTAAATGGGCAAAATAATGGCATGTTTGACTCGGGTAAATTGCCACCACACGTTCACTAGAGAATTTAATGAGCGTTTGTTATTCTCTTTGAAAGCTGTGGATCAGTAGGTCCTTTGCATTTTTAACATGTTTCAAGCATGCATATCTATTTTTAAAACATGTGTAGAAGAAATCTCTTTCTTATAAAATTTGAAGCTATTAGGGTTGAACTAGTGGAATTTCCCAAACTTGGATAACAAAACTTTTGTGTTCATTTGTGGTGTGTGATTAAATTTTATTTACTTACATTTGTGATTGTTTTAATTTTTCTCCCTACATAAACTGTAAAATTTTCATTTTGTTGTGATCTATTTGCCTTTTTTTTTAGGGGTTGAAGGGAGAGCGAGAACTCAAAGTATTTATTTAACAAAAAAGTGTACATTTAAAATGGAAAGGCACAATGCCAAAATGTAGAGAGAGATAATTCGAAAGTGTGTCTGTAATTTTTAGGGATTGTAATCTCTCTTTAGTTTTTATATCTCAGGTTTTGTAATCATCGGGAAAAGGGGGACGCGGGGGATTTTTAACTGTGCGGACACCCAATCCTTAAGTTATTTCTTATAAAAACTTAGCCCGTTACACCTGATAAATCACTTCACAAACATCTATGATTATTTGGTCAGATTTTTTAAAATAGGCAATATAATGGCTTTTTTTACTCGGGTAAATATCCCACTGCACGTTCACCGGAGAATTTTATGAGCGTTTGTTATTCTCTTTAAAATTTTTGGATCCACAGGTCATTTGCATCTTTAACAAGTTTCAAACATGCATATCCATTTTTAAAACATG
The DNA here is from genome assembly GCF_029961685.1 of Aristolochia californica. Classification (NCBI taxonomy): domain Eukaryota; kingdom Viridiplantae; phylum Streptophyta; class Magnoliopsida; order Piperales; family Aristolochiaceae; genus Aristolochia; species Aristolochia californica. The sequence goes on along the minus strand of NW_027182214.1, from coordinate 29,738,675 downwards.
TGTAGAAGAAATCTCTTTCTTTTAAAATTCCAAGCTACTAGGGTTGAAGTAGTGGAATTTCCCAAACTTGGATAACAAAAATTTCGTGTTCATTTGTGGTGTGTGAATAAATTTTCTTTACTTACATTCGTTATTGATTTAAATTTTTTCCCTACATAAACTCTAAAATTTTCATTTTGTTGTGATCTACTTGCCTTTTTTTTTTTTACAGGATGATGGGAGAGTGAAAACTCAAAGTTTTGATTTACGAAAAAAGTGTACATCTAAAATGGAAACGCACAATGCACAAATGTAGAAAGAGATAATTCCAAAGAGTGCTTTTAAATTTTAAGGATTGTAAGCTCCTTTTATTTTTATATCTCAGGTTTTGCAATCATCGGGAAAAGAGGGAGGCGGGGGATTTTTAACTGAGTGTTGTCTCCGTATCCATAAGTCATTTCTTACAAAAATACAATGCATTACGTATGATAAATCACTTTACGATCATCTGTGATTGTTAGTTCAGGTTTTTGTAAATGGGCAAAATAATGGCTTGTTTGGCTCAGATAAATATCCCACCGCACGTTCACTGGAGAATTTAATGAGCGTTTGTTATTCTCTTTAAAAGTATTGGATCCATAGGTCATTTGCATCATTAACATGTTTCAAGCATGCATATCCATTTTTAAAACATGTGTAGAAGAAATCTCTTTCTAATAAAATTCCAAGCTATTAGAGTTGAACTAGTGGAATTTCCCAAACTTGGATAACAAAACTTTTGTGTTCATTTTTGGTGTGTGGATAAATTTATTTTACTTAAATTTTTTATATTTTAAATTTTCTCCCTACATAAACTATAAAATTTTTATTTTTTGTGATCTATTTGCCTTTTTTGTTTACGGGATGAAGGGAGAGCAAAAACTCAAAGTTTTGATTTAAGAAAAATGTGTACTCCTAAAAAGGAAAGGCATAATGCACAAATGTGGAGAGAGATAGTTCCAAATAGTGTCTGTAATTTTTTAGGATTGTAAGCTCTTTTTAGTTTTAATATTTCAGGTTTTGCAATCGTCAGGAAAAGGGGTGGCAGGGGATTTTTAACTGAGTGTTGACTCCCAATCCATAAGTCATTTCTTACAAAAATATAGCCCATTATGCATGATAAATCCCTTTAAAATCATCTATGATTGTTAGGTCAACTTTTTCTAAATGGGCAAAATAATGGCATGTTTGACCTAGGTAAATATCCCATAACACGTTCACTAGAGAATTTAATGAGTGTTAGTCATTCTCTTTTAAAGCTTTGGATCCATAGGTCATTTGAATCTTTAACATGTTTCAAGCATGCATGTCCATTTTTAAAATATGTGTAGAAGAAATTTCTTTCTTATAAAATTCCAAGCTATTAGGGAGGAACAATTGAAATTTCCCAAACTTGGATAACAAAACTTTTGTGTTCATTTGTAGTGTGTGAATAAATTTTCTTTACTTACATTTGTTAATGTTTTAATTTTTTTCCATACACAAAATCTAAAATTTTTCCTTTTGTTGTGATCTATTTGCCTTTTTTTTTACGGGAGGAAAGGAGAGCGAATACTCAAAGTTTTGATTTAAGAAAAATGTTTACATCTAAAATGGAAATGCATAATGCATAAATGTATAGAGAGATAATTTCAAAAAGTGTCTATAATTTTTTGAGATTGTAAGCTATTTTTAGTTTTTATATCTCAGGTTTTTCAATCTTCTGGAAAAGGGGGAGGCGGGGGATTTTTAACTTAGTGTTGACACCCAATCCATAAGTCATTTCTTAAAAAAATATAACCTGTTACGCCTGATAAATAACATTACAATCATCTGTGATTGTTAGGTCAGCTTTTTGTAAAAGGGCAAAGTAATGGCTTGATTGACTCGAGTAAACATCCCACCACATGTTCAAAGGAGAATTTAATGAGCGTTTGTTATTCTCTTTAAAAGGTTTGGATCCATAGGTCATTTGCATCTTTAAAATTTTTCTTGCATGCGTATTCATTTTTGAAACATGTGTAGAAGACATCTCTTTCTTATTAAATTCCAAGCTATTTGGGGTTAACTAGTGGAATTTCCAAAACTTGGATCAAAAAACTTTTGTGTTCATTTGTGGTGTGTGAATAAATTATCTTTACTTACATTTGTTATTGTTTTAAATTTTCTCCATACATAAACTATAAAATTTTCAATTTTTTGTGATCTATTTGCCTTTTTTGTTTACGGGATGAAGGGAGAGCAAAAACTCAAAGTTTTGATTTAAGAAAAAAGTGTACTCCTAAAAGGAAAGGCACAATCCACAAATGTGGAGAGAGATAGTTCCAAAGAGTGTCTATAATTTTTTGGGATTGTAAGCTCTTTTTAGTTTTTATATCTAAAGTTTTGAATTCTTCAGGAAAAGGGGAGGCAGGGGATTTTTAACAGAGTATTCACTCCCAATGCATAAGTCAATTCTTACAAAATTATAGCCTATTACACATGGTAAATAACTTTACAATTTTCTATGATTGTTTGGTCAGCTTTTTGTAAATGGGCAAAATAATGGCTTTTTTTACACGGGTAAATAGCCAACCGCACATTCACTGGAGAATTTAATGAACTTTGGATCCATAGGCCATTTGCATCTTTAACATTTTTAAAGTATGCATATCCATTTTTAAAACATGTGTAGAACAAATCTCTTTCTGATAAAATTTCAAGCTATTAGGTTTGAACTAGTGGAATTTCCCAAACTTGGATAACAAAACTTTTGTGGTCATTTGTGTTGTGTGAATAAATTTTCTTTACTTACATTTGCTATTGTTTTAAATTTTCTCCCTACATAAACTCGAAAATTTTCATTTAGTTGAGATCTTTTTTTCTGTTTTACTTACTAGATGAAGGGAGAGAGAAAACTCAAAGTTTTAATCTAAAAAAAAAAGTGTACATCTAAAATGGAAATGAACAATGCTCAAATGTAGAGAGAGATAATTCCAAAGAGTGTTTATAATTTTTAGGGATTGTAAGCTTTTTTTAGTTTTTATATCTCAAGTTTTGCAATCGTCGAGAAAAGAGGGAGGCTAGAGATTTTTAACTGAGTGTTGACTTCCAATCCATAAGTCATTTCTTACAAAAATATGGCCCGTTACGCATGATAAATCACTTTACAATCATCTATGATTGTTAGGTCAGCATTTTGTAAATGGGCAAAATAATGGCTCGTTTGACTTGGGTAAATATGCCACCGCACGTTCAGTGGAGAATTTAATGAGCATTTGTTATTCTCTTTAAAAGCTTTGGATCCATAGGTCATTTGCATCTCCAACATGCTTCAAGCATGCATATCCATTTTTTAAACATGTGTAGAAGAAATCTCTTTCTTATAAAATTTCAAGCTATTAGGGTTGAAAAAGTGGAATTTCCCAAACTTGGATAACAAAACTTTTGTGTTCATTTTTGGTGTGTGAATAAATTTTCTTTACTTTCATTTTTTTTGTTTTAAATAATCTCCCTACGTAAACTCTAAAATTTTCATTTTGTAATGATCTATTATTTGCCTTTTTTGTTACGGGATGAAGGGAGAGCGAAAACTCAAAGTATTGATTTAAGAAAAAGTATACATAAAAAATGGAAAGGCACAATGCACAAAATCTAGAGAGAGATATTTCCAAAGAATTCCAGTAATTTTAAGAGATTGTAAGATCTTTTTAGTTTTTATATCTTAGGTTTTGAAATCATCGGTAAAAGGAGGAGGCGGGCGATTTTTCACTGAGTGTTGACTCCCAAATGGATGAGTTTTTCTATTTAATGGATATGGAAACTCCATTACCATTAGGCCTTCCTGACATCACCGGATGGCTTAAAAACCTAGTATACATTGCAACACCTTGCATTGCACCTAGAAAAAATGATCCCACACCACCTGAGTTTAGGATCGCATCAAAAGCATCATTCTCTACCGATGATGAAGTTTACATAGAATATAATACTTTTGGTCGCCGACCGATTTATTATGTTCAAGAGGAAAAACCTTCCTCTAGTAAACGACGAGGGCAACACGACAGTGAACCAGAGGCTTAGGAATCTGATGAAGTTGTAGATGAAAATACCAAGAAAATAGACTACTCTGCTAAAGACAAAAAGGCAGATGATCTTGGTAAAAGATTTAAAATGCTTCGTGGTAGCAACCATTGCGAAGCAGAAACATCAAGGATATGAGACACCCACATGGAAGATAGCTTTCAAGATAAATTTTGAAACCGTATTGCGGTCCACCCGCAGGAATGAGAAAGTTTCTCCCACTCCAAAATATCCTGGGAGGACAAAGGTATTCAACAAAATACACAAATGTCGATCCATCACATGCTACTATGGGACACCAAACCATAGATAGCATAAACCCTTTTGGATTTTATCTCAACTTGGATTGCCCCAAGGATGGAGAAAAAGTCCTTAAAGAATGGGAAAGACGCATGAGCAATGCTGCAAATATGCTTGAATCTTGGGACAAAGATTCGGAATTTAATTTCTTTACCCATGCTTTACAGGGTAATGTAGCTCATTGGTGGGACAACCTTCCCAAAGACCAAAAATTAGCTAATACCTCAATATCTATAGCCAATATCTTGAAAGGATTGTTGGCTAAGATATCAAAAGAATTTTGTTGTGGACTCAATAGCACACCGAGTCACACAATGAAGAAGACAACAACAACTCACTCAATAGGATTTAATTCTTATATTTCTTTGAGTATGATTTATTTCTTATATTGTTTTAAGTAGGATTTATTTCTTATATTGTTTTAAGTAGGAGTTATTTCTAATTACTTTATATGTAAGGGCATTATGGGGAATTATTGTAACCCTAACCCTAAAACTCCCTATTTAAGGGATAGGTATGAATGAAATAGGTAAGCTTTGAGATTTTAGAATAACCTAGTCTAAATAGGTTGAGATCACCTCTTGATCTCGAGTTTAGGGTTTACTCCAAAAATCCAACCTATCCTTCACCCTCCATTGCCATCCATCCTCACCCAAATTCATCCACCATCATCCCTACTAAGAAGAGGAGCTTCCTGCCCCTTTTCCAAGCCCAAAGAGGAGGTCTATCCTCCCTCTCGGCAGCAACAGAAAGAGAGGCCCAATTCCTCCCTTACCAAGCAGCAAAGTGAGGATTTTTATCCTCAAATCTTGAGCAAATCCTTGTGCAACGTGGGACCTGATCATAGCATCAAAGAAGAGGTATTAATCTATCCCAAACTCGCGTTTCAAGTTATTTAAGAAAGAAGGATTGCATTCTTAGCTAGAGCAGCAACAAAGAGGGCCAAACCCTCTTTGCCGTGACCAAGAAAAGAGAGTACCTTGCTCTAGCAAGGTCAGCATTGATGTGGGGTCTTCTACCTAGCACAACAACTCGGTAAGACCCTCAAAAGAGGATCTTTCCTCCTGGCCAAGCACTGGTTAAGGAGAAATACTCTTACACAGACCCTTGACGTGAAGTGAGTAAATTCTGAGTGCTGGATTCACAAATCCCATGCCGTGTTACTCGATCCATGACCCGGGACCGTAACAACTTGGTATCAGAGCAGGGTAACATGGGGGATCATATCAGCAATGAAGAAATCCAAATCAGGATACAAAAGATAGAAGACAGCCTTGAAACAGCACAACCAGTGTTGGGAAAGGTTTTTGGTTTGGAAGAAGAGATGAGCTGAATCATTAGCATGCTACAGGAGTTGAGGACAGAGAGACATCAGAGTCCAGAGGTGCGAGAGGTTGCTCAACCATATCACAGAAGAGGGGAGCAGTGGCCTGGGCGCACTACTGTCCAAGCACCTCAGCATGGAGGCACAATCCCAAGGTACACCAAGTTAGAGTTTCCCTCTTTCAATGGTTCTGTGGATCCCGTAATTTGGTTGCATAGATGTGAAATTTTTTTTTTGAACCAAGGGACTCCTGAATGGGATAAGGTGCAACTAGCCTCTTTCCATATGACAGATGAAGCCATGTTATGGGTGACTCAAGTAGAGAAAGAGAGACCGGGAATGACTTGGGGTGAATTTAAAAATCTATGCACAGTTAGATTTGGGCCTCCCGCCAACAGCAACCCCTTGGGAGAGTTAGTCCTATTGAGACAAATGGGTTCGGTGGAACACTATCAAAAACTCTTCCAGGAAAAGTTGGCTCGTGTTGGAGAGAGGGTATTGGTTGACCAGCAGGTCTCCTTATTCACAACAGGTCTCAATGAGTATTTACAGCTAGAGGTAGAACTCCTTATGCCCACGGATCTAGCTTATGCCATGAATATGGCCCAAGCAATGGAACAACGACAACAGTTGCAGCAACGTAAGCCGGGTTGGTCGAGTGAGAGGAACACTTCCTCCACGTGGCAAGGGTGCCACTATAATTCATCTCAGGGAGCATCTACAGCAGCACCATCCAGACACACTCCGACTACGACTCGGGTAGCCAATCCCCGCCCTGGTAATTCCCTACCGAGCTTTATAAAAAAATTGACGAGTGCGGAGATGGCAGAAAGCCGGTCCAAAAATCTCTGTTATCACTGTGGAGCAGTATCGGGTCAGACACCAATGTAAACGATTATTTTGGCTCAAGATGGAGGATTCAGAGGATCCAGAGGAACCAGAGGATATTATCAAGGAGGAACCACCAGAGATATCCTTGCATGCTATTACTGGGCAGAAATCACCTACGACAATGCAAGTCTGAGCTCATGTCATCGACCGAGAACTGGTGGGACTAGTCGACTCGGGGAGTACACACAATTTTCTGAGTTTGACAGCCGCAAAGCATCTCCAACTCCAGATACACACTCATCCGACAGCCACCATCTCAGTGACCAATGGCGAGAAGGTCCCTAGCTATGGGATTAGTAAGGCGGTAACTTTTTCCATTGGATTTACTTCATTTAATGCAGAATTTTTTGTTATTCCCCTAGTGGGATTTGATATGGTTTTAGGCATTAAATGGTTAAAAACATTGGGGCCCATTTTGTGGGACTTTTTGGCTTTAACCATGAGCTTTGATTTGGCCAAAAGTCGGGTGCTCTTACAGGGCTGTCAGGTGGACAGGGCCCACCGCATACACACTTTGCAGGCACAAGATCAGCCTGACAATACTAGTGATGGTCTGGTTGAGGAGTTCTATGACCTCTTCCAGAAGCCTTCGGGGTTGCCTCCCATGAGGCACTATGACCACAGGATCTGTCTAAAACCAGGTTCTAAGGTCGTGGTCGTGCGACCATACCGTTACCCACACCTTCAGAAGGACGAGATAGAGCGTCAGTGCCATGAGATGTTGAAATAGGGTCTTATTCATCCCAGCCGCTCCCCGTTCTCTTCACCTATCTTACTTGTGAAGAAACATGATGGGACATGGAGGTTCTGCGTGGATTATAGGGAGTTTAACGTGCTAACAGTAAAAGACAAGTTCCAGATTCCGGTAGTGGATGAGCTTCTAGATGAGTTACATGGGTCGTGGTTATTCACTAAACTCGACCTCCGTTCGGGATACCATCAGGTCCTGATGCACACCTCTGATATCGAGAAGACGGCGTTCCACACGCACCATGGCCACTTTGAGTTCGTCGTCATGCCGTTCGGGTTATCCAATGCACCCTCCACTTTTCAAGCTTTGATGAACGAGGTATTTAGCCCCTATCTTAGAAAATTTGTTCTAGTATTTTTCTATGATATTTTGATATATAGCAAGTCGGTTGAGGAGCACTTGGCACACTTGAGGATTGTTTTTGACTTGTTAAGAGCACATCAGCTCTATTTGAAACACTCCAAGTGTTCTTTTGCGGCTTCACATGTGGGATATCTGGGACACATTATCTCACATGAGGGGGTTACGATGGATCCCGAGAAGATCCGAGCTATTCACGAGTGGCCGCAACCACAGTCGTGTTCTGCATTACAGGGTTTTCTGGGTCTTGCGGGCTACTACCCCAAATTTATTCAGAACTATGGGCCAGTGGCAGCACCATTGACGAGTTTACTCAAGAAAAATTCCTTTATTTGGAATGAGGGGGCCACCACGTCATTTGTGGCACTCAAAGCTGCCCTCGCATCCGCGCCAGTATTACAACTTCCCAACTTCTACAAATTGTTCGTGGTAGAGTGCGACGCTTCGGGCGTGGGCATGGGGGCCGTTTTACAGCAGCTGGGCCATCCTATTGATTATTTTAGCAGACAGTTGGCAGTCCGCCGTCACAAACTGGCAGCCTATGGGCGCGAATTGATTGGGTTGGCCAAAGCGGTCCAACATTGGAGGCCTTATCTCTGGGGCCGGGCTTTTCTCATACGCAAGGATCACTACAGCCTTAAATTCTTACTAGAACAACGTTTGACGACGTTGCCACAGCAACACTGGATCAGTAAGTTGTTGGGGTTTGACTTCTCGGTGGAGTATCATGCGGTGAGATTAAATAAGGTGGTAGATGCCTTGTCACGGTGTTTTGAAGATCAGCAGTCTGTCTATTCTATCAGCTAGCCGAGATTTCTCATTATGGATTTGGTGCGAGAAGCACATGCTACTAACCCTGCACTGTAGGAACTGCATCAGCAGATCTCAGAAGGGACAATGAATGTGAAGTGGTCCATCCAGAATTCACTTATTTATTACAAGCACCGGATTTTCCTTCCACCTGAGTCCGAGTTGTTTCCAGCTATTCTCTCGGCCTACCACGACAGTACACACGAAGGGATCCAGAAGACCTTGCACAGAAATCGAGCTGATTTTTACTGGCAAGCCATGAAACCCTCTATTGCGACTTATGTGGGCGACTGTCAGGTATGCCAGCGCAACAAAGCCAAGCACTTGAGTCCAGCCGGTCTTCTCCAGCCTCTGGCCCTACCTACGTAGGTTTGGGCCGACATTTCAATGGATTTTGTGGAAGGCCTACCCCTGTCAGCCGACAAATCCGTACTTTTTGTAGTGGTTGATCGATTCTCCAAGTACGGGCATTTTATACCGATGGCTCATCCGTGCACAGCAACACGAGTTGCTCAGACTTTCCTAGAGTAGATAGTCCGCTTACATGGCATTCCAGAATCCATTGTGAGTGATAGAGATGCAGTTTTCACGAGCACCTTTTGGCGGGAACTGTTTCGCTTGAGTGGGACGAAATTGAAGTTCTCCTCTACCTATCATCCACAAACAGACGGGCAGACTGAGGTGGTGAACCACACCATCGAGATGTATCTACGGTGCTTGCAATGGGTTCAATGGCTTCCGTGGGCCGAATACTGTTACAACACTTCGTTCCACTCTGCATTGCAATCCACTCCTTTTCGGGTTATATATGGCCGGGATCCACCTCGCCTCCTCTCGTACAACCCAGGGTCCACCCGCATGGACACGATTGATTAGGCACTCATAGACAGAGATCTACTGCTACAGAATATCACAGAACGGCTACGACGTGCCCAAGCTCGGATGAAGGATGTATACAACAGAGGCCACCGTGTGGTCTCTTTTGAGGTTGGAAAGTATGTGTGGCTATGGCTCCAGCCCTACCGTCAGCAGTCTCTAGCGGGACCTCCATGTCATAAGCTCTCACCCAGATTTTTTGGGCCATTTCCCATTCTTCGACGCGTGGGACCAGTCGCCTTAAGAAAGAGATTTCTTCTTCACATGTTTTAAAAATGGATATGCATGCTTGAAACATGTTAAAGATGCAAATGACCTACGGATCCAAACCTTTTAAAGAGAATAAAAAAAGCTCCTTAAATTCTCAAGTGAACGTGCACTGGGATACTTACCCAAGTCAAACAAGCCATTATTTTGGCCAGTTACAAAAAGCTGACCTAACAACCATAGATGATTCTAAAGTGACTTATCATGCATAACGGGCTATATTTTTGTAAGAAATGACTTAAGAATTGGGAGTCAATGCTCAAGTTAGAATCCCACGCCTCCCCCTTTTCCCGATGATTGCAAAACCTAATTTTTAAAAACTAAAAATTATTTACAATCCCTTAAAAATTCAGACACCCTTTGGAATTATCTCTCTCTACATTTGTGCATTATGCATTTCCATTTTAGATGTATACTTTTTTCCTAACTCTAAACTTGGAGTTTTCCCTCTCCCTTCATCCCATAAACAAAAAAGGCAAATAGATCACAAAAAAATGAAAATTTTACAGTTTATGTATGGAAAAAATTTAAAACAACAGCACATGTAAGCCAAGAAAATTTATTCGTACACCACGAATGAACACAAAAGTTTTGTTATCCAACATTGGGAAATTCCACTAGTTCATCTCTAATAGCTTGGAATTTTATAAGAAAGATTTCTTCTACACTTGTTTTAAAAATGGATATGCATGCTTTAAACATGTTAAAGAAGCAAATGGCCTATGGATCCAAACCTTTTAAAGAGAATAACAAACGCTCATTAAATTCTCAAGTAAACGTGCAGTGGGATATTTACCCGAGTTAAACAAGACATTATTTTGTTCATTAACAAAAAGCTTACCTAACAATCATAGATAATTGAAAAGTGATTTATCATGCGTCACGGGCTATATTTTTTTAAGAAATGACTTATGGATAAGGAGTTAACGATCAGTTAAAAATCCCCCACCTCCCCCTTTTCCCGACGATTGCAGACCCCAATATATAAAAACTAAAAAGAGTTTACATTCCCTAAAAATTACAGAAACTCTTTGGAATTATCTCTCTCTACATTTGTGCATTGCACATTTCCATTTCAGATGCATACTTTTTTCTTAAATCAAAACTTTGAGTTTTTGCTCGCCCTTCATCCCGTAAACAAAAAAGGCAATAGATCACAACAAAATGAAAATTGTAGAGTTTATCTATGGAAAAAATTTAAAACAATAAGAAATGTAAGTAAATAAAATGTATTCTCACACCAAAAATGAAGACAAAAGTTTTGTTATCCAATTTTGGTAAATTCCACTAGTTCAACCCAAATAGCGTAGAATTTTATAAGAATGAGATTTCTTCTACATATGTTTTAAAAATAGATATGCATGCCTAAAACTTCATAAAGATGTAAATGACCTATGGATCCAAAACCTTTTAAAGATAATAACAAACGCTCATTAAATTCTCAAGTGAACGCGAGGGGAGATATTTACCCGAGTCAAACAAGCCATTATTTTGCCCATTTACAAAAAGCTAACCTAACAATCATAGATGATTTTAAAGTGATTTATCATGCACAACGGGATATTTTTTTGTAAGAAATGACTTAAGGATTGGGAGTCAACGCTCAGTTAAAAATGGCACGCCTCCCCTTTTTTTCGATGATTGCAAAATCGAAGATATAAAAAATAAAAAGAGTTTACAATCCATAAAAATTACAGACACTCTTTTAAATTATCTCTCTCTACATTTGTGCATTGTGCATTTCCATTTTAGGTGTTTACATTTTTCTTAAATAAAAAATTTGAGTTTTCGTTCTCCATCTCGAAAACAAAAAAGGCAAATAGATCACTACAAAATAAAAAATTTATAGTTTATGTACGAAAAAAATTAAAAAAAAACAAAATTAAGTAAGTAAAATTTATTTACTCACCACAAATGAACAAAAATTTTTTGTTATCCAAGTTTTGGAAATTCCAATAGTTCAACCCTAAAAGCTAGGGATTTTATAAGAAAGAGATTTCTTCTACACATGTTTTAAAAATGGATATGCATGCTTGAAACAAGTTAAAGATGCAAATAACCTATGGATCAAAACCTTTTAAATAGAATAAAAAATGCTCATTAAATTCTCAAGTGAGTGAACGTGCGTTGGGATATTTACCCGAGTCAAACAAGCCATTATTTTGCCCATTTACAAAAAAGTTGACCTAACAATCATAAATGATAAAAAGTTATTTATCATGCTTAACGGGCTATATTATTTTAAGAAATGTCATATGGATTGGGAGTCAACGCACAGTTAAAAATCCCCTACATTCCCCTTATCCCGACGATTGAAAAACCTAATATATAAAAACTAAAAAGATTTCACAATCCCTTAAAATTACAGACACTATTTGGAATTATCTCTCTCTACATTTGTGCATTTTTCAATTCTATTTTAGATGTATACTTTTTTTCTTAAATTAAAACTTTGAGTTTTCGCTCTCCCTTCATCTCGTAAATAAAAAAGCCAAATAGGCCACATCAAAATGAAAATTTGAGTGGTTATGTATGGAAACAATTTAAAAAAACAACAAATATAAGAAAAGAAAATTTATTTTCCCACCACAAATGAACACAAAAGTTTTATTATCCATGTTTCGTATATTCTGCTAGTTCAAGCCTAATAGCTTGGAATTTTATTAGAAAGAGATTTCTTCTTCACATGTTTTAAAAATGGATATGCATGCTTGAAACATGTTAAAGATGCAAATGACCTATAGATCCAAACCTTTTAAAGAGAAAAATAAACGCTCATTAAATTCTCAAGTGAATGTGCGGTGGGATATTTATCCGAGTCAAACAAGCCATTATTTTGCCCATTTATAAAAAGCTGACATAATAATCATAGATGATTGTAAAGTGATTTATCATGCGTAATGGGCTACATTCTGAGTCAACACTCAGTTAAAAATCCCCTACCTCCCCCTTTTCCCGACGATTGTGAAACACAATATATAAAAACTAAAAAGAGTTTACAATCCCTAAAAATTATAGACACTGTTTGGAATTATCTCCCTCTACATTTGTGCATTGATCATTTCCATTTTAGAAGTATACTTTTTTCTTAAATCAAAACTTTAGAGTTTTCACTCTCCCTTCATCCCGTAAACAAAAAATGACAAATTGATCACAACAAAATGAAAATTTTAGAGTTTATGTATGAAAAAAATTTAAAACAACAAAAAATGTAAGTAAAGAAAATTTATTCGCACTCCACAAATGAACACAAAATTATGTAATCCAAGTTTGGGAAATTCCACAAGTTCAACCCTTATAGCATGGAATTTTATAAGAAAGAGATTTCTTTTACACATGTTTTAAAATGGATATGCAGGCTTGAAACATGTGATAGATGCAAATTACCTATGGAATCAAACCTTTTAAAGAGAATAATGAACGCTCATTAAATTCTCAAGTGAACGTGCAGTGGGATATTTACCCGAGTCAAGCAACCCATTATTTTGCCCATTTACAAAAAGCAGACCTAACAATCATAGATGTTTGTAAATTAATTTGTAATGAGTAACGGGCTATATTTTTGAAATAAATGACTTATGGATTGGGAGTCAACACTCAGTTAAAAATCCCCAGCCTACCCCTTTTCTCGACGATTGCCGAACATAATATATTAAAACTAAAAAGAGTTTTCAATTCCTAAGAATTATAGACACACTTTGGAATTGTCTCTCTCTGCACTTGTGCATTGTGCATTTCCATTGTAGATGTATACTATTTTCTCAAATCAAAACTTTGAGTTTTCACACTCCCTTCATCCCATAAACAAAAAAGGCAAAGAGATCACAACAAAATGAAAATTTTAGATTTTAAGTATGGAAAGAATTTGAAACAACAACAAATGTAAGCAAATAAAATTTATTCACACACCACAAATGAACACAAGTTTTGTTATCCAAGTTTTGGAAATTTGACTTGTTCAACCCTTATGGATTGGAATTTAACTAGAAAGAGATTTGTTCTACACATGTTTTAAAAATGAATATGCATGCTTGAAACATGTAAAAGATGCAAATGACCTATGGATCCAAACCTTTTAAAGAGAATAAAAAATGCTCATTAAATGCTCAACCAACGTGTGGTGGGATATTTACCCGAGTCTAACAAGCCATTATTTTGTTCATTTACAAAAAGCTGACCTAACAATCATATATGATTGAAAAGTAATTTATCATGCATCACGGGAAATATTTTTGTAAGAAATGACTTCAAGATAGGGAGCCAACGAAAAATCCCCCACTTCCCCCTTTTCCAGATGATTGCAAACCCTAATAAATCAAAGCTAAAAAGAGTTTAAAATCCCTAAAAATTATAGATACTCTTTGGAATTATCACTCTCTACATTTGTGGATTGTGCATTTGCATTATAGATGTATACTTTTTTCTTAAATAAAAAATTTGAGTTTTTGCACTCCCTTTATCCCGTAAACAAAAAAGGCCAATAGATCACAACAAAATGAAATTTTAGAGTTTATGTTTGGAAAAAAATTAAGACAACAACAAATACAATGAAATAAAATTTATTCGCACACCAAAAATTAACACAAAAAATTTATTATCCATATTTCGTAAATGCCACTAGTTCAACCCTAATAGCTTGGAATTTTAGAAAAAAAAATATTTCTTCTACACATGTTTTAAAAATGGATATGCATGCTTGAAACATGTTAAAGATGCAAATGATATATGGATCCAAACCTTTTAAAGAGAATAACAAATGCTCACTAAACTCTCAAGTGAACATGCTGTGGGATATTTACCCGAGTCAAACAAGCCATAATTTTACCCATTTACAAAAAGCTGAGCTAACAATCATAGATGATTTTAAAGTGATTTATCATGCATAAAAGGCTATATTTTTGTATGAAATGATATAAGGATTGGGAGTCATTGCTCAGTTAAAAATCCCCTGCTTCCCCATTTTACCGACAATTGCAAAACCAAATATATAAAAACTAAAAAGAGTTTACAATTGCAAAAAGTTAAAGACACTCTTTGGAATTATCCCTCTCCACATTTTTGGATTGTGCATTTTCATATTAGATGTATACTTTTTTCTTAAATCAAATCTTTGAGTTTTCGCTCACCCTCCATCTCGTAAACAAAAAAGAAAAATAGATCAAAAAGAAAATTTTAAAGTTTATGTATGGAAAAAATTTAAAACAAAAAAAATGTAAGTAAAGAAAATTTATTCATACACCACAAATGTACACAAAAGTTTTGTTAACTAAGTTTGGGAAATTCCACTAGTTCAACCCTAATACTTTGGAATTTTATAAGAAAGAGATATCTTCTACACATGTTTAAAACTGGATATGCATGCTAGAAACATGTAAAAGATGCAAATGACCTACGGATCCAAACCTGTTAAAGAGAATAATAAACACTCATTAAATTCTCAAGTGAATGTACGGTGGGATATTTACCCGAATCAAACAAGCCATTATTTTACCCTTTTAGAAAAAAGCTGACCTAACAATCATAGATGATTGTAAAGTGATTTATCATGCATAACGGGCTATATTTTGGTAAGAAATGACTTATGGTTTGGGAGTAAACGCTCAGTTAAAAATCTCCCGCCTCCCCCTTTTCCTGACGATTGCAAAATCCAATATATAAAAACTAAAAAGAGTTTATAATCCCTAAAAATTACAGACTCTCTTTGGAATTATCTCTCTCTACATTGGTGCATTGTTCATTTCCATTTTAGATGAATATTTTTTTCTTAAATCTAAACTTTGAGTTTTCGCTCTCCCAACATTCTGTACAAAAAAAAGGCAAATAGATCATAACAAGATGAAAATTTTAGAGTTAATGTAAGGAAAAAATTTAAAACAACAATAAGTGTAAGTAAAGAAAATTTAATCGCACACCACAAATGAACTCAAAAGTTTTGTTATCCATGTTTGGTAAATTCCACTAGTTCAACCCTAATTGGTTGGAATTTTAAAAGACAGAGATTTCTTCTACACTTGTTATAAAAATGGATATGCATGCTTGAACCATGTTAAAGATGAAAATGACCTATGTATCAAAACTTTTTAAAGAGAATAACAAACGCTCATTAAATTATCAAGTTAGCATGCGGTGGGATATTTACCCGAGTCAAAGAAGCCATTATTTAACTCATTTACAAATGGCTGACCTTACAATCATTGATGATTGAAAAATCATTTATCATGCGTAACAGGATATACTATTGTAAGAAATGAGTTAAGGATTGGGAGTCAATGCTCAGTTAAAAATCCCCCACGTCCCCCTTTTCCAACGATAGCGAAACCTAATATATAAAAACTAAAAAGAGTTTACAATCATTAAAAATTAAAGACACTGTTTGGAATTAACTCTCTCTACATTTGTGCATTGTGCATTTCCATTTTAGGTGTATACTTTTTTCTTAAATTAAAACTTTGACTTTTCGCTCTACCTTCATCCCGTAAACCAAAAAGGCAAATAGATGGCAACCAAATTAAAATTTTAGTGTTTATGTATGGAAACAATTTATAACAAAACCAAGTGTAAGTAAAGAAAATTTATTCTCACACCACAAATGGACAAAAAAGTTTTGTTATCCAAGTTTTGGAAATTCAACTAGTTCAACCCTAATAGCTTGGAATTTTATAAGAAAGAGATTTCTTCTACACATGTTTTAAAAATGGATATGCATGCTTGAAACATGTTAAAGATGCAAATGAACAATGGATCCAAAGCTTTTAAAGAGAATAACAAACGCTCATTAAATTCTGAAGTGAACATGCATTGGTATATTTACCCGAGTAAAACAAGCCATTATTTTGCCCATTTTCAAAAACTGACCTAACAATCATATATGATTGTAAAGTGAATTATCATGCATAATGGGCTATATTTTTTTAAGAAATGACTTATGGATTGGGAGTCACACTCAGTTAGAAATCCCCGACTTCCCCCTTTACCTGACGATTGAAAACCTAATATATAAAATCTAAAAATATTTTACAATACCTAAAAGTTACAGACACTCATTTCAATTATCTCTCTCTACATTTGTGCCTTGTGCATTTCCTTTTTAGATGTATACTTTTTTCTTAAATCAAAACTTTGAGTTTTCGCACTCCCTTCATCCCGTAAACAAAAAAGGCAAATAGATCACAACAAAATGAAAATTTTAGAATTTACGTATGGCAAAAATTTTGAACAAAAAAAATTTAAGTAAAGAAAATTTATTCGCACACCACAAATGAACACAAAAGTTTGAGAAATTCCACTAGTTCAACCCCAATAGCTTGGAATTTTAAAAGAAAGAGTTTTCTTCTACGCATATTTTAAAAATGGATATGCGTGCTTGAAACATGTTAAAGATGCAAATGACCTACGGATCCAAACCTTTTAAAGAGAATAACAAACGCTATTTAAATTCTCAAGCAAACGTGCGGTGGGATATTTACCTGAGTCAAATAAACCATTATTTTGCCTATTTAAAAAAAGCCGACCTAACAATCATTGATGATTGTAAAGTGATTTATCACGTGTAATCGGCAATAGTTTTTGTAAGAAATGACTTACGGATTGAGAGTCAACGCTCAGGTAAAAATCCCCAGCCTCCCCCTTTTCCCGACGATTACAAAACCTAATATATAAAAACTAAAAAGAGTTTATAATCCCTAAAAATTACAAATACTGTTTGGAATTATCTCTCTCTACATTTGTGCATTGTGCATTTCCATTTTATGTGTATCCTTTTTTCTTAAATCAAAACTTTGAGTTTTCGCTCTCCCTTCATCTCGTAAACAAAAAAGGCAAATAGATCACAACTAAATCAAAATTTTAGAGTTTATGTGTGGAAAAAATTAAAAACAACAGCAAATGTATGTAAAGAAAGTTTTTCACACACCACAAATGAACACAAAAGTTTTGTTATCCTAGTTTTGGAAATTCCACTAGTTCAACCCTAATAGCTTGGAATTTTATAAGAAAGACATTCTTCTACTCATGTTTTAAACATGGATATGCATACTTGAAACATGTTAATGATGCAAATGACCTTTGGATCTAAACCTTTTAAAGATAATAACAAACGCTGATTAAATTCTCAAGTGAACTTGTGGTGGGATATTTATCCGAGTGAAACAATCCATTACTTTGCCCATTTAGAAAAAGCTGACCTACTAATCATAGATGATTGTAAAGTGATTTATCAGGAGTAAAGGGTTATATTTTTCTAAGAAATGACGTATGGATTGGGAGTCAAGGCTCAGTTAAAAATCCCCCGCCTCCCTCTTTTCCCGATGACAGCGAAACCTAATATATAAAATCTAAAAAGATTTTACAATCCTTAAAAATTAAAGACACTATTTGGAATTATCTCTCTCTACATTTGTGTAGTGTGCATTTCCATTTTAGGTGTATACTTTTTTTTAAATCAAAACTTTGACTTTTCGCTCTCCCTTCATCCCGTAAACCAAAAAGGCAAATAGATCACAACAAAATAAAAATTTTAGAGTTAATATATGGAAAAAATTTAAAACAACAACAAATGTTAGTAAATAAAATTTATTTGCACACCACAAATGAACACAAAAGTTTTGTTATCCAAGTATTGGAAATTCAACTAGTTCAACCCTTATAGATTGGGATTTTATAAGAAAGAGATTTCTTCAACACATGTTTTAAAAATGGATATGCTTGCTTGAAACATGTTAAAGATGCTAGTGACCTATGGATCCAAACCTTTTAAAGACAATAAAAAACACTCATTAAATTCTCAAGTGAACATGGTGTGGGATATTTACCCAAGTCAAACAAGCAATTATTTTGCCCATTTACAAAAAGTTTACCTAACAATCATATATGATTGTAAAGTGAATTATCATGCATCATGGGCTATATTTTTTTAAGAAATGACTTATGGATTGGGAGTCAACACTCTGGTAAAAATCCCCCACCTCCCCCTCTACCCGATGATTGCAAAACCTAATATATAAAATTTAAAAAGATTTTATAATTCCTAAAAATTATAGACACTCTTTGGAATTATCTCTCTCCACATTTGTGCATTGTGCATTTTGCATTTTAGATGTGTACCTTTTACTTAAATCAAAACTTTGAGTTTTCGCACTCCCTTCATCCCATAAACAAAAAAGGCAATTAGATCACAAAAAAATGAAAATTTTAGAATTTATGTATGGCAAAAAATTTAAACAAAAAAAAATGTAAGTGAAGAAATTTTTTTCGCACACCACAAACGAACACAAAAGTTTGGTAAATTCCACTAGTTCAACCCCAATAGCTTGGTATTTTATAAGAAAGAGATTTCTTCAACACATGTTTTAAAAATGGATATGCATGTTTGAAACATGTTAAAGATGCAAATGACTTGTGGATCCAAAACTTTTAAAGAGAATAACAAACGCACTTTAAATTCTCAAGTGAACTTGAGGTTGGATATTTACCTGAGTCAAACAAACTATTATTTTGCCCATTTACAAAAAGCCGACCTAACAATCATAGATAATTTTAAAGTGATTTATCACGTGTAATGGGCTATATTTTTTTAAGAAATGACTTAAATATTGGGAGTCAACGCTCAGTTAAAAAATCCCACGCCTACCCTTTTCTAGACGATTACAAAATCTAATATATAAAAACTAAAAAGAGTTTACTATCCCTAAAAGTTATAGACACTCTTTGGAATTATCTCTCTCTACATTTGTACAATGTACATTTCAATTTTAGAGGTATACTTTTTTCTTTAATATAAAGTTTGAGTTTTCGCTCTCCCTTCATCCTGTAAACAAAAAATAGCAAATAGATCACAACAAAATGAAAATTTTAGAGTTTATGTATGGAAAAAAATTTAAAGCAACAACAAATTTATGTAAAGAAAATTTATTCACACACCACAAATGAACACAAAATTTTTGTTATCCAAGTTTGGGAAATTCCACTAGTTCAACCATAATAGTTTGGAATTTTATAAGAAAGAAATTTCTTCAACACATATTTTAAAAATGGATAAGCATGTTTGAAACATGTTAAAGATGCAAATGACCTACGGATCCAAACCTTTTGAAGAGAATAACAAAGGCTCTTTACATTATCAAGTGAACGTGCGGTGGGATATTTACCTGAGTCAAACAACTCATTATTTTGCCCATTTACAAAAAGCCGAGCTAACAATCATAGATGATTGTAAAGTGATTTATCACGTGTAATGGGCTATATTTTTTTAATAAATGGCTTAAGGATTGGGAGTCAACGCTCAGTTAAAAATCCCCCGTCTCCCACTTTTCCCGATGATAGTGAAACCTAATATACAAAAACTAAAAAGAGTTTACAATCCTTAAAAATTAAACACACTGTTTGGAATTATCTCTCTCTACATTTGTCCATAGTGCATTTCCATTTTAGGTGTGTACTTTTTTCTTAAATCAAAACTTTGACTTTTCGCTCCCCCTTCATCCCGTAAACCAAAAAGACAAATAGATCACAACAAAATCAAAATTTTAGAGTTGATGTATGGAAAAAATTTTAAAAAACAACAAATATAAGTAAAGAAAATTTATTCGCACACCACAAATGAACACAAAAGTTTTGTTATCCAAGTTTAGGATATTCCACTAGTTCAACCCTAATAGTTTGGAATTTTATAAGAAAGAGATTTCTTCTACACATGTTTTAAAAATTGATATGTATGCTTGAAACATTTTAAAAATGCAAATCACCTATGGATCCAAACCTTTTGAAGTGAATAACAAACGCTCTTTAAATTCTCAAGTGAACGTGCGATGGGATATTTACCTGTGTCAAACAAGCCATTATTTTGCCCATTTACAAAAAGTCAACCTAACAATCATAGATGAATGTAAAGTGACTTATCATGTGTAAATGGCTATATTTTTGTATTATATGACTTATGGATTGGGAGTCAACAATCAGTTAAAAATCCCCTACCTCACCCTTTTCTTGACAATTGCAAAACCTAATATATAAAAACTAGAAAGACTTACAATCCCTAAAAATTACAGACACTCTTTGGAATTATCTCTCTCTACATTTGTGCATTGTGCATTTCCATTTTAGATGTATAATTTTGTTTTAAATGAAAATTTTGAGTTTTCGCTCTCCCTTCATTATGTAAACCAAAAAGGCAAATAGATCACAACAAAAAGAAAATTTTAGAGTTTATGTATGGAAAAAATTTAAAACAACAATAAATGTAAGTAAAGAAAATTTATTCGCACACCAAAAATGAACACAAAAGTTTTGTTATCTAAGTTTGGGAAAATTCCACTAGTTCAACCATAATAGCTTGGAATTTTATAAGAAAGGGATTTCTTCTACACATGTTTTAAAAACGGATATGCATGCTTGAAGCATGTTAAAGATGCAAAAGATGTGTGGATCCAAACATTTAAAAGAGAACAACAAACGCTCATTAAATTCTCAAGTGAACGTGCAGTGGGATATTTACCCATGTCAAACAACCCATTATTTTGCCCATTTACAAAAAGCTGACCTAACAATCATAGATGATTGTAAAGTGATTTAACATGGGAAAGGGTTATATTTTTGTCAGAAATGACTTATGCGTTGGGAATCAACACTCAGTTAAAAATCCCTCGCCTCCCCCTTTTCCTGACAATTGCAAAACCTAATATATAAAAACTAAAAAGAGTATACAATCCCTAAAAAATACAGACACTATTTGGAATTATCTCTCTCTACATTTGTGCATTATGCATTTCAATTTTTGGTGTATACTTTTTTCTTAAATCAAAACTTTGAGTTTTCGTTGTCCCTTCATCCCGTAAACAAAAAAGGCTAATAGATCACAACAAATTGAAAATTTTAGAGTTTGTGCTTGGAAAAAACTGAAAACAACAACAAATGTAAGTAAAGAAAGTTTATTCGCACACCACAAATGAACACAACAGTTTTGTTATCCAAGTTTGGGAAATTCCACTAGTTACCCCCTAATCGTTTGGAATTTTATACGAAAGAGATTTCTTCTACACATGTTTTTAAAATGGATATGCATGCTTGAAATAGGTTAAAGATGCAAATGACCAACGGATCCAAACCTTTTAAAGAGAATAACAAACGCTTTTTAAATTCTAAAGTGAACGTACGGTGGGATATTTCCTGAGTTAAACAAGCCATTATTTTGCCCATTTACAAAAAGCCGACCTAACAATCATAGATGATTGTAAAGTGATTTATCACGTGTAATGGGTTATATTGTTGTAAGAAATCACTTATGGATTGGGAGTCAACGCTCAGTTAAAAATTGCACGCCTCCCCCTTTTCCCGATGATTGCAAAACCTAATATATAAAAAATAAAAAGAGTTTACTATCCCTCAAAATTATAGACACTCTTTAGAATTTTCTCTCTCTACATTTGTGCATTGTACATTTCCATTTTAGAGGTATACTTTTTTATTTAATCAAAACTTTGAGTTTTCACTCCCCCTTCATCCCGTAAACAAAAATAGCAAATAGATCACAACGAAATGAAAATTTTAGAGTTTATGTAAGGAAAAAATTTAAAACAACAAAAAATGCAAGTAAATAAAATTTATTCACACACCACAACTGAACACAAAAGTTTTGTTATCCAAGTTTGGGAAATTCCACTAGATCAACCCTAATAGTTTGCAATTTTATAAGAAATAGATTTCTTCTACACATGTTAGAAATGGATATGCATGCTTGAAACATGTTAAAGATGTAAATGACCTTTGGATCTAAATATTTTAAAGAGAATAATAAACACTCATTAAATTCTCAAGTGAACGTGCAATGGGATAATTACCCAAGTCAAACAAGCCATTATTTTGCCCTTTCACAAAAAATTGACTTAACAATCATAGATGATTGTAAAGTGATTTATCATACGTAATGGGCTATATTTTATTTAGAAATGACTTATGGATTGGGAGTTAACACTCAGCTAGAATTGCCCCGTCTCCCCCATTTCCTGACAATTGAAAAACCTATTATATACAAACTAAAAAATCTTTACAATTTCTAAAAATTATCGACACACTTTGGAATTATCTCTATCTACATTTGTGCATTGTGAATTACAATTTTAGATGTATACTTTTTTCTTGAAACAAAACTTTGAGTTTTTGCTCTCCCTTCATCCCTCAAACAAAAAAGGCGAAAAGGTCACATCAAAATGAAAATTTTAGATTTCTACATGGAAAAAATTTAAAACAACAAAAAATGTAATAAAGAAAATTTAGTTGCACAC
This sequence comes from Aristolochia californica, assembly GCF_029961685.1. Lineage (NCBI taxonomy): Eukaryota > Viridiplantae > Streptophyta > Magnoliopsida > Piperales > Aristolochiaceae > Aristolochia > Aristolochia californica. Next base: position 29,715,760 of record NW_027182214.1, on the reverse strand, counting down.
CTCAAATGAACACCAAAGTTTTTATTATCCAAGTTTAGGAAATTCCACTAGTTCAACCCTAATAGCTTGGAATTTTATAAGAAAGATATTTCTTCTACACATGTTTCAAAAATGGATATGCATGCTTGAAATATGTTAAAGATGCAAATGACCTATGTGTCCAATCCTTTTAAAGAGAATGACAAACGTTCATTAAATTCTAAACTGAACGTGCGGTGGGATATTTACCTGAGTCAAACTACCCATTATTTTGTCCATTTACAAAACGCTGACCTAACAATTACAGATGATGGTAAAGTGATTTATCATGCGTAACATGCTATATTTTTGTAAGAAATGACTTGTGGATTGGGACTCAACGCTCAGTTAAAAATCCCCTACCTCCCCCCTTTTCCCAATGATTGGAAAACCTAATATATAAAAACTAAAAAGAGTTTTCAATCCCTAAAAATTACAGGCACTCTTTTGAATTATCTCTCTCTACATTTATTCATTGTGAATTTCCATTTTAGTTGTTTACTTTTTTCTTAAATCAAAACTTTGATTTTTCTCTCTCCCTTCCTCCCATAAACTTAAAAGGCAAATAGATCACAAAAAATTGAAAATTTTAGAGTTTATGTATGGAAAAAATTAAAAAACAAAAACAAATGTTTGTAAAGAAAATGAATTCATACACCACAAATGAACACAAAAGTTTTGTTACCCTTGTTTTTGAAATTCCACTAGTTCAACTCTAATAGCTTGGAATTTTAGAAGAAAGAGATTTTTTCTACAAATGTTTTAAAAATGGATACGCATGCCTGAAACATGTTAAAGATGGAAACGACATGTGGATCTTAATCTTTTAATGAGAATAACAAATGCTCATCAAATTCTCGAGTGAACTTCGGTGGAATAATTACCAGAGTCAAACAACCCTTTATTTTGCCATTTACATAAAGCTGGCCTAAAGTTATTCATCATGCGTAACGAGCTATATTTTTGTAAGAAATAACTTTATGGATTGGGAGTCAACGCTCAGTTAAAAATCCCCCGCCTCCCCCTTTTCCCGACGATTGCAAAACCTAATATAGAAAACTAAAAAGAGTTTACAATCCCTAAAAATTACAGACACTCTGTGGAATTATCTCACTCTACATTTGTGCAATGTTCCTTTCCATTTTAGATGTATTCTTTTTTCTTAAATGAAAACTTTGATTTTTCGCTCTCCCTTCATCTCGTAAACAAAAAAGGCAAATAGATCACAATAAAAAGAAAGTTTTAGAGTTTATGAATGGAAAAAATTTAAAACAACAACAAATGTAAGTAAAGAAAATTTATTCGCACACAAAAAATCAACACAAAAGTATTGTTATACAAGTTTGGGAAATACCACTAGTTCAACCGTAATAGCTTGGAATTTTATAAGAAACTGATTTCTTCTACACATGTTTTAAAAATGGATATGCATGCTTAAAACATGTTATAGATTCAAATGACCTATGGATCCAAACCTTTTAAAGAGAGAAATAAACTTTAATTAAATTCTAAAGTGATCGAGCGGTGGGATATTTACCCGAGTCAAACAAACCATTATTCTGCCCATTTATAAAAAAGCTGACCTAAGAATCATAGATGATTATAAAATAATTTGTCATGCGTAACGGGTGATATTTTATTAAGAAATGACTTGTGGATTGGGAGTCAACGCTCCGTTAAAAATCCAACGCCTCCCCCTTTTCCTGATGATTGTAAAACCTAATATATAAAAACTTAAAAGAGTTTACAATCCCTAAAAATTTTAGACACTATTTTGGAATTATCTCTCTCTACATTTGTGCATTCTACATTTCATAAATCAAAACTTTGATTTTTTGATCTCCCATCATCCCGTAAATCAAAAAAACGTAAATAGATCACAAAAAATGAAAATTTAGAGTTTATGTATAGCAAAAATTTAAAACAACAACAAATGTAAGTAAAGAAAATTTATTCGGACACCACAAATGGACACAAAAGTTTTGTTATCCAAGTTTTTGAAACTCCACTAGTTCAACCCTAATTGCTTGGAATTTTATAAGAAAGAGATTTCTTCTACACATGTTTTAAAAATGGATGTGCATGCTTGAAACAAGTTAAAGATTCAAATCATCTATGGATCGAAACCTTTTAAAGAGAATAAAAAACGCTCATTAAATTTTCATGTGAACGTGCGGTGGGATATTTACCCGAGTCAAACTAGCACTTATTTTGCCTATTTACAAAAAAGCTGACCTAACATTCATTGATGATTGTAAATGGATTTATCACGTCTAACAGGCTATGTTTTTGTAAGAAATGACTTATGGATTAGGAGTCAATACTCAGTTAAAAATCCCCGCCTCGCCCTTTTCCCGATGAGTGCGAAACGTAATATATAAAAACTAATAAGAGTTTATAATCCATAAAAATTACAGACACTCCTTGGTGTTATCTCTCACTAAATTTGTGCATTGTGAATTTCCATTTTAGATGTACACATTTTTCTTAAATCAAAACATTAATTTTGTGCACTCCCTTCATCCCGGAAACAAAAAAGGCAAATAGATCACAACAAAATGAAAATTTTAGAGTTTCTCTTAAAAAAAAAATAAAACAACAACAAATGTAAATAAAGAAAATTTATTCGTACACCACATATGAACACAAAACTTTTGTTATCCAAGTTTCGGAAATTCCTCAAGTTGAACCCTAATAGCTTTGAATTTTATAAGAAAGAGATATCTTCTACACATGTTTTAAAAATGGATATGCATGTTTGAAAGATATTAAAGATGCAAATGACCTATGGATCCAAACCGTTTAAAGAGAATAACAATTGCTCATTAAATTCTCAAGTGAACATGTCGTGGGTTATTTACCCGAGTCAAATAACCCATTACTTTGCCCATTTACAAAATGTTGACCTAACTATCGTAGATGATTATAAAGTGATTTATCATGTGTAATGGGCTATATTTTTTTAAGAAATTACTTATGGACTAGGAGTCAATGCTCAGTTAAAAATCCCCTGCCTCCACCTTTTCCCGACGATTGCAAAACTTAAAATATAAAAACTAAAAAGAGTTTACAATCACTATAAATTACAGACAGTGTTTGGAATTATCTATCTCTACATTTGTGCATTGTGCATTTTCAATTTAGATGTATACTTTTCTCTTAAATAAAAACTTTGAGTTTTTGCTCTCCCTACATCCCTAATAGCTTGGAATTTTATGAGAAATTTATTTCTTCAACACATGTTTTAGAAATGGATATATATATTCTTGAAAAATGTTAAAGATGGAAATGACCTATGGATCCAAACCTTTTAAAGAGAATAATAAACGCTCATTAAATTCTCAAGTGAACGTGAGGCGGGATATTTACCTGAGTCAAACAAGACATTATTTCACCCATTTACAAAAAGTTGACGTAAAATTCATAGATGATTGTAAAGTGATTTATCATGTGTAACGGGCAATATTTTATTAAGAAATGACTTATGGATTGGGAGTCAACACTCATTTAAAAATCCCCTGCCTCCCCCTTTTCCCAACGATTGCAAAACCCAAAATATAAAAATTAAAAAGAGCTTACAATCCCTAAAAATTAAATACACTCTTTAGAATTATCTCTCTCTACATTTGGGCGTTGTGAATTTCCCTTTTAGATGTATACTTTTTTCTCAATCTAAACTTTGATTTTTTGCTCACCCTTCTTCCCGAAAAAAAAGGCAACTAGATCACAACTAAATGAAAATTTTAGAATTTCTTTATAAAAAAAATTTAAACAACAACAAACGTAACTAAAAAAAACTTTATTCGCACACCACAAATGAACTCAAAAGTTTTGTTATCCAAGTTTCGGAAATTCCTCTAGTTCAACCCTAATAGCTTGGAATTTTATAAGCAAGTGATTTCTTCTACACATGTTTTAAAAATGGATATGCATGCTTGAAACATGTTAAAGACGAAAATGACCTATGGATCCAAACCTTTTAAAGAGAATAATAAACGCTCAATAAATTCTCAAGTGCGTGTAGTTGGATATTTACTCGAGTCAAACTAGCCATTATTTTGCTAATTTACAAAAAGTTGACCTAACAATCATAGATGATTGTAAAGTGATTTATCATGTGTAACGAGCTCTATTTTATTAAGAAATGACTTATGGATTTGGAGTCAACACTCAGTTAAAAATCCCCTGCCTCCTCCTTTTCCTAACGATGGCAAAACCTAATATATAAAAACTAAAAAGAGTTTAAAATCCCTAAGAAATTAAAAACACTCTTTGGAATTATCTCTCTCAACATTTGTGCATTGTGCATTTCCATTTTAGATATACTTTTTTCTTAAATCAAAACTTTGAGTTTTTGCTCTCCCTTCATCCCGTAAACCAAGAAGGCAAATAGATCACAAGAAAATGAAAATTTTAGAGTTTTAGTATGGAAAATATTTAAAACAACAACAAATGTATGTAAAGAAAATATTTTCGCATGCCACAAATGACCACAAAAATATGGTTATCCATGTTTGATATTCCACAAGTTCAACCCTAATTGCTTGGAAATTTGTGCATTGTGCATTTTCATTTAAGATGTATACTTTTGTCTTAAATCAAAACATTGAGTTTTTGCTCTCCCTTCATCCCGTAAACAAAAAAGGTAAATAGATCAGAACAAAATGAAAATGTTAGAATTTGTGTTTGGAAAAAATTTAAAACAACAACAAATCTAAGTATAGAAAACTTATTCGCACACCAAAAATGAACACAAAATTTTTGTTATCCAAGTTTTTGAAATTCCACTAGTTCAACCCTTATAGCTTGGAATTTTATAAGAAAGAGATTTCTTCTACCCATGTTTTAAAAATGGATATGCATGATGGAAACTTGTTAATGATGCCACTGATTGATGGATCCAAACCATTTAAAGGGAATAACAGACGCTCACTAAATTCTCAAGTGATCGTGCGGTGGGATATTTAACCGAGTCAAACAAGCCATTATTTTGCCCATTTAGAAAAAGCTAACCTAACAATCATAGATGATTGTAACAAGATTTACCATGCGTAATGGGCTATATTTTTTTAAGAAATGACTAATGGATTGGGTGTCAATTCTCAGTTAAAAATCCCCCGCCTCCACCTTTTCACTACGATTGAAAAACCTAATATATAAAAACTAAAAAGAGTTTACAATCCGTAAAAATTACAGAGACTCGTTGGAATTATCTCTCTCTATATTTTTGCATTGTGAATTCCCATTTCGGATGTATACTTTTTTCTTATAGAAAAACTTTCATTTTTCGCTCACCCTTCATCCTAAAAACAAAAAAGGCAAATAGATTACAACAAAGTAAAAATTTTAGAGTTTATGTATGGAAAAAATTTAAACAACTAAAAATTTAAGTAAAGAAAATTTATTCGCACACCACAAATGAACACAAAAGTTTTCTTATCCAAGTTTGGGAAATTCCACTATTTCAACCCTAATACCTTGGAATTTTATAAGAAAGAGATTTCTTCTGCACATGTTTTAAAAATGGATATGCATGTCGAAACATGTTAAAGATACAAACGACTTACGGATCCAAACCTTTTAAAGAGAATAACATATGCTCATTAAATTCTCAAGTGAACGTGCAGTGGGATATTTTCCCGAGTCAAACAAGCCATTATTTTGCCCATTTACAAAAAGCTGACCTAACAATCATAGATGATTGTAAAGTGATTTATCATGCGTAACTGGCTTTATTTTTGTAAGGAATGACATTAGGATTGGGAGTCAACGATTAGTTAAAAATCACCTGCCTCCCCCTTTTCCCGACTTTTGCAAAACCTAATATTTAAAAACTAAAAAGAGTTTAAAAACCCTAAAAATTACAGAAACTTTTTGGAATTATCTCTCTCTATATTTGTGCATTGTGAATTTCATTTTTAGATGTATACTTTTTTCTTAAATCAAAACTTTGGGTTTTCTCTCTCCTTCATTCCATAAAATAAAAAGGCAAATAGATCCCCACAAAAAGAAAATTTTAGAGTTTGTGTATGGAAAAAATTTAAAACAAAAACAAATGTAAGTAAATAAAATTTATTCGCACACTACAAATGAACACAAAACTTTTGTTATCCTAGTTTGGGAAATTCCACTACTTCAACCCTAATTGTTTGAAATTTTATTAGGAAAAGATTTCTTCTTCACATGTTTTAAAAATAGATATGCATGCTTGAAACATGTTAAAGATTCGAATGAACAATGGATCCAAACCTTTTAAAAAGAATAACAAACGCTCATTAAATTCTCAAATGAATGTGCAGTGGGATATTTACCCGAGTGAAACAGGCCATTATTTTGCCCATTTAAAAAAAGCTGACTTAACAATCATAGATGATTGTAAAGTGATTGACCATGGGTAACGGATTAATTTTTTTAAGAAATGACTTATGGATTGGGAGTCAACACTCAGTTAAAACTCCCCCACCTCCCCCTTTTCCCAACGATTGCAAAACCGAATATATATAAACTAAAAAGAGTTTAAAATCTCTAAAAATTAAAGACACTCTTTGGAATTATCTCTCTCTATATTTTTTCATTGTGCATTTCCATTTTAGATGTTTACATTTTTCTTAAATAAAAAAATTAAGTTTTCGCTCTCTCTTCATCCCGTAAACAAAAAAGGCAAATAGATCACAACAAAATAAAAATTTTAGAGTTTATGTATAGAAAAAATTTAAAACAAAAATAAATGTAAGTAAATAAAATTTATTCGAACACCATAAATGAACACAAATTTTTTGTTTCCAAGTTTGGGAAATTCCACTTGTTCAACCCTAATAACTTGGAATTTTTTAAGAAATTGATTTTTTCTACACATGTTCTGAAAATGGATATGCATGCTTGAAACATGTTAATGAGGCAAATGACCTATGTATCCAAACCTTTTAAAAAGAATAACAAACACTCATTAAATTCCCAATTGAACGTGCAATGGGATATTTACCCGAGTTAAACCAGCCATTATTTTGCCCATTTACAAAAAAAACTTACCTAACAATCATAGATCATTGTAAAGTGATTTATCATGTGTAACGGGCTATTTTTTTTTAAGAAATGTGTTATGGAAGGGGAGTCAACACTCAGTTAAAAATTCCCCTTTTTCCCCTTTCCCGACAATTGAAAAACCTAATATATAAAAACTAAAAAGAGTTTACAATCCCTAAAAATTATAGGCTCTCTTTGGAATTATCTCACTCTACATTTTTGCATTGTGCATTTCCATTTTAGATATATAGTTTTTTCTTAAATCAAAACTTTGAATTTTCGATCTCACTTCACCCCGTAAACAAAAAAGACAAATAGATCACAACAAAATGAAAACTTTATAGTTCATGTATGGAAAAAAGTTTAAAACAACAACAAATATATGTAAAGAAAATTTATTCGTACTCCACAAATGAACACAAAAGTTTTGTTATCCCAGTTTTTTAAATTCCGCTAATTCAACCCTAATAGCTTGGAATTTTATAAGATTGAGATTTCTTCTACGCATGTTCTAAAAATGGATATGCATGCTTGAAACATGTTAAAGATGCAAATAACCTATGGATCCAAACCTTTTGAAAAGAATAACAAACGCTCATTTAATTCTCAAGTGAACATATAGTGGGATATTTATCCAAGTCAAACAAGCCATTATTTGGCACATTTACAAAAATGTTGTCCTAACAATCATAGATGATTATAAAGTGATTCATCATGCGTTACAGGCCACATTTTTATAATAAATGACTTATTGATTGGGAATGAACGCTCAGTTGAAATTCCACCGCCTCCCCCTTTTCCCGACGATTGCAAAACCTAATATATAAAAACTAAAACAAGGTTTACAATCCCTAAAAATTACAATCACTCTTTGGAATTATATCTCTATACATTTGTGCATTGTACTTTTCCATTTTAAATGTATATTTTTTTCTTAAATAAAAAATTTAAGTTTTCGCTCTCCCTTCATCCTATAAACAAAAAACGCAAACAGATCACAACAGAAAAGAAAATTTTAGTGTTTATGTATGGAAAAAATTTAAAACAACAACAAATGTAAGTAAAGAAAATTTATTCGCACACCACAAATGAACACAGAAGTTTTGTTATCCTAGTTTTGAAAATTCCACTAGTTCAACCCTAATAGTTTTGAATTTTATCAGAAAGAGATTTCTTCTTCACATGTTTTAAAAATGGATATGCATACTTGAAACATGTAAAGACAAAAATGACATATGGATCCAAACCTTTTAAAGAGAATAACAAACGCACATTAAATTTTCAAGTGAACGTGCAGTGGGATATTTACCCGTGTCAAACAAGCCATTATTTTGCCCATAAAGCTGACCTAACAATCATAGTTGATTGTAAATTGATTTATCATGCGTAATGGGCTATATTTTTGTAAGAAATGACTTATGGATTGGGAGTCAACACTCTGTTAAAACTCCCCCGCCTCCCCCTTTTCCCGACGATTGTAAAACCTAATATATAAAACTAAAAAGAGTTTACAATCCCAAAAATTTAAAGACACACTTTGAAATTATCTCTCTCTACATTTGGGCAATGGGCATTTCCATTTTAAATGTATACTTTTTTCTTAAATCAAAACTTGAGTTTTCGCTCTCCCTTCAACCCGTAAAAGAAAAAGGCAAATAGATCACAACAAAATGAAACTATTAGAGTTTATGTATGGAAAAATTTTAAAACAAGAAAAATGTAAGTAAAGAAAATTTATTCGCACACCACAAATGAACACAAAAGTTTTGTTATCCAAGTTTGTGAAATTCCACTAGTCCAACCCTTATAGCTTGGAATTTCATAAGAAATTGATTTCTTCTACACATGTTTTAAAAATGGATATGCATGCTTTAAACATGTTAATGATGCAAATGACCAAAGGATCCAAACTTTTTAAAGAGAATAACAAACGCTCATTATATTCTCAAGTGAACGTGCGGTGGGATATTCCCCGACTCAAACAAGCCATTATTTTGCCCATTTACAAATTGCTTACCTAGTAAAAGATCATTGTAAAGCGATTTACCATGTGTACTTGGCTATATTTTTGTAAGAAATGTCTTATGGATTGGGAGTCAACAGTCAGTTAAAAATCCTCCGCCTGCCCTTTTTCATGAAGATTGTTTACAAAATATATAAAAACAAAAAAGAGTTTACAATCCCAAAAAATTACTGACACTCTTTGGATTTATCTCTCTCCACATTTGTGCATTGTGCATTTCCATTTTATATATATAATTTTTTCTTAAATCTAAACTTTGAGTTTTAGATCTCCCTTCATCCCATAAACAAAAAAGGTAATAGATCACAACAAAATGAAAACTTTAGAGTTTATGTATGGAAAAAATTTAAAACAACAACAAATGTAAGTAAAGAAAATTTATTCGCACACCACAAATGAACACAAAAGTTTTGTTATCCAAGTTTGGGAAATTCCACTAGTTCAACCCTAATAGCTTGGAATTTTATAAGAAAAAAAATTCTTCTACACATGTTTTCAAAATGGATATGCATGCTTGAAACATTTTAAAGATGCAAATGAACTATGGATCCAAACCTTTTAAAGAGAATAAGAAACACCCATTAAATGCTCAAGTGAACGTGCAGTGGGATATTTACTTGAGTCAAACAAGCCAATATTTTGCCCATTTACAAAAAAGTTGTCCTAACAATCGCAGATGGTTATAAAGTGATTTATCATGCATAACGGTCTTTATTTTTTTAAGAAATGACTTATGGACTTGGAGTCAACACTCAATTAAAAATCTCCCGCCTCCCCCTTTTTTAGACGATTGCAAAATCTAATATATAAAAAATAAAAAGAGTTTACAATCTGTAAAAATTACAGACACTCTTTGGAATTATCTCTCTACATTTTGGCATTGTGAATTTCCATTGTAGATGTATACTTTTTTCTTAAGTCAAAACTTGGATTTTTTGCTCTCCCTTCAACCCAAAAAAAAAAAACACAAATAGATCACAACAAAAAGAAAATTTTAGAGTTTCTGTATAAAAACATTTTAAATGAACAACAAATTTAAATTAATAAACTTTATTTTCACACCACAAATGAACACAAAAGTTTTTTTTTCCAAGTTTTGGAAATTCCACTAGTTCTACCCTAATTGCTAGGAATTTTAAGAAAGAGATTTCTTCTACACATATTTTTAAAATGGATATGCATAATGGATATTCATGCGTCAAACATGTTAAAGATGTCAATGACCTATGGATCCAAACCTATTAAAAAGAATAACAAACGCTAATTAAATTCTCAATTGAACGTGCGGTGGGATATTTACCCGAGTCAAACAAGGCATTATAATGCCCATTTACAAAAAAGTTGTCCAAACAATCATAAATTATTATAAAGTGATTTATCATGTGTAATGGGCTATAGTTTTGTATGAAATGACTTATGGAATGGGAGTCCACGCTCTATTAAAAATCCCACGCCTCCCCCTTTTGCCGACGTTTGAAAAACCTAATATATAAAAACAAAAAATAGTTTACAATCCCTAAAAATAATGAACGCTCATTTGAATTATCTCTCTCTACATTTGTGTATTGTGCATTTCAATTTTAGATGTATACTTTTATCTTAAATAAAATCTTTGAGTTTTTGCACTCCCATCATCCTGTAAAAAAAAAGGGAAACAAATCACAAGAAAAAGAAAATTTTAGAGTTTATGTATGGAAAAAATTTAAAACAACAACAAATGTAAGTAAATAAAATTTATTCGCACACCACAAATGAACACAAAAGTTTTGTTATCCTAGTGTGGAAAAAGTCCACTAGTTCAACCCTAATAGTTTGGAATTTTATAAGAAAGAGATTTATTCTTCACATATTTTTAAAATGGATACATGTTAAAGATGCAAATGACCTATGGATCAAAACCTTTTAAAGAGAATAACAAACTCTCATTAAATTCTCAAGTGAACGTTTGGTGGGATATTTACTTGAGTCAAACAAGCCATAATTTTGCCCATTTACCAAAAGCTAACCTAACAATCAATGTTGATTGTAAAGTGATTTATCATGCGTAATGGGCTATATTTTTTTAAGAAATGACTTATGGATTGCGATTCAACACTCGGTTAAAACTCCCTTGCCTCCCCCTTTTCCCGACGATTGCAAAACCTAATATAAAAAAACTAAAAAGAGTTTACAATCCCTAAAAATTAACGACACTCTACGCAATTATCTCTCTCTACCTTTGTGCATTGTGCATTTCCATTTCAGATGTGTACTTTTTTCTTAAATCAAAACTTTGAGTTTTCGCTCTCCCTTTTTGCTGTAAACAAAAAAGGAAAATAGATCACAACAAAATAAAACTTTTAGAGTTTATGTATGGAAAAAATTTTAAACTACAAAAAATGTAAGTAAAGAAAATTTATTCGTACACCACAAATGAACCCAAAATTTTTGTTATCCAAGTTTGGAAAATTCCACTAGGTCAACCCTAATAGCATGGAATTTTATAAGAAATTGATTTCTTCTACACATGTTTTAAAACTGGATATACATGCTTGAAACATGTTAATGATGCAAATGACCTACGGATCCAAACTTATTAAAGAGAATAACAAATGCTCATTAAATTCTCAAGTGAACATGCGGTGGGATATTTACCCGTGAAACAAGCCATTATTTTGCCCATTTACAAAAAACTTACCTAACAATCATTGATCATTGTATAGTGATTTATCATGTGTGATGGGCTATATTGTTTTGTAAAAAATGTCTTATGGATTGGGAGTCAACACTCTGTTAAAAATCCCCCACCTCCCTTTTTTCACAACGATTGTAAAACCAAATATATAAAAACTAAAAAGAGTTTACAATCCCAACAAATTATAGACATTCTTTTGAATTATCTCTCCCTACATTGTGGATTGTGCATTTTCATTTTAGATGTATAGTTTTTTCTTAAGTCAAAACTTTGATTTTTCAATCTCCCTTCATCCCGTAAACAAAAAGGGCAAATAGAGCACAACAAAATGAAAACTTTAGAGTTTATGTATGGAAAAAATTTTAAACAAAAAAAATTGTATGTAAATAAAATTTATTCGCACACCACAAAGGAACACAAAAGTTTTGTTATCCAAGTTTTTGAAATTCCACTAGCTCAACCCTAATAGCTTGGAATTTTACATGAAAGAGATTTCTTCAACACATGTAATGAAAATGGATATGCATGCCTCAAACACGTTAATGATGCAAATGACCTATGGATCCAAACCTTTTAAAGAAAATAACAAACGCTCATTAAATTATCAAGTGAATGTACGGTGGGATAGTTACCCGAGTCAAACAAGCCATCATTTTGCCCATTTAAAAAAAGCTGACCTAACAATCATAGATGATAGTAAAGTCATTTATCATGCGTAATGGGCTATATTTTTGTGAGAAATGACTTATCGATAGGGATTCAACACTCAGTTAAAAATCCCTCGCCTCCACCTTTTCCTGACGATTGAAAAACCTAATATATATAAAAAAAGGGTTTAAAATCCATAAAAATTATAGACCAGCCTTGGAATTATCTCTCTCTACATTTGTGCATTGTGAATTTCCATTTTAGATGTATACTTTTTTATTAAATCAAAACTTTGATTTTTAGCTCTCCCTTCTTCCCGAAAACATAAAAGGCTAATAGATTACAACGAAATGAAAATTTTACAGTTTATGTATGGAAAAAATTTAAAAAAACAACAAATGTAAGTAAAGAAAATTTATTCGCACACCACAAATGAACGCAAATGTTTTGTTATCCAAGTTTGGTAAATTTCACAACTTCAACCCTAATATCCTGGAATTTTATAAGAAAGAGATTTCTTCTACACGTGTTTTAAAACTGGATATGTATGCTTGAAAAGAGTTAAAGATGCAAATGACCTATGGCTCCAAACATTTTTAAGAGAATAGCAAACGCTCATTAAATTATTAAGTGAACGTGCGGTGGGATATTTAATTGAGTCAAACAAGCCATTATTTTGCTTATTTACAAAAAAGCTGACCTAACAATCATAGATGATTGTAAAGTGATTTATCACGCCCAACGGGCTATTTTTTTTTGTAAGAAATGACTTATGGATTGGGAGTCAACACTCAGTTAAAAATCCCTCGCCTCCCCCTCTTCCCGACGATTGCAAAACCTATATTATAAAAACAAAAAAGAGTTTACAATCCCTATAAATTATTTACACATTTGTGAATTATCTCTCTCAAAATTTGTGCATTGTGCAATTCCATTTTAGATGTATACTTTTTTCTTAAATCAAAACTTTGAGTTTTTGCTCTCCCTTCATCCCATAAAAAAAAGGCAAATAGATCACAACAAAATATAAATTTTAGAGCTTATGTATGGAAAAAGTTTAAAAAAACAACAAATGTAAGTAAAGAAAATTTATTCGCACACCACAAAGGAACAAGAAAGTTATGCTATCCAATTTTGGAAATTCCACTAGTTCAACCCTAATAGCTTGGAATTTTATAAAAAAGAGATTTCTTCTACACATGTTTTAAAAATGGATATGCATGCTTGAAACATGTTGAAGATGAAAAGGACCTATGGATCCAAATCTTGTAAAGAGAATAATAAACGCACATTAAATCCTCAAGTGAACCTGCGGTGGGATATTTACTCGAGTCAAACAAGCCATTATTTTGCCCATTCACAAAAAAGCTGACCAAGCAATCATAGATGATAGTAAATTGATTTATCTTGCGTAATGGGCAATATTTTTTTAAGAAATGACTTATGGATTGGGAGTCAACACACAGTTAAAAATCCCCCACCTCCGCCTTTTCCCGGCGATTGAAAATCCTAATATATAAAAACTAAAAAGAGTTTACAATCCGTAAAAATTACAGACACTCGTTGGAATTATCTCTCTCTACATTTGTGCATTGTGAATTTCCATTTTAGATGTATACTTTTTTCCTAAATTAAAACTTTGATTTTTCGCTCTTCATTCACTCCGAAAACATAAATGGCAAAAAGATTACTACAAAATGAAAATTTTAGAGTTCATGTATTAAAAAAATTTAAAACAACAACAAATGTAAGTAAAGAAAATTTATTCGCGCACCATAAATGAACACAAAAGTTTTGTTATCCAAGTTTGGGAAATTCCACAAGTTCAACACTAATTGCTTGGAATTTTATAAGATAGAGATTTCTTCTACACATGTTTTAAAAATGAATATGCTGCTTGAAACTTGTTAAACATTCAAATGACCTCTGGATCCAAACCTTTTAAAGAGAATAACAATCGCACATTAAATTCTCAAGTGAACGTGCGGTGGGATAATTACCCGAGTCAAACAAGCCATTATTTTTCCCATTTACAAAAAAGCTGACCTATCATGCATAACAAACCATTATTTATCATGCGTACCTGGCTATATTTTTGTAAGAAATGACTTATGGATTGGGTGTCAAAACTCAGATAAAATTCCCACGCCTCCCCCTTTTCTCGACGATTGCAAAACCTAATATATAAAAACTAAAAAGAGTTTACAATCCCTAAAAATTAAAGACACTGTTCGGAATTATCTCTATCCACATTTCTGCATTGTGTATATCCATTTTAGATGTGTACTTTTTTCTTCAATCAAAGTTCTGATTCTTTGCTCTTCGTTCATCCCGTAAAATAAAAAGGCAAATAGATCACAACGAAATGAAAATTTTAGAGTTTATGTGTCGAAAAATTTAAAACAACAAAAAATGTAAGTAAAGAAAATTTATTCGCACACCACAAATGAACACAAAACTTTTATTTTCTAAGTTTTGGAAATTCCACTAGTTTAACCCTAATAGCTTGGAATTTTATAGGAAAGAGATTTCTTCAACACATGTTTTAAAAATGGATATTCATGCTTGGAATGTGTTAAAGATGCAAATGACCTATGGATACAAATATTTTAAAGAGAATAACAAACACTCATTAAATTCTCAAGTGAACGTGCGATGGGGTATTTATCCGAGTCAAACAAGCCATTATTTTGCCCATTCACATAAAGCTGATCTAACAATCATAGATGATTGTAAAGTGATTTATCATGAGCAATGGGCTATATTTTTGTAAAAAATGACTTATGGATTGGGAGTCATCACTAAGGTAAAAATCCCCCACGTCCCCCTTTCCCCGTCGATTGCAAAACCTAATAAATAAGAACAAAAAGAGTTTAAAATCCCTAAAAATTACAAACACTCATTGGAATTATCTCTCACCACATTTCTGCATTGTGAATTTCCATTTTAGATGTATACTTTTTGCTTAAATACAAACTTATAGTTTTCGCTCTCCCTTCATCCTGTAAACAAAACAGGGAAATAGATCACAACAAAATGAAAATTTTAGAGTTTATGTACGGAAAAAATTTAAAACAACAACAAATGTAAGTAAAGAAAATTTATTCGCATACCACAAATGAACACAAAAGTTTTTTTATCCAATTTTGGGAAATTCTACTAGTTCAACCCTAATAAATTGGAATTTTATAAGAAAGAGATTTCTTCTACACATGTTTTAAAAATGGATGTGAATGCTTGAAACATGTTAAAGATGCAAATGTCCTATGGATCCAAACCTTTTAAATAGAATAACAAACGCTCATTAAAGTGTCAAGTGAACATGCGGTGGGATATTTACCCGAGTCAAACAAGCCAATTTTTTGCCCATTTAGAAAAATGCTGACCTATCAATCATAGATGATTGTAAAGTAATTTATCATGTGTAACAGCTATTATTTTGTAAGAAATTACTTATGGATTATGATTCTACACTCAGTTAATAATCCCTCCGACGATTGCAAAACCTAATATAAAAAATTTAAAAGAGTTTATAATCAATAAAAATTATAGACACTCTTCGGAATTAACTCTCTCTACATTTGTGCATTGTGAATTTCCTTTTTAGATGTATTCTTTCTTCTTAAATCAAAACTTTGTGTTTCCTCTCTCTCTTCATCTCGAAAACGAAAAGTCAAATAGAACACAACAAAATGAAAATTTTAGAGTTTGTATATGGAAAAAATTTAAAAGAACAATAAATGTAAGTAAAGAACATTTATTCGCACGCCACAAATGAACACAAGTTTTGTTATCCAACTTTGGAAAATTCCACAAGTTTAACCCTGTTAGATTGGAATTTTATAAGTAAGAGATTTCTTCTATACATGTTTTAAGAATGGGTATGCATGCTTGAAACATGTTAAAGATGCAAATGACCTATGGATCCAAACCTTTTAAAGAGAATAACAATCTCTCCTTAAATTCTAAAGTGAACATGCAATGGGATATTTACCCGAGTCCAACAAGCCATTATTTTTCCATTTACTATAAAGATGATCTAACAGTCATAAATGATAGTAAAGTGATTTATCATGCATAACGGTTATATTCTTGTAAGAAATGACTTATGGATTGAGAGACAACACTCAGTTAAAAATCCCCCTCCATCTTTTCCCGATGATTGAAAAACCTAATATATAAAAACGAAAAAGAGTTTACACTCCGTAAAAATTACAAACACTCTTTGGAATTATCTCTCTCTATATTTGTGCGTTGTGAAATTCCTTTTTAGATGTATACTTTTTTCTTAAATCAAAACTTTGTGTTTTCGATCTCCCTTCATCCCATAAACAAAAAAGGCAAATAAATCACAACAAAATGAAAATTTTAGAGTTTGCATATGGAAAAAATTGAAAAAAACAACAAATGTAAGTAAAGAAAATTTATTCGCACACCACAAATGAACACAAAATTTTTGTTCTCCAAGTTTTTTAAATTCCACTAGTTCAACCCTAATAGCTTGGAATTTTATAATGGATATGCATGCTTGAAATTTGTTAACATGCAAATGACATTTGGATCCAAACTTTTAAAGAGAATAGCAAACGCTCATTAATTTCTCAAGTGAACGTGCGGTGGGATATTTATCCGAGTCAAACAAGCCATTATTTTGCCCATTTACATAAAGCTCACCTAACAATCATAGATGATTGTAAAGTGATTTTTCATGCATAACGGGCTATATTTATTTCAGAAATGACTTATGGATTGGGAGTCAACACCCAGTTAAGAATCCCTCACCTCCCCCTTTTCCCGACAATTGGAAAAACTAATATATAAAAACTAAAAAGAGTTTACAATCCCTAAAAATTGGAGACATTGTTTAGAATTATCTCTCTCTGTATTTGTGCCTTGTGAATTTCTATTGAAGATGTATACTTTTTTCTGAAATCAAAACTTTGATTTTTCACTCTCCCTCCGTGCCGTAAACAAAAATGGCAAATAGATCACAACAAAATGAAAATTTTAGAGTTTCTGTATGGAAAAATTTAAAACAATAACAAATGTAAGTTAATAAAATTTATTCGCACACCACTAAGGAACAAAAAAGTTTTGTTATCCAAGTGTGGGAAATTCCACTAGTTCAACCCTAATAGCTTGGAATTTTATACGAAAGAGATTTCTTCTAGACATGTTTTAAAAATGGATATGCAAGATTGAAACATGTTAAGTGAACATGTGGTGGGATATTTACTCGAGTCAAAAGAGCCATTATTTTGCCCATTTACAAAAAACTGACCTAACAATCATAGATGATTTTAGAGTGCTTTACCATGTGTAACAGGCTATATTTTTGTAAGAAATGACTTATGGATTGGGAGTCAACACTCAGTTAAAAATCCATTGCCTCCCCCTTTTCCTAATGATTGTAAAACCTAATATATCAAAACTAAAAAGTGTTTACAATCCCTAAAAATTACAGACACACTTTGGAATTATCTCTCTGCATTTGTGCATTGTGCATTTCAATTTTAAATGTATACTTTTTTCTTAAATCGAAACTTTGAGTTTTCGCTCTCCCTTCATTTTTTAAAGAAAAAAGGCAAACAGTTCACATCAAAATAAAAATTTTAGAGTTTAAGTATGGAAAAAATTTAAAACAACAACGAAAGTAAGTAAAAAAAATTTATTCACGCACTACAAATGCACACAAAAGTTTTGTTATTCAATTTTGGGAAATTCCACTAGTTCAACCTTATTAGCTTGGAATTTTAGAAGAAAGATATTTCATCTTTTAAAAATTGATTTGCATGCTTGAAACATGTTAAAGATGTGAATGACCTATGGATCCAAACCTTTTAAAGAGAATGACAAAGTCTCATTTAATTCTCAAGTGAACGTGCGGTGGCATATTTATCCGAGTCAAACAAGCTATTATTTTGCCCATTTACCAAAAAGCTATTGTAAAAATCATTGATGATTATAAAGTGATTTATCATGTGTAACGGGCTATATTTTTGTAAAAAATTACTAAAGGATTGGGAGTCAACTCTCAGCTAAAAAATCTATGCCTCCCCCTTTTCCTAACAATTGCAAAACCTAATATACAATAACTAAAAAGAGTTTACAATCCCTTAAAATTACAAACACTCTTTGGAATTATCTCTCTCAATATTTGTGATATGTGCATTTCTATTTTAGACGTATATTTTTTTCTAAAATCAAAACATTGAGTTTTCGCTCTACCTTCATCCTGTAAACAAAAAAGGCAAAAAAATCACAACAAAAAGAAAATTTTAGAGTTTATGTATGGAAAAAATTTAAAATAACAAAAAATGTAAGTAAATAAAATTTATTCGCACACTGCAAATGAACACAAACTTTTTGTTATCCTAGTTTGGAAAATTCCACTAGGTCAACCCTAATAGTTTGGAATTTTATAAGAAAGAGATTTCTTCTTTACATGTTTTAAAAATGGATTTGCATGCTTGAAACATGTTAAAGATGCAAATTACCTATAGAACGAAAACTTTTAAAGACAATAACAAATGCTATTTAAATTCTCAAGTGAACATGCGGTGGGATATTTACCCAAGTCAAACAAGCCATTATTTTGCCCATTTACAAAAAGCCGACCTAACGATCATAGATGATTGTAAAGTGATTTATCATGCGTAACGGGCTATATTACCCTAAGAAATGACTTATGGATTGGGTGTCAACACTCAATTAAAAATCCCCTGCCTCCCCCTTTTCCCGACGATTGCAAAACCTGTTATATAAAAACTATTAATTTATCATGCGTAATTGGCTATATTTTTGTAAGAAATAACTTATGGATTGGGAGTCAACCCTCAACTAAAAATTACCTGCCTCCACCTTTTCTATACGATTGAAAAATCTAGTAAAAAAATATAAAAAAGAGCTTTCACTCTGTAAAAATTACAGACACTCTTTGGAATTATCTCTCACTATATGTGTAGTTTATGAATTTCCATTTTAGATGTATCCCTTCATCCCGTAAATAAAAAAGACAAATCGAACACAAAGAAATGAAAATTTCAGGTTTTGTGTATTGAAAAAATTTAAAACAACAACAAATGTAAGTAAAGAAAATTTATTCGCACATCTTAAAGCGGCAAATGACCTATGGATCCAAACCTCTTCTCAAGTAAACGTGCGGTGGGATATTTACCCGAGTCAAACTAGCCATTGTTTTGCCCATTCTTAAAAAAGTTGCCCTAACAATCATAGTTGACGTAAAGTGATTTTTAATGCGTAACGGGCTATAGTTTTGTAAAAAATGACTTATGGCTTGAGAGTCAACACTCAGTTAAAAATCCCCCACCTCCACATTTTTCCGACGATTGGAAAACCTAATATATAAAAACTAAAAAGAGTTTACAATCTGTACAAATTATAGACACTCTTTTGAATTATCTCTCTCTACATTTGTGCATTGTGAATTTCCAGTTTTGATGTATATTTTTTTCTTAAATTAAAACTTTGATTTTTCGCTCTCCGTTCACCCTGGAAACAAAAATGGCAAATAGATTACAAAAAAATGAAATTTTTAGAGTTTATGTATGGAAAAAATTTAAAACAACAACAAATGTAAGTAAAGAAAATTTATTCGCACACCAAAAATGAACACAAATGTTTTGTTATCTAAGTTTTGGAAATTCCACTAGTTCAACCCTAATAGCTTGGAATTTTATAACAGAGAGATTTCTTCTACACATGTATTAAAAATGGATGTGCAAGCTTGAAACATGTTAAAGATGCAAATGACCTATGGATCCAAACCTTTTAAATAGAATAACAAACACTCATTAAATTCTCAGGTGAACATGCGGTGGCATATTTACTCGAGTCAAACAAGCCATTATTTTGCCCATTTACAAATAGCTGACCTAACAATCATATATGATTGTAAAGTGATTTATCATGAGTAACAGCCTATATTTTTGTATTAAATGACTTTTAGATTAGGAGTCAACACTGAGTTAAAAATCCCCTGCCTCCCCCTTTTCCTAACGATTGCAAAACCTTACATATAAAATCGAAAAAGAGTTTACAATCCATAAAAATTACAGAAACTCTTTTGAATTATCTCTCTCTACATTTAAGCATTGTGAATTTCCATTTTAGATGTTAACTTTTTTCTTATATCGAAACTTTGATTTTTTTCTCTCGCTTCATCCTGAAAACAAAAAGGCAAATAGAACTCAAAAAAATGAAAATTTTAGAGTTTGTGTATGGAAAAAATTTAAAAAGACAACAAATTTAAGGAAAGAAAATTTATTCACACACCATAAATGAACACAAAAGTTGTGTTATCCAAGTTTGGGAAATTCCACTAGTTCAACCCTAATAGCTTGGAATTTTATATGAAAAGAATTCTTTTACACATGTTTTCAAAATGGACATGCATGCTTGAAACATGTTAAAGATGCAAATGAACTATGGATCCAAACCTTTTAAAGAGAATAACAAACGCTCATTAAATTATCAAGTGAACATGCAGTGGGATATTTACTCAAGTAAAACAAGCAATTATTTTGCCCATTTAGAAAAAAGTTGACCTAACAATCATAGATTATTTTAAAGTGATTTATCGTTCGTAACAGGCTATATTTTTTTAAGAAATGACAAATGGAACCGGAGTCAACACTCAGTTAAAAACCCTCTGCCTCCCACTTTTACAAAAACTAAAAAGAGTTTACAATCCCTAAAAGTTACAGACACACTTTGGAATTATCTCTCTCTACATTTGTGCATTGTGCATTTCGATTTTACATGTATACTTTTTTCTTCAGTCTAAACTTAGAGTTTTTGCTCTCCCTTCATCCCGTAAACAAAAAAGGCAAATCAATCACAATAAAATGAAAATTTTAGCTCTGGTGTATGGAAAATTTTTTAAAAAACAACAAATGTAAGTAAAGAAAATTTATTCACTCACCACAAATGAACAGAAAAGTTTTGTTATCCAAGTTTGGGAAATTCCACTAGTTCAACACTAGTAGCTTGGAATTTTATAAGGAAGAGATTTCTTTTACACATGTTAAAAAAAATGGATATGCATGATTGAAATTTGTTAAAGATGCAAACGACTTATGGATCCATACCTTTTAAACAGAATAACATACGCTCATTAAATTTTCAAGTGAACGTGCGATGGCATATTTACCCAAGTCAAACAAGCCATTATTTTCCCCATTTACAAAAAGTTTACCTACCAATCATAGATGAATGTAAAGTGATTTATCATGCATAAGGGGCTATATTTTTGTAAGAAATGACTTATGGATTGGGGGATCAACGCTCAGTTCAAAATCACCCTTTCCCCCTTTTTCCCGATGATTGTAAAACATAATATATAAAAAATAAAAAGAGTTTACAATCCCTAAAAATTATAGACACTTTTTGGGATTATCTCTCCCCATATTTGTGCATTGTGCATTTCCATTTTAGATCTATACTTTTTTCTTGAATCAAAATTTTGAGTTTTCGGTCTCCCTTCATACTGTAAACAAAAAAAGGCAAAAAAATCACAAGAAAAAGATAATTTTAGAGTTTATGTATGAAAAAATTTTAAAAAACAACAAATTTAATTAAAGAAAATTATTTCGCACACCGCTAATGAACACAAAAGTTTTGTGATCCTAGTTTGGAATTTTATAAGAAAGAGATTTCTTCTTCACATGTTTGAAAAAAGGATATGCATGCTTGAAACATGTTAAAGATGCAAATGACCTATGGATCCAAATATTTTAAAGCGAATAACAAATGCTCATTAAATTGTGAAGTGAACGTGTGGTGGGATATTTACCCGAGTCAAAGAAGCAATTATTTTGCCCATTTACAAAAAAGCTGACCTAACAATCTTAGATGATTGTAAAGTGATTTACCATGCGTAACAGGCTATATTTTATTAAGAAATGACTTATGGATTGGGAGTCAACGATCAGTTACAACTCCCCCGCCTGCCCCTTTTCCTGATGAATCCAAAACCTAATATATAAAAACTTAAAAGAGTTTACAATCCCTAAAAATTAAATACACTCTTTGGAATTATCTCTCTCTACATATGTGAATTGTGCATTTCGATTTTAGATGTATATTTTTTCATAAATCAAAACTTTGAGTTTTCGTTCTCCCTTCATCCTGTAAACAAAAAGGGCAAATAGATCACAACAAAATGAAACTTTTAGAGTTTAAGTATGAAAAAAATTTAAAACACCAACAAATTTAAGTAAATAAAATTTATTCGCACACCACTAATGAACACAAAAATTTTGTTATCCAAGTTTAGGAAATTCCACTAGTTCAACCTTAATAGCTTAGAATTTTATTAGAAATTGATTTCTTCTACACATGTTTTAAAAATGGATATACATGCTTGAAACATTTTAAAGATGCAAATAACCTCTGGATCCACACCTTTTAAAGTGAATAACAAACGCTCATTAAATTCTCAAGAGAACGTGCGCCATTTACCCGATTCAAACAAGCCATTATTTTGCCTATTTACAAAAAGCACACATAACAATCATATATCATTGTAAAGTGATTTATCACATATAATGGGCATATTTTTGTTAGAAGTGTCTTATGGATTGAGAGTCAACACTAAGATAAAAATCCCCCGCCTCCCCCTTTTCACGATGATTGTAAAACAAAATAATTAAAAATTAAAAAGAGTTTTCAATCCATAAAACTTACAGACACTCTTTGGAATTATCTCTCTCTACATTTGTGCATTGTGCATTTCCATTTTAGATGTATAATTTTTTATTAAATCAAAACTTTGAGTTTTCGATCTCCCTTCATACCGTAAAAAACAATTGCAAATAGATCACAACAAAATGAAAACTTTAGAGTTTATGTATGGAAAAAATTTAAAACAAGAACAAATGTAAGAAAACATAATTTCTTCGCACACCACAAATGAACACAAAGGTTTTGTTATCCAAGTTTGGGAAATTCCACTAGTCCAACCCTAATAGCTTGGAATTTTGTAAGAAAAAGAATTGTTCTACACATGTTTTCAAAATGGATATGCATGCTTGAACATGTTAAAGATGCAAATGAACTATGGATCCAAACCTTTTAAAGAGAATAAAAAACGCTCATTAAATGATCAAGTGAACGAGCGGTGGGATATTCACATGAGTCAAACAAGCCAATATTTTGTACATATACAAAAAAACTGACCTAACAATCATATATGATTTTAAAGTTATTTATCATACGTAACGGGCTATATTTTTGTAAGAAATGACTTATGGATTGGGAGTCAAGGCTCAGTTAAAAATCCCCCACATCCCCCTTTTCCCAACGATTGCAAAACCTAATATATAAATACTAAAAAGACGTACAATCCCAAAAAAATACAGACACTTTGGAATTATCTGTCTCTACATTTTTGCATTGTGTATTTACATTTTTTATGTTTATTTTTTTCTTTAATCAATACTTTGAGTTTTTGCTCTCCCTTCATCCTGTACACCAAAAAGCCAAAGAGCTCAGAACAAAATGAAAATTTTAGAGTTTTATGTATGGAAAAATTTTACAACAACAAAAAACGTATGTAAATAAGATTTATTCGCACACCACAAATGAACACAAAAGTTTTGTTATCCAAGTTTGGGAAATTCCACTAGTTCAACCCTAATAGCTTGGAACTTTATGAGAAAGAGATTTCTTCTACACATGTTTTAAAAATGGATATGCATGCTTGAAACATGTTAAAGATGCAAATGACCTGTGATTCCAAAACTTTTAAAGAGAATAACAAACGCTCATTAAATTCTCAAATGAATGTGCGGTGGTATATTTACCAAAGTCAAACAAGCCATCATTTTGCCTAAGTACAAAAAAGCTGACCTAACAATCATAGATGATGGTAAAGTGATATATCATGCGTAACAGGCTATATTTTTGTGAGAAATGACTGATGGATATGGAGTCAACACTCAGTTAAAAATCCCCAACCTCCACCTTTTCCCGACTATTAAAAAACCTATAATATAAAAAATAAAAAGAGTTTACAATCCGTAAAAGTTATAGACACTCTTTGGAATTATCTCTCTCTAAACTTGTGCATTTGGAATTTCCATTTTAGATGTATACTTTTTTCTTAAATCAAAACTTTGATTTTTCGCTCCCCCTTCAACTCGAAAAACATAAAAGGCAAATAGAATACAAATAAATGAAAGTTTAACGTTTATGTATGGAAAAAATTTAAAACAACAACAAATGTAAGTGAAGAAAATTTATTCGCACACCACAAATGAACACAAAAGTTTTGTTATCCATGTTCGGGAAATTCCAATAGTTCAACCATAATAGCTTGGAATTTTATTAGAAAGAGATTTCTTCTACACATGTTTTAAAAATGGATATGCAAGCTTGAAACAAGTTAAAGATGCAAATGACCTATGGATCCAAACCTTTTAAAGAGAATAACAAACGCTCAAAAAATTATCAAGTGAACGTGCGGTGGGATATTTACCTGAGTCAAACAAGCAATTATTTTTCCCATTTACAAAAAAGTTGACCTAACACTCATAGATGAATTTGAAGTGATTTATCATTCGTAATGGGCTATATTTTTGTATGAAATGACTTATGGATTGGGAGTCAACTCTCAGTTAAAAATCCCCCGCCTCACCCTTTTCCCAAAATTTGCAAAACCTATTATATAAAAACTAAAAATATTTTAAAATCCTTAAAAATTATAGACACCCTTTGGAATTATCTCTCTCTACATTTGTGCATTGTGCATTTCCATTTTAGATTCTTACTTTTTTCTTTAATTAAAAGTTTTAGTTTTCGCTCTCCCTTCATCACAATAAAAGGAAAAATTTAGAGTTTAGGAATGGAAAAAATTTAAAACAACAAGAAATGTAAGTAAAGAAAATTTATTCACACACCACAAATGAACACTAATGTTTTCTTATCTAAGTTTGGGAAATTCCACTAGTTCAACCCTGATAGCTTGGAAATTTTATAAGACAAAGATTTCTTCAACTTATGTTTTAAAAATGGATATGCATGCTTAAAACATGTTAAATATGTAAATGACCTATGCATTCAAACCTTTTAAAGAGAATACCAAACACTCATTAAATTCTCAAGTAAATGTGCGGTGGGTTATTTACCCGAGTCAAACTAGCCTTTACTCTACCAAAGATTCGAATGACCTATGGATCCTAACCTTTTAAAGAGAATAAAAAACGCTCATTAAATTCTCAAGTGAACGTGCGGTGGGATATTTACCCAAGTCAAACATGCCATTATTTTGCTCATTTACAAAAAGTTGACCTAAAAATCATAGAAGATTATAAAGTGATTAATCATGCGTAAAGGGGTATATTTTTGTAAGAAATGACTTATGCATTGGGTGTCAACACTCAGTTAAAACTGCCCACCTCCCCCTTTTCCCAACGATTGAAAAACCTAATATTTAAAATCTAAAAAATATTACATTCCGTAAAAGTTAAAGTCACTCTTTGGAATTATCACTCTCTTCATTTGTGCATTGTGCATTTCCACTCTAGATGTATCATTTTTTTTTTAAATCAAAACATTAGAGTTTTCGCTGTCCCGTCATCCCGTAAACAAAATAGGCAAATAAATCACAAAAAAATGAAAATTTTACAGTTTGGGCATGGAAAAAATTTAAAACTACAACAAATTTAAGTAAAGACAATTTATTCGCACACCACAAATGAACACAAAAGTTTTGTTATCTAAGTTTGGGAAATTCCACTAGTTCAACCCTAATAGCTTGGAATTTTATATGAAATTGATTTTTTCTACACATGTTTTAAAAATGGCTATGCATTCATGAAACATGTTAAAGATGCAAATGACCTATGGATCCAAACTTTTTAAAGAGAATAACAAACGCTAATTAAATTCGCAAGTGAATGTGCGGTGGGATATTTTCCTGAGTCCAACAAGCCATTATTTTGCCCATTTACAAAAAACATACCTAAAAATCACTGATCATTGTAAAGTTACTTATCAAGCGTAACGGCCTTTATTTTTGTAAGAAATGACTTATTGATTGGGAGTCAACACTTAGTTAAAACTCCCTCCCCTCCCCCTTTACCCAACGATTGTAAAACCTAATATTTAAAAACTAAAAAGAGTTTACATCCCCTAAAAATTAAAGACCCTCTTTGGAATTATCTCTCTCTACATTTCTGGATAGTGCATTTCCATTTTAGATGTATAATTTTTTCTTAAATACAAACTTTGAGTTTTCACTCTCCCTACATCCAGTAAACAAAAAAGGCAAAATACATCACAACAAAATGAAAATTTTAGAGTTTATGTATGGAAATAATTTAAAACAACAAAAAATGTAAATAAAGAAAATTTATTCGCACACCAGAAATGAACATAAAAGTTTAGTTATCCATGTTTGGGAAACTCCACTAGTTTAACCCTTATAACTTGGAATTTTATAAGAAAGAGATTTTTCTACACATGTTTTAAAAATGGATATGAATGCTTGAAACATGTGAAAGATGCAAACGACCTACGGATCCAAACCTTTTAAAGAGAATAACATACGTTCATTAAATTCTCAAGTGAACGTGTGGTGGGATATTTACCTGAGTCAAACCAGCCACTATTTTTCCCATTTACAAAAAGCTGACCTACCAATCATAGATGAATGTTAAGTGATTTATCATGCATAACAGACTATATTTTGGTAAGAAATGACTTATGGATTGGGAGTCAACACACTTAAAAATCCCCCGCCTCCACCTTTTTTCGATGTTTGAAATACCTAATAATATAAAAAGAAAGAGTTGACAATCTGTAAAAAATTACAGACACTCTTTGGAATTATCTCTCACTATATTTGTGGATTGTGAATTTCTATTTTAGATGTATAATTTTTTTTAAATCAAAACTTTGAATTTTTGCTCTCCCTTCATCCGGAAAGGAAAAAAGGCCAATAGATAACAACAAAATGAACATTTTAGAGTTTATGTATGGAAAAAATTTAAAACAACAACAAATGGAAGTAAAGAAATTTTATTCGCACACCACAAATGAATACAAAACTTTTGCTATCCAAGTTTGGGAAATTTCACTAGTTCAACCCTAATAGCTTGGAATTTTATAAGAAAGAGATTTCTTCTACACATGTTTTAAAAATGGATATGCATGCTTGAAACATGTTAAAGATGCAAATCACCTATGGATCCAAACCTTTTAAAGAGAATAACTAACGCTCATTAAATTCTCAAGTGAATGTGCGGTGGGATATTTACCCGAGTCAAACAAGCCATTATTCTACCCATTTAAAAAAAACTAACCTAACAATCATAGTTGAATGTAAAGTGATTTATCACGTGTAACAGGCTATATTTTTTTAAGAGATGACTTTTGGATTGGGAGTCAACACTCAGTTAAAAATCCCCCGCCTTCCCCTTTTTCTGACGATTTTAAAACCAAATATATAAAACTAAAAAGGGTTTACAATCCCTCAAAATTACAGACACACTTTGGAATTATCCCTCTCTATATTTGTGCATTGTGCATTTCCATTTTAGATGTATACTCTTTTCTTAAACCAAAACTTTGACTTTTGACTCTCCCATCATCCCGTACACATAAAAGGCTAATAGAACACAAAAAAATGTAAATTTTAGAGTGTATATATTGAAAAAATTTAAAAAAACATCAAATTTAAGTAAAGAAAATTTATTCGCACACTACAAATGAATACAAAAGTTTTATTATCCAAGTTTTTGAAATTCCACTAGTTCAACCCTAATAGCTTGGAATTTTATCAGAAAGAGATCTTTTCTACACAAGGTTTACAAACGGATATGCATGTTTGAAACATGTTAAAGATGCAAACGACCTATGGATCCAAACCTTTTAAAGAGAATAACATACACTCATTAAATTCTCAAGTGAACATGCGGTGGGATATTTTCCCGAGTCAAACAAGCCATTATTTTCCCAATTTACAAAAAGCTGACCTACCAATCATAGATGATTGTAAAGTGATTTATCATGTGTAATGGGATATATTTTTGTAAGAAATGACTTATGGATTGGGAGTTAATGCTCAGTTAAAAATACCTGCCTCCCCCTTTTCCCAACTATTGCAAAACCTAATGTATAAAAACTAAAAAGAGTTTACAATCACAAAAAAATAAAGACACATTTTGGAATTATCTCTCTCGAGATTTGTGCATTATGCATTTCCATTTTATATGTTTACTTTTTTCTAAAAACATAACTTTGACTTTTCGCTCTTCCTTCATTCTGTAAACAAAAAAAGCAAATAGGTCAATACAAAATGGAAATTTTAGAGTTTTGTGTATGGAAAAAATTTAAAACAACAACAAATTTAAGTAAAGAAAATTTATTCGCACACCACAAATGAACACAATAGTTTTGTTTTCCATGTTTTTGAAAATTCACTAGTTCATCCCAAATAGCTCTGAATTTTATTAGAAAGAAATTTCTTCTACTCATGTTTTAAAAATGCAAATGACCTATTGATCCAAACCTTTGAAAGATAACAATAAACCCTAATTAAATTCTCAAGTGAACGTGCGATGGGATATTTAACCAAGTCAAACAAGCTATTATTTTCCCATTTACAAAAAGTTGACCTTACCATCATAGATGATTGTAAAGTGATTTATCAAGCGTAACGGGCTATATTTTTGCAAGAAATGACTTATGGATTGGGTGTCAACACTCAGTTGAAAATCCCCCTCCTCCCCCTTTCCCTATGATTGCAAAACCTAATAAATAAAGAATGAAAAGAGTTTACAATCCCTAAATATTATAGACACTCTTTGGAATTATCTCTCTCTGCATTTGTGCATTGTTCCTTGCCATTTTAGATCTATACTTTTTTCTTAAATCAAAAGTTTGAGTTTTCAATCTTCCTTCGGTCTGTAAATAAAAAAGGCAAACAAATCACAACAAAATGAAAATTTTAGAGTATATGTATGGAAAAAATTTAAAACAATAACAAATGTAAGTAAAAAAAAATTATTCGCACACCACAAATGATCACAAAAGTTTTGTTATCCAAGATTGGGAAATTCCACAAGCTCAACCCTAATAGCTTGGAATTTAATTAGAAAGAGAATTCTTCTGCACATGTTTGAAAAATGGATATGCATGCATGAAACATGTTAAAGATGCAAATGACCTATATATCCAAACCTTTTACATAGATAACAAACGCTCATTAAATTCTGAAGTGAACGTGCCGTGGGATATTTTCCCGAGTCAAACAAGCCATTATTTTGCCCATGTACAAAAAGCTGACCTAACAATCATAGATGATTGTAAAGTGACTGAGCATGCGTAAAGGCCTATATTTTTATTAGAAATGTTTGATGGATTGGGAGTCAACACTCTGTTAAAACTCCCTTGCCTCCGTCTTTTCACGACGATTTCAAAACCTAATATATAAAAGCTAAAAAGAGTTTACAATCCCCAAAAATTAAAGACACACATTGGAATTATCTCTCTCTAAATTTGTGCATTGTGCATTTTCATACTTTTTTCTTTAATCAAAATTTTGAGTTTTCGCTCTGCCTTCATCCCGTAAATGAAAAGGCAAATAGATCACAAAAAAATGAATCTTTTAGAGTTTTGTATGGAAAAAAATTTAAAACAACAAAAAATGTAAGTAAAGAAAATTTATTCGCACACCACAAATGAACACAAAATTTTTGTGATCCAAGTTTGGAAAATTCCACTTGTTCAACAACCCATTACACCACGAATTTTATAAGAAAGAGATTTCTTTTACACATGTTTTAAAAATGTATATGCATGCTTGAAACATGTTAAAGATGTAAATGACCTATGGATCTAAACCTTTAAAAGAGAATAAAAAACGTTCATTAAATTCTCAAGTGAATGTGTAGTGGGATATTTACTCGAGTCGCACAAGCCATTATTTTGCCCATTTACATAAAGCTTACCTACCAATGATAGATCATTGTAAAGTGATTTATCATGTGTAACGGGTTATATTTTTTTAGGAAATGTTTTCTAGATTTGGTGTCAACACTCAGTTAAAAATCCCCCGCCTCCCCCTTTTCACGGTGATTGTAAAATCAAATATATAAAAACTAAAAAGATTTTACAATCCATTAAAATTACAAACACTTTTTGGAATTATATCTCTCTACATGTGTGCATTGTGCAATTCCATTTTAGATGTATAGTTTTTTTTAAATCAAAACTTTGAGTTTTCGATCTCCCATCATCCAATAAAAAAAAAGGCAAATAGATCACAACAAAATGAAAATTTTAGAGTTTATGAATGGAAAAATATTAAAATAACTAAAAATATAAGTAAAGAAAATTTATTTGCACACCACAAATTAACACAAATGTTTTGCTTTCCAAGTTTGGGAAATTCCACTAATTCAACCCTAATAGCTTGGAATTTTATAAGAAAGAGATTTCTTCTACACATGTTTTAAAAATGGAAATGCATGTTTCAAACATGTTAAATATTCAAATGACCTATGGATCCAAACCTTTTAAAGAGAATAACAAACGCTCCTTAAATTCTCTAGTGAACGTGCGGTGGGATATTTACCCGAGTCAAACAAGCCATTATTTTTTCCATTTACATAAAGCTGACCAAACAATCATAGATGATCGTAAAGTGATATATCATGTGTAAAGGCTATATTTTTGTTAGAAATGACTTATGGATTTGGAGTCAACACACAGTTAACAATCCCCCGCCTCCCTTTTTTCCCGACAATTTCAAAACCTAATATATAAAAACTAAAAAGAATTTACAATCCCTAAAAATTACAGAGACTCTTTGTAATTATCTCTCACTACATTTTGGCATTGTAAATTTCCAATTAAGATGTATACTTTTTTGAAAAATCAAAAGTTTGACTTTTCGTTCTACCTTCATCCCGAAAACAAAAAGGACAAAAAGATCACAAAAAAATGAAAATTTTAGAGTATCTGAATTGAAATAAATTAAATCAACAGCAAATGTAAGTAAATAAAATTTATTCGCACACCACAAATGAACAAAAAAATTTTGTTATCCAAGTTTGGGAAATTCTTCAAGATCAACCCTAATAGCGTGGAATATTATAAGAAAGAGATTTCTTCAACACATGTTTTAAAAATGGATATGCATGCTAGAAACATGTTAAAGAGGCAAATGACATATGTATCTAAACCTTTTAAAGAGAATAACAAACTCTCATTAAATTCTCAAGTGAACGTGCTGTGGGATATTTACCCTAGTCAAACAAGGCATTGTTTTACCCATTTACAAAAAGCTGACCTAAAAATCATAAATGATTGCAAGGTGACATATCATGCGTAACTTACAATATTTTTGTATTAAATGAGTTAAGGTTTTGGAGTCATCTCTTAGTTAAAAATCCCCTCCCTCCCTGTTTTCCCGACGATTGGAAAACCTAATATATGAATACTAAAAAGAGTTTACAATCCCTAAAAATTACTGACCCTTTTCGAAATTATCTCTCTCTATATTTGTGCATTGTACATTTCCATTTTAGATGTATACTTTTTTTTTCAATCAAAACTTTGAGTTTTTGCTCTCCCTTCATGCCGTAAACAAAAAAGGCAAATAGATCACAAAATGAAAATTTTAGAGTGTAAGTATGGAAAAAATTTTAAACTACAAAAAATATGAGTAAATAAAATTTATTCGCACACCACAAATGAACACAAAATTTTTGTCATCAAAGGTTTGGAAATTTGACAAGTTCAACCCTTATAGCTTGGAATTAGATAAGAAAGAAATTTCTTCTACAGTGGTTTTAAAAATAGATATGTATGCTTGAAACATGTTAAAGATTCAAATGACCTATGGATCCAAACCTTTTAAAGAGAATAACAAACGCTCATTAAATTCTCAAGTGAACGTGGGGTGGGATATTTACATGAGTCAAACTAACAATTATTTTGCCCATTTGAAAAAAGCTGACCTAAGATTCATAGATGATTGTAAAGTGATTTATGATGCGTAACAGGTTATATTTTTGTAAGAAATGACTTTTGGACTGGGAGTCAACACTCAGTTAAAAATCCCCTACCTCCCCCTTTTCCTGACGATTGCAAAACCTAATATAAAAAACAAAAACGAGTTTACAATCCCAAAATATTACTGACACTCTTTGGAATTATCTCTCTCTACATTTGTGCATTATGAATTTCCATTTTAGACGAATAATTTTTCCTTAAATACAAACTTTGAGTTTTCGCTCTCCCTTCATCCGTAAACAAAAAGGTAAATAGATCACAACAAAATGAAAATTTTGGAGTTTATTTTTGGAAAAAAATTAAAACAACAATAATTGTTAGTAAAGAAAATTTATTCGCACACCACAAATGAACACAAAAGTTTGGTTATCCAAGTTTGGGAAATTCAACTTGTTCAACCCTATTAGCTTGGAATTTTATAAGAAAGAGATTTCATCTACACATGTTATTAAAATGGATATGCATGCATGAAACATGTTCAAGATGCAAATGACCTATGGATCAAACCTTTTTAAGAGAATAACAAACGCACATTAAATTCTCAAGTTAACGTGCGTGGGATAATTACCCAAGTCAAGCAACATATTATTTGGACCATTTACCAAAAAGCTGACCTAAAAATCATAGATGATAGTAAGGTGATTTATCATGCGTAACGGGCTATATTTTTGTATGAAATGACATGTGGATTGGGAGTCAACACTTAGTTAAAAATCCCCTGCCTCCCCCTTTGCCCTATGATTGCAAAACCTAACATATAAAATCTAAAAAGATTTTTAAAATCCATAAAATTTACAGACACTCTTATGAATTATCTCTCTCTACATTTGTGCATTGTGAATTTCCATTTTACATGTATACTTTTTTCTTAATTCAAAACTTTCATTTTTGGTTCTCCCTTCATCCCGAAAACAAAAAGGCAAATAGAAAACAACAAAATGAAAATTTTAGAATTTGAGCATGGAAAAAATTTAAAACAACAACAAATATAAGTGAAGAAAATTTATTCGCACACCACAGATGAACACAAAATTTTTTTAATTTAAGTTTCGAAAATTCCACAAGTTCAACCCTAATAGATTGGAATTTACAAGAAAGTGATTTCTTCTACACATGTTTTCAAATTGGATATGCATGCAAGAAACATGTTAAATATGCAAATGACCTATGCTTCCAAACCTTTTAAAGAGAATAACAAACGCTCATTAAATTCTCAAATGAACGTGCGGTGGGATATTTTTCCGAGTCAAACAAGCAATTATTTTGCTCATTTTGCATAAAGCTGACCTAACAATCATAGATGATTTTGAAGTGATTTATCATGCGTAACAAGCAATATTTTTGTCAGAAATGACTTATGGATTGGGAGTCAACACTCAGTTAAAAATCCCACGCTTCCCCTTTTCCCGATGATTTTAAAACCTAATAAATAAAAATTAAAAAGAATTTACAATCCCCAAAAATTACAGAAACACTTTGGAATTATCTCTCTCTTCATTTGTGCATTGTGAATTTCCATTTTAGATGTATAATTTTTTCTTAAATACAAACTTTGAGTTTTCGCTCTCCCTTCATCCCGTAAAATAAAAAGGCAAATAGATCACAACAAAATGAAAATTTTAGAGTTTATACATGGAAAAAATTAAAAACAACAACAATTGTTAGTAAAGAAAATTTATGTGCACACCACAAATGAACACAAAAGTTTTGTTATCCAAGTTTTGGAAATTCCACTAGTTCAACCCTAATAGCTTGGAATTTTATAAGAAAGAGATTTCATCAACACATGTTTTAAAAATGGATATGGCTGCTTGAAACATGTTGAACATGCAAATGACCTATGGATCCTAAACTTTTAAAGAGAATAAAAAAAGCACATTAAATTCTCAAGTTAATGTACGGTGGGACAATTAGCCAAGTCAAACAAGCCGTTATTTTGATCATTTACCAAAAAGCTGACCTAACAATCATAGATGATAGTCAAGTGATTTATTATGCGTAACGAGCTATATTTTTGTAGGAAATGACTTATGGATTGGGAGTTAACACTCTGTTAAAAATCCCCCGCCTCAACCTTTTCCCTATGATTGAAAAACCTAATATTTAAAAACCAAAAAGATTTTACAGTCCTTAAAAATTACAGGCACTTTTTGAAATTATCTATCTCTACATTTGTGTATTGTGAATTTCCATTTTACATGTACACTTTTTTCATAAATAAAAACTTTGAGTTTACACTCTCCTTTCATTCTGTAAACAAAAAACGCCAACAAATCACATCAAAATAAAAGTTTGAGAGTTTGTGTATGGAAAAAATTTAAAACAACAACAAATGTTAGTAATGAAAATTTATTTTCACACCACAAATGAACACAAAAATTTTGTTATCCAAGTTTTTGAAATTCCACTAGTTCAACCCTAATAGCTTGGAATTTTATATGAAAGAGATTTTTTCCACACATGTTTTAAAAATGGATATGCATGCTTGAAATTTTTTAAAGATGCAAATGACCTATGGATCCTAACCTTTTAAAGAGAATAACAAACGCTCATTAAATTCTAAAGTGAACGTGCAGTGGGATATTTACCCGAGTCAAACAAGCCATTAATTTGCAAATTTACAAAAAGCTGACCTAACAAGCATAGATGATTGTAAAATATTTATCATGGGTAACGGGCTATATTTTTGTAAGAAATGACTTATGGATTGGGGGTCAACACTCAGTTAAAAATCCCCTGCCTACCCCTTTTCCCGACGATTGCAAAAACTAATAAAAAAAAAACAAAAAGAGTTTACAAACCCTAAAAATTGCAGACACTCTTTGGAATTATCTCTCTCTACATTCGTGCATTGTGAATTTCCATTTTAGATGTATAATTTTTTCTTAAATACAAACTTTGATTTTATGGTCTCCCTTCGTCCCGTAAAAAAAAGGCAAAAAGATCGCAGCGAAATGAAAATTTTAGAGTTTATCTATGGAAATAATTTAAAACACCAAAAAATTACGTAAAGAAAATTTATTCCCACACCACTAAACGACACAAAAGTTTTGTTATCCAAGTTTTGGAAATTCCACTAGTTCAACCCTAATAGCTTGGAATTTTATAAGAAAAAGATTTCTTCTACACATGTTTTAAAAATTGATATGCATGCTTGAATCATATTAAAGAGGCAAATGACCTATGGATCCAAAAATTTTAAAGAGAATAACAAACGCTCATTAAATTTTCAAGTGAACGTGCGGTGGGATATTTACCCGAGTCCAACAAGTCATTACTTTGCTCATGTACAAAAAAGTGATTTGGAAATTCCACTAGTTCAACCCTAATAGGTTGGAATTTTATAAGAAAGAAATTTCATCTACACATGTTTTTAGAATGGATATGTATGCTTGAAACATGTTCAAGATGCAAACGACCTATGGATCCAAACCTTTTAAAGAGAATAACTAACTCACATTAAATTCTCAAGTTAACTTGCGGTGGGATAATTACCTGAGTCAAACAAGCTATTTTGACCATTTACCAAAAAGCTGACCTAACAATCATAGATGATAGTAAAGTGATTTATTATGCATAACGGGGTATATTTTTTTTGTAAGAAATGACATATGGATTGGGAGTCAACACTCATTTAAAAATCCCCCGCCTCCCACTTTTCCCTACGATTGCAAAACCTAACATACAAAATCTAAAAAGAGTTTTAAAATCCCTTAAAAATACAGACACTCTTTCGAATTATCTCTCTCTAAATTTGTGCATTGTGAATTTCCATTTTACATGTATACTTTTTTCTTAAATCAAAACTTTCATTTTTTGCTCCCCCTTCATCCCAAAAACAAAAAGGCAAGTAGAAAACAAAAAAATGAAAATTTTAGAGTTTGTGTATGGAAAAAATTTAAAACAACAACAAATGTAAGTAAAGAAAATTTATTCGCACACCACAAATGAACACAAAAGTTTTTTTATTCAAGTTTAGGAAATTCCACAAGTTCAATCCTAATAGATTGGAATTTATCAGAAAGAGATTTCTTCTACACATGTTTTAAAAATGGATATGAATGCTTGAAACATGTTAAAGATGCAAATCACCTATGGATCCAAACCTTTTAAAGAGAATAACAAACGCTCATTAAATTATCAAGTGAACGTGCAGTGGGATATTTACCGGAGTCAAACAAGCTATTATTTTGCCCATTTACAAAAAACTGACCTAACAATCATAGATGATTGTAAAGTGATTGATCATGCATAACATACTATATTTTTTGTAAGAAATGACTTATGGATTGGGAGTCAAAACTCAATTAAAAATCCCCCGCCTCCCCCTTTTTCTTGACGATTGTAAAACCTAATGTTTAAAAAGTAAAAAGAGTTTACAATCCCTAAAAATTATAGACACTCTTCGGAATTATCTATTTCTATATTTGTGCATTGTGAATTTCCATTTTAGATGTATAATTTTTTCTTAATTACAAACTCTGAGTTTTCGCTCTCCCTTCATCCCGTAAACAAAAAAGGCAAATTAATCACAACAAAATGAAAATTTTAGAGTTTATGTAAGGAAAAATTTTAAAACAACAAAAAATGTAAGTAAAGAAAATTTATTCACACACCACAAATGAACACAAAAGTTTTATTATCCAAGTTTGGGAAACTCCACTAGTTTAACCCTAATAGTTGGAATTTTATAAGAAAGAGATTTTTTCTACACATGTTTTAAAAATGGATATGCAAGCTTGAAACATGTAAAAGATGCAAATGACCTACGGATCCAAACCTTTTAAAGAGAACAACATACGCTCATTAAATTCTCAAGTGAACGTGCGGTGGGATATTTACCTGAGTCAAACCAGCCATTATTTTCCACATTTACAAAAAGCTGACCTACCAGTCATAGATGAATGTTAAATGATTTATCATACTTAAAGGGCTATATTTTGGTAAGAAATGACTTATGGATTGGGAGACAACACTTTGTTAAAAATCCCCCGCCTCCACTTTTCCCGATGTTTGAAAAACCTAATTTATATATAAAAAAAAGAGTTGACAATGTGTAAAAAATTACAGACACTCTTTGGAATTATCTCTCCCTATATTTTTAGATTGTGAATTTCCATTTTAGATGTATAATTTTTTTTAAATCAAAACTTTGATTTTTTTATCTCCCTTCATCCCGAAAAGAAAAAAGGCCAATAGATTACAACAAAATGAACATTTTAGAGTTTATGTATGGAAAAAATTTAAAACAACAACAAATGGAAGTAAAGAAATTTTATTCTCACACCACAAATGAATACAAAAGTTTTGCTATCCAGGTTTGGGAAATTCCACTAGTTCAACCCTAATAGCTTGGAATTTTATAAGAAAGAGATTTCTTCAACACATTTTTTAAAAATGGATATACATGCTTGAAACATGTTAAAGATGCAAATCACCTATGGATCCAAACCTTTTAAAGAGAATAACAAACGCTCATTAAATTCTCAAGTGAACGTGCGGTGGGATATTTACCCGAGTCAAACAAGCCATTATTCTACCCATTAAAAAAAAACTGACCTAACAATCATAGTTGAATGTAAAGTGATTTATCGCGTGTAACAGGCTATATTTTTGTAAGAGATGACTATTGGATTGGGAGTCAACACTCAGTTAAAAATCCCCTGCCTCTCCCTTGTCCTGATGACTTTAAAACCTAATATATAAAAATAAAAAGGGTTTGCAATCCCTCAAAATTACAGGCACGCTTTGGAATTATCTCTCTCTATATTTGTGCATTGCACATTTCCATTTTAGTTGTATACTTTTTTCTTAAACCAAAACTTTGACTTTTGACTCTCCCATCATCCCGTACACATAAAAGGCAAATAGATCACAAAAAATAAAAATGTTAGAATTTATATATAGAAAATTGTTTAAAAAATATCAAATTTAAGTAAAGAAAATTTACTCGCATACTAAAAATGAACATAAAAGTTTTATTATCCAAGTTTGGGTAATTCCACTAGTTCTAATAGCTAGGAATTTTATTAGAGGGAGATTTTTTCTACACATGTTTTACAAATGGATATGCAAGTTTGAAACATGTTAAAGACGCAAACGACATATGGATCCAAACCTTTTAAAGAGAATAACATACACTCATTAAATTCTCAAGTGAACATGCGATGGGATATTTATGCGAGTCAAACAAGCCATTATTTTCCCAATTTACAAAAAGCTGACCTACCAATCATAGATGATTGTAAAGTGATTTAACATGTGTAACGGGCTATATTTTTGTAAGAAATGACTTATGCATTGGGAGTCAATGCTCAGTTAAAAATCACCTGCCTCCCCCTTTTCCCAACTATTGCAAAACCTAATATATAAACACTAAAAAGAGTTTACAATCCCAAAATATTAAAGACACATTTCTGAATTATCTCTCTCGACCTTAGTGCATAATGCATTTCCATTTTATATATATACTTTTTTCTGAAAAAAAAACATTGACTTTTCCCTCTTCCCTCATCCCGTAAACAAAAAAAGCAAATAGGTCAATACAAAATGAAAATTTTAGAGTTTGTGTAAGGAAAAAATTTAAAACAACAACAAATGTAAGTAAAGAAAATTTATTCGCACACCACAACTGAACACAATAGTTTTTTTTATCCAAGTTTTTGAATTTCCACTAGTTCAACCCAAATAGCTTGGAATCTTATTAGAAAGAGATTTCTTCTACACATGTTTTAAAAATGGGTATGCTTGCTAGAAACTTGTTAAAGATACAAATGACCTATGGATCCAGACCTTTTAAAGATAACAATAAACGCTAATTAAATTGTCAAGTGAACGTGTGATGGGATATTTACACGAGTCAAAAAGCTATTATTTTGCCCATTTAAAAAAAGTTGACCTAACCATCATAGATGATTGTAAAGTGATCATGCCTAATGGGCTATATTTTTACAAGAAATGACTTATGGATTGGGAGTCAATACTCAGTTGAAAATCCCCTTCCTCCCCCTTTTCCTTACGATTGCAAAACGTAATAAATAAAGAATAAAAAGAGTTTACAATCCCTAAAAATTACAGACACTCTTTGGAATTATCTCTCTCTGCATTTGTGCATTGTTCCTTTCCATTTTAGATGTATACTTTTCTTAAATCAAAACTTTGAGTTTTCAATCTTCCTTCGGCCTGTAAATAAAAAAGGCAAACAAATAAGAAAAAAATAAAAATTGTAGAGTTTATGTATGGAAAAAATTTAAAACAATAACAAATGTAAGTAAAGAAAATTTATTCGCACGCTACAAATGAATACAAAAGTTTTGTTATCCAAGATTGGGAAATTCCACAAGTTCAACCCTAATAGCTTGGAATTTAATTAGAAAGAGAATTCTTCTACACATGTTTGAAAAATGGATATGCATGCTTGAAACATGTTAAAGATACAAATGACCTATGTATCCAAACTTTTTAAAGAGATATTGACAAACGCTAATTAAATTCTCAACTGAACGTGCGGTGGGATATTTTCCCGAGTCAAACAAGCCATTATTTTGCCCTTTTACAAAAAGTTGACCTCACAATCATAGATGATTGTAAAGTGACTTATCTTGCGTAATGGCCTATGTTTTTTGTAAGAAATGTTTTATGGATTGGGAGTCAACACTCTGTTAAAACTCCCTCGCCTCCCCCTTTCACGACGATTGCAAAACCTAATATATAAAAGCTAAAAAGAGTTTACAATCCCCAAAAAT
The DNA here is from genome assembly GCF_029961685.1 of Aristolochia californica. Classification (NCBI taxonomy): domain Eukaryota; kingdom Viridiplantae; phylum Streptophyta; class Magnoliopsida; order Piperales; family Aristolochiaceae; genus Aristolochia; species Aristolochia californica. The sequence goes on along the minus strand of NW_027182214.1, from coordinate 29,675,586 downwards.
TAAAGACACTCTCTAGAATTATCTCTCTCTAAATTTGTGAATTGTGCATTTCCATTTTAGATGTACACTTTTTTCTTAAATCAAAACTTTGAGTTTTCGCTCTGCCTTCATCCCGTAAATGAAAAAAGCAAATATATCACAACAAAATGAAAATTTTAGAGTTTAAGTATGGAAAAATTTTAAAACAACAACAAATGTAAGGAAAGAAAATTTATTCACACACCACAAATGAACACAAAAGTTTTATTATCCAAGTTTGGGAAACTCCACTAGTTTAACCCTAATAGCTTGGAATTTTATAAGAAAGAGATTTTTTCTACACATGTTTTAAAATTAGATATGCATGCTTGAAACATGTCAAAGATGCAAACGACCTACGAATCCAAACCTTTTAAAGAGAACAACATACGCTCATTAAATTCTCAAGTGAACGTGCGGTGGGATATTTACCTGAGTCAAACCAGCCATTATTTTCCCCATTAACAAAAAGCTGACCTACCAATCATAGATGAATGTAAAGTGATTTATCATGCTTAATGGGCTATATTTTGGTAAGAAATGACTTATGGATTGGGAGTCAACACTTAGTTAAAAATCCCCGGCCTCCACCTTTTCTCGATGTTTCAAAAACCTAATTTATATATAAAAAAAGAGTTGACAATCTGTAAAAAATTACAGACACTCTTTGGAATTATCTCTCACTATATTTGTGGATTGTGAATTTCTATTTTAGATGTATAATTTTTTTTAAATCAAAACTTTGATTTTTTTATCTCCCTTCATCTCGAAAAGAAAAAAGGCCAATAGATTACAACAAAATGAACATTTTAGAGTTTATGTTTGGAAAAAATTTAAAACAACAACAAATGGAAGTAAAGAAATTTTATTCTCACACCACAAATGAATACAAAAGTTTTGCTATCCAAGATTGGGAAATTCCACTTGTTCAACCCCAATAGCTTGGAATTTTATAAGAAAGAGATTTCTTCAACACATGTTTTAAAAATGGATATGCATGCTTGAAACATTTTAAAGATGCAAATCACCTATGGATCCAAACCTTTTAAAGAGAATAACAAACGCTCATTAAATTCTCAAGTGAACGTGCGGTGGGATATTTACCCAAGTCAAACAAGCCATTATTCTACCCATTTAAAAAAAACTGACCTAACAATCATACTTGAATGTAAAGTGATTTATCACGTGTAACAAGCTATATTTTTGTAAGAGATGACTGTTGGATTGGGAATCAACACTGAGTTAAAAATCCCCTACCTCCCCCTTTTCCTGACGATTTTAAAACCTAATATGTAAAACTAAAAAGGGTTTGCAATCCCTCAAAATTACAGGCACACTTTGGAATTATCTCTCTCTATATTTGTGCATTGCACATTTCCATTTTAGTTGTATACCTTTTTCTTAAACCAAATCTTTGACTTTTGACATTCCCATCATCCCATACACAGAAAAGGCAAATAGATCACAAAAAAAAAAAAATTTATAGTTTATATATAGAAATTTTTTTAAAAAATATCAAATTTAAGTAAAGAAAATTTACTCGCATACTACAAATGAACACAAAAGTTTTATTATTCAAGTTTGGGTAATTCCACTAGTTCTAATAGCTTGTAATTTTATCAGAAAGATTTTTTCTACGCATGTTTTTCAAATGGATATGCATGTCTGAAATATGTTAAAGACGCAAACGACCTATGGATCCAAACCTTTTAAAGAGAATAACATACACTCATTAAATTCTCAAGTGAACATGCGGTGGGATATTTACCCAAGTCAAACATGCCATTATTTTCCCAATTTACAAAAAGCTGACCTACCAATCATAGATGATTGTAAAGTGATTTAACATGTGTAACGGGCTATATTTTTGTAAGAAATGACTTATGCATTGGGAGTCAATGCTCAGTTAAAAATCACCTGCCTCCCCCTTTTCCCAACTATTGCAAAACCTAATAAATAAAAACTAAAAAGATTTTACAATCCCAAAATATTAAAGACACATTTCTGAATTATCTCTCTCGACATTTGTGCATTATGCATTTCCAGTTTATATGTATACTTTTTTCTAAAAAAAAACATTGACATTTCGCTCTTCCTTCATCCCGTAAACAAAAAAAGCTAATTGGTCAATACAAAATGAAAATTTTAGAGTTTGTGTATGGAAAAATTTTAAAACAACAACAAATGTAAGTAAAGAAAATTTATTTGCACACCACAAATGAACACAATAGTTTTTTTATCCAAGTTTTTGAAATTCCACTAGTTCAACCCAAATAGCTTGGAATCTTATTAGAAAGAGATTTCTTCTACACATGTTTTAAAAATGGGTATGCTTGCTTGAAACTTGTTAAAGATGCAAATGACCTATGGATCCAAACCTTTTTAAGATAAAAATAAACGCTAATTAAATTGTCAAGTGAACGTGCGATGGGATATTTACACGAGTCAAAAAGCTATTATTTTGCCCATTTACAAAAAGTTGACCTAACCATCATAGAAGATTATCAAGTGATTTAGCATGCGTAATGGGAAATATTTTTGTAAGAAATGACTTATGGATTGGGAGTCAACACAGTTAAAACTGCCCCACCTCCCCCTTTTCCCGATGATTGAAAAACCTAATATTTAAAATCTAAAAAGAGTTTACATTCCCTAAAAATTAAAGACACTCTTTGTAATTATCTCTCTCTTCATTTGTGCATTGTGCATTTCCATTTTAGATGTATATTATTTTTTATATCAAAACATTGAGTTTTCGCTGTCCCTTCATCCAGTAAACACAAAGGCAAATAAATCACAAAAAAATGAAAATTTTACAATTTATGCATGGAAAAAATATAAAACAACAACAAATGTAATTAAAGAAAATTTATTCGCACACCACAAATGAACACAAAAGTTTTGTTATCCAAGTTTCGGAAATTCCACTAGTTCAACCCTAAAAGCTTGGAATTTTATATGAAATTGATTTTTCTAGCCATGATTTAAAAATGGATATTGATTCATGAAACAAGTTAAAGATGCAAATGACCTATGGATCAAAACTTTTCAAGGAGAACAACAAACGCTCATTAAATTCCCAAGTGAACGTGGGGTGGGATATTTCCCTGAGTCAAACAAGCCATTATTTTGCCCATTTACAAAAAACTTATCTAAAAATTACAGATCGTTGTAAAGTTTGTAAGAAATGACTTATTGATTGGGAGTCACACTCAGTTAGAACTCCCTCCTGTGCCCCTTTTCCCGATTATTTTAAAACCTAATATTTAAAAACTAAAAAGAGTTTACAATCCCTAAAAATTAAAGACCCTCTTCGGAATTATCTCTCTCTACATTTCTGCATAGTGCATTTCCATTTTAGATGTATACTTTTTTCTTAAATCAAAACTTTGAGTTTTCACTCTCCCATCATCCCGTAAAGAAAAAAGGCCAATAGATCACAACAAAATGAAACCTTTAGAGTTTATGTATGGACAAAATTTAAAAAAACAACAAATGTAAGTAAAGAAAATTTATTCGCACACCACAAATGAACACAAAATTTTTGTTATCCAAGATTGGGAAATTCCACAAGTTCAACCCTAATAGCTTGGAATTTAATTAGAAAGAGAATTCTTCTACACATGTTTGAAAAATGGATATGCATGCTTGAAACATGTTAAAGATGCAAATGACCTATGTATCCAAACCTTTTAAAGAGAATAACAAACGCTCATTAAATTCTCAAGTGAACGTGTGGTGGGATATTTTCCCGAGTCAAACAAGCCATTATTTTGCCCTTTTACAAAAATCTGACCTCACAATCATAGATGATTGTAAAATGACTTATCATGCGTAACGGCCTATATTTTTGTAAGAAATGTTTTATGGATTGGGAGTCAACACTCTGTTAAAACTCCCTCGCCTCCCCCTTTTCACGACGATTGCAAAACCTAATATATAAAAGCTAAAAAAAGTTTACAATCTAAAAAAATTAAAGACACTCTTTGGAATTATCTCTCTCTAAATTTGTGCATTGTGCATTTCCATTTTAGATGTACACTTTTTTCTTAAATCAAAACTTTGAGTTTTCGCTCTGCCTTCATCTCGTGAATGAAAAAGGCAAATAGATCACAACAAAATGAAACTTTTAGTTTTTATGTATGGAAAAAATTTAAAACAACAACAAATGTATGTAAAGAAAATTTATTCGCACACCAAAAATGAACACAAAATTTTCGTGATCCAAGTTAGGAAAATTCCACTTGTTCAACAACCAATTACACCAGGAATTTTATAAGCTAGAGATTTCTTGTCCACATGTTCTAAAAATGTATATGCATGCTTGGAACATGATAAAGATGCAAATGACCTATGGATCCAAACCTTTAAAAGAGAATAACAAACACTCATTAAATTCTCAAGTGAACGTGCGGTGGGATATTTACCCGAGTCACACAAGCCATTATTTTGCCCATTTACAAAAAGCTTACCAACCAATGATAGATTGTAAAGTGATTTATCATGTGTAATAGGCTATATTTTTGTAGGAAATGTTTTCTGGATTTGGAGTCAACACTCAGTTAAAAATCCACCGCCTCCCCCTTTTCACGACGATTGTAAAACCAAATATATAAAAAATAAAAAGAGTTAACAATCCCTAAAAATTACAAACACTCTTTGGAATTATCTCTCTCAACATGTGTGCATTATACAATTCCATTTTATATGTATAGTTTTTTTTTTAAATCAAAACTTTGAGTTTACAATCTCCCATCATCCAGTAAAAAAAAAGATAAATAGATCACAACAAAATTAAAACTTTAAAGTTTATGTATGGAAAAAAATTAAAATAACAAAAAAAGTTAGCAAAGAAAATTTATTCGCACACCACAAATGAACATAAATGTTTTGTTATCCAAGTTTGGGAAATTCCACTAATTCAACCCTAATAGCTTGGAATTTTATAAGAAAGAGATTTCTTCTACACATGTTTTAAAAATGGAAATGCATTCTTGAAACTTGTTAAATATGCAAATGACCTATGGATCCAAACTTTTTAAAGAGAATAACAAACGCTCATTAAATTCTCAAGTGAACGTGCGGTGGGATATTTATCCGAGTCAAACAAGCCATTATTTTGCCCATTTACATAAAGTTGACCTAACAATCATAGGTGAAGTGATTTATCATGTGTAACGGGCTATATTTTTTCAAGAAATGACTTATGGATTGGGACTCAACACTCAGTTAAAAATCCCCCTCCTCCCCTTTTTTCGACGATTGCAAAACCTAATAAATAAGAAATAAAAAGAGTTTAAAATCCATAAAAATTATACACACTATTTGGAATTATCTTTCTATATATTTGTGCATTGTGAATTTCCAATTTAGATGTAAAATGTTTTCTTAAATAAAAACTTTGAGTTTTCGCTCTCCCTTCATCCTGTATACAAAAAAGGCAAATAGATCACAACAAAATGAAAATTTTAGAGTTTAGGTATGGAAAAAATTTAAAACAACAACAAATGTAAGTAAATAAAATTTATTTGCACACCACAAATGAACACAAAATTTTTTTTTTCCGAGTTTGGGAAATACCAGTAGTTCAACCCTAATACCTTGGAATTTTTTAAGAAAGAGATTTCTTCAACACATGTTTTAAAAATGGATATGCATGCTTGAAACATATTGAAGATGCAAATGACCTATGAATCCAAACCTTTTAAAGCAAATAACAAATGCTCATTAAATTCTCAAGTGAACGTGCGGTGGGAAATTTACCCGAGTCAAACAAGCCATTATTTTTCCCATTTACATAAAGCTGAACTAACAATCATAGATGATCGTAAAGTGATATATCATGTGTAAAGGCTATATTTTTGTTAGAAAAGACTTATGGATTGGGAGTCAACACGCAGTTAACAATCCCCCGCCTCCCACTTTTCCCGGTGATTGCAAAACCTAATATATTAAAACTAAACAGAATTTATAATCCCAAAAGATTACATAGACTCTATGGAATTGTCTCTCTGTAAATTTGGGCATTGTGAATTTCCATTTAAGATGTATACTTTTTTGTAAAATCAAAAATTTTACTTTTTGCTCTACCTTCGTCCAGAAAACAAAAAAGACAAAAAGATCACAAAAAAAATAAAATTTTAGAGTTTCTGAATTGAAAAAAAAATTAAAAAAACAGCAAATGTAAGTAAAGAAAATTTATTCGCACACCACAAATGAACAAAAAATTTTGTTATCCAAGTTTGGAAATTCTTCAAGATCAACCCTAATAGCTTGGAATTTTATAAGAAAGAGATTTCTTCAACACATGTTTTAAAAATGGATATGCATGCTTGAAACATGTTAAAGAGGAAAATGACATATGGATCCAAACCTTTTAAAGAGAATAACAAACTCTCATTAAATTCTCAAGTAAACGTGCGGTGGGATATTTACCCTAGTCAAACAAGCCATATTTTGCCTAATTACAAAAAGCTGACCTAACAATCATAGATGATTGCAAGGTGACATATCATGCGGAACTTACAATATTTTTGTAAGAAATGAGTTAAGGTTTCGGAATCATCGCTCAGTTAAAAATCCCCTCCTTCCCCCTTTTCCCGACGATTGGAAAACCAGATATATGAATACTAAAAAGAGTTTACAATCCCTAAAAGTTACTGACCATTTTCGTAATTATCTCTCTCTACATTTGTGCATTGTACATTTCCATTATAGATGTATACTTTTTTCTTCAATCAAAACTTTGAGTTTTCGCTCTCCCTTCATCCCGTAAACAAAAAAGGCAAATAGATCACAAAATCAAAATTTTAGAGTTTATATATGGAAAAAAATTTAAACGATAAAAAATGTAAGTAAATAAAATTTATTCGCACACCACAAATGAACACAAAAGTTTTGTCATCCAAGGTTTGGAAATTTGACAAGTTCAACCCTTATAGCTTGAAATTAGATAAAAAAGAAATTTCTTCTACACTTGTTTTAAAAAAGGATATGCATGCATGAAACTTGTTAAAGATGCAAATGACCTATGGATCCAAACCTTTTAAAGAGAATAACAAACGCTCATTAAATTCTCAAGTTAACGTGCGGTAGGACAATTACCCGAGTCAAACACTCAGTTAAAAATCCTACGCTTCCCCCTTTTCCCGACGATTGCAAAACCTAATAAATAAATATTAAAAAGAATTTACAATCCCTAAAAATTACAGAAACACTTTGGAATTATCTATCTCTACATTTGTGCATTGTGAATTTCCATTTTAGATGTATAATTTTTTCTTCAATACAAACTTTGAGTTTTCGCTCTCCCTTCATCCCGTAAAATAAAAAGGCAAATAGATCACAACAAAATGAAAATTTTAGAGTTTATACATGGAATAAATTTAAAACAACAGCAATTGTTAGTAAATAAAATATATTCGCATACCAAAAATGAACGCAAAAGTTTGGTTATCCAAGGTTTGGAAATTCCACCAGTTCAACCCTCATAGCTTGGAATTTTATAAGAAAGAGATTTCATCTACACATGTTTTAAAAATGGATATGCCTGCTTGAAACATGTTGAACATGCAAATGACCTATGGATCCAAAACTTTTAAAGAGAATAACAAATGCACATTAAATTCTCAAGTTAACGTGCGGTAGGACAATTACCCGAGTCAAACAAGCCATTATTTTGACCATTTACCAAAAAGCTGACCTAAGAATCATAGATGATAGTAAAGTGATTTATCATGCATAAGGGGCTATATTTTTGTAAGAAATGACATATGGATTGGGAATCAACACTCAGTCAAAAACCCCTCGCCTCCCCCATTTTCCCAATGATTGCAAAAACTAATATATAAAAACTAAAAAAGAGTTTAGAATCCCTAAAAATTATAAACACGAATTATCTCTCTCTAGATTTGGGTATTGTGAATTTCTATTTTAGATGTATACTTTTTTCTTAAATCAAAACTTTGATTTTTCACTCTCCCTTCGTCCCGTAAAAAAATAAAATAAGGCAAAAAGATCACAGCAAAATGAAAATTTTAGAGTTTATCTGTGGAAATAATTTAAAACAACAAAAAAATCAAGTAAAAAAAATTTATTCGCACACCAAAAAACGACAAAAAAGTTTTGTTATCCAAGTTTTGGAAATTCCACTAGTTTAACCCTAATAGCTTGAAATTTTATAAGAAAAAGATTTCTTCTACACAAGTTTTAAAAATTGATATGCATGCTTGAATCATATTAAAGAGGCAAATGACCTATGGATCCAAAACTTTTAAAGAGAATAACAAACGCTCATTAAATTATCAAGTGAACGTGTGGTGGGATATTTACCCGAGTCCAACAAGCCATTACTTTGCCCATTTACAAAAAAGCTGACCTAACAATCATATACGGCAGTCAAGTGATTTATTATGCGTAACGAGCTATATTTTTGTAGGAAATGACTTATGGATTAGGAGTCAACACTCAATTAAAAATCCCCTGCCGTAACCTTTTCCCGATGATTGAAAAACCTAATATTTAAAAACTAAAAAGATTTTACAGTCCGTAAAAATTACAGGCACTTTTTGAAATTATCTCTCTCTACATTTGTGTATTGTGCATTTCCATTTTACATGTATACTTTTTTCATAAATCAAAACTTTGAGTTTTCGCTCTCCTTTCATCCCGTAAACCAAAAAGGCAAACAAATCACAACAAAATAAAAGTTTGTGAGTTTGTGTATGGAAAAAATTTAAAACAACAACAAATGTTAGTAAGGAAAATTTATTCGCACACAACAAATGAACACAAAAAATATTTTATCCAAGTTTTTGAAATTCCGCTAGTTCAACCCTAATTGCTTGGAATTTTATAAGAAAGAGATTTCTTCTACACATGTTTTAAAAATGGATATGCATGCTTGAAATTTTTTAAAGATGCAAATGACCTATGTATCCAAACCTTTTAAAGAGAATAACAAACACTCGTTAAATTCTAAAGTGAATGTGCGGTGGGATATTTACCCGAATCAAACAAGCCATTAATTTGCAAATTTACAAAAAGCTAACCTAACAAGCATAGATGATTGTAAAGATATTTATCATGCATAACGGGCTATATTTTCTTCAAAAATGACTTATAGATTGGGGTCAACACTCAGTTAAAAATCCCCTGCCTCCCCCTTTTCCCGACGATTGCAAAAACTAATATATAAAAACCAAAAAGAGTTTACAAACCCTAAAAATTGCAGACACTCTTTGGAGTTATCTTTCTCTACATTTGTGCAATGTGAATTTCTATTGTATGGAGAAATTTAAAACAACAACAAATGTAAGTAAAAAAATTTACTCGCACACCACAAAGGAACACAAAAGTATTGTTATCCAAGTTTTGGAAATTCCACTAGTTCAACCCTAATTGGTTGGAATTTTATAAGAAAGAGATTTTTTCTACAAATGTTTTACAAATGGATATGCATGCTTGAAACATGTTAAAGATGCAAACGACCTATGGATCCAAACCTTTTAAAGAGAATAACATACGTTCATTAAATTCTCATGTGAACGTGCGGTGGGATATTTACACGAGTCAAACAAGCCATTATTTTCCCCATTTACTAAAAGCTAACCTACCAATCATAGATGTTTATAAAGTGATTTATCATGTGTGATGGGCTACATTTATGTAAGAAATGACTTGTGGATTAGGAGTCAACGCTCAGTTCAAAATCACCTGCCACCCTCTTTTCCCGACTTTTACAAAACCTAATTTATAAAAACTAAAAAGAGTTTACAATCGCTAAAAATTACATACACTTTTCGGAATTATCTCTCTCAACATTTGTGCATTTTGCATTTCCATTTTATATGTATACTTTTTTCTTAAACCAAACTTTGAGTTTTCGCTCTCCCTTCATCCTGTAAACAAAAAAGGCAAATAGATCACAACAAAATGAAATATTTAGAGTTTGTGTATGGAAAAATTTAAAATAACAAAAAATGTAACTAAAGAAAATTTATTCGCACAACACAAATGAACACAAAAGTTTTGTTATCTAAGTTTTTGAAATTCCACTTGTGCAACCCAAATAACTTGGAATTTTAAAGGAAAGAGATTTCTTCTACACATGTTTTAAAAATGGATATGCATTCTTGAAACTTGTTAAAGATGCAAATGACCAATGGATCCAAACCTTTTAAAGAGAATAACAAACGCTCATTAAATTTTTAAGTGAACGTGCAATGGAATATTTACCAGAGTCAAATAAGCCATTACTTTGCCCATTTACAAAAAACAATCATAGATGATAGAAAAGTGATTTATCATGCGTAACGGGCTATATTTTGGTAAGAAATGACTTATGGATAGGGAGTCAACACTTAGTTAAAAATCCCCCGCCTCCACCTTTTCCCGATGTTGAAAAACCTAATATATAAAAACAAAAAAGAGTTTACTATCTGTAAAAAATTACAGACGCTTTTTGGAATTATCTCTCACTATATTTGTGGATTGTGAATTTCCAATTTAGATGTATAATTTTTTCTTAAATCAAAACTTTGATTTTTCACTCTCCTTTCTTCCTCAAAATAAAAAAGGCCAATAGATTACAACAAAATAAACATTTGAGAGTTTATGTATGGAAAAAATTTAAAACAACAACAAATATAAGTAAAGAATTTTTTTTCGCACACCACAAATGAACACAAAAGTTTTGTTATCCAAGTTTTGGAAATTCCACTAGTTCAACCCTAATAGCTTTGAATTTTATAAGAAAGAGATTTCTTCTACACTTTTTTTAAAAATGGATATGCATGCTTGAAACATGTTAAAGATGCAAATCACCTATGGATGCAAACCTTTAAAAGAGAATAACAAACGCTCATTAAAATCTCTAGTGAACATGCGGTTGGATATTTACCGGAGTCAAACAAGCCATTATTTTGCCGATTTACAAAAAACTGACCTAACAATCATAGATGATTGTAAAGTGAATTATCATGCATAACAGGCTATATTTTTGTAAAAATAACTTATGGATTGGGAGTCAACACTCAGTTAAAAATCCCCCACCTCCTCGTTTTCTTTACGATTGTAAAACCGAATGTATAAAAACTAAAAAGGGTTTAGAATCCCTAAAAATTAAAGCCACACTTTGGAATTATCTCTCTCTACATTTGTGCATTGTGCATTGTGCATTTCGATTTTAGAAGTATACTTTTTTCTTAAATCAATACTTTGAGTTTTCGCTCTCCCTTCATCCCGTAAACAAAAAAGGCAAATAGATCACAACAAAATGAAAATTTTAGAGTTTGTGTACGGAAAAAATTTAAAACGACAACAAATGTAAGTAAAGAAAATTTATTCACACACCACAAATGAACACAAAAGTTTTGTTATCCAAGTTTGGGAAATTTCACTAGTTCAACCCTAATAGCTTGAAATTTTATAAGAAAGAGATTTTTTCTACACATGTTCTAAAAATGGATATGCATGCTTGAAACATGTTAAAGATGAAAATGACCTATGGATCCAAACCTTTTAAAAACTTCTCAAGTGAACCTGCGGTGGGATATTTACCTGAGTCTAACAAGCCATTATTTTCCCCATTAAGAAAGATTTGACCTACCAATTATAGATGAATGTAAAGTAATTTATCATGCATAACGGGCTATATTTTTCTAAGAATTGACTTCTGGTTTGGGAGTCAACGCTCAATTAAAAATCACCCTCCTTTCCCTTTTCCTGATGATTGCAAAACCTAATATATAAAAACTAAAAGGAGTTTACAATCCCTAAAAATTATATACACTTTTTGGAATTATCTCTCTCTACTTTTATGCAATTTGCATTTCCATTTTAGATGTACACTTTTTTCTTACAAAAACTTTGAGCTTTCGCTCTCTCTTCATCCCATAAACAAAAAAGGCAAATAGATCACAACAAAATGAAAATTTTAGAGTTTGTGTATGGAAAAAATTTAAAACAACAACAAATGTATGTAAAACAAAGTTGTTCGCACACCACAAATGAACACAAAAGTTTTGTTATGCAAGTTTTTGAAATTTCACTAGTTCAACTCAAATAGCTTGGAATTTTATAAGAAAGAGATTTCTTCTACGCATGTTTTAAAAATGGATATGCATGCTTGAAACTTGTTAAAAAGGCAAATGACTTTTGGATCCTAACCTTTTAAAGAGAATAACAAACGCTAATTAAATTCTCAAGTGAACGTGAGATGAGATATTTACCCGAGTCCAACAAGCGATTATTTTGCCCATTTACAAAAAGTTGACCTAACAATCATAGATGGTTGTAAAGTGATTTATCATACATAATGGGCTATATTTTATTAAGAAATGACTTAAAGATTGGGAGCCAATGCTCTGTTAAAAATACCCTGCCTTCCCCTTTTCCTCTCGATTGCAAAACCTAATATATAAAAACCGAATAGAGTTTACAATCCCTAAAAACTAAAGAAACTCTTTCGAAGTATCTCTCTCTGAATTTTTGCATTGTGCATTACCATTTTAGATGTATACTTTTTTTTTTAAATCAAAACTTTGAGTTTTCGCTCTCCCTTCATCCCGTAAACAAAAAAGGCAAACAGATCACAACAGAATGAAAATTTTAGATTTTATGTATGGAAAACATTTAAAACAACAACAAATGTAAGTAAAGAAAATTTATTCGCACACCACAAATGAACCCAAATATCTTGGAATTTTATAAGAAAGAGATTTCTTCTACACATGTTTTTAAAATGGAAATGCATGCTTGAAACCAGTTAAAGATGCAAATGACCTATGGATCCAAACCTTTTAAAGAGAATAACAAATGCTCATTAAATTCTCAAGTGAACGTGCGGTGGGATATTTATCCAAGTCAAACAAGCCATTATTTTGTCCATCTACGTAAAGTTGACCTAACAATCATAGATGATTGTAAAGTGATTTATCATGCATAACGGGCTATATTTATGTAAGAAATGACTTATGGATTTGTAGTCAACACTTAGTTAAAAATCCCCCTCCTCCCCCTTTTGCTGACGATTACAAAACTTAAAAGATTTTACAATCCCTAAAAATTACAGACACTCTTTGGAATTATCTCTCTCAACATTTTTGCATTGGGAATTTCCATTTTAGATGTATAATTTTTTCGTAAATACAAACTTTGAGTTTTCGCTCTACTTTCATCCCATAAACAAAAAAGGCAAATAGATCACAACAAAATGAAAATTTTAGAGTTTATGAATGGAAAAAATTTAAAATCACAACAAATGTAAGTAAAGAAAATTTATTCGCACACCAAAAATGAACACAAAAGTTTTGTTATCAATGTTTGGCAAATTCCACTAGTTCCACCCTAATAGCTTGGAATTTTGTAAGAAAGAGATTTCCCCTACACATGTTTTAAAAATGGATATGCATGCTTGAAACATGTTAAAGATGCAAATCACCTATGGATCCAAATATTTTAAAGAGAATAATAAACGCTCATTAAATTCTCAAGTGAACGTGCCGTGGGATATTTACCCGACTAAACCAAGCCATTAGTTTTCCCTTTCACATAAAGCTGACCTTACAATCATAGATGATCGTAAAGTGATATATGATGTGTAACGAGCTATATTTTTGTTAGAAATGACTTATGGATTGGGAGACAACACTCAGTTAAAAATCCCCCACCTCCCTCTTTTCCCGACGATTGCAAAACCTAATATATAAAAACTAAAAAGAATTTACAATCCCTAAAAATTAAAGTGGATCTTTGGAATTATCTCTCTCTACATTTGGGCATTGTGAATTTCCATTTAAGATGTATACGTTTTTGTTAAATCAAAACTTTGACATTTCGCTTTCCCTTCGTCCCGAAAACAAAAAAGGCAAAAAGATCACAAAAAAATGAAAATTTTAGAGTTTTTGTATTGAAAAAATTTAAAACAACAACAAATGTAAGTAAAGAAAATTTATTCGCACACCATAAATGAACACAATTTTTTTTTTATCCAAGTTTAGGAAATTTCACAAGTTCAACCCTAATAGCTTTGAATTTGATAAGAAAGAGATTTCCTAAACACATGTTTTAAAAATGGATATTGATGCTTGAAACATGTTAAAGATGCAAATGACTTATGGATCCAAACCTTTTAAAGAGAATAACCCGGTGGGATATTTACCCTAGTCAAACAAGCCATTATTTTGCCAGTTTAAAAAAATCTGACCTAACAATAATAAATAATTGCAAGGTGACATATCATGCGTAATTGGCAATATTTTTGTAAGAAATGACTTAAAGATTTGGAGTCAACACTCAGTTAAAAATCCCCAGCCTCCCCCTTTTCCTAACGATTGCAAAAGCTAATATATAAAACTAAAATGAGTTTACAATCCCTAAGCATTACAGACACTCTTTGGAATTATCTCTCTCTATATTTGTGCATTGTGCATTTCCATTTTAGATGTATACTTTTTTCTTAAATCAAAACTTTGAGTTTTCGCTCTCTTTTCTTCCTGTACACTAAAAAGGCAAATAGATCACAACAAAATGAAATTTTAGAGTTCATGTATGGAAAAAATTTAAAACAAAAATAAATGTAAGTAAAAAAAAATTATTCGCACACCCCTAATGATCAAAAAAGTTTTGTTATCCAAGTTTTGGAAATTCCACTAGTTCAACCCAAATAGCTAGGAATTTTATAAGAAAGAGATTTTTTCTACACAAGTTTTAAAAATGGATATGCATGCTTGAAACATGTAAAAGATTCAAATGAACTAGGGATCCAAACATTTTAAAGAGAATAACAAACGCTCAATAAATTCTCCAGTGAACGTGATGTGGGATATTTACCCAAGTCAAACAAGCCATTATTTTGCCCATTTACAAAAAGCTGACCTAACAATCATAGATCATTGTAAAGACATTTATTATTTGTAATGGGCTATATTTTTGTAAGAAATGACTTACGGACTGGGAGTCAACCCTCAGTTAAAAATCCCCAGCCTCCCCCTTTTCCCGACGATTTCAAAAACCAATATATAAAAACTATAAAGAGTTTACAATCACTAAAAATTTCATACACTCTTTGGAATTATCTCTCTCTAAATTTGTGCATTGTCAATTTCTATTGTAGATGTATACTTTTTCTTCAATCAAAACTTTGATTTTTGGCTCGTCGTTCGTCCCGTAAACAAAAAAGGCAAATAGATCACAACAAAATGAAAATTTTAGAGTTTATGCATGGAAAAATTTAAAACAACAACAAATGTATGAAAATAAAATTTATCCACACACCACAAAGGAACACAAAACTTTTGTTATCCAAGTTTGGGAAATTCCACAAGTTCAACCCTAATAGCATGGAATTTTACAAGAAAGAGATTTCTTCTACACGTACTTCAAAAAGGGATATGCATGCTTGAAACATGTTAAAGATAAAAATGACCTCTAGATCCAAAGCTTTTAAAGAGAATAACAAACTCTCATTAAATTCTCAAGTGAACATGCGGTGGGATATTTACCCGAGTCAAACAAGCCATTATTTTGCCCATTTACAAAAAAGCTGGCCTAACAATCATAGATGACAATAAAGTGATTTATCATGCGTAACGGGCTATATTTTTGAAAGAAATGACATATGGATTGGGAGACAAGAATCAGTTGAAAATCCCCTGCTTCCACCTTTTGCTGAGGATTGAATAACGTAATATATAAAAAAAAAATGAGTTTACAATCCCTAAAAATTATAAACACACTTTGGAATTATCTCTCTCTACATTTGTACATTGTGCATTTTGGTTTTGGATGTATACTTTTTTCTTAAATCAAAACTTGAAGTTTTCACTCTCCATTCATCTTGAAAAAAAAAGGCAAATAGATCTGAACAAAATGAAAATTTTAGAGTTTATGTATGGAAAAAATTTAAAACAACAAAAAAAGTAAGAAATTAAAATTTATTCGCACACCATAGATGAACAGAAAAGTTTTGTTATCCAAGTTTGGGAAATTCCACTGGTTCAACCTAGTAGCTTGGAATTTTATAAGAAAGAAATTTCTTCTACACATGTTTAAAAAATGGATATGCATGCTTGAAACATGTTAAAGATGCAAATGACCTATGGATCCAAACCTTTTAAAGAGAATAACAAACGCTCATTAAATTCTCAAGTAAACGTGTGGTGGGATATTTACATGAGTCCAACAAGCCAATTTTTTGCCCATTTACAAAAAAACTTACCTAACAATCATAGTCGATTGTAAAGTGATTTATCATGAGTAACGGGCTATATTTTTGTATGAAATTACTTATGGATTGGGAGTCGACACTCAGTTAAAAATCCCTCGCCTCCCCCATTTCCCTATCGATTGCAAAACCTAATATATAAAAACTAAAAAGACTTTATAATCCGCAAAAATAACAGACCCTCTTCGGAATTAACTCTATGTGCATTTGTCCATTGTGAATTTCCATTTTAGATGTATACTTTTTCTTTAAAAAAAAACTTTCATTTTTCGCTGTCACTTCATCCCGAAAACAAAAAAGGCAAATAGATCACAACAAAATAAAAATTTTAGAATTTATGGATGGAAAAAATTTAAAACAACAAAAAATGTATGTAAAGAAAATTTATTCGCACACCAAAAACTAACACATATGTTTTGTTATCAAAGTTTGTGAAATTCCACTAGTTCAACCCTAATTGCTTGGAATTTTATAAGAAAGAGATTTCTTCTACACATGTTTCAAAAATAGATATGCATGCTAGAAACATGTTAAAGATGCAAATGACCTATGGATCGAAACCTTTTAAAGAGAATAACAAATAATCATTAAATTCTCAAGTGAACGTGCAGTGGGATATTTAACCGAGTCAAACATGCCATTATAATGCCCAATAAAAAAAGCTTATCTAAAAAATTATAGATGATTGTAAAGAGATATATCATGCATAGCGGGCTATATTTTTGTAAGAAATGACTTATGGATATGGAGTCAACACTCAGATAAAAATCCCCCCTCCCCCTTTTCCCGACGATTGCAAAAAATAATATATAAAAACTAAAACGAGTTTACAATCCCTAAAATTTACAGACATTCTTATGAATTATCTCTCTCTACATTTGTGCATTGTGAATTTCTATTTTAGATGTATACTTTTTTCTTAAATCAAAACATTGATTTTTCACTCTCGCTTCGTCCTGTAACAAAAAAAGCCAAAAGATCACAACAAAATGAAAATTTTAGAGTTTATCTATGGAAACAATTTAAAACAACAAAAAAAGTAAGTAAAGAAAATTTATTCGCACACCACAAAAGGACACAAAACTTTTGTTATCCAAGTTTGGGATATTCCACTAGTTCAACCCTAATAGCTTGGAATTTTATAAGAAAAAGATTTCTTCTTCACATGTTTTAAAAAAGGATATGAATGCTTGAATCATATTAAAAATGCAAATGACCTTTGGATCCAAAACTTAAGAGAATAACAAACGATCATTAAATTCTCAAGTGAACGTGCAGTGGGATATTTACCCGAGTCCAACAAGCCATTATTTTGCCCATTTACAAAAAAGCTGACCAAAAAATCATAGATGATAGTAAAGTCATTTATCATGCATAACGAGCTATATTTTTGTAGGAAATGACTTATGGATTGGGAGTCAACACTCAGTTAAAAATCCCCCACCTCAACCTTTTCCCGTTGATTGAATAACCTAATATTTAAAAACTAAAAAGATTTCACAGTCCCTAAAAATTACAGATACTTTTTGGAATTATCTCTCTACATTTGTGTATTGTGCATTTCCATTTTACATGTATACTTTTTTCATAAATCAAAACTTGTAGTTTTCGCTCTGCCTTCATCCTGTAAAAAAAAAAGGCATACAGATCACAACAAAATGATAGTTTTAGAGTTTGTGTATGGAAAAAATTCAAAACAACAAAAAATGTAAGTAAAGAAAATTTATTCGCACACCACAAATGAACACAAAAATTTTCTTATCCAAGGTTTTGAAATTCAGCTATTTCAACCCTAAGAGCTTGGAATTTTATAAGAAATAGATTTCTTCTATAGATGTTTTAAAAATGGATATGCATGCTTGAAATTTTTTAAAGATGCAAATGACCAATGGATCCATACCTTTTAAAGAGAATAACAAACGCTCATTAAATTCTCAAGTGAACAAGCGGTGGGATATTTACCCGAGTCAAACAAGTCATTAATATGCCAATACAAAGAGCGGACCTAACAAGCATAGATGATTGTAAAGAGATTTATCATGAGTAACCGGCTATATTTTTGTAAGAAATGACTTATGGATTGGGAGTCAACACTCAGTTAAAAATCCCCCGCCTCCCCCTTTTCCTGACGATTGCAAAAACTAATATATAAAAAACAAAAAGATTTTACAAACCCTAAAAATTGCAGACACTCTTTGGAATTATCTCTCTCTACATTTGTGCATTGTGAATTTCTGTTGTAGATGTATACTTTTTTCTTAAATCGAAACTTTGATTTTTCACTCTCCCCTCGTCCCTTAAACAGAAAAAGCAAATTGATCACATAAAAAAAAAATTTTAAGTTTATGTATGGAAAAATTTAAAACAACAACAAATGTAAGTAAAGAAAATTTATTCGCACACCACAAAGGAACAAAAAAGTTTTGTTATCCAAGTTTGGGAAATTCCACTAGTTCAACCCTAATTGCTTGGAATTTTATAAGAAAGAGATTTTTTCTACACAAGTTTTACAAATGGATATACATGCTTTAAATATGTTAAAGATGCAAATGACCTATGGATCCAAACCTTTTAAAGTGAATAACATACGCTCATTAAATTTTCTTGTGAACGTGCGGTGCTATTTTTACACGAGTCAAACAAGCCATTATTTTCCCCATTTAAAAAAAGCTGACCTACCAATCATAGATGATTATAAAGTGATTTATCCTGTGAGTTATGTAAGGAAAAAATTTAAAGTAATAACAAATGTAAGTAAAGAAAATTTATTCACACTCCATAAATGACAAGAAAAGTTTTGTGAACCATGTTTGGGAAATTCCACTAGTTGAACCCTAATAGCTCAGAATTTTATAAGAAAGAGATTTTTCTACACATGTTTTTAAAAATTCATATGCATGCTTGAAACATGTTAAAGTTGCAAATAACTTATGGATCCAAACCTTTTAAAGATAATAACATTAAATTCCCAAGTAAACGTTCAGTGGGATATTTATTCGAGTCAAATAAGCCATTATTTTGCCCATTGACAAAAAGCTGATCTAACGATCATAGATGATTGTAAAGTGATTTATCATACGTAATGGTCTATATTTTTGTGTGGAATAAGTTATGGATTGGGAGTCAACACTCAGTTAAAAATCCCCCGCCTCCCCCTTATCCCGATGATTGCAGAACCTAATATTTAAAAACTAAAAAAAGTTTTCAATCCCTAAAAATTACACACACTTTTCGGAATTATCTCTCTCTACATTTGTTCAATGTACATTTCAATTTTAGATGTATACTTTTTTCTTCAATAAAAACTTACATTTTCACTTTCCCTTCATCTCGTAAACAAAAAAAGAGATAAAAGGCAAATAGATCAACAAAATGAAAATTTTTGAGTTTATGTATGGAAAGAATTTAAAGCAATGACAAATGTAAGTAAATAAAATTTATTCACACACCACAAATGAACACAAAAGTTTTGTTATCCAAGTTTCAAAAAATTCCACTAGTATAACCCTATTAACTCGGAATTTTATAAGAAAGAGATTTTTCTACACATGTTTTAAAAAATGGATATGCATGCCTGAAACATGTTAAAGATGCAAATTACCTATGGATCCAAAATTTTTAAATAGAATAACATTAAGGTCCAAAGTGAACGTGCGGTGGCATATTTACCCGAGTCAAACAAGCCGTTATTTTGTCCTTTTACAAAAAGCTCACCGAACGAACCTAGATGATTGTAAAGTGATTTATCATGAGTAACTGGTTATATTTTCATAACGAATGATTTATGGATTGGGAGTCAACACTCAGTTAAAAATACCTAGCCTCCCCCTTTTCTCGACCATAGCAGAACCAGATATATAAAAATGAAAAAGAAATTACAATCCCTAAAAATTACAAACACTTTTTGGAATTATCTCTCTCTAAATTTTTGCATTGTGTAAATGGAAAGAATTTAAAAGCAATAAAAAATTTAAGTAAAGAAAATTTATTCACACACCACAAATGAGTACAAAACATTATTTATCCAAGTTTGGGAAAATTCCACTAGTTCAACCCTAATAGCTCGGAATTTTGTAAGAAAGAGATTTTTCTACTCATGTTTAAAAAAATGGATATGCATGCTTGAAAAATTTTAAAGATGCAAATGACTTATGGATCCAAACCTTTTATAGCTAATAACATTAAATTCCCAAGTGAACGTGCGGTGGGATATTTACCCGAGTCAAAAAAGCCATTATTTGTCCCAATTAAAAAAAGCTGACCTAACGATCATAGATGATTGTAAAGTGATTTACCAAGTGTAACAGGCTATTTTTTTAGGGAATGACTTATGGATTTGGAGTCAACACTCAGTTAAAAATCCCCTGCCTCCCCCTTTTCCCGACGATTGCAGAACCTATTATATAAACACTTAAAAGAGTTTACAATCCCTATAAACTACAGACACTTTTTGGAATTAACACTCTCTACATTAGTGCATTGTGCATTTCCATTTTAGATGTATACTTTTTTCATAAATCAAAACTTGAGTTTTCACTTTCCCTTCATCTCGTAAACAAAAAAAGAGAAAAAAGGCAAATAGATGACAACAAAATGAAAATTTTAGAGTTTAAGTAAGGAAAGAATTTAAAGCAATAACAAATGTTAGTAAAGAAAATTTATTCACACACCACAAATGAACACTAAAGTTTTTTTATCCAAGTTTCGGAAAGTCCACTAGTTCATCCCTAATAACTCAGAATTTTATACGAAAGAAATTTTTCTACATATGTTTTAAAAAATGGATATGCATGCTTGAAACATGTTAAAGATGTAAATGACCTATGGATCCAAACCTTTTAAAGATAATAACATTAAATTCCCAAGTGAACGTTCGGAGGGATATTTACCCGAGTCAAACAAGCCATTATTTTGCCCAATTACAAAAAGCTGACCTAACGATCATAGATGATTGTAAAGTGATTTACCAAGTGTAATAGGCTATATTTTTGTAGGGAATGACTTATGGATTGGGAGTCAACACTCAGTTAAAAATCCCCCGCCTCCCCCTTTTTCCCAACGATTGCAGAACCTGATATATAAAAACTAAAAAATGTTTACAGTACCTAAAAATTATAGACACTTTTTGGAATTATCTCTCTCTACATTTGTGCATTGTGCGTTTTTGACTTGTATACTTTTTTGTTAAATCAAAACTTGAATATTTACTTTCCCTTCATCTCGTAAACAAAAAAATGAAAAAAAGGCACAGAGATCTCTACAAAATGAAAATTTTAGAGTTTATTTATGGAAATAATTTAAAGCAATTAAAAAAATTATTCACACACCACAAATGAACACAAAAGTTTTGTCATCCAAGTTTGGGAAAATTCCACTAGTTCAACCCTAATAGCTCGAAATTTTATAAGAAAGAAATATTTCTACACATGTTTTAAAAAATGGATATGTATGCTTGAAACATGTTATAGATGCAAATAACCTATGGATCCAAACCTTTTAAAGACAATAACATTAAATTCCCAAGTGAACGTGCGGTGGGATATTTACCCGAGTTAGACAAGCCATTAATTTGGCTATTTACAAAATACAGACCTAACGATCATAGATGATTGAAAAGTGATTTATCGTGCGTAATGGGCTATATTTTTTTATGGAATGTCTTATGGATTGGGAGTCAACACCCAGTTAAAAATCCCTCGTATCCCCCTTTTCCTGACGATTGCAAATCATGATATATAAAACACTAAAACAGTTTACAATCCCTAAAAATTACAGACACTATTTGGAATTATCTCTCTCTACATTTGTGCATTGTGCATTTTCATTTTAGATGTAAACTTTTTTCTTAAATCAAAACTTGAGTTTTCACTTTCACCTCATCTCGTAAAAAAAAAAAGATAAATGGCAAATAGATCACTAAAAAAATGAAAATTTTAGAGTTTATGTAGGGAAAGAATTTAAAGCAATAAAACATGTAAGCAAAGAAAATTTATTCACACACCACAAATGAACAAAAAAGGTTTGTTATCCTTGTTTTGGAAAATTCAACTAGATCAACTCTAATAGCACGGAATTTTATAAGAAAGAGATTTTTTTGCACATGTTTTAAAAAATGGATATGCATGTTTGAAACATGTTAAAGATGAAAATGACCTATGGATCCAAACCTTTTGAAGAGAATAACATTTATTCCCAAGTGAACGTGCGGTGGGATATTTACCCGAGCCAAAGAAGTGAGTAGTTTGCCCAATTACAAAAACCGGACCTAACAATCATAGATGATTGTAAAGTGATTTATCATGAGTAACGGGATATATTTTTGTAAGGAATGACTTATGGATTGGGAGTCAACACTCAATTAAAAATGCCCCGCCTCCCCCTTTTCCCGACGATTATTGAACCTGATATCTAAAAACTAAAATAATTTTACAATCCCTAAAAATTACAGACACATTTTGGAATTATCTCTCTCTACATTTGTGCATTGTGCATTTCCATTTTAGATATATAATTTTTTCTTAAATGAAAACTTGAGTTTTCAGTTTCCTATCATTTCGTAAACAAAAAAAGGGACAAAAGGAAAATAGATCACTACAAAATGAAAATTTTAGAGTTTATGTATGGAGAGAATTTAAAGCAATAATAAATGTAAGTAAAGAAAATTTATTCACACACCACAAATGAAGACAGAAGTTATGTTACCCAATTTTGGGAAATTCCACTAGTTTATGTATGGAATTACCTTTTAAAGATATTAACATTAAATTCCCAAGTGCACGTTCTGTAGGATATTTACTCGAGTCAAACAAGCCATTATTGTTCCCATTTAAAAAGAGCTGACCAAACGATCATAGATGATTGTAAAGTGATTTATCATGCGTAACAGGCTATATTTTTGTAAGGAATGACCGACGATTGCAAAACTTAATATATAAAAACACAAAAGAGTTTACAATCCCTAAAAATTACAGACACTTTAGGGAATTATCTCTCTCTACTTTTTTTCAATGAGCGTTTCTATTTTAGATGTATACTTTTTTCTTAAATCAAAACTTGAGTTTTCACATTCCCTTCATCTCGTAAACAAAAAAAGAGATAAAAGGAAAAAAGATCACAACAAAATGAAAATTTTAGAGTTTTTGTATGGAATGAATTTAAAGCAATAAAAATGCAAATAAAGAAAATTTATTTACACACCACAAATGAACAAAAAAGTTTAGTTATCTAGGTTTGGGAAAATTCCAGTAGTTCAATCCTAATAGCTCGGAATTTAATAAGAAAGAGATTTTTCTATACATGTTTAAACAAATGGATATACATGCTTGAAACATGTAAAAGATGCAAATGACCTAAGGATCCAAACATTTTAAAGATAATAACAATAACTTCCCAAGTGAATGTGCAGTGGGATATTTACTCAAGTCAAACAAGCCATTATTTTGCCCATTTACAAAAAGATGACCTAACGATCATAGATGATTGTAAAGTAATTTATCATGCGTAACATGATATATTTTTATAAGGAATGACTTAGGTATTGGGAGTCAACACACAGTTAAAAATCCCCCACCTCCCCCTTTTCCCGACGATTGTTGAACCAGATATATAAAAAAAAAGTGTTTACAAACCCTAAAAATTACATACACTTTTTGGAATTATCTCTCTCTGCATTTGTGCATTGTGCATTTCCATTTTAGATCTATACTTTTTTCTTAAATCAAAACTTGAGTTTTCACTTTCCCTTCATTTCGTAAACAAAAAAAAGAGAAAAAAGGCAAATAGATCACAACAAATTGAAAATTTTATAGTTTATCTATGGAAATTAATTAAACCAATAAAAAATGTATGTAAATAAAATTTATTCACACACACAAATGAACACAAAATTTTTGTTAAAAGAGTTTGGGAAATTCCACTAGTTCAACTCTAATAGCTCGAAATTTTATAACAAAGAGATTTTCCTACACATGTTTTAAAAAATGGATATGCATGCTTGAAACATGTTAAAGATGCAAATAACCAATCGATCCAAACATTTTAAAGATAATAACACTAAATTCCCAAGTGAACATGCGGTAGGATATTTACCCGAGTCAAACAAGCCATTATTTTGCCCATTTACAAAAAGTTGACCTAACGATCGTAGATGATTTTAAAGTGATTTATCATGCATAACAGGCTATCTTTTTGTAAGGAATGACTTATGGTAGGGAGTCAACACTCTGTTAAAAATCCCCCACCTCCCCCTTTCCGCGACGATTGCTGAATCACATATATAAAATCAAAAAAGAGTTTACAACCTCTAAAAATTACAAACAGTTTTTGGAATTATCTCCCTCTGCATTTGTGTATTGTGCATTTCAATTTTAGATGTATACTTTTTTCTTAAATCAAAACTTGAGGTTTCACTTTCCCTTCATCTCGTAAACAAAAAAAGAGAAAAAAAGGCAAATAGATCACAAAAAAATGAAAATTTTAGAGTTTATGTTTGGAAACAATTTAAATAAAAAAAATGTCAGTAAAGAAAATTAATTCACACACCACAAATGAACACAAAAGTTTTGTTATCCAAGTTTGGGAAATTCCATTAGTTCAACCCTAATAGTTTGGAATTTTATAAGAAAGAGATTTTTCTACACATGTTTTAAAAAATGGATATGCATGCTTGAAACTTGTTGAAGATGAAAATGACCTATGGTTCCAAACCATTTAAAATAATAACATTAAATTCCCAAGTGAACGTTCGGTGGGATATTTACCCGAGTCAAACATACCATTATTTTGGCCATTTACAAAATGCTAACCTAACGATCATAGATAATTGTAAAGAGATTTATCATACGTAATGGTCTATATTTTTGTAAGGAATTACTTATGGATTGGGAGTCAACACTCAATTAAAAATCACCGCCTCCCCTTTTTCCCGACGATTGCAGAAGCTGATATAGAAAAACAAAAAAGAGTATACAGTCCCTAAAAATTACAGACACTTTTTGGAATTATCTCTCTCTAAATTTGTGCATTGTGCATTTCCATTTGAGATTTATACTTTTTTTATGAAATCAAAACTTGATTTTTCACTTTCCCTTTATTTGGTAAACAAATAAATAGAAAAAATGGCAAATTGATCACTAAAAAATGAAAATTTTAGAATTTTTGTATGGAAAGAATTTAAAGCAAAAAAATATTAGTAAAGAAAATTTATTCACACAACACAAATGAACAAAAATGTTTTGTTATCTTGGGAAAATTCCACTAGTTCAACCCTAATAGCTCGAAATTTTTTAAGAAAGAGATTTTTCTACATGATTTAAAAAATGGAAATGCATGCTTGAAATATGTTAAAGGTGCAAATGACCTTTGGATCCAATCCTGTTTCAGAGAATAACATTAAATTCCAAAGTGAACGTGCGGTGGGATATTTACCCGAGTCAGGCAAGCCATTATTTTGCCCACTTACAAAAAGCTGACCTAATGATCATAGATGATTGTAAAGTGATTTGTCATGCGTAACGGGCTATATTTTTGAAAGGAATCACTTATGGATTGGGAGTGAACAATCAGTTAAAAATCCCCCACTTCCCCCTTTTCCCGACGATAGAGCAACATGATATATAAGAAACTAAAAAGAATTTAAAATACATAAAAATTACATACACTTTTTGGAATTATCTCTCTCTACATTAATGCAATGTGCATTTCCATTTTAGGTGTATACTTTTTTCTTAAATCAAAACTTGAGTTTTCACTTTCACTTCATCTCGTAAACAAAAAAAGAGATAAAAGGAAAATTGGTCACAATAGTATAAAAATTTTAGAGTTTATGTATGGAATTAATTTAAAGCAAAAATAAATGTAAGTAATGAAAATTTATTCATACACCACAAATAAACACAAAAGTTTTGTTAACCAAGTTTGGGCAATTCCACTAGTTCAAGCTATATTGCTCTGAATTTTATTAGAAAGAGATTTTTCTACATATGTTTTAAAAAATGGATATGCATGCTTGAAACATGTTAAAGATTCAAATGACCTATGGCTCCAAACCTTTTAAAGAGAATAACTTTAAATTTTATGTGAACGTGCGGTGCGATATTTACCTATGTCAAACAAGCCATTATTTTGCCCATTTACAAAAAGCTTACCAAACAATCATAGTTGATTGTAAAGAAATTTATCATGCGTAATGGGCTAAAGTTTTGTAAGGAATGACACATGGATTGGGAGTCAACACTCAGTTAAAAATCCCTCACCTCCCCCTATTCCCGACGATTACAGATCCTCATATATAAAAACTAAAAAGAGTTTACAATCCTTAAAAATTACTAACAAGTATTTGGAATTGTATTGTGCATTTCCATTTTAGATGTATTATTTTTTCTTAAATTAAAACATGAGTTTTCACTTTTCCTTAATCTCGTAAAAAGATAAAAGGCAACTAGATCACAACAAAATGAAAATTTGAGAGTTTATGTATGGAAAGAATTTAAAGCAATAAAAAATGTAAGTAATGAAAATTTATTCACACACAACAAATGAACACAAAAGATTAGTTACCCAAGTTTGGGAAAATTCCACTAGTTCAACCCTAATAGCTCGAAATTTTATAAGAAATAGATTTTTCTACACTTGTTTTAAAAAATGGATTTGCAAGCTCGAAACATATTGAAGTTGAAAATGACCTATGGATCCATACCATTTAAAGATAATAACATTAAATTCCCAAGTGAAGGTGCCGTGGGATATTTACCCGAGTCAAACAAGTCATTATTTTGCCCATTTACAAAAAGTTGACCTAACGATAATAGATGATTGTAAAGTGATTTATCATGCGTAATGGGCTATATTTTTGTAAGGAATGATTTATGCATTGGGAGTCAACATTCTGTTAAAAATCCCCCGCCTCCCCCTTTTCCCGACGATTGTTGAACCAGATATATAAAAAAAAAAAGAGTTTACAATCCTTAAAAATTACAAACACTTTTTGGAATTATCTCTCTCTGCATTTGTGCATTGTGCATTTCCATTTTAGATGTCTACTTTTTTCTTAAATCAAAACTTGAGTTTTCACTTTCCCTTCATCTCGTAAGCAAAAAAGGAGAAAAAAGGCAAATAGATCACAACAAAATGAAAATTTTAGAGCTTATATAAGGAAAGAATTTAAACCAATAAAAAATGTAAGTAAAGAAAATTTATTCACCCACCACAAATGAACACAATTTTTGTTATCCAAGTTTAGGAAATTCCACTAGTTCAACCCTAATAGCTCGGAATTTTATAAGAAAGAGATTTTCTACACTTGTTTTAAAAAATGGATATGCAAGCTTGAAACATGTTGATGATGAAAATGACCTATGGATCCATACCATTTAAAGATAATAACATTAAATTCCCAAGTGAATGTTTGGTGGGATATTTACCAGAGTCAAACATGCCATTATTTTGCCCATTTACAAAAAGCTGACCTAACGATCTTAGATGATTGTAAAGAGATTTATCGTGCATAACGGGTTATATTATTGTAAGGAATGACTTATGGATTGGGAGTCAACACTTTGTTAAAAATCCCTCGGCTCCCCCTTCTCCCGACGATTGCAAAACCTGATATATAAAAACTAAAAAGAGTAAACAATCCCTAAAAATTAGAAAAAAATTGGAATTATCTCTCTCTAAATTTGTGCATTATGCATTTCCATTTAAGTTGTACACTTTTTTCTTAAATCAAAACTTGAATTTTCACTTTCCCTTCATCTGGTAAACAAAAAAATAGAGAAAAGGCAAATAGATTACTACAAAATGATAATTTTAGAGTTTATGTATGGAACGAATTTTTAGAAAAAAAAATATTATTAATGAAACTTATTCACACACCACAAATGAACACAAAAGTTTTGTAATCCAAGTTTGGAAAAATTCCACTAGTTTAACCCCAATAGCTTGGAATTTTATAAGAAAAAGATTTTTCTACATGTTTTAAAAAATGGATATGCATGCTTGAAACATGTTAAAGATGCAAATGACCTATGGATCCAAACTTTTTAAAGAGAATAACATTAAATTCCCAAGTGAACGTGCGGTGGGATATTTTCCCGAGTCAGACAAGCCAGTATTTTGCCCATTTACAAAAAGCTGACCTAAGGATCATAGATGATTGTAAAGTGATTTATCATGCGTAATAGGCTATATATTTGTAAGGAATGACTTATGGATTGGGAGTCAACAATCAGTTAAAAATCCCCCGCATCCCCCTTTTCCCGACGATCCAAGAACATGATATATAAAAAATTGAAAAGAGTTTACAATCCCTAAAATTACGGACACTTTTTGGAATTATCTCTCGCTACATTTGTGCAATGTGCATTTCCATTTTAGGTGTATACTTTTTTCTTAAATCAAAATTGGAGTTTTCACTTTTACTTCGTCTCGTAAACAAAAAAAGAGATAAAAGACAAATTGATCACAACAAAATGAAAATTTTAGAGTTTATGTATGGAAAGAATTTAAATCAATAACAAATGTAAGTAAAGAAAATTTATTCACACACCACAAATAAATACAAAAGGTTTGTTAACCAAGTTTGGGAAATTCCACTAGTTCAACCCTTATAGCTGGGAATTTTATAGAAAAGAGATTTTTCAAAGCATGTTTTAAAAAAATGGATATGCATGCTTGAAACATGTTAAAGATGCAAATAACCTATGGATCCAAACCATTTACAGAGAATAGCATTAAATTACCAAGTGAATGTGCGGTGGGATATTTACCCGAGTCGAACAAGCCATTATTTTGCCCATTTAGAAAAAGCTGACCTAAAGATCATAGATGATTGTAAAGTGATTTATCATGCGTAACGGGCTATATTTTTGTTAGGAATGACTTATAGATTGGGAGTCAACACTTAGTTAAAAATCCCGAGCCTTCCCAGTTCCCAATGATTGCTAAACCAGATATATAAATACAAAAAAGTGTTTACAATCCCAAACAATTATAGACACATTTTGGAATTATCTCTCTCTCATTTGTGCAATGTGCTTTTCCATTTTAGATGTATACTTTTTTCTTAAATTAAAACTTGAGTGTTCACTTTCCCTTCATCTCATAAAAAAAAAGAGAAAAAAGGCAAAGAGATGACAAAAAATGAAAATTTTAGAGTTTATGTATGGAAAGAATTTAAAGTGAAAAAAATGTCAGAACAAAAATTTATTCGCACACCTCAAATGAACACAAAAGTTTTGTAATCCAAGTTTGGGAAATTCCACTAGTTCAACCCTAATATCTTGGAATTTTATAAGAAAGAGATTTTTCTACACATGTTTAAAAAAATGGATATGCATGCTTGAAACTTGTTGAAGATGAAAATGACCTATGGATCCAAACCATTTAAAGATAATAACAATAAATAGCCAAGTGAACATTCGGTGGGAAATTTACCCGAGCAGAACATGCCATTATTTTGCCCACTTACAAAAGGCTGACGTAACGATCATAGATGATTGAAAAGAGATTTATCATGCGTAACGGGCTATATTTTTGTAAGGAATGACTTATGGATTTGAATCAACACTCAGTTAAAAATCCCCTGCCTCGCCCTTTTCTCAACGATTGCAAAACCTGATATATAAAAACTAAAAAGAGTATACAGTCCCTAAAAATTAAAGACACTTTTTGGAATTATCTCGCACAAAAATTTTGCATTGTGCATTTCCTTTTAAGATGTATACTTTTTTCTTAAATCAAAACTTGATTTTTCACTTTCCCTTCATCTGGTAAACAAAAAAAACAAAAAAAGGCAAATAGATCACTACAAAATGAAAATTTTAGAGTTTATGTATGGAATGAATTTGTAGAAAAAAAATATTAGTAATGAAAATTTATTCACACACCAAAAATGAACACAAAAGTTTTGTAATCCAAGTTTGGGAAAATTCCACTAGTACAACCCCAATAGCTCGGAATTTTATAAGAAAGAGATTTTTCTACATGTTTTAAAAAATGGATATCTATGCTTGAAACATGTTAAAGATGCAAATGACGTATGTATCCAAATGTTTTAAAGAGAATAACAATAAATTCCCAAGTGAACGTGCGGTGGGATATTTACTCGAGTCAACAAGCCATTATTTTGCCCATTTACAAAAAGCTGACCTAATGATCATAGATGATTGTAAAATGATTTATCATGCATAACGGCCTATATTTTTGTAAGGAATGACTTATGGATTGGGAATCAACAATTAGTTAAAAATCCCCCGCATCCCCGTTTTCCCGACGATTGAAGAACATGATATATAAAAAACTAAAAAGAGTTTAAAATTCCTAAAAATTACAGACACTTTTTGGAATTATATCTCTCTACATTTGTGTAATGTGCATTTCCATTTTAGGTGTATATTTTCTTCTTAAATCAAAATAGGAGTTTTCACTTCTACTTCGTCTCATAAACAAAAAAAGAGATAAAAGGCAAATTGATCACAACAAATTGAAAATTTTAGAGTTTACGTATGGAAATAATTTAAAGCAATAACAAATGTAAGTAAATAAAATTTATTCACACACCACAAATGAATAGAAAAGTTTTGTTAACCAAGTTTGGGAAATTCCACTAGTTCAACCCTTATAGCTCGGAATTTTATAAGAAAGAAATTTTTCAACACATGTTTTAAAAAATGGATATGCATGCTTGAAACATGTTAAAGCAAATGACCTATGGATCAAAACCTTTTAAAGAGAATAACTTTAAATTCCTAAGTGAATGTGCATCGGGATATTTACCTGTGTCAAACAAGCCATTATTTTGCCCATTTACCAAAAGTTGATCTAACGATCATAGATGATTGTAAAGTGATTTATCATGCGTAACGGGATATATTTTTTTAAGGAATGACTTATGGATTGGGAGTCAACACTCAGTTAAAAATCCCTCGCCTCCCCCTCTTCCCGACAATTGCAGAACCTTATATATAAAAACTAAAAAGAGTTTACAATCCCTAAAAATTACAGCCACTTTTTGGAATTATCTCTCTCTACTTTTTTGTATTGTGCGTGTCCATTTTAGATGTATACTTCTTTCTTAAATCAAAACTTGAGTTTTCACTTTCCCTGCATCTCATAAACAAAAAAAGAGATAAAAGGCAAATAGATCATAACAAAATAAAAATTTTAGAGTTTATGTATCGAAATAATTTAAAGCAATAAAAATTTAAGTAAAGAAAATTTATTCACACACCACAAATGAACACAAAAGTTTTGTTATTCAAGTTTGGAAAAATTGCACTAGTTCAACCCTAATAGCTCGGAATTTTATAAGAAAGAGATTTTTCTACACATGTTTTAAAAAATGGATATGCATGCTTGAAACATGTTAAAGACGCATTTGACCTAAATATCCAAACATTTTATAGATAATAACATTAAATTTCCAAGTGAACGTGCGGTGGGATATTTACCCGAATCAAACAAGCCATTATTTTGCCCATTTGCAAAAAGTTGAAGTAACGATCATAGATGATTATAAAGTGATTTATCATCCGTAAAAGGCTATATTTTTGTAAGGATGGACTTATACAATATGAGTCAACACTCTGTTAACAATCCCCCGCCTCCCCCTTTTCCCGAAGATTGCTGAAACAGATATATAAAAACAAAAAAGAGTTTAAAATCCCTAAAAATTACAGACACTTTTTGGAATTATCTCTCTCTGCATTTGTGCATTTCCATTTTTTATGTCTACTTTTTTCTTAATTAAAAACTTGAGTTTTCACTTTCCCTTCCCCTCCTAAACAAAAAAAGAGGAAAAGGCCAAATAGATCACAACAAAATGAAATTTTAAGAGTTTATGTATGGAAAGAATTTAAACCAATAAAATATGTAAGTAAAGAAAATTTATTCACACACCACAAATGAACACAAAAATTATGTTATCCAAGTTTGGGAAATTCCACTAGTTCAACCCTACTAGCTCGGAATTTTATAAGAAAGAGATTTTTCTACATGTGTTTTAAAAAATGGATATGCATGCTTGAAACATGTTGAAGATGACAATGACCTATGGATCCAAACCATTTAAAGATAATAACATTAAATTCCAAAGTGAACGTTTGGTGGGATATTGACCCGAGTCAAACATGCCATTATATTCCCCATTTACAAAAAGCTGACCTAACGATTGTAGATGATTGTAAAGAGATTTATCATGCGTAATGGCCTATATTTTTTTAAGGAATGACTTATGGATTGGGAGTCAACACTTAGTTAAAAATCCCTTGCCTCCCATTTTCCCCACAATACCAAAACCTGATATATAGAAACTAAAAATAGTTTACAATCCCTAAAAATTATAGATATTCTTTTGAATTATCTCTCTCTACATTTGTGCATGCTGCATTTCCATTTGAGTTGTATACTTTTTTCTTTAATAAAAACATGAGTTTTCACTTTCCCTTCATCTCATAAAAAAAATAAAAATAAAAGGCAAATAGATCACAACAAAATGAAAATTTAAGAGTTCAAGTAAGGAAAGAATTTAAGGCAATAAAAAATGTAAGTAAAGAAAATTTATTCACACACCACAAATGAACACAAAAGTTTTGTTATCCAAGTTGGGGAAAATTCCACTAGTTCAACCCTAGTAGCTCACAATTTTATAAGAAAGATATTTTTCTACACATGTTTTAAAAAATGGATATTCATGCGTGAAACATGTTAAAGATGCAAATGACCTATGGATCCAAACCTTTTAAAAAGAATAACATTAAATTCCCAAGTGAACGTGTGGTGAGATATTTACCCCAGTCAGACAAGGCATTATTTTGCCCTTTTACAAAAAGCTGACCTAACGCTCATAGATGATTGTAAAGTGATTTATCTAGCGTAACAGGCTATATTTTTTAAGGAATGACATATGGATTGGGAGTCAACACTGTTAAAAATCCCCCGCATCCTCCTTTTCCTGATGATTGCAGAACATGATATATGAAAAACTAAAATGATTTTAAAATCCGTAAAAATTACAGCGACTTTTTTGAATTATCTCTCTCTACATTTGTGCATTGTGCATATCCATTTTAGGTGTTTACTTTTTTCTTAAATCAAAACTTGTGTTTTCACTTTCACTTCAACTCATAAAAAAAAAGAGAAAAAAGGCAAATAGATCACAACAAAATGAAAATTTTAGAGTTTATGTGTGTAAAGAATTTAAAGCAATAACAAATGTAAGTGAAGAAAATTTATTCACACACCACAAATGAACACAAACGTTTTGTTAACCATGTTTGGGAAATTCCACTAGTTCAACCCTAATAGCTCGGAATTTCATAAGAAAGAGATTTTCCTACACATATTTTAAAAAATGGATATGCATGCTTGAAAAATGTTTAAGATTCAAATGACCAAAGGATCTAACCCTTTAAAAGAGAATAACATTAAATTCCCAAGTGAACGTGCGGTGGGACATTTACCCCAGTCAAACAAGCCATTATTTTGCCCATTTACAAAAAGTTGACCTAACAATCATTGATGATTGTAAAGTGATTTATCATGCGTAAGAAGCTATATTTTTGTAAGGAATGACTTAAGGATTGGGAGTCAACACTCAGTTAAAAAAGCCCCACCTCCCCCTTTTCCCGACGAGTGCAGAACCTGAATTATAAAAACTAAAAAGAGTTTACAATCCCTAAAAATTACAGACACATTTTAGATTTATCTCTCTCTACATTTTTGCATTGTATATTTCAATTTTGATGTATATTTTTTTCGTAACTCAAAACTTGAATTTTCAGTATCTCTTCATCTCGTAAATAGAAAAAGAGACAAAAGTCAAATAGATCACAACATAATGAAAATTTTAAAGTTTATGTATGGAAAGAATTTAAGGCAATAAAAAATGTAAGTAAAGAAAATTTATTCACACACCACAAATGAATACAAAAGTTTAGTTAACCAAGTTTCTGAAAATTCCACAGGTTCAACCCTAATAGCTCGAAATTTTATAAGAAAGAGATTTTTCTACTCATGTTTTAAAAAATGGATATGCATGCTTGAAACATGTTAAAGATGCAAATAACCTGTGGATCCAAACATTTTAAAGGTAATAACATTAAATTCCCCGCCTGAACATGCGGTAGGATATTTGCCAGAGTCAAACAAGCCATTATTTTGCCCATTTACAAAAAGCTCACCTAACGATCATAGATGATTGTAAAGTGATTTATCATGTGTAACGGGATATATTTTGGTAAGGGATGACTTATGGATTGGGAGTCGACACTTAGTTAAAAATTCCCTGCATCCCCCTTTTCTAGATGATTGCAGAACATGATATTTAAAAATCTAAAAAGAATTTACAATCCCTAAATATTACAGACACTTTTTGAAATTATCTCTCTCTACATTTGTGCATTGTGCATTTCAATTTTAGGAGTATACTTTTTTCTTAAATCAAAACTTGAGTTTTCTCTTTCATTTCAACTCGTAAAGAAAAAAAGAGAAAAACGGGAAATAGATCACAACAAAATGAAAATTTTAGAGTTTAAGTATGGAAAGAATTTGAAGCAATAACAAATTTAAGTAAAGAAAATTCATTCACACACCACAAATGAACACAAAAGTTTTGTTAACCACGTTTTGGAAATTCCATTAGTTCAACCCTAATAGCTCGGAATTTTATAAGAAAGAGATTTTCCTACACATGTTTTAAAAAATGGATAAGCTTGCTTGAAACATGTTTACTATTCAAATGACCTATGGATCTAAACCTTTAAAAGAGAATAACGTTAAATTCCCAAGTGAACGTGTGATGGGATATTTAACCGAGTCAAATAAGCTATTATTTGCCCATTTACAAAAAGCTAACCAAACGATCATAGATTATTGTAAAGTGATTTATCATGCGTAACATGCTATATTTTTCTAAGGAATGACTTATGGATTGGGAATCAACACTCAATTAATAATCCCCCGCCTCCCCCTTTTCCCGACGATTGCAGAACCTAATATATAAAAATTAAAAAGGGTTTACAATCCCTAAAATTACTTCCACTTTTTGAAATTATCGCTCTTTACATTTTTGCATTGTGCATTTCAATTTTGATGTAAACTTTTTTCTAAAATCAAAACTTGAGTTTTCACTTTCCCTTCATCTCGTAAACACAAATTGAGATAAAAGGCAAATAGATCACAACAAAATCAAAATTTTAGAGTTTATGTATAGAAATAATTTAAAGCAACAACATATTTAAGTAAATAAAATTTATTCACACACCAAAAATGAACACAAAAGTTTAGGTCTCCAAGTTTTTGAAAATTCCACTAGTTCAACCTTAATAGCTCGGAATTTTATAAGAAAGAGATTTTTCTACACATGTTTTAAAAAATGGATATGCATGCTTGAAACATGTTAAAGATGCAAATGACCTATGGATCAAAATTTTTTAAAGATAATAACATTAAATTCCCAAGTGAACGTGCGGTGGGATATTTACCCGAGTCAAACAAGCCATTATTTTGCCCATTTACAAAAAGCTAACCTAACGATCATAGATGATTTTAAAGTGATTTATCATGCGTAACGGGCTATATTTTTGTAAGGGATCAGTTATGGATTGGGAGTCAACTCTCCGTTAAAAATCCCTTGCATCCCCCTTTTTTAGATGCTTGCAGAACATGATATATAAAAAACTAAAAAGAGTTTACAATCCAAAAAAATTACAAACTCTTTTTGGTAATATCTCTCTCTACATTCGTGCATTGTGCATTTCCATTTTAGGGGTATACTTTTTTCTGAAATCAAAACTTGAGTTTTCACTTTCATTTCAACTTTTGAACAAAAAAAGAGATAAAAGGCAAATAGATCACAACAAAATGAAAATTTTAGAGTTTAAGTATGGAAAGAATTTAAATTAATCACAAATGTAAGGAAAGAAAAGTTGTTCACATACCACAAATGAACACAACTTTGTTAACCAAGTTTGGGAAATTCCACTAGTTCAACCCTAATAGCTCGAAATTTTATAAGAAAGAGGTTTTCCTATACGTGTTTTAAAAAATGGATAAGCATGCTTGAAACATGTTTAATATTAAAATGACCTATGGATCTAAACCTTTAAAAAGAGAATAACTTTAAATTCCCAAGTGAATGTGAGGTGGCATATTTACCCGAGTCAAACAAGCTATTGTTTTGCCCATTTACAAAAAAGTTGACCTAACGATCATAGATGATTGTAAAGTAATTTATCATGCGTAACAGGCTATATTTTTCTAAGGAGTGACTTATGGATTGGGAGTCAACACTCAGTTAATAATCCTCCGCCTCCCCCTTTTCTCGACGATTGCAGAACCTGATATATAAAAACTAAAAACAGTTGCAATCCCTAAAAATTACTGGCACTTTTTGGAATTATCTCTCTCTAAATTTGTGCATTGTGCATTTCAATTTTGATGTATACTTTTTTCTTAAATAAAAACTTGAGTTTTCACTTGCCCTTGATCTCATAAAAAAAATAGAGTTAAAACGCCATTAGATCACAAAGAAATAAAAATTTTAGAGTTTATATATGGAAAGAATTTAAAATAGTAACATTTTTATGTAAAGAAAATTTATTCACACACCACAAATGAACACAAAAGTTTAGTTATCCAAGTTTGGGAAAATTCCTCTAGTTCAACCCGAATAGCTCGGAATTTTATATGAAAGAGATTTTTCTACACATGTTTTAAAAAATGGATATGCATGCTTGAAACATGTTAAAGATGCAAATGACCTATGGATCAAAACATTTTAAAGATAATAACATTAAATTCCAAAATGAACGTGCGGTGGGATATTTACTCGAGTCAAACAAACCATTACTTTGCCCATTTTCAAAAAGTTGACCTAACGATCATAGATGATTGTAAAGAGATTTATCATGTATAATGGGCTATATTTTGGTAAGGGATGACTTATGGATTGGGAGTCAACACTCAGTTAAAAATTCCCTGCATCTCCCTTTTCCAGATGATTGCAGAACATGATATATAAAAACCTAAAAAGAGTTTACAATCCGAAAAAATTACAAACACTTTTTGGAATTATCTCTCTCTACATTTGTGCATTGTGCATTTCCACTTTAGGTTTATACTTTTTTCTTCAAATCAAAACTTGAGTTTTCACTTTCATTTCAACTCGTAAACAAAAAATGAGATAAAAGGCAAATAGATCACAACAAAATGAAAATTTTAGAGTTTATGTATGGAAAGAATCTAAATCAAACACAAATGTAAGGAAAGAAAATTTATTCACCCACCACAAATGAACACAAAAGTTTTGTTTTCCAAGTTTCTGAAATCCCACTAGTTCTAACCCTAATAGCTCGAAATTTTATAACAAAGAGATTTTTAACACGTGTTTTAAAAAATGGATATGCATGCTTGAGACATGTTAAAGATGCAAATGACCTATGGATCCAAATATTTTAAAGATAATAACGTTAAATTCCCAAGTGAACGTTCGGTGAGATATTTACCCAAGTCAAACAAGCCATAATTTTGCCCATTTACAAAAAGCTGACCTCACGATCATAGATGATTGTAAAGTGATTTATCATGCGTAAAAAGCTATATTTTTATAAGGAATGACCAATGGATTGGGTGTCAATACTCTATTAAAAATCCCCCGCGTCACCCTTTTCCCGACGGTTGTAAAACTTGATATATAAAAACAAAAAAAAGTTTACAATCCCTAAAAATTACAAATACTTTTTGGAATTATCTCTCTCTACATTTTTGCATTTTTCATTTCCATTTAGATGTATACTTTTTCTTAAAACAAAACTTGAGTTTTCACTTTCCTTTCAACTCGTAAACAAAAAAAGAGATCAAAGGCAAATAGATCACAACAAAATGAAAATTTTAGAGTTTATGTATGGAAATAATATAAAGCAAAAAAAAAATGTAAGCAAAGAAAATTTATTCACACACCAGAAATGAACACAAAAGTTTTGTTATCCAAGCATGGGAAATTCCACAAGTTCAACCCTAATAGCTCGGAATGTAAGAAGAAAGAGATTTTCCTACACATGTTTTAAACAATGGAGATGCATGGTTCAAACATGTTGAAGATGCAAATGACCTATGGATCCAAATCATTTAAAGATAATAACATTAAATTCCCAAGTGAACGTTCTGTGGGATATTTACCCGAGTCAAACAACCTATTGTTTTGCCCATTTACAAATAGCTGACCTAACAATCATTGATGATTATACAGAGATTTATCATGCATAACAGGCTATATTTTTGTAATGAACGACATATGGATTGGGAGTCAACACTAAGTTAAAAATCCCCCACCACCACCCCCTTTTCCCGATGATTGCAGAACCTCATATATAAAAACTAAAAAGAGTGTAAACTCCCTAAAAATTACTGACACTTTTTGGAATTATATGTCTCTCAATTTCTATATTGTGCATTTCCATTTGAGATGTATACTTTTTTCTTAAATCAACAATTGGTTTTTCACTTTCCCTTCATCTCGTAAACAAAAAAAGAGAAAAAAGGCATATAGATCACAACTAAATCAAAATTTTAGATTTTATGTATGGAAAGAATTTAAACCAATAATGAATCTTAGTAAACAAAATTTATTCACACACTACAAATGAACACTAAAGTTTTGTTATCCAAGTTTGGGAAATTCCACTAGTTCAACCCTAATAGCTCGGAATTTTATAAGAAAGAGACTTTTCTACACATGTTTTAAAAAATAGATATGCATGCTTGAAAGTTGTTAAAGATGCAAATGACCTATGGATCCAAAGCTTTTAAAGATAATAACATTAAATTCCCAAGTGAACATTAGGTGGGATATTTACCCAAGTGAAACAAGCCATTATTTTGGTCATTCACAAAATGCTGACCTACGATCATAGATAATTGTAAAGTGATTTATCGTGCGTAACAGGCTATATTTTTTTGTAAGGAATCACTTATGGATTGGGAGTAAACACTAACTTAAAAATCCCCCGCCTCCCCCTTTTCCCGATGATTGCAGAACCTGATATATAAAAACTAAAAAGAGTGTAAACTACCTAAAAATTACTGAAACTTTTTGGAATTATATCTCTCTAAATTTGTGCATTGTGCACTTCCATTTGAGATGTATACTTTTTTCTTAAATCGAAAATTTATTTTTCACTTTCCGTTCATCTCGTAAACAAAAAAAGAGAAAAAAGGCATATAGATCACAACTAAATGAAAAATTTAGAGTTTATGCATGGAAAAAATTTAAAGAAAAAAAATTTTAAGTAAAGAAAATTTATTCCCACACCACAAATAAACAGAAAAGTTTTGTTATCCAAGTTTAGGAAATTCTACTTGTTCAACCCTAATAGCTTGGAATATTATAAGAAAGAGATTTTTCTACACATGTTTTAAAAAATGGATATGCATCCTTGAAATATGTTAAAGATGCAAATGACATATGGATCCAAACCTTTTAAATATAATAAAATTAAATTCCCAAGTGAACGTGCAGTGGAATATTTACTCGAGTCAAACTAGCTATTATTTTACCCATATACAAAAAGCTGACCTAACGATCATAGATGATTATAAAGTGATTTATCATGCATAACGGGCTATATTTTTACAAGGAATAACTTATGGATTGGGATTTAACACTAAGTGAAAAATCCCCTGCCTCTACCTTTTCCCGACGACTGCAGAACCTGATATATCAAAACTAAAAAGAGTTTACAAACCCTAAAAATTACAAACACTTTTTGGAATTATCTCTCTCTAAATTTGTGCATTGTGCATTTCCATTTAAGATGTGTACTTTTTTCTTAAATCAGAACTTTTTTTTTCACTTTCCCTTCATCTCGTAAACAAAAAAATAGAAAAAAGGTAAATAGATCACTACAAAATGAAAATTTTA
Organism: Aristolochia californica; assembly: GCF_029961685.1. Lineage (NCBI taxonomy): Eukaryota > Viridiplantae > Streptophyta > Magnoliopsida > Piperales > Aristolochiaceae > Aristolochia > Aristolochia californica. Next base: position 29,635,429 of record NW_027182214.1, on the reverse strand, counting down.
GAGTTAATGTATGGAAAGAATTTAAAACAAAAAAAATATTAGTAAAGAAAATGTATTCACACACCACAAATGAACACAAAAGTTTTGTTATCCAAGTTTGGGAAAATTTCACTAGTTCAACCCTAATAGCTCGGAAATTTATAAGAAAGAGATTTTTCCACACCTATTTTAAAAAATGGATATGCATGCTTGAAACATGTTAAAGATGCAAATGACCTATGGATCCAAACATTTTAAAGATAATAACATTAAATTCCCAAGTGAACGTTCAGTGGTATATTTGCCCGAGTCAAACAAGCTATTATTTTGCCCATTTACAAAAAGCTGATGTAACGATCATAGAAGATTGTAATGTGATTTATCGTTCGTAACAGGCTATATTTTTTTAATGAATCACTTATGGATTGAGAGTCAACACTCTGTTAAAAATCTCCCGCATCCCCCTTTTCCCGACGATTGCAGAACATGATATATAAAAAAACTAAAAAGAGTTTACAATCCCTAAAAATTACAGACACTTTTTGGAATTATCTCTCTCTAGTTTTTTTCTTTGTGCATTTCCAATTTAGGTGTATAATTTTTTCTTAAATCAAAACTTGAGTTTTCACTCTCACTTCATCTCAAAAAAAAAAAAAAATAGATAAAAGGCAAATAGATCACAACAAAATGAAATTTTATAGTTTATGTAAGGAAAGAATTTAAAGCAATAACAAATGTAAGTAAAAAAAATTTATTCACACACCACAAATGAACACAAAAGTTTTGTTAACCAAGTTTGGAAAATTCCACTAGTTCAACCCTAATTGCTCGGAATTTTACAAGAAAGAGATTTTCTACACATGTTTTAAAAAATGGTTATGCATGCTTAAAAGAGGTTAAAGATTCAAATGACCTATGGATCCAAACATTTTAAAGAGAATAAGTTTAAATTCCCAAATGAACGTGTCGTGGGATATTTTTCCCAGTCAAACAAGCCATTATTTTACCCATTTACATAATGCTAATCTAACGATCACAGATGATTGTATAGTGATTTATCATGCATAACTGGCAATATTTTTGTAAGGAATGACTGATTGATTGGGAGTCAACCCTCAATTAAAAATCACCCGCCTCCCCCTTTTCCCGACGATTACAGAACCTGATATTTAAAAACTAAAAAGAGTTTACAATCCCTAAAAATTACAAACACTTTTTGGAATTATCTCTTTCTAAATTTGTGCATTATGCATTTCCATTTAAGATGTATACTTTTTTCTTAAGTAAAAACTTGATTTTTCACTATCCCCTCATCTTGTAAAAAAAAAAATAGAAAAAAGGCAAAAAGATCACTACAAAGTGAAAATTTAGAGTCTATGGATGTAAAGAATATAAAGAAAAAAAAATATTTGTTAAGAAAATGCATTCACATACCACAAATGAATACAAAATTTTTGTTATCCAAGTTTGGGAAAATTCTACTAGTTCAAGCCTAATAGCTCGAAAATTTAAAAGAAAGAGATTTTTCTACACATGTTTTAAAAAATGGACGTGCATGCTTGAAACATGTTAAAGATGCAAATGACCTATGGATCCAAACCTTAAAAAAAGAATAATATTAAATTCCCAAGTGAACGTGCAGTGGGATATTTACTCGAGTCAGACAAGCCATTATTTTGCCCATTTAAAAAACGCTGACCTAACGATCATAGATGATTGTAAAGTGATTTATCATGCGTTACAGGCTATAGTTTTTTAAGGAATGGCTTATCGATTGGGAGACAACATTCTGTTAAAAATCTCCCAAATCCCCCTTTTCCCGACGATTGCAGAACTTGATATATAAAAAACTAAAAAGAGTTTACAATCCCTGAAAATTATAGACACTTATTGGAATTATCTCTCTCTACATTTGTGCATTGTGCATTTCCATTTTAGGTGTATACTTTTTTCTTAAATCAAAACTTGAGTTTTCACTTCACCTCATCTCGGAAACAAAAAAAGAGATAAAAGGCAAATAGATCTCAACTACATTAAAATTTTAGAGTTTATGTATGGAAAGAATTTAAAGCAATAAAAAATGTAAGTAAATAAAATTTATTCACTCACGAAAAATGAACACAAAAGTTTTGTTACCCAAGTTTGGGAAATTCCACTAGTTCAACACTAATTGCTTGGAATTTTATAAGAAAGAGATTTTTCTACACATGTTTTAAAAAATGCCTATGAATGCTTGAAATATGTTAAAGATTCAAATGACCTATGGATCAAATCATTTAAAGATAATAAATTTAAATTCCCAAATGAACGTGCAGTGGGATGTTTTCTGGAGTCAAACAAGACATTATTTTGCCCATTTACAAAAATCTGACCTAACGATCATAGATGATTGTAAAGTTATTTATCATGCATGACACGCTATATTTTTTGTAAAGAATGGCTTATGGATTGGGAGTCAACACTCAGTTAAAAATCCCCTGCCTCCCCCTTTTCCTAACGATTGCAGAACCTGATATATAAAAACTTATAAGAGTTTACAATCCCTAAAAATTACAGATACATTTTGGAATTATCTCTCTCTACATTTTTGCATTGTGCATGTCCCTTTTACAACTATACTTTTTTCATTAATCAAAACTTGAGTTTTCACTTTTCCTTCATCTCGTAAACAAAAAAAGAGATAAGGCAAATAGATCACAACAAAAAGAAAATTTTATAGTTTATGTATGGAAATAATTTAAAGAAAAAAAAAGTTAAGTAAAGAAAATTTATTCACTCACCACAAAGGAACACAAAAGTTTAGTTATCCAAGTTTGGCAAAACTCCACTAGTTCAACCATTATAGCTCAGAATTTTATAAGAAAGAGATTTTTCTACACTTATTTTAAAAAATGGATATGCATGCTTGAAACATGTTCAAGATGCAATTGAACTAAGGATCCCAACATTTTAATGATAATAACATTAAATTCCCAAGTGAACGTTCAGTTGGATATTTACCCGAGTCAAACAAGCCATTATTTTTCCCATTTACAAAAAGTTGACGTAACGCTCATAGATGATTGTAAAGTGATTTATCGTGCGTAACAAGCTATATTTTTTTAACGAATCACTTATGGATTGGGAGTCAACACTCAGTTAAAAATCTCCTCCATCCCCCTTTTCCCGATGATTGTAGAACATGATATATAAAAAAACTAAAAGGAGTTAACAATCCCAAAAAATTACATGCACTTTTTTGAATTACATCTATGTACACTCAGATAAAAATCCCAAGCCTCCCCCTTTTCCAAACGATTGCAGAACCATAAATAAATAAAAAACAAAAAAGAGTTTACAATCCCTAAAAATTACAAAGACTTTTTGGAATTATCTCTCTCTACATTTGTGCATTGTGCATTTCCATTTTAGAAATATTCTTTTCCCTCAAATCAAAACTTGAGTTTACACTTTCCCTTCATCTTTTAAAAAAAATGAGATAAAAGGCAAATAGATCACAACAAAATGAAAATTTTAGAGTTTATGTATGGAATGAATTTAAAGCAATAAAAAATGTAAGTTAAGAAAATTTATTCACACACCAGAAATGAACACAAAAGTTTTGTTATCCAAGTTTTGGAGATTCCACTAGTTCAACCTAATAGCTTGGAATTTTATAAGAAAGAGGTTTTTCTACACATGTTTTAAAAAATGAATATGCCTACTTGAAACATGTTAAAGATGCAAATGACCTATGGATCCAAACCTTTTAAAGAGAATAACATTGAATTCCCAAGTGAACGTGCGGTGGGATATTTACCCGAGTCAAACAAGCCATTATTTTTCCCATTTACAACACGCTCACCTAACGATCATAGATGATTGTAAAGTGATTTATCTTGCATAATGGGCTATCTTTTTGTAAGGAATTACTTATGGATTGGAAGTCAATGCTTAGTTAAAAATCCCCCACCTCCCCCTTTTCCCGACGATTGCATAATTTGATATATAAAAAACTAAAAAGAGTTTGCAATCCCTAAAAATTACAGATACTTTTTCGAATTATCTCTCTCTAAATTTGTGCATTGTGCATTTCCATTTAAAATGTATACTTTTTTCTTAAATCAAAACTTGACTTTTCACTTTGCCTTCATCTTGCAAACAAAAAAAGAGAGAAAAGGCAAATAAAGCACAACAAAATGAAAATTTTAGAGTTTATGTATGGAAAGAATTTAAAGCTATAACAAATGTAAGTAAAGAAAATTTATTCACATACCACAAAAGAACACAAAAATTTTGTTATCCAAGTTTGGGAATTTCCACTAGTTCAGACCTAATAGATCGGAATTTAATAAGAAAGAGATTTTTCTACTCATGTTTTAAAAAATGGATTTTCTTGCACTAAACATGTTAAAGATGCAAATGACCTTTGGATTCAAACCTTTTTAAGAGAATAACATTAAATTCCCAAGTGAACGTGTGTTGGGATATTTACCACAGTTAAACAAGCCATTATTTTGCCCATTTACAAAAAGCAGACCTAACGATCATAGATGATTGTAAAGGGATTTACCATGCGTAATGGCCTATATTTTTTTAAGGAATGGCTTACGGTTTGGGAGTTAACCCTCAGTTAAAAATCCCCCTCCCCTCCCCTTTTCACGACAATTGTAGAACCTGATATATAAAAAACTAAAAAGAGTTTACAATCCCTAAAAATTACAGACACTTCTTGGAATTATCTCTTTCTACATTTGTACATTGTGCATTTATATTTTAGATGTATACTTTTTTCTTAAATCAAAACTTGATTCTTCACTTTCCCTTCATCTTGTAAACAAAAATAAGAGATAAAAGGCAAATAGATCACAAAAAAATGAAAATTTAAGAATTTATGTATGGAAAGAATTTAAACCAATAACAAATGTAAGTAAAGAAAATTTATTTACACACCACAAATGAACACAAAAGTTTTGTTATCCAATGTTGTGAAATTCAACTAGTTCATCCTTTATATCACGGAATTTTATAAGAAAGAGATTTCTCTACACGTGTTTTAAAATATGGATATGCATACTTGAAACATGTTAAAGCTGCAAATGACCTATGGATCCAAACTTTTTAAAGAGAATAACATTAAATTCCCAAGTGAAAATGCGGTGGGAAATTTACCAGAGTCAAACATGCCATTATTTTGCCCATTTACAAAAAGCTGACCTAACGATCATAGATGACTGTAAAGTGATCTTTCATGCATAATGGGCTATATTTTATAACGAATGACTTATGGATTGGGGGTCAACACTCAGTTAAAAATCCCCGGCCTCCCCTTTTTCCCGACGGTTGCAACACCTGATATAAAAAAACAAAAAAGAGTTTACAACGACTAAAAATTATAGACACTTTTTGGAATTTTCTCTCTCTACATTTGTGCATTGTGCATTTCCACTTTAGATGTACACTCTTTTCTTCAATTAAAACTTGAGTATTCACTTTACCTTCATCTCGTAAACAAAAAAAGAGATAAAAGGCAAATAGTCACAACAAAATGAAAATATTAGAGTTTATGTATGGAAATAAGTTAAAGCAATCACAAATTTAAGTAAAGTAAATTTATTCACACACCACACATGAACAAAAAAGTTTTGTAATCCAAGTTTGGGAAATTCCACTAGTTCAACCCTAATAGCTCAAAAATTTATCAGAAAGAGATTTTTCTACACATGTTTTAAAACATGGATACGCATGCTTTGAAAAATGTTAAAGATGCAATTGACCTATGGATCCAAACCGTTTAAAGACAATAATTTTCAATTCCCAAGCAAACGTGCGGTGGGATATTTACCCGAGTCAAACAAGCCATTATTTTGCACATTTAAAAAAAGCTGACCTAAAGATAATTGATGATTGTAAAGTGATTTATCAAGTGTAACGGGATATATTTTTTTAAGGAATGACATATAGATTGGGAGCCAACACTCAATTAAGGATCCCCCGCCTCCCCCTTCTCCCGACGATTGCAAAACCTGATATATAAAAAACTAAAAAGAGTTTACAATCCCTAAACACTACATAAACGTTTTGGAATTATGTCTGTATACATTTTTGCATTGTCCATTTCCATTTTAGATGTATCGTTTTTTCTTAAATCAAAACTTTAGTTTTCACTTCCTCTTCATCTCGTAAACAAAAAAAGAGATAAAAGGCAAATAGATCACAGCAAAATGAAAATTTTAGAGTTTATGTATGGAAAGAATTTAAAAAAATAACAAATATAAGTAAAGTAAATATATTCACTCACCACAAATGAACACAAAAGTTTATTTATCCAAGTTAGGGAAATTCAACTAGTTCAAACCTAATAGCTCGAAATTTTATAAGAAAGAGATATTTCTACACATGTTTTAAAAAATGGATAAGCATGCTTGAAACATGTTAAATATGAAAATGACCTAAGGATCCAAATCTTTCAAAGAGAACAACATTAAATTCCCAAGTGAACGTGCGGTGGGATATTTACCCGAGTCAAACAAGCCTTTATTTTGCCCATTTAAACAAATCAGAGCTAACGATCATATGTGATTGTAAAGTGATTTATCATGCATGACAAACTATATTTTTTGTAAAGAATGACTTATGGATTGGGAGTCAACACTCAGTTAAGAATCCCCCACCTCCCCCTTTTCCTAACGATTACAAAACTTGATATATAAAAACTTACAGACACATTTTGGAATTATCTCTCTCTACATTTTTGCATTGTGCATGTCCCTTTCCCTTCATCTTGTAAACAAAAAAAGAGATAATAGGCAAATAGATCACAACAAAAAGAAAATTTTATAGTTTATGTATGGAAATAATTTAAATAAAAAAAAGTTAAGTAAAGAAAATTTATTCACTCACCACAAAGGAACACAAAAGTTTAGCTATCCAAGTTTGGCAAAACTCCACTAGTTCAACCATAGTAGCTCAGAATTTTATAAGAAAGAGATTTTTCTATACCTATTTTAAAAAATGGATATGCTTGCTTGAAACATGTTAAAGATGCAAATGACCTAAGGATCCAAACATTTTAAAGATAATAACATTAAATTCCCAAGTGAACATTCAGTTGGATATTTACCCGAGTCAAACAAGCCATTATTTTGCCCATTTACAAAAAGCTGACGTAACGCTCATAGATGATTGTAAAGTGATTTATTGTGCGTAACAGGCTATATTTTTTTAACGAATCACTAATGGATTGGGAGTCAACACTCAGTTAAAAATCCCCTCCATCCCCCTTTTCCCGAAGATTGTAGAACATGATATATAAAAAAACTAAAAAGAGTTAACAATCCCTAAAAATTACATGCACTTTTTTGAATTATATTTATGTACACTGAGATAAAAATCTCTCGCTTCCCCCTTTTCTAGACAATTGCAGAACCATATATATATAAAAAACTAAAAAGATTCTACAATCCCTAAAAATTACAGAGACTTTTTGGAATTATCTCACTGTACATTTGTGCATTGTGCATTTCCATTTTGGATATATTCTTTTCTCTCAAATCAAAACTTGAGTTTACACTTTCCCTTCATCTTGTAAAAAAAAATGAAATAAATGGCAAATAGATCACAACAAAATTAAAATTTTAGAGTTTATGTATGGAATGAATTTAAAGCAATAACAAATGCAAGTAAAGAAAATTTATTCACACACCACAAATGAACACAAAAGTTTTGTTATTCAAGTTTTGGAGATTCCACTAGTTCAACCCTAATAGCTTGGAAATTTATAAGAAAGAGATTTTTCTACACATGTTTTAAAAAATGAATATGCATGCTTGAAATATGTTAAAGATGCAAATGACTTTTGGATCCAAACCTTTTAACATTGAATTCCCAACTGAACGTGCGGTGGGATATTTACCTGAGTCAAACAAGCCATTATTTTTCCCATTTATAAAAAGCTGACCTAACGATCATAGATGATTGTAAAGTGATTTATCATGCGTAATGGGCTATCTTTTTGTTAGGAATGACCTATGGATTGGAAGTCAATGCTCAATTAAAAATCCCCCACCTCCCCCTTTTCCCGACGATTCCATAATTTGATATATAAAAAACTAAAAAGAGTTTGCAATCCCTATAAATTATAGACACTTTTTGGAATTATCTCTCTCTACATTTGTGCATTGTGAATTTCCATTTAAGATGTATAATTTTTTCTTAAATCAAAACTTGACTTTTCTCTTTCCCTTTAGCTCGAAAACAAAAACAGAGATAAAAGGCAAATAGATCACAACAAAATGAAACTCTTAGAGTTTATGTATGGAAAGAATTTAAAGCAATAAAAAATTTAAGTAAATAAAATTTATTCACACACCACAAATGAACACAAAAGTTTTGTTATTCTAGTTTGGGAAATTCCACTAGTTCAACCCTAATTGCTGAAAATTTTATAAGAAAGCGATTTTTTCTACACTGGTTTTAAAAAATGGATATGCATGCTTGAAAGATGTTAAAGATGCAAATGACTTAGGGATCCAAACCTTTTAAAGATAATAACATTAAATTCCCAAGTGAACGTGCAGTGGGATATTTATCCCAGTCAAACAAGTCATTATTTTGACCTTTTACAAAAAGCTCACCCAACGAATATAGATGATTGTAATGTGAATTATCATGCGTAACGGGCTATACTTTTGTAAGGAATGACGTATAGATTGGGAGTCAACACTCAGTTAAAAATCCACCACCTCCCCCTTTTCCCGACGATTGTAAAACCTGATATATAAAAAACTGAAAAGAGTTTACAATACCTAAAAATTAAAGACACCTTTTGGAATTACCTTTAAATACATTTTGGTATTGTGTATTTTCATTTTAGATCTATACTTTTTTCTTCAATCAAAACTTGAGTTTTCACTTTCCCTTCATCTTGTAAACAAAAAAAAGAGGGAAAAGGCATATAGATCACAACAAAATGAAAATTTTAGAGTTTATGTATGGAAAGAATTTAAAACTATAACAAATGTAAGTAAATAAAAATTATTCACATACCACAAAATAACACAAAAGTTTTGTTATCCAAGTTTTGGAAATTCCACTAGTTCAGGGTTAATAGATCGAAATTTAATAAGAAAGAGATTTTTCTACACATGTTTTAAAAATGGATTTGCATGCTCTAGACATGTTAAAGATGCAAACGACCTTTGGATTCAAACCTTTTTAATAGAATAACATTAAATTCCCATGTGAACGTGCGTTCGGATATTTACCTTCCCCTCCCCTTTTCCCGACGATTGTAGAACCTGATATATAAGAAACTAAAAAGTGTTTACAATCCCTAAAAATTACAGACACTTTTTGGAATTATCTCTCTCTACATTTGTGCATTGTGCATTTACATTTTAGATGTATACTTTTTTCTTAAATCAAAACTTGATTTTTCACTTTCCCTTCATCTTGTAAAGAAAAAAAAGAGATAAAAGGCAAATAGATCACAACAAAATGAAAATTTAAGAATTTATGTATGGAAAGAATTTAAAACAATAACAAATGTAAGTAAATAAAATTTATTCACACACCACAAATGAACACAAAAGTTTTTTTATCCAATGTTGGAAAATTCAACTAGTTCATCCCTTACATCACAAAATTTTATAAGAAAGAGATTTCTCTACACATGTTTTAAAAAATGGATATGCATGCTTGAAACATGTTAAAGATGCAAATGACCTATGGATCCAAACTTTTTAAAGAGAATAACATTAAATTCCCAAGTGAAAATGCGGTGGGAAATTTACCCGAGTCAAACAAGCCATTATTTTGCCCATTTACAAAAAGCTGACCTAACGATCATAGATGACTGTAAAGTGATCTTTCTTGCGTAATGGGCTATATTTTATAATGAATGACTTATGGATTGGGAGTCAACACTCAGTTAAAAATCGCCCGCCTCCCCTTTTTCCCGACGGTTGCAGCACCTGATATAAAAAAAAACTAAAAAGAGTTTACAATCCCTAAAAATTATAGACAGTTTTTGGAATTTTCTCTCTCTACATTTGTGCATTGTGCATTTCCACTTTATATGTATACTTTTTTCTTAAATAAAAACTTGAGTATTCACTTTACCTTCATCTCGTAAACAAAAAAAGAGATAAAAGGCAAATAGTCACAACAAAATGAAAATTTTAGAGTTTATGTATGGAAATTAAGTTAAAGCAATAACAAATGTAAGTAAAGTAAATTTATTCACACACCACACATGAACAAAAATGTTTTGTAATCCAAGTTTGGGATATTCCACTAGTTCAACCCTAATAGCTCTGAAATTTATCAGAAAGAGATACGCATGCTTTGAAAAATGTTAAAGATGAAATTGACCTATGGATCCAAACCTTTTAAAGAGAATAATTTTCAATTCCCAAGCGAACGTGCGGTGGGATATTTACCCGAGTCAAACAAGCCATTATTTTGCCCATTTACAAAAAGCTCACCTAAAGATAATTGATGATTGTAAAGTGATTTATCAAGTGTAACAGGATATATTTTTGTATGCCAACACGCCTCCCCCTTCTCCCGGCGATTTAAAGATTCAAATGCCTATGGAGCCAAACCTTTTAAAAAGAATAACATTAAATTCCCAAGTGAACATGCGGTGCGATATTTACCTGAGTCAAACAAGCCATTATTTTGCCCATTCACAAAAAGTTGACCTAACGATCATAGATGATTGTAATGTGATTTATCGTGCATAACGGGCTATATTTTTTTATGGAATGACTTACGGAATGGGAGCCAACACTCAGTTAAAAATCCCCCGCTTCCCCGTTTTCCCGACCAATGCATAACTTGACATATATAAAAAACTAAAAAGAGTTTACAATCCCTAAAAATTACAGAGACTTTTTGGAATTATCTCTCTCTAAATTTGTGCATTGTGCATTTCCATTTTAGATGTATACTTTTTTCGTATATCAACACTTGAGTTTTCACTTTCCCTTCAGCCCGTAAACAAAAAAAGAGATAAAAGGCAAATAGATCACAACAAAATGAAACTTTTAGAGTTTATGTATCGAAAGAATTTAAAGCAATAACAAATGTAATTTAAGAAAATTGATTCACACACCACAATTGAACACAAAAGTTTTGTAATCCTAGTTTGGGAAATTCCACAAGTTCAACCCTAATAGCTCAGAATTTTATAAGAAAGAGATTTTTCTACACATGTTTTAAAAAATGGATATGCATGCCAGAAACATGTTAAATATGCAAATGACCTAGGGATCAAAACCTTTTAAAGAGAATAACATTAAATTCCCAAGTGAACGTGCGACGGGAATTTACCTGAGTCAAACAAGCTATTATTTTGCCCATTTACAAAAAGCTGACCTAACGATCATAGATGATTGTAAAGTGAATTATCATGTGTAACAGGCTATATTTTTGTAAGGAATGACTTATTGATTGGGCGTCAACACTCAGTTAAAAATCCCCCGCCTCCCTCTTTTCCCGACGATTGCAGAACCTGATATATAAAAAACTAAAAAGAGTTTACAATCCGTAAAAATTAAAGACACTTTTTGGAATTATCTTTGTCTACATTTTTTCATTTTGCATTTCCATTTTAGTTGTATACTTTTTTCTTAAATCAAAACTTGAGTTTTGACTTTTCCTTCATCTCGTAAAAAAAAAAAGAGAAAAGCCAAATAGATCACAACATAATGAAAATTTTGGAGTTTATGTATGGAAAGAATATAAAGCAATAACAAATGTAAGTAAATAAAATTTATTCACACACCACAAATGAACACAAAAGTTTTGTTATACATGTTTGATAAATTCCACTAGTTCAACCCTAATAGCTCGGAATTTTATAAGAAATAGATTTTTTTATACAAGTTTTAAAAAACGGATATGCATGCTTGAAACATGTTAAAGATGGAAATGACCTTTGGGTCCAAACATTTTCATGAGAATAACATTAAATCCCCAAGTGAACGTGCGGTGGGAAATTTACCCGAGTCAAACATGCCATTGTTTTGCTCATTTACAAAAAGCTGACCTAACGATCATAGATGATTGTAAAGTGATTTATCATGCGTAACGGGCTATATTTTTGTAAGGACTGTCTTATGGATTAGGAGTCAACACTCAGTTAAAAATCCCTCGCCTGCCCCTTTTCCCGACGATTGAAAAACCCGATATATAAAAACTAAAAAGAGTTTACAATCCCTAAAAATTACAAACACTTTTCTGAATTATCTCTCTCTAAATTTGTGCATTGTGAAATTCCATTTTAGATGTATAATTTTTATTAAATCAAAACTTGAGTTTTTAGTTTCCCTTCATCTCGTAAACAAAAAAAGAGATAAAAGGCAAATAGACCACAATAAAATGAAAATTTTAGAGTTTATGTACAGAAAGAATTTAAAGCAATAACAAATGTAAGTAAGGTAATTTTATTCACACACCATAAATGAACACAAAAGTTTTGTTATCCGTGTTTGGGAAATTGCACTAGTTCAACCCTAATAGCTCGACATTTTACAAGAGAGAGATTTTCCTACACATGTTTTAAAAAATGGAAATGCATGAATAAAACATGTTAAAGATGCAAATGACCTATGGATCCAAACCTTCTAAAGAGAATAAACAAGCCATTATTTTGGTCATTTATAAAAATCTGACCTTACGATCATAGATGATTGTAAAGTGATTTGTCAAGCGTATCGGGCTATATTTTTGTAAGGAATGACTTATGGATTGGGTGTAAATACTCAGTTAAAAATCCTCCACCTCCACCTTTTCTCGATGATTGCAAAACCTGATATATAAAAACTAAAATGAGTTTACAATCCCTAAAAATTACAGACACTTTTTTGAATTATCTCTCTCTACATTTGTGCATTTCCATATTAGATGTATACTTTTTTCTTAAATCAAAACATGAGTTTACTCTTTCCCTTCATCTCGTAAAGAAAAAAATAGATAAAAGGCACATAGATCACAACAAAATCAAAATTTGAGAGGTTCTGTATGGAAAGAATTTAAAGCAATAACAAATGTAAAAAAAAAAAATTTATTCCCACACCACAATGAACACAAAATTTTTGGTATACAAGCTTGGGAAATTCCACTAGTTTAAACCTAATAACTTAGAATTTTTTAAGGAAGAGATTTTTCTACACATGTTTTAAAAAATGGATATGCATGCTTGAAACATGTTAAAGATGCAAATGACCTATGGATCCAAACCTTTTAAAGAGAATAACATTAAATCCCCAAGTGAACGTGCAGTGGGATATTTACCCGAGTCAAACAAGCCATTATTTTGCTCATTTAAAAAAAGCTAACCTTACGCTCGTAGATGATTGAAAAAGTAATTTATCATGCGTATCGAGCTATATTTTTGTAAGGAATGAATTATGGATTGGGTGTCAACACTCGGTTAAAAATCCCCCACCTCCCCTTTTTCCAGACGATTGCAAAAACTTATATATAAAAACTAAAATGATTTTACAATAGCTAAATATTACAGACACTTTTTGGAATTATCTCTCTCTACATTTGTGCATGGTGCATTTCTATTTTAGATGTATACTTTTTTCTTAAATCAAAACATGTGTTTTCACTTTCCCTTCATCTCGTAAACAAAAAATAGATAAAAGGCAAATAGATCATAACAAAATGAAAATTTGAGAGTTTATGTATGGAAAGAATTGAAAGCAATAAGAAATGTAAGTAAAAAAAAATTATTCCCACACCACCAATGAACACAAAAGGTTTTTTATCCAAACTTGGGAAATTCCACTAGTTCAACCCTAATAGCTCGGAATTTTTTAAGGAAGAGATTTTTCTATACATGTTTTAAAAGATGGATATGCATGCTTGAAACATGTTAAAGGTGCAAATGTCCTATGGAACCAAACCTTATAAAGAGAATAATATTAAATTCCCAAGTAAACGTGCAGTGGGATATTTACACGAGTCAAACAAGCCATTATTTTGCCCATTTACAAAAATTTGACCTAAAGATCATAGGTGATTGTAAAGAGATTTATCATGCATAACGGGCTATATTTTTGTAAGGGATGACTTAAGGATTGGGAGTCAACACTCAGTTAAAAATCCCCCACCTCTCTCTTTTCTCGACGATTGCAGAACATGATATATAAAAACTAAAAAGAGTTAACAATCCCTAAAAATTATTGGCACTTTTTGGAATTATCTCTCTCTACATTTGTGCATTGTGCATTTCCAATTTAGATGTATACTTTTTTCTTAAATCAAAATTTGAGTTCTCACTTTCCCTTCATCTCGTAAACAAAAACAAGAGATAAAAGGCAAATAGATCACAACAAAATGAAAATTTTAGAGTTCATGTATGGAAATAATTTAAAGCGATAACAAATGCAAGGAAATAAAATTTATTCAGACACCACAAATGAACAAAAAAGTTTTGTTATCCAAGTTTGGCATATTCCACTAATTCAACCCTAATAGCTCAGAATTTTATAAGAAAGAGATTTTTCTTCTCTTGTTTTAAAAAAATTGATACGCATGCTTGAAACATGTTAAACATGCAAATGACCTATTGATCCAAACTTTTTAAAGGGAATAATATTAAATTCCCAAGAGAACGTTCGGTGGGATATTTACCCGTGTCAAACAAGCCATTATTTTGCCCTTTTAAAAAAAGCAGAAATAGCGATCATAGATGATTGTAATGTGATTTATCATGTGTAATGGGCTATATTTTTTAAGCAATAACTGATGGAATTGGAGTCAACACACAGTTAAAAATTCCCCGCCTCCCCCTATTCCCAACGATTGTAGAACCTGATATATAAAAACTAAAAAGAGTTTACAATCCCTAAGAATTTGCAACAATTTTTGGAATTATCTCTCTCTACATTTGTGCATTGTGCATTTCCATTTAGATATATACTTTTTTCTTAAATCCAAACTTGAGTTTTTACTTTCCTTTCATCTCGTAAAAAAAAAGTGATAAAAGGCAAATATATCACAACAAAATGAAAATTTTAGAGTTTATGTATGGAAAGAATTTATAGCAAAAACAAATGTAAGTAAAGAAAATTTATTCCCACACTACAAATGAATCCAAAAGTTTTGTTATCCAAGTTTGTGAAAGTCCACTAGTTCATCCCTAATAGCTTGGATATTTATAAGGAAGAGATTTTTCTACACATGTTTTAAAAAATGGATATGCATGCTTAAAACATGTTAAAGATGAAAATGACCTATGGATCCAAACCTTTAAAAGAGAATAACAATAAATTCCCAAGTGAATGTGCGGTGGGCTATTTACTCGAGTCAAACAAGCCATTATTTTGCCCATTTACAAAAAGCTGACCAAACGATCATAGATGATTGTAAATTGATTTATCATGCATAATGGGCTATATTTTTATAAGGAATGACTTATGGATTGGGAGTCAAAACTCAGTTGAATATCCCCCGCCTCCCCCTTTTCCTGACTATTGCAGAACCTGATATATAAAAACTAAAAAGAGTTTACAATCCCTAAAAATTGTAGACACTTTTTTGAATTAACTCTCTCTGCATTTGTGCATTGTGCATTTCCATTTTAGAAGTATACTTTTTTCTTAAATCAAAACTTGAGTTTTCACTTTCCCTTCATCTCATAAAAAAAAAAGAGATAAAAAGAAAAAAGATCACAACAAAAAAAAAAATTTAACGTTTATGTATGAAAATAATTTAAAGCAATGACAAATGTAAGTAAAGAAAATTTAATCACTCACCACAAACGAATACAAAAGTTTTCTAATCTAGTTTTTGAAATTCAACTAGTTCAACCCTAGTAGCTTGGAATTTTATAAGAAAGAGAATTTTCTACACATTTTTTAAAAAATGGATATGCATGCTTGAAACATGTTAAAGAGGCAAATGACCTATGGATCCTAACCTTTTAATGAGAATAGCATTAAATTTCCAAGTGACCGTGCGGTGGGATATTTACCTGAGTCACACAAGCCATTATTTTGCCCATTTACAAAAAGCTTACTTAACGATCATAGATGATTTTAAAGTGTTTTATCATGAGTAACGAGATATATTTTTGTAAGGAATGACTTATGGATTGGGAGTCTACACTCAGTTAAAAATCCCCTGCCTTCCCCTTTTCCTGACGATTGCAGTACCTGAAATATAAAAACTAAAAAGAGTTTACAATCCCTAAAAATTAAAAAAGCTTTTTTGAATTATCTCTTTCTACATTTGTGTATTGTGCATTTCCATTTTAGATGTAAACTTTTTTCTAAAATCAAAACTTGAGTTTTCACTTTCCCTTCATCTCGTAAACAAAAAAAGATACACAAGGCAAAAAGATCACAAAAAAATGAAAATTTTAGAGTTTATGTAAGAAAATAATTTAAAGCAATAAAAAATGTAACTAAAAAAAATTTATTCACTCACCACAAATGAACTCAAAATTTTTGTTTTCCAAATTTGGAAAGTCCACTAGTTCAACCCTAATAGCTCGGAATTTAATAAGAAAGAGATTTTTCTACACATGTTTCAAAAAATGGATATGCATGCTTGAAACATGTTAAAGATGCAAATGGCCTAAGGATCCAAACCTTTTAAAGAGAATAACATTAAATTCCCAAGTGACCAAGCGGTGGGATATTTACCCAAGTCAAAGAAGCCATTATTTTGCCCATTTACAAAAAGTTGACCTAACGATCATAGATGAAATTAAAATGATTTATCATACGTAATGAGCTATATTTTTGTAAGGAATGACTTATGGATTCGGAGTCAACACTCAATTAAAAATCCCCCAACTCCCCCTTTTTCCAGACGATTGCAGTACCTAAAATAAAAAAACTAAAAAGAGTTTACAATCCCTAAAAATTACAGACACTTTTTGGAATTATCTCTCTCTACATTTGTGTATTGTGCATTTCCATTTTAGATGTATACTTTTTTCTTAAATCAAATCTTGAGTTTTCACTTTCCTTTCATCTAGTAAACAAAAAAATATATAAAAGGCAAATAGAACAAAACAAAATGGAAATTTTTGAGTTTATGTATGGAAAGAATTTATAACGATCACAAATGTAAGTAAAGAAAATTTTTCATACACCACAAATGAACACAAAACTTTTGTTATCCAAGTTTCGAAAATTCCACTAGTTCAACCCCAATAGTTCGGAATTTTATAAGAAAGAGATTTTTCTACACATGTTATAAAAAATGAATATGCATACTTGAAACATGTTAAACATGAAAATGAGCTATGGAACCAAACCTATTATAGAGAATAACATTAAATTCCCAAGTGAATGTGCGGTGGGATATTTACCTGAGTAAAACAAGCCATTATCTTGCCCATTTACAAAAAGATGACATAACAATCATAGATGCTTGTAATGTTATTTATAATGCGTAACGGGCAATTTTTTTTGTAAGGAATGACTGATGATTGGGTGTCAACACTCAATTAAAAATCCCCCGCTTCCCCCTTTTCCTAATGATTGTAGAACCAGATATAAAAAAACTAAAAAGAGTTTACAATCCCGAAAAATTATAGACACTTTTTAGAATTATCTCTCTCTACATTTGTGCATTGGGCATTTCCATTTTAGATATACTTTTTTCTTAAATCAAAACTTGAGTTTTCACTTTCCCTTCATCTCGTAACAAAAAAAGAGAAAAGGCAAATAGATCACAACAAAATGAAAATTTTAGAGTTTATGTATGGAAAAATTTAAAGCAAAAACAAATGTAAGTAAAGAAACACACCACAAATGAACAAAAAATATTTGTTATCCAAGTTTCGGAAATTCCACTACTTCAACCTTAATAGCTCCGAATTTTATAAGAAAGAGATTTTTCTACACATGTTTTAAAAATGGATATGCATGCTTGGAACATGTTAAAGATGAAAATGACCTATGGATCCAAACCTTTTAAAGAGAATAACATTAAATTCACAAGTGAACGTTCGGTGGGATATTTGCCCGAGTCAAACAAGCCATTATTTTGCCTACTTAAAAAAAGTTTAGAAACAATCATAGATGATTTTAAAGTGATTTATATTGCGTAACGGGCTACATTTTTTTATGGAATGACTTATGGATTGGGAGCCAACACTCAGTTAAAATTCCCCAGCCTCCCCCTTTTACCGACGAATGCAGAACCTGATATAAAAAAACTAAAAAGAGTTTACAATCCCTAAAAATTGCAGACACTTTTTGGAATTTTATCTCTCCACATTTGTCCATTGTGAATTTCCTTTTTAGATCTATAGTTTTTTCTTAAATCAAAACTTGAGTTTTCACTCTGCCTTCATCTCGTAAACAAAAAAAGAGAAAAAAAGGCAACTAGATCACAACAAAATGAAAATTTTAGAGTTTATGTATGAAAAGAATTTAAGGCAATAAAAAATGTAACTAAATAAAATTTATTCAAACACCACAAATGAACACAAAAGTTTTGTTAACGAAGCTTGGGAAATTCCACTAGTTCAACCCTAAAAGCTCAGAATTTTTTAAGAAAGAAATTTTTCTACACATGTTTTAAAAAATGGATATGCATGCTTGAAACACGTTCAAGATGCAAATGACCTATGGATCAAAACCTTTTAAAGTGAAGAAGATTAAATTCCCAAGTGAAGGTGCGATGGGATATTTACCCGAGTCAAACTAGCCATTATTTTCCCATTTATGAAAAGCTGACCTAACGATCATAGATGGTTGTAAAGTGATTTATCATGCGTACCGGGCTATATTTTTGTAAGGAATGACTTACTGATTGGGCGTCAACACTCAGTTAAAAATCCCCCGGCTCCCCCTTTTCTCAACGATTGCAAAGCCTAATATATAAAAACTAAAAAAAGTTTACAATCCCTAAAAATTACAGACACTTTTTGGAATTATCTCACTCTACATTTGTGCATTGTGCATTTCCATTTTAGATCGACACTTTTTTCTTAAATCAAAACTTGAGTTTTCACTTTCCTTTCATCTCATAAAAAAAAAAGATAAAAGGCAAATACATGATAACAAAATGAAAATTTTAGAGTTTATGTATCGAAAGAATTTAAAGGAATAACAAATGTAAGTAAAGAAAATTTATTCACACACGACAAAAGAACACAAAAGTTTTGTTATCCAAGTTTGGGAAATTCCACTTGTTCAACACTTATAGCTTGAATTTGAAAAGAAAGAGATTTTTCTACACATGTTTTAAAAAATGGCTATGCATGCCTGAAACATGTTAGAGATGCAAATGACCTATGGATCCAAACCTTTTAAAGATAATAACATTAAATTCCCAAGTGACCGTGTAGTGGGATATTTACCGAAGTCAAACAAGCCATTATTTTGCCCATTTATGGATTGGGATTCAACACTCAGTTAAAAATCCCCCGCCTCCCCCTTCTCCCAACGATTGTAGAAGTTGATATATAAAAATTAAAAAGAGTTTACAATCGCTAAAAATTACAGACACTTTCTGGAATTATCTCTCTCTACATTTGTGCATTGTGCATTTCAATAATAGATGTATATTTTTTCTTAAATCTAAACTTGAGTTTTCACTTTCCCTTAATCTCGTAAACAAAAAAAGAGATAAATGGCTAATAGATCACAAAAAAATGAAAATTTTATAGTTTATGTATGGAAAGAATTTAAAGCAATAACAAATGTAAGTAAAGAAAATTTATTCACACACCACAAATGAACAGAAAAGTTTTGTTAATGAATGATTGTAAAGTGATTTATCATGCATAACGGTCTATATTTTTGTAACGAATGACTTATGGATTGGCAGTCAACACTCAGTTAAAAATCCCCTGCCTCCCCCTTTTCCCGACTATTGTTGAACCAAATATTTAAAAACTAAAAAGAGTTTACAATCCCTAAAAATTACGGACACTTTTTGGGATTATCTTTCTCTACATTTGTGCATTGTGCATTTCAATTTTAAATGTATAATTTTTTCTTAAATCAAAACTTACGTTTTCACTCTCCCTTCATCTCCTAAACAAAAAAAGAGATAAAAGGCAAATAGATCACAACAAAATGAAAATTTTAGAGTTTATGTCTGGAAAAAATTTAAAGCATTAACAAATGTAAGTAAAGAAAATTTAGTCATACACCACAAATGAACACAAAAGTTTTGTTATCCAAGTTTGGCAAAATTCCAATAGTTTAACCCTATTTGCTTGGAATTTTATAAGAAAGAGATTTTTCAAAAAATGTTTTAAAAAATGGATATGCATGCATGAAACGTGTTATAGATGCAAATGACCTATGGATCCAAACCTTATAAAGAGAATAACATTAAATTTCCAAGTGAACGTGCGGTGGGATATTTAACCGAGTGAAACAAGCCATTATTAATCCCATTTACAAAAATATTACCTAACGATCATAGATGATTGTAAAGTGATTCATCATGCATAACGGGCTATATTTTTGTAAGGAATGACTTATGGATTGGTAGTAAACATTAAGTTAAAAATCCCCCGCCTCTCCCTTTTCCCAACGATTGCAGAACCTGATATATAAAAACCAAAAAGAGTTTACAATCCCTAAAAATTACAGACACTTTTTGGAATTATCTCTCTCTACATTTTTGCATTGTGCATTTCCATTTTAGATGTATAATTTTTTCTTAAATCAAAACTTAAGTTTTCACTTTCCCTTCATCTCGTAAACAAAAAAAGAGATAAAAGGAAAATAGATCACAACAAAATGAAAATTTTAGAGTTTAAGTACAGAAAGAATTTAAAGAAATAACAAACATAAGTAAAGAAAATATATTCACACACCTCAAATGAACACAAATGTTTTGTTATCCAAGTTTGGGAAAATTCCACTAGTTCAACCCTAAAAGCTCGGAATTTTATAAGAAAGAGATTTTTCAACAAATCTTTTAAAAAATGGATATGCATGATTGAAACATGTTAAAGATGAAAATGACTTATGGATCCAAACCTTTTAATGAGAATAAAATTAAATCCCCAAGTGAACGTGCAGTGGGATATTTACCCGAGTCAAACAACCCATTATTTTGCTCATTTACAAAAAAGCTGACCTAACTATCATAGATGATTGTAAAGTGATTTATCATGCATAATGGGCTATATTTTTGTAAGGAATGACTTATGGATTGGGAGACAACACTCAGTTAAAAATCCCCCGCCTCCCCCATTTCCCGACGATTGCAGAACCTGATATATAAAAACTAAAAAGAGATTACAATCCCTAAAAATTACGTACACTTTTGGAATTATCTCTCTCTACATTTCTGCATTGTGAATTTCCATTTTAGTTGTATACTTGTTTCTTAATTTAAAACTTGAGTTTTTACTTTCCCTACATCTCGTTAACAAAAAAAGAGATAAAAGGCAAAAAGATCACAACAAAATGGAAATTTTAGAGTTTATGTATGGAAAGAATTTAAAGCAATAACAAATGTAAGTAAATACAATTTAGTCACACACAACAAATGTACACAAAATTTTTTTTATCCAAGCTTGGGGAATTCCACTAGTTCAACCTTAATAGCTCGGAATTTTTAAGAAAGAGATTTTTCTATACATGTTTTAAAAAATTGATATGCATGCTTGAAAAATGTTAAAGATCCAAATAGATCACAACAAAATGGAAATTTTAGAGTTTATGTAGGGAAAGAATTTAAAGCAATAACAAATGTAAGTAAAGAAAATCTATTCACACACCACAAATGAACACAAAAGATTTGTTATTCAAGTTTGAAAAATTCAACTAGTTCAATCCTAATTGCTTGGACTTTTATAAGAAAGAGATTTTTCTACACTTGTTTTCAAAAATGGATATGCATGCTTGAAATATGTTAGAGATGCAAATGACCTATGGATCCAAACCTTTTAAAGAGAATAACATTAAATTGCCAATTGAACATGCGGTGGCATATTTACCCGAGTCAAACATGCCATTATTTTGCCCATTTACAAAAAGTTGACCTAACGATCATAGATGATTGTAATGTGATTTATCATGCATAACGGGCTATATTTTTTTAAGGAATGACATATGGATTGGGAGCCAACACTCAGTTAAAAATTCCCTGCTTCCCCCTTTTCCCGATGATTACAGAACCTGATATATATCAAAAACTAAAAAGAGTTTACAAACCCTAAAAATTAAAGAGACGTTTTTGAATTATCTCTCTCTATATTTGTGCATTGTGAATTTCAATTTTAATTATATTCATTTCTCTCAAATTAAACTTGAGTTTTCACTTTCCCTTCATCTCGAAAAAAAAAATGAGATAAAAGGCAAATTTTAGAGTTTATGTATGGAAAGAATTTAAAGCAATAACATATGTAAGTAAAGAAAATTTATTCACACACCACAAATGAACACGAAAGTTTTTTTATGCAAGTTTTAGGGATTCCACTAGTTCAACCCTAATAGCTCAGAATTTTACAAGAAAAAGATTTTTCTACACATGTTTTCAAAAATTGAATATGCATGCTTGAAACATGTTCAAGATGCAAATGACCTATGGATCCAAACCTTTAAAAGAGAATAACATTGAATTCCCAAGTGAACGTGCGGTGGTTTATTTACCCGAGTCAAACAAGCAATTATTTTTCCCATTTACAAAAAGCTGACCTAACGATCATAGATGATTGTAAAGTGATTTATCATGCGCAATGGGCTTTATTTTTGTAAGGAATGACATATGGATTGGGAGTCAACGCTCAGTTAATAATCCTCCACCTCCCCCTTTTCCCGGTGATTGCATAATTTGATATATAAAAAACTAAAAAGAGTATACAATCCCTAAAAATTACATACACTTTTCTGAATTATCTCTCTCTACATTTGTGCAGTGTCCATTTCCATTTTAGTTGTATACATTTTTCTTTAATCAAAACTTGACTTTTCACTTTCCTTTGTGCTCATAAACAAAAAAAGAGAGAAAAGGCAAATAGATCTCAACAAAATGAAACTCTTAGAGTTTATGTATGGAAAGAATTTAAAGCAATAACAAATGTAACTAAAGAAAATTTATTCACACACCACAAATGAACACAAGTTTTGTTATGCAAGTTTTGGAAATTCCACAAGTTGAACCCTAATTGCTCAGAATTTTATAAGAAAGTGATTTTTCTACACATGTTTTAAAAAATGGATATGCATGCTTGAAACATGTTAAAGATGCAAATGACCTAGGGATCCAAACCTTCTAAAGATAATAACATTAAATTCCCAAGTGAACGTGCGGTGGGATATTTACCCCAGTCAAACAAGCCATTTTTTTGCCCATTTACAAAAAGCTGACCCAACGATCATAGACGATTGTAAAGTGAATTATCATGCGTAATGGGCTATATTTTTGTAATGAATGACGTATGGATTGGGAGTCAACACTCAGTTAAAAATCCATCTTCTCCCCCTTTTCCTGACGATTGCAGAACCTGATATATAAAAAACTAAAAAGAGTTTACAATCCCTAAAAATTAAAGACACTTTTTGGAGTTATCTTTCTCTACATTTTTGTATTGTGTATTTCCATTTTAAATGTATACTTTTTTCTTAAACCAAAACTTGAGTTTTCACTTTCCCTTCATCTCGTAAACAAAAAAAAAAGAGAAAAGGCAAATAGGTCACAACAAAATGAAAATTTTTGAGTTTATGTATGGAAATAATTTAAAGCTATAACAAATGTAAGTAAAGAAAATTTATTTATGTACCACAAAAGAACACAAAAGTTTTGTTATCCAAATTTGGGAAATTCCATTAGTTTGACCCCAATAGCTCGAATTTAATAAGAAAGAGATTTTTGTACATATGTTTTAAAAAATGGATATGGATGCTCTAAACATGTTAATGATGGAAATGAACTTTGGATCAAAACCTTTTGAAGAGAATAACATTATATTCCAAAGTGAACGTGCGGTGGAATATTTACCCTAGTCAAAAGCGCCATTATTTTGCCCATTTACAAACAACAGACCTAATCACCATATATGATTGTAAAGAGATTTATCATGCGTAACGGCTTTATTTTCTTAAGAAATGGCTAATGGATTGGGAGTCAACCCTCTGTTAAAATTCCCCCCTCCCCTTTTCCCGACGATCGCAGAACCTGATATATAAAAAACTAAAAAGAGTTTACAATCCCTAAAAATTACAGAAACTTTTTGGAATTATCTCTCTCTACATTTGTGCATTGTGCATTTACATTTTAGATGTATGCTTTTTTCTTAAAACAAAATTTAAGTTTTCACTTTCCCTTCATCTTGTAAACAAAAAAAAGATATAAAAGGCAAATAGATCACAACAAAATGAAAATTTAAGAATTTATGTCTGGGAAGAATTTAAAGCAATAACAAATGTAAGTAAAGAAAATTTATTCACACACCACAAATGAACACAAAAGTTTGTTATCCAAGATTGGGAAATTCAACTAGTTCATCCCTTATATCATGGAATTTTATAAGAAAAAGATTTTTCTACACATGTTTTAAAAAATGGATATGCATGCTTGAAACATGTTAAAGATGCAAATGACATATGGATCCAAACGTTTTAAAGAGAATAACATTAAATTCCCAAGTGAAAATGTGATGGGATATTTACCCGAGTCAAACAAGCCATTATTTTGCCCATTTACAAAAAGCTGACCTAATCATCATAGATGACTGTAAAGTGATCTTTCATGCATAACGGGCTATATTTTGTAAGGAATGACTTATAGATTGGGAGTCAACTCTCAGTTAAAAATCCCCCGCATCCCCCTTTACCCGACGGTTGCAGAACATGATATAAAAGAAACTAAAATGAGTTTACAATCCCTAAAAATTAAAGACACTTTTTGGAATTGTCTCCCTCCACATTAGTGCATTGTGAATTTAAACTTTAGTTGTATACTTTTTTCTTAAATAAAAACTTGAGTATTCACTTTACCTTCTTCTCGTAAATAAAAAAGAGATAAAAGGCAAATGCTCAGAACAAAATAAAAATTTCAAAGTTTATATATGGAAATAAGTTAAAGCAATAAAAAATGTAAGTAAAGTAAATTTATTCACACACAACAAATTAACACAAGTTTTTTTTTATCCAAGTTCGGGAAATTCCACTAGTTCGAACCCTAATAGCTCGAAAATTTATAAGAACGCAATTTTTCTACACATGTTTTAAAAAATGGATATGCATGCTTGAAAAATGTTCAAGATGCAAATGACCTATGGATCCAAACCTTTTAAAGAGAATAACTTTAAATTCCCAAATGAACGTGAGGTGGGATATTTACCCGAGTCAAACAAGCCATTATTTTATCCATTTACAAAAAGCTGACGTAAAGATAACAGATGATCGTTAAGTGATTTACTATGTGTAACGGGATATATTTTTCTAAGGAATGACTTATGGATTGGGAGCCAACACTCAGTTAAAAATCCCCTGTCTCCCCCTTTTCCGGACGATTGTAGAACCTGATATATGAAAAACTAAAAAGAGGTTACAATCCCTAAAAACTACATAAAATTTTTGGAATTATCTCTCTCTACATTTGTGTATTGAGTATTTCCATTTTAGATGTATACTTTTTTCTTAAATCAAAACTTGAGTTTTCACTTTCCCTTCATCTCGTAAACAAAAAAAGAGATAAAAGGCAAATAGATCACAACAAAATGAAAATATTAGAGTTTATGTATGGAATGAATTTAAAGCAATAACAAATCTAAGTATAGAAAATTTATTCACATACCACAAAAGAACACCAAAGTTTTGAAATCCTAGTTTGGGAAATTCCACTAGTTTAAACCTAATAGCTCAGAATTTTATAAGAAAGAGATTTTTCTACACATGTTTTAAAAAATGGATATGCATGCTTGTAAATTGTTAAATATGCAAATGACCTAGGGATCAAAACCTTTTAAAGTGAATAACATTAAATTCCAATGTGAACGTGTGGTGGGATATTTACCCGAGTCAAACAAGCCATTATTTTGCCCATTTACAAAAAGCAGACCTAACGATCATAGATGATTGTAAAGTGAATTATCAAGCGTAACGGGCTATATTTTTGTAAGGAATGACTTATGGATTGGGTATCAACACTCAGTTAAAAATCCCCCGCCTCCCCCTTTTCATGACGATTGCAGAACCTGATATATAAAAAACTAAAAAGAGTTTGCAATCCCAAAAAAATAAAGACACTTTTTGGAATTATCTCTCTCTACATTTTTGTTTTGTGTATTTCCATTTTAGACGTATACTTTTTTCTTAAATCAAAATTTGAGCTTTCACTTTCCCTTCATCTCGTAAACAAAAAAAGAGATAAAAGGCAAGTAGATCACAACAAAATGAAAATTTTAGAGTTTTTATGTATGGAATGAATTTAAAGCAATAACAAATGTAAGTAAAGAAATTTTTTTCACATACGACAGAAAAACACAAAAGTTTTGTTATCTAAGTGTGGGAAATTCCACTAGTTCAACCCTAATAGCTCGGAATTTAATAAGAAAGAGACTTTTCTACACATGTTTTAAAAAATGGATATGCATGCTTGAAACATGTTAAAGATGAAAATGACCGATGGATCCAATTCTTTTTGTAGAGAATAACATTAAATTCCCAAGTGAACGTGCGATGGGATATTTAACCGAGTCAAACAAACCATTATTTTGCCCATTTACAAAATGCAAATCTAAGGATCATAGATGATTGTATAGTGATTTATCATGCGTAGCGGGAATATTTTTTTAAGGAATGACTTATGGATTGGAAGTCAACCCTCAGATAAAATTCCCCCGCCTCCTCTTTTCCCCACGATTGCAGAACCTGATATATAAAAAACTAAAAAGAGTTTACAATCCCTAAAAATTACAAACACTTTTTGGAATTATCTTCCTCTATATTTGTGCATTGTGCATTTACACTTTAGATGTATACTATTTTATTAAATCAAAACTTTAGTTTTCAATTTCCCTCCATCTTGTAAATAAAAAAACAGATAAAAAGCAAAGATCACAACAAAATGAAAATTTTAGAGTTTAGGTATGGAAAGAATTTAAAGCAATAACAAATGTAAGTAAAGAAAATTTATTCACACACCACAAATGAACACAAAAGTTTTGTTATCTAAGTTAGGGAAATTCCACTAGTTCATCCCTTATTGCACGGAATTTTATTAGAAAAAGATTTTTCTACACATGTTTTAAAAAATGGATATGCATGCTTGAAACATGTTAAAGATGCAAATGACCTATGGATCCAAACCTTTTCAAGATAATAACATTAAATTCTCATGTGAACTTGCAGTAGGATATTTACCCGAGTCAAACAAGCCATTATTTGACCCTTTATAAAAAGTTGACCTAACGATCATAAAATGACTGCAAAGTGATTTTTCATGAGAAATGGGCTATATTTTGTAAGGAATGACTTATGGATTGGGAGTCAACACTCAGTTAAAAATTCCCCGCTCCCCCTTTTCTCGACGAATACAGAACCTAATATATAAAGACTAAAAAGAGCTTATAATCCGTAAAAATTACATACACTTTGTGGAATTATCTCTCTCCACATTTGTGCATTGTACATATCCATTTTAGATCTATACTTTTTCCTTCAATCAAAATTTGATTTTTCACTTTCCCTTCATCTCGTAAACAAAAAAAGAGATAAAAGGCAAATATATTAGAACAAAAAGAAATTTTAAGAGTTTATGTATGGAAAGAATTTAAAGCAATAACAAATGAAAGTATAGAAAATTTATTCACACATCACAAATGAACACAAAAGTTTTGTTATCCTAGTTTGGGAAATTCCAGTAGTTCAACCCTAATAGCTCGGAATTTTATAAGAAAGTGATTTTTCTACACATGTTTTAAAAAACTGATATGCATCCTTGAAACATGTTAAAGATGACCTATGGATCCAAACCTTTTAAAGAGAATAACATTAAATTTCCAAGTGAAAGTGCGGTGGGATATTTACCCGAGTCAAACAAGCCATTATTTTGCCCATTTACAAAAAGCTGACCTAAAGATAATAGATGATTGTAAAGTGATTTATCATGTGTAACGGGATCTATTTTTGTAAGGAAGGACTGATGGATTGGGAGCCAACACTCTATTAAAAATCCCCCATCTCCCCCTTTTCCCGACGATTGCAGAACCTGATATATAAAAAACTAAAAAGAGTTTACATTCCCTAAAAACTACATAATTTTTGAAATTATCTCTCTCTAAATTTTTGCATTGTGCATTTCCATTTTAGGTGTATACTTTTTTCTTAAATAAAAACATGAGTTTTCACTTCCTCTTCATCTCGTAAACAAAAAAAGAGATAAAAGGCAAATAGATCCCAACAAAATGAAAATTTTCTAGTTTATGTATGGAAATTATTTAAACCAATAACAAATTTAAGTCAAGTAAATTTATTCACACACCCCAAATGACCACAAAATTTTGTTATCCAAGTTTGGGAAATTCCACTAGTTCTACCCTAATAGCTCGGAAATTTATAAGGAAGAGATTTTTCTTCACATCTTTTAAAAAATGGATATGCATGCTTGAAAAATGTTAGAGATTCAATTGACCTATGGATCCAAACCTTTTGAAGAGAATAACATTAAATTTCCAAGTGAACGTGCAGTGGGATATTTACCCGAGTCAAACAAGCCATTATTTTGCCAATTTACAAAAAGCAGACCTAAAAATCATAGATGATTGTAAAGTGATTTATAATGCGTAATGGGCTATATTTTTGTACGGAATGACTTATGGATTGGAGTCAACACTCAGTTAAAAATCCCCTGCCTCCCCCTTTTCCCGACGATTGCAGAATTTGATACATAAAAACTAAAAAGAGTTTACAATCCCTAAAAATTACCGACACTTTTATGAATTCTCTCTCTACATTTGTGCATTGTGCAATCAAACTTTAGATGTATACTTTTTTCTTAAATAAAAACTTGAGTATTCACTATCCCTTCATCTCATAAAGCAATAAAAAATGTAATTAAAGTAAATTTATTCACACACCACAAATGAACAAAAAAGTTTTGTAATCCAAGTTTGGGAAATTCCACTAGTTCAACCCTAATAGCTCGGAATTTTATAAGAAAGAGATTTTTCTACACATGTTTTAAAAAATGGATATGCATTCTTGAAACATGTTAAAGATCAAAATGACCTATGGATCCAAACCTTTTAGAGAGAATAACATTAAATTCCCAAGTGAACTTGCGGTGGGATAATTACCCGAGTCAAACAAGCCATTATTTTTCCCATTTACAAAATGCTGACCTAATGATCATAGATGATTGTACAGTGATTTATCATGTATAATGGGCTATATTTTTGTAAGGAATGACTTATGGATTGGGAGTCAATAGTCACTTAAAAATGGCCCGCCTCCCCCTTTTCCTGACGATTGAAGAATGGGATACATAAAAAAAAAACTAAAAAGAGTTTATAATCCCTAAAAATTTCAGATACTTTTGCGAATTATATCTCTCTACATTTGTGCATTGTGCATTTCAATTTTAGATGTATACTTTTTTGTTAAACAAAAACTCGAGTTTTCACTTGCCCTTTATCTGGTAAACAAAAAAAGAGATAAAAGGCAAATAGATCACAACAAAATGAAAATTTTAGAGTTTAGTACGGAAAGAAATTAAAGCAATAACAAATGTAGTAAAGAAAATTTATTCACACACCACATATGAACACAAAACTTTTGTTATCGAAGTTTAGAAAATTCCACTAGTTCCTAATAGCTCGGAATTTTATAAGAACTAGATTTTTCTACACATGTTTAAAAAAATAGATATGCATGCTTGAAACATGTTCAAGACGCAAATGACCTATGGATCCAAACTTTTAAAGAGAATAACAATAAATTCCCAAGTGAACATGGTTTGGAATATTTACCCGAGTCAAACAAGCCATTAGTTTGCCCATTTACAAAAAACTGACATAACGATCATAGGTGACTATAAGTGATTTATCATGCATAACGGGCTATATTTTAATAAGGAAAGACTTATGGATTGGGAGTTCACACTCTGTTAAAAATCCCCCGCCTCCCCTTTTCCCGACGATTGTAGAACCTAATATATAATAACTAAAAAGAGTATACAATCCCTAAAAATTACAGATATTTTTTGGAATTATCTCTCTCTACATTTGTGCATTGTGCATTTCAATTTTACATGAATACTTTTTTCTTGAATAAAAATTTGAGTTTTCACTTTCCCTTCTTCTCGTAAACAAAAAAAGAGATCAAAGGCAAATAGATCGCAACAAAATGAAAATTTTAGAGTTAATGTATGGAAAGAATTTCAAGCAATAACTTTTGTAAGAAAAGAAAATTTATTCACCCACCAAAACTGAACAAAAAAGTTTTTTTATCCTAGTTTGGGAAATTCCACTAGTTCAACCATAATAGCTCAAAATTTTATAAGAAAGAGATTTTTCTACGTATATTTTTAAAAGTGGATATGCAAGCTTGAAACATGTTAAAGATGTAAATGACCTATGGATCCAAACCTTCTAAAGAGAATAACATTAAATTCCCAAGTGAACGTGCAGTGGGATATTTACCCGAGTAAAACAAGCCATTATTTTGCCCATTTATGAAAAGCTAACCTAACGATCATAGATGATTGTAGAGTGATTTATCATGCGTAACGAGCTCTATTTTTGTAAGGAAAGACTTATGCATTGGGAGTCAACACTCTGTTAAAAATCCTCCGACTCCCCCTTTTCTCGACGATTGCAGAACCTGATATATAAAAATTAAAAAGAGTTTACAATCCCTAAAAATTAAAAAAACTTTTTGGAATTATCACTCTTTATATTTGTGCATTGTGCATTTCCATTTTAGATGTATAGATTTTTCAGTTGCCCTTCATCTCGTAAACAAAAAAAGAGATAAAAGGCAAATAGATCACAACAAAACGAAAGTTTTAGAGTTTTTGTATGGAAAGAATTTAAAGCAATAACAAATGTAAGTTAAGAAAATTTAGTCGCACACCAAAAATGAACACAAAAGTTTTGTTATCCAAGTTTGGGAAATTCCACTAGTTCAACCCTAATAGCTCGGAATTTTATAAGAAAGAGATTTTTCTACACATGTTTTAAAAAATGGATATGCGTGCTTGAAACATGTTAAATATGCAAATGACGTATGGATCCAAACCTTTTAAAGAGAATAACATTAAATTCCAAAGTGAACGTGTGGTGGGATATTTACCTAAGTCAAACAAGCCATTATTTTGCCAATTTACAAAAAGCTGGCCTAAAGATAGTAGATGATTGCAATGTGATTTATCATGCGTAACGGGATATATTTTTTTAAGGAATGATTTATGGATTGGGAACCAACACTCAGTTAAAATTCCCCCGCTTCCTTCTTTTCCCGACGATTGTAGAACCTGATCCTGAAAAAATAAAAAAGAGTTTACAACCCCAAAAATTTACAAACACTTTTTGGAATTATCTCTCTCTACATTTGTGCATTGTGAATTTCCATTTTAGAAGGATACTTTTTTGTTAATTCAAAATTTGATTTTTCACTTCTCCTTCATGTTGTAAACAAAAAAAGCGATAAAAGGGAAATAGATCACAACAAAATAAAAATTTTAGAGATTATGTATGGAAAGAATTTAAAGCAATAACAATGTAAGTAAAGAAAATTAATTCACACACCACTAATGAACACAAAACTTTTGTTATCCAAGTTTGGGAAATTCCACTAGTAAACCCCTAATAGTTCGGAATTTTATAAGAAAGAGATTTTTCTACAAAATGGATATGCATGCTTGAAACATGTAAAAGATGCAAATGACCTTTGTATCCAAACCTTTTAAAGAGAATAACATTAAATTACCAAGTGGACATGCGGTGGGATATTTACCAGAGTCTAACAAGCCATTATTTTTCCCATTTACAAAAAGCTGACCTCACAATCATAGATGATTGTAAAGTGATTTATCATGCGTAACGAGCTATATTTTTTAAAGGAATGAGTTAAGGATTGGGAGTCAACACTCAGTTAAAAATCCCCAGCCTCCCCCCTTTCCCGATGATTGCAGAACCTGATAGAAAAAAACTAAAAGGAGTTTACAATCCATAAAATTACAGACACTTTTTGGAATTATATCTCTCTACATTTGTGCATTGTGCATTTCCATTTTAGATCTATACTTTTTTCTTAAATCAAAACTTGAGTTTTCACGTTCCCTTCATCTAGTAAACAAAAAAAGATAAAAAAAGGCAAATAGATCATAACAAAACGAAAATTTTAGAGTTTATGTATGGAAAGAATTTAAAGCGATAACAAATGTAAGTAAAGATAATTTATTCACACACCACAAATGAACTCAAAAGTTTTGTTATCCAAGTTTGGGAAATTTCACTAGTTTAACCCTAATAGCTCGAAATTTTATAAGAAACAAAATTTTCTACACATGTTTTAAAAAAGGGATATGCATGCTTGAAACATGTTAAAGATGCAAATGACCTATGGATCAAACCCTTTTAAAGAGATTAACATTAAATTCCCAAGTGAACGTGCGGCGGGATATTTACCTGAGTCAAACAAGCCATTATTTTGCCCAGTTACAAAAAGCTGACCTAACGATCATAGGTGATTGTAAAGTGATTTATCATATGTAACGGGCTATATTTTTTTAAGGAATGACTTAAGGATTGGGAGTCAACACTCAATTAAAAATCCCCCTCCTCCCCCTTTTCACGACGATTGCAAAACCTGATATATAAAAAATAAAAGTGTTTATAATCCCTAAAAATTACAGACACTTTTTGGAATTATCTCTTTCTACATTTGTGCATTGCACCTTTCCATTTTAGATGTATACTTTATTCTTAAATCATAACTTGAGTTCTCACTTTCCCTTCTTCTAATAACAGAAAAAGAGATAAAAGGCAAATAGATCACAACAAAATGAAAATTTAGAGCTCATGTATGCAAAGAATTTAAAGTGACAACAAATTTAAGTAAAAAAAAATTATTCACACACAACAAATGAACACAAAAGTTCTGTTACCCAAGTTTGGGATATTCCAATAGTTCAACCCTAATAGCTCGGAATTTTATAAGAAAGACATTTTTCTACAAATGTTTTAAAAAATGGATATGCATGCATGAAACATGTTAAAGATGCAAATGTCCTATTGATCAAAACCTTTTAAAGAGAATAA
Organism: Aristolochia californica; assembly: GCF_029961685.1. NCBI lineage: Eukaryota > Viridiplantae > Streptophyta > Magnoliopsida > Piperales > Aristolochiaceae > Aristolochia > Aristolochia californica. The sequence goes on along the minus strand of NW_027182214.1, from coordinate 29,602,254 downwards.
TATTAAATTCCCAGATGAACGTGCGGTGGGATATTTATCCGAGTCAAACAAGTCATTATTTTGCCCATTTACAAAAAGCTGAAATAACGATCATAGATGATTGTAAAGTTATTTATCCTGTTTAATGGGCTATATTTTTGTAAGAAATGACTGATGGATTGGGAGTCAACACTCAGTTAAAAATCCCTTGCCTCCCTCTTTTCCCGACGAATGCAGAACCTGATATAAAAAAACTAAAAAGAGTTTACAATTCCTAAAAATTAAAGACACTTTTTGGAATTATCTCTGTCTACATTTGTGCATTGTGGTTTTCAATTTTAGATGTATACTTTTTTCTTAAATCAAAACTTGAGTTTTCACTCGTAAAACAAAAAGAGAAAAGACAAATAGATAACAACAAAATGAAAATTTTAGAGTTTATGTATGGAAAGAATTTGAAGCAATAAAAAATGTAAGTAAAGAAAATTTATTCACACACCACAAATGAACACAAAAGTTTTGTTATACAAGTTTGGGAAATTCCACTAGTTCAACCCTAATAGCTCATAATTTTTTAAGAAGCAGATTTTTCTACACGTGTTTTAAAAAATATATATGCATGCTTGAAACATGTTAAAGATGCAAATGACCTGTGGATCCAAACATTTTAAAGAGAATAACAATAAATTCCCAAGTAAATGTGTGTTAGGATATTTACCCGAATAACGCAAGCCATTATTTTGCCCATTTACAAAAAGCTGACCTCATGATCATAGATGAATGTAAAGTGATTTATCATGCGTAACGGGCTATATTTTTTTCAGGAATGACAAATGGGTTGGGAGCCAACACTCAGTTAAAAATCCGCCTCCTCCCCCTTTTACCGACTATTGCAGAACCTGATATATAAAAACTAAAAAGAGTTTACAATCCCTAAGAATTATTGAAACTTTTTGGAACTATCTCGCTCTACATTATTGCATTGTGCATTTCCATTTTAGAAGTATAATTATTTATTAAATCAAAACTTGACTTTTAACTTTCCCTTCATCATGTAAACAAAAAGAGAGATAAAAGGCAGATTGATCTCAAGAAAAAGAAAATTTTAGAGTTTATGTATGCAAAGAATTAAAAGGAATAACAAATGTATTAAAAGAAAATTTATTCACACACCACAAATGAACACAAAAGTTTTGTTATCCAAGTTTGGGAAATTCCACTAGTTCAACCCAAATAGCTCGGACTTTTATAAGAAATAGATTTTTTTAGACATGTTTTAAAAAATGGATATGCATGCTTGAAACATGTTAAAGATGTAAATGACCTATGGATCCAAACATTTTAATGAGAATAACATTAAATCCCCAAGTGAACATGCGGTGGGAAATTTTCTTGAGTCAAACAAGCCATTCTTTTGCTCATTTACAGAAAGCTGACCTAACGATCATAGATGATTGTAAAGTGATTTATCATGTGTAACAGGCTATATTTTTTTAAGGAATGTCTTATGGATTGGGAGTCAAGACTCAGTTAAAAATCCCCTACCTCCCCCTTTTCCTGACCATTGAAAAACATGATATAAAAAAATTAAAAAGAGTTTACAATCCATATAAATTAAAGACACTTTTTGGAATTATCACTCTCTACATTTTTGCATTGTGCATTTCTATTTTAGATCTATAATTTTTTATTAAATAAAATCATGAGTTTTCACTTTCCCTTCATCTTGTAAACAAAAAAAATAGATAAAAGGCAAATAGATCACAACAAAATGAAAATTTGAGAGTTTAAGTATGGAAAGAATTTAAAGCAATAAGAAATATAAGTAAAAAAATTTATTCCCACACCACAAATGAACAAAAAAGGTTTTTTATCCAATCTTGGGAAATTCCACTAGTTCAACCCTAATAGCTCGGATTTTTTTACGGAAGAGATTTTTCTACACATGTTTTAAAAAATGGATATGCATGCTCTAAACATGTTAAAAATTCAAATGACTTATGGATCCAAACCTTTTAAAGCGAATAACATTAAAATCCCAAGTGACGTGCGGTGGGATATTTACCTGAGTCAAACAAACCATTATTTTGCCCGTTTACAAAAAGCACACCCATCAATCATAAATGATTTTAACGTGATTTATCAGGCATAATCTGCTATATTTTTGTAACGAATGACTTATGGATTGGGAGTCAACACTCAGTTAAAAGTACCCTGCCTCCCCCTTTTCCCGATGATTGCAGAACCTGATATATAAAAACTAACAAGAGTTTACAATCCCTAAAAATTATAGAAACTTTTTGGAATTATATCTATCTACATTTGTTCATTGTGCATTTCCATTTTAGATCTATAATATTTTCTTAAGTCAAAAATTGAGTTTTCACTTTCCCTTCATCTAGTAAAAGAAAAAAGAAATAAGAGGCAATTAGATCACAATAAAATGAAAATTTTAGAATTTATGTATGGAAAGAATTTAAAGCAATAACAAATGTAAGTAAATAAAATTTATTCACACACCACAAATGAACACAAAATTTTTATTATCCATGTATGGGAAATTCCACTAGTTCAACCCTAATAGCTTGGAATTTTATAAGAAAGATATTTTTCTACACATGTTTTAAAAAATGGATATGCATGCTTGAAACATGTGAAAGATGCAAATGTCCTGTGGATCTAAACCTTTTAAAGGGAATAACATTAAATTTCTAAGTGAACGTGCGGTGGAATATTTACCCGAGTCAAACAAACCATTATTTTTCCCATTTATAAAAAGTTGACCTAAGGATCATAGGTGATTTTAAAGTGATTTATCATGCAGAACGGGCTATATTTTTTTAAAGAATGACTTAAGGATTGGGAGTCAACACTCTTTTAAAAATCCCCCACTTCCCCCTTTTCCCGATGATTGCAAGACTTGATAAATAAAAAGAAAAGAGTTTACAATCCCTAAAAATTATTTGCACTTTTTGGAATTATCTCTCTCTACATTTCTGCATTGTGCATTTCCATTTTAGATGTATACTTTTTTGTTAAATCAAAACTTGAGTTCTCACTTTCCCTTAATCTCGTAAACAAAAAAAAGAGACAAAAGGCAAATAGATCACAACAAAATGAAAATTTTAGAGTTCATGTATGGAAAGAATTTAATGCGATAACAAATGCAAGTAAAGAAAATTTATTCACACACCACAAATGTACACAAAAGTTTTGTTATCCAAGTTTGGGAAATTCCACTAGTTCAACCCTAATAGTTCGGAATTTTATAAGAAAGAGATTTTTGTACACATGTTTTAAAAAATGGATATGCATGCTTGAAACATGTTAAACATGCAAATGACCTATTGATCCAAACCTTTTAAAGAATAATATTAAATTCCCAGGGGAACGTGCGGTGGGATATTTACCTGTGTCAAACAAGCCATTATTTTTCCCATTTACAAAAATAAGAAATAACGATCATAGATGATTGTAAAGTGATTTATCATGTGTAATGGGATATATTTTTGTAAGCAATGACTGATGGATTTGGATTCAACACTCAATTAAAAATCCCCAACCTCCCCTATTCCCGACAAATGCAGAACCTGATATATAAAAACTAAAAATAGGTTACAATCCCTAAGAATTTTTGACAATTTTTGGAATTATCTCTCTCTATATTTGTGCATTGTGCATTTCCATTTGAGAAGTATAATTTTTTATAAAATCAAAAATTGAGTTTTCACTTTCCCTTCAACTCGTAAACAAAAAAAGAGATAAAAAGCAAATAGATCATAACAAAATGAAAATTTTAGAGATAATGTATGGAAAGAATATAAAGCAATAACAAATTTAAGTAAAGAAAATTTATTCACACGCCACAAATGAACACAAAAGTTTTGTTATCCAAGTTTGGGAAATTTCACTAGTTCAATCCTAATAGCTCGGAATTTTATAAGAAAGAGATTTTTCTAGACATGTTTTAAAAAATGGATATGCATGCTTGAAACATGTTAAAGATCCAAACGATATATGGATCCAAACCTTTTAATGCGAATAACATTAAATCCCCAAGTGAACGTGCGGTGGGACATTTACTTGAGTCAAACAAGCCATTATTTTGTTCATTTACAAAAAGCTGACCTAGTGATCATAGATGATTGAAAAGTGATTTATCATGAGTAACGGACTATATTTTTGTAAGGAATGACTTATGGATTGGGATTCAACACTCAATTAAAATTCCCCCGCCTCCCCCATTTCACGACGATTGCAGAACGTGATACATAAAAACTAAAAAGAATTTACAATCCCTAAAAATTACAGACTCTTTTGGAATTATCTCTCTCTACATTTGTGCATTGTGCATTTACATTTTAGATGTATACTTTTTTCTTAAATCCAAACTTGAGTTTTCACTTTCCCTTCATCTCGTAAACAAAAAAATTTATAATAGGCAAATAGATCACAACAAAATGAAAATTTGAGAGTTTATGTATGGAAAGAATTTAAAGCAATAAGATATGTACGTAAAAAAAAATTATTCTCATACCACAAATGAACACAAAAGGTTTTTTATCCAAGCTTGGGAAATTCCACTAGTTCAACCCTAATAGCTCGGATTTTTTTTACGGAAGAGATTTTTCTATACATGTTTTAAAAAATGGATATGCATGCTTGAAACATGTTCAAAATGCAAATGACCTTTGGATCCAAACCTTTTAAAGCGAATAAAATTAAAATCCCAAGTGAACGTGCGGTGGGATATTTACCTTAGGCAAACAAACCATTATTTTTCCCATTTACAAAAAGCTCACCTAACAATCATAGATGATTTTGACGTGATTTATCATGCATGACGGGCTATATTTTTGTAACGAATGACTTATGGATTGGGAGTCAATACACAGTTAAAAATACCCTGCCTCCCCCTTTTCCCGACGATTACAGAACCTAATATATAAAAACTAAAAAGGGTTTACAATCCCCAAAAATTATCGAAACTTTTTGGAATTAGATCTCTCTACATCTGTGCATTGTGCATTTCCATTTTAGATCTTTCATTTTTTCTTATGTCAAAAATTGAGTTTTCACTTTCCCTTCATCTAGTAAACAAAAAAAGATATTAAAGGCAAATAGATCAAAAGAAAATGAAAATTTTAGAATTTATATATGGAAAGAATTTAAAGCGATAACAAATATAAGTAAAGAAAATTTATTCACACTCCACAAATGAACACAAAAGTTTTGTTATCCATGTTTGGGAAATTCCACTAGTTCAACCCTAATAGCTCGGAATTTTATAAGAAAGAGATTTTTCAACACATGTTTTAAAAAATGGATATGCATGCTTGAAACATGTTAAAGATGCAAATGTCCTATGTATCTGAACCTTTTAAAGAGAATAACATTAAATTTGTGAACGTGTGGTGGAATGTTTACTTGAGTCAAACAAACCATTATTTTTCCCATTTATAAAAAGTTGACGTAAGGATCATAGGTGATTGTAAAGTGATTTATCATGCATAACGGGTTATATTTTTGTAAGGAATGACTTAAGGATTGGGAGTCAACACTGTTAAAAATCCCCTACTTCCCCCTTTTCCCGATGATTATAGAACCTGATAAATAAAAAATAAAAAAAGTTTACTATCCCTAAAAATTATTATCACTTTTTGGAATTATCTCTCTCTACATTTGTGCATTGTGGATTTCAATTTTAAATGTATACTTTTTTCTTAAATCAAAACTTGAGTTCTCACTTTCCCTTCATCTCGTAAACAAAAAAAAAAAGAAACAAAAGGCAAATAGATCACAACAAAACGAAAATTTTAGAGTTCATGTATGGAAAGGATTTAAAGCAATAACAAATGCAAGTAAAGAAAATTTATTCACACACCACTAGTCAACCCTAATAGCTCGGAATTTTATAAGAAAGAGATTTTTCTTCTCATGTTTTAAAAAATGGATATGCATGCTTGAAACATGTTAAAGATGCAAATGACTTATTGATCCAAACATTTTAAGGAGAATAATATTAAATTCCCAGGGGAACATGCGGTGGGATATTTACCTGAGTCAAACAAGCCATTATTTTGTCCATTTACAAAAAGCAGAAATGACGATCATAGATGATTGTAAAGTGATTTATCATGTGTAATGGGATTTATTTTTGTAAGCAATGACTGATGGTTTTGGAGTCAACACTTAATTAAAAATGCCCTGCCTCCCCCTATTCCCGATGAATGCAGAACCTGATATATATAAACTAAAAATAGTTTACAATCCCTAAGAATTATCTACAATTTTTTGAATTATCTCTCTCTACATTTGTGTATTGTGCATTTCCATTTTAGAAGTATTTTTTTATAAAATCAAAACTTGAGTTGTCACTTTCCCTTCATCTCGTTAACAAAAAAAGAGATAAAAGGGAAATAGATCATAACAAAATGAAAATTTTAGAGATAATGTATGGAAAGAATATAAAGCAATAAAAAATGTAAGTAAAGAAAATTTACTCACACGCCACAAGTGAACACAAAAGTTTTGTAATCCAAGTTTTTGGGAAATTCCACTAGTTCAACCCTAATAGCTTGGAATTTTATAAGAAAGAGATTTTTCAAGACATGTTTTAAAAAATTGATATGCATGTTTGAAACATGTTAAAGATGCAAACGACGTATGGATCCAAACCTTTTCATGAGAATAATATTAAATCCCCAAGTGAACATGCGGTGGGATATTTACTTGAGGTAAACAAGCCATTATTTTGCACATTTACAAAAAGCTGACCTAACAATCATAGATGATTGAAAAGTGATTTATCATGAGTAACAGACTATATTTTTTTAAGGAATGACTTATGGATTGGGATTCAACACTCAATTAAAATTCCCCCACCTCCCCCATTTCACGACGATTGCAGAATGTGATATATAAAAACTAAAAAGAATTTACAATCCCTAAAACTTACAAACACTTTTTGGAATTATCTCTCTCTACATTTGTGTATTATGCATTTCCATTTTAGATGTATACTTTTTTCTTCAATCCAAACTTGAGTTTTCACTTTCCCATCATGTCGTAAAAAAAAAAAAAGATAAAAGGCAAATAGATCACAACAAAATGAAAATTTTAGAGTTTATGTATAGAAAGAATTTAAAGCAATAAAAAATGTATGTAAAGAAAATTTATTCACACACCACAAATGAACTCAGAAGTTTTTTTATCCAAGTTTGTGAAATTCCACTAGTTCAACCCTAATAGCTTGGATATTTATAAGGAAGAGATTTTTCGAGACATATTTTAAAAAAAGGGATGTGCATGCTTGAAATATGTTAAAGATGAAAATGACCTATGGATCCAAACCTTTTAAAGAGAATAACATTAAATCCCCAAGTGAACGTGCGGTGGGATATTTACCCGAGTCAAACAAGCCATTATTTTTCTCTTTTATAAAAAGATGACGATACAATCATATATGATTGTAAAGTGATTTATCATGCGTATCGGGCTATATTTTTGTAAGGAATGACTTGTGGATTGGGTGTAAACACTCAGTTAAAAATCCCCCACCTCCCCCTTTTCCTGACGATTGCAGAACTTGATGTAGAAAAACTAAAATGATTTTACAATCCCTAAAAATTATAGACACTTTTTGGAAATATCTCTCTCTAAATTTGTGCATTGTGCATTTCCATTTTAGATGTACACTTTTTTCTTAATTCAAAATTTCAGTTTTCACTTCTCCTTCATCTTGTAAACAAAAAAAGAGATAAAAGGGAAATAGATCACAACAAAATGAAAATTTAGAGATTATGTATGGAAAGAATTTAAAGCAATAACAAATGTAAGTAAAGAAAATTTATTCACACACCACAAATGAACACAAAAGTTTTGTTATCCAAGTTTGGGAAATTCCACTAGTAAACCCCAAATATTTTAGAATTTTATAAGAAAGAGATTTTTCTACACATGTTTTAAAAAATGGATATGCATGCTTGAAACATGTAAAAGATGCAAATGACCTTTGTATCCAAACCTTTTAAAGTGAATAACATTAAATTACCAAGTGAACATGCGGTGGGATATTTACCAGAGTCAAACAAGCCATTATTTTTCCCATTTACAAAAAGCTGACCTAACGATCATAGATGATTGTGAAGTGATTTATCATGCATAACGGTCTATATTTTTTTGAAGAATGACTTAATGATTGGGAGTCAACACTCTGTAAAACATCCCCAGCCTCCCCCTTTTCCCAACAATTGCAGAACCTGGTATATAAAAACTAAAAAGAGTTTACAATCCCTAAAAATTACAGACACTTTTTGGAATTATATCTTTCTACATTTAGGCCTTGTGCATTTCCATTTTAGATCTATACTTTTTTCTTAAATCAAAACTTGATTTTTCACTTTCCCTTCATCTAGTAAACAAAAAAAAGATAAAGAAGGCAAATAGATCATAACAAAACGAAAATTTCAGAGTTTATGTATGGAAAGAATTTAAAGCGATAACAAATGTAAGTAAAGATAATTTATTCACACATCACAAATGAACTCAAAAGTTTTATTATCCATGTTTGGGAAATATCACTAGTTCAACCCTAATAACTCGGAATTTTATAAGAAAGAGATTTTTGTATACATGTTTTAAAAAATGGATATGCATGCTTGAAACATGTTAAACATGCAAATGACCTATGGATCCAACCCTTTTAAAGAGAATAACATTAAATTCCCAAGTGAACGTGCGGTGGGATATTTACCCGAGTCAAACAAGCCATTATTTTGCCCATTTACAAAAAGTTGACCTAACGATCATAGTTGACTGTAATGAGCTTTGGATCCATAGGTCATTGGCATCTTTAACATGTTTCAAGCAAGCATATCCATTTTTAAAACATGTGTGGAGGAAGTCTCTTCCATATAAAATTCCAAGCTATAAGGGTTGAACTAGTGGAATTTCCCAAACTTGAAAAACAAAACTTTTGTGTTCATTTGTGATGTGTGAATAGATTTTCTTTACTCACATTTGTTATTTTTTAAATATTTTCCATACCTGAACTCTAAATTTTTTATTTATTAGTGACCTATTTGCCTTTTCTTTTATGGGATGAAGGGAGAGCAAAAAAGAGTGTCTATAATTTTTAGGGATTATAAGCACTTTTTAATTTTTATATATCAGGTTTTTCAATCGTCGAGAAAAGGGGGAGGCGGGGGATTTTTAACTGAGTGTTGACTCCCAATACATAAGTCATTTTTTACAAAAAATATAGCCCGTTAGACATGATAAATCACTTTACAATCATCAATGATTCTTAGGTCTGCTTTTTATATATGGGCAAAATAATGGCTTGTTTTACTTGGGTAAATATCCCCCATCACGTTCACTTGAGAATTTTTTTTATTCTCTTTAAAACTTTTGGATCCATAGGTCATTTGTATCTTTAACACGTTTCAAGCAAGCATATCCATTTTTTAAACATGTGTAGAAGAAATCTCTTTCTTATAAAATTCCAATCTATTAGGGTTGAACTAGTGGAATTTCCCAAACTTGGATAACAAAAATTTTGTGTTCATTTGTAGTGTGTGAATAAATTTTCTTTACATACATTTTTTATTGCTTTAAATCTTCTCCACACATAAACTCTAAAATTTTCATTTTGTTGTGATCTATTTGCCTTTTTTGTTTACGGGATGTAGGGAGCGCGAAAACTCAAAGTTTTGATTTAAAAAAAAGTGTACATGTGAAATGGAAATTCACTGTGAACAAATGGGGAGAGTGATAATTCCAACGAGTATCTATAATTTTTATGGATTTTAAGTTGTGTTTAGTTTTTATATATCAGGTTTTGTAATCGTCGGGAAAAGGGGGAGGCAGAGGATTTTTACTTGAGTGTTGACTCCCAATCCATAAATCATTTCTTACAAAAATATAGCCCGTTACACATGATAAATCACTTTACAATCATCTATGATTGTAAGGTCAGCTTTTTTTAAATGGGCAAAATAATGGCTTGTTTGACTCGGGTAAATATCCCACCGCATATTCACTTGAAAGTTTTTTGAGTGTTTTTTTTCTCTTTAAAAGGTTTGGATCCATAGGTCATTTTCTTCTTTAACATGTTTCAAGCATGCATATCCATTTATAAAACAAGTGTAGAAGAAATCTCTTTCTAATAAAAATTACAAGCTATTAGGGTTGAACTAGTGGATTTTCCGAAACTTGGATAACAAAACTTTTTTGTTCATTGTGGTCTTTGAATAAATTTTCTTTACTTACATTTTTTATTTTTTTAAATCTTTTCCACACAAAAACTCTAAAATTTTCATTTTCTTATTATCTATGAGCCTTTTTGGTTTACGGGATGAAGGGAGAGTGAAAACTCAAAGTTTTGATTTAAGAAAAATTTTTACATCTAAAATGGAAATGAGCAATGAACAAATGTAGAGAGAGATAATTCCAAAGAGTTTCTATAATTTTTAGGGATAGTAAGCTCTTCTTAGTTTTTATATATCAGGTGTTGCAATCGTCAGGAAAAGGGGGAGCCGGGGGAATTTTAACTGAGTGTTGACTCCCAATCCATATGTCATTTCTTTCAAAAATATAGCCCGTTACGCATGATAAATTACTTTACAATCATCTATGATTTTTAGGTCAGCTTTTTGTAAATGGGCAAAATAATGACTTGTTTGACTCGGCTAAATATCCCACCGCACGTTCACTTGAGAATTTAATGAGCCTTTTTTAATATCTTTAAAAGGTTTGGATCCATAAGTCATTTGCGTCTTTAACATGTTTACAGCAAGCATATCCATTTTTAAAAAATGTATAGAAGAAATCTCTTTCTTATAAAATTCCATGCTATTAGGGTTGAACTAGTGGAATTTCCTAAACATGGATAACAAAATTGTTGTATTCCTTTGGGGTGTGTTAAAAAAATTTCTTTACCTATATTTCTTATTTTTAAAAATTTTTACCATACATAAACTCTAAATTTTTCATTTTGTTGTGATCTATTTGCCTTCTTTGTTTACGGGATGAAGGGAGAGCGAAAACTCAAAGTTTTGATTTATAAAAAAAGTGTACATCTAAAATGGAAATGCACAATGCACAAATGAAGACAGAGATAATTCCAAAGAGTGTTTTTAATTTTAAGGGATTGTAAGCACTTTTAAGTTTCTATATATCAGATTTTGCAATCGTCAGGAAAAGGGGGAGGCGGGGGGGATTTTTAACTGAGTCTTTACTCAAAATCCATAAGTCATTTCTTACAAAAATATAGCCCGTTATGCATGAGAAATCACATTACAATCATCTACGATTGTTATGTCAGGATTTTGTAAATGGGCAAAATAATGGCTTGTTTGACACCGGTAAATATCCCATCGCACGTTCACTTGAGAGTTTAAAGAGCGTTGGTTATTCGCATTAAAAGGTTTGGATCCATAGATCATTTGCATCTTTAACTTGTTTCCAGCATGCATATCCATTTTTAAAACATATGTAGAAGAAATCTCTTTCTTATAAAATTCCAAGCTGTTAGGGTTGAACTAGTGGAATTTCCCAAACTTGGATAACAAAACTTTTGTGTTCATTTGTGTTGTGTGAATAAATTTTCTTTACTTAGATTTGTTATTGTTTTAAATTTTTTCATACATAAACTCTAAAATTTCCATTTAGTTGTGAACTTTTAGCCTTTTTTTTTACGGGATGAAGGGAGAGCGAAAACTCAAAGTTTTGATTTAACAAAAAAGTGGACGACTAAAATAGAAATGCACAAAGCAAAATTGTAGAGAGAGTTAATTCCAAAGAGTGTCTGTAATTTTTAGGGATTGTAAGCTCTATTTAGTTTTTATATATCAGGTTTGGCAATCGTCGGGAAAAGTGGGTGGCGGAGGATTTTTAACTCAGTGTTGACTCCTAGTCCATAAGTGATTTGTTACAAAAATATAGCCCATTACGCATTATTAAGCACTTTAAAATCATCTATGATTGTTAGGTCATTTTTTTTGTAAATGGTCAAAATAATGGCTTGTTTGACTCGGGTAAATATCCCACTGCACGTTCACTTGAGAATTTAATGAGCGTTAGTTATTCTCTTTAAAATGGAAAACATGTGTAGAAGAAATCTCATTCTTATAAAATTCCAAGCTATTAGGGTTGAAGTCGTGGATTTTCCAAAAATTGGATGACAAAACTTTTTTGTTCATTTGTGGTATGTGAATAAATTTTATTGACTTACATTTGTTATTTTTTTAAATCTTTTCCATATATAAACTTTAAAAAATTTTATTTTGTTGTGAACCTTTTGTCTTTTTTGTTTACGGGAAGAAGGGAGAGCGAAAACTGTAAGTTTTGATTTAGAAAAAAGGTGTACATCTGAAATGGAAATGCACAATGCCCAAATATAGAGAGAGATAATTCCAAAGAGTATCTATAATTTTTAGGGATTGTAAGCTCTTTTTAGTTTTTATATCTCAGGTTTTGCAATCATCGGGAAAAGGGGGAAGTGGGGGATTTTTAACTGAGTGTTGACTACCAATCCATAAGTTATTTATTTCAAAAATATAGCCCATCACGCATGATTAATCACATTACAATCCTCTATGATTGTTAGGTCAGCTTTTTGTAAATGGGAAAAATAATGGCTTGTTTGACTCGGGTAAATATCCCTTTGCTCGTTCATTTGAAAATTTAATGAGCGTTTGTTATTCTCTTTAAAAGGTTTGGATCCATAGGTCATTTGCATCTTTACCATGTTTCAAGCATGCATATCAATTTTTAAAATATGTCTAGAAAAAATCTCTTTCTTATCAAAATTCCAAGCTATTAGGATTGAACCAATGCATTTTCTCAAACTTGGAGAACAAAAGTTTTTTGTTCATTTGTTGTCTGTGAATAAATTTTCTTTACCAGAATTTTTTATTGTTTTAAATCTTTTCCACACAAAAACTCTAAAATTTTCATTTGTTTGTGATCTATTTGCCTTCTTTGTTTACGGGAAGAAAGGAGAGCGAAAACTCAAAGTTTTGATTTAAGAAAAAGTGTAATCCTAAAAAGGAAATGCATAGTGCACAAATGTAACGAGAGATAATTCTAAAGAGTGTCTGTAATTTTTAGGGATTGTAAGCTCTTTTTAGTTTTTATTTATCAAGTTTTCAATCGTCGGGAAAAGGGGGAGGCGGGGGATTTTTAACTGAGTCTTTACTCCAAATCCATAAGTCATTTCTTACAAAAATATAGCCCGTTATGCATGAGAAATCACATTACAATCATCTACGATTGTTATGTCAAGATTTTGTAAATGGGTAAAATAATGGCTTGTTTGACACCGGTAAATATCCCATCGCACATTCACTTGAGAGTTTAAAGAGCGTTGGTTATTCTCATTAAAAGGTTTGGATCCATAGATCATTTGCATCTTTAACTTGTTTCCATCATGCATATCCATTTTTAAAACATGTGTAGAAGAAATCTCTTTCTTATAAAATTCCAAGCTGTTAGGGTTGAACTAGTGGAATTTCCCAAACTTGGATAACAAAACTTTTGTGTTCATTTGTGGTGTGTGAATCAATTTTCTTTACTTAGATTTGTTATTGTTTCAAATTTTTTCATACATAAACTCTAAAATTTCCATTTAGTTGTGATCTTTTAGCCTTTTTTTTTACGGGATGAAGGGAGAGCGAAAACTCAAAGTTTTAATTTAACAAAAGAGTGGACGACTAAAATAGAAATGCACAAAGAAAAATTGTAGAGAGAGTTAATTCCAAAGAGTGTCTGTAATCTTTAGGGATTGTAAGCTCTATTTAGTTTTTATATATCAGGTTTGGCAATCGTCGGGAAAAGTGGGTGGCGGAGGATTTTTAACTCAGTGTTGACTCCTAGTCCATAAGTGATTTGTTACAAAAATATAGCCCATTACGCATTATTAAGCACCTTAAAATCATCTATGATTGTTAGGTCATTTTTTTTGTAAATGGTCAAAATAATGGCTTGTTTGACTCGGGCAAATATCCCACCGCACGTTCACTTGAGAATTTAATGAGTGTTAGTTATTCTCTTTAAAATGGAAAACATGTGTAGAAGAAATCTCATTCTTATAAAATTCCAAGCTATTAGGGTTGAAGTCGTGGATTTTCCAAAACTTGGATAACAAAACTTTTTTGTTCATTTGTGGTATGTGAATAAATTTTATTGACTTACATTTGTTATTTTTTTAAATCTTTTCCATATATAAACTTTAAAATTTTTTATTTTGTTGTGAACCATTTGCTTTTTTTGTTTAAGGGAAGAACGGAGAGCGAAAATGTAAGTTTTGATTTACAAAAAAGGTGTACATCTGAAATGGAAATGCACAATGCGCAAATGTAGAGAGAGATAATTCCAAAGAGTATCTGTAATTTTTAGGGATTGTAAGCTCTTTTTAGTTTTTATATCTCAGGTTTTGCAATCGTCGGGAAAAGGGGGAAGTGGGGGATTTTTAACTGAGTGTTGACTCCGTCTCCATAAGTCATTTCTTTCAAAAATATAGCCCATCACGCATGATTAATCACATTACAATCCTCTATGATTGTTAGGTCAGCTTTTTGTAAATGGGAAAAATAATGGCTTGTTTGACTCAGGTAAATATCCCTTTGCTCGTTCACTTGAAAATTTAATGAGCGTTTGTTATTCTCTTTAAAAGGTTTAGATCCATAGGTCATTTGCATCTTTACCATGTTTCAAGCATGCATATCAATTTTTAAAATATGTCTAGAAGAAATCACTTTCTTATAAAAATTCCAAGCTATTAGGATTGAACCAATGCATTTTCTCAAACTTGGAGAACAAAAGTTTTTTGTTCATTTGTTATCTGTGAATAAATTTTATTTACTAGAATTTTTTATTTTTTTAAATCTTTTCCACACATAAACTCTAAAATTTTCATTTGTTTGTGATCTATTTGCCTTCTTTGTTTACGGGAAGAAAGGAGAGCAAAAACTCAAAGTTTTTATTTAAGAAAAAGTGTAATCCTAACAAGGAAATACACAGTGCACAAATGTAACGAGAGATAATTCTAAAGAGTGTCTGTAATTTTTAGGGATTGTAAGCTCTTTTTAGTTTTTATTTATCAAGTTTTCCATCATCGGGAAAAGGGGGAGGGGGGAGGGGGGATTTTAAACTGAGTGTTGACTCCCAATCAATAAGTCATTTCTTAAAAAAATATAGCCCATTACGCATGATAAATCACTTTACAATCATCTATGATTGTTAGGTCAGCTTTTTGTAAATGGGCAAAATAATGGCTAATTCGACTCGGCTAAATATCCCACCGCACGTTCACTTGAGAATTTAATGAGCGTTTGTTATTCGCTTTAAAAGGTTTGGATTCATAGGTCATTTACATCTTTAACATGTTTCAAGCATGCGTATCCATATTTAAAACATGTGTAGAAGAAATCTCATTTTTATAAAAATTAAAAGCAATTAGGGTAGAACTAGTGGATTTTCCCAAACTTGGATAACAAAACTTTTTTATTCGTTTGTTTTCTGTGAATAAAATTTCTTTACTAAAATTTGCTATTGTTTTAAATTTTTTCCACATATAAACTCTAAAATTTTCATTTATTAGTGATCTATTTGCGTTTTTTTTTTTTTACAGGAAGAAGGGGGACCAAATGCTCTAAGTTTTGATTGAAGAAAAAAGTGTAATCCTAAAATTGAAATGCACAATGCACAAATGTAGAGAGAGATAATTCCAAAGAGTGTCTGTAATATTTAGGAATTGTAAGCTCTTTTTAGTTTATATATATCAGCTTTTGCAATAGTCGGGAAAAGGGGGAGGCGGGGGATTTTTAACTGACAGTTGACTCCCAATCAATAAGTCATTTCTTAAAAAAATATAGCCTGTTACGCATGATAAATCACTTTAAAATCATCTATAATTGTTAGGTCAGCTTTATGTAAATGGGTAAAATAATGGCTTATTTGACTCGGCTAAATACCCCACCGCATGTTCACTTCAGAATTTAATGAGTGTTTGTTATTCGCTTTAAAAGGTTTAGACCCTTAGGTCATTTGAATCTTTTAAGTCTTCCAAGCATGCATATCCATTTTTAAAACATGTGTAGAAGAAATCCCTTTCTTATAAAATTCCAAGCTATTAGGGTTGAACTAGTGAAATTTCCCAAACTTAGATAACAAAACTGTTGTGTTCATTTGTGATGTGTTAATAAATTTTCTTTACTTACATTTTTTATTGTTTTAAATTTTTTCCTTACATAAACTCTAAAATTTTCATTTTGTTGTGATCTATTTGCCTTTTTTGTATCCGGGATGATGGGATAGTGACAACTCAAAGTTTCTATTTAATAAAAATGTGAACATCTAAAATGGAAATGCACAATGCCCAAATGTAGAGAGAGATAATTCCAAAGAGTTTCTTTAATTTTTATGGATTTTAAGCAATTTTTAGTTTTTATATTTCAGGTTTTGCAATCATCGTGAAATGGGGCATGAGAGGGATTTTCCACTGAGTGTTAACTCCCAATCCATAAGTCATTTCCTAAAAAAATATAGCCCGTTACACATGATAAATCACTTGACAATCATCTATGATTCGTAGGTAAGCTTTTTGTAAATGGGAAAAATAATGGCTTCTTTCACACGGGTTCATATCCCACCGCACTTTG
This sequence comes from Aristolochia californica, assembly GCF_029961685.1. Lineage (NCBI taxonomy): Eukaryota > Viridiplantae > Streptophyta > Magnoliopsida > Piperales > Aristolochiaceae > Aristolochia > Aristolochia californica. Next base: position 29,585,611 of record NW_027182214.1, on the reverse strand, counting down.
AATTGAGAATTTAAAGGGTTTGTTATTCTCTTTAAAAGGTTTGGATCCATAGGTCATTTACTTCTTTAACATGTTTCAACCAAGAATATCCATATTTAAAACATGCGTAGAAGAAACCTCTTTCATATAAAAATTCAAAGCAATAAGGGTAGAACTAGTGGATTTTCCCAAACTTGGATAAAAAAACTTTTGTGTTCATTTGTGGTGTGTGAATAAATTTTCTTTACTTACATTTGTTATTGTTTTAAATCTTTTCCACTCATAAACTCTAAAATTTTCATTTTGTTGTGATCAATTTGCCTATTTTGTTTAGGAGATGAAGGGAGAGCGAAAACTCAAAGTTTTGATTTAAAAAAAAAGTGTACATCTAAAATAGAAATGCACAATGCACAAATGTAGAGAGAGATAATTCCAAAGAGTGTCTATAATTTTTAGGGATTTTTAGCTCTTTTTAGTTTTTATTTATCAGGTTTTCAATCGTCGGGAAAAGGGGGACACGAGGGATTTTAAATTGAGTGTTGACTCCCAATCAATAAGTCATTTCTTAAAAAAATATAGCCCATTACGCATGATAAATCACTTTACAATCATCTATGATTGTTAGGTCAGCTTTTTGTAATTGGCCAAAATAATGGCTTATTTGACTCGGCTAAATATCCCACCGCACGTTCACTTGAGAATTTAATGAGCGTTTGTTATTCGCTTTAAAAGGTTTGGATTCATAGGTCATTTACATCTTTAACATGTTTCAAGCATGTGTATCCATATTTAAAACATGTGTAGAAGAAATCTCTTTTTTATAAAAATTCAAAGCAATTAGGGTAGAACTAGTGGATTTTCCCAAACTTGGATAACAAAACTTTTTTATTCATTTGTTGTCTTTGAATAAAATTTCTTTACTAAAATTTTTTATTGTTTTAAATTTTTTCCACATATAAACTCTAAAATTTTCATTTATTTGTGATCTATTTACCTTTTTTGTTTACGGGAAGAAGGGGGACATAAAGCTCTAATTTTTGATTGAAGAAAAAAGTGTAATCCTAAAATTGAAATGCACAATGCACAAATGTAGAGAGAGATAATTCCAAAGAGTGTCTGTAATATTTAGGAATTTTAAGCTCTTTTTAGTTTTTATATATCAGCTTTTGCAAAAGTCGGGAAAAGGGGGAGGCGGGGGATTTTTAACTGACTGTTGACTCCCAATCAATAAGTCATTTCTTAAAAAAATATAGCCTGTTATGCGTGATAAATCACTTTAAAATCATCTATAATTGTTAGGTCAGCTTTATGTAAATGGGTAAAATAATGGCTTATTTGACTCGGCTAAATACCCCACCGCATGTTCACTTGAGAATTTAAAGAGTGTTTGTTATTCACTTTAAAAGGTTTAGATCCTTAGGTCATTTGCATATTTTAAGTCTTTCAAGCATGCATATCTATTTTTAAAACATGTGTAGAAGAAATCCCTTTCTTATAAAATTCCAAGCTATTAGGATTGAACTAGTGGAATTTCCCAAACTTGGATAACAAAACTGTTGTGTTCATTTGTGGTGTGTTAATAAATTTTCTTTACTTACATTTTTTATTGTTTTAAATTTTTTCCTTACATAAACTCTAAATTTTCATTTTGCTGTGATCTATTTGCCTTTTTTGTATTCGGGATGATGGGACAGTGACAACTCAAAGTTTCTATTTAAGAAAAATGTGAACATCTAAAATGGAAATGCACAATGCCCAAATGTAGAGAGAGATAATTCCAAAGAGTATCTTTAATTTTTAGGGATTTTAAGCAATTTTTAGTTTTTGTATTTCAGGTTTTGCAATCATCGGGAAATGGGGCATGAGAGGGATTTTCCACTGAGTGTTAACTCCCAATCCATAAGTCATTTCCTACAAAAATATAGCCCGTTACACATGATAAATCACTTGACAATCATTTATGATTGGTAGGTAAGCTTTTTGTAAATGGGAAAAATAATGGCTTCTTCCACTCGGGTTCATATCCCACCGCACTTTCAATTGAGAATTTAAAGGGTTTGTTATTCTCTTTAAAAGGTTTGGATCCATAGGTCATTTACTTCTTTAACATGTTTCAACCAAGAATATCCATATTTAAAACATGCGTAGAAGAAACCTCTTTCATATAAAAATTCAAAGCAATAAGGGTAGATCTAGTGGATTTTCCCAAACTTGGATAACAAAACTTTTGTGTTCATTTGTGGTGTGCGAATAAAATTTCTTTACTTAAAATTTTTTTTGTCTTAAATCTTTTCCACTCATCAACTATAAAATTTTCATTTTGTTGTGATCAATTTGCCTATTTTGTTTAGGGGATGAAGGGAGAGCGAAAACTCAAAGTTTTGATTTAAAAAAAAAGTGTACATCTAAAATGGAAATGCACAATGCACAAATGTAGAGAGAGATAATTCCAAAGAGTGTCTATAATTTTTAGCTCTTTTTAGTTTTTATATTTTAGGTTTTGCAATCGTTGGTAAAAGGGGGAGGCTTGGGATTTTTAATTGAGTGTTGACTCCCAATCCATAAGTCATTTCTTACAAAATTATAGCCCTTTACACATGATAAATCACTTTACAATCATCTATGATTTTTAGGTCAACTTTTTGTAAATGGGCAAAATAATGGCTTGTATGACTCGGGTAAATATCCCACCGCACGTTCACTTGAAAAATTTAATAAGCTTTTGTTATTCTCTTCAAAAGGTTTGGATCCATTGGTAATTTTCATCTTTAACATGTTTCAAGCATGCATATCCATTTTTAAAACATGTGTAGAGGAAATCTCTTTCTTATAAAAATCCAAGCAAATAGGGTTGACCTAGTCAAATTTCCCAAACATGGATACCAAAACTTTTGTGTTCATTTGTGGGGTGTGAAAAATTTTCTTTTCTAACGTTTTTTATTTTTTAAATTTTTTCCTTACATAAACTCTAAAATATTCATTTTCTTGTGATCTATTAGCGTTTTTAGTTTACGGGATGAACGGAAAGCAAAAACTCAAAGTTTTGATTTACGAAAAAAATGTACATCTAAAATGGAAATGCACATTGTACAACTGTAGAGAGAGATAATTCCAAAGAGTGTCTATAATTTTTAGGGATTGTCAGTTCCCTTTAGTTTTTATATATCAGGTTTTGCAATCATCAAGATATGGGGGAGGTAGGAGATTTTTAACTGAGTGTTGACTCTCTATCCATAAATTATTTCTTAAAACAATATTGCCCGTTACGCATGATAAATCACTTTACAATCATCTATGATTGTTTGGTCAGCGTTTTGTAAATGGGGAAAATAATGGTTTCTTTGACTCGGGTAAATATCCCACCGCACGTTCACTTTAGAATTTAATGAGTGTTTGTTATTTTTTTTTTAAAGATTTGGATCCATAAGTCATTTGCATCTTGAACATGTTTCAATCATGCATATCCATTTTTAAAACATGTGTAGAAGAAATCTCTTTCTGATAAAATTCCAAGCAATTAGGGTTGAACTAGAGGAATTTCCCAAACGTGGATAACAAAACTGTTGTGTTCATTTGTGTTGTGTTAATAAATTTTCTTTACTTGCATTTGCTATTGTTTTAAATTTTTTCCATACATAAACTCTAAAATTTTTATTTTGTTGTGACCTATTTGCCTTTTTTTTTACGGGATGAAGGGAGTGCAAAAAAGTTTTGGTTTAAGAAAAAAGTGTACATCTAAAATGGAAATTCACAATGCATAAATGTAGAGAGAGATAATTCCAAAGAGTGTATGTAATTTTTAGGGATTAAAGCTCTTTTTAGTTTTTATATATCCGGTTTTTCAATTGTCGAGAAAAGGGGTAGGCGGGGGATTTTTAACTGAGTGTTGACTCCCAATCCATAAGTCATTTCTTACAAAAATATTTCCCATTTGGCATGATAAATAACTTTACAATCATCAATTATTGTTAGGTCCGATTTTGTAAATGGGCAAAATTATGGCTTGTTTGACTCGAGTAAATACCCCCCTACATATTCACTTGAGAATTTATTTTATTCTATTTAAAAAATTTGGATCCATAGTTTATTTGCATCTTTAACATGTTTCAAGCATGCATATGCATTTTATAAACATGTGTAGAAGAAATCTCTTTCTTAGAAAATTACAAGCTATTAGGGTGGAACTAGTGGAATTTCCCAAATTTGGATAAAAAAACTCTTGTGTTCTTTCGTGGTGTGTGAATAAATTTTATTTACTTACATTTTTTATTGTTTTAAATATTTTCCACACTCAAACTCTAAAATTTTCATTTTGTTGTGATCTATTTGCCTTTTTTTTTTTTACAGGATGAAGGGAGAGTGAAAACTCAAAGTTTTGATTTAAGAAAAAATTGTAAATGTAAAATCAAAATTTACAATGCAAAAATGTAGGGAGAGATAATTCCAAAGATTTTCTATAATTTTTATGGATTTTAAGCTGTATTTAGTTTTTATATATATCAGGTTTTGCAATCGTCGGGAAAAGGGGGAGGCGGGGGATTTTTAACTGAGTGTTGACTCCCAATCTATAAATCATTTCTTAAAAAAATAAGGCCCGTTACACACGATAAATAACTTTACACTCATCTATGATTTTTTGGTCAACTTTCTGTAAATGGGCAAAATAATGGCTTGTTCGACTCAGGTAAATATCCCACCGCACGTTCACTTGAAAATTTTAAGATCATTTTTTTTTCTCTTTAAAAGGTTTGGATCCATAGGTCATTTGCATCTTTAACATGTTTCAAGCTTGCTTATCCATTTTTAAAACATGTCTAGGAGAAATCTCTTTCTTATAAAAATTCCAAGCTATTAAGGTTGAACTAGGGAATTTCCCAAACTTGGATAAAAAAAATGTTGTGTTCATTTGTGGTGTGTTAATCAATTTCTTTACATACATTTTTTATTTTTAAAAAATTTTACCCTACATAAACTCTTAAATTTTCTTTTTGTTGTGATATATTTGCCATTTTTGTTTACGGGATGAAGGGAGAATGAAAACTCAAAGTCTTATTTTAAGAAAAAAGTGTACATCTAAAATGGAAATGCACAATGCAAAAATGTAGAGGGAGATAATTCCAAAGAGTGTTTGTAATTTGTAGGGATTTTAAGATCATTTAAGTTTTTATATATCAGGTTTTGTAATCATCGGGAAAAGGGGGAAGCAGGGGATTTTTAACTGAGTGTTGACTCCCAATCCACAAGTCATTTCTTAAAGAAATATAGCCCCTTACTTTACAATCATCTATGATTGTTAGGTCAACATTTCATAAACGGAAAAAATAATGGCATGATTGACACCGGTAAATATCCCACCGCACTTTCACTTAAGAGTTTAATGTGCATTTTTTATTCTCTTTAAAAGGTTTGGATCCATAGGTAATTTGCATCTTTGACATGTTTCAAGCATGCATATCCATTTTTAAAACATGTCTAGAAGAAATCTATTTCTTATAAAATTCCAAGCTATAAGGATTCAACTTGTGGAATTTCCCAAACTTGGATAAAAAACTTTTGTGTTCATTTGTGGTGTGTGAATATATTTTCTTTACTTACATTGGTTATTGTTTTACTTTTTTCCAAACTTAAACTCTAAAATTTTTCATTTTACGGTGATATTTTTGCCTTTTTTTTACGGGATGAAGGGAGAGCGAAAACTCAAAGTTTTGATTTAAGAAAAAAGTGAACATCTAAAATTGAAATGTACAATGCAAAAATGTAGAGGGAGTTAATTCCAAAGAGTGTTTGTAATTTGTAGGGATTGTAAAGCTCTTTTTAGCTTTTGAAATCTTCGAGAAAAGGGGGAGGCGGGGATTTTTAACTGAGTGTTGAATCCCAATCCTGAAGTCATTCCTTACAAAAATATAGCCCATTACGCGTGATAAATCACTTTACAATCATCTATGATCGTTAGGTCAGCTTTTTGTTAATGGGCAAAATAATGGCTTGTTTGACTCAAGTAAATATCCCACCACACGTTCACTTGAGAATTTTATTCTCTTTAAAATTTTTAGATACATAGGTCATTTGCATCTTTAACATGTCTCATGCATGCATATCCATTTTTAAAACATGTGTAGAAGAAATCACTTTCTTATAAAATTCCATGCTATTAGGGTTGAACTAGTGGATTTTCCCAAAATTGGACAACAAAACTTCTGTGTTCATTTGAGGTGTGTTAATAAATTTTCTTCACTTACATTTTATATTGTTTTAAATTTTTTTCATACATAAACTCTAAAATTTTCATTTTGTCGTGATCTATTTGCCTTTTATGTTTATTGGATGAAGGGAGAGCGAAAACTCAAACTTTCGATTTAAGAAAAAGTGTACATCTAAAATGGAAAAGCACAATGCAAAAATATAGCGAGAGATAATTATGAAGAGTGTTTGTAAGTTTTAGGGATTGTAAGCTCTTTTTAGTTTTTATATATTAAGTTTTGCAATCGTCGGGAAAAGGGGGAGGTAGGGGATTTTTAACTCAGTGTTGACTCCGAATCCATAAGTCATTTCTTAAAAAAATATTGCCAGTTACGCATCATAAATCACTATACAATCATCTACGATTGTTAGGTCAGCTTTTTCTAAATGGGCAAAATAATGGCTTGGGTGACTCGGGTAAATATCCCACCGCACGTTCACTTGAGAATTTAATGAGCGTTTGTTATTTACTTTAAAAAGTTTGGATCGATAGGTCATTTGCATCTTTAACATGTTTCAAGCATGCATATCCAATTTTAAAACATGTGAAGAAGAAATCTCTTTCTTAGAAAAATTCCAAGCTATTAGGTTTGAACAAGTGGATTTACACGAATTTGGATAACAAAACTTTTTTGTTCATTTGTGGTCAGTGAATAAATTTTGATTTACTTAAATTTGTTATTCTTTTAAATCTTTTCCACCAAAAAAATCTAAAATTTTCATTTTGTTGCGATCTATTTGCCTTTTTTTTTATACGGGATGAAGAAGAGTGAAAACTCAAAGTTTTGATTAAATAAAAAAGTGTACATCTAAAATAGAAATGCTCAATGCGCTAATGTAGTGAGAGGTAATTCCAAAGAGTGTCTGTACTTTTTAGGGATTGTAAGCTCTTTTTAGTTTTTATATATCAAGTTTTGCAATCGTCGAGAAAAGGGCGAGGCGGGGGATTTTTAACTGAGTGTCGACTCCCAATCCATAAGTCGTTTCTTACAAATATATAGCCCGTTATGCATGATAAATCAGTTTGCAATCATCTATGAAAGTTTGGTCAGCTTTTTGTAAATGGGCAAAATAATGGCTAGTTTGAATCGGGTAAATATCCAACCGCATGTTCACTGGAGAATTTAATGAGCGTTTGTTATTCTCTTTAAAAGGTTTGGATCCATGGGTCATTTGCATCTTTAACATGTTTCAAGCATGCATATCCATTTTTGAAACATGGCAAGAAGAAATCTCTTTCATATAAAAATTCCAAGCAATTTGGGTTGAACTAGTGGATTTTCCCAAACTTGGATAACATAACTTTTGTGTTCATTTGTTGTTTGTGAGAAATTTTATTTACTTACGTTCGTTATTTTTTTAAATATTTTCCACACATAAACGCTAAAATTTTCATTTTTTTGTGATCCATTTGCCTTTTTTGATTACGGGATGAAAGGAGAGCGAAAACTCAAAGTTTTGATTTAAGAAAAAAGTATACATCTAAAATGGAAATGCACAATGCACAATGCCCAAATGTAGAGAGAGATAATTCCCAGGAGTGTCTATAATTTTTAGGGATTGTAAGCTCTTTTTAGTTGTTATATATCAGGTTTTGCAATCACTGGGAAAAGAGGAGGCGGGGGGTTTTTAGCTGAATTTTGACTCCCAATCCATAAGTCATTTCTAACAAAAATATAGCCCGTTATGCATGATAAATCACTTTACAATCATCTATGATTGTTAGGTTAGCTTTTTGTTAATGGGCAAAATAATGGCTTATTTGACTAGGGTTAATATCCCACCGTACATTCCCTTAAGAATTTAATGAGCGTTGTTATTCACTTTAAAAGGTTTGGATACATAGGTCATTTGCATCTTTAACATATTTCAAGCAAGCATATCAATATTTAAAACACGTGTAGAAGAAATCTCATTCTTATAAAAATTCAAAGCAATAAGGGTAGAACTATTGGATTTTCCCAGAATTGTATAACAAAACTTTTGTGTTCATTTGTGGTATGTGAATAATTTTTATTTACTTACATTTTTTATTGTTTTAAATATTTTCCACACATAAACTCTAAAATTTTCATTTTGTTTAGGGGATGAAGGGAGAGCGAAAACTCAAAGTTTTGATTTAATAAAAAAGTGCACATCTAAAATGGAAATGCACAATGCACAATTGTAGAGAGAGATAATTCCAAAGAGTGTCTATAATTTTTAGGGATTGATAGCTCTTTTTAGTTTTTATATCTCCGGTTTTGGAATCATCGGGAAAAGGGGGAGGCGGGGGATTTTTTACTGAGTGTTGACTCCCAATCCATTTCTTACAAAAATATAGCCCGTTACGCATGACAAATCACTTTACACTCATCTAAAATTTTTAGGATAGTTTTTTATAAATGTGCAAAATAATGGCTTGTTTGTCTCGGGTAAATATCCCACCGCACGTTCACTTGAGAATTTAATGAGCGTTTTTTATTCTCTTTAAAAGGTTTCGATCCATAGGTCATTTGCATCTTTAACATGTTTCAAACATGCATTTCCATTTTTCAAACATGTGCAAAATAAATCTCTTTCTTATAAAATTCCAAGCTATTAGGGTTGAAGTAGTGGAATTTCACAAACTAGGATAACAAAATTTTTTCATTCATTTGTGGAGTGTGAATAAATTATCTTTACTAACGTTTTTTATTGTTTTAAAATTTTTCCAAATATAAACCCTAAAATTTTCATTTTGTTGTGATCTATTTGCCTTTTTTGTTTAGGGGATGAAGGGTGAGCGAAAACTAGAGTTTTGCTTTAAGCAAAAAGTGTACATCTAAAATGGAAACGTACAATGCACAAATGTTGAGAGAGATAATTCAAAAGAATGTCTGTAATATTTGGGGATTGTATGCTCTTTTTATTTTTTATATATCAGGTTTTGCAATCATCGGGAAAAGGGGGATGATTGTTAGGTCAGCTTTTGTAATTGGAAAAAATAATGGCTTGCTTGACTCAGGTAAATATCCCACCGCACATTCACTTTAGAATTTAATGAGCGTTTGTTGTTCTCTTTAAAAGGTTTAGATCCATAGGTCATTTGCATCTCTAACATGTTTCAAGCATGCATATGCATTTTTAAAATATGTGTAGAAGATATCTATTTCTTATAAAATTCCAAGCAATTACGGTTGAACTAGTGGAATTTTCCAAACTTGGACAAAAAAAAGTTTTTTGTTCATTTTTGGTGTGTGAATAAATTTTATTTTCCTTTTTTGTGATATATTTGCCTTTTTTTTACGAGATGAAGGGAGAGCGAAAAACTCAAAGTTTTGAGTTAAGAAAAAAGTGTACATCTAACATGGAAATGCAAAATGCACAAATGTAGAGAGTGATAATTCCAAAGAGTGTCTGTAATTTTTAGGGATTGTAAGTTCTTTTTAGTTTTTATATACCAGGTTTTGTAATCGTCGGGAAAAGGGGGAGGCGTGGCATTTTTAACTGAGTATTGACTCCCAATCCATAAGTCAATTGTTACAAAAAATAGCCCGTTACGCATTATAAATCACTTTGCCATCATCTATGATTGTTAGGTCAGCTTTTTGTAAATGTGCAAACTAATGACTTGCTTGACTCAGGTAAATATCCCACCGCACGTTCACTTGAGAATTTAATGAGCGTTTGTTATTCTCTTTAAAAGGTTTTAAATCTTTTACATGTTTCAAGCTTGTATGCCCATTCTTAAAACATGAGTAGAAAAAATCTCTTTCTTATAAAATTCCAAGAAATTAGAGTTGAACTAGTGGAATTTCCCAAACTTGGATAACAAAACTTTTGTGTTCATTTGTGGTCTGTGAATAAATTTTCTTTACTTATATTTTTTATTGTTTTAAATTTTTTCCATATATAAACTCTAAAATTTTCTTTTTGTTGTGATCTTTTAGCCTTTTTTTTTATGGGATGAAGAGAGAGCAAAAACTCAAAGTTTTGATATAAGAAAAATGTGTACATCTAAAATGGAAATACACATTGCACAAATTTAGAGAGAGTTAATTCCAAAGAGTGTTAGTAACTTTTAGGGATTTTAAGCTCTTTCTAGTTTTTATATATTGGGTTTTGCAATCGTCGGGAAGAGGGTGAGGCGGGGGATTTTTGACATAGTGTTGACTCCCAATCCGTGACGCATTTCTTTCAAAAAACTGCCCGTTACGTATGATAAATCACTCTACAATCATATACAATTGTTTGGTCAGCTTTTTTTTAATGGAAAAAATAATGGCTTGTTTGACTCGGGTAAATATCCCACCACACGTGCACTTAAGAATTTTATGAGTGTTTGTTATTCTGTTTAAAAGGTTTAGATCCACAGGTCATTTGCGTCTTTAATATTTTTTAAGCTTGCATGTTCATTTTTAAAACTTGTGTAGAAGAAATCTCTTTCTTATAAAATTCCAAGCTATTAGGGTTGAACTAGAGGAATTTCCCAAACTTGGATAACAAAACTTTTGTGTTCATTTGTGGTATGTTAATAAATTTTCTTCACTTACATTTGTTATTTTTTTAAAAAAATTCCATACATAAACTCTAAAATTTTCATTTTGTCGTGATCCATTTGCCTTTTTTGTTTACAGGATGAAGGGAGAGTGAAAACTCAAACTTTTGATTTAAGAAAAAAGTGTACATCTTAAATGGAAATGCACAATGCACAAATGTAGAGAGAGATAATTCCAAAGAGTGTCTGTAATTTTTAGGGATTGTAAGCTCTTTTTAGTTTTTATATATCAGGTTTTGTAATCATCGGGAAAAGGCAAAGGTTGGAGATTTTGAACTGAGTGTTGATTTCGAATCTCTTGGTCATTTCTCACAAAAATATTGCCAGTTATCTATGATAAATTTCTTTACAATCATCTATGAATGTTAGGTCAGCTTTTTGTAAATGGGCAAAATAATGGCTTCTTAAACTCGGGTAAATATCCCACTGCACGTTCACTTGAGAATTTAATGAGCGTTTGTTATTCTCTTTAGAAAGTTTGAATCCATAGGTCTTTGAATCTTTAACATGTTTCAAGCATGCATATCCAATTTTAAAACTTATGTAGAAGAAATCTCTTTCTGATAAAAATTCGAAGCTCTTAGGGTTGAACTAATGGATTTTCCCAAACATGGATAACAAAACTTTTTTGTTCATTTGTGGGCTGTGAATAAATTTTGATTTACTTACATTTGTTATTGTTTTAAATCTTTTCCACGCATAAAATCTAAAATTTTCTTTTTGATGTGATATGTTTGCCTTTTTTTTATACGGGATGAAGGGAGAGTGAAAACTCAAAGTTTTGATTTAAGAAAAAAGTGTAGATCAAAAATGGAAATTCACAGCCCACAAGTCATTTGTCTGTATATTTTAGGGATTCTATGCACTTTTTAGTTTTTATATATGAGGTTTTGCAACCGTCGGGAAAAGGGGGAGGCGCGGGATTTTTAATTGAGTGTTGACTCGAAATCCATAAGTCATTTCTTATCAAATATAGCCCATTACACATGATAAATAACTTTACAATCATCTACGATTGTTAGGTGAGCTCTTTGAAAATGTGCAAAATAATGGCTTGTTTGACTCGGGTAAATATCCCACCGCACGTTCACTTGAGAATTTAATGAGCATTTGTCATTCTCTTTCAAAGGTTTGGATCCATAGGTCATTTTAATCTTTAACATGTTTAAAGCATGCATATCCATTTTTCAAACATGTGCAGAAGAAATCTCTTTTTTATAAAATTCCAAGCAATAAGGGTTGAACTAGTGGAATTTCTCAAACTTGTATATCAAAAATTTTGTGTTCAATTGTGGTGTGTGAATAAATTTTATTTACTTATATTTTTTATCTTTATTAATTTTTTATATATATAAACTCTAAATTTTTTATTTTGATGTGATCTATTTACCGTTTTTGTTTACGGGATGAAGGGAGGGAGAAAACTCAAAGTTTTGATTGAAGAAAAAAGTGTACATCTCAAATGGAAATGCACATTGCACAAATGTGGAGAGAGATAATTCTAAAGAGTCTGTATTTTTTGGGGATTGTAAGCTCTTTTTAGTTTTTATATATCAGGTTTTGCAATCGTCGGGAAAAGGGGGAGGTGGGGGATTTTTAACTGAGTGTTGATTCCATATCCATAAGTCATTTCTTACAAAAATATAGCCCGATACACATTCACTTGAGAATTTAACGAACATTTGTTATTCTCGTTAAAAGGTTTGGATCCATAGGTGATTTGCATCTTTAACATGTTTCAAACATGCATAACAATTTTTTTACCATGTGTGGAAGAAATCTCTTTCTTATTAAATTCCAAGTTATTAGGGTTGAACTAGTGGAATTTCCAAAGTTGGACAACAAAGCTTTTGTGTTAATTTTTAGTATGTGAATATATTTTCTTTACTTAAATTTTTTTTTGTTTTAATTTTTTCCATACATAAACTCTAAAATTTTCATTTTGTTGTGATCTATTTGTCGTTTTGGTTTACGGGATAAAGGGAGAGGGAAAACTCAATGTTTTGATACAAGAAAAAAGAGTACATCTAAAATGGAAATGTACAATGCACAAATGTAGAGAGAGATAATTCCAAAGAGTGTCTGTTATTTTTCAGAATTGTAAGCTCTTTTTAGTTTTTATATATCAGGTTTTGCAATCGTCGGGAAGAGCGGGAGCCGGGGGATTTTTAACTGAGTATTGATTCCCAATCCATTAGTCATTTCTAAGAAAAATATTACCCATTACGCATGATAAGTCACTTTACAATCATCTATGATTGTTAGGTCAGGTTTTTGAAAGTAGGCAAAATAGTGGCTTGTTTGACTCGGGTAAATATCTCACCACACGTTCACTTGAGAATTTAATGAGTGTTTGCTATTCTCTTTAAAAGGTTTGGATCCATAGGTGATTTGTATCTTTAACATGTTTCAAGCATGCATATCCATTTTTAAAGCACCTGTGGAAGAATTTTATTTCTTATAAAAATCCAAGCTGTTAAGGTTGAACTTGTCGAATTTCCCAAACTTGGACATGAAAACTTTTGTGTTCATTTGTAGTGTGTGAATAAATTTTCTTTACTTACATTTGTTATTGTTTTAAATTTTTTCCTTACATAAACTCTAAAATTTTTGTTTTGTTGTGATCTATTTGCCATTTTTGTTTACTGGACGAAGGGAGAGCAAAAACTCAATGTTTAGATTTAAAAAAAAAGTACATCTAAAATGGAAATACAAAATGAAAAATTGTAGAGAGAGATAATTCCAAAGAGTGTCGATAATTTTTAGGGATTTTAAGCTCTTTTCTGTTATTATATATTAGGATTTGCAATCGTAGAAAAAAGCGGGAGGCGGGGGATTTTTACCTGAGTGTTGACTCCCAATCCAAAAGTCATTTCTTACAAAAATATAGCCTGTTATTCATGATAAATCACTTTACAATCATCTACGATTGTTAGGTCAGCTTTTTGTAAATGGGCAAAATAATTGCTTGTTTGACTCGAGTAAATATCCCACAGCACGTTCACTTGAGAACTCAATGAGCGTTTGTTATTCTCATTAAAAGGTTTGGATCCATAGGTGATTTGCATCTTTAACATGTTTCAAGCATGCATGTCCATTTTTAAAGCATGTGTCAATGAAATCTCTTTCTTATAAAATTCCAAGCAGTTAGGGTTGAACTAGTGGAATTTCCCAAACTTGGACAACAAAAATTTTGTGTTCATTTGTGGTGTGTGAATAAATTTTATTTATTTACATTTATTATTGTTTTAAATTATTTCAATACATAAGCTCTAATATTTTGATTTTGTTGTGTTCTATTTGCCTTTTTAGCTTACGGGATGAAGGGAGAGCGAAAACTCAAAGTTTTGATTTAAGAAAAAAGTATACATCTAAAATGGAAATGCAGAATTCAAAAATGTGGAGAGAGATAATTCCAAAGATTGTTTGTAATTTTTAGGGATACTAAGCTCTTTTTAGTTTTTATATATCAGGTTTTTCAATCGTCGGGAAAAGGGGGAGGCAGGGGAATTTTAACTGAGTGTTGACTCCATTTCCATAAGTCATTTCTTACAAAAATATAGCCCGTTATGCATGATAAATCACTTTAAAATCATCTATGATTGTTAGGTCAGGTTTTTGTAAATGGGCAAAATAATGGCTTGTTTGACTCGGGTAAATATCCCACCGCACGTTCACTTGAGAATTTAATGTGCGTTTGTTATTCTCTTTAAAAGGTTTGGATCCATAGGTGATTTTCATCGTTAACATGTTCCAATCATGCATATCCATTTTTAAAGCATGTGTGGAAGAAATCTCTTTCTTATAAAATTCCAATCTTTTAAGGTTGAAGTAGTGGAATTTCCCAAACTTGAACAAAAAAGCTTTTGTTTTCATTTGTGGTCTGTAAATAAATTTTCTTTACTTACATTTGTTTTATTTTTAAATTTATTCAACACATAAACTCTAAAATCATTATTTTGTTGTGATCTATTTGTCTTTTTGGTTTATGGGATGAAGGGAGAACGAAAGCTCAAAGTTTTGAATTAAGGAAAAAGTGTACATCTAAAATGGAAAAGCACAATGCAGAAATGTAGAGAGAGATAATTGCAAAGAGGGTCTGTAACTTTTAGGGATTGTCAGCTCTTTTCAGTTTTTACATATCAAGTTATGCAATCGTCGGGAAGAGGGCGAGGTGCGGGATTTTTAACTGTGTGTTGACTCTCATTCCATAAGTCATTTCTTACAAAAATATAGCCCGTTACACAAGATAAATCACTTTACAATCATCTATGATTGTTAGGTCAGCTTTTTGTAAATGGGAAAAATAATGGCTTGTTTGACTCAGGTAAATATCCCATCCGACGTTCACTTGAGAATATAATGTGCGTTTGTTATTCTGTTTAAAAGGTTTGGATCCATAGGTGATTTGCATCTTTAACATGTTTCAAGCATGCATATCCATTTTTAAAGCATGTGTGGAAGAAATATCTTTCTTATAAAATTCCAAGCTGTTAGGGTTGAACTAGTGGAATTTTTAAAAGTTGGACAACAAAGCTTTTGTGTTCATTTGTAGTGTGAAAATAAATTTTCTTTACTTACATTTGTTTTTGTTTTAAATTTTTTACATACATAAACTCTAAAATAATTATTTTGTCATGATCTATCTACCTTTTTGGTTTATGGGACGAAGGGAGAGCGAAAACTCAATGTTTTGATTTAAGAAAAAAGACTACATCTAAAATAGAAACGCACAATGCACAAAATGTAGAGAGAGATAATTCCAAAGATTGTTTGTTATTTTTCGGAATTGTAAGCTATTTTTAGTTTTTATATATCATGTTTTGCAATCTTTGGGAAGAGGGGAGCCATGGGATTTATAACTGAGTGTTGAATCCCTATCCATAAGTCATTTCTTACAAAAATAAAACTGTTACACATGATAAATCACTTTACAATCATCTATGATTGTTAGGTAAGATTTTTGTAAATGGGCAAAATAATGGCTTGTCTGACTCGGGTAAATATCCCACTTCACGTTCACTTGAGAATTTAATGAGCGTTTGTTATTCTCTTTAAAAGGTTTGGATCCATAGGTGATTTGCATCTTTAACATGTTTCAAGCATGCATATGCATTTTTAAAGCATGTGTGGAAGAAATATCTTTCTTATAAAATTCCAAGCTGTTAGGGTTGAACTAGTGGAATTTCCAAAAGTTTGAAAACAAAGCTTTTGTGTTCATTTGTAGTGTGTGAATATATTTTCTTTACTTACATTTGTTTTTGTTTTAATTTTTGGATACATAAATTCTAAAATTTTCATTTTGTTATGATCTATTTGCCTTTTTGGTTTACGGGATGAAGGGAGAGTGAAAACTAATTGTTTTGATTTAAAAAAAAAACGAGTACATCTAAAATGGAAACGCACAATGCACAAATATAGAGAGAGATAATTTCAAAGAGTGTCTGTTATTTTTAGGAATTGTAAGCTCTTTTTAGTTTTTATATGTCAGGTTTCTCAATTGTCAGGAAGAGGGGGAGCTGGGGATTTTTAACTGAGCGTTGACTCCCAATCCATAAGTCATTTCTTAAAAAAATATAACCCGTTACGCATGATAAATTACTTTACAATCATATATGATTATAGGTCAATTTTTTGTAAATGGGCAAAATAATGGCTTGTTTGACTATGGTAAATATCCCGCCCCACATTCACTTGAGAATTTAATGAGTGTTTGTTATTCTCTGTAAAAGGTTTGGATCCATAGGTGATTTGAATCTTTAACATGTTTCAAGCATGCATATCCTTTTTTAAAGCACCTCCGGAAGAATTCTATTTCTTATAAAATTCCAAGCTTTTAGGGTTGAACTAGTTGAATTTCCCAAACTTGGACAACAAAACTTTTGTGTTCATTTGTGGTGTGTGAATAAATTTTCTTTACTTTCATTTCTTATTTTTTAAAATTTTTCCATACATAAACTCTAAAATTTTCATGTTGTTGTGATCTATTTTCCTTTTTGGTTTATGGGATGAAGGGAGAGTGAAAACTCAATGTTTTGATTTAAGAAAGAAGAGTACATCTAAAATGGAAATGCAAAATGAAAAAATTTAGAGAGTGATAATTCCAACGAGTGTCTGTTATATTTAGGGATTGTAAGCTCTTTTCTTTTATTATATATCAGGTTCTTCAATTGTCTAGAAATGGGGGAGGTGGGGGATTTTTAAGTGAGTGTTGACTCCAATTCCATAAGTAATTTCTTACAAAAATATAGGCCGTTGTGCATGATAAATCACTTTAAAATCATCTATGATTGTTAGGTCAGCTTTTTGTAAATGGGCAAAATAATGGCTTGTTTGACTCGGGTAAATATCCCACCGCACGTTCACTTGAGAATTTGTAGAGTGTTTATTATTCTCACTAAAAGGTATGGACCCAAAGGTGATTTGCATCTTTAACATATTTCAAGCATGCATATCCATTTTTAAAGCATGAGTGGAAAAAATCTCTTTCTTATAAAATTCCAAGCTCTTAGGGTTGAACTAGTGGAATTTACCAACATGGACAACAAAACTTTTGTGTTCATTTGTGGTGTGTGAATAAATTTTCTTTACTTACATTTATTATTGTTTTAATTTTTTTCCACACATAAAATCTAAAATTTTCATTTTGATTTGATCTATTTGCCTTTTTTGTTTACAGAATGAAGGGAGAGCGAAAATTGAATGTTTTGATTTAAGAAAAAAGAGTTCTTCTAAAATGGAAATGCACAATGAATAAATAAGGAGAGATATAATTGCAAAGTGTGTCTGTAATTTTTAGGGATTGGAAGCTCCTTTAGTTTTTATATATCAAGTTTTGCAGTCGTCCGAAAAAAAAGGGGAGGTGGGGGATTTTTAACCGAGTGTTGACTCCCAATTTAAATTTTTTCCATACAAAAACCCTAAAATTTTTATTTCGTTCTGATATATTTCCCTTTTTGGTTTACGCAATGAAGGGAGAGAGAAAACTCAATGTTTTTATTTAAGAAAAAAGAGTACATCTAAAATGGAAATTCTCGATGCACAAGTGTAGAGAAAGATAATTCCAAAGATTGTCTATAATTTTTAGGGATTGTAAGCTCTTATTAGTTTTAATATATCCAATTTTGCAATCATCGAGAAAAGGGGGAGGCGAGATATTTTTAATTAATTGTTGAGTCCTAATCCATAAGTCATTTCTTACAAATGTATGCCCGGTACGCATGATAAATCACTTTACAATCATCTATGATTGTTAGGTCAACTTTTTGTAAATGGGCAAAATAATGGCTTGTTTGACTCATGTAAATATCGCACCTCACGTTCACTTGAGAATTTAATGAGCGTTTGTTATTCTCTTTAAAAGGTTTGGATGAATAGATGAGTTGCTTCTTTAACATGTTTCAAGCATGCATATCCATTTTTAAAGCATGTGTGGAAAAAATCTCTCTCTCATAAAATTCCAAGCTGTTAGGGTTGAACTAATGGAATTTCCCAAAATTGGACAAAAAAACTTTTGTGTTCATTTGTGGTGTGTGAATAAATTTTCTTTACTAACATTTGTTATTGTTTTAAATTTTTTACATATATAAACTCTAAAATTTTCATTTTGTTGTGATCTATTTGCCTTTTTCGTTCACGGGATCAAGGGAGAGCGAAAAATCAAAGAGTACATCTAACATGGAAATGCACAATGCACAAATGTGGAGAGAAATAATTCCAAAGAGTGTCTGTAATTTTTAGGGATTGTAAGCTCTTTTTAGTTTTTATATATCAGGTTTTGCAATCGTTGGGAAAAGGGGGAGCCGGGGGCTTTTTAACTGAGTGCTGGCTTCGAATCCATAAGTCATTTCTTAGGGTAATGTAGCCCGTTACGCATGATAAATCACTTTACAATCATCTATGATTGTTAGGTCGGCTTTTTGTAAATGGGCAAAATAATGGATCGTTTGACTCAGGTAAATATCCCACCGCACGACCACTTGAGAATTTAAGGAGCCTTTGTTATTCTCTTTAAAAGGTTTGGATCCATAGGTGATTGGCATCTTTAACATGTTTCAACATGCATATACATTTTTAAAGCATGTGTGGAAGAAATCTCTTTCTTATAAAATTCCAAGCTGTTAGGGTTGAATTAGTGGAATTTACCAACTTGGACAACAAAACATTTGTGTTCATTTGTGGTGTGTGAATAAATTTTCTTTACTTACATTTATTATTGTTTTAAATTTTTTCCATACATAAACTCTAAATTTTTCATTTTGGTTTGATCTATTTGCCTTTTTGGTTTACAGGATTAAGGGAGAGCGAAAACTCAAAGTTCTGATTTAAGACAAAAGAGTACTTCTAAAATTGAAATGCACAATGCAGAAATGTGGAGAGAGATAATTCCAATATGTGTCTGTAATTTTTAGGGATTGGAAGCTCGTTTTAGTTTTTATATATCAGGTTTTCCATTCACCTGGAAAAGGGGGGGGGGGGGGGAGGGGGTTTTTTAACTGAGCGTTGACTCCCAATCCATAAGTCATTTTTTAGGGTAATATAGCCCGTTACGCACGAAAAATCACTTTACAATCATCTATGATTGTTAGGTTAACTTTTTATAAATGGGCAAAATAATGGCTTGTTTGACTTGGGTAAATATCCCACCGCACATTCAATGAGAATATAAGGAGCGTTTGTTATTCTCTTTAGAAGGTTTGGATCCATAGGTGATTTGCATCTTTAACATGTATCAAGCTTGCATATCCATTTTTAATGCATGTGTGGAAGAAATCTCTTTCTTATAAAATTTTAAGCTGTTAGGGTTGAACTAGTGGAATTTCCCAAACTTGGACAACAAAACTTTTGTGTTCATTTGTGGTGTGTGAATAAATTTACTTTGCTTACATTTATTATTGTTTTAATTTTTTTCCATACATCAACTCTAAAATTTTCATTTTGTTGTGATCTTTTTGTGTTTTTGGTTTACAGGATTAAGGGAGAGGGAAAACTGAAAATTTTGATTTAAGAAAATAGAGTACATCTAAAATGGAAATGCATGATGCACAAATGTAGAGAGAGATAATTCTTTAGTGTGTCTTAAATTTTTAGGGAGTGCAAGCTCTTTTTAGTTTTTCTATATCAGGTTTTCCAATCGTCTGGAAAAGGGGTAGGCGGGGGTTTTTTAACTGAGTGTTGACTCCCAATCCATAAGTCATTTCTTAGGGTAGTATAGCCCGTTACGCATGTTAAATCACTTTACAATCATCTATGATTGTTAGGTCAGCTTTTTATAAATGGGCAAAATAATGGCTTGTTTGACTTGGGTAAATATCCCACCGTACGTTCACTTGAGAATATGAGTGTTCTTTATTCTCTTTAAAAGGTTTGGATCCTTAGGTGATTTCCATCTTTAACATGTTTCAAGCATGCATATCCATTTTTAATGCATGTGTGGAAGAAAACTCTTTCTTATAAAATTTCAAACAGTTAGGGTTGATCTAGTGGAATTTCCCAAACTTGGACAACAAAACTTTTGTGTTCATTTGTGGTGTGTGAATAAAATTTCTTTTGTTTACATTTATTATTGTTTTAATTTTTTCTATACATCAACTCTAAAATTTTCATTTAGTTGTGATCTTTTTGCCTTTTTGGTTTACAGGATGAAGGGAGAGGGAAAACTGAAAGTTTTGATTTAAGAAAATAGAGTACATCTAAAATGGAAATGCACAATGCACAAATGTAGAGAGAGATAATTCAAAAATGTGTCTGTAATTTTTAGGGATTGTGAGCT
This sequence comes from Aristolochia californica, assembly GCF_029961685.1. Classification (NCBI taxonomy): domain Eukaryota; kingdom Viridiplantae; phylum Streptophyta; class Magnoliopsida; order Piperales; family Aristolochiaceae; genus Aristolochia; species Aristolochia californica. Next base: position 29,565,101 of record NW_027182214.1, on the reverse strand, counting down.
CTTTTTAGCTTTCATATATCAGGTTTTGCAATCGTCGGGAAAAAAAGGGAGGTGGGGGATTTTTAACTGAGTGTTGACTCCCATTCCATAAGTCCTTTCTTAGGGTAATATAACTCGTTATGCATGATAAATCACTTTACAATCATCTATGATTGTTAGGTCAGATTTTTTGTAAATGGGCAAAATAATAGCTTGTTCGACTCAAGTAAATATCCAACCACACATTGACTTGAGAATTTAATGAGTGTTTGTTATTCTCTTTAAAAGGTTTGGATCCATATGTGATTTGCATCTATAACATGTTTCAAGCATGCATATCCATTTTTAAAGCATGTGTGGAAGAAATCTCTTTCTTATAAAATTCCAAGCTGGTAGGGATTTCCAACACTTGGCCAAAAAACTTTTGTCTTCAATTGTGGTGTGTGAATAGATTTTCTTTACTTACATTTATTATTGTTTTAAATTTTTTCCATACAAAAACTCTAAAATTTTCATTTCGTTGTGATATATTTGCCTTTTTGGTTTACGGAATGAAGGGAGAGAGAAAACTCAATGTTTTTATTTATGAAAAAAGAGTATATCTAAAATGGAAATGCTCAATGCACAAATGTAGAGATTGATAATTCCAAAAAGTGTCTATAATTTTTAGGGATTGTAAGCTCTTATTAGTTTTAATATATCCGGTTTTCCAATCGTCGGGAAAAGGGGGAGGCGAGAGATTTTTAATTGAGTGTTGACTCCTAATCCATAAGTCATTTCTTTCAAAAATATAGCCCGGTACGTATGATAAATCACTTTACAATCATCTATGATTGCTAGGTCAACTTTTTGTAAATGGGCAAAATAATGGCTTGTTTGACTCATGTAAATATCGCACTGCATGTTCATTTGAGAATTTAATGAGCGTTTGTTATTCTCTTTAAAAGGTTTGGATCCATAGATGTGTTGCATCTTTAACATGTTTTAAGCATGCATATCCATTTTTAAAGCATGTATGGAAGAAATCTCTTTCTTGTAAAATTCCAAGCTATTAGGGTTGGACTAGTGGAATTTCCCAAACTTGGACAACAAAACTTTTTTTTTCATTTGTGGTGTGTGAATGAATTTTCTATACATACATTTTTTATTGTTTTAAATTTTTTACATACATAAACTCTAAAATTTTCATTTTTTTGTGATCTATTTGCCTTTTTCGTTTACGGGATCAAGGGAGTGCGAAAAATCAAAGTGTTTATTTAATAAAAAAGAGTACATCTAAAATGGAAATGCACAATGTACAAATGTAGAGAGATAATTCCGAACAATGTCTATAATTTTCAGGGATCGTAAGCTCTTTTTAGTTTTTATATATCAGGTTTTGCAATCGTCAGGAAAAGGGGGAGGCGGGGGATTTTTAACTTAGTGTTGACTCCCAGTCCATAAGTCATTTCTTAGGTCATAGACCTGGTTACGCATGATAAATAACTTTACAATCCTCTATGACCATTCGGTCAGCTTTTTGTAAACGGGCAAAATAATGGCTTGTTTGACTCAGGGAAATATCCCACCACACGTTCACTTGATAATTTAATGAGCATTTGTTATTCTCTTTAAAAGGTTTGGATCCATAGGTGATTTGCATCTTTAACATGTTTCAAGCATGCATATCCATTTTTATAGCATGTGTGGAAGAAATCTCTTTCTTATAAAATTCCAAGTTGTTAGGGTTGAACTAGAGGAATTTCCCCAAATTGGACAACAAAACATTTGTGTTCGTTTGTGGTGTGTGTATAAATTTTATTTACTTACATTTATTATTGTTTTAAATTTTTTCCATACATATACTCTAACATTTTCATTTTGTTGTGATTTATTTGCCTTTTTGGTTTACAGGATGAAGGGAGAGCGAAAACTCAAAGTTTTGATTTAACAAAAAAGAATACATCTTAAATGGAAATGCACAATGCACAAATGTAGAGAAAGAAAATTCCAAAGAGTGTCTGTAATTTTTAGGGATTGTAAGCTCTTTTTGGTTTTTATAAATAAGGTTTTGCAATCATCGGGAAAAGGGGGAGGCGGGGGATTTTTAACTGAGTGTTGACTCCCAATCAGTAAGTCATTTCTTAGGTTAATATAGCCGGTTATGCATGATAAATCAATTTACAATCATCTACAATTGTTAGGTCAGCTTTTTGTAAATGGGCAAAATAATGGCATGTTTGACTCTGGTTAATATCCCACCGCACGTTCACTGGAGAATTTAATGAGTGTTTGTTATTATCTTTAAAAGGTTTGGATCCATAGGTGATTTTCATCTTTAACATGTTTCAAGCATGCATATCCATTTTTAAAGCATGTGTGGAAGAAATCTCTTTCTTATAAAATTCCAAGTTTTAATGGGTTGAAGTAGTGGAATTTCCCAAACTTGGATAACAAAACTTTTGTATTCATTTGTGATGTGTGAATAAATTTTCTTTACATTTGTTATTGTTTTAAATTTTTTCCATTTATATACCCTAAAATTTTCATTTTGTTGTGATCTATTTGCCTTTTTGGTTTACGGGATGACGGGAGAGCGAAAACTCAATGTTTTGATTTAAGAAAAAAGTACACCTAAAATGGAAATGCACAATGCACAAATATAGACAGAGATAATTCCAAAGAGTGTCATTAATTTTTAGGGATTTTAAGCATTTTTTAGTTTTTATATATCAGGTTTTGTATTCATTGGGAAAAGGGGGAGGTGGGGATTTTTAACTGAGTGTTGACTCCCAATCCATAAGTCATTTTTAGGGTAATATAGCCTGTTATGCATGATAAATTACTTTACAATAGTCTATGACTGTTAGGTCATCTTTTTGTATATGGGCAAAATAATGGCTTGCTTGACTCGGGTAAATATCCCACCGCACGTTAACTTGAAAATTTAATGAGAGTTTGTTATTCTCTATAAAAGGTTTGGATCCGTAGGTGATTTGCATCTTTAACATGGTTCAAGCATGCATATCCTTTTTTAAAGCATGTGTGGAAGAAATCTCTTTCTTATAAAATTTCAAGCTGTTTGGGTTGAAATAGTGGAATTTCCCAAACTTGGACAACAAAAATTTTGTGTTCATTTGTGGTATGTGAATAAATTTTTGTTACTTACACTTGTTCTTGTTTTAAAATTTTTCCATACATAAACTCTAAAATTATCATTTTTTTGTGATCTATTTGCTTTTTCGATTTTTTTGGTGAAGGTAGAGTGAAAACTCAAACTATTTAGATGAGAAAAAAGAGTACATCTAAAATGGAAATGCACAATGCACAAATGTAGAGCGAGATAATTCAAAAGAGTGTCTGTAATTTTTAGGGATTGTAAGCTCCTTTTAGTTTTTATATACGAGGTTTTGCAATTGTCGGGCAAAGGAGGACGGGGGCATTTTTAACCGAGTGTTGACTCCCAATCCATAAATCATTTCTTAGGGTAATATAGCCTGTTACGCATGATAAATCACTTTACAATCATCTATGAATATTTGGTCAGGTTTTTGTAAATGGGCAAAATAAAGGAATGTTTTACTCGGGTAAATATCCCACCGCACGTTCACTTGAGAATTTAATGAGCGTTTGTTATTTTCTTTAAGAGCTTTGGATCCATAGGTGATTTGCATCTTTAATATGTTTCAAGAATGCATATCCATTTTTAAAGCATGTGTGGAAGAACTCTCTTTCTTATAAAATTCCAAGCTGTTTGGGTTGAACTAACGGAATTTCCCAAACTTGGACAACAAAACTTTAGTGTTCATTTGTGGTGTATGAATAAATTTTCTTTACTTACATTTGTTATTGTTTTAAATTTTTTCCATACATAAACTCTAAAATTTTCATTTTGTTCTGATCTATTTGCCTTTTTGGATTACGGGAAGAAGGGAGAGCGAAAACTCAAAGTTTTGATTTAAGAAAAAAAGGTACATTTAAAATGGAATTACAGAATGCACAAATGTAGAGAGAGATAATTCCAAAGAGTGTCTGTAATTTTTACGGATTTTAAGCTCTTTTTTGTTTTTATATATGAGGTTTTGCAATCGTTGGGAAAAGGTGGAGGCGGGGCTTTTTAACTGAGTGTTGACCTCACAATCCATAAGTCATTTCTTACAAAAATATAGTCTGTTACTCATGATAAATCACTTTACAATCATCTCTGATCTTTAGGTCAGCTTTTTTTAATTGGGCAAAATAATGGCTTGTTGGACTCGGGTAAATATCCCACCGCATGTTCACATAAGAATTTAATAAGCGTTTGTTATTCTCTTTAAAAGGTTTGGATCCGTAGGTGATTTGCATCATTATCATGTTTCAAGCATGCATATCCATTTTAAAAGCATGCGTGGAAGAAATGTTTTTCATATAAAATTCCAAGTTGTTAAGGTTGAAATAGTGGAATTTCCCAAACTTGGACAACAAAACTTTTGTGTTCATTTGTAGTGTGTGAATAAATTTTTTTTACTTACATTTGAAATTGTTTTAAATTTTTTCCATACATAAACTCTAAAATTTTCATTTTGTTGTGATCTATTTGCCTTTTTGGTTTACGGGATGAAGGGATAGCAAAAACTCAAAGTTTTGATTTAAGAAAAAAGAGTAAATCTAAAATGGAAAAGCACAATGCACAAATGTAGATAGAGATAATTCCAAAGAGCGTCTATAATTTTAAGGGATTGTACGCTCTTTTTAGTTTTTATATGTCAGGTTTTGCAATCGTCGGGAAAAGGGGGAGGTGGAGATTTTTTAACTGAGTGTTGACTCCCAGTCCATTAGTCATTTCTTAGGGTAATATAGCCTGTTATGCATGATAAATCACTTTACAATCATCTATGAATATTTGGTCAGGTTTTTATAAATGGGCAAAATAATGGCATGTTTTACTCGGGTAAATATCCCATCGCACGTTCACTTGAGAATTTAATGAGCGTTTGTTATTTTATTTAAGAGGTTTGGATCCGTAGGTGATTTGCATCTTTATTATGTTTCAAGAATTCATATCCATTTTAAAGCATGTGTGGAAGAACTCTCTTTCTTATAAAATTCCAAGCCGTTTGGGTTGAACTAATGGAATTTCCCAAACTTGGACAACAAAACTTTAGTGTGCATTTGTGGTGTGTGAATAAATTTTCATTACTTACATTTGTTATTGTTTTATTTTTTTCCATACATAAACTCTAAAATTTTCACTTTGTTTTGATCTATTTGCCTTTTTTTTTACGACATGAAGGGAGAGCGAAAACTCAAAGTTTTGATATAAGAAAAAAGAGTACTGCTAAAATGGAAATGCACAATGCTAAAATGTAGAGAGAAATAATTCCAAAGTGTGTCTGTAATTTTTAGGGATTCTAAGGTCCTTTTAGATTTTATATATCAGGTTTTGCAATCGTTGGGAAAATGGGTAGGCGGGGGATATTTAACTGACTGTTGACACCCAATCCATAAGTCATTACTTAGGGTAATATAGGCAGTTATACATGATAAATCACTTTACAATCATCTATGACTGTTCGGTCAGCTTTTTCTAAATGGGCAAAATAATGCCTTGTTTGACTCGGGTAAATATCCCACCGCACGTTCACATGAGATTTTAATGAGCATTTATTATTCTCTTTAAAAGGTTTGGATCAATAGGTGATTTGCATCTTTAACATGTTTCAAGCATGCATATCCATTTTTAAAGCATGTGTGGACCAAAACTCTTTCTTATAAAATTCCAAGTTGTTCGGGTTGAACTAGTGGAATTTCCCAAACTTGGACAACAAAACTTTTGTGTAAAGATGCAAATGACCTATGGATCCAAACCTTTTAAAGAGAATAATGTTAAATTCTCAAGTGAATGTGCGGTGGGATATTTACCCTTGTCGAACAAGCCATTATTTTGCCGATTTAAAAATAACAGACCTAACGATCATAGATGATTGTAAAGTGATTTATCATGTGTAACGGGCTATATTTATCATGTGGATCCCCTGCCTCCCCCTTTTCTTGACGATTGTACAACCTAATATATAAAAACTAAAAAGTGTTTACAATCCCTAAAAATTACAAACACTTTTTGGAATTATCTCTCTCTGCATTTGTGCATTGTTTATTTCCTTTTAAGATGATTACTTTTTTCTTAAATCAAAAATTGAGTTTTGGCTTTCTCTTCATCTCGTAAACAAAAGAAAAATAGATAAAAGGCAAATAGATCACAAAAAAATGAAAATTTTAGAGTTTATGTATCGAAAGAATTTAAAGCGATTAGCAAATGTAAGTAAAGAAAATTTATTCACACACCTCAAATGACCTCAAAAGTTTTGTTATCCAAGTTTGTGAAATTCCATTAGTTCAACCCTAATAGCTCGGAATTTTATAAGAAAGAGATTTTTTTACACATGTTTTAAAAAATGTCTATGCATGAGTGAAACATGTTAAAGATGCAAATGACCTATGGATCCAAACCTTTTGAAGTGAATAACATTAAATTCTCAAGTGAACGTGCGGTGGGATTTTTACTCGAGTCAAACAATCCATTATTTTGCCCATTTACAAAAAGTTGTCCTATCAATCATAGATGATTGTATAGTTATTTATCATGCGTAACGGATTATATTTGTAAACGAGATGAAGGGAAAGTGAAAAATCAAGTTTTGATTTAAGAAAAAAGTATACATCTAAAATAGAAATGCACATTCCAAAAATTTAGAGAGAGATAATTCAAAAAATATTTTGTAATTTTTAGGGATTTTAAACTGTTTTTAGTTTTTATATATCTAGTTTTGGAATCGTCAAGAAAAAGGGGAGGCAGGGGATTTTGAACTTAGTGTTGACTACCAATCCATAAGTCATTCCTTACAAAAAAATAGCTTGTTACGCATGATAAATCACTTTACAATCGCCTATGATCGTTAGGTCAGCTTTATGTAAGTGGGCAAAATAATGGCTTGTTTCACTCGGGTAAATATCCCACCAAACCTTCACTTGAGAATTTAATGTTATTCTCTTTAAAAGGTTTGGATCCATAGGTCATTTGCATCTTTAACATATTTCAAGCATGCATATCCATTTTTTAAAACATGTCTAGAAAAATCATTTTCTTATAAAATTACGAGCTATTAGGGTTGAATTAGTGGAATTTCCCAAAAGTGGATAAAAAAACTTTTGTGTTCATTGTGGTGTGTGAACAAATTTTATTTACTTACATTTTTTATTGCTTTAAATTCTTTCCATGCATAAACTCTAAAATTTTCATTTTGTTATGATCTATTTGCCTTTTATCTCTTTTTTTGTCTACAAGATGAAGGGAAAGTGAAAACTCACGTTTTCAATTATGAAAAAAGTACACATATAAAATGGAAATGCACAATGCACTAATGTAGAGTGATATAATTCCAAAAAGTGTTGGTAATTTTTAGGTATTGTCAACTCTTTTTAGTTTTTAAATGTAAGGTTTTGCAAGAGGTTTGTGAATAAATTTTCTTCCCATTCATTTTTTATTGTTTTTAATTTTTTCCATTCATAAACACTAAAATTTTCATTTTGTTGTGATCTATTTGGTTTTTTGTCTTACGGGAGGAAGGGAGAGCGAAAACTCAAAATTTTTGATTTAAGAAAAAAGAGTACATCTAAAATGGAAATGCACAATGCACAAATGTAGATAGAGATAATTCCAAAGGGTGTCTATAATTTTTAGGGATTGTAAGCTATTTTAAGTTTTTATAAATAAGGTTTTGCAATGGTAAGGAAAAGGGGGAGGTGGGGGATTTTTAAATGAGTGTTGAGTCTAGATCCATAAGTCATTTCTTAGGGTAATATAGCCCATTAGGCATGATAAATCACTTTACAATCACCTATGATTATTAGGTCAGCTTTTCTTAAATGGGCAAAATAATTGCTTGTTCGACTCGAGTAAATATCCTACCGCACGTTCACTTGAGAATTTAATGAGCGTTTGTTATTGTCTTTAAAAGTTTTGGATCCGTAGGTGATTTGCATCTTTAACATGTTTCAAGCTTTTTTAAAGCATGTTGCATAACCTTTTTTAAAGCATGTGTGCAAGAAATCTCTTTCTTATAAAATTCCAAGCTGTTTTGGTTGAACTTGTGGAATTTCCCAAACTTGGACAACAAAAGTTTTGTGTTCATTTGTGGTGTTTGAAAAAAATTTCTTTACTTACATTTGTTATGGTTTTATTTTTTTTCCATACATAAATTCTAAAATTTTCATTTTGTTGTGATCTATTTGCCTTTTTGGTTTACGGGATGAAGGGAGAATGAAAACTCAAAGTTTTCATTTAAGAAAAAAGTGTGCATCTAAAATGGAAATGCACAATGCAGAAATGTAGAGAGAGATAATTCCAAAGAGTGTCTGTACTTTTTAGGGATTGTAACCTCTTTTTAGTTTTTATATATCAGATTTTGCAATCGTCGGGAAAAGGCGGAGGCGGGGGATTTTTAACTAAGTGTTGACTAAAAATCCATAAGTCATTTCTTAGGGTAATATAGATAATTACACATGGTAAATCACTTTAAAATCATCTATGATTGTTAGGTCAGCTATTTGTAAATGAGAAAAATAATGGCATGTTTGACTCGGGTAAATATCCCACCGCACGTTAGCTTGAGAATTTAATGAGCGTTTATTATTCTCTATAAAAAGTTTAGATCTGTTGGTGATTTGCATCTTTAACAAGTTTCAGGCATGCATAGCTATTTTTAAAGCATGTGTGGAAGAAATCTCTTTCTTATAAAATTCCAAGCTGTAAGGGTTGAACTAGTGGATTTTCCCAAACTTGGACAACTAAACTTTTATGTTCATTTCTGGTGTGTGAAAAAAATTTCTTTACTTACATTTGTAATTTTTTTAAATTTTTTCCTTACATAAACTCTAAAATTTTCATTTCGTTGTGATCTGTATGCCTTTTTGGTTTACGGCATGAAGGGAGAACGAAAACTCAAAGTTTTCATTTAAGAAAAAAGAGTATATCTAAAATGGAAATGCACAATGCACAAATGTAGAGAGAGATAATTCCAAATAGTGTCTGTAATTTTTAGGGATTGTAACCTCTTTTTAGTTTTTATATATCAGGTTTTGAAATCATCAAAAAAAGGTGGAGGCGGGGGATTTTTAACTGAGTATTGACTCCCAATCCATAAGTCATTTCTTAGGGTAATATAACCCATTACGTATGATAAATCACTTTACAATCATCTATGATTGTTACATCAGCTTTTTATAAATGGGCAAAATAATGGCTTGTTTGACACGAGTAAATATCCCACTGCACGTTCACTTGAGAATTTAATGAGTGTTTGTTATTCTCTTTAAAAGGTTTGGATCCATAGGTGTTTTACATCTTTAACATGATTCAAGCATGCATATCAATTTTTAAAGCATGTGTGGAAGAAATCTCTTTCTTATAAAATTCCAAGCTGTTAGGATTGAACAAGTGGATTTTCCCAAACTTGGATAACAAAAATTTTGTGGTCATTTGTGTTGAGGGAATAAATTTTCTTTACTTACACTTTTTTTTGCTTTAAATTTTTCCATACAAAAACTCTAAAATTTTCATTTTGTTGTGATCTATTTGCCTTTTTGGTTTACGGGGTGAAGGGAGAGTGAAAAGTCAAAGTTTTGATTTAAGAAAAAAGAGTACATCTAAAATGGAAATGCACAATGCACAAATGTAGAGAGAGATAATTCCTAAGATAGTCTGTAATTTTTAGGGATTGTAACCTCTTTTTAGTTTTTATATATAAGGTCTTGCAATCGTCTAGAAAAGGGGGAGGTGGGGGATTTTTAACTGAGTGTTGTCTCCCAAACCATAAGTCATTTGTTAGGGTAATATAACCCGTTTCTCATGGGAAATCACTTTACAATCATCTATGATTGTTACATCAGCTTTTTGTAAATGGGAAAAATAATGGCTTGTTTGACTCGGGTAAATATCCCACCGCACGTTCACTTGAGAATTTAATGAGCGTTTGTTATTCTCTTTAAAATGTTTGGATTCATAGGTGATTTGCATCTTTAACATGATTCAAGCATGCATATCCATTTTTAAAGCATGCATGGAAGAAATCTCTTTCTGATAAAATTCCAAGCAATTAGGGTTGAACAAGTAGAATTTCCCAAACTTGGATAACAAAACTTTTGTGTTCATTTTTGGAGTGTGAATAAAGTTTCATTACTTACACATTTTATTGCTTTAAATTTTTCCATACAAAAACTCTAAAATTTTCATTTTGTTGTGATCTATTTGCCTTTTTTGTTTAAAGGGGGGAAGGGAGAGTGAAAACTCAAAGTTTTGATTTAAGAAAAAAGAGTACATCTAAAATGGAAATGCACAATGCACAAATGTTGAGAGAGATTATTCCAAAGAGTGTTTGTAATTTTAAGGGATTGTAACCTCTTTTTAGTTTTTATATATCAGGTTTTGCAATTGTCAGGAAAAGGGGGAGGTGGGGGATTTTTAACTAAGTGTTGTCTCCCAATCCATAAGTCATTTCTTAGGGTTATATAACCCGTTACGCATGAGAAATCACTTTACAATCATCTATGATTGTTACGTCATCTTTTCTTAAATGGGTAAAATAATGGCTTGTTTGACTCGGGAAAATATCCCACCGCACGTTCATTTGAGAATTTAATGAGCGTTAGTTATTCTCTTTAAAAGGTTTGGATCCATTGGTGATTTGCATCTTTAACATGATTCAAGCATGCATATCCATTTTTAAAGCATGTGTGGAAGAAATCTCTTTCTTATAATATTCCAAGCTAATAGGGTCGAACTAGTGGAATTTCCTAAACTTGGATAACAAAACTTTTGTGTTCAATTGTGGTGTGTGAATAATTTTTCTTTAGTTACACTTTTTATTGCTTTAAATTTTTCCATTCAAAAACTCTAAAATTTTCATTTTGTTGTGATCTATTTGTCTTTTTGGTTTACGGGATGGAGGGAGAGCGAAAACTCAAAGTATTGATTTAAAAAAAAAGAGTACATCTAAAATGGAAATGCACAATGCAAAAATGTAGAGAGAGATATTACCAAAGAGTGTCTATAATTTTAAGGGATTGTAAGCTCTTTTTAGTTTTTATATATCAGGTTTTGCAATGGCCTAGAAAAGGGTGAGGCGGGGGATTTTTAAATGAGTGTTGTCTCCCAATCCATAAGTCCTTTCTTAGGGTAATATAGCCCGTTAGCCATGATAAATCACTTTATAATCATCTATTATTGTTAGCTCAGCTTTTTGTAAATGGGCAAAATAATGGCTTGTTTGACTAGGGTAAATATCCCAACGCACGTTCACTTGAGAATTTAATGAGCTTTTATTATTCTCTTTAAAAAGTTTGTATCCGTAGGTGATTTGCTTCTTTAACATGTTTCAAGCATGCATATCCTTTTTTAAAGCATGTGTGCAAGCAATCTCTTTCTTATAAAATTGCAAGCTGTTTGGGTTGAACAAGTGGAATTTCCAAAACATGGACAACAAAACTTTTATGTTCAATTGTGGTGTGTCAATAAATTTTCTTTATTCACATTTTTTGTGGTTTTAAATTTTTTCCACACTTAAATTCTAAAATTTTGATTTTTTTGTGATCTATTTGCCTTTTGGTTTTACAGGATGAAGGGAGAACGAAAACTCAAAGTTTTGATTTAAGAAAAAAGAGTACATCAAAAATGGAAATGCACAATGCACAAATGTAGAGAGAGATAATTCCAAAGAGTGTCTGTAATTTTTATGGATTGTAAGCTCTTTTTAGTTTTTAAATGTCAGGTTTTGCAATCGTCGGGAAAAGGGCGAGGGGGGGGATTTTTAACTGACCGTTGACTCCCAATCCATAAGTCATATCTGAGGGTAATATAGCCCATTATGCATGATAAATCACTTTACAATCATCTATGATTGTTAGGTCAGCTTTTTGTAAATGGGCAAAATAATGGCTTGTTTGACTCCGCTAAAGATCCCACCGCATGTTTACTTGAGAATTTACTGAGCGTTTGTTATTCTGTTTAAAAGGTTTGGATCCATAGGTGATTTGCATCTTTAACATGATTCAAGCATGCATATCAATTTTTAAAGCATGTGTGGAAGAAATCTCTTTCTTATAAAATTCCAAGCTGTTAGGATGGAACAAGTGGATTTTTCCAAACTTGGATAACAAAACTTTTGTGTTCATTTGCGGTGTGGGAATAAATTTTCTTTACTTACTCTTTTTATTGCTTTAAATTTTTCCATTCAAAAACTCTAAAATTTTCATTTTGCTGTGATCTATTTGCCTTTTTGGTTTACGAGGTGTAGGGAGAATGAAAAGTCAAAGTTTTGATTTAAGAAAAAAGCGTACATCTAAAATGGAAATGCACAATCCACAAATTTAGAGAGAGATAATTCCTAAGATAGTTTGTAATTTTTAGGGATTGTAAGCTCTTTTTAGTTTTTATATATAAGGTCTTGCAATCGTCTGGAAAAGGGTGAGGCGGGGGATTTTTAAATGAGTGTTGTTTCCCAATCCATAAGTCATTTCTTAGGGTAATATAGCCCGTTAGCCATGATAAATCACTTTACAATCATCTATTATTGTTAGCTCAGCTTTTTGTAAATGGGCAAAATAATGGCTTGTTTGACTAGGGTAAATATCCCAACGCACGTTCACTTGAGAATTTAATGAGCGTTTATTATTCTCTTTAAAAAGTTTGTATCCGTAGGTGATTTGCTTCTTTAACATGTTTCAAGCATGCATATCCTTGTTTGAAGCATGTGTGCAAGCAATCTCTTTCTTATAAAATTCCAAGTTGTTTGGGTTGAACAAGTGGAATTTCCAAAACATGGACAACAAAACTTTTGTGTTCATTTGTGGTGTGTCAATAAATTTTCTTTATTCATATTTTTTATGGTTTTAAATTTTTTCCATACTTAAACTCTAAAATTTTGATTTTTTTGTGATCTATTTGCCTTTTGGTTTTACAGGATGAAGGGATAACGAAAACTCAAAGTTTTTATTTAAGAAAAAAGAGTCCATCAAAAAAGGAAATGCAAAATGCACAAATGTAGAGAGAGATAATTCCAAAGAGTGTCTATAATTTTTATGGATTGTAAGCTCTTTTTAGTTTTTATATATCAGGTTTTGCAATCGTCGGGAAAAGGGCGAGGCGGGGGATTTTTAAGTGACTGTTGACTCCCAATCCATAAGTTATTTCTGAGGGTAATATAGCCCATTATGCAAGATAAATCACTTTACAATCATCTATGATTGTTAGGTCAGCTTTTTGTAAATGGGCAAAATAATGGCTTGTTTGACTCCGCTAAAGATCCCACCGCACGTTTACTTGAGAATTTACTGAGCGTTTGTTATTCTGTTTAAAAGGATTGGGTCCATAGGTTATTTGCATCTTTAACATGTTTCAAGCATGCATATCCATTTTTAAAGCATGTGTGGAAGAAATCTCTTTCTTATAAAATTCCAAGCTTTAACGGATTGAACTAGTGAATTTCCCAAACTTGGACAACAAAAATTTTGTGTTCATTTGTGGTGTATGGATAAATTTTCTTTACTTACATTTGTTTTTGTTTTTTAAATTTTTTCCATACATAAACTCTAAAATTTTCATTTTGTTGTGATCTATTTGCTCTTTCGGTTTACGGGATGAAGGGAGAGAGAAAACTCAAAGTTTTGATTTAAGAAAAAAGAGTACATCTAAAATGGAAATCCACAATCCACAAATGTAGAGAGAGATAATTCATAAGAGTGTCTGTAAATTTTAGGGATTGTAAGCTCTCTTGAGTTTTTATATATCAGGTTTTGCAATCGTCGGGAAAAGGGGGAGGCGGGGGATTTTTAATTGAGTGTTGACTCCCAATCCATAAGTCATTTCTAAGGGTGATATAGCCGGTTATGCATGATAAATCACTTTACAATCATCTATGATTGTTAGGTCAACTTTTTGTAAATAGGCAAAATAATGGCTTGTTCGACTCGGGTAAATATCTCACATCACGTTCACTTGAGAATTTAATAACCGTTGTTTATTCTCTTTAAAAGGTTTGGATCCATAGGTGATTTGCATCTTTAACATGTTTCAAGAATGCATATCCATTTTTAAAGCATGTGTGGAATAAATCTCTTTCTGATAAAATTCCAAGCTTTAACGGGTTGAAATAGTGGAATTTCCAAAACTTGGATAACAAAACTTTTTTGTTCATTTTTGGTGTGCGAATATATTTTATTTACTCACACTTGTTATTTCTTTAAATTTTATCGTACATAAAGTCTAATATTTTCATTTTATTGTGATCTTTTTGCCTTTTTGGTTTACGGGACGAAGGGTGAGCGAAAAGTCAAAGTATTGATTTAAGAAAAAAGAGTACATCTAAAATGGAAAAGTACAAGGCACAAATGTAGAGAGAGATAAGTCCGAAGAGTGTCTATAATTTTTAGGGATTTTAAGCTCTTTTTAGTTTTTATATATCAGGTTTTGCAATCGTCGGGAAAAGGGGGAGGCGGGGGATTTTTAAATGAGTGTTGACTCCCAATCCATAAGTCATTTCTTAGGGTAATATAGCCCGTTAGGCATGATAAATCACTTTACAATCATCTATTATTGTTAGCTCAGCTTTTTGTAAATGGGCAAAATAATGGCTTGTTTGACTAGGGTAAATATCCCAACGCACGTTCACTTAAGAATTTAATGAGCGTTTATTATTCTCTTTAAAAAGTTTGTATCCGTAGGTGTTTTGCTTCTTTAACATGTTTCAAGCATGCATATCCTTTTTTAAAGCATATGTGCAACAGATCTCTTTCTTATAAGATTCCAAGCTGTTTGGGTCGAACTAGTGGAATTTCCCAAACTTGCACAACAAAACTTTTGTGTTCATTTGTGGTGTGTGAATAAATTTTCTTTACTTACATTTGTTATGGTTTTAAATTTTTCCTATACATAAACTATAAAATTTTGATTTTTTTAAGATTTATTTGCCTTTTCGGTTTACGGGATGAAGGGAGAACGAAAACTCAAAGTTTGGATTTAAGACAAAAGAGGACATCTAAAATGGAAATGCACAATGCACAAATGTAGAGAGAGATAATTCGAAAGAGTGTCTGTAATTTTTATGGATTGTAAGCCCTTTTTAGTTTTTGTATATCTGGTTTTGCAATCGTCGGGAAAAGGGTGAGGCGGGGGATTTTTAAAAGAGTGTTGACTTTCATTCCATAAGTCATTTCTTAGGGTAATATAGACCATTACGCATGATAAGTCCTTGTAAAATCATCTATGATTGTTAGGTTAGATTTTTGTAAATGGGCAAAATAATGGCTTGTTTGACTCGGGTAAATATCCCACCGCACGTTCACAAGAGAATTTAATGAGCGTTTATTATTATCTTTAAAAGGTTTGGATCCATAGGTGATTTGCATCTTTAACACGTTTCAAGCATGCATATCCATTTTCATAGCATGTGTGGAAGAAATCTCTTTCTTATAAAATTCCAAGTTGTTAGGGTTGAACTAGTGGAATTTCCAAACCTTGGACAACAAAACTTTTGTGTTCATTTGTGGTGTGTGAATAAATTTTCTTTACTTACATTTGTTTTTTTTTTCAAATTCTTTCCATACATCAACTCTAAAATTTTCATTTTTTTGTGATCTATTTGCCTTTTTTGTTTACGGGATGAAGGGAGAGTGAAAACTCAAAGTTTGGATTTACGAAAAAAGAAAACATCTTAAATGGAAATGCACAATGCACAAATGTAGAGAGAGATAACTCCAAAGAGTGTCTGTAATTTTAGGGTTTGTAAGCTCTTTTTAGTTTTTATATATCAGGTTTTGCAATCGTCGGGAAAAGGGGGAGGCGGGGGAAATTTAACTGAGTGTTGACTCCCAATCCATAAGTCATTTCTGAGGGTAATATAGCCCATTATGCATGATAAATCACTTTACAATCATCTATGATTGTTAGGTCAGCGTTTAGTAAATGGGCAAAATAATGGCTTGTTTGACTCCGTTAAAGATCCCACCACACGTTTACTTGAGAATTTACTGAGCGTTTGTTATTCTTTTTAAAAGGTTTGGATCCGTAGGTGATTTGCATCATTACCATGTTTCAAGCATGCATATCCATTTTTAAAGCATCCGTGGAAGAAATCTCTTTCTTATAAAATTCCAAGTTTTAACGGGTTGAACTAGTGGAATTTCCAGAACTTGGACAACAAAACTTTTGTGTTCATTTGTGGTGTATGAATAAATTTTCATTACTTAAATTTATTATTGTTATAAATTTTTTCCATACATAAACTCTAAAATTTGCATTTTGTTATGATCTATTTGCCCTTTCGGTTTACGGGATAAAGC
Source organism: Aristolochia californica (assembly GCF_029961685.1). Lineage (NCBI taxonomy): Eukaryota > Viridiplantae > Streptophyta > Magnoliopsida > Piperales > Aristolochiaceae > Aristolochia > Aristolochia californica. The sequence continues at coordinate 29,548,769 of NW_027182214.1, read as the reverse complement.
GAGAGAAAAAACTCAAAGTTTTGATTTAATAAAAAAGTGTACATCTAAAATGGAAATGCACAATCCACAAATGTAGAGAGAGATAATTCCAAAGAGTGTCTGTAATTTTTAGGGATTGTAAGTTCTCTTTAGTTTTTATATATCAGGTTTGGCAATCGTCGAGAAAAGGGGGTGGCATGGGATTTTTAACTGTATGTTGACTCCCAATCCATAAGTCATTTCTCAGGGTAATATAGCAAGTTACGCATGACAAATCACTTTACAATAATCTACGATCGTTTGGTCAGCTTTTTGTAAAGGGCAAAATAATGGCTTGTTTGACTCGGGTAAATATCCCAGCCCATGTTCACTAGAGAATTTAATGAGCGTTTGTTGTTCTCTTTCAAACATTTGGATCCAAAGATTTGGATCCATAGGTGATTTGCATCTTTAACATGTTTCAAGCATCCATATCCATTTTTAAAGCATGTGTGGAAGAAATCTCTTTCAAATAAAATTTCTAGCTTTAACGGGTTGAACTAGTAGAATTGCCCAAACTTGGACAACAAAACTTTTGTATTCATTTGTGGTGTGTGAATAAATTTTCTTTATTTAAAATTTTTATTGTTTTAAATTTTTTCCATACAAAAACTCTAAAATTTTCATTTTGTTGTGATCTAGTTGCTCTTTTGGTTTACGAGATGAAGGGAGTGCGAAAACTCAAAGTTTTGATTTAAGAAAAAAGTGTACATCTAAAATGGAAATACACAATGCACAAATGTAGAGAGAGATAATTCCAAACAGTGTCTGTATTTTTTAGGGATTGTAAGCTCTCTTTAGTTTTTATATATCAGGTTTTGTAATCGTCGGGAAAGGGAGAGGCGGGGGATTTTTAACTGAGTGTTGACTCCCAATTTGTAAGTCATTTCTTAGGGTAATATAGCCGGTTACACATGATAAATCACTTTACAATCATCTATAATCGTTAGGTCAGCTTTTTGTAAATTGGCAAAATAATTGCTTGTTTGACCCGGGTAAATATCCCACCAAACGTTCACTGGTGAATTTAATGACTGTTTGTTATTCTGTTTAAAAGGTTTGGATCCATTGGTGATTTGCATTTTTAACATGTTTCAAGCATGCATATCCATTTTTAAAGCATGTGTGGAAGAAATCTTTTTCTTGTAAAATTCCAAGCTTTAACGGGTTGAACTAGTGGAATTTCCCAAACTTGGACAACAAAACTTTTGTGTTCATTTGTGGAGTGTGAATAAATTTTCTTTACTTAAATTTTTTATTTTTTTTATATTTCTTCCTTACATAAACTCTAAAATTTTCTTTTTGTTTTATCTATTTGCCTTTTTGGTTTACGAGATAAAGGGAAAGCGAAAACTCAAATTTTTGATTTAAGAAAAATGAGTACATCTAAAATGGAAATGCACAATGCACAAATGTAGAGAGAGAAAATTCCAAAGAGTGTCTATAATTTTTAGGGATTGTAAGCTCTTTTTATTTTTTATATATCAAATTTTGCAATCATCGAGAAAAGGGGGAGGCAGGGGATTTTTTTAACTGAGTGTTGACTCCCAATCCATAAGTCATTTTTTAAGGTAATATAACCCGTTACGCATGATAAATCACTTTCCAATAATCTATGAGCATTAGGTCAGCTTTTTATAAATGGGCAAAATAATGTCTTGTTTGACTCTAGTAAATATCCCACAGCACGTTAACTTGAACTTAATGAGCGTTTGTTATTCTCTTTAAAAGTTTTGGATACATAGGTGATTTGTATCTTTAACATGGTTCAAGCATGCATATCCATTTTTAAAGCATTATTGGAAGAAATCTCTTTCCGACAAATTTCCAAGCTTTAACGGGTTCAACTAGTGGAATTTCCCAAACTTGGACAACAAAACATTTGTGTTCATTTGTGATGTGTGAATAAATTTTCTTTACTTACATTTGCTATTGTTTAAAATTTTTTCCATACATAAACTCTAAAATTTTCATTTTGTTGTGATCTATTTGTCTTTTTGGTTTACGGGATGAAGGGAGAGCAAAAACTCAAAGGTTTTATTTAAGAAAAAAGAGTACATCTAAAATGGAAATGCACAATGCAAAAATGTAGAGATAGATAATTCCAAAGAGTGCCTTTAATTTCTAGGGATGGTAAGCTCTTTTTTGTTTTTATATATCAGGTTTGGCAATCGTCGGGAAAATGGGGAGGCGGGGGATTTTTAACTGAGTGTTGTCTCCCAATCCATAAGTCATTGCTTAGGGTAATATAACCCATTATGCATGATAAATCACTTTACAATCATCTATGATTTTTAGGTCAGTTTTTTTTAAATGGGCAAAATAATGGTTTGTTTGACTCAGGTAAATATCCCACTACACGTTCACTTGAGAATTTAATGAGCATTTGTTATTCTATTTAAAAGGATTGGATCCATAGGTGATTTGCATCTTGAACATGATTCAAGCATGCATATCCATTTTTAAAGCATATGTGGAAGAAATATCTTTCTTATAAATTCCAAGGTGTTAGGGTTGAACTAGTGGAATTTCCCAAACTTGGATAACATAACTTTTGTGTTCATTTGTGGTGTGTGAATAAATTTTCCCAAACTTACACTTGTTATTTCATTAAATTTTATCATACATAAACTCTAAAATTTTCAAATTGTCGTGATAAATTTGCCCTTTTGGTTTACGGGATAAAGGGAGAGAGAAAAGTCAGAGTATTGATTTAAGAAAAAAGACTACATCTAAAATTTAAATGCACAATGCACAAATGTAGAGAGAGATAATTCAAAAGAGTGTCTATAATTTTTAGGGATTGTAAGCTCTTTTTAGTTTTTATATATCAGGTTTTGCATTGGCCGAGAAAAGGGTGAGGCGGGGGATTTTTAAATGAGTGTTGACTTTTAATCCATTTGTCATTTCTTAGGGTAATATAGCCCTTTAGGCATGATAAATCACTTTACAATCATCTATTATTGTTAGCTCAGCTTTTTGTAAATGGGCAAAATAATGTCTTGTTTGACTCGAGTAAATATCCCACCGCACGTTCACTTGAGAATTTAATGAGCGTTTATTATTCTCTTTAAAAATTTTGGCTCTGTAGGTGATTTGCATCTTTAACATGTTTCAAGCAGGCATATCATTTCTTATAAAATTCCAAGCTGTTTGGTTTGGACTAGTGGAATTTCCCAAACTTGGACAACAAAACTTTTGTGTTCATTTGTGGAGTGTGAATAAATTTTCTTTACTTACACTTTTTATTGCTTTAAATTTTTCCATACAAAACCTCTAAAATTATCATTTTGTTGTGATCTATTTGCCTTTTTGGTTTACGGGATGAAGGGAGAGCAAAAACTAAAAATTTTGATTTAAGAAAAAAGAGTACATCTAAAATGGAAATGCATAATGCACAAATGTAGAGAGAGACAATTCCAAAGAGTGTCTATAATTTTTAAGGATTTTAAGCTCTTTTTAGTTTTTATATATCAAGTTTTGCAATCGTCGGGAAAAGGCGAAGGAGGCAGGGAATTTTTAACTGAGTGTTGACTCCCAATCCATAAGTCATTTCTTAGGGTAATATAACCCGTTACGTATGATAAATCACTTTACAACCATCTATGATCGTTAGGTCAGCTTTTTATAAATGGGCAAAATAATGGCTTGTTTGACTCAGGTAAATATCCCACCGCGCGTTCACTTGAGAACTTAATGAGCGTTTGTCATTCTCTTTAAAAGGTTTGGATCCATAGGTGATTTCTATCTTTAACATGGTTCAAGCATGCATATCCATTTTTAAAGCATTAGTGGAAGAAATCTCTTTCCTATAAAATTCCAAGCTTTAATGGGCTGAACTAGTGGAATTTCCCAACCTTGGACAATACAACTTTTGTGTTCATTTGAGATGTGTGAATAAATTATCTTTACTTACATTTGCTTTTGTTTTAAATTTTTTCCATACATAAACTCTAAATTTTTCATTTTGTTGTGATCTATTTGCCTTTTTTGTTTACGGGATGAAGGGAGAGCGAAAACTCAAAGTTTTTATTTAAGAAAAAAGAGTACATCTAAAATGGACATGCACAATGCAAAAATGTAGAGAGAGATAATTCCAAAGAGTGTCTATAATTTTTAGGGATTGTAAGCTCTTTTTAGTTTTTATATATCAGGTTTTGCAATGGCCGTGAAAAGGGTGAGGCGGGGGATTTTTAAATGAGTGTTGACTCCCAATCCATAAGTCATTTCTTAGGGTAATAAAACCCGTTACGCATGATAAATCACTTTACAATCATCTATGATTGTTAGGTCAGCTTTTTATAAATGGGCAAAGTAATGGCTTATTCGACTTGGGTAAATATCCCACCGCACATTCACTTGAGAATTTAATGACCGTTTGTTTTTCTCTTTAAAAGGTTTTGATCCATAGGTGATTTGCATCTTTAACATTATTCAAGCATGCATATCATTTTCAAAGAATGTGTGGAAGAAATCTCTTTCTTATAAAATTCCAAGCTGTTAGGGTTGAACTAGTGGAATTTCCCAAACTTGGACTACTAAACTTTTGTGTTCATTTGTGGTGTGTGAATAAATTTTCTTTTCTCATACTTGTTATTGTTTTAAATTTTTTCCATAAAGAAACTCTAAAATATTCATTTTGTTGAGTTCGATTTACCTTTTCGGTTTGCAGGATGAAGGGAGAGTGAAAACTCAAAGTTTTGATTTAAGAAAAATAGTATATTTAAAATGGAAATGCACAACGCAAAACTGTAGAGAGAAATAACTTCAAAGTGTGTCTATAGTTTTTAGGGATTGTAAGCTCTTTTTCATTTTTATATATCAGGTTTTGCAATCGTCGGGAAAAGTGGGAGGCGGGGGATTTGTAACTGAGTGTTGACTCCCAATCCATTAGTCATTTCTTAGGTTAATATAGCCCTTTACACATGATTTATCACTTTACAATCATCTATGATTGTTAGGTCAGTTTTTTGTAAATGGGTAAAATAATGGCTTGTGTGACTCGGGTAAATATCCCACCGCACGTTCACTTGAGAATTTTATGAGAGTTTATTATTCTCTTTAAAAGGTTTGGATCCATAGGTGATTTGCATCTTTAACATGTTTGAAGCATGCATATCCATTTTTATAGCTTGTATGGAAGAAATCTTTTTCTTATAAAATTCCAAATTGTTAGGGTTGAACTAGTGCAATTTCCCAAACTTGGACAACAAAACTTTTGTGTTCATTTGTGGTGTGTGAAAAAAATTTATTTACTTACATTTGTTATTGTTTCAAAATTTTCCCATACATAAACTCTAAAATATTCATTTTTTTGTGATCTATTTGCCTTTTTAGTTAACGGGATGAAGGCAGAGCGAAAACACAAAGTTTTGATTTACGAAAAAAGAGTAAATCTAAAATGGAAATGCACAATACACAAATGTAGAGAGAGATAATTCCAAAGAGTATCTGTAATTTTTAAGGATTGTAAGATATTTTTAGTTTTTATATATCAGGTTTTGCAATCGTCGGGAAAAAGGGGAGGCGGGGGATTTTTAACTAAGTGTTGACTCCCAATCCATAAGTCATTTATGCGGGTAATGTAGCCCATTGCACATGATAAATCACATTACAATCATCTATGATTGTTAGGTCAGCTTTTAGTAAATGGGCAAAATAATGGCTTGTTTGACTCCGTTAAAGATCCCACCGCACGTTTACTTGAGAATTTACTGAGCATTTGTTATTCTATTTAAAAGGTTTGGATCCGTAGGTGATTTGCATCTTTAAAATGTTTCAAGCATGCATATCCATTTTTAAAGCATGCGAGGAAGAAATCTCTTTCTTATAAATTTCCAAGATTTAATGGGTTGAACTAGTCGAATTTCTGAAACTTGGACAACAAAACTTTTGGGTTCATTTGTGATGTATGAATAAATTTTATTTTCTTAAATTTTTTATTTTTTTAAATTTTTTCCATACATAAACTCTAAAATTTTCATTTTGTTGTGATCTATTTTCTCTTTGGGCTTACGGGATGAAGGGAGAGCGAAAACTCAAAGTTTTGACTTAGGAAAAAAGAGTACATCTAAAATGGAAATCCACAATGCAAAAATGTAGAGAGAGATAATTCCAAAGAGTGTCTGTAATTTTTAGGGATTGTAAGCTCTTTTTAGTTTTTATATATCAAGTTTTGCAATCGTTGGGAAAAGGGGGAGGCGGAGGATTTTTAACTGACTGTTGACTCCCAATCCATAAGTCATTTCTTAGGGTAATATAACCCGTTATGCATGAAAAATTACATTACAATCATCTTTGATTGTTAGGTCAGCTTTTTATAAAAGGGAAAATAATGGCTTGTTAGACTCGGGTAAATATACCACCGCACAATCACTTGAGAATTTAATGAGTGTTTGTTATTCTCTTTAAAAGGTTTGGATCCATAGGTGATTTGCATCTTTAACATGTTTCATGCATGCATATCCATTTTTAAAGCATGTGTGGAAGAAATCTCTCTCTTATAAAATGCCAAGCTTTAACGGGTTGAACTAGTGGAATTTCCCAAACTTGGACAACAAAAATTTTGTGTTCTTTTGTGGTGTGTGAATAAATTTTCTTTACTTACATTTGTTATTGTTTTAAATTTTTTTCACATAAATTCTAAAATTTTCTTTTTGTTGCGATCTATTTGCCTTTTCGTTCACAAGATGAAGGGAGAGCGAAAACTAAAAGTTTTGATTTAACTAAAAAGAGTACATCTAAAATGGAAATGCACATTTCACAAATTTAGAGAGAGATAATTCCAAAGAGTGTGTGTATTTTTTAGGGATTGTAAGCTCTTTTTAGTTTTTATATATCAGGTTTTGCAATCAAAAGGGGAGGCGGGGGATTTTTAACTCAGTGTTGACTCCCAATCCATAAGTAATTTCTTAGGGTAATGTAGTCCGTTACGCATGATAAATCACTTTACAATTATCTATGATCACTAGGTCAGGTTTTTGTAAAAGGGAAAAATAATGACTTGTTGAACTTGGGTAAATATCCCACCACACGTTCACTTGAGAATTTAATGAGCATTTGTTATTCTCTTGAAAAGGTTAGGATCCATAGGTGATTTGCATCTTTAACATGTTTCAAGCATGCATATCCATTTTTAAAGCATGTGTGGAAGAAATCTCTTTCTTACAAATTCCAAGCTTTAACAGGTTGAACTAGTTGAATTTCCCAAACTTGGGCAACAAAACTTTTGTGTTCATTTGTGGGATGTGAATAAATTTTATTTACTTAGATTTTTATTGTTTTAAATTTTTTCCATACATAAACTCTAAAATTTTCATTTTGTTGTGATCTTTTTGCCTTTTTGGTTTCCGGGATGAAGGAAGAGCCAAAACTCAAAGTTTTGATTTAAGAAAAAAGAGTACATCTAAATTGGAAATGCCCAATGCACAAATGTCGAGAGAGATAATTCCAAAGAGTGTGTATAACTTTTAGGGGTTGTAAGCTCTTTTTAGTTTTTATATATCAGGTTTTGCAATCGTAGGGAAAAGGGTGTGGCGGGGGATTTTTAACTGAGTGTTAACTCCCAATCCATATGTCATTTCTGAGGGTAATATAGCCCATTACACAAGATAAATCACTTTACAATCAACTATGATTGTTAGGTAAGCTTTTAGTAAATGGGCAAAATAATGGCTTGTTTGACTCCGTTAAAGATCCCACTACACGTTTACTTGAGAATTTACTGAGCGTTTGTTATTCTGTTCAAAATGTTTGGATCCGTAGGTGATTTGCATCTTTAACATGTTTCAAGCATGCATATCCATTTTTAAACCATGCGTGGAAGAAATTTCTTTTTTATAAATTTCCAAGCTTTAACGGGTTGAACTAGTGGAATTTCCCAAACTTGGACAACAAAACTTTTGTGTTCATTTGTGGTGTGTGAATAAATTTTCTTTACTTAAATTTTTTATTGTTTTAAATTTTTTTGATACTTAAACTCTAAAATTTTCATTTTGTTGTGATCTATTTGCCGTTTTGGTTTACAGGATGAAGGGAGAGCGAAAACTCAAAGTTTTGATTTAAGAAAAAAGAGTACGGCTAAAATGGAAATGCACAATCTACAAATTTAGAGAGAGATAATTCCAAAGAGTGTCTGTAATTTATAGGGATTGCATGCTCTCTTTAGTTTTTATATACCAGGTTTTGCAATCGTTGAGAAAAGCGGGGTGGCGGGGGATTTTTAACTGAGTGTTGACTCCCAATCCATAAGCCATTTCTTAGGGTAATATAGCCGGTTACGCATGATAAATATCTTTACAATCATCTACGATCGTTAGGTCAGCCTTTTGTAAACGGGCAAAATAATGGATTGTTTGACTCGGGTAAATATCCCACCGCTCTTTCACTGGTGAATCTAATGATCATTTGTTATTCTCTTTAAAAGGTTTGGATCCGTAGGTGATTTGCATCTTTAACATGTTTCAAGCATGCATATCCATTTTTAAAGAATGTGTGGAAGAAATCTCTTTCTGATAAAATTCCAACCTTTAACGGGTTAAACTAGTGGAATTTCCCAAACTTGGACAACAAAACTTTTGTGTTCATTTGTGGTGTGTGAATAAATTTTTTTTAGTTACATTTGTTATTGTTTTAAATTTCTTCCATACATAAAGTCTAAAATTTTCATTCTGTTGTGATCTAGTTGCCCTTTTGGTTTTCGAGATGAAGGGAGAGCGAAAACTCAAAGTTTTGATTTAAGAAAAAAGAGTACATCTAAAATGGAAGTACACAATGCACAAATGTAGAGAGAGATAATTCCAAAGAGTGTATGTAATTTTTAGGGATTGTCAGTTCTCTGTAGTTTTTTTATATCAGGTTATGCAATCGTCGGGAAAAGGGGAAGGCGGGGGATTTTTAATTGAGTGTTGACTCCCAATCCGTAAGTCATTTCTTAGGGTAATATAGCCGGTTACGCATGATAAAAAACTTTACAATCATCTATGATCGTTAGGTCAGCTTTTTGTAAACGGGTAAAATAATTGCTTGTTTGACTCGGGTAAATATCCCACCGCACGTTCACTGGAGAATTTAATGATTGTTTGTTATTCTCTTTAAAAGGTTTGGATCCATTGGTGATTTGCATCTTTAACATGTTTCAAGCATGCATATCCATTTTTAGAGCATGTGTGGAAGAAATCTCTTTCTTATAAAATTCCAAGCTTTAACTGGTTGAACTAGTGGAATTTCCTAAACTTGGACAACAAAACTTTTGTGTTCATTTGTGGAGTGTGAATAAATTTTCTTTACTTACATTTGTAATTTTTTTTTATTTTTTCCATACATAAACTCTGAAATTTTCATTTTGTTGTGATCTATTTGTCTTTTTGGTTTACAAGATGAAGGGAGAGCGAAAACTCAAAGTTTTGATTTGAGAAAAAAGTGTACATCTAAAATGGAAATGCACAATGCAAAAATGTAGAGAGAGATAATTCCAAAGAGTGTCTATAATTTTTATGGATTGTAAGCTCTTTTTAGTTTTTATATACCAAGTTTTTCAATCGTCGGGAAAAGGGGGAGGCGGGGGATTTTTAACTGAGTGTTGACTCACAATCGGTAAGTCATTTCTTAGGGTAATTTAACCCATTACGTATGATAAATAACTTTACAATCACCTATGATCGTTAAGTCAGCTTTTTATAAACGGGCAAAATAATGGCTTGCTTGACTCGGGTAAATATCCCACCGCACGTTCACTTGAGAATTTAATGAGCGTTTGTTATTCTCTTTAAAAGTTTTTGATCCATAGGTGATTTGCATCTTTAACATGTTTCAAGCATGCATATCCATTTTTAAAGCATGTGTGGAAGAAATCTCTTTCTTATAAAATTCCAAGCTTTAACGGGTTGAACTAGTAGAATTTCCCAAACTTGCACAACAAAACTTTTGTGTTCATTTGTGGTGTGTGAATAAATTTTCTTTACATACATTTGTTATTTTTTAAAATTTTTTCAATGCATAAACTCTAAAATTTTCTTTTTGTGTTGATCTATTTTCCTTTTTGGTTTAAGGGATAAAGGGAGAGCGAAAACTCAAAGTTTTGATTTAAGAAAAAAGAGTACATCTAAAATAGAAATACACACTGCACAAATGTAGAGAGACATAATTCCAAAGAGTGTATGTAATTTTAATGGATTGTAAGCTCTTTTAAGTTTCTATAAATCTGGTTTTGCAATCACCGGGAAAAGGGGGAGGCGGGGGATTTTTAACTGAGTGTTGACTCCCAATCCATAAGTCATTTCTTAGGGTAATATAGCCGGTTACGCATGATAAATCACTTTACAATCATCTATGATCGTTTGGTCAGCTTTTTGTAAACGGGTAAAATAATTGCTTGTTTGACTCAGGTAAATATCCCACGCACATTCACTTGAAAATTTAATGAACGTTTGTTATTCTCTTTAAAAGGTTTGGATCCATAGGTGATTTGCATCTTTAACATGTTTCAAGCATGCATATCCTTTTGTAAAGCATGTGTGGAAGATATCTCTTTTTTATAAAATTCCATGCTTTAACGGGTTGAACTAGTGGAATTTCCCAAACTTGGACAACAAAACTTTTGTGTTCATATGTGGTGTGTGAATAAATTTTCTTTTCTTACATTTGTTATTGTTTTAAATTTTTTCCATACATAAACTCTAGAATTTTCGTTTTGTTGTGATCTATTTGCCTTTTTGGTTTACGGGATGAAGGGAGAGGGGAAACTCAAAGTTTTGATTGAATAAAAAAGAGTACATCTAAAACGGAAATGCACAATGCGCAAATATAGAGAAAGATAATTCCAAAGAGTTTCTGTAATTTTTAGGGATTGTAAAATCTTTTTAGTTTTTATATATCAGGTTTTGCAATCGTCGGGAAATGGGGGTGGCAGAGGGATTTTTACTGAGTGTTGAATCCCAATCCGTAAGTCATTTTTTATGGTTTTACAACCGGTTATGCATGTAAATCACTTTACAATCATCTATGATCGTTAGGTCAGCTTTTTTTAAACGGGCAAAATAATGGCTTGTTTGACTCGGGTAAATATCCCACCGCACGTTCACTTGAGAATTTATTGAGCGTTTGTTATTCTCTTGAAAAGGTTTGGATCTATAGGTGATTTTCATCTTTAACATGTTTCAAGCATGCATATCCATTTTTATAGCATGTGTTGAAGAAATCTCATTCTTATAAAATTCAAAGTTGTTAGGGTTAGACTAGTGGAATTTCCCAAACTTGGAAAACAAAACTTTTGTGGTCATTAGTGGTGTGTTTAGAAATTTTATTTACTTACACTTGTTATTGTTTTTTATTTTTTCCATACATAAACTCTAAAATTTTCGTTTTGTTGTGATCTATTTACCATTTTGGTTTAACGGTTGAAGGGAGAGGGAGAGTGAAAACTCAAAGTTTTGATTTAAGAATAAAGGGTACATCTAAATTGGAAATGCACAATGCACAAATGTAGAGAGAGATAATTCCAAAGAGTGTCTGTAATTTTAAGGGATTGTAAGCTCTTTTTAGTTTTTATATAACAGGTTTTGCAATCGTCGGGAAAAGGGTTAGGCGGGGATTTTTAACTGAGTTTTGACTCCGAATCCATAAATCATTTCATACAAAAATATAGCCCGTTACGCATGATAAATCACTTTACCATCATAAAAGATAGTTAGGTCATCTTTTTTTAAATGGGCAAAATAATGGCTTGTTTTACAAGGGTAGTTATCCCACCGAACAATCACTTGAGAATTTACTGTGCATTTGTTATTCTCTTTAAGAGGTTTGGATCCGTAGTGATTTTCATCTTCAATATGTTTCAAGAATGCAAATCCATTTTTAAAGCATGTGTGGTAGAAATCTCTTTCTTATAAAATTCCAAGTTGTTAGGGTTGAACAAGTGGAATTTCCTAAACTTGGACAACATAACTTTTGTGTTCATTTGTGATGTGTGAAAATTTTTTCTTTACTTACATTTTTTCTTGTTTTAAATTTTTTCCATACATAAACTTTAAAATTTTCATTTTGTAGTGTTCTACTTGCCTTTTTGGATTACGGGATGAAGGGAGAGGGAAAACTCAAAGTTTTGTTTTAAGAAAAAAGGGTACATCTAAAATGGAAATGCAGAATGCACAAATGTAGAGAGAGATAATTCCAGTGAGTGTCTAAATTTTTAGGGATTTTAAGCTTTTTTAGTTTTTATAGATCAGGTTTTGCAATCGTCGAGAAAAGGGGAGGCGGGAGCTTTTTAACTGAGTGTTGACTCCCAATCCATAAGTCATTTCTAGGGTAATATGCCTGTTACGCATGATAAATCACTTTATCATCATCTATGATTGTTAGGTCAACTTTTTGTAAATGGGCAAAATAATGGCTTGTTTGACTGGGGAAAATATCCCACGACACGTTCACTTGAAAATTTAATGAGTGTTTGTTAATCCCTTTAAAAGGTTTGGATCCGTAGGTGATTTTCTTCTATAACATGTTTCAAGCATGCATATCCATTTTTAAAGCATGTGTGGAAGAAATTTCTTTCTTATTGAGATCCAAGCTGTTAAGGTTGAACTAGTGGAATTTCCCAAACTCTGACAACAAAACTTTTGTGTGCATTTGTGGTGTGTGAATAAATTTTCTTTACTTATATTTTTTATTGTTTTATTTTTTTCCATACATAAACTCTAAAATTTTCATTTTGTTCTGATCTATTTGCTTTTTTGGTTCACATGATGAAGGGAGAGCGAAAACTAAAAGTTTTGATTTAAGAAAAAAGAGTACATCTAAAATGGAAATGCACATTTCACAATTGTAGAGAGAGATAATTTGAAAGAATGTTTGTAATTTTTAGGGATTGTAAGCTCTTTAAAGTTTCTATATATCATGTTTTGCAATCATCGAGAAAAGGGGAAGGCGGGGGATTTTTAACTGAATGTTGACTCCCAATACATAAGTCATTTCTCAGGGTTATATAGCTCATTACACATGATAAATCACTTTACAATCATAAGTGATTGTTAGGTCAGCTTTTTGTAAATGGGCAAAATAATGGCTTGTTTGACTCTGGTAAATATCCCACCGCATGTTCACTTGAGAATTTAATGAGCGTTTTTTATTCTCTTTAAAAGGTTTGGATCCGTAGGTGATTTGCATCTTTAACATGTTTCAAGCATGCATATCCATTTTTAAAGCATGTGTGGAAGAAATCTCTTTCTTATAAAATTCTAAGCTGTTTGGGTCGAACTAGTGGAATTTCCCAAACTAGGACAACAAAACTTTTGTGTTCAATTGTGTTGTGTGAATAACTTTTTTTTACTTACACTTGTTATTGTTTTTAAATTTTTCCTTAATTAAACTTTAAAATTTTCATTTTGTTGTGATCTATTTGCCTTTTTGGTTTACGAGATGAAGCGAGAGCGAAAACTCAATGTTTTGATTTCAGAAAAAATATTATATCTAAAATGGAAATACACAATGCACAAAAGTAGAGAGAGATAATTCCAAAGAGTGTCTATAATTTTAAAGGATTGTAAGCTCTTTTTGGTTTTTACTTATCAGGTTTTGCCATCGTCGAGAAAAGGGGGAAGCGGGGGATTTTTAACTGAGTGTTGACTCCCAATCCATAAGTTATTTCTTTAAAAAATATAGCCCGTTACAGATGATAAATCACTTTACAATCATCTATGATTGCTAGGTGAGGTTTTTGTAAATGGGCAAACGAATGGCTTGTTTTAACTCAGGTAAATATCCCACCGCACGTTTACTTGAGAATTTAATGAGTGTTTGTTTTTCTGTTCAAAATGTTTGGATCCGTAGGTGATTTGCATTTTTAACATGTTTCAAGCATGCATATCCATTTTTAAAGCATGTGTGGAGAAATCTCTTTCTTATAAAATTTCAAGAAGTTATAGTTGAACTAGTGGAATTTCCCAAAATTGGACAACAAAACTTTTGTGTTCTTTTGTGGTGTGTGAATAAATTTTCTTAACTTACACTTGATATTGTTTTATTTTTTTCCATACATAAACTCTAAAATTTTCATTTTGTTGTGATCTATTTGCCATTTCGGTTTACGGGATGAAGAGAGAGCGAAAACTCAAATTTTTGATTTAAGAAAAAAGAGTACATCTAAAATGGAAATGCACAATATACAAATGTAGAGAGAGATAATTGAAAAGAGTGCCATTATTTTGCCCATTTACAAAAAGCTGACCTAACAATCATAGATGATTGTAAAGTGATTTTTCATGCGTAATGGGATATATTACCTTAAGAAATGACTTATGGATTGGGAGTCAACACACAGTTAAAAATCCCCCGCCTCCACCTTTTCCCGACGATAGCAAAACCTGATTTATAAAAACTTAAAAGAGTTTACAATCCCTTAAAATTACAGAAACTTTTTAAAATTATCTCTCTCTACATTTGTGCACTGTGCATTTTCATTTTAGATGTATACTTTTTTCTTAAATCCAAACTTGAGTTTTCACTTTCCCTTCATCTCATAAACAAAGAAAGAGTTAAAAGGCAGATAGATCACAACAAAATGAAAATTTTAGAGTTTATGTATGGAAAGAATTTAAAGCAATAACAATTGTAAGTAAAGAAAATTGGTTCACACACCACAAATGAAAACAAAAGTTTTGTTATCCTAGTTTGGGAAATTCCACCAGTTCAACCCTAATTGCTTGGAATTTTATAAGAACGATATTTTTCTTCACATGTTTTAAAAATGGGTATGCATGCTTAAAACATGTTAAAGATGCAAATGACCTATGGATCCAAACCTTTAAAGAGGATAACATTAAATTCTCAAGTGAACGTTCGGTGGGATATTTACCGAGTCAAAAAAGCCATTATTTTTCCCACTTACAAAAAACTGACCTAAAGATCATAGATGATTGTAAAGTGTTTTATCATGCATAATCGGCTATATTTTTTTAGGGAATGATTTATGGATTGGGAGTCAATACTCAGTTAATAATCACCCCCCCCCCCCCCCCCCCCCCCCCCCCCCTTTCCCAACGATTGCAAAACATGATATATAAAAACTAAAAATAGTTTTCAATCCCTTAAAATTACAGACACTTTTTGGAATTATCTCTCTCTACATTTCTGCATTTTGCATTTCCATTTTACATGGATACTTTTTTTTAATTCAAAACTTGAGTTCTCACTTTCCCTTCATCTCGTAAACAAAAAAAGAGATAAAAGGAAAATAGATCACAACAAAATGAAAACTTTAGAGATTATGTGTGGAAAGAATTTAAAGCAATAACAATTGTAAGTAAAGAAAATTTATTCACACACAACAAATGAACACAAAAGTTTAGACATCCAAGTTTGGGAAATTCCACTAGTTCAACCCTAGTAGCTTGGAATTTTATTAGAAAGAGATTTTTCAACACATGTTTTAAAAAATGGATATGCATGCTTAAAACATCTTAAAGATGCAAATGACTTATGGATCCAAACCTTTTAAAGAGAATAACATTAAATTCTCAAGTGAACGTGCGGTGGGATATTTACCCAAGTCCGACAAGCCATTATTTTTCCCATTCACAAAAAGTTGACCTAACGATCATAGATGATTGTAAAGTGATTTATCACGCGTAACGGGCAAAATTTTTGTAAGAAATGACTTATGGATTGGGAGTCAACACTTAGTTAAAAATCCCCCGCCTCCCCCTTTTCCTGACAATTGCGAAATCTGATATATAAAACTAAAAAGAGTTTACAATCCCAAAAACATACAGAAACCTTTTGGATTTATCTCTCTCTACCTTTGTGCATTGTGCATTTCCATTTTAGATGTATACATTTTTCTTAAATCAAAACTTGAGTTTTCACTTTCCCCTCATCTCATAAACAAAAAAAGAGATAAAAGGCAAATTTATCACAACAAAATGAAAATTTTAGAGTATGTGTATGGAAAGAATTTAAAGCAATAACAAATGTAAGTAAATAAAAATTATTCACACACCACAAATGAACACAAATTTTTTTTTATCCATAGTAGGGAAATTCCACTAGTTCAACCCTAATAGCTTGGAATTTTATAAGAAAAAGATTTTTCTACACATGTTTTAAAAAATGGATATGCATGCTTGAAACATGTTAAAGATGTAAATGACCCATGCATCCAAACCTTTTAATGAGAATAACATTAAATTCTCAAGTGAATGTGCGGTGGGATATTTACCCGAGTCAAACTTGCCATTATTTTGCCCATTTGCAAAAAACTAACCTAACGATCATAGATGATTGTAAAGTGATTTTTCAATCGTAATGGGATATATATTTGTAAGAAATGACTTATCGATTGGGAGTCAACACTCAGTTAAAAATCCCCCGCCTCCCCCTTTTCCCGACATTTGCAAAACTTGAAATATAAAAACTAAAAAGAGTTTCCAATCCCTAAAAATGACTGACACTTTTTGGAATTATCTCTCTCTACATTTGTGTATTGTGCATTTTCTGTTTAGATGTTTACTTTTTTCTTAAATCAAAACTTGAGTTTTCACTTTCCCTTCATCAAGTAAAAAAAAAAAAAGAGATAAAAGGCAAATAGATCACAACAAAATAAAAATTTTAGAGTTTATGTATAGAAACAATTTAAAGCAATAAAAAATGTAAGTAAAGAAAATTTATTCACACCACAAATGAACACGAAAGTTTTGTTATCCAAGTTTGGGAAATTCCACTAGTTCAACCCTAATAGCTCGGACTTTTATAAGAAAGAAATTTTTCTACACATGTTAAAGATTCCAAGGACCTATGGATCCAAACCTTTTAAAAAGAGTAACATTAAATTGTCAAGTGAACGTGCACTGGGATATTTATCAAGGTCAAACAAGCCATTATTTTGCCTATTTATAAAAAGCTGACCAAACGATCATAGATGATTGTAAAGTTATATATCAGGCGTAAATACGTAACGGGCTATATTTTTGTAAGGAATGACTTATGGATTGGGTGTCAACACTTAGTTAAAAATCCCCCACTTCACCGTTTTCCAAATGATTGCAAAAACTGATATTAAAAAACTAAAAAGAGTTTACAATCCCTAAAAATTACAAGCACTTTTTGGAATTATCTCTCTCTACATTTGGGCATTGTGCACTTCAATTTTAGATGTATACGTTTTCCTTAAATCAAAAATAGAGTTTTCACCTTCCCTTCATCTCGTAAACAAAAAAAGAGATAAAAGGCAAAAAGATCATAGCAAAAAGAAAATTTTAGAGTTTAAGTATGGAAAAAATTTAAAGAAATAACAAATGTAAGTAAAGAAAATTTATTCACACACCACATGTGAACACAAAAGTTTTATTATCCTTGTTTGGGAAATTCGACTACTTCAACCCTAATAGCTTGGAATTTTATAAGAAAGAGATTTTTATACAAGGGTTTTAAAAAATGGATATGCATGCTTGAAACATGTTAAAGATGCAAATGACCTATGGATCCAAACCTTTTAAAGAGATAACATTATATTCTCAAGTGAATATCTAGTGGGATATTTACTCGAGTCAAATGAGCCATTATTTTTCCCATTACAAAAAGCTAACCTAACGATCATAGATGATTGTAAAGTGATTTATCATGCTTAATGGACTATATTTTTGTAAGGAATGACTTATGGATTGGGAGTCACCACTCAGCTAAAACTCCCCTTCCTCCCCCTTTTCCCCATGATTGCAAAACCTGATAGATAAAAACTAAAAAGATTTTACAATCCCTAAAAATTACAGTCACTTTTTGGAATTGTCACTCTCAACATTTGTGCATTGTGCATTTCCATTTTAAATGTATATTTTTTTCTTAAATCAAAACTTGAGTTTTCACTTTCCCTTCATCTCATAAACAAAATAAGAGATACAAGGCAAATAGATCACAACAACATGAAATTTTTAGAGTTTATGTTTGGAAAGAATTTAAAGCAAAAAAATATTTAAGTTTAGAAAATTTAGATTTCACACACCACAAATGAACGCAATAGTTTTGTTATCAGAGTTTGGAAAATTCCACTAGTTCAACCCTAATAGCTCAAAATTTTATACGAAAGAGATTTTTCAACACATGTTTTAAAATATGAATATGCATGCTTCAAACATGTTAAACATGCAAATGACCTATTGATCCAAACCTTTTAAAGAGAATAACATTAAATTCTCAATTGAACGTGCGGTGGGATATTCACCCGAGTCTAACAAGCCAATATTTTGCCCACTTACAAAAAGCTGACCTGACGATCCTAGATGATTGTAAATTAATTTATCATGCGTAACGGGCAATATTTTTTTAAGGAATGACTTATGGATTGGGAGTCAACACTCAGTTAAAAATCCCCCGCCTCCCCCTTTTCCCGACGATTGCAAAACCTGATATATAAAAACTAAAAAGAGTTTACAATCCATAGACATTACTGACACTTTTTTGAATTATCTCTCTACATTTGTGCATTTTGCATTTCCAATTTAGATGTATACTTTTTTCTTAAATCAAAACTTGAGTTTTCACTTTCCCTTATTCTCGTTAAAAAAAAAAGAGGTCAAAGGAAAATAGATAACAACAAAATTAAAATTTTAGAGTTTAAGTCCGGAAAGAGTTTAAAGCAATAAAAAATGTAACTAAAGAAAATTTATTCACACACCACAAATGAACACAAAATTTTTGCTATCCAAGTTTGGAAAATTCCACTAGTTCAACCCTAATAGCTTGGAATTTTATAAGAAAGTGATTATTCTACACATGTTTTAAAAAATTGATATGCATGTTTGAAACATGTTAAAGATGCAAATGACATATGGATCAAATACATTTTAAAGAGAATAGCATCATATTGTCAAGTGAACATGCGGTGGGATACTTAACCAAGTCAAACAAGCCATTATTTTTCCCATTTACAAAATGCTGACCTAACTTTCATTGATGATTGTAAAGTGATTTATCATGCGTAATGGGCTATATTTTTGTAAGGAATGACATATGGATGACGATTCAACACTCAGTTAAAAGTCCCCCGCCTCCCCCTTTTGCCGACGATTGTAAAACCTTATATATAAAAACTAAAAAGAGTTTACAATCCCTAACAATTACAGACATTTTTTGGAATGATCTTTGTCTACATTTGTGCATTGTGAATTTCTATTTTAGATGGATATTTTTTTCTTAAATCATAACTTGAGTTTTCACTTTCCCTTCATCTCGTAAACCAAAAAAAGTAATAAAAGGCAAATAGATCACAACTAAATGAAAATTTTAGAGTTTATGTATGCAAAGAATTTAAAGCAATAACAAATGCAAGTAAAGAAAATTTATTCACACACCGTAAATGAACACAAAATTTTTGTTATCCAAGATTTTGAAATTCCACAAGTTCAACCCTAATAGCTTGGAATTTACAAGAAAGAGATTTTTCTACACATGTTTTAAAAAATGGAGATGCATGCTTGAAACATCTTAAAGATGCAAATGACCTATGGATCCAAACTTTTTAAAGAGAATAACATTAAATTCTGAAGTGAACGTGCAGTGGGATATTTACCCAAGTAAAAAAAGCCATTATTTTTCCAACTTACAAAAAGTTGACCTAACAATCACAAATGATTGTAAAGTAATTTATCAAGCATAATGGGCTATATTTTTTTACGGAATGTCTTATGGATTGGGAGTCAACACTCAGTTAAAAATCCCCCGGCTCCCCCTTTTCCCGACGATTGCAGAACCTGATAAATAAAAACTAAAAAGAGTATACAATCCCTAAAAATTACAGACACTTTTTGGAATTATCTCTCTCTAAATTTGTGCATTGTGAATTTCATTTTTAGATGCATACTTTTTTCTTAAATCAAAACTTGAGTTTTCACTTTCCCTTCATCTATTAAACAAAAAAAGAGATAAAAGGCAAAAAGATCACAACAAAAAGAAAATTTTAGAGTTTATGTATGGAAATATTTTAAAGGAATAAAAAATTTAAGTAAAGAAAATTTATTCACACACCATAAATGAACACAAAAGTTTTGTTAGCCAAGTTTGGGAAATTCCTCTAGTTCAACCCTAATAGCTTGGAATTTTATAAGAAAGTGATTTTTCTACACATGTTTTAAAAATCTGACTTGCATGCTTGAAACATCTTAAAGATGCAAATGACCTAAGGATCTAACCCTTTTAAAGAGAATAACATTAAATTCTCCAGTCAATGTGCGGTGGGATATTTACCTGAGTCAAACAAGCCATTATTTTTCCCATTTACTAAAAGCTGACCTAACAATCATAGATGATTGTAAAATCTTGCATCACGGGCTATATTTTTGTAACGAATGACTTATGGATTGGGAGTCAACACTCAATTAAAAATCCCCTGCCACCCCCTTTTCCCGACGATTGCAAAACCAGATAAATAAAAACTAAAAAGATTTTACAATCCTCAAAAATTACAGACACTTTTTGGAATTGTCTCTCTACACATTTGTGCATTGTGCATTCCTTTTTAGATGTATACTTTTTTCTTAAATCAAAACTTGAGTTTTCTCTTTCCCAACATCTTGTAAACAAAAAAAGAGATAAAAGGAAAATAGATAACAAAAAAATGAAAATTTTAGAGTTTATGTAAGGAAAGAATTTAAAGCAATAACAAATGTAAGTAAAGAAAATTTATTCACACACCACAACTGAACACAAAATTTTTGTTATCCAAGTTTGGGAAATTCCACTTGTTCATCCCTAATAGCTTGAAATTTTTTAAGACATAGATTTTTCAACAAATTTTTTAAAAAATGGATATGTATTCTTGAAGCATCTTAAAGATGCAAATGACCTATGGATCCTAACCTTTTAAAGAGAATGACATTAAATTCTCAATTGAACGTGCGGTGGGATATTTACCCGAGTCAAAAGAGCCATTATTTTGTCCATTTACAAAAAGCTAACCTAATGATCATAGATGATTGTACAGTGACTTATCATGCGTAA
This sequence comes from Aristolochia californica, assembly GCF_029961685.1. Lineage (NCBI taxonomy): Eukaryota > Viridiplantae > Streptophyta > Magnoliopsida > Piperales > Aristolochiaceae > Aristolochia > Aristolochia californica. Next base: position 29,527,769 of record NW_027182214.1, on the reverse strand, counting down.
CGGGCTATATTTTTGTAAGGAATAAATTATGGATTGGGAGTCAACAGTCAGTTAAAAATCCCCCGCCTTCCCCTTTTCTAGACAATTGTAAAACCTGATATATAAAAACTAAAAAGAGTTAACAATCCCTTAAAATTGCATAAACTTTTTTGAATTATCGCTCTCTACATTTGTGCATTGTGCATTTCTGTTTTAGTTGTATACTTTTTTCTTAACTCCAAACCTGAGTTTTCACTTTCCCATCATCTCGTAAACAAAAAAAGAGATAAAAGGCCGATAGATCACAACAAAATGAGAATTTTAGAGTTTATATATCGAAAAAATTTAAAGCAATAAAAAATTTAAGTAAAGAAAATTTATTCACAAACCACAAATGAACACAAAATTTTTCTTATCCAAGTTTGGGAAATTCCACTTGTTCAACCCTAATAGCTTGGAATTTTATAAGAAAGAGATTTTTCTTCACATGTTTTAAGAAATGCATATGCATGCTTGAAACATCTTAAAGATTGAATTGACCTATGGATCAAAACCTTTTAAAGAGAATAACATTAAATTCTCAAGTGAACGTGCGGTGGGATATTTACCCAAGTCAAACAAGCCATTATTTTGCCCTTTTACAAAAAGCTGACCTAGTGATCCTAGATGATTGTAAATTGACTTATAATGTGTAACGGGCGATATTTTTGTATGGAATGACTTATGAATTGGGATTCAACGCACAGTAAAAATATCCCGCCTCCATCTTTTCCCGACGATTGCAAAACCTGATTTATAAAAACTTAAAAGAGTTTACAATCCCTTAAAATTACAGAAACTTTTTGAAATTATCTCTCTCTACATTTGTGTATTGTGCATTTTCATTTTAGATGTATACTTTTTTCTTAAATCCAAACTTGAGTTTTCACTTTCCCTTCATCTCGCAAAAAAAAAGAGTTAAAAGGAAGATAGATCACAACAAAATGAAAATTTTAGAGTTTATGTATGGAAAGAATTTAAAGAGATAACAAATGTAAGTAAAGAAAATTGGTTCACACACCACAAATGAAAACAAAATTTTTGTTATCCTAGTTTGGGAAATTCCACTAGTTCAACCCTAATAGCTTGGAATTTTATATGAAAGATTTTTTTCTACACATGTTTTAAAAAATGGGTATGCATGCTTCAAACATGTTAAAGATGCAAATGACCTATGGATCCAAACCTTATAAAGAGGATAACATTAAATTCTCAAGTGAATGTTCGGTGGGATAAAAACTGAAAATATTTTACAATCCCTAAAAATTATAGACACTTTTTGGAATTGTCACTCTCAACATTTGTACATTGAACATTTCCATTTTAAATGTATACTTTTTTCTTAAATCAAAACTTGAGTTTTCACTTTCCCTTCATCTTGTAAACAAAACAAGAGATACAAGGCAAATAGATCACCACAAAAAAAAAAATTTAGACTTTATGTTTGGAAAGAATTTAAAGCAAAAAAATATTTAAGTAAAGAAAATTTATTCACACACCGCAAATGAACACAAAAGTTTTGTTATCAGAGTTTGGGAAATTCCACTAGTTCAACCCTAATTGCTCTGAATTTTATAAGAAAGAGATTTTTCAACATATGTTTTAAAATATGAATAGGCATGCTTGAAACATGTTAAACATGCAAATGACCTATTGATCCAAACCTTTTAAAGATAATAACATTAAATTCTCAAGTGAACGTGCGGTGGGATATTCACCCGAGTCTAACAAGCCATTATTTTGCCCACTTACAAAAAGCTGACCTGATGATCCTAGATGATTGTAAAGCAATTTATCCTGCATAACGGGCAATATTTTTGCAAGGAATGACTCATGGATTGGGAGTCAACACTATGATAAAAATCCCCTGCCTCCCCCTTTTCCCGATGATTGCAAAACCTTATATATAAAAACTAAAAAGAGTTTACAATCCTTAAACATTACAGACACTTTTTTGAATAATCTCTCTTTTCATTTGTGCATTTTGCATTTCCATTTTAGATGTAAACTTTTTTCTTAAATCAAAACTTGATTTTTCACTTTCCCTTCATCTCGTAATCAAAAAAAGAAATTAAAGGAAAATAGATCACAACAAAATGAAAATTTTAGAGTTTCTGTATGGAAAGAATTTAAAGCAATGACAAATTTAAGTAAAGAAAATTTATTCACACCCCAAAAATGAACACAAAATTTTTGTTATCCAAGTTTGGGAAATTCCACTTGGTCAACCAAAATAGCTTGGAATTTTATAAGAAAGAGATTTTCTTCACATGTTTTAAAAAATGAATATGCATGCTTGAAATATCTTAAAGATGCAAATGACCTATGGATCCAAACCTTTTAAAGAGAATAACATTAAATTCTCAAGTGAGAGTGCGGTGGGATATTTACCCGAGTCAAAAGAGCCATTATTTTGCCAATTTAAGAAAAGCTGACCTAACGATCATAGATGATTGTAAAGTGACTTATCATGCGTAACATGCTATATTTTTGTAAGGAATGACTTGTGGATTGGGAGTCAACACTCAGTTAAAAATCCCTCGCCTCCTCCTTTTCCTGACAATTGTAAAACCTGATATATGAAAAATAAAAAGAGTTATTAATCCCTTAAAATTACACAAACTTTTTGGATTTATCTATCTCTACTTTTTTGCATTGTGCATTTCCATTTTAGTTGTACACTTTTTCTAAATCCAAACTTGAGTTTTCACTTTCCCTACATCTCGTAAACAAAAAAAGAGATAAAAGGAAAATAGATCACAACAAAATGAAAATTTTAGAGTTTATGTATGGAAAGAATTTAAGGAATTGACAATTGTAAGTAAACAAAATTTATTCACACACCACAAATGAACACAAATTTTTTTGTTATCCAAGTTTTGGAAATTCCACTAGTTCAACCCTAATAGCTTGGAATTTTATAAGAAACAGATTTTTCTACACATGTTTGAAAAAATGGATATGCAAGCTTGAAACATATTAAAGATGCAAATGACCTATGGATCCAAACCTAATGACAATAACATTAAATTATCAAGTGAACGTGTAGTGGGATATTTACCCGAGTCAAACAAGCCATTATTTTGCCCACTTACAAAAAGTTGACCTAACGATCATAGATGATCATAAAGTCATTTATCATGCGTAAGGGGCTATATTTTTGTAAGGAATGACTTATGGATTGGGAGTCAACACTAAGTTAAAAATCCCCCGCCTCCCACTTTTGCCGACGATTGCACAACCTTATATATAAAAACTAAAATGCGTTTACAATCCCTAAAAATTAGAGACACTTTTTGGAATTGTCTGTCTCTACATTTGTGCATTGCACACTTCCATTTTTTATGTATACTTTTTCTTAAATCCAAACTTGAGTTTTAACTTTGCCATCATCTTGTATATAAAAAAAGAGATAAAAGGCAGATTGATCACAACCAAATGAAAATTTTAGAGTTTATATATAGAATGAATTTAAAGCAATAACTAATGTAAGTAAAGAAAATTTATTCTCACACCACAAATGAAAACAAAAGTTTTGTTATCCTAGTTTGGGAAATTTCACTAATTCCACCCTAATAGCTTGGAATTTTATAAGAAAGAGATTTTTCTACACATTTTAAAAAATGGATATGCATGCTTAAAACATCTTAAAGATTCAAATAACCTATGGATCCAAATCTTTTAAAGAGAATAACATTAAATTCTCAAGTGAACGCGCGGTTGGATATTTACCTGAGTCAAATAAGCCATTATTTTTTCCACTTTCAAAAAGCTGACCTAACGATCGTAGATGATTGTAAAGTGATTTAACATGCGTAACGGCCTATTTTTTTTGTAAGGAATGATTTATGGATTGGGAGTCAACACTCAATTAAAAATCCCCCGCCACCCTATTTTCCAGACGATATGAAAACCTGGTATATCAAAACTAAAAAGAGTTTACAATCCCTAAAAATTACAAACACTTTTTGGAATTATCTCTCTCTAAATTTGTGCATTTTGCATTTACATTTTAGATATATACTTTTTTCTTAAATCAAAACTTGATTTTTCACTTTCCCATCATCTTGTAAACAAAAAAAGAGATAAAAGGAAAATAGATCACAACAAAATGAAAATTTTAAATTTTATGTGTGGAAAGAATTTAAAACAATGAAAATTTAAGTAAAGAAAATTTATTCACCCACCACCAATGAACACAAAATTTTTGTTATCCAAGTTTAGGAAATTCCACAAGTTCAACCCAAATAGCTTGGAATTTTATAAGAAAGAGATTTTTCTACACATGTTTTAAAAAATGGATATGCAAGCATGAAAGATCTTAAAGTTGCAAATGACCAATAGATCCAAACCTTTTTAAAGAGAATAACATTAAAATCTCAATTGAACGTGCGGTGGGATATTTACCCAAGTCAAACAAGGCATTATTTTGCCCACTTACAAAAATTTGACTTAACGATCATAGATGATTGTAAAGTCATTTATCATGCGTAACGGGCTTTATTTTTGTAAGGAATGACTTATGTATTGGGAATCAACTCTTAGTTAAAAATCCCCGGCCTCCCACTTTTCCCGACAATTGCACAACCTGATAAATAAAAACTAAAAATAGTTTACAATCCCTAAAAAATAGAGACACTTTTTGGAATTGTCTCTCTCTACATTTGTGCAATGTGCACTTCCATTTTGGATGTACACTTTTTTCTTAAATAAAAACTTCAGTTTTCACTTTCCCTTCATCTCGTAAACGAAAAAAGAGATAGAAGGCAAATAGATCACAACAAAATGAAAATTTTAGAGTTTATGTATGGAAAGAATTTAATGAAATAACTAATGTAAGTAAAGAAAATTTATTCACAAACCACAAATGAACACAAAGGTTTTGTTATCCAAGTTTGGGAAATACCACTAGTTCAACCCTGTAGCTTGGAATTTTATAAGAAAGAGATTTTTCTACACATGTTTTAAAAAATGGATATGCATGCTTGAAACATGTTAAAGAAGCAATTGACCAATGGATCCAAATCTTTTAAAAGATTAACATTTTTTAATTCTCAAGTGAACGTGTGGTGGGATACTTACCCTAGTCAAATAACCCATTTTTTTGCCCATTTACAAAAAGCTGACGGGCTATATTTTTGTAAGGAATGACTGATGGATTGGGAGTCAACACTCGGTTAAAAATCCCCCACCTCCCCCTTTTCCCTACGATTGAAAAACTTCATAATAAAAACTAAAATGAGTTTTCAATCCCAAAAAATTACAAAAATATTTTGGAATTATCTCTCTCTTCTTTTGTGCATTGTGCATTTCCAATTTTGATGTATACTTTTTTCTTAAATCAAAACTTGAGTTTTCAGTTTCCCTTCATCTCGTAAAAAAAAAAAAAGAGATAAAAGGCAAATAACTCACAACTAATTGAAAATTTTAGAGTTTACGTATGGAAAGAATTTTAAAAAATAGCAAATGTACGTTAAGAAATTTTTTTTTCACACACCACAAATGAACACAAAAGTTTTGTCATCCATGTTTGGAAAATTCCACTAGGTCAAACCTAATAGCTCGGAATTTTATAAGAACGAGATTTTTCTACACATGTATTAAAAAATGGATATGCATATTTGAAACATGTTAAAGATTCCAATGACCTATGGATCCAACCTTTTGAAAAGAGTAACATTAAATTCTCAAGTGAACGTGCGGTGGGATAATGATGCGAGTGAAAGAAGCAATTATTTTTCCCATTTTAAAAAAGCTGACGTAACGATCATAGATGATTGTCAAGTGATTTGCCATGCGTAACGGGCTATATTTTTGTAAGCAATGACTTATGGATTGGGTGTCAACACTAAATTAAAAATCCCCCACCTCCCCCTTATCCCGATGATTGCAAAACCTGATATATAAAAAATAGAAGAGTTTACAATCTGTAAAAATTATAGACACTTTTTTGAATTATCTCTCTCTACATTTGTGCATTTTTCATTTCCAATTTAGATGTATACTTTTACTTAAATCAAAACTTGAGTTTTCACTTTCCCTTAATCTCGTAAAAAAAAAAAAGAGAGATCACAGGAAAAAATATCACAACAAAATGAAAATTTTAGAGTTGAAGTATGGAAAGAATTTAAAGCAATAAAAAATGTAAGTAAAGAAAATTTATTCACACACCACAAATGAGCACAAAATTTTTGCTATCCAAGTTTGGGAAATTCCACTAGTTCAACCCTTATAGCTTGGAATTTTATAAGAAAGAGATTTTTCAACACATGTTTTAAAAAATGGATATGCATGCTTGAAACATGTTAAAGATGCAAATGACCTATGGATCCAAACCTTTTAAAGAGAATAACATTAAATTTTCAAGTGAATGTGTGGTGGGATTTTTTGCCAAGTCTAACAAGCCATTATTTTGCCCACCTTTAAAAAGTTGACCTAAGGATCATAGATGATTGTAAAGTCATTTATCATTGGTAATGGGCTATATTTTTTTAAGGAATGACTTATGGATTGGGAGTCAACACTCAGTTAAAAATCCCCTGCCTCCCACATTTCCCGATAATTGCCCAACCTGATATATAAAAACTGAAAAGAGTTTACAATTCCTAAAAATTTTAGACACTTTTTGGAATTATCTCTCTCTAAATTTGTACATTGTGCATTTCAATTTTAAATGAATACTTTTTTCTTAAAACAAAACTTGAGTTTTTACTTTGCCTTCATCTCGTAAACATAAAAAGAGATAAAAGGAAAATAGATCACAAGAATTTAAAGCAATAAAAAATGTAAGTAAAGAAAATTTATTCACACACCAGAAACGAACACAAAAGTTTTGTTATCCAAGTTTGGGAAATTCCACTAGTTCAACCCTAATTGCTTGGAATTTTATAAGAAAGAGATTTTTCTACACATTTTTTAAAAAATTGATATGCATGTTTGAAAATGTTAAAGATGCAAATGACATATGGATCAAAAACTTTTAAGAAAAATAACATCATATTCTCAAGTGAACATACAGTGGGATATTTACCCGAGTCAAACAAGCCATTATTTTTCCCTTTTACAAAATGCTGACCTAACTTTGATAGATGATTGTAAAGTGACTTATCATGCATAACGGGCTATATTTTTGTGAGGAATGACTTATGGATATGGATTCAACAGTCAGTTAAAAGTCTCCCGCCTCCCTCTTTTCCCAACGATTGTAAAACCTTATATCTAAAAACTAAAAAAATTTTACAATCCCTAAAAATTACAGATACTTTTTGGAATGATCACTCTCTACATTTGTGCATTGAGAATTTGTTTTTTAGATGGATACTTTTTCTTAAATCATAACTTGGGTTTTCACTTTCCCTTCATCTCGTAAACAAAAAAAGTAATAAAAGGCAAAAGATCACAACTAAATGAAAATTTTAGAGTTTATGTATGCAAAGAATTTAAAGCAACAACAAATGCAAGTAAAGAAAATTTATTCACAAACCGCAAATGAACACAAAATTTTTGTTATCCATGTCTCTGAAATTCCACTAGTTCAACCCTAATTGCTTGAAATTTACCAGAAAGAGATTTTTCTACACATGTTTTAAAAAATGGAGATGCATGCTTGAAACATCTTAAAGATGTAAATGACCTCTGGATCCAAACCTTTTAAACAGAATAACATTAAATTTTGAAGTGAACGTGCAATGGGATATTTACCCGAGTCATACAAGCCATTATTTTGCCCACTTACAAAAAGCTGACCTAACGATCACAGATGATTGTAAAGTGATTTATCAGACATAATGGGCTATACTTTTTGTACGGAATGACTTATGGATTGGGAGTCAACACTCAGTTAAAAATCCCCCGTCTCCCCCTTTTCCCGACGATTGTAGAACCTGATATATAAAAAATAAAACGAGTATACAATCCCTAAAAATTACAGACACTCTTTGGAATTATCTCTCTCTAAATTTGTGCATTGTGAATTTCATTTTTAGATGCATACTTTTTTCTTCAATCAAAAGTTGAGTTTTCACTTTCCGTTCATCTCTTAAACAAAAAAAGAGATAAAAGGCAAACATATCACAACAAAAAGAAATTTTAGAGTTTATGTAAGGAAAGATTTTAAAGCAATAAAAAATGTAAGTAAATAAAATTTATTCACACACCATAAATGAACACAAAAGTTTTGTTATCCAAGTTTGGGAAATTCGACTAGTTCAACCCTAATAGCTTGGAATTTTATAAGAAAGTGATTTTTCTACACATGTTTTAAAAATTGGACATGCATGCTAGAAACATGTTAAAGATTCAAATGACTTATAGATCCAAACCTTTTAAAGAGGATAACATTAAATTCTCAAGTGAACGTGCGGTGGGATATTTACTCGAGTCAAACAAGCCATTATTTTGCCCATTTACCAAAAGCTGACCTAACGATCATAGATGACTCTAAAGTGATTTAGCATGTGTAATGGGCTATATTTTTGTAGGGAATCACATATGGATTGGGGGTCAACACTCAGTTATAAATCCAACGCCTCCACCTTTTCCAGACGATTGCAAAACAAATATATAAAAACTAAAAAGAGTTTACAATCCCTAAAAATTACAGAAATTTTTTGGAATTATCTATCTCTACATTTGTGCATTGTGCATTTCCATTTTAGATGTATACTTTTTTTTAAATCAAAACTTGAGTTTTCACTTTCCCTTTATCTTGTAAACAAAAAAAGAGATAAAAGGCAAATAGATCACAACAAAATGAAAATTTTAGAGTTGACGTATGGAAAGAATTTAAAGGTATAACAAATTTAAGTAAAGAAAATTTATTCACACACCACAAATGAACACAAAAGTTTAGTAATCCAAGTTTCCGAAATTCCACTAGTTCAACCCTAATAGCTTGGAATTTTATTAGAAAGTGATTTTTCTACACATGTTTTAAAAATTGGATATGCATGTGTGAAACATATTAAAGATTCAAATGACCTATGGATCCGAACCTTTTAAAGAGGATAACATTAAATTCTCAAGTGAATGTGCGGTGGGATATTTACCCGACTCAAACAAGCCATTATTTTGCCCATTTTAAAAAAGCTGACCTAACGATCATAGATGATTGTAAAGTCATTTATCATGCGTAACGGGCTATATTTTGGTAAGGAATGACAAATGGATATGGAGTCAACACGCAGTAAGAATCCCCCCCGCCTCCCCCTTTTCACGATGATTGCAAAACCTGTTATATAAAAATTAAAAAGAGTTTAGAATCCCTACAAATTATAGCCAATTTTTGGAATTATCTCTCTGTAAATTTATGCATTGTGCATTTCCATTTTAGATGTATACGTTTTTCTTAAATTAAACTTGAGTTTTCACTTTGCCTTCATCTCGTAATAAAAAAAAGAGATAAAAGGCAAATTGATCACAACAAAATAAAAATTTTAGAGTTTATGTATCGAATGAATTTAAAGCATAAAAAATGTAAGTAAAGAAAATTTATTCACACACCACAAATGAACACAAAAGTTTTGTTATCCAAGTTTGGCAAAATTCCATAGTTCAACCACAATTGCGCGGAATTTTATAAGAAACTAATTTTTCTACACAAGTTTTAAAAAATGGATATGCATGCTTGAAATTTGTTAAAGATTCAAATGACCAATGGATCCAAGCCTTTTAAAGAGAATAACAATAAATTCTCAAGTGAACGTGCGGTGGAATATTTACCAGAGTGAAACAAGCCATTATTTTGCCCATTTACAAAAAGCAGACCTACCGATCATAGATGATTGTAAAGTGACTTATAATGCGTAACGGGCTATATTTTTCTAAGGAATGACTTATGGATTGGGACTCAACACTCAGTTGAAAATCCCCCGCCTCCCCCTTTTCTCGATGATTGCAAAACCTGATATATAAAAACTAAAAAGAGTTTACAATCCCTAAAAATTACAGACATTTTTTGGAATTATCTCTCTCTACATTTATGTATTGTGTATTTCCATTTTTGATGTAAGCTTTTTTCTTAAATCAAAACTAGAGTTTACACTTTCCCTTCATCTTGTAAAAAAAAATGATAAAAGGCAAATAGATCACAACTAAAAGAAAATTTTAGAGTTCATGTATGGAAAGAATTTAAAGCAATAACAAATGTATGGAAAGAGAATTTATTCACACACGAAAAATGACCACAAAACTTGTGATATCGAAGTTTTGGAAATTCCTCTAGTTCAACCATAATGTTGGAATTTTCTATGAAAGTGATTTTTCTACACATGTTATAAAAATTGAACATGCGTGCTTGAAATATATTCAAGATGCAAATAACCTATGGATCCAAACCTTTTAAAGAGGATAACATTAAATTCTCAAGTGAACGTGCGGTGGGATATTAACCCAAGTCAAACAAGCTATTATTTTGCCCATTTACAAAAACCTGACCTAACGATCATAGATGACTGTAAAGTAATTTATCATGTGTAATGGGCTATATTTTTGTAAGGAATGAATTATGGATTGGGAGTCAACACTCAGTTAAAAATCCACCGCCTCCACCTTTTCCCGACGATTGCAAAACCTGATATATAAAAACTAAAAAGAGTTTAAAATCCCTCAAAAATACTGACACTTTTTAGAATTATCTCTCTCTACATTTGTGAAATGCGTATTTCCATTTTAGATGTATAATTTTTTCTTAAACCAAAACTTGAGTTTTCACTTTCCATTGATCTCATAAACAAAAAAAGAGATAAAAGGCAAATAGATAAAAACGAAATGAAAATTTTAGAGTTTATGTATGCAAAGAATTTAAAGAAATAACAAATGTAAGTAAAGAAAATTTATTCACACACCACAAATGAACACAAAAGTTTAGTAATCCAAGTTTCCGAAATTCCACAAGTTCAACCCTAATAGCTTCGAATTTTATAAGAAAGAGATTTTTCTACACATGTTTTAAAAATTGGATATGCATGCTTGATAAGAAAGAGATTTTTCCCGATGATTGCAAAACCTGTTATTTAAAAATTAAAAAGAGTTTACAATCCCTAAAAATTACAGACACTTTTTTGAATTATCTCTCCTTTTATGCATTGTGCATTTCCATTTTAGATGTATACTTTTTTCTTAAATCAAAACTTGAGTTTTCACTTTCCCTTCATCTCGTAATAAAAAAAAAAGATAAAAGTCAAATAGATCATTACAAAATGAAAATTTTAGAGTTTATATGTGGAAAGAATTTAAAGATGTAACAAATGTAAGTAAAGAAAATTTATTCACACACGACAAATGAACACAATATTTTTGCTAACCAAGTTTGGCAAAATTCCATAGTTCAAACATAATTACTCGGAATTTTATAAGAAAGTGATTTTTCTACACATGTTTTAAAAAATGGATATGCATGCTTGAAACATGTTAAAGATGAAAATGACCAATGGATCCAAACATTTTAAAGAGAATAACATTAAATTCTCAAGTGAGCGTGTGGTGGAATATTTACCCGAGTCAAACAAGCCATTATTTTGCCCATTTAAAAAAGTTGACCTATCGATCATAGATGATTGTAAAGTGACTTATCAGGCATAACGGGCTATATTTTTGTAAGGAATGACATATGGATTGGGAGTCAATACTCAGTTTAAAATCCCCCGCCTCCCCCTTTTCCCGACGATTGCAAAACCTAGAATATAAACACTAAAAAGAGGTTACAATCCCTAAAAATTACAAACACTTTTGGGAATTATCTCTCTCTACATTTCTGTAATGTGAATTTCCATTTTATATGTATACTTTTTTTTAAATCAAAACTTGAGTTTTCACTTTCCCGTCATCTCGTAAACAAAAAAAATGATAAAAGGAAAATAGATCACAATAAAAAGAAAATTTTAGAGTTCATGCATGGAGAGAATTTAAAGCAATAAAAAATGTAAGTAAAGATAATTTATTGACACACAGAAAATGAATACAAATTTTTTTGTTATCGATGTTTGGGAAATTCCAGTAGTTCAACCCAAATAGCTTGGAATTTTATAAGAAAGTGATTTTTCTACACATGTTTAAAAAATTGCACAGGCATGCTTGAAATGTGTTAAAGATGCAAATGACCTATGGATTGAAACCTTTTAAAGAGGATAACATTAAACTCTCAAGTGAATGTGCGGTGGGATATTTACCCGAGTCAAACAAGCCATTATTTTCCCCATTTAAAAAAAGCTGACCTAACGATCATATTATAAAGTGATTTATCATGTGTAATGGGCAATATTTTTGTAAAGAATGACTTATGGATTGGGATTCAACACTCAGTTAAAAATCCACCACCTCCACCTTTTCCCGACGATTACAAAACCTGATATATAAAAACTAAAACGAGTTTACAATCCCTAAAACTTACAGACACTTTTTGGAATTATCTCTCTCTACATTTTTGCATTGTGCATTTCCATTTTAGATCTATACTTTCTTCTTAAATCAAAACTTGAGTTTTCATTTTCCATTCATCTTGTAAACATAAGAGAGATAAAAGGCAAATAGATCACAACAAATTGAAAATTTTAGAGTTTATGTATGCAAAGAATTTAAAGCAGTAACAAATGTAAGTAAAGAAAATTTATTTTCACACCACAAATGAACACAAAAGTTTTGTTATCCAAGTTTGGAAAATTCCTGTAGAACAACCCCTATTGCTTGGAATTTTATAAGAAAGAGATTTTTCTACACATGTTTAAAAAATTGGATATGCATGTTTGAAACATGTTAAAGATGCAAATGACCTATGGATCCAAACCTTTTAAAGAGGATAACATTAAATTCTCAAGTGAACGTGCAGTGGGATATTTTACTCGAGTCAAACAAGCCATTAGTTTGCCCATATACACAAAGCTAACCTAACGATCACAGATGATTGTAAAGTGATTTATCATGCGCAACGGGCTATATTTTTGTAAGGAATGACTTATGGATAGGGAATCAACACAGTTAAAAATTCCCCACTACCCCTTTTCCCAACAATTGCAAAACCTGATATATAAAAACTAAAAAGAGTTTACAATCCCCAAAAATTGCACAAACTTTTTGGAATTATCTCTCTAAATTTGTGCATTGTGCATTTCCATTTTAGATGTATACTTTTTTCTTAAATCAAAACTTGAGTTTTCACTTTCCCTTCGTCTCGTAAACATAAAAAGAGATAAAAGGCAAATAGATCACAACAAAATAAAAATTTTAGAGTTTATATATGGAACTAAATTAAAGCAGTAACAAATGCAAGTAAAGAAAATTTTCTTTTCACACCACAAATGAACTCAAAAGTTTTGGTATCCGAGTTTGAGAAATTCCACTAGTTCTACCCTAATAGCTTGGAATTTTATAAGAAAGATATTTTTCTACACATGTTTTAAAAAATGGATATGCATACTTGAAACATGTTAAAGATGCAAATGACCTATGGATACAAACCTTTTGAAGAGAATAACATTAAATTATCATATGAATGTGCAGTGGGATATTTACCCAAGTCAAGCAAGCCATTATTTTGCCCATTTACAAAAAGCTGACCTAACGATCATAAATGATTTTAAAGTGATTTATCATGCTTATCGGGCTATATTTTTGTAAGGAACGACTTATGGATTAGGAGTGAACACTCAGTTAAAAATCCCCCGCCGCCCCCTTTTTCCGACGATTGCAACACCTGATATATAAAAACTAAAAAGAGTTTCCATTCCCTAAAAGTTACAAACACTTTTTGGAATTATCCCTCTCTACATTTGTGCGTTGTGCATTTCCCTTTTAGATGTATACTTTTTTCTTAAATCAAAACATGCGTTTTCACTTTCCCTTCATCTCGTAAACATAAAAAGAGATAAAAAGCAAATAGATCACAACAAAATGAAAATTTTAGAGTTTATGTATGGTAAGAATTTAAAGCAATAACAAATGTAAGTAAAGAAAATTTATTTTAACCCCACAAATGAACACAAAAGTTTTGTTATCCAGGTTTTGGAAATTCCACTAGGTCTACCCTAATAGCTTGGAATTTTATAAGAAAGAGATTTTTCTACACATGTTTTAAAAAATGGATATGAATGCTTGAAACATGTTCAGGATGCTAATGACCTATGGATCCAAACCTTTTAAAGAGAATAACATTAAATTCTCATGTGAACATGCACGGGGATATTTACCCGAGTCAAACAAGCCATTATTTTGCCCATTTACATAAAGCTGACCTAACGATCATGGATGATTGTAAAGTGATTTATCATGTGGAATGGGCTATATTTTTGTAACGAAAGACTTATTGATTAGGAGTCAACACTCAGTTAAAAATCTCCCGGCTCCCCCTTTTCCCGACGATTGCAAAACATGATATATAAAACTAAAAAGAGTTTACAATCCCAAAAAATCACAGACACTTTTTGGAATGATCTCTCTCTACATTTGTGCATTGTTCATTTCCATTATAGATTTATACTTTTTTTGTTAATCAAAACTTGAGTTTTCACTTTCCCTCCATCTTGTAAACAAAATAAGAGATAAAAGGCAAATAGATCACAGCAAAATGAAAATTTTAAAGTTTATGTATGGAAAGAATTTAAAGCAATAAAAAATTTAAGTAAAGAGAAATTATTTTCACACCACAAATGAACACAAAAGTTTTGTTATGCAAGATAGGGAAATTCCACTAGTTAAACCCTAATTGCTTGGGATTTTATAAGAAAGAGATTTTTCTACACATGTTTTAAAAAAAGGATCTGCATGCTTGAAACATGTTAAAAATGCAAATGACAAATGGATCCAAACCTTTTAGAGAGAAGAACATTAAATTCTCAAGTGAACTTGCGGGGGGATATTTACCCGAGTCAAACAAGCCATTATTTTGCCCATTTACAAAAAGTTGTCATAACGATCAAAGATGATTGTAAAGTAATTTTTCATGCGTAACTGGCTATATTTTTTTAAGGAATGACTTATAGATTGGGAGTTAACACTCAGTTAGAAATCCTCCGCCTCCCCCTTTTCCCGACTATAACAAAATCTGATATATAAACACTAAAAAGAGTTTACAATATCTAAAAATTACATACACTTTTTGGAATTATCTCTCTCTACATTTGTGCATTGTGCTTTTCCATTTTAGATGTATACTTTTTTCTTAAATCAAAACTTGAGTTTTCACTTTACCTTCGTCTCATAAACATAAAAAGAGATAAAAGGCAAACAGATCACAAAAAAATAAAAATTTTAGAGTTTATTTATGGAAAGAATTTAAAACAATAACAAATGTAAGTTAAAAAAAATTATTCACACACTCCACAAATGAACAAAAAAATTTTGTTATCCAAGTTTGGGAAATTCCACTAGTTCAACCCTAATAGCTTTGAAATTTTTAAGAAAGAGTTATTTATAAACTTGTTTTAAAAAATGGATATGCATGCTTGAAACATGTTAAAGATGCAAATAACCTATGGATCGAAACCATTAAAGAGAATAACCTTAAATTCTCAAATGATCGTGCGGTGGGATATTTACACGAGTCTAACAAGCCATTATTTTGCCCATTTACAAAAATCTGATCTAACGATCATAGATGATTTTAAAGTGATTTATCATGCGTAACGGATTATATTTTTGTAAGGAATAACGTATGGATTGGGAGTCAATTCTTAGTTAAAAATCCCCTGCCACCTTTTCCCGACGATTGCAAAACCTGATATATAAAAACTAAAAAGAGTTTCCAATCCCTGAAAATTATAGACACTTTATGGAATTATCTCTCTCTACATTTGTGCATTGTGCATTTCCATTTTAGATGTTTACATTTTTCTTAAATTAAAACTTGATCACAACAAAATGAAAATTTTAGCGTTTATGCATGGAAAGAATTTAAAGCAATAAAAAATGTATAAAATGAAAATTGATTCATACACCGTAAATGAACAAAAAAGTTTTGTTATCCAAATTATGCAAAATTCCACTAGTTCAACCCTAACAACTTGGAATTTTATATGAAAGAGATTTTTCTAGTCATGGTTTAAAAAATGGATATGCATGTTTGAAACATGTTAAAGATGCAAATGACCAATGGATCCAAACCTTTTAAATAGAATAACATTAAATTCTGAAATGAACGTGCGGTGGGATATTTACTTGAGTCAAATAAACCATTATTTTGTCCATTTACAAAAAGTTGACCTAACGATCAGAGATGATTGCAAAGTGATTTATCATGGCTTGTGGGCTATACGTTTTTAAGGAATGACTTATGGATTGGGCTATCCTCCCCCTTTTCCCTAAGATTTCAAAACCTGATATATAAAAACATAAAAGAGTTTGTAATCACTAAAAATTACATACACTTTTGGAATTATCTCTCTCTACATTTGTACAATGTGGATTTCTATTTTAATGGATGCTTTTTTTCTAAAAAAAAAACTTGAGTTTTCACTTTCCCTTCATCTCGTAAACTAAAAGAAGAGATAAAAGGCAAATAGATCACAGCGAAATGAAAATTTTAGAGTATATGTATGGAAAGAATTTAAAGCAATAAAAAATTTAAGTAAAGAAAATTTATTCATACACCACAAATGAACACAAAAGTTTTGTTATCCAAGTTTGGAAAATTCCTCTAGTTCAACCCTAATAGCTTGGAATTTTATAAAAAGAGATCTTTCTACTCATGTTTTAGAAAATGTATATGCATATGCATGCTTTAAACATTTTAAATATGCAAATGACCTATGAATCCAAACATTTTAAAGAGAATAACATTATATTCCCAAGTGAACGTGCGGTCGGATATTTACCCGAGTCAAACAAGCCATAATGTTGCCCATTTATAAAAAGCTGACCTAACGATCATAGATGATTATAAAGTGAATTATCATGCGGAACGGGCTATATTTTTTTAAGGAATGACTTATGGATTTGGAGTCAACACTCAGTTAAAAATCCCCTGCCTCCCCCTTTTCCCGTCTATTGGAAAACCTGATATATAAAAACTAAAATTTTTTTTCAATCCCAAAAATATACAGACACTTTTTGGAATTATCTCCCTCTACATTTTTTCATTGTGCATTTCAATATAAGAAGTACACTTTTTTCTTAAATCAAAATATGAGTTTGCACTTTCCCTACATTTGTGGATTGTCCATTTTCAACTCTATTAGCTTGGAATTTTATAAGAAACACATGTTTTAAAAATTGGATATGCATGCATGAAACATGTTAAAGATGCAAATGACCTATGGATCCAACCATTTTAAAGAGGATAATATTATATTCTCAAGTGAACGTGTAGTGGGATATTTTACATGAGTCAAACAAGCCATTAGTTTGCCCATTTACAAAACGCTGACCTAACGATCATTGATCATTGTAAATTGATTTATCATGTGTAACCGGCTATATTTTTGTATGGAAGGACTTATGGGTGCCTGTCAACACTCAGTTAAAAATCCCCCGCCTCACCCTTTTCACGACGATTGCAAAACCTGATATATAAAAATTAAAAAGAGTTTACAATCCTTAAAAATTACAGACACTTCTTGGAATTATCTCTCTCTAAATTTGTGCATTGTGCATTTCCATTTTAGATGAATACTTTTTTCTTAAATCAAAACTTGAGTTTTCACTTTGCCTTCATCTCGTAAACAAAAAAAGAGATCAAAGGTAGATAGATCACAACAAAATAAAAAATTTAGAGTTTATATATGGAAAGAATTTAAAGCAATAACAAATGTAAGTAAAGAAAATTTATTCACACACCACAAATGAACACAAAAGTTTTGTTATCCAACTTTGGCAAAATTCCACAAGTTCAACCCTAATAGCTTGGAATTTTATAAGAAAGAGATTTTTCCACACATGTTTAAAAAAATGGATATGCGTGCTTGAAACATGTTAAAGATGAAAGTGACCTATGGATACAAACCTTTTAAAGAGAATAGCATTAAATTCTCATGTGAACGTGCGGTGGGATATTTACACGAGTCAAACAAGCCATTATTTTGCCCATTTACAAAAAGCGGACCTAACGATCATAGATGATTGTAAAGTGATTTATCACTCGTAATGGTCTTTTTTTTTTAAGGAATGACTCATGGATAGGGAGTCAACACTCAATTAAAAATCCCCAGCCTCCCCCTTTTCCCAATGATTGCAAAACCTGATACATAAAAAATAAAAACAGTTTACAATCCCTAAAAGTTACAAACACTTTTTGGAATTATCTCTCTCTACATTTGTGCATCGTGCATTTCCATTTTAGATGTAAATATATTTCGTAAATGAAAACTTGAGTTTTCACTTTCCCTTCATCTCGTAAAAATAAAAAAGAGATAAAAGACAATTAGAACAAAACAAAATGAAAATTTTTGAGTTTTGTATGGAAAGAATTTAAAGCAATAACAAATGTAAATAAAGAAAATTTTTACACACCACAAATGAACACAAAAGTTTTGTTATCATAGTTTGGCAAAATTCAACTAGTTCAATGTTAATAGCTCAGAATTTTATAAGAAGGATATTTTTCTACACATATTTTAAAAAATCGATATGCTTGCTTGAAACAAGTTAAAGATTCAAATGGCCTATGAATCCAAACCTTTTAAAGAGAATAACATTAAATTCTCAAGTGAACATGCGGTGGGATATTTTCCCGAGTGATACAAGCCATTATTTTGCCCATTTACCAAAACTAACCTAACGATCATCGGTTCTTTTAAAGTGATTTATCATGCATAACTGGCTATATTTTTTTAAGGAATGACTTATGGATTGCGAGTCAACACTCAGTTAAAAATCCCCCGCCTCACCTTTTACCCGACGATTGCAAAACCTGATAAATAAAAACTAAAAAGAGTTTTCAATCCCTAAAAATTACAGAATTTTTTTGGGATTATCTCTCTCTACATTTGTGCATTGTGTTTCCATTTTAGATGTAAACTGCTTTCTTAAATCAAAACTCGAGTTTTCATTTTCCCATCATCTTGTAAACAAAAAAAATGATAAAAGGCAAATTGATCACAACAAAATGAAAATTTTATAGTTAATGTATGAAAAGAATTTAAAGCAATAATAGATGTACGTAAAGAAAATTTATTCTCACACGACAAATGAACTCAAAAGTTATCTCATCGAAGTTTGGGAAATTCCACTAGTTCAACCCTATTAGCTAGGAATTTTATAAGAAAGTTATTTTTTCTGCACATGTTTTAAAATTTTGATATGCATGCTTGAAACATGTTAAAGATGGAAATGACCTATGGATCCAAAACTTTTGAAGAGGATAACATTAAATTCTCAAGTGAACATGCGGTGGGATATTTTACCCGAGTCAAACAAGCCATTAGTTTGCCCATTTACAAAAAGTTGACCTAAAGATCATAGTTGAATGTAAATTTATTTATCATGCATAACCAGCTATATTTTTTTAAGGAATGACTGATGGGTTGGCTGTAACACTCAGGTAAAAATTCCCCGGCTCACCCTTTTCCCGACGATTAAAAAACCTGATATATAAAAACTAAAAAGAGTTTACAATCCCTAAAAATTATAGACACTTTTTGGAATTATATCTCTCTATATTTGTGCATTGTGCATTTCTATTTTAGATTTATTCTTTTTTCTTAAATCGAAACTTGAGTTTTCAATTTGCCTTCATCTCGTAAACAAAAAAAGAGATCAAAGGTAGATAGATCACAACAAAATAAAAAATTTATAGTTTATGTATGAGAAGAATTTAAAGCAATAACAAATTTAAGTAAAGAAAATTTATTCACACACCACAAATGAACACAAAAGTTTTGTTATCCATGTTTGGAAAAATTCCACTAGTTCAACTCTAATAGTTCGGAATTTTATAAGAAAGAGATTTTTCTACACATGTTTTAAAAAATAGATATGCGTGCTTGAAAAATGTTAAATATGAAAATGACCTATGGATACAAACCTTTTAAAGAGAATAACATTAAATTCTCAAGTGAACGTGCAGTGGGATATTTACACGAGTCAAACAAGCCATTATTTATCCCATTTACAATAAACTGACGTAACGATCATAGATGATTGTAAAGTGATTTATCACGAGTAATGGGCTATTTTTTTTAAGGAATGACTTATTGATTGGGAGTCAACACTCAGTTAAAAATCCCTAGCCTCCCCCTCTTCCCAACGATTGCAAAACCTGATATATAAAAACGAAAAAGAGTTTACAATCCCTAAAAATTACAAACACTTTTTGGAATTATCTCTCTCTACATTTGTGCATCGTGCATTTCCATTTTAGTTGTATACTTTTTTCTTAAATTAAAACTTGAGTTTTCACTTTCCCTTTATCTCGTAAAAATAGAAAGAGATAAAAGACAACTAGATCACAACAAAATGAAAATTTTAGAGTTTATGTTTGGAAAGAATTTCAAGCAATAAAAATGTAAATAAAGAAATTTTTCACACACCAGAAATGAACACAAAAGTTTTGTTAACATAGTTTGGCAAAATTCAACTAGTTCAATGCTATTAGCTTGGAATGTTATAAGAAAGATATTTTTCTACACTTATTTTAAAAAATCGATATGCATGCTTGAAACAAGTTAAAGATTCAAATGACCTGTGGATCTAAACCGTTTAAAGAGAGTAACATTAAATTCTCAAGTGAACATGCGGTGGGATATTTTCCCGAGTCAAACAAGCCATTATTTTTCTCATTTCCTAAACTGACCTAACGATCATAGATGTTTTAAAAGTGATTTATCATGCGTAACGGCTTATATTTTTTGAAGGAATGACTTATGAATTGGGTGTCAACACTCAGTTAAAAATCCCCTTTTACCCGACGGTTGCAAAACCTGATATATAAAAACTAAAAAGAGATTTCAATCCCTAAAACTTACAGAAACTTTCTGGAATTATCTCTCTCTACTTTTGTGCACTGAGAATTTCCTTTTTAGATGTATACTTTTTCTTAAATCATAACTTGAGTTTTCACTTTCCCTTGATCTCGTAAACATAAAAAAAAAATAAAACGCAAATAGATTACAACAAAAAGAAAATTTTAGAGTTTATGTATGGAAAGAATTTAAAGCAATAACAAATGTAAGTAAACAAAATTTATTTTCACACCATATATGAACACTAAAGTTTTGTTATCAAAGTTCAGGAAATTCCACTAGTTCTACCCCTAATAGCTTGGAATTTTATAAGAAACAAATTTTTTTACACATGTTTTAAAAAATGGATATGCAAGCTTGAAACATGCTCAAGATGCAAACGACCTATGCATACAAACCTTTTAAAGAGAATAACATTAAATTCTCAAGCGAACGTGCGGTGGGATAGTTACACAAGTCAAACAAGCCATTATTTTGCCCATTTACAAAGACTTGGCATAACGATCATAGATGATTTTAAAGTGATTTATCATGCGTAGTGGGCTATATTTTTCAAAGGAATGACTTATGGATTGGGAGTCAACACTCAGTTAAAAATCCCCCGCCTCCCCCTTTTCCCAACGACTGCAAAACCTGATATAAAAAAACTAAAAAGAGTTTAGAATCCCTAAAAATTATTGATACATTTTGGAATTATCTCTCTCTACATTTGTGCATTGTGCATTTCCATTTTTTATGCATACTTTTTTCTTAAATTAAAACTTGAGTTTTCACTTTCCCTTCATCTCGTAAACAAAAAAAGAGATAAAAGGCAAATAGATCACAATAAAAAGAAATTTTAGAGTTTATGTATGGAAAGAATTTAAAGCAATAAGAAATGTAAGTAAAGAAAATTTATTCACACACCACAAATGAATACAAAAGTTTTCTTATCCAAGTTTTGGAAATTCCACTAGTTCTACTCTAATAGCTTAAAATTTTATAAGAAAGAGATTTTTCTACACATGTTTTAAAAAATGGATATGCATTCTGTAAGCATGTTCAAGATGCAAATGACCTATCCATCCAAAACTTTTATTAAGAATAACTTTAAATTCTCAATTGAACGTCTAGTGGGATATTTACCCAAGTCAAACAAGCCATTATTTTACCCATTTACAAAAAGAAGACCTAATGATCATAGATGATTGTAAAGTGATTTATCATGTGTATTGGGCTATATTTTTGTCAGAAATGACTTATGGATTTTGGGTCATCACTCAGATAAATATCCCCCGCCTCCCACTTTTCCCGACGATTACAAAACCTGATATATAAAAACTAAAAAGAGTTTAAAATCCCTAAAAATTACGGACACTTTTTGGAATTATCTCTCTCTACATTTGTGCATTGCGCATTTTCATTTGACATGTATACTTTTTTCTTAAATCAAAACTTGAATTTTCACTATCCCTTCATCTCGTAAACGTAAAAAGAGATAAATAGGTAATAGAGCACAACAAAATGATAATTTAGGATTTTATGTATGGAAAACATTTAAAGCAATAAAAATATAAATAAAAAAATTTATTCATTCACCACAAATGAACACAAAAGTTTTGCTATCCAAGTTTGGGAAATTCCACTAGTTCAACCCTAATAGCTTGGAATTTTATATGAGAGAGATTTTTCTAAACATGTTTTAAAAAATGGATATGCATGCTTGAAACAGGTTAAAGATGCAAATGACCTATGGATCCAAACCTTTTAAAGAGAATAACATTAAATTCTCAAGTGAACGTGCGGTGGGATATTTACCCGAGTCGAACAACTCATTATTTTGCCCATTTATGAAAAGCAGACCTAACGATCATAGATGATTGTAAAGTGATTTATCATGTATAACGGGCTATATTTTTGTAAGGAATGACTTATGAATTGGGAGTCAACACTCAGTTAAAAATCCCTCGCCTCCCCCTTTTCCCGACAATTGCAAAACCTGATATATAAAAACTAAAAAGAGTTTACAATCCCAAAAAATTACATACACTTTTTGGAATTATCTCTCTGTATTTGTAAATTGTGCATTTCCATTTTAAATGGATATTTTTTTCTTAAAACAAAATTTGAGTTGTCACTTTTTCTTCATCTCGTAAACATAAAAAGAGATAAAAGGGAAATTGATCATAAAAAAATGAAAATTTTAGAGTTTATATATGGAAAGAATTTAAACCAATAACAAATGTAAGTATAGAAAATTTGTTTCCGCACCACAAATGAACACAAAAGTTTTGTTATCCAAGTTTGGGAAATTCCACTAGTTCAAGTTTAATAGCTGGGAATTTGATAAGAAAGAGATTTTTCTACACTTGTTTTAAAAAATGGATATCCATGCTTGAAACATGTTCAAGATGCAAATGGCCTATGACTCCCAAGCTTTTAAAAAGATTAAGATTAAATTCACAAGTGAACGTGCGGTGGGATATTTACTCTAGTCAAACAACCCATTATTTTACCCATTTACAAAACACTGACCTAACGATCATAGATGATTGTAAAGTGATTTATCATGTGCCATGGGCTATATTTTGGTATGGAATGACTTATGGATTGGGAGTCAACACTCGGTTAAAAATCCCCCGCCTCCCCCTTTTCCCAACGATTGCAAAACGTGATATATAAAAACTAAAAAGAGTGTACAATCCCTAACAATTACAGAAACTTTTTGGAATTATCTCTGTCTCCATTTGTGCATTATGCATTTCCATTTTTTTATGTATACTTCTTTCTTAAAAATCAAACTTGAGTTTTCACTTTTCCTTCATCTCGTAAACAAAAAAAGAGATGAAAGGCAAATAGATCACTAAAAAAAGAAAATTTTAGAGTTTATGTATGGAAAGAATTAAAAGTAATAACAAATATAAGTAAAGAAAATTTATTCACACACAACAAATGAAAACAAAACTTTTGTTATCAAAGTTTGGGAAAATTCCATAGTTCAACCATAATAGCAAGGAATTTTATAAGAAAGGTATTTTTCTACACATGTTTTAACTAATGGATATGCATGCTTGAAACATGTTGAAGATGCAAATGACCTATGGATCCAAATCTTTTACAGAGAATAACATTAATTTCTCAACTCAACGTGCGGTGGGATATTTACCAGAGCC
Source organism: Aristolochia californica (assembly GCF_029961685.1). Lineage (NCBI taxonomy): Eukaryota > Viridiplantae > Streptophyta > Magnoliopsida > Piperales > Aristolochiaceae > Aristolochia > Aristolochia californica. Next base: position 29,503,714 of record NW_027182214.1, on the reverse strand, counting down.
AAACAAGCTATTATTTTGCCCATTTACAAAAAGCTGACCTAACGATCATAATTGATTGTAAAGTGATTTATTATGCGTAATAGGCTACATTTTTTTAAGGAAAGACTTATGGATTGGGAGTCATCACTCAGTGAAAAATCCCCCGCCTCTCCCTTTTCCCGACGATTGCAAATATCTGATATATAAAAACTAAAAAGAGTTTACACTCCCTAATAATTACAGACACTTTTTGGAATTATCTCTCTCTCTACATTTGTGCATTGTGCATTTCCATTTTAAATGTATACTTTTTTCTTAAAAAAAACTTGAGTTTTCACTTTCCCAAAAAAAAGAGATAAAAAGGAAATAGATCACAACAAAATAAAAATTTTAGAGTTTATGCATGGAAAGAATAAAAAGCAATATCAAATGTAAGTAAAGAAAATTTATTCACACACGACAAATGAACACAAAAGTTTTGATATTCAAGTTTGGGAAATTCAACTAGTTCAGCCCTAATAGCTTGGAATTTGATAAGAAAGAGATTTATAATTCATCCCACACATGTTTTAAATATGGATTATGTATGCCTGAATCATGTTAAATATGCAAATGACTTATGGATCCAAGCCTCATTAAATTCTCAAGTGAACGTGCGGTGGGATATTTACCTGAGTCAAACAAGCCATTATTTTTCCCATTTACAAAAGGCTGACCTAACGATCATAGATGATTGTAAAGTGATTTATCATGTGTAATGGGCTATATTTTTGGGAGGAATGACTTATGGATTGGAAGTCAACACTCAGTTAAAAATCCCCCGTCTCCCCCTTTTCCCAACGATTATAAAACCTGATACGTAAAAGTTAACAAGAGTTTACAATCCCTAAAAATTACAGATACTTTTTGAAATTATATCTCTCTACATTTGTGCATTGTGCATTTTTATTTTATATGTATACTTTTTTCTTAAATCAAAACTTGAGTTTTCATTGTCCCTTCATCTCGTGAACAAAAAAAGAAATAAAGGGCAAATAGATTACAACAAAATGAAAATTTTAGAGTTTATGCATGGAATGAATTTAAAGCAATAACAAATGTAAGTAAAGAAAATTTACTCACACACAACAAATGAATAAAAATTTTTGTTATCAAAGTTTGGCAAAATTTCACTAGATCAACTCTAATAGCTCGGAATTTTTAAGGAAGAAATTTTTCTACAGACGTTTCAAAAAATCGATATGCATGCTTGAAAAATGTTAACGATGCAAATGACCTATGGATCCAAACTTTTTAAAGAGAGTAACATTAAATTCTTAAGTGAACATACGGTGGGATATTTACTCGAGTCCAACAAGCCATTATTTTGCCCATTTAGCAAAACTTGACCTAACGATCAAAGATGATTGTAAAGTGATTTATCATGTGTAACGGGCTATATGTTTTTGTAAGGAATGATGTATGGATTAGGAGTCAACACTCAGTTAAAAATCCCCGCCTCCCCCTTTTCCCGAATATTGCCAAACCTGATATTTAATAATTAAAAAATCTTTACAATCCCTAAAAATTATAGACACTTTTTGGAATTATCTCTCTCTACATATCTGCATTGGCATTTCCATTTAAGATGTATACTTTTTTCTTCAATCAAAACTTGGGTTTTGACTTTCCCTTCAACTTGTAAACAAAAAAAGAGATAAAAGGCAAATAGATCACAACAAAATGAAAATTTTAGAGTTTATGAATGGAAAGAATTTAAAGCAATAAAAAAGTAAGTAAAGAAAATTTATTCACACACCACAAATGAACACAAAAGTTTTGTTATCCAAGTTTGGGAAATTCTACTTTTTCAACCCTAATAGCTTCGAATTTTATAAGAAAGATTTTTTTCTACACATGTTTTAAAAAATAGATATGCACGCTTGAAACATGTTCAAGATGCAAATGACCTATGGACCCAAACCTTTTGAAGAGAATAATATTAAATTCTCAAGTGAAAGTGCGGTGGGATAATTACCGGAGTCAAACTTGCCATTATTTTGCCCAGTTACAAAAAGCTGACGTAACAATCATAGATGATTTAAAAGTGATTTATCATGCGTAACGAGCTATAATTTTGTAAGGAATGACTTATGAATTGGGAGTCAACACTTTGTTAAAAATCCCTCATATTCCCCTCTTCCCAACGATTGCAAAACCTGATATATAAAAACTAAAAAGCATTTACAATCTCTAAAAATTATAGCACTTTTTGGAATTATCTCTCTCTAAATTTTTGCATTGTACATTTCCATTTTACATGTATACTTCTTTCTTATATCTAAACTTGAGTTTTCACTTTCCCTTCATCTCGTAAACATAAAAAGAGATAAAAGGCAAATAGATCACGACAAAATGAAAATTTTAGAGTTTATGTATGGAAAAAATTAAAAGCTATAACAAATGTAAGTAAACAAAATTTATTTTAAAACCACAAATGAACACAAACGTTTTTGTATCCAAGTTTGGGAAATTCCACTAATTCTACCCTAATAGCTTGGAATTTTATAAGAAAGAGATTTTTCTACACATGTTTTAAAAAATGGATATGCATGCTTGAAACATATTCAATATGCAAATGACCTATGGATGCAAACCTTTTAAAGTGAACAACATTAAATTCTCAAGTGAACGTGCAGTGGGATTTTTACCCGAGTCAAACAAGCCATTACTATGCCCATTTACTAAAAGCTGACCTAACAATCATAGATGATTGTAAAGTGATTTATCATGAATAATGGGCTATATTTTTTAAAAAAATGACTTATGGATTAGGAATCAACACTCAATTAAAAATCCCCCGCTTCCCCCTTTTCCCGACGATTGCAAGACCTGATATTTAAAAACTAAAAAGAGTTTACAATCCGTAAAAATTACAAACACTTTTTGGAATTATCTCTCTCTACATATGTGCATTGTGCATTTCCATTTAAGATGTACACTTTTTTCTTCAATCAAAACTTGAGTTTTGACTTTCCCTTCATCTCGTAAACTAAAAGAAGAGATAAAAGGCAAATAGATCACAACGAAATGAAAATTTTAGATTATATGTATGGAAATAATTTAAAGCAATAAAAAATTTTAATTAAAGAAAATTTATTCATACACCACAAATGAACACGAAGGTTTTGTTATCCAAGTTTGGAAAATTCCTCTAGTTCAACCCTAATAGCTTGGAATTTTTTAAGAAAGAGATTTTTTTACACATGTTTTAGAAATTGTATATGCATGCTTTAAATATTTTAAATATGCAAATGACCTATGGATCCAAAAAATTTAAAGAGAATAACATTATATTCCCAAGTGAACGTGCGGTCGGATATTTACCCGAGTCAAACAAGTCATTATTTTGCCCATTTACAAAAAGCTGACCTAACGATCATAGATGATTATAAAGTGAATTATCATGCGGAACGGGCTATATTTTTGTAAGGAATGACTTATGGATTTGGAGTCAACACTCAGTTAAAAATCCCCTGCCTCCCCCTTTTCCCGACTATTGGAAAACCTGATATATAAAAACTAGAAAAAGTTTACAATCCCTAAAAAATACAGACACTTTTTGGAATTATCTCATTCTATATTTTTGCATTGTGCATTTCAATCTTAGAAGTACACTTTTTCTTAAATCAAAAGATGAGTTTTCACTTTCCCTACATCTCGTAAACAAAAAAATAAAAATAAAAGGCAAATAGATAACAACAAAATGATAATTTTAGAGTTTATGTGTGGAAAGAATTTAAAGCAATAAATAATGAAATTAAAGAAAAGTTATTCACACAGCACAAATGAACACAAAAGTTTAGTTATCCAAGTTTGGGAAATTCCACTAGTTCAACCCTAATAGCTTGGAATTTTATTAGAAAGAGATTTTGCTACACTTGTTTTAAAAAATGGATATGCATGCTTGAAACATTTTCAAAATGCAAATGACCTATGGATCCAAACCTTTTAAATAGAATAACACTAAATCCTCAAGTGAATGTGCGGTGGGATATTTACCCGATTCAAACAAGCCATTATTTTTCCTATTTACAAAACGCTGACCTAACGATCATAGATGATTGTAAAGTGATTTATCATGCGTAATGGACTATGTTTTTTGTAAGGAATGACTTATGGATTGGGAGTCAACACTCAGTTAAAAATTCCCTGCCTCGCCCTTTTTTCGACGATTGCAAAACCAGATATATGTAAAAACTAAAATGAGTTTACAATCCCTAAATATTACAGACACTTTTATAGTTATCTCTCTCTACATTTGTGAATTTTTCATTTCCATTTTAGATGTATACTTTTTTATTCGATCAAAACTTGAGTTTTCACTTTCCCATCATCTCATAAACAAAAAAAGAGATAAAAGGTAAATAGATCACAAAAAAGTGAAAATTTTGGAGTTTAAGTAATGAAAGAACTTAAAACAATGACAAATATAAGTAAAGAAAATTCATTCACACACAACAAATGAACACAAAAGTTTAGTGATCCAAGTTTTAAGAAATGGATATGCATGATTGAAACATGTTAAAGATGCAATTGACCCATAGATCCAAACCTTTTAAAGACAAAAACATTAAATTTTCAAGTGACCGTGCGGTGGGATATTTACCTGAGTCAAACAAGCCATTATTTTGCCCATTTACAAAAAGCTGACCTAACGATCATAGATGATTGTAAAGTGATTTATCATGCATAACGGGCTATATTTTTCTAAGGAATGACTTATGGATTGGGAGTCAACACTCAGTTAAAAATCAACCGCCTCCAACTTTTCCCGATGATTGCACAACCAAATATATAAAAACTAAAACAGAGTTTACATTCCCTAAAAATTACAGACACTTTTTGGAATTATCTCTCTCTAAATTTGTGCATTGTGCATTTCCATTATAGATATATACTTTTTTCTTAAATCAAAACTTGAGTTTTCACTTTCCCTTCATCTCTTAAACATAAAAAGAGATTAAAGGCAAATAGATCACAACTAAATGTAAAATTTTAGATTTTATGTTTGGAAAGAATTTAAATCAATAACAAATGTAAGTAAAGAAAATTTATTTTCACACCAGAAATGAACACAAGTTTTGTTATCATGTGTTGGAAATTCCACTAGTTCAACCCTAATAGCTTGGAATTTTATAAGAAAGATATTTTTCTACACATGTTTTAAAAAATGGATATACATACTTGAAACATTTTAAAGATGGAAATGACCTACGGATCCAAACATTTTAAAGAGAATAACATTAAATTCTCAAATGAACCTGCGATGGGATATATACTCGAGTCAAACAAGCCATTATTTTGCCCATTTACGAAAAGTTGACCTAACGATCATAGGTGATTGTAAAGTGATTTATCATGCGTAACGGGCTATATTTTGGTAAGGAATGACTTACGGATTGGGAGTCAACACTCAGTTAAAAATCCCCCATCTCCCTCTTTTCCCGATGATTGCAAAGTTTGATATATAAAAACTAAAAAGAGTTTAGAATCCCTAAAAATTACACACACTTTTGGAATTATCTCTCTCTACATATCTGTATTGTGTATTTCCATTTTAGATGTATGCTTTTTTGTTAAATCAAAACTTGAGTTTTCATTTTCTTGTCATTTCATAAACAAAAATGGAGATAAAAGACAAATATATCACAACAAAATGAAAATTTCAGATTTTATGTATGGAAAGAATTTAAAGAATTAAAAATGTAAGAAAAAAATTTTATTCACACACCACAAATGAACACAAAAGTTTTCTTATCCATCTTTGGAAAATTCCACTAGTTCAACCCTAATTGCTTGGAATTTTATAAGAAAGAGATTTTTCTAGACTTGTTTTAAAAATTGGATATGCATGCTTGAAACATGTTCAAGATGCAGATGACCTATGGATCCAAACCTTTTAAAGAGAATAACATTATATTCTCAAGTGAACGTGCGGTGGGATATTTACCCGAGTCAAACAAGCCATTATTTTGCCTATTTACAAAAATCTGACCTAACGATCATAGATGATTGTAAAGTGATTTATCATGCCTAACGGGCTATTTTTTTGTATGGAATGACTTATGGATTGGGAGTCAACACTTAGTTTAAAATCCCCTGCCTCCCCCTTTTCCCGACGATTGCAAAACCTGATATATAAAAATTAAAAAGAGTTTAGAATCCCTAAAAATTATAGACACTTTTTGAAATTATCTCTCTTTACATTGTGCATTGTGCATTATCATTTTAAATGTATAATTTTTTCTTCAAACAAAACTTGAGTTTTCACTTTCCCTTCTTTGCGTAAACAAAAAAAAAGAGATAAAAGGCAAATAGATCACAATAAAATGAAAATTTCAGAGTTTATGTATGGAAAGAATTCAAAGCAATAAAAAATGTAAGTAAAGAAAATTTATTCACACACCACAAATGAACACAAAAGTTTTGTCATCCAAGTTTGGGAAATTCCACTAGTTCAACCCTAATATCTTGGAATTTAATAAGAAAGAGATTTTTCTACTCATGTCTTAAAAAATGGATATACATGCTTGAAACATGTTAAAGATGAAAATGACCTATAGACCCAAACCTTTTAATGAGAATAACATTCAATTCTCTAGTCAAAGTGCGGTGGGATATTTACCCGTGTCAAACAAGACATTATTTTGCCCATTTACAAAAAGCTGACCTAACGATCATAGATGATTGTAAATTAATTTATCATGCGTAACGGGCTATATTTTTGTAAGGAATGACTTATGGATTGGGGGTCAACACTCTGTTAAAAATCCCCCGCCTCCCCTTTTGCCGACGTTTGCAAAACCTGATATAAAAGAACTAAAAAGAGTTTCCAATCCCTAAAAATTACAGACACTTTTTGGAAGTATCTCTCTCCACATTTGTGCATTGTGCATTTTATATTTTAGATGTATACTTTTTTCTTAAATGAAAACTTGATTTTTCACTTTTCCTTCATCTCGTCAACAAAAAAAGAGATAAAAGGCAAATGGATCAATACAAAATGAAAATTTTAGAGTTTATGTATGGAAAGAACTCATAGCAATAAAAAATGTAAGTAAATAAAATTTATTCACACAATTCAAATGAACACAAAAGTTTTTTTGTCCTAGTTTTGGAAATTCCACTCATTCAATCCTACTAGCTTGGAATTTTGTAAGAAAGATATTTTTCTACACATGTTTTAAAAAATGGATATGCATGCTTGAAACATTTTAAAGAGAAAACATTAAATTCTCAAGTGTACGTGCAATGGAATATTTACCTGAGTCTAACAAGCCATTATTTTTCCCATTTACAAAAAGCAGACCAAATAATCATAGATGATTGTAAAGTGATTTATCATGCGTAACGGGCTATATTTTTTTAAGGAATAACTTATGGATTGGGAGTCACCACTCAGTTAAAAATACCCCACCTCCCCCTTTTCCTGACGATCGCAAAACCTAAAATATAAAAACCAAAAAGAGTTTAAAATCCTTGAAAATTGTGGACACTTTTTGGAATTATCTCTCTCTACATATCTGCATTGTGCATTTCCCATTTACAAAAAAAGGCAAATAGATCATTACAAAATGAAAATTTCAGAGATTATGTATGCAAAGAATTTAAAGCAATAACAAATGTAAGTAAAGAAAATTTATTCACACAATGAACACAAAAGATTTGTTATGCAAGTATGGCAAATTCCACTAGTTGAACCCCAATGGCATGAAATTTTATACGAAATTGACTTTTCTACATATGTTTTAAACATTTGATATGCATGCTTGAAACATGTTAAAGATGCAAATGACCTATGGATCCAAACCTAATAAAAAGAATAACATTAAATTCTCAAGTGAACGTGCGGTGGGATATTTACCCGAGTCAAACCAGCCATTAATTTGCCCATTTACAAGAAGCTGACCTAACGATCATATATGATTGTAAAGTGATTTATCATGTATAACGGGCTATATTTTTTGTAAGGAATGACTTATGGATAGGGAGTCAACACTCAGTTAAAAATCCCCCACCTCCCCTTTTCCCGACAATTGCAAAACCTATTATATAAAAACTAAAAAGGGTTTACAATCCCTAAAAAATTTAGACACTTTTTGGAATTATAACTCTCTACATTTGTGCACTGTGCATTTCCATTTTAGATGTATACTTTTTTCTGAAAACAAAACTTGATTTTTCAGTTTCCCTTCATCTCGTAAAATAAAAAAGAAATAAAAGGCAAACAGATCCCAACAAAATGAAAATTTCAGTTTATGTATGGAAAGAACTCAAAGAAATAAAAAATGTAAATAAAGAAAATTTATTCACACACCACAAATGAACACAAAATTTTTGTCATCCTAGTTTGGGAAATTCCACTCGTACAATTCTAATTGCTTGGAATTTTATAAGAAAGATATTTTTCAACACATGTTTTAAAAAATGGATATGCATACTTGAAACATTTAAAAGATGCAAATGACCTATGAATCCAAACATTTTAAAGAGAATAAGATTAAATTCTCAAGTGAAAGTGCGGTGGGATATTTACCCGAGTCCAACAAGCCATTATTTTGCCCATTTACAAAAAGCTAACCTAAAGATCATAGATGATTGTAAAGTGATTTTTCATGCGTAACGGGCTATATTTTTTTAAGGAATGACTTATGGATTGGGAGTCAACACTCAGTTAAAAATCCACAGCCTCCGCTTTTTCCCGACGAATGCAAAACTAGATATATAAAAACTAAAAAGAGTTTAAAATCCCTAAAAATTATAGACACCTTATGGAATTAACTCTCTCTACATTTGTGCGTTGTGCATTTCCATTTTAGATGTATATTTTTTTCTTAAATAAAAAACTTGAGTTTTCACTTTCCCTTCATCTCGTAAAAAAAAAAGAGATAAAAGGGAAATAAAACACAACAAAATGAAAATTTTAGACTATATATATGGAAAGATATGGAAAGAATTTAATGCAATAACAAATGTAAGAAAAGTAAATCTATTCAAACACCACAAATGAACACAAAAGTTTTGTGATCCAAGTTTTGGAAATTCCAATAGTTCAACCCTAATAGCATGGAATTTTACAACAAAGAGATTTTTCTACACATGTTTTAGAAAATTGATGTGCATGCTTGAAACATTTTAAAGATGCAAATGACTGATGGATCAAAACCTACATTAAATTCTCAAGTGAACGTGCGGTGGGATATTTACCCGAGTCAAGCAAGCTATTATTTTGCCCATTTACAAAAAATTGACCTAACGATCATAGATGATTGTAGAGTGATTTATCATGCGTAATAGGCTATATTTTTTTTGTAAGGAATGGCTTATGTGAAGGGTGTCAACACTCAGTTAAAACTCCCCTGCCTCCCACTTTTTTGGACGATTGCAAAACCTGATCTTTAAAAACTAAGAAGAATTTACAATCCCTAAAAATTACAGACACTTTTTGGAATTGTCTCTCTCTACATTTGTGCATTGTGCATTTCCATTTTAGAAGTATACTTTTTTCTTAAATCAAAAATTGAGTTTTCACTTTCCCTTCAACTCGTAAACAAAAAAAGAGATAAAAAGCAAATAGATCACAAAAAAATGAAAATTTTAGACTCGTGTATGAAAGAATTTAAAGCAATAACAAATGTAAGTAAAGAAAATTTATTAACACACCACAAATGAACACAAAAGTTTTGTTATCCAAGTTATGGAAATTCCACTAGTTCTACCCTAATAGCTTGGAATTTTATGAAAAAGTGATTTTCTACACATTTTTTAAAAAATGGATATGCATCCTTGAAACATGTTAAAGATACAAATGACATAAGGATCCAATGCTTTTAAAGAAAATATCATTAAATTCTTAAGTGAACATTTACCATAGTCAAACAAGCCATTATTTTGTCCATTTACAAAAAGCAGACCTAGCGATCATAGATAATTGTAAAGTGATTTATCGTGCATAATGGGCTATATTTTTGGAAGGAAAGACTTATGGATTGGGAGTCAACACTTAGTTAAAACTCCCCTGCCACCCCCTATTCCCGACGATTGTAGAACCTGATATATAAAAACAAAAATGACTTTATAATCCCTTAAAATTACAGACACTTTTTGGAATTATCTCTGTCTACATTTGTGCATTGTGCATTTTCATTTAAGATGTATACTTTTTCTTTAATCAAAACTTAAGTTTTCTCTTTCCCTTCATCTCGTAAACAAAAAAAGAGATAAAAAGCAAAGAGATCACAAAAAAATGAAAATTTTAGACTCGTGTATGAAAGAATTTAAAGCAATAACAAATTTAAGTAAACAAAATTTATTCACACACCACTAATGGACACAAAAGTTTTGTGTTCCATGTTTGGGAAATTCTACTAGTTCCACCCTAATTGCTTGGAATTTTACAAGAAAGAGATTTTTTCTACACATGTTTTAAAAAATGGATATGCATGCTTGAAACATGTTAAAGATTCAAATGACCTATGGATGCAAACCATTTAAAGAGAATAACATTAAATTCTCAAGTGAACGTGCAATGAGATACTTACCATAGTCAAACAAGCCATTATTTTGTCCATTTACAAAAAGCAGACCTAGCGATCATAGATAATTGTAAAGTGATTTATGATGCATAATGGGCTATATTTTTGGAAGGAAAGACTTATGGATTGGGAGTCAACACTCAGTTAAAAATCCCCTGCCACCCCCTATTCCTGACGATTGCAAAACCTGATATATAAAAACGAAAATGACTTTACAATCCCTTAAAATTACAGACACTTTTTGAAATAATCTCTCTCTACAATTGTGGATTGTCCATTTCCATTTTAGATGTATACTTTTTTTCTTAAATCAAAACTTGATTTTTCACTTTCCCTTCATGTCGTAAACAAGAAAAGAGATAAAAGACAAACAGATTAGAACAAAATAAAAATTTCAGAGTTTATGCAAGGAAAGAACTCAAAGCAATAAAAAATGTAAGTAAAGAAAATTTATTCACTCACCATAAGTGAACACAAAAGTTTTGTTATCCAAGTTTGGGAAATTCCACTCGTTCAACCCTTATAGCTTGGAATTTTATAAGAAAAAGATTTTTGTACACATGTTTTAAAAAATGGATATGCATGCTTGAAACATTTTAAAGATGCAAATTACCTTTGGATCCAAACATTTTAAAGAGAATAACATTAAATTCTCAAGTGAACGTGCGGTGGGATATTTACCCGAGTCCAACAAGCCATTATTTTGCCCATTTACAAAAAGCTGACCTAACGATCATAGATGATTGTAAAGTGATTTATCATGCGTAATGGGCTATATTTTTGTAAGGAATGACTTATGGATTGGGAGTCAACACTCAGTTAAAAAGCCCCCGCCTCCCCTTTTCCCGATGATTGCAAAACCTGACATATAAAAACTAAAAAGAGTTTACAATCCTTGAAAATTATAAACACTTTTTGAAATTATCTCTATCTACATTTGTGCATTGTACATTTCCATTTTAGATGTATACTTTTTTCTTAAATCAAAACTTGAGTTTTCACTTTCCCTTCATCTTATAAACAAAAAAAGAGATAAAAAGCAAATAGTTCACAACAAAATGAAAATTTTAGATTCATGTATGAGGGAATTTAAAGCAATAACAAATGTAAATAAAAAAATTTAGAGTTGATGTATGGAAAGAATTTTGAAGCAATAAAAAATGCAAGTAAAGAAAATTTATTCACACACCACAAATGAACACAAAATTTTTGTTATCCAAGTTTGGGAAATTCTACTAGTTCAACCTAATAGCTTGGAATTTTTTAAGAAAGCGATTTTTCTACTCATATTTTAAAAAATGGATATGCATGCATGAAACATGTTAAAGATGCAAATGACCTTTGGATCCAAACCTACATTAAATTCTCAAGTGAATGTGAGGGGATATTTACCCGAGTCAAACAAACCACTATTTTGCCCATTTACAAAAATTTGACCTAACGATCATAGATGATTGTATAGAGATTTATAATGCGTAACGAGCTATTTTTTTGTAAGGAATGACTTATGGATTGGGTGTCAACACTCAGTTAAAAATCCTATGCCTCCCTCTTTTCCCCACGATTGCAATACCTGATATTTAAAACTAAAATAAATTTACTATCCCTAAAAGTTACAGACACTTTTTGGAATTATCTCTCTCTACGTTTGAGCGTTATGCATTTCTATTTTAGATGTATACTTTTCACTTTCCTTTTCATCTCGTAAAAAAAAAAAGAGATAAAAAGCAAATAGATCACAAAAAAATGAAAATTTGAGAGTTTATGTATGGAAAGAATTTAAAACAATAAAAAATGTAAGTAAAGAAAATTTATTCACACAATGAACACAAAAGTTTTTTAATGCAAGTTTGGGAAATTCCACTAGTTCAACCCCAATGGCATCGAATTTTATAAGAAAGAGATTTTTCTTCACATATTTTAAAAATTGGATATGCAAGCTTGAAACATGTTAAAGATGCAAATGACCTATGGATACAAACTTATTAAAGAGAATAACATTAAATTCTCAAGTGAACGTGCGGTGGGATATTTACCAGAGTCCAACAAGCCATTATTTTGCCCATTTACAAAAAGCTGACCTCACGATCATAAATGATTGTAAAGTGATTTATCATGCGTAACAGGCTACATTTTTGTAAGGAATGACTTATGAATTTGGAGTCAACACTCAGTTAAAAAGCCCCCGCATCCCTTTTTCCCGACGATTGCAAAACCTAATATATAAAAACTAAAAAGAGTTTACAATCCCTAAAAATTTTAGACACTTTTTGGAATTATCTCTCTCTACATTTGTGCATTGTGCATTTCCATTTTAGATGTATACTTTTTTCTTATATACTTTTTTCTTAAATAAAAACTTGATTTTTCACTTTCCCTTAATCTGGTAAACAAGAAAAGAGATAAAACGCAAATAGATCACAACAAAATGAAAATTTCAGAGTTTATGTATGGAAAGAACTCAATGTAATAAAAAATGTAAGTAAATTTATTCACACACCACAAATGAAGACAAAAGTTTTGTTATCCTAGTTTGGGAAATTCCACTCGTTCAACCCTAATAGCTTGGAATTTTATAAGAAGGAGATTTTTCTACACATGCTTTAAAAAATGGATATGCTTGCTTGAAACATTTTAAAGATGCAAATGACCTATGGATCCAAAATTTTTAAAGAGAATAACATTAAATTCTCAAGTGAACGTGGGTTAGGACATTTACCCGAGTCCAACAAGCCATTATTTTGCCCATTTACAAAAAGCTGACCTAAGGATCATAGATGATTGTAATGTGATTTATCATGTGTAACGGGCTATATTTTTGTAAAGAATGACTTATGGATTGGGTGTCAACACTCAGTTAAAAATACCTCGCCTCCCCCTTTTCCTGACGATTGAAAAACCTCATATATAGAAACTAAAAAGAGTTTACAATCCTTGAAAGTTACAGACACTTTTTGGAATTATTTCTCTGTACATTTATGCATTGTGGAATTCCATTTTAGATGTATACTTTTTTCTTTAATCAAAATTTGAGTTTTCACTTTCCCTTCCTCTTCTCGTAAACAAAAAAAGAGATAAGGCAAACAAATCACAACAAAATGAAAATTTCAGAGTCTATGTATGGAAATAATTTAAAGCAATAACAAATGTAAGTAAAGAAAATTTATTCACACAATGAACACAAAATTTTTGTTATACAAGTTTGGGAAATTCCACTAGTTCAAACTTAATGGCATGGAATTTTATAAGGAGGAGATTTTTCTACATATGTTCTAAAAATTGGATATGCATGCTTGAAACATGTTAAATAAGCAAATGACCTATGGATCCAAACCTATTAAAGAGAATGACATTAAATTTTCAAGTGAACGTGCGGTGGGATATTTACACAAGTCAAACAATCCATTATTTTGTCCATTTACAAGATGCTGACCTAACGATCATAGATGAATGTAAAGTGATTTATCATGTGTAGCGGGCTATATTTTTTGTAAGGAATGACTTATGGATTGGGAGTCAACACTCAGTGAAAAATCCCCCGGCTCCTCCTTTTCCTAATGATTGCAAAACCTGATATATAAAAACTAAAAAGAGTTTACAATCTCTAAAAATTACAGACACTTTGTGGAATTATCTCTCTCTACATTTTTACATTGTGCTTTTCCATTTTAGATATATACTTTTTTCTTAAATGAAAACTAGAGTTTTCACTTTCCCTTCATCTCGAAAACAAAAAAAGAGATAAAAGGCAAAAAGATCACAACTAAATGAAAATTTCAGAGATTATGTGTGGAAATAATTTAAAGCAATATCAAATGTAAGTAAAGAAAATTTATTCACAAACCACAAATGAACAAAAAAATTTTTTAACCAAATTTTGGAAATTTCAGTTGTTTAACACCAATACCTTGGAATTTTATAAGAAAAAGATTTTTCCACACATATTTTAAACAATGGATATGCATGCTTTAAACATTTTAAAGATGCAAATGTCCTATGGATCCAAACCTTTTAAAGAGAATAACATTCAATTCTCCATTGAACGTGCGGTGGGATATTTACTCGAGTCAAACAAGCCATTATTTTGCCCATTTACAAAATGGCTGACTTAACGATCATAGATGATTGTAAAATGATTTATCATGCGTAACGGGCTATATTTTTGTAAGGAATGACTTATGGATTGGTAGTCCACACTCATTTAAAAATCCCCTGCCTCCCCCATTTCTCGTCGATTTCAAAACATGATATATAAAAGCTAAAAAGAGTTCACAATCCCATAAAATTATAGACACTTTTTGGAATTATCTCTCTCTACATTTGTGCATTGTGCATTTCCATTTTAGATGTATATTTTTTTCTTAAATCAAAACTTGAGTTTTCTCTTTCCCATCATCACGTGAACAAAAAAAGAGATAAAAGGATAATAAATCACAACAAAATGAAAATTCTAGAGTTTATTTACGGTAATAATTCAAAGCAATAAAAATGTAAGTAAATAAAATTTATTCACACATAAAAAATGTAGATAAAAGTTTTGTTATCCAAGATTGGGAAATTCCACTAGTTCAACCCTAATAGCTAGGAATTTTATAAGAAAGAGATTTTTCAACACATGTTTTAAAAAAAGGATATGCATGCTTGAAACATGTTAAAGATTCAAATGACCTATGGATTCAATCATTTTAAAGAGAATAACATTAAATTCTCAAGTGAATGTGTGGTCGGATATGTACCCGAGTCAAACAAGCCATTATTTTGCCCATTTTAAAAAAGCTGACGTAACGATCATAGATAATTGTGAAGTGATTTTTCATGCGTAACGGGCTACATTTTTTTAAGGAATGACTTATGGATTGGGAGTCAACACTCAGTTAAAAATCCACCGCTTCCCCTTTTTCTCGACGATTGCAAAACCTGATATATAAAACCTAAAAAGAGTTTAAAATCCATAAAAATTACAGACACGTTTTGGATTTATCTCTCTCTACATTTGTGCATTGTACATTGTGCATTTCCTTTTTAGATGTATACTTTTTTCTTAAATCAAAACTTGAGTTGTCACTTTCCCTTCATCTCGTAAAAAAAAAAAAAGAGATAAAAGGCAAATAAATCACAACAAAATGAAAATTTTAGAGTTTATGTATGGAAAGAATTTAACGCAGTAAAAAATGTAAGTAAATAAAATTTATTCACACACCACTAATGAACACAAAAGTTTTGTTATCCAAGTTTGGCTAATTGCACGAGTTCAACCTTAATAACATGGAATTTTATAAGAAAAAGATTTTTCTACACATGTTTTAAAAAATGGATATGCATGCTTGAAACATGTTAAAGATGCAAATGACTGATGGATCCAAACCTACATTAAATTCTCAAGTGAACATGCGGTAGGATATTTACCCGAGTCAAAGAAGCCATTATTTTGCCCATTTACAAAAATTTGAGCTAACTATCTTACATGATTGTAGAGTGATTTATCATGCGTAATGGCCTATATTTTTGTAAGGAATGACTTATGGATTGGGTGTCCACACTCAGTGTAAAATCCCCTGCCTCCCTCTTTTCCGGACGATTGCAAAACCTGATGTTTAAAAACTAAGAAGAATTTACAATCCCTAAAAATTATAGACACTTTTTGGAATTATCTCTCTCTACATTTGTGCAATGTGCATTTCCATTTTAGATGTATAGTTTTTTCTTAAATCATACCACTTTCCCTTCCTCTCGTAAACAAAAAATGAGATAAAAGGAAAATACAGCACAACAAAATGAAAATTTCAGAGTTTAATATGGAAAGAACCATAAGCAAGAAAAAATGTCAGTAAAAAAAATTTATTCTCACACCACAAATGAACACAAAAGTTTGGTTATCCAAGTTTTGGAAATGCCACTAGTTCAACCTTAATAGCTTGAAATTTTATAAGAAAGTGATTTTTCTACACAATTTTAAAAGATGGATATGCATGCTTGAAACATGTTAAAGATTCAAATGACCTTTGGATCCAATACTTTTAAAGAGAATAACATTAAATTTTCAAGTGAATTTGCGGTGGGATAACCCGAGTCAAACAAGCCATTATTTTGCCCATTTACAAAAAGCTGACCTAACGATCATAGATGATTGTCAAGTGATTTATCAAGCATAACGGGCTATATTTTTGTAAGGAATGACTTATGGATTGGAAGTCAACACTCAGTTAAAAATCCGATGCCACCCCCTTTTCCCAACGTTTGCAAAACCTGATATGTTAAAAAAAAAAAGTTTAAAATCCCTAAAAATTACAAGAACTTTTTGGAATTATCTCTCTCTACATTTGTGCATTGTGCATTTCCATTTTAGATGTATACTTTTTTCTTTAATCAAAACTTGAGTTTTCACTTTCCCTTCTTCTTCTCGTAAACAAAAAAAGAGATAAGGCAAACAAATCACAACAAAATAAAAATTTTAGAGTGTATGTATGGAAAGAATTTAAAGCAATAATAAATGCAAGTAAAGAAAATTTAATCACACTCCACAAATGAACACAAATTTTTGTTATCCAAGTTTGGGAAATTCCACGTGTTCAACCCCAATATCTTGGAATTTTATAAGAAAGAGATTTTTCTACACATGTTTTGAAAAATGGATATGCATGCTTGAAATATGTTAAAGATGCAAATGACCTTTGGATCCAAACCTTTTAAAGAGAATAACATTAAATACTCAAGTGAATGTGTGGATGGATATTTATCCGAGCCAAACAAGCCATTATTGTGCCCATTTAAAAAAAGCTGACCTCACGATCACAGATGACTGTAAAGTGATTTATCATGCATAACTAGCAATATTTTTGTAAGGAATGACTTATAGATTGGGATTCATCACTCAATTAAAAATCCCCCGCCTCTCCCTTTTTTCGACGATTGCAAAACCTGATATATAAAAACTAAAAAGAGTTTACAATCCCTAAAATTAACCGACACTTTTTGGAATTATCTCTCACTACATTTGTGCATTGTGCATTTCCATTTTAGAAGTTTACTTTTTTCTTAAATCAAAACTTTAGTTTTCACTTTCCCCACATCTCATAAACAAAAAAAAGAGATAAAGGCAAATTGATCACAACAAAATGAAAATTTTAGAGTTTATGTATGGAAAGAATTTATAGCATTAACAAATGTAAGAAAAGAAAATTTATTCACACACACAAATGAGCAAAAAGGTTTTGTTATCCAAGTTTTGGAAATTCCACTAGTTCAACCTAACAGCTTAGAATTTAATAAGAAAGAGATTTTTCTACACATGTTTTAAAAAATAGATATGCATGCTTGAAACAAGTTAAAGATGCAAATGACCTATGGATCCAAATCTTTTAAAGACAATAACATTAAATTCTCAAGTGAACGTGCGGTGGGATGATTACCCGAGTCAAACAAGCCATTATTTTGCCCATTTACAAAAAGCTAACCGAACAATCATAGATTACTGTAAAGTGACTTATCATGCGTAACGGGCTATAGTTTTGTAAGAAATGACTTATGGATTGGGAGTCAACGCTAAGTTAAAAAACCCCCGCTTCCCCCTTTTCCCGACGATTACAAAACCTGATATATAAATTCTAAAAAGACTTTACAATCCCTAAAAATTACAGACACTTTTTGGAATTTTCTCTCTCTACATTTGTGCATTGTGCATTTTCGTTTTAGACGTATACTTTTTTATTAAATCAAAACTTGAGATTTCACTTTCCCTTCATTTCATAAACAAAAAAAGAGATAAAAGGCAATAGATCACAACAAATTGAAAATTTTAGAGTTTATGTATGGAAAGAATTTAAAGAAATAATCAATGTAAGTAAAGAAAATTTATTCACACTACACAAATGAACACAAAAGTTTTGTTATCCAAGTTTGGAAAATTCCACTAGTTCAACCCCAATAACTTGGAATTTTATAAGAAAGAGATTTCTCTACACATGTTTTAAAAAATGGATATGCATGCTTGAAACTTGTTAAAGATGCAAATGACCTATGGATCCAAATCTTTTAAAGAGAATAACAGTAAATTCTCAAGTGCACGTGCGGTGGGATATTTACCCGAGTTAAGCAAGCCATTATTTTGCCCATTTACAAAAAGGTGACCTATAGATCATAGTTGATTGTAAAGTGATTTATCATGTGCAACGGTCTATATTTTTGTAAGGAATGACTTATTGTATGGGATTCAACACTCAATAAAAAATCCCCCGCCTCCCCCTTTTCCCGACGTTAGCAAAACCTGATATGTAAAAAACTAAAATGAGTTGACAATCCCTAAAATTTACAGACACTTTTTGGAATTATCTCCCTCTACATTTGTGCATTGTGCATTCCCTTTTAGATGTATACTTTTTTCTTAAATCTAACCTTCAGTTTCCACTTTCCCTTCATCTCGTAAACAAAAAAAGAGATAAAAGGCAAATAGATCACAACAAAATAAAACTTTTAGAGTTTATTATGGAAAGAATCCAAAGCAATAAAAAATGTAAGTAACAAAAATTTATTCTCGCACCACCAATGAACACAAAAGTTTTGTTATCCCAGTTTGGGAAATTTCCCTAGTTCAACCATAATAGCGTGGAATTTTCTAAGAAAGAGATTTTTCTACACATGTTTTAAAAAATGGATATGCATGCTTGAAACATGTTAAAGATTGAAATGACCTTTGGATTCAATACTTTTAAAGAGAATAACATTAATTTCTCAAGTGAATGTGCTGTGGGATATGTACCCAAGACAAACAAGCCATTATTTTGCCAATTACAAAAAGCTGACCCAACGATCACAGATGATTGTAAAGTGATTTATCATACGTAACGGGCTATATTTGTGTAAGGAATGACTTATGGATTGGGAGTCAACACTCAGTTAAAAATCCACCGCCTCCCCCTTTTCTAGACAATTGCGAAACCTTGTATATAAAAACCAAAAAGAGTGTAAAATCCCAAAAAATTACCGACACTTTTTGGAATTATCTCTCTCTACAATTCTGCATTGTGTATTTCCATTTTAGATATATACTTTTTTCTTAAATAAAAACTTGTGTCTTCACATTCCTTACATGTCGTAAACAAAAAAAGAGATACAAGGCAAATAAATCACAACAAAATGAAAATTTTACAGTTTATGTATGGAAAGAATATATAGCAATAACAAATGTAAGTAAAGAAAATTTATTCACACGCCACAAAGGAACACAAAAGTTTTGTTATCCATGTTTGAGAAATTCCGCTAGTTCAACCCTAATAGCATGGAATTTTATAAGAAAAAGATTTTTCCATACATGTTTTAAAAAATGGATATGCATGCTTAAAACTTGTTAAAGATGCAAATGACCTATGGATCCAAAAATTTTAAAGAGAATAACATTAAATTCTCAAGAGAACGTGCGGTGGGATATTTAACTGAGTCAAACAAGCCATTATTTTGCCCATTTAAAAAAAGCTTACCTCACGATCATAGATGACTGTAAAGTGATTTATCATGCGTAACTGGCTATAATTTTTGTAAGGAATGACTTATGGATTGGGATTCATCACTCAATAAAAAATCCGATGCCTCCCCTTTTTCCCGATGATTGCAAAATCTGATATATAAAATCAAAAAAGAGTTTATAATCCCTACAATTTACAGTCACTTTTTGGAATTATCTCTCTCTACATTTGTGTATTTCCATTTTAGATGTATACTTTTTTCTTAAATCAAAACTTCAGTTTCCACTTTCCCTTCATCTCGTAAACAAAAAAAGAGATAAAAGGCAAATAGATCACAACAAAATGAAAATTTTAGAGTTTATGTATGGATAGAATTTAAAGAATTAACAAATGTAAGTAAAGAAAATTTATTCACACACCACAATTGAACACAAAAGTTTTGTTATCCATGTTTGGGAAATTCCACTAGTTCAACCCTAATAGCTTGGAATTTTATAAGAAAGAGATTTTTCTACACATGTTTTAAAAAATGGATATGCATGCTTGAAACATGTTAAAGATGCAAATGACCTATGGATCCAAACCTACATTAAATTCTCAAGTGAACGTGCGGTGGGATATTTACCCGAGTCAAACAAGCCATTATTTTTCCCATTTACCAAAAGTTGACCGAACGATCATAGATGATTGTAGAGTGATTTATCATGGGTAATGGGCTATATTTTTGTAAGGAATTACTTAAGGATTGGGTGTCAACCCTCAATTAAAAATCCCCCGCCTCCCCCTTTTCCCAACAATTGCAAAACCTGATATATAAAAACTAAAAAGAGTTTAAAATCCCTAAAAATTATGGACACATTTGGAAATTATCTCTCTTTACAATTATGCATTATGCATTTCTAATTTACATGTATACTTTTTTCTTAAATCAAACGTGATTTTTCACTTTCCCTTCATTTCTTAAACAAAATAAAGATAAAAGGCAAATAGATCACAACAAAATGAAAATTTTAGAGCTTATGGATGGAAAGAATTTAAAGCAAAAAAAATTGTAAGTAAAGAAAATTTATCCACTCACCTCAAATGAACACAAAATTTTTGTTATCCAAGTTTGGGAAATTCCACTAGTTCAACCCTAATAGCTTGGAGTTTTATAAGAAAATGATTTTTCTACACATGTTTTAAAAAATGGATATTCATGCTTGAAACATGTTAAACATGCAAATGACCTAAGGATCCAAAACTTTTAAAGAGAAGAACATTAAATTCTCAAGTGAACGTGCAGTGGGATATTTACCCGAGTCAAACAAGCCATTATTTTACCCATTTAAAAAAAACTGACCTAACGATCATAGATGATTGTAAAGTGATTTATCATGCGTAACGGGTTGTATTTTTGTAAGGAATGAGTTATGGATTGGGAGTCAACACTTAGTTAAAAATCTCCCGCCTCCCCCTTTTCCCGACGATTGCAAAACCTGATATATAAAAACTAAAAAGAGTTTACAATCCTTAAAAATTACATACACCTTTATGGAAATATCTATTTCGACATTTTTGCATTGTGCATTTTAATTTTAGATGTATATCTTTTTCAAAAGCCAAAACTTGAGTTTTCACTTTCCCTTAATTCCGTAAACAAAAGAAGAGATAAAAGGCAAATAGATCACAACAAAATGAAAATTTTAGAGTTTATGTATGGAAATAATTTAAAGCAATAACAAATGTAAGTAACAAAAATTTATTCACACACCACAAATGAACACAAAAGTTTTGTTATCCATGTTTGGGAAATTCCACTAGTTCAACCCTATTAGCTTGGAATTTTATAAGAATGAGATTTTTCTACACATATTTTAAAAAATGGAGATGCATGCTTGAAACATGTTAAAGATGCAAATGACCTATGGAGCCAAAAGTTTTAAAGATAATAACATTAAATTCTCAAGTGAACATGCGATGGGATATTTACCCGAGTCAAACAAGCCATTTTTTTGCCCATTTACAAAAAGCTGATCCATCGATCATAGATTATTGTAAAGTTATTTATCATGAGTAATGGGCTATATTTTTGTAAGGAATGACTTATGGATTACGAGTCAACACTCAATTAAAAATCACCCGCCTCCCCCTTTTCCCAATGATTGCAAAACCTTATATATAAACACTAAAAAGAGTTTACAATCCCTAAAATTTATAGACACTTTTTGGAATTATCTCTCTCTACATTTGTGCATTGTGCATTTCCATTTTAGTTGTATACCTTTTTCTTAATTTAAAACTTGAGTTTTCACTTTCCCTTCATCTCATAAACAAAAAAAGAGATAAAAGGCAAATAGATCAATACAAAATGAAAGTTTTAGAGTTTACATATGGAAAGAATATAAAGAAATAAAAAATGCAAGTAAAGAAAATTTATTCACACACCACAAATGAACACAAGATTTTTGTTACCAGAAGTTGGGAAATTCCACTAGTTCTACCCTAATAGCTTGGAATTTTATAAGAAAGAGATTTTTCTTCACATGTTTTAAGAAATGGATATGCATGTTTGAAACATGTTAAATATGCAAATGACCTATGGATCCAAACATTTTAAAGAGAATAACATTAAATTCTCAATTAAATGTGTGGTGGGATATTTACCCGAGTCAAACAAGCCATTAATTTGCCCATTTACAAAAAGCTGACCTAACGATCATAGATGATTGTAAAGTGATTTATCATGTGTAACAATATATTTTTTTAAGGAAGGACTCCTGGGTTGGGAGTCAACACTCAGTTAAAAATCCCCCACCTCCCCTTTTCCTGACGATTCCAAAACTTGATATATAAACACTAAAAAGAGTTTACAATCCTTAAAAATTAAAGACACTTTTTGGAATTATCTCTCTCTACATTTGTGCATTGTGAATTTCCATTTTTGTTGTATACTTTTTTCTTATATCAAAATTTGAGTTTTCACTTTCCCTTCATCTCGAAAAACTAAAAAAGAGATAAAAGGCAAATA
Source organism: Aristolochia californica (assembly GCF_029961685.1). Taxonomy (NCBI): domain Eukaryota; kingdom Viridiplantae; phylum Streptophyta; class Magnoliopsida; order Piperales; family Aristolochiaceae; genus Aristolochia; species Aristolochia californica. The sequence continues at coordinate 29,480,690 of NW_027182214.1, read as the reverse complement.
GATCACTACAAAATGAAAATTATTAAGTTTATGTTCTAAAAGAATTTAAAGCAATAAAAATTGTAAGTGAAGAAAATTTATTCACACACCACAAATGAACACAAAAGTTTTGTTATCCAAGTGTTGGAAATTCCACTAGTTCAACCCTAATAGCTTTGAATTTTATTAGAAAGAGATTTTTTTACACTTGGTTTTAAAATTGGATATGCATTCTTGAAACATGTTAAAGATACAAATGACCTATGGATCCAAACCTTTTAAAGAGTATAACAGTAAATTCTCAAGTGAATGTGCGGTGGGATATTCACTCAAATTAAACAAGCCATTATTTTACCCATTTACAAAAAGTTGATCTAACGATCTTAGATGATTGTAAAGTTATTTATCATGAGTAACTTGCTATATTTTTGTAAGGAATGACTTATGGATTGGGAATCAACATGCAGTTAAAAATCCCCCGCCTCCCCCTCTTCCCTATGTTTGAAAAACCTGATATACAAAAACTAAAAGAGTTTACAATCCCTAAAAATTACAGACACTTTTTGGAATTATATCTCGCTACATTTTTGCATAGTGCATTTCCATTTTATTTGTATACTTTTCTCTTATATCAAAACTTGAGTTTTTACTTTCCCTTCATCTCATAAATAAAAAAAAAAAGATAAAAGGAAAATAGATCAAAACAAAATGAAAATTATAGAGTTTATGTATGGAAATAATTTAAAGAAATTAAAAATGTAAGTAAAGAAAATTTATTCACACATGACAAATGAACAAAAAAGTTTTGTTATCCTAGTGTGAGAAATTCCTCTTGTTCAACCCTAATAGCTTGGAATTTTATTAGAAAGAGATTTTTCTACATATGTTTTAAAAAAAGGATATGCATGCTTAAAATATGTTAAAGATGCATATGACCTATGGATCCAAACCTTTTAAAGAGAAAAACAATAAATTCTCCGGTGAACGTGTGGTGGGATATTTACCTGAGTCAAACAAGCCATTATTTTGCCCATTTGCAAAAAGCTGACCAAACGATCATGGATAATTGTAAAGTGACTTATCATGCATAATGGGAAATATTTTGTTAAGGAATGACTTATAGATTGGGAGTCAACTCTTAGTTAAAAATACCCTGCCTCCCCCTTTTCCTGACGGTTGTAAAACTTGATATATAAAAACTAAAAAGAGTTTACTATCCCTAAAAATGACTGACATTTTTGGAATTATCTCTCTCTACTTTTGTGCATTGTGCATTTCCATTTTAATTGTATACTTTTTTCTTAAATCAAAACTTGAGTATTCACTTTCCCTTCATCTCGAAAAACAAAAATAGAGATAAAAGGCAAATAGATCACAACAAAATGAAAATTTTAGAGTTTATGTACTGAAAGAATTTAAAGCAATAAAAAATGTTACTGAATTAAATTTATTCACACGCCAAAATGAACACAATATTTTTGTTATCCAAGTCTCAGAAATTCCACTAGTTCAACCCTAATAGCTTCGAATTTTATTAGAAAGACATTTTTCTACACATGTTTTTTAAAAAATGGATATGCATGCTTGAAACATGTTAAAGATGCCAATGACCTATGGATCCAAACCTTTTAAAGAGAATAACATTAAATTCTCCAGTGAACGTGCGGTGGGATATTTACTTGAGTCAAACAAGCCATTATTTTGCCCATTTACAAAAAGTTGACCTAACGATCATAGATGATTGTAAAGTGATTTGTCATGTGTAACGGGCTATAATGTTTTGTAAGGAATGACTTATGGATTGGGATTCAACACTCAATTAAGAATCCCCCGCTCCCCCTTTTCCCTTCGATTGCCAAACCGGATTTATAAATACAAAAAAGAGTTTACAATCCCTAAAAATTACATACACTGTTTTTGAATTATCTCTCTCTACATTTGTGCATTGTGCATTTCCATTTTAAATGTATACTTTTTTCTTAAATCCAAACTGGAGTTTTCACTTTCTCATCATCACGTAAACAAAAAAAGAGATAAAAGGCAAATAGACCACAAAAAAATGAAAATTTTAGAGTTTATTTATGGAAAGAACTTAAAGCAATAACAAATGTAAGTAAAGAAAATTTATTCACATTCCAGAAATGAACACAAAAGCTTTGTTATCCAAGTTTGGGAAATTCCTCTAGTTCGACCCTAAAAGTTTTGAATTTTATAAGAAAATAGATTTTTCTACACATGTTTTAAAAAATGGATATGCATGCTTGAAACATGTTAGAAATGTAAATGACCTATGGATCCAAACCATTTAAAGAGGATAACATTAAATTCTCTATTGAACGTGTAGTGGATATTGACCCGAGTGAAACAAGCCAATATTTTGCCCATTTACCAAAACATGACCTATCGATCATAGATGATTGTAAAGTGATTTATAATCCGTAACGGGCTATTGTTAGGTAGTGAATGACTTATGGATTGGGAGTCAACACTCAGTTAAAAATCCCCTGCCTCCCCCTTTTTCCGACGATTGCAAAACCTCATATCTAAAAACTAAAAAGAGTTTACAATCCCTTAAAATTACAAACTCTTTTTGGAATTATAGCTCTCCACATTTGTCCATTGTGCATTTTCATTTTAGTTTTATACTTTTTTCTTAAATCAAAACTTGAGTTTTCACTTTCCCTGCATCTCGTGAACAAAAATAGAGATAAAAGGTAAATAGATCACAACAAAATGAAAATTTTAGAGTTTATGTATGGAAAGAATTTAAAGCAATGACAAACGTAATTAAAGAAAATTTATTCACACACCACAAATGAGCACAAAAGTTTTGTTATCCAAGTTTGGGAAATTTCACTAGTTCAACCTTAGCAGCTTAGAATTTTATAAGAAAGAGATTTTTCTACACATGTTTTAAAAAATGGATGAGCATTCTTGAAACATGTTAAAGATTCCACTGACCTATGGATCCAAACCATTTAAAGAGAATAACATTAAATTCTCAACTGAACGTGCGGTGGGATATTTACCCGAGTCAAACAACCCATTATTTTGCCCATTTACAAAAAGCTGATCTAACGATCATAGATGATTGTAAAATTATTTATCATGCATAATGAGCTATATTTATTATGGAATGACTTATGGATTGGGAGTCAACACTCGGTTAAAAATCCCCCACCTCCCTCTTTTCCCGACGATTGCAAAACCTGATATATAAAAACAAAAAAGAGTTTACAATCCCTCAAATTAAAAACACTTTTCGGAATTATCTCTCTCTACATTTGTGCATTGTGCATTTCCATTTTAGTTTTATACATTTTTCTATAATCAAAACTTGAGTTTTCACTTTCCCATCATCTCGTAAACAAAAAAAGAGATAAAAGCCAAATAGATCAAAACAAAATGAAAATTTTAGAGTTTATGTATGGAAAGAATTTAAAGCAACAAAAATGTAAGTAAATAAAACTTATTCACACACTACAAATGAACAAAAAAGTTTTGTTATCCTAGTGTGCGAAATTCCTGTTGTTCAACCCTAGTAGCTTGGAATATTATTAGAAAGAGATTTTTCTACACATGTTTTAAAAAACAGATATGCATGCTTGAAATATGATAAAGAGGAAAATGACCTATGGATCCAAACCTTTTAAAGATAATAACATTAAATTCTCCAGTGAACGTGCGGTAGGATATTTACATGAGTCAAACAAACCATTATTTTGTCTATTTTCAAAAAACTGACCTAACAATCGTAGATGATTGAAAAATGATTTATCATGCAGAACGGGCTATATTTTTATTAAGGACTAACTTATGGATTGGGAGTCAACACTCAGTTAAAAATCCCCACCTCCCCCTTTTCTCGACGATTGCAAAACCTTATATATAAAAATTAAAAAGAGTTTACAATCCCTAAAATTTCTAGACACTTTTTGGAATTATCTCTCTCTAGATTTGTGCATTGTGCATTTGCATTTTAGTTCTATACTTTTTTCTTAATTCAAAACGTGAGTTTTCACTTTCCCTTCATCTCGTAAACAAAAAAAAGGATAAAAGGAAAATAGATCAATACAAAATGAAAGTTTTAGAGTTTATGTATAGAAAGAATTTAATGCAATAACAAATGCAAGGAAAGAAAATTTATTCACACACCACAAATGAACACAGAAAATTTTTGTTCTCAGAGTATGGGAAATTCCACTAGTTCAACCCTAATAGCTTGGAATTTTATAAGAAAGAGATTTTTCTTCTCATATTTTAAAAAATGGATATGCATGCTTGAAACATGTTCAAGATGCAAATGACCTATGGCTGAAAACGTTTTAAAGAGAATAATATTAAATTATCAACTAAATGTGCAGTGGGATATTTACCCGAGTCAAACAACCCTTTATTTTGCCCATTATCCAAAAGCTGACCTAACGATCATAGATGATTTTAAAATGATAATCATGCATAACGGGCTATATTTTTGTAAGGAATGACTTAAGGGTTGGGAATCAATACTCAGTTAAAAATCCCCCAGCTCCCCCTTTTCCTTACGATTGCAAAACTTGATATATTAAAACCAAAAAGAGTTTACAATCCCTATAATTACAGACACTCTTTGGAATTATCTCTCTCTACATTCGTGCATTGTGCATTTCCATTTTAGGTGTATACTTTTTTTCTTAAATCCAAACTTGAGTTTTCACTTTCCCTTCATCTTGTAAACAAAAAAAATAGATAAAAGGCAAATGGATCACAACAAAATGAAAATTTTAGTACGGAAAGAATTTAAAGCAATAAAAAATCTAAGTGAAGAAAATTTATTCACACACCACAAATGAACACAAAAGTTTTGTTATCCAAGATTTTGAAATTCCTCAAGTTCAACCCTAATAGCTTGGAATTTTATAAGAAAGAGATTTTTCTACACATGTTTTAAAAAATGGATATGCATGCTTGAAACATGTTAACAATTCAAATGACCTATGGATCCAAACCTTTTACAGAGAATAACATTACATTCTCTAGTGAACGTGCGGTGGGATATTTACTTGAGTCAAACTAACAATTAATTTGCCCATTTATAAAAAGCTGACCTAACAATCATAGATGATTGTAAAGTGATTTATCATGCGTAATGGGCTATATTTTTATTAAGGAATGACTTATGGATTGGGATTCAACACTCAGTTAAAAATCCCCCATCTCCCCCTTTTCCCGACGATCTCAAAACCTTAAATATAAAAACTAAAAAGAGTTTACAATCCCTAAAATTTACAGACACTTTTTGGAATTATCTCTCTCTACATTTGTGCATTGGGCATTTCCATTTTAGTTGTATATTTTTTTCTTAATTCAAAACTAGTGTTTTAACTTTCCCTTCATCTCATAAACAAAAAAAGAGATAAAAGGCAAATAGATCAATACAAAATGAATGTTTTAGAGTTTATGTATGGAATGAATTTAAATCAATAAAAAATTATTGTAAAGAACATTTATTCACACACTGCAAATGCACACAAAAGTTTAGTTATCAAAGTTTGGGAAATTCCACTAGTTCTACCCTAATAGCTTGGAATATTATAGGAAAGAGATTTTTCTTCACATGTTTTAAAAAATGGATATGCATGCTTGAAACATGTTAAAGATGCAAATGACCTATGGATCCAAACCTTTTAATGAGATTAATATTAAATTCTCAACTGAATGTGCGATGGGATATTTACCCGAGTCAAACAAGCCATTAATTTGCCCATTAACAAAAAGCTGAAATAAAGATCATAGATGATTGTAAAGTGATTTATCATGCGACACGGGCTATATTTTGTTAAGGAATGACTTATGGTTTGGGAGTCAACACTCAGTAAAAAATCCCCCGCCTCACCCTTTTCCTGACGATTGCAAAACTTGATATATAAAAACTAAAAAGAGTTTACAATCCCTAAAAATTTTAAAAACTTTTTGGAATTATCTCTCTCTACTTTTGTGCATTATACATTTCTTTTTTTGTTGTATACTTTTTTCTTAAATCAAAACTTGAGTTCTCACTTTCCCTTCATCTCAAAAAACAGAAAAACAGGTAAAAGGCAAATAGATCACAACAAAATGAAAATTTTAGAGTTTATGTATGGAAAGAATTTAAAGCAAGAAGAAATGTAAGTAAAAAAAAATTATTCACACACCACAAATGAACACAAAAGTTTTCTTATCCTAGTTTAGGAAATTCCACTAGTTCAACCCTAATAGCTTGGAATTTTGTAAGAAAGAGATTTTTCTACACATGTTTTAAAAATGGATATGCATGCTTGAAACATGGTAAAAACGCAAATGACCAATGGATCCAAAGATTATAAAGAGAATAAGATTAAATTCAGAGTTGAACGTGGGGTGGGATATTTACCCGAGTCAAACAAGCCATTATTTTGCCCATTTACAGAAAGCTGACCTAATGTTCATAGATGATTGTAAAGTGATTTATCATGCAAAACGGGCTATATTTTTGTAAGGAATGACTTATGGATTGGGAGTCAACACTCAAATAAAAATCCCCTGCCTCCTCCCCCTTTTCCCGACGATTGCAAAACTTTTTATATAAAAACTAAAAAGAGTTTACAATCCCTACATATTACATACACCTTTTGGAATTACCTCTCCCTACATTTGTGCATTGTGAATTTCCGTTTTAGATGTATACTTTTTTCTTGAATAAAAACTTGAGTTTTCACTTTCCTTTAATCTCGTAAACAAAAAAAGATATAAAACGCAAATAGATCACAACAAAGTGAAAATTTTAGAGTTTATGTATGGAAAGAGTTTAATGCAATAACAAATGTAAGTAAAGAAATTTATTTTGATACCACAAATGAACACAAAAGCTTTGTTATCCAAGTTTGGGAAATTCCACTTGTTCAACCCTTATAGCTTGGAATTTTATACGAATGATTTTTTTCAACACATGTTTTAAAAAATGGATATGCATGCTCGAAACATGTTAATGATGCAAATGACCTATGGGTCCAAACCTTTTTGAAGAGAATAACATTAAATTCTCAAGTGAACGTGAGGTGGGATATTTACCCAAGTCAAACAAGCCATTATTTTGCCCATTTACAAAAAGCTTACCTAACGATCATAGATGATTGTAAAGTGATTTATCGTGCGTAATGTGCTACATTTTTCTAACGAATGACTGATGGATTGGGAGTCAACACTTTGTTAAAAATCCCCCACCTCTGCCTTTTCCCGACGATTGCAAAACTTGAAATATAAAAACTAAAAAGAGTTTACAATCCCTAAAAATTACATACTCTTTTTGGAATTATTTCTCTCTACATTTGTGCATTGTGCATTTCCATTTTAGATGTATACTTTATTGTTAAATCAAAACTTGAGTTTTCACTTTCCCTTCATCTCGTAAACATAAAAAGAAACAAAAGGAAAATAGATCACGACAAAATGAAAATTTTAGAGTTTATGTATGGAATGAATTTAAAGCAATAAAAAATGTAAGTAAAGAAAATTTACTCACACCCCACAAATTAACATAAAAGTTTGGTTATCCAAGTTTGGAAATTCCACTAGTTCAACCCTAATAGCATGGAATTTTATAAGAAAGAGATTTTTTGACGCATGTTTTAAAAAATGGATAATGCAAGCTTGAAACATGTTAAAGATGCAAATGACCTATGGATCCAAACCTATTAAATAGAATAACATTAAATTCTCCAGTGAACGTTCGGTGGGATATTGACTTGAGTCAAACAAGTCATTATTTTGCTCATTTAGAAAAAGTTGACCTAACGATCATAGATTATTGTACAGTTATTAATCATGCATAATGGGCTATATTTTTTTGTAAGGCATGACTTATGGATTGGGATTCAACACTCAGTTAAAAATCCCCCTCATCCCCCTTTTCCCCTCGATTGTAAAACAAGATATATAAAAACCAAAAAGAGTTTAAAATCCCTAAAAATTACTGACACTTTTTGGAATTATCTCTCTCTACATTTGTGCATTATGCATTTCCATTTTAGATGTAAACTTTTTTCTTAAATCCAAACTTGAGTTTTCACTTTCCCTTCATCTCGTAAACAAAAAAAGAGATAAAAAGCAAAAAGACCACAAAAAAATAAAAATTTTAGAGTTTATGTATGGAAAGAATTTAAAGCAATAACAAATGTAAGTAAAGAAAATTTATTCACACACCACAAATGAACACAAAAGTTTTGTTACCCAAGTTTGGGAAATTCCACAACTTCAACCCTAATAGCTTGTAATTTTATAAGAAAGAGATTTTTCTACACATGTTTTAAAAAATGGATATGCATGCTTGAAAAACGATAAAGATACAAATGACCTATGGATCCAAACCTTTTCAACAGAATAACATTAAAATCTCAAGTGAACGTGTGGTGGAATATTTACGTGAGTCAAATAAGCCATTATTTTTCCCATTTACAAAAAGTTGACCTAACGATCATAGATGATTGTAAAGCGATTTATCATGCGAAACGGGCTATATTTTTGTAAGGAATGACTTATGGATTGGGTGACAACACTCAGTTAAAAATCCCCCGCCTCCCCCTTTTCCCGACAATTACAAAACCTAATATATAAAAACTAAAAAGAGTTTACAATCCCTAAAAATTACATCAACTTTTTGGAATTATATCTCTCTACATTTGTGCATTGTGCATATCCATTTTAGCTGTTTACTTTTTTCTTAAATAAAAACTTGAGTTTTCACTTTCCCTTTATCTCGTTGACCAAAAAAGAGATAAAAGACAAAAATAGATCACAAAAAATGAAAATTTTAGAATTCATGTATAGAAAGAATTTAAAGCATTAAAAAATGTAAGTAAAGAAAATTTATTCACATACCACAAATGAACACAAAAGTTTTGTTACCCAAATTTGGGAAATTCCACAAGTTCAACCCTAATAGCTTGTAATTTTATAAGAAAGAGATTTTTCCACACATGTTTTAAAAAAAGGATATGCATGCTTGAAACATGATCAAGATGCAAATGACCGATGGATCCAAACTTTTTCAACTGAATAACATTAAAATCTCAAGTGAATGTGCGATAGGATATTTACGTGAGTCAAACAAGCCATTATTTTGCCCATTTACAAAAAGCTGACCTAACGATCATAGATGATTGTAAAATGATTATTATGCGTAACAGGCTATATTTTTGTAAGGAATGACTTATGGATTGGGAGTCAACACTCAGTTAAAAATCCCCCGCATCCCCCTTTTCTTGACGATTGCAAAACCTGATATGTAAAAACTAAAAAGTGTTTACAATCCCTTAAAATTACAGACACTTTTTGGAATTATCCCTCCCTATATTTGTGCATTGTGGATTTCCATTTTAGATGTATACTTTTTTCTTAAATCAAAACTTGAGTTTTCACTTTCCCTTCCTCTCGTAAACAAGAAAAGAGATAAAAGGAAAAAATAAATGACAACAAAATGAAAATTTTAGAGTTTATATATGGAAAGAATTTAAAGCAATAACAAATGTAAGTAAAGAAAATTTATTCACACACCACAAATGAATACAAAATTTTTGTTATCCAAGTTTGGGAAATTCCACTTGGTCAACCCTAATAGCTTGGAATTTTGTAAGAAAGTGATTGTTCTACACATGTTTTAAAAAATGGATATGCATTCTTGAAACATGTTAAAGATGCAAATGACCTATGGATCCAAACCTTTTAAAGACAATAATTTTAAACTCTCAGGTGAACGTGTGGTGGGATATTTACCAAAGTCAAACAGGCCATTATTTTGCACAATTACAAAAAGTTGACCTAACGATCATAGAAGAGTGTAAAGTGATTTATCATGTGTAACAAGCTATTTTTTTGTAAGGAATGACTTATGGACAGGGAGACAACGCTCAGTTAAAAATCCCCCGACTCCCCCTTTTCCTGACGATTGCAAATATATAAAACCTAAAAATAGTTTACAATCCCTAAATATTACTGACACTTTTTGGAATTATCTCTCTCTACATTTTTCCATTGTGCATTTGCATTTTAGATGTATACTTTTTTCTTCAATCAAAACTTGAGTTTTCATTTTCCCATCACCTCGTAAAAAAAAAAGAGATAAAAGGCTAATAGATCACAACAAAATGAAAATTTTAGAGTTTATGTATGGAAAGAATGTAAAGCAATAAAAAATGTAAGTAAAGAAAATTTATTCACACAGCACAAATGAACACAAAAGTTTTGTTACCCAAGTATGGGAAATTCCACTAGGTCAACCCTAATAGCTTCGAATTTTATAAGAAAGAGATTTTTCTCCACATGTATTAAAAAATGTATATGCATGCTTGAAACCTTTTAAAGATGCAAATGACCTATGGATTCAAACCTTTTCAAGAGAATAACATTAAATTCTCTTAGGAACGTGCGGTGGGATATTTACCCCAGTCAAACAAGCCATTATTTTGCCATTTACATAAAGATGATCTCTATATTTTTGTAAGGAATGACTTATGGACTGGGAGTCAACACTCAGTTAAAAATCCACCGCCTCCCCCTTTTCCCAACGATTACAAAAACGTGATATAAAAACTAAAAAGAGTTGACAATCCATAAAAATTACAAACACTTTTTGGAATTATCTCTATCTAAATTTTTGCATTGTGCATTTCCATTTTAGATGTATACTTTTTTCTTAAATAAAAACCTGAGTTTTCACTTTCCTTTCGTCTCGTAAACATAAAAAGAGATACTAGGCAATTAGATCAAAAGAAAATGAAAATTTTAGAGTTTATGTATGTTAAGAATTTAAAGCAATAGCAAACGTAAGTAAAGAAAATTTATTCACACACCACAAATGAACACAAAAGTTTTGTTATTAGAGTTTTGGAAATTCCACTAGTTCAACCCTAATAGCTTGGAATTTTATAAGAAAGAGATTTTCCTACACAAGTTTTAAAAAATGGATATTCATGCTTGAAACATGTTAAAGATGCAAATGACCAATGGATCCAAACCATTTAAAAAGAATAACATTAAATTCTTAAGTGAACATGCGGTGAGATATTTACCAGAGTCAAACAAGCCATTATTTTGCCTATTTACAAAAAGCAGACCCAACAATCATAGATTATTGCAAAGTTATTTATCATGCGTAACAGTCTATATTTTTGTATGGAGTGACTTTTGGATAGGGAGTCAACACTCAGTTAAACATCCCCCGCCTCCCCCTTTTCCCGACGATTGCAAAACCAGATATACAAAAACTAAAAAGAGTTTACAACCCCTAAAAATTACAGACACATTTTGGAATTTTTTCTTTCGACATTTGTGCATTATGCATTTCCATTTTAGATGTATACTTTTTTCTTAAATCAAAACTTGAGTTTTCACTTTTCCATCATCTCGGAAACAAAAAAGGAGATAAAAGGCAAATAGATCACAACAAAATGAAAATTTTAGAGTTTATGTATGGAAAGATTGTAAAGTAATAAAAAATGTAAGTAAAAAAATTTATTCACACAACACAAATGAACACAAAATTTTTGTTAACCAAGTTCGGAAATTCCACTTTTTCAACCCTAATAGCTTCGAATTTTATAAGAAAGAGATTATTGCACACATGTTTTTACAAATGGATAAGCAAGCTTGAAAAATGTTAAAGAGGTAAATGACCTATGGATCCAAACCTTTTAAAGAGAATAACCTTAAATTCTCAAGCGAAGGTGCGGTAGGATATTTACCCAAGTCAAAAAGCTATTATTTTTCCCATTTACATAAAGCTAACCTAACGATCATAGATGAATGTAAATTTATTTATCATGCATAACGGGTTATACTCTTTTAAGGAATGACTTATGGATTGGGAGTCAACACTCAGTAAAAAATTCCCTGCCTCCCCCTTTTCCCGACGATTGCAAAACCTGATATATAAAAATTAAAAAGAGTTTAAAATCTCTAAAAATTACAGAAACTTTTGGGAATTATCTCTCTCTACAGTTTTTCATTGTGCATTTCCTTTTTATACATATAGTTTTTTCTTAAATCAAAAATTGAGTTTTTACATTCCCCACATCTCGTCAACAAAGAAAAAAGATAAAAGGCAAAAAACGATCACAACAAAATGAAAATTTTAGATTTTATGTATGAAAATAATTTAAAGCAATAACAAATGAAAGTAAAGAAAATTTATTCACACAACACAAATGAACACAAAAGTTTGGTTATCCAAGTTTTGGATATTCCACTAGTTCAACTCTAATAGCTTGGAATATTATAAGAAAGAGATTCTTCTACAAATGTTTTAAAAAAAGGATATGCATGCTTGAAGCATTTTAAAGATGCAAATGACCTATGGATCCTAATCTTTTAAAGAGAATAACAATAAATTCTGAAGTGAACGTACGGTGGGATATTTACCTGAGTCAAACAAGCCATTATTTTGCCCATTTAGAAAAAACTGACTTATGGATCATAGAATATTTTAAAGTGATTAATCATGGGTAACGGGCTACATTTTTTTAAGGAATGACTTATGGATTGGGAGTACACACTCAGTTAAAAATCCCCCGCCTCCCCCTTTTCTCGTTGATTGAAAACGTTATATATCAAAATTAAAAAGTGTTGACATTCCCAAATAATGACAGACATTTTTTGGAATTATCTCTCTCTACATTTTTGCTTTGTGCATTTCCGTTTTAGATGTATACTTTTATCTTAAATCAAAACTTGAGTTTTCACTTTCCCTTTATCTCATAAACAAAAAATAAAATAAAAGGCAAATAGATCACAACAAAATGAAAATTTTAGAGTTTATCTATGGAAAGAATTTTGAAGCAATAACAAATGCAAGTAAAGAAAATTTATTCACACACCACAAATGAACACAAAATTTTTGTTATCCAAGTTTGGGAAATTTGACTAGTTCAACCCTAACAACTTGGAATTTTATAAGAAAGAGATTTTTCTACACATGTTTTAAAAAAGGGATATGCATGCTTGAAACATGTTAAAAATGGAAATTACCTATGGATCAAAACCTTTTAAAGATAATAACATTAAATTCTCAAGTGAAGGTGCGGTGAGATATTTACCCGAGTCAAACAAGCCATTATTTTGCCCATTTACAAAAAATGGACTTAACGATCATAGATAACAGGCTATATTTTTGTAAGGAATTACTTATGGATTGGGAGTCAACACTCAATTAAAAATCCCCCACCTCCCCCTTTTCCTGAAGATTACAAAACCTGATATATAAAAACTAAAAAGAGTTTTCAATCCCTAAAAATTACAGACACTTTTTGGAATTAACTCTCTCTACATTTGTGCATTGTGGATTTCCAGTTTAGATATATAATTTTTTCTTAAATCAAAACTTGAATTTTCACTTTCCCTTCATCTCGTAAACAAAAAAAGAGATAAAGGGAAAAAATAGATGACAACAAGATGAAAATTTTAGAGTTTAAGTTTGGAAAGAATTTAAAGCTATAACAAATGTATGAAAATAAAATTTATTCACACACTACAAATAAACACAAAAGTTTTGTTATCCAAGTTAGGGAAATTCCACTAGTTCAACCCTAACAGCTTGGAATTTTATAATAAAAAGATTTTTCTACACATCTTTTAAAAAATGGATGTGCATGCTTGAAACATGTTAAAGATGCAAATGACATATGGATCCAAACATTTTAAAGAGAATAACATTAAATTCTCAAATGACATATGGATCCAAACCATTAAAAGAGAACAACAATAAATTCTCAAGTGAAAGTGGGGTGGGATATTTAACCAAGTCAAACAAGTCATTATTTTGCCCATTTACAAAAAGCTGACCTAACGATCATAGATGATTGTAAAGAGATTTATCTTTCGTAACGGGCTATATTTTTGTAAGGAATGACTTATGGATTGGGAGTCAACACTCAGTTAAAAATCCCCCTCTGCCCCTTTTCAGACGATTGCAAAACCTGATATATAAAAACTAAAAAGAGTTCACAATCCCAAAAAACTACAGACACTTTTTGGAATTATCTCTCTCTACATTTGTGCATTGTGCATTTCCATTTTAGATGTATACTTTTTTCTTAAATCCAAACTTGAGTTTTCACTTTTCCTTCATCTCTCAAACAAAAAAAAGATAGAAAAGGAAAAAATAGATCACAATAAAATAAAAAAATTTGAATTTATAAATGGAAAGAATTTAAAGGAATAAAAAATGTAAGTAAAGAAAATTTATTCACACGCAACAAAGCAACACAAAAGTTTTGTTACCCAAGTTTGGGAAATTCCACTAGTTCAACCCTAATAGCTTGGAATTTTATAAGAAAGAGATTTTTCTACACATGTTTTAAAAAATGGATATGCAAGTTTGAAACATGTTAAAAATGAAAATGACCTATGGATCCAAACCTTTTAAAGAGAATAACATTAAATTCTCAAGTGAACGTGCGGTGGGTTATTTACCCGAGTCAAACACGCCATTATTTGGCCCATTTACAAAAAGCAGACCTGACGATCTTAGATAATTGTAAGGTGATTTATTATGGGTAACGGGGTATATTTTTGTAAGGAATGAATTATGGATTGGAAGGAAACAGTCTGTTAAAAATCCCCCACTTCCCCCTTTTCCCGACGATTGCAAAACCAAAAATATAAAAAATAAAATGAGTTTACAATCACCAAAAATTATAGACACTTTCTGGAATTATCTCTCTCTACATTTGTGCATTGTGCATTTCCATTTTAGATGTATTCTCTTTTCTTAAATCAAAACTTGTGTTTTCACTTTTCCTTCATTTCGTAAAAAAAAAAGAGATAAAAGGCAAAAATAGATCACAAAAAAATAAAAATTTTAGAGTTTATGTATGGAAAGAATTTTAAGCAATAAAAATGTATGTAAATAAAATTTATTCACACGCCACAAATGAACACAAAATTTTTGTTATCCAAGTTTGGGATATTCCACTAGTTCAACCCTAATAGCTGGGAATTTTATAAGAAAGAGATTTTTCAACACATGTTTTAAAAAATAGATATGCATGCTTGAAACATGTTAAAGATGCAAATGACCTATGGATCCAAACCTTTTAAAGAGAATAACATTAAATTCTCAAATGAACGCATGGTGGGATAGAGTCAAACAAGCAATTATTTTGTCCATTTACAAAAAGTTGACCTAACGATCATACATGATGGTATAGTGATTTATCAAGAGTAATGGGCCATATTTTTTTAAGGAATGACTTGTGGATTGGGAGTCAACACTGAGTTAAAAATCCCATGCCTCCCCCTTTTCCCGATGATCGCAAAACCTGATATATAAAAACTAAAAAGAGTTTACTATCCCTAAAAATTACCGACACTTTTTGGAATTATCTCTCGCTATATTTTTCCATTATGCATTTCCATTTTAGACTGATACTTTTTTCTTAAATCAAAACTTGAGTTTTCACTTTCGCTTCATCTCGTAAACAAAAAAAGTGATAAAAGGCAAAAATGTATAACAAAAAAATAAAAAATTTAGAGTTTATGTATGGAATGAATTAAAAGCAATAAGAAATATAAGTAAAGAAAATTTATCCACACACAAAAAATGAACAAAAAATTTTTGTTATCCAAGTTTGGGAAATTCCACTAGTTCAACCCAAATCGAAATTTTATAAGAAAGAGATTTTTCTGCACAAGTTTTAAAAAATGGATATGCATGTTTGAAAATTTTTAAAGATGCAAATGACCTATGGGTCAAAATATTTTAAAAAGAATAACAATAAATTTTCAAGTGAACATCCGGTGGGATATTTACCTGAGTCGAACGAGCCATTATTTTGCCCATTTAAAAAAAGTTAACCTAACGATCATAGATGATTGTAAAGTGATTTATCACACGTAATGGGCTATATTTTTTTAAGGAATGACTAATGGATTGGGAGTCAACACTCAGTTAAAAATCCCCCTCCTCCCCCTTTTCCCGACAATTGCAAAATGTTATATATAAAAACTAAAAGAGTTGACAATCCCAAAAAATTACAGTCACTTTTTGGAATTATCTCTCTATACATTTTTTGCATTGTGCATTTCCATTTTATATGTATACTTTTTTCTTAAATCAAAACTTGAGTTTTCACTTTCCCTTCATCTCGTAAACAAAAATAGAGATAAAAGACAAATAGATCACAACAAAATGAAAATTTTAGAGTTTATGTATGGAAAGAATTTTGAAGCAATAACAATTGCAAGTAACGAAAATTTATTCACACACCACAAATGAAAAAAAAAATTAGTTATTAGAGTTTGGGAAATTCGACTAGTTCAACCCTAATATCAAGGAATTTTATAAGAAAAATATTTTTTTGCACATGTTTTAAATAATGGATAAGCATGCTTGAAACATTTTAAAGATGGAAATGACCTATGGATCCAAACCTGTTAAAGAGAATGACATTAAATTCTCAAGTGAACGTGCAGTGGGATATTTACCCGAGTCAAACAAGCCATTATTTTTCCCATTTACAAAAAGCTGACCTAACGATCATAGATGATTGTTGCATGATTTATTATGTATTACAGGCTATATTTTTTTAAGGAATGACTTAAGGATTGGGAGTCAACACTCAGTTAAAAATCCCCCGCCTTCCCTTTTTCCTGACGATTGCAAAACCTGATGTATAAAAACTGAAAGTGTTTACAATCCCTAAAAATTATAGACACTTTTTGGAATTAACTCTCTCTACATTTGTGCATTGTGCATTTCCATTTTTGTTGAATACTTTTTTTTAAATCAATACTTGAGTTTTCACTTTCCCTTCATGTCGTTAAAAAAAAGAGATAAAAGGAAAATATAGATCACAACAAAATGAAAATTTTGGAGATTATGTATGGAAAGAATTTAAATCAATAATGAATGCAAGTAAAGAAAATTTATTCACACACTACAAATGAACACAAAAGTTTTGATATCCAACTTTGGGAAATTCCAGTAGTTCAACCCTAATAGCTTGAAATTTTATAAGAAAGAGATTTTTCTACACATGTTTTATAAAATGGATATGCATGCTTGATACATGTTAAAGATGCAAATGACCTATGGATCCAAACCTTTTAAAGAGAACAACATCAAATTCTCAAGTGAAACAAATTCACCCGAGTCAAACAAGCCATTATTTTACCATATAATAAAAGCTGACCTAATGATCGTAAAGTTATTTGTCATGCGTAACGGGCTATATTTGTGTAAGGAATGACTAATGGATTGGCAGTCAATACTCAGTTAAAAATCCCCTGCCTCCCCTTTTATCGACGATTGCAAAACCTGTTATATAAAAACAAAAAAGAGTTTACAATCCCTAAAATTACCGACACTTTTTGAATTAAATCTCTCTACATTTTTGCATTGTGGATTTCCATTTTAGATTTCCCTTCATCTTGTAAACAAAAAAAGTGATAGAAGGCAAAAATACTTCCCAACAAAATGAAAATTTTAGAGTTTATGTATGGAAAGAATTTAAAGCAATAACAAATGTAACTAAATAAAATTTATTCACACACTTCAAAATAATAAAAAAGTTTTGTTATCCAAGTTTGGGAAATTCCACTAGTTCAACCCTAATAGCTTGGAATTTTAAAAGAAAGAGATTTTTCTACACATGTTTTAAAAAATGGATATGAATGCTTGAAACATATTAAAGATGCAAATGACCTATGGATCCAAACCTATTAAAGACAACAACATTAAATTATCAAGTGAACGTGGGGTGGATATTTACCCCAGTTAAACAAACCATTATTTTGCCATTTAAAAAAAGTTGACCTAACGAACTGAATGATTGTAAAGTGATTTCTCATGTGTAATGGGCTATATTTTTTAAAGTAATTACTTATGGATTGGGAGTCAACACTCAGTTAAAAATGCCCCGCCTCCCCCTTTTCTAGACAATTGAAAATTTTGATATATAAAAACTAAAAAGAGTTTACAATCCCTAAAAATTAAAGACACTTTTTGGGATTATCTCTCTCTACATTTGCGCATTGTGCATTGTGCATTTCCATTTTAGATGTGTACTTTTTTCTTAAATCAAAACTTGAGTTTTCACTTTCCCTTCTTCTCGTAAACCAAAAAAGATATACAAGACAAAAATAGATCACAACAATATGAAATTTTTAGAGTTTATGTATGGAAAGAATTTAAAGCAATAACATATGTAAGTAAAGAAAATTTATTCACACACCACAAATGAACACAAAAGTGAATCCAAGTTTGGGAAATTCCATCAGTTCAACCCTAAGAACTTGAAATTTTATCAAAAAGAGATTTTTCTACACATGTTTTAAAAAATGGATATGCATGTTTGAAACATGTTAAAGATGCAAATGACCTTTGGATCCATACCATAAAAAGTGAATAACATTAAATTCTCAAGTGAACGTGCCGTGGGATATTTACCTGAGTCAAACAAGCCATTATTTTGCCCATTTATAAAAAAGCAGACCTAACGATCATAGATAATTGTAAAGTGATTTATTATGTGTAACGGCCTGTATTTTTTTAAAGAATGACCTAAGGATTGGAAGTCAACACTTAGTTAAAAATTTCCCACCTCCCCCTTTTTTCGACGATTGCAAAACCTGATATATAAAAACACAAATGACTTTACAATCCCCAAAAATTATAGACACTTTTTGGAATTATCTCTCTCTACATTTGTTCATTGTGCATTTCGATTTTAGATGTATACTTTTATCTTAAATCAAAACTTGAGTTTTCACTTTTCCTTCATCTCGTAAACAAAAATAGAGATAAAAGGCAAAAATAGATCAAAACAAAATGAAAATTTTAGAGTTTATGTATTGAAAGAATTTAAAGCAATAAAAAATGTAAGAAAAAAAAATATATTCACACACCACAAATGAACACAAAAGTTTTGTCATCCTAGTTTCGGATATTCCACTAGTTCAACCCTAATAGCTTGGAATTTTATAAGAAAGAGATTTTTCTACACATGTTTTAAAAAATGGATATGCATAATTGAAACTTATGGATTGGGAGTCAATACTCAGTTAAAAATCCCCTGCCTCCCCCTTTTCCCGACGATTGCAAACTGTTATATACAAAAAGTAAAAAGAGTTGACAATCCCTAAAAATTACAAACACTTTTTGGAATTATTTCTATCAAAATTTTTACATTGTGCATTTCCATTTTAGATGTATACTCTTTCTTAAATCAAAACTTGAGTTTTCACTTTCCCTTCATCTCGTAAACAAAAATAGAGATGAAAGGCAAATAGTTCACAACAAAATGAAAATTTTAGAGGTTATGTGTGGAAAGAATTTTGAAGCAATAACAAATGCAAGTAAATAAAATTTATTCACTCACCAAAAATGAACACAAAATTTTTATTACCAGAGTTTGGGAAATTCCACTAGTTCAACCCTAATATCGTGGAATTTTATATCAAAGAGATTTTTCTTCACATGTTTTAAAAAATGGATATGCATGCTTGAAACATGTTAAAGATGCAAAATACCTTTGGATCCAAACCTTTTAAAGAGAACGACGATAAATTCTCAAGTGAACATGCAGTGGAAAATTTACAAGAGTCAAGCAAGCCAGTGTTTTTCCCATTAACAAAAAGCTGACCGAACAATCATAGATGATTGTAACAAGATTTATCATGTGTAATAGGCTATATTTTTGTAAGGAATGACTTATGGATTGGGAGACAACACTCAGTTAAAAATCCACCACCTCCCCCTTTTCCCGACTATGGCGACACGTTATATATAAAAACTAAAAAGAGTTCACCATCCCTAAAAGTTACAAACACTTTTTGGAATTATCTCTCTCTACATTTGTGCATTGTGCATTTCCATTTTATATGTATACTTTTTCCTGAAATCAAAACTTGAGTTTTCACTTTCCCTTCATCTCGTAAACAAAAGAATAGATAAAAAGAAAATATAGATCACAACAAAATGAAATTTTTAGATTTAATTATGGAAAGAATTTAAAGCAATAAAACAAGCAAGTAAATAAAATTTATTCACACATCACAAAGGAAAACAAAAGTTTTGTTATCCAAGTTTGGGAAATTCCACTAGTTCAACCCTAATAGCTTGGAATTGTATAAGAGAGAGATTTTTCAACACATGTTTTAAAAAATGGGTATGCATGCTTGAAACATGTTAAAGATGCAAATTACCTATGGATCCAAACCTTTTAAAGATAATAACATTAAATTCTCAAGTGAATGTGCGGTGGCATATTTACCCGAGTCAAACAAGCAATTATTTTTCCCATTTACAAAAAGCTGACCTAACAATCATAGATGATTGTACTATGATTAATCATGCGTAACGGGCTATATTTTTGTAAGGAATGACTTTTGGATTGGGAGTCAAAACTCAATTGAAAATTCCATGGCTCCCCCTTTTCTTGACTACTGCAGAACCTGATATATAAAAACTAAAAAGATTTTACAATCCCTAAAAATTATTTACACTTTTTGGAATTATCTCTCTCTACATTTGTGCATTGTGCATTTCCATTTTAGATGTATAATTTTTTCTTAAATAAAAACTTGAGTTTTTACTTTTCCTTCGCCTCGTAAACAAAAAAAGTGATAAAAGGAAAAAAAAGATCACAACAAAGTTAAAATTTTAGAGTTTATGGATGGAAAGAATTTAAAGCAATAACAAATGTACGTAAAGAAAATTTATTCACACACCACATATGAAGACAAAAGTTTTGTTATCCAAGTTTGGGATATTCCACTTGTTCAACCCTAATAGCTTGGAATTTTACAAGAAAAAGATTTTTCTACACATGTTTTAAAAAATGGATATGCATGCTTGCAACATGTTAAAGATGCAAATGACCTATGGATCCAAACCTTCTAAACAGAATAATATTAAATTCTCAAGTGAACGTACGGTAGGATATTTGCTTGTGTAAAACAAGCAATTATTTTGCCCATTTAAAAAAAGCTGACCTAAAGATCATACATGATTGTAAAGTGATTTATCATGCGTAATGGGCTATATTTTTTATGGGATGACTTATCGATTGGATGTCAACACTCAGTTACAAATCCCCCATCTCCCCCTTTTCCCGACGATTGCAAAACCTGATATATAAAAAGTAAAAAGAGTTATAATCCCTAAAAATTAATGAAACTTTTTAGAATTATCTCTCTTAACATTTGTGCACTGTGCATTTCCATTTTAGATGTATACATTTTTCTTAAAACAAAACTTGAGTTTTCACTTTCCCTTCATCTCGTAAACAAAAGAAGTGATAAAAGGAAAAAATAGATCACAACAAAATGAAAATTTTAGAGTTTATATATGGAAAGAATTTAAAGCAATAAAAAATCTAAGTAAAGAAAATTTATTCACACACTTCAAATTAACACAAAAGTATTGTTATCCAAGTTTGGGAAATTCCACTAGTTCAACCCCAATAGTTTGGAATTTTATTAGAAAGAGATTTTTCTACACATTTTTAAAAAAATGAATATGCATGCTTGAAACATTTTAAAGATGCAAATGACCTATGGATCCAAACCGTCAAAAGAGAACAAAATTAAATTCTCGAGTGAACGTGGGGTCGATATTTACCCGAGTCAAACAACCCATTATTTTGCCATTTAAAAAAAGCTGACCTAACTATCATAGGTTGTTGTAAAGTGATTTTTCATGCGTAACGGGCTATATTTTTGTAAGGAATGACTTATGGAATAGGAGTCAACACTCAGTTAAAAATCCTTCGTGTCCCCCTTTTTTCGACAATTGGTAAACCAGATATATAAAAACTAAAAAGAGTTTACAATCCCTAAAAATTATAGACACTTTTTGGAATTATATCTCTCTACATTTGTGCATTGTGCATTGTGCATTTAAATTTTAGATGTATACTTTTTTGTTAAATCAAAACTTGAGGTTTCACTCTCTCTTCATCTCATAAACAAAAAAAGAGATAAAAGGCAAAAATATGTCACAACAAAATAAAAATTTTACAGCTTATGTATGGAAATAATTTAAAGCAATAACATATATAAGTAAAGAAAATTTATTCACACACCACAAATGAACACAAAAGTTAATCCAAGTTTGGGAAATTCCACTACTTCAATCCTTTTAGCTTGGAATTTTATAAGAAAGATATTTTTCTACATATGTTTCAAAAAAGGGATATGCATGTATGAAACATGTTAAAGATGCAAATGATCTATGAATCCATACCATAAAAAGAGAATAACATTAAATTCTCAAGTGAACGTGCGGTGGGATATTTACCCGAGTAAAACAAGCCATTGTTTTGCCCATTTACAAAAAGAACACCTAGCGATCATAGATGATTGTAAAGTGATTTATTATGTGTAACTGGCTGTATTTTTGTAAGATATGACTTATCGATTGGGAGTCAACACTCAGTTAAAAATCCCCCACCTCCCCCTTTTCCCGACGATTGCAAAACTTTATATATAAAAACTAAAATGAGTTTACAATCCCAAAAAATTATAGATACTTTCTGGAATTTTCTCTCTCCACACTTGTGCATTATGCATTTCCATTTTAGATGTATACTTTTTTCTTAAAACAAAACTTGAGTTATCACTTTTCCATCCTCTCGTAAACAAAAAAAGAGATAAAAGGTAAAACGTTTTTACGACAAAATCAAAATTTTAGAGTTTATGTATGGAAAGAATTTAAAGCAATAACAAATTTAAGTAAAGAAAATTTATTAACCCACCAGAAACGAACACAAAAGTTTTGTTATCCAAGTTTGGGATATTCCACTAGTTTAACCTTAATAGCTTGGAATTTAATAAGAAAGAGATTTTTCTACACATGGTTTAAAGTATGGATATGCATGATTGAAACATGTTAAAGATGCAAATGACCTATGGATCCAAACCTTTTAAAGAGAATAACATTAAATTCTCAAGCGAACGTGCGGTGGGATATTTACCCGAGTCAAACATGCCTTTATTTTGCCCTTTTAAAATAAGCTGACCTAACGATCATAGATGATTGTAAAGTGATTTATTATGTGTAACTGGCTGTATTTTTGTAAGATATGACTTATGGATTGGGAGTCAACACTCAGTTAAAAATCCCCCGCCTCCCCCTTTTCCCGATGATTGCAAAACTTTATATATAAAAACTAAAAAGAGTTTACAATCCTTAAAAATTATAGACAATTTTTGGAATTATCTATATCTACATTTGTGCATTGTGTATTTCCATTTTAGATGTATACTTTTTTCTTAAATCAAAACTTGAGTTTTCACTTTCCCTTCATCTCGTAAACAAAAAAAGAGATAAAAGGAAAATATAGATCACAACAAAATGAAAATTTTAGATTTTATGTATGGAAATAATTTAAAGCAATAACAAATCTAAGTAAAGAAAATTTTCACACACCACAAATGAACACTAAAGTTTTGTTATGCAAGTTAGGGAAATTCCACTAGTTCAAACCTAATTGCTTGGAATTTTATAAGAAGGTGTTTTTTTCTACACATGTTTTAAAAAATGAATATGCATGCTTGAAATAAGTTAAAGATGCAAATGACCTATGGATCCAAACCTTTTAAAGAGAATAACAATAAATTCTCAAGTGAATGTGCGGTGGGATATTTACTCGAGTGAAACAAGCCATTATTTTGTGCTTTTACAAAAGCTGACCTAACGATCATAGATGATTGTAAAGTGATCTATCATACATAACATGCTATATTTTTTTAGGGTATGACTTATGGATTGGGAGTCAACACTCAGTTAAAAATCCCCCTCCTCCCCTTTACCTGATGAATGTAAAACATGATATATAAAAACTAAAATGAGTTTACAATCCCTAAAAATTATAGAAACTTTTAGGAATTATCTCTCTCTACATTTGTGCTTTGTGCATTTCCATTTTAGATGTATACTTTTTTCTTAAATTAAAACTTGAGTTTTCACTTCTCCTTCATCTCGTAAACAAAAGAAGAGATAAAAGGCAAAGAGATCACAACAATATGAAAATTTTAGAGTTTATGTAAGGAAAGAATTTAAAGCAATAACATATGTAAGTAAAGAAAATTTATTCACACACCATAAATGAACACAAAGTTTTGTTATTAAAATTTGGGAAATTCCATTAGTTCAACCATAATTGCTTGGAATGTTAAAAAGTAAGTGATTTTTATTCACATGTTTTAAGAAATGGATATGCATGCTTCAACCATAATTGCTTGGAATGTTAAAAAGTAAGTGATTTTTATTCACATGTTTTAAGAAATGGATATGCATGCTTGAAACATGTTAAAGATGCAAATTACCAATGGATCCAAACCTTTTAAAGAGAATAAAAATAAATTCTGAAGAGAACGTGCGGTGGGATATTTACCCGAGTCAAACAAGCCATTATTTTGCCCATTTTCAAAAAGCTGACCTAACGAACATAGATGATTATAAAGTGATTTATCAAGTGTAACGGGCTATATTTTTCTAAGGAATGAATTATGGTTTGGGTGTCAACAATCAGTTAAAAATCCCCCTCCTCCTCCTTTTCCCGACGACTGCAAAACCTGATAAAAAAAAAACTAAAAAGAGTATACAATCCCTAAAAATTACAGAAACTTTTTGGAGTTATCTCTCTCTAAATTTGTGTATTGTGCATTTCCTTTTTAGATATTTAATTTTTTCTTAAATCAAAACTTGTGTTTTCACTTTCCCATCATCTCGTAAAAAAAAATATGAGATAGAAGGCAAAAATAGATCAAAACAAAATGAAAATTTTAGAGTTTATGTATTGAAAGAATTTAAAGCAATAAAAAATGTAAGTAAATAAAATTTATTCACACACCCCAAATGAACACAAAAGTTTTGGTATCCAAGTTTGGGAAATTCCTCTAGTTCAACCCTAATAGCATGGAATTTTATAAGAAAGAGATTTTTCTACACATGTTTTATAAAATTGATATGCATGCTTGAAACATGTTAAAGATGAAAATGACCTATGTATCCAAACCTTTTAAAGAGAATAACATTAAATTCTCAAGTGACAAGTGGTGGGATATTTACCCGAGTCAACCAAGCCATTATTTTGCCCATTTACGAAAAGCTGACTTAACGATCATAGATGATTGTAAAATGATTTATCATGTGTAGAATTTAGGATCTGATGAAAGGAACTTTAGATCAACAAGAAAGAAGAAGAAGAAGAAGAGAGAAGGAGAGGAGAAGAAGAAGAACCTGGAAGAAGAGGGTTTGGATTAAGGGAGAAGAGGGTTGCGTCAAAAAGAAAAATGAGGGCTGGACGAATTTGTGAAAAGAGAGGAGAGTGCTTCAATGCCCTACCTCTTAGCCAATGCCTTTATTTATAGTTTTACAATACCCTTAGGGCTACAACTTGATAAAACAAAAGACATAAAAGGAACACATATTTACACTTTTATGCCATCTTTAAGGAAAGTACCATATTTTACACATATGCCACTTCTTTGATGTGTGGGCTTCTTGTCTTGAGCTCGTGGGCTTGAGCCCATCTTCCAACACTCCCCCTCAAGCTGGAGGAGAAAAGACATCATAAATACCCAGCTTGCCACATATAAACGATAGGATTTTAGATGTAACGGGTTTAGTGAGAATATCATCTACTTGCTCTTGAGATGACACATGTTTGAGAGAGATTATTCCTGCTTGAAACTTCTCCCGTATAAAATGACAATCCACCTCAATATGTTTAGTTCTTTCATGAAAAACTGGATTTGAAGTGATATGAATAACTACTTGATTATTACAATGCAGATTCATGGACCCCTTTTTATAAAAACCCAGTTCGGTAAGATGGGTCCTAATCCATAAAAGTTTAGTAATGATATGGGCCATAGCTCTGTATTCTGCTTCGGCGCTAGATCTTGCAACCCCATTTTGCTTCTTAATTTTCCATGTAACCAAGTTTCCCCCTAGAGTACAATATCCTGATGTAGATTTTCTATCATCAGGAGATCCAGCCCAATCTGCATCTGAGAAGCTTTCTATATTGAAGTGCCCATGTTTTTTATACAGAAATCCTCTTCCTGGAGCTCCTTTTAGATAACGTAATATTCTCTCTAAAGCCTGCCAGTGGGTAATTTGTGGTTTGTGCATGAATTGACTCACCACACTTACAACATATGATATGTCTGGCCTAGTTACCGTGAGATAAATCAGTTTTCCCACGAGTCTTTGATATTTGCCAATATCAATATCTTCTTCATTTGTGGCACATAATTTACATTTGTATCCATAGGTGTGTCAACTGGTCTACAACCCTTCATTCCTATTTCTTCAAGGAGATTCAAGACATATTTCCTTTGAGATAATATTATCCCATGTTTGGATTGAAGAACTTCTATACCCAAAAAAAATTTAAGCGTGCCAAGGTCTTTAGTCTTGAATTCCTGACATATCATCTGTTTCACCTCTTGTATGCTCAAAGCATCATCACCGGTTAAGATAATATATCCACGTATACGGTCAATAATATTTTCCCTTTGACCGTATCTTTATAATATACAGAATGATCAACTGAGCACCGATGAAAACAAAACCGTGGGAGTGTTTGACTAAATTTATCAAACCAAGCCCGAGGGGACTGCTTAAACCCATATAAAGACCTTTTTAACCGGCATACTAACTCCCCCTCAACCACATAACTAGGTGGTTGAACCATATAAATTTTCTCACTGATATCACCATTTAAAAAAGTATTTTTAACATCCAACTGATAGACGGGCCATGAGTAGTTAGCAGCAATAGATAAGATGATGCGTACCGAATTTAATTTTGCAATAGGAGAGAAGGTCTCCTCATACTCTATCCCATAGCACTATGTATAGCCCTTAGCAACCAGTCAAGTTTTAAGACGAGCAACCGATCCATCCGGATTATGTTTCACCAAAAAAACCCATCGACAACCAACCAGTCTTTTACCTTTCTGAAGTGATGTTAAGTACCAGGTTTTGTTTTCATATAAGGCATGCATTTCTTCATCCATAGCCGCCTTCCATCCTGGATTTCTCAGGGCCTCCTGATATGACTGTGGAATGGAAGTAGAAGAAAGGGACATAAGAAACTGAAAACACTTGGAAGACAAGTGATGGTGAGACATAAAATTAGAGATAGGATGCGAAGTAGTAAGAGCGATGTTTTTTTCTTAAAACAATTGGTCGAGTATCAAATTCAGGCCCATACATAGGAGGAGAAGGACTTACCTCAGGTGTATCTGACAACTCCACAGGTGAAGGTACGGCCGGTGCATCAGGGGATGGATCCACTTCAAGATTGAATGGCACAAGTTGACAAGGAGTAGTAGAAGGACAATTCCATCCTGGAGGAGCAACATGAGAGAAGTAGAAGGGAGTGTCCTCAAAGAAAGTCACATCCCTAGAGATAAACATCCTCCGAAGCGTAGGATTATAGCAGACATAACCTTTCTAGGTGCGAGAGTATCCCAAAAAAAATGCACTTCATAGACCGAGGATCAAGTTTATTTTTATGTGGAGATGTAACATGAAAAAAACACGTACATCCAAACACTTTCAAAGGAAGAGAAAAAGGATCTTCACCATTAAATAACATAGAGTAAGGAGTTTTATGATGAAGGACTGATGAAGGTAACCTATTAATGAGAAAACATGTTGTAAGTATAGCATGAGGCCAATAGAAATAGGGTACCTTCATGGAGTAGAGGAGGCCCCGAGCAACTTCAAGAAGATGACGATTCTTCCTTTCAGAAACACCTTTTTGTTGAGGAGTATAGGCACATGATGTTTGATGAATAAGCCCTTTACTCTCACGAAATGATTTGAAGTCATGAGACATGTATTCCTTAGCATTATCAGATCTAAGGGTTTGAATTTTCTTCCCAAATTGTGTCAAGACCATAGCATGAAAATTTTTAAACAATGGAAGAATTTCGGAATGCTCTTTAAATAGAAATAACCAAGTCACTCGAGTAAAATCATCAACAAAAATAACAAAATATTTAACTTGGGAAATATTTGAGACACATAAAGGGCCCCATACATCAAAATGTATTAGCTCAAACGGAGCAATACTTGTAGTTGTAAGACGAGAAGAATATGTACTCCTGACATGTTTACTTAATTGACAAACCTCACAACTGATATTAGAAAGTCCTTTTAAAGATGGAACCAAAGAACGAAGTGAAGGGGTAGATGGATGACCAAGTCGGTTGTGCCAAAGTTGGGCCTCAGATGTAGTGAACGATAATGCTGCTAATGGTGGAAGAGTGAAGTAGTACAAACCCCCCTTTTCATGGCCACCACCAATCACCCGCTTCGTAGTGAGATCCTGAAAGACACAAGAAGACGGTGAGAAGGTGATAGAGCAATTTAATTGTTTGGTCAATTGGCTAAACAAGAGCAAATTTAAAGGAAATTGAGGAACAAACAAAACATCTTGAAGGGGAATAGATGAAGTAAGAGAGGAGGAACCTTTGCCAAGGACCTTGGTTTGGGTACCATTAGCAATAGTAACGAATTTATGAGGATAACAAGGAGATAAGGACTGCAACAAGTGTTTGTTACCTGATAGATGTTCGGAGGCCCCGGAGTCGATGATCCAAGAGGAAGAGGAAGAAGAGGAAGAAAGCATACCTGAGGCAATAGTTGTGGCAGCAGTAGATGATGAGGGAATAGATGATTCCATGAAGGACTTCATTTTTTGAAATACAACATAGTCCTCAGCTGTAAGAGTCACATTTCTGAATGATGATTCAACCTTATCTTCATTTTTCTCAACGTTAACTGAGATTGGGTTAGTTGTGGCCCAATCAGGCTTGCCATGAAGTTTCTAGCATGATGCCACAAGGTAGTTCTGATGGCCACAATAAGTGCAAAGTTGAGGCTCAGTACGAAAAGAATTCTGACCCATTCTACCACCTCTATTTTCAGCCCCTCTCATAGTTCGACCCCCTCTCATATTTCTGCCCCGTCCTCCAGATAAGGAAGATGTTCCCCAATTGCCAGAGAACATCACCGATGGAGCATCAATAGGAGAAGGAGGGGATGGATCCGGTATCCTAAGTAATGTAGCACTAATATCATCGAAGGATGGAAGAGCAGAAGAACTTAGAAGTTGAGTTTTGGCCACCTCAAGGTATGGTTTAATATTCGATAAGCAAATGGCTGTTGCCAAAGCTTCTGTTTGTCGTTCTTGAACGGCAATATCAGTGGAATATGGCTGAGCTAGTTTCCATTCTTGAAGAAGACCTCGAAACCATGCCAAAAATTCGTAAATATTATCTCCATGTTTCGTATGCAGCATATTTTGTAAGACATCATATATTTTTTGTAATGAAGCAGTGCTTGAGTAAATCTTGGCACAAGTGTCCCATATGTTCTTGGCGGTTTCCAAGTGGACCACATTGTTGGCCACCTGCTCTTTCATGCTATTAATGAGCCAACTTATCACCGTGTTATCATCCTTAACCCACTTGTGGTAGGACACATCTTCATCATCAATCAGAGGAGGAAAGTTAACAACGTGGCTCAAAAGGTCACGAGCAATAAGAACCCTCCGAACTGATTGTGACCAGCTCATGTAATTGGAGAGACTTCTAAGTGGACTTGTAGTAATACGGAGTATATCACACTTATTACTATTGTATCCAATCTCCATGATGAGGCAAGTAAAATATGGAGGTCAAGGGAAAAGGCCTTCTTCAAAGAACAATTACTCTATGTAATTTGATGAACCCGTAGACCAAATCAATCACCAACAAAAGAGAACAAGAACCAATTTCTTTCACAAGGGCAAGCACAAAATTATCAACAAATTTGTGCCTTTAGAAAGTGATAATAACATCCAACCATCACTCAACTTCTCTTGTATTCATAAGAACAAAGAGAAGAAAGTAGATGCAACCAATTAGGCCTTAATCCAAACTCCAACACAAACGAGCAATAGAGAAAAATTTAGAGAAGTGTTAACGACAAACCAAGACACTGGGAAGATATTTATCTTCAGCTCATGGGAGACTTCAACATAAGAAAAAATTCAATTGTTGAAGTTAAAAAAAAGGGAACTACAAAGGGTAAATGGCTGTTGGCATTTCATCAAACATGTAATGGGCATCCAATAACACAACACAAACCCATGAGCAACCTAAAGTAGGAGAAGATACAACAACATGTGCTGGAATTCTACCTCAAATGAGATGGATCCAAATTACATAAAGGTAATTGAATTTCACCCATCAATCTTAATAAGATGCAAACAGCAAATGATCTTGATCACTCTTGTAATTGATTTACAAGGAGTCAAGATTATAACATCAATTTAGTCATAGAAATAAATCTTTACAACATATAAAAATTTATCTTGACTTGATGTGACTCAATATTCAAGAAGAAAATAAAAAATTAAAAAGGAGTATGTAAATAAGAAAAGGAAACAAAAAAAAATGTAAATAAGAAGATGATGAACTTATCTCTTTATGACTGAACTCCTTTTACAACTTCTTGAACAGATTTCATAATAACTTCATGAAGAGATCCTAAACTCCTTGCTCTGATACCATGTAGAATTTAGGATTTCATGAAAGGAACTTTAGATCAACAAAAAAGAAGAAGAAGAAGAAGAAAGAAGGAGAAAAGAAGAAGAAGAACGTGGAAGAAGAGATTTTGGATTAAGGGAGAAGTGGGTTGAGTCAAAAAGAAAAATAAGGGCTGGACGAATTTTTGGAAAGAGAGGAGAGTACTTCAATGCCTTACCTCTTAGCCAATGCCTTTATTTATAGTTTTACAATACCCTTAGGGCTACAACTTGATAAAACAAAAGACATAAAAGGAACACATATTTACACTTCTATGCCATCTTTATGGAAAGTACCATATTTTACACATATGCCACTTCTTTGACGTGTGGGCTTCTTGTCTTGAGCTCTTGGGCTTGAGCCCATCTTCCAACATCATGCATAAAGGGTTATATTTTTTTAAGGAATGACTTATGGATTGGGAGTCAACACTTTGTTAAAAATCCCCCGCCTCCCCCTTTTCCCGACAATTGCAAAACCTAATATATAAAAAATAAAAGGAGTTTACAATACCTAAAACTTACAGACACTTTTTGGAATTATCTCTCTCTACATTTGTGCATTGTGCATTTCCATTTTAGATGTATACTTTTTTCTTAAATCAATACTTGAGTTTTCAGTTTCCCTTCATCTCGTAAAAAAAAAAGAGATAAAAGGCAAATAGATCACAACAAAACAAAAATTTTAGAGTTTAAGTTTGAAAAGAATTTAAAGCAAGAAAAAATATAATTAAAGAAAATTTATTCATACACGACAATTGAACACAAAAGTTTTGTTATTCTAGTTTGGCAAATTTCACTAGTTCAACCCTAATAACTTGAAATTTTATAAGAAAGAAATTTTTCTACACATGTTTTAAAAAATGGATATGCATGCTTGAAACATGTTAAAGATGCAAATAACTTATGGATCCAAACCTTTTAAAGAGAATAGAACTAAATTCTTAAGTGAACGTGCGGTGGGATATTTACCCGAGCAAACAAGCCATTATTTTACCCATTTACAAAAGGCTCACCTAATGATCATAGATGATTGTAAAGTGATTTATCATGTGTAATGGGCTATATTTTTTTAAAGAATGATTAATGGATTGGGTGTCAACATCAGTTAAAAATCCCCCTCCTCCCCCTTTTCCCTACAATTGTAAAACCTGATATATAAAAACTAAAAAGAGTATACAATTCCTAAAAATTACTGACACTTTTTGGAATTATCTCACTCTTAATTTTGCATTGTGCATTTCCATTTTAGATGTATACTTTTTTCTTAAATATAAACTTGAGTTTTCAGTTTCCCTTCATCTCGTAAACAAAAAAAGCGATAAAAGGCAAAGATACATCACAACAAAATGAAAATTTTAGTGTTTATGTCTGGAAAAAACATTTTAAGCAATAACAAATGTAAGTAAAGAAAATCTATTCACACACCACAAATGAACACAAAAGTTTTCTTATCCAAGTTTGGGAAATTCCACTAGTTCAACCCTATTAGCTTGAAATTTTATAAGAAAGATTTTTCTACACATGTTTTAAAAAAAGGATATGCATGCTTGAAACATGTTAAAGATGCAAATGACCTATGGATCCAGACCTTATAAAGAGATTAACAATAAATTCTCAAGCGAACGTGCGGTGGGATATTTACCCGAGTCAAACAAGCCATTATTTTGCCCTTTTACAAAAAGCTGATCTAACGATCATAGATTGTTGTAAAGAGATTTATCTTTCGTAACGGACCATATTTTTGTAAGGAATGACTTCTGGAGTGGGAGTCAACACTCAGTTAAAAATCCCCCGCCTCCCCCTTATCCCGATGATTGCAAAATCTGATAAATAAAAACTAAAAATAGTTAACAATCCCTAAAAATTAATGACACTTTTTGATATTATCGCTCTCTTCATTTTTGCATTGTGCATTTCTATTTTAGATGTATATTTTTTTCTTAAATCAAAACTTGATTTTTCACTTTCCCTTCATCTCGTAAACATAAAAAGAGATTAAAAGCAAATAGATCACGAAAAAATGTAAATTTTAGAGTTTATGTATATAAAGAATTTAAAGCAATAAAAAATATAAGTAAAGAAAATTTATTCACACACCACATATGAACACAAAAGTTTTGTTATCCAATTTTGGGAAATTCCACTAGTTCAACTCTAATAGCTTGGAATTTTATAAGAAAATGATTTTTCTACACATGTTTTAAAAAATGGATATGCATGCTTGAAACATGTTAAAGATTCAAATGATCTATGGATCCAAACCTTTTAAAGAGAATAACATTCAATTCTCAAGTGAACGTGCGGTGGGATATTTACCCGAGTCAAACAAGCCATTATTTTGCCCATTTAAATAAAGCTGACCTAACGATCATAGATGATTGTAAAGTGATTTTTCATGCATAATGGGCAATATTTTTTTATGGAATAACTTATGGATTGCGAGTCAACATTCAGTTAAAAATCCCCCGCCTCCCCCTTTTCCCGACGACTGCAAAACCTGATAAATAAAAACTGAAAAAAGTTTACAATCCCTAAAAATTACAGACACTTTTTATAATTATCTCCCTCTAAATTTGTGCATTGTGCATTTCCTTTGTAGATGTATACTTTTTTCATAAATCAAAACTTGAGTTTTCACTTTCCCTTCATCTCCTAAACAAAAAAAGAGATAAAAGGCAAATAGATCACAACAAAAAGAAAATTTTAGAATTTATACATGGAAAGAATTTAAAGAAATACAAAATCTAAGTAAAGAAAATTTATTCACACACGAAAAATGAACACTAAAGTTTTATTATCCAAGTTTGGGAAATTCAACTAGTTCAACCCTAATTGCTTGGAATTTTATAAGAAATAGATTTTTCTACACATGTTTTTAAAAAATGGATATGCATGCTTGAAACAAGTTTAAGATGCAAATGACCTATGGATCCAAACCTTTTAAAGAGAGTAACATTAAATTCTCAAGTGAACATGTGGTGGGATATTTACCCGAGTCAAACAAGCCATTATTTTGCCCATTTACAAAACGCTGACCTAACGATCATTGATGATTGTAAAGTGATTTATCATGCGTAACTAGCTATATTTTTGTAAGGAACGACTTATGGATTGGGACTCAACACTCAGTTAAAAATCCCATGACTCCCCCTTTTCCCGACGATTGCAAAACCTGATATATAAAAACTAAAAAGAGTTTACAATCCCTAAAAATTATAGACACATTGTTGCATTATCTCTCTCTACATTTGTGCATTGTGCATTTCAATTTTTGATGTATACTTTTTTCTTAAACCAAAACTTGAGTTTTCACTTTCCCTTCATCTCATAAACAAAAAAAGAGATAAAAGGAAAAAATAAATCACAACAAAATGAAAATTTTAGAGTTTATTTGTGGAAAAAAATTTATAGCAATAACAAATGTTTGTAAATAAAATTTATTCACACACCACAAATAAACACAAAAGTTTCGTTATCCAAGTTCGGGAAATTCCACTAGTTCAACCCTAATAGCTTGGAAATTTATAACAAAGAGATTTTTCTACACATTATTAAAAAAATGGATATGCATGCTTGAAACATGCTAAAGATGCAAATGACCTATGAATCCAAATCTTTTAAAGAGAATAACAATAAATTCTCAAGTGAACGTGCGGTGGGATATTTACCTGTGTCAAACATGCCATTATTTTGCCCATTTACAAAAAGCTGACCTAATGATCATTGATGATTGTAAAGAGATTTATCTTTTGTAACGGGCTATATTTTTTTAAGGAATGACTTATGGATTGGGAATCAACACTTAGTTAAAAATCCCCCGCCTCCCCCTTTTCCCGACGATTGCAAAACCTGATATATAATAACTAAAAACTGTTTACAATCCCTAAAAATTACTGATACTTTTTGGAATTATCTCTCTCTAAATATTTGCATTGTGCATTTCCATTTTAGATGTATACTTTTTTATTAAATCAAAACTTGAGGTTTCAATTTCCCTTCATCTCGTAAAAAAAAAAAAAGAGATAAAAAGCAAATAGATCACAACAAAATAAAAATTTTCGAGTTTAAGTATGTCAAAAATTTAATGCAATAAAAAATATAAGTAAAAAAATTTATTCACACACCACATATGAACACAAAAGTTTTGTTATCCAAGTTCGGGAATTCATCCCTAGTAGCCTGAAATTTTATTAGAAAATGATTTTTCTACACATGTTTTAAAAAATGGATATGCATACTTGAAACATGTTAAAGATTCAAATGACCTATGGATCCAAACCTTTTAAAGAGAATAACATTCAATACTAAAGTGAATGTGCGGTGGGATATTTTTCGAAGTAAAAAAAGCCATTATTTTGCCCATTTACAAAAAGCTGACCAAAAGATCATAGATCATTTTAAAGTGATTTATCATGCGTAACGGGCTATAGTTTTTTATGGAATGATTTATGGATTGGGACTGAACACTCAGTTAAAAATTTCCCACCTCCCCCTTTTCTCGACGATTGCAATACCTGATTTGTAAAATCTAAAAAACATTTACAATTCCTAAAAATCACAGACATGTTTTGGAATTATTTCTGTCTACATTTAAGCATTGTGCATTTCCATTTTAGATGTATACTTTTTTCTTAAATCAAAACTTGAGTTTTGACTTTCCCTTCATCTCGTAAACAAAAAAAGAGATAAAAGTCAAATAGATCACAACAAAACGAAAATTTTGGAGTTTATGTCTGGAAGGAATTTAAAGCAATAACAAATCTAAGTAAAGAAAATTAATTCACACATGATAAATTAATACAAAAGTTTTGATATCCTAGTTTGGGAAATTTCACTAGTTCAACCCTAATAGCTTGGAATTTTATAAGAAAGAGATTTTTCTACACATGTTTCAAAAATGGGATATCCAAGCTTGAAACATGTTAAAGATGCAAATCACATATGGATCCAAACCTTTTAAAGAGATTAACAATAAATTCTCAAGTGAACATGCGGTGGGAAATTTACCCGAGTCAAACAAGCCATTATTTTTCCCATTATAAAAAGCTTACCTAACGATCATAGATGATTGTAAAGTGATTTATCATACGTAATGGTCTATATTTTTGTAAGGAATGATATATGGATTGGGAGTCAATACTCAGTTAAAAATCGCCCGCCTCCCCATATATAAAAACTAAAAAGAGTTTACAATCCCTAAAAATGAAATACACTTTTTGGAATTATCTCTCTCCACATTTGTGCATTGTGAATTTCCATTTTAGATGTATATTTTTTTCTTCAATCAAATCTTGAGATTTCACTTTCCCTTCATCTCGTAAAAAAAAAAAGAGATAAAAGGCAAATAGATCACTACAATATGAAAATTTTAGAGTTTATGTATGAAAAGAATTTAAAAACAATAACAAATGTCAGTAAAGAAAATTTATTCAAACACCACAAATGAACAAAAAGTTTTGTTATCCAAGTTTTGGAAATTCTACTAGTTCAACCCTAATAGGTTGGAATTTTAAAAGAAAGATATTTTTCTACACATGTTTTAAAAAATGGATATGCATTGAAACATGTTAAAGATGCAAATGACCTATCGATCGAAACCTTTTCAAGAGAATAACATTAAATTCTCAAGTGAACGTGGGGTGGGATATTGACCCGAGTCAAACAAGCCATTATTTTGCCAATTTACAAAAAGTTGACCTAGCGATCATAGTTGATTGTAAAGTGATTTATCATGAATAACGGGCTATATTTTTGTAAGGAATCTCTTATGGATTGAGAGTCAACACTCAGTTAAAAATCCCCCGCCTCTGTCGTTTCCAGACAATTGCAAAACCTGATATACAAAAACTAAAAAGAGTTTACAATCCCTAAAAAAACAAAAAAGAGTTTACAATCTCTCTCTAAATTTGTGCATTGTGCATTTTTGTTTTAGATGTGTACTTTTTTCTTAAATCAAAACTTGAGTTTTAACTTCCTTTCATCTTGTAAACAAAAAAAGAGATAAAAGGCAAATATATCACAACAAAATGAAAATTTAAGAGTTTAAGTAAGGAGAGAATTTAAAGCAATAACAAATGTCAGAAAAGAAAATTAATTCACACTCTACAAATGAACACAAAAGTTTTGTTATGCAAGTTTGAGAAGTTCCACTAGTTCAACCCTAATAGCTTGGAATTTTATAAGAAAGTGATTTTTCTACACATATTTTAAAAAATGGATATGCATGCTTGAAACATGTTAAAGATGCAAATGACCTATGGATTCAAACCTTTTAAAAAGAAAAACATTAAATTCTCAAGTGAATGTGCAGTGGGATATTTACCTGAGTATATAATAACATGCCATTATTTTGCCCTTTTAAAATAAGCTGACCTAACGAACATTGATGATTGTAAAGTGATTTATCATGCGTTATGGGCTATATTTTTGTAAGGAATTACTTATGGATTTGGAGTTGACACCCAGTTAAAAATCCCCCGCCTCCCCCTTTTCTCGACGATTGAAAAGCCTGATATACAAAATCTAAAAAGAGTTTACAATACCTAAAAATTACAAACACTTTTTGGAATTATCTCTCTCTACATTTGTGCATTGTGCATTTCCAATGTAGACGTTTACTTTTTTCATAAATCAGTAGTTGAGCTTTCACTTTCCCTTCAACTCGTAAACAAAAACAGTGATATAAGGCAAAAATAGAATATTTTAGAGTTTATGTATCGAAAGAATTTAAAGCAATAACAAATGTAAGTAAAGAAAATTTATTCACACACCACAAATTAACACAAAAGTTTTGTTATCCAAGTTTGGTAAATTCCACTAGTTCAACCCTAATGGATTGGAATTTTATAAGAAAGATATTTTTCTACACTCTCTTTAAAAAATGGATATGCATACTTGAAACACGTTAAAGATGCAAATGATCTATGGATCCAAACCTTTTAAAGAGAATAACATTAAATTCTGAAGTGAACGTGCGGTGGGTTATTTACCCGAGTCAAATAAGCCATTATTTTGCCCATTTACAAAAAGTTATCCTAATGATCATAGATAATTGTAAAGTGATTTATCATGCGTAACGGGCCATATTTTTTTAAGGAATGACTAATGGATTGGGAGTCAACACTAAGTTAAAAATATCACGCCTCCCTCTTTTCTTAACGATTGTAAAACTTGATATATAAAAACTAAAAAGAGTTTAAAATCCCTGAAAATTACAAACACGTTTAGGAATTATCTCTCTCTATGTTCGTGCATTGTGCATTTCCATTTTCAATGTATACTTTTTTCTTAGAGAAAAACTTGAGTTTTCACTTTCCCTTCATCTCGTAAACGGAAAAAGAGATAAAAGGCAAATAGATCACAACAAAATGAAAATTTTAGACTTTATTTATGGAAAAAATTAAAAGCAACAACAAATCTAAGTAAAGAAAATTTATTCACACACCACAAATGAACAACAAAGTTTTGTTATCCAAGTTGGGGAAATTCCACTAGTTGAACCCTTTTAGCTTGGAATTTTATAAGAAAGAGATTTTTCCACACTTGAAACATGTTAAAGACGTGAATCACCTATGGATCCAAACTTTTTGAAGCGAATAACATTAAATTTTCTAGTGAACGTGCGGTGGGATATTTACCCGAGTCAAACAAGCCATTATTTTGCCCATTTACAAAAAGAGTACCTAATGATCATAGATGATTGTAAAGTAATTTATTATGCGTTACGGGCTATTTTTTTTAAGGAATGACTTATGGGTTGGGAGTCAACACTCATTTAAAAATCCCCTGCCTCCTGCGATTCCCAACGATTGCAAAACCTGATAGATAAAAAAAAAACGAGTTTACAATCCCTAAAAATTATAGTCACATTTTGGAATTATATCTCTCTACATTTGTGAATTGTGCATTTATTTTTTAGATGTATAATTTTTTGTTATATCAAGACTTGAGTTTTCACTTTCCCTTCATCTTGTAAACAAAAAAAGAGATAAAAGGCTAATATATCACAACAAAATGAGAATTTTAGAGTTTATGTATGGAAAGAATTTAAAGAAATAACAAATGTAAGTAGAAAAAATTTATTGACATACCACAAATGAACACAAAAGTTTTGTTCTCTAAGTTTGAGAAATTCCACTAGTTCCTCCCTAATAGCTTGGAATTTTTTAACAAAGCGATTTTTCTACACATGTTTTAAAATAGGAATGTGCATGCTTGAAACATGTTAAAGATGCAAATGACCTATGGATCCAAACCTTTTAAAGAGAATAACATTAAATTCTCAAGTGAACGTGCGGTTGGATATTTACCCGAGTCAAACAAGCAATTATTTTGCCCATTTAGAAAAAGCTGACCTACCTATCATAGATGATAGTAAAGTGATTTATCATGGATAACGGACTATATTTTTAAAAGGAATGACTTATGGTTTGGGAGTCAACACTCAGTTAAAAATCCCCCGCCTCCCCCTTTTCCCGACGATAGCAGAACTGATATATAAAAACTAAAAAGTGTTTACAATTCCTAAAAATTATGGACATTTTTTTGAATTATCTCTCTCTACATTTGTGCATTGACTAATTCCATTTTATATGTATACTTTTTTCTTAAATCAAAACTTGAGTTTTCACTTTCCCTTCATCTTGTAAACAAAAAAAGAGATAAAATGCAAACAAATCACAACTAAATGAAAATTTTAGAGTTTATGTAAGGAAAGAATTTAAAGCAATAAAAAATTTAAGTAAATAAAATTTATTCACACACCACAAATGAACACAAAAGTTTTGTTATCCAAGTTTGGGAAATTCCACTAGTTCAACCCTAATAGCTCGGAATTTTATAAAAAGAGATTTTGCTATACATGTTTTAAAAAATTGATATGCATGTTTGAAACTTGATAAAAATTCAAATGACCTATGGATCCAAACATTTAAATGAGAATAAAAATAAATTCCCAAGTGAACGTGCGATGGGATATATACCCAAGTCATACAAGCTATTATTTCGCCCATTTACAAAAAGCTGACGTAACGATCATAGATGATTATAAAGTGATTTATCATGCGTAATGGGCTATATTTTTTAAAGGAATGACTTATGGATTGGGAGTCAACACAGTTAAAAATTCCCCTCCTACCCCTTTTCCCGACAATTGCAAAACCTGATCTATAAAAGCCAAAAAGAGTTTACAAACCCTAAAAAATATAGGCCCTTTTTGGAATTATCTCTCTCTAAAATTGTGGATTGTGCATTTCCATTTTATATATATAATTTTTGTTAAATCAAAACTTGAGTTTTCACTTTTCCTTCATCTCGTAAAAAAAAAGAGATAAAAAGCAACTAGATCATAACAAAATGAAATTTTGAGAGGTTATGTGTGGAAAGAATTTAAAGCATAAAAAATCTAAATAAATAAAATTTATTCACACACCACAAATGAACACAAAAGTTTTGTTATCCAAGTTTTGGAAATTCCACTAGTTTAACCCTAATAGCTCGAAATTTTATTAAGATGAAAATGACCAATAGATCCAAACCTTTTAAAGAGAATAACATTAAAATCCGAAGTGAACGTGCGGTGGGATATTTACCCGAGTAAAAAAAGCCATTATTTTGCCCAATTACAAAAAGCTGACCTAACGATCATACATGATTTTAAAGTGATTTATCATGCATAAATGGCTATATTTTTTTAAGGAATGACATATGGATTGGGGGTGGACATTTAGTTTAAAATCCGCCACTTCCCCCTTTTCCAGACGATTGCACAACCTGATATATAAAAACTAAAAAGAGTCTACAATCCCTAAAATATACAGATACTTTTTGGAATTATCTGTCTCTAAATTTCTGCATTGTGCATTTCTATTTTAGATGTATATTTTTTTCTTAAATCAAAACTTGAGGATTCACTTTCCCTTCATCTCGTAAACAAAAAAAGAGATAAAAGGCAAAAAGATCACAGCAAAATGAAAATTTTAGAGTTTATGTAAGGAAAGAATTTAAAGCAATAACAAATGTAAGTAAAGAAAATTTATTCATACACAACAAATGAACACAAAAGTTTTGTTATCCAAGTTAGGGAAATTCCACTTGCTCAACCCTAATAGCTCAAAATTTTATAAGAAAGAGATTTCTACACATGTTTTAAAAAATGGATATGCATGCTTGAAACATGTTAAAGATGCAAATGACCTATGGATCCAAACCTTTTAAGGAGAAAACATTAAATTCCCAAGTGAATGTGCGGTGGGATATTTACTTGAGTCGAACAAGCCATTATTTTGCCCATTTACAAAAAGCTGACCTAGTGATCATCGATGATTGTAAAGTGATTTATCATACGTGATGGGCTATATGTTTTTCAGGAATGACTTATGGATTGGGATTGAACACTCAGTTAATCATCACCTGCCTCCCGATTTACCCGACGATTGCAGAACCTGATTTACAAAAACTAAAAGGAGTTTACAATCCCTAAAAATTATAGACACTTTTTGGAATTGTCTCTCTCTACATTTTTTCATTGTGCATTTCCATTTTAGATGTATACTTTTGTCTTAAATCAAAACTTGAGTTTTCACCTGCCCTTCATCTTGTAAAAAAAAAAAAGACAAATGGCAAATACATTACAAAAAAATGAAAATTTTAGAGTTTATGAATGGAAAGAATTTAAAGCAAGTTTGGGAAATTCCACTAGTTCAACCCTAATAGCTCAGAATTTTATAAGAAAGAGATTTTTCTACACGTGTTTTAAAAAATGGATATGCATGCTTTGAAACAATTAAAAGATGCAAATGACTTGTGGATCCAAAACTTTAAAGAGAATAATGTTAAATTCCCAAGTGAACCTGCGGTTGGATATTTACCCGAGTGAAACAACCATTATTTTTCCCATTCACAAAAAGCAAACCTAACGACCATAGATGATTGTAAAGTGATTTATTGTGCGTAATGGGCAATATTTTTTTAAAGAATGACTTAAGGGTTGGGAGTAAACACTCAGTTAAAAATCCCCCACCTCTCCCTTTTGCAGAAAATTGCAGAACCTGATATATATGAAAATTAAAAAGAGTTCACAATCCCTAAAAATTATAGACCCTTGTTGGAATTATCTCTTTCTACATTTGTGCATTGTGCTTTTCCATTTTAGATGTATACTTTTTTCTTAAATCAAAACTTGAGTTTTCAATTTCCCTTCATCTCGTAAACAAAAACTGAGATAAAAGGCAAAAAGATCACAAGAAAATAAAAATTTAGAGTTTATGTATGGAAAGTATTTTAAGAAATAACAAATGTAAGTAAAGAAAATTTATTCACACACCACAAATGAAAAAAGTTTTGTTAGCCAAGTTTGGGAAATTCCACTAGTTCAACCCTAATAGCTTGGAATTTTATAAGAAAGTGATTTTTCTACAGATATTTTAAAAAATGAATATGCAAGATTAAAACATGTTAAAGATGCAAGTGACCTATCGATCCAAACCTTTTAAGTGGAATTACATTAACTTCCCATGTGAACGTGCGGTGGGATATTTACATGAGTCAAACAAGCCATTATTTTGCCCATTTGCAAAAAACTGACCTAATGATCATAAATGATTTTAAAGTGATTTATCATGTGTAACAGTCTATAGTCTTTTAAGGAATTACTTATGGATTGGGAGTCAACACTCAGTTAAAAATCCCCCGCCACCCCCTTTTGCCAACGATTGCAGAACTTGATATATAACAACTAAAAAGAGTTTACGATCCCTAAAAATTATAGACACTTTTTGGATTTATCTCTCGCCACATTTGTGCATTTTGCATTTCCATTTTAGATGTATATTTTTTTCTTCAATCAAAACTTGAGTTTTCACTTTCCCTTCATCTTGTAAACAAAAAATGTGATAAAAGGCAAATAGATCACAACAAAATGAAAATTTTAGAATTTATGTATGGAAATAATTTAAATCAATAATAAATGTAAGTAAAGAAAATGTATTCACACACCACAAATGAACACAAAAGTTTTGTTATCCAAGTTTGGTAAATTCCGGTAGATCAACCCTAATAGCTCAGAATTTTATAAGAACGAGATTTTTCTACACATGTTTTTAAAAATAGATATACATGCTTCAAACATGTTAAAGATGCAAATGACCTATGGATCCAAACATTTAAGGAGATTAACATTAAATTCCTAAGGGAATGTGCAGTTAAATATTTACCCAAGTGAAACAAGCCATTATTTTACCCATTTACAAAAAGTTCACCTAACGATCATAGATGATGGCAAAGTGATTTATATTGTGTAACAGGCTATATTTTTTTAAGGAACGACTTATGGATTAGTAGTTAACACTTAGTTAAAAATCCCCTGCCTCCCCCTTTTCGCGATGATTGATGAACCTAATATATAAAAACTAAAAAGTGTTTAGAATCCCTAAAATTTACAGACACTTTTTGGAATTATATCTCTCTACAATTGTGGATTGTGCATTTCCATTTTAGACGTATACTTTTTACTTAAATCAAAACTTGAGTTTTTACTTTCCCTTCATCTTGTAAACAAAAAAAAGTGATACAAGGCAATAAGATCAAAACAACATGAAAATTTTAGATTTTATGTGTGGAAAAAATTTAAAGAAATAACAAATGTAAGTAAAGAATATTGATTCACACACCAAGAACGAACACAAAAGTTTTTTTATCCAAGTTTTGGAAATTCCACTTGTTCAACCCTAATAGCTCGGAATTTTATAAGAAAGTGATTTTT
This sequence comes from Aristolochia californica, assembly GCF_029961685.1. Classification (NCBI taxonomy): domain Eukaryota; kingdom Viridiplantae; phylum Streptophyta; class Magnoliopsida; order Piperales; family Aristolochiaceae; genus Aristolochia; species Aristolochia californica. Next base: position 29,437,365 of record NW_027182214.1, on the reverse strand, counting down.
CTACACACGTTTTAAAAAAAGGATATGCATGCTTGAAACATGATACAAATGCAAATGACCTATGGATCCAAACCTTTTAAAGAGAATAACATTAAATTCCCAAGTGAACGTGCGGTGGGATATTTTACCCCAGTCAAACAAGCCATTATTTTTCCCATTTACAAAATGCTGACCTAACGATTATTGATGATTGTAAATTGATTTATCATGAGTAACGGGCTATAATTTTTTAAGGAAATGACTTAAAGATTGGGAGTCAACAGTCAGTTAAAAATTCCCTGACTCCACTTTTTCCCGACGATTGTAGTACCTGATATATAAAAACTAAAAAGATTTTACAATCCCTAAAACTTATTGACACTTTTTGGAATTATCTCTCTCAAAATTTGTGCATTGTGTATTTCCATTTTAGATGGATACTTTGTTCTTAAATCAAAACTTAAGTTTTCACATTCCCTTCATCTTGTAAACAAAAAAAGAGATAAATGGCAAATAGATCACTACAAAATGAAAAATTTAGAGTTTATGTATGGAAAGAATTAAAGCATTAAAAAATGTAAATAAAGAAAATTTATTCACACACCACAAATGAACACAAAAGTTTTGTTATCTAAGTTTGGGAAATTCCACTAGATCAACTCTAATAGCTTGGAATTTTATGAGAAAGAGATTTTTCTACACAAGTTTTAAAAAACAGATATGCATGCTTGAAACATGTTAAAAATGCAAATGACCTATGGATCCAAACCTTTTAAAGAGAATAACATTAAATTCCCAAGTGAACGTGCGGTGGGATATTTACCAGAGTCAAACATGCCATAATTTGCCCATTTAGAAAAAGCTGACCTAACAACCATAGATGATTGTAAAGTGATTTATCATGCATAACAGGAAATATTTCTTTAAGGAATGACTTATGGATTGGGAATCAACACTCAGTTAAAAATCCCCCGCCTCCCCCTTTTAACGACGATTGCAGAACTGATATATAAAAATTAAAAGGAGTTTACAATCCCTAAAAATTATGGACACTTTTTGGAATTATCTCTCCCTACATTTGTGCATTGTGCATTTCCATTTTACATGTATACTTTTTTCTTAAATCAAAACTTAAGTTTTCACTTTCCCTTCAACTCGTCAACAAAAATAGAGATAAAAGGCAAATAGTTCACAACAAAATGAAAATTTTAGAGTTTATTAATGGAAAGAATTTAACGTAATAAAAAATGTAAGTAAATAAAATTTATTCACACACCACAAATGAACACAAAAGTTTTGTTTTCCAAGTTTGGGAAATTCCACTAGTTCCACCCTAATAGCTCGAAATTTTATAAGAAAGCGATTTTTCTATACTTGTTTTAAAAAATTAAAATGCATGCTTTAAAAATATTAAACATGCAAATCACCTATGGATCCAAACCTTTTAAAGAGAATAACATTAAATTCCCATGTGAACGTGCAGTGGGATATTTACCTGAGTCACATAAGCCATTATTTTTCCCATTTACAAAAAGCTGACCTAACGATCATAGATGATATTAAATTTATTTATCATGTGTAACATGCTATATTTTTTTAAGGAATGACATATGGAATGGGAGTCAACACTCAATTAAAAATTCCCGCCCTCCCCCTTTTCCCAACGATTGCAGAACCTGATATATAAAAACCAAGAAGAGTTAACAATTCCTAAAAATTATGAAACCATTTTTGAATTATTTCTATCTACATTTGTGCATTGTGCATTTCCAATTTAGATGTATATTTTTTTCTTAAATCAAAACTTGAGTTTTCACTTTCCCTACATCTCGTAAAAAAAAAGAGAGATAAAAGGTAAAAATAGATCACAAGAAAGTGAAAATTTTAGAGATTATGTATGGAAAGAATTTAAAGAAATAACAAATATAAGTAAATAAATTTTTTTCACACACCCCAAATGAACACAAAAGTTTTGTTATCCAAGTTTGGGAAATTCCACTAGTTCAACCCTAATAGCTCGAAATTTTATAAGAAGGAGAATTTTCTACACATGTTTTAAAAAATGGATATGCATGCTTGAAACATGGTAAAGATTCAAATGACCAATGGATCCAAACCTTTTAAAGAGGATAAGATTAAATTCCCAAGCTAACATGCGGTGGGATATTTACCCGAGTCAAACAAGCCATTATTTTGTCCATTTACAAAAAGCTGACCTAACGATCATAGATGATTGTAAATTGATTTATCATGCGTAATGGGCTATATTTTTGGAAGGAATGACTTATGTATTGGGGGACAACGCTCAGTCAAAACTCCCCCGCCGTCCCCTTTTCCTGAAGATTGCAGAACCTGATATATCATAACTAAAAAGAGTTTACAATCCCTAAAAATTAGAGACACTTTTTAGAAATGTCTCTCTCTAAATTTGTGCATTGTGCATTTCCATTTTAGATGTATTCTTTTTCCTTAAATCAATACTTGAGTTTTCACTTTCCCTTCATCTCATAAACAAAAAGTGATAAAAGGCAAATAGATCACAACAAAATGAAAATGTTAGAGTTTATGTATGGAAATAATTTAAAGCAATAAAAAATGTAAGTAAAGGAAATTTATTCACTCACTACAAATGAACACAAAAGCTTTGTTATTGAAGTTTGGGAAATTCTACTAGTTCCACTTTACTGAATTTTAGAAGAAAGAGATTTTTCTACACATGTTTTAAAAAATGGATATGCTTGCTTGAATCAAATTAAAGATGCAAATGACCTATGGATCCAAACCTTTTAAGGAGAATAACATTAAATTCCCAAGTAAACATGCGGTGGGATATTTACCCTTGTCAAACAAGTCATTATTTTGCCCATTTACAAAAAGCTGACCTAACGATCATATATGATTGTATAGTTATTTATCATGATTAATAGGGTATATTTTTTTAAAGGAATGACTTATAGATTGGGAGTCAACACTTAGTTAAAAATCCCCCGCCTCCCCCTTTTCCCGATAATTGCAGAACCTGATATATAAAAACTAAAGAGAGTTTACAATCCCTAAAAATTACAGATACTTTTTGGAATTATCTCTCTCTTCATTTGTGCATTGTGCAATTCCATTTTAGATGTATACTTTTTACTTAAATAAAAACTTGAGTTTTGACTTTCCCTTCATCTCGTAAACAAAAAAAGAGATAAAAGGCCAATAGATCACAACAAAATGAAAATTTTAGAGTTTATGTATGGAAAACATTTAAAGCAATAACAATTGCAAGTAAAAAAAATTTATTCACACACTACAGATGAACACAAAAGTTTTGTTATCCAAGTTTGGGAAATTCCACTTGTTCAACCCTTATAGCTCAAAATTTTTTTAGTAAGAGATTTGTCTACAAATGTTTTAAAAAAAATGGATATGCATGCTTGAAACATGTTAAAGATGCAAATGACCTATGGATCCAAACCTTTTAAAGAGAATAACATTAAATTCCCAAGTGAACGTGCGGTGGGATATTTACCCTAGACAGACAAGCCATTATTTTGCCCATTTTAAAAAAGCTGACCTAACAATCATAGATGATTATAAAGTCATTTATCATGCATAACGGGCTGTATTTTTGTACGAAATGACTTATGGATTGGGAGTCATTATTTTGCCCATTTAGAAAAAGCTGACCTAACAATCATATATGATTGTATAGTTATTTATCATGAGTAATAGTGTATATTTTTTAAAGGAATTACTTATGGATTGGCAGTCGACACTCAGTTATAAATGCCCCGCCTCCCACTTTTCCCGACGACTCCAGAACCTGATATATAAAAACTAAAAAGAGTTTTCAATCCCTAAGAATTCCCGACACTTTTTCTAATTATCTCTCTCTACATTTGTGCATTGTGCATTTCAATTTTACATGTATACTTTTTTCTTAAATCAAAACTTGGGTTTTCACTTTCCCTTCATCTCGTAAAAAAAAAAAAGAGATAAAAGGCAAATAGACCTTAACAAAATGAAAATTTTAGAGTTTGTGTATGGAAAAAATTAAAGCAATAACAAATTTAAGTAAAGAAAATTTATTCACACACCACAAATGAACACAAAAGTTTTGTTATCCAAGTTTGGGAAATTCCACTAGTTAACCCTAATAGCTCAAAATTTTATAACAAAGAGATTTTTCTACACATGTTTTAAAAAAATGATATGCATGCTTGAAACTTGTAAAAGATGCAAATGACCTATGGATCCAAACCTTTTAAAGAGAATAACGTTAAATTCGCAAGTGAACGTGCGGTGGGATATTTACCTGAGTGAACAACTATTATTTTGCCCATTCACAAAAAGTTGACCCAACGACGATAGATGGTTGTAAAGTGATTTATCGTGCATAACGGGCTACATTTTTGTAAGGAATGACTTAGGGATTGGGAATAAACACAGAGTTAAAAATCCCCCACCTCCCCCTTTTGCAGAAGATTGCAGAAACTTATATATAAAAATTAAAAAGAGTTTACAATCTCTAAAAATTACAGACCCTTTTTGGAATTATCTCTTTCTAAATTTGTGCATTGTGCATTTCCATTTTAGATGTATACTTTTGTCTTAAATCAAAACTTGATTTTTCACTTTCCCTTCATCTCGTAAACAAAAAAAGATATAAAATGCAAATAGATCACAACAAAATAAAATTTTTAGAGTTTATGTATGGAAAGAATTTTAAGCAATAACAAATGTAAGTAAAGAAAATTTATTCACACACCACAAATGAACACAAAAGTATTGTTAGTCAAGTTTGGGAAATTCCACTAGTTCAACCCTAATAGCTTGGAATTTTAAAGCAATAGATTTTTCTACACAATGTTTTAAAAAATGAAAATGCATGCTTGAAACATGTTAAATATGCAAATGACCTATGGATCCAATGCTTCTAAGGGGAATAACATTAAATTCCCATCTGAACGTGCGGTGGGATATTTACCCAAGTCAAACAAGCCATTATTTTGCCCATTTGCAAAAAACTGACCTAATGATCATGGAAGATTGTAAAGTGATTTATCATGTGAAACAGTCTATATTTTTTTAAGGAATGACTTATGGATTGGGAGTCAACACTTAGTTAAAAATCCTCAGCCTCCCCCTTTTCCCGTCGATTGCAGAACTTGATATATAACAACTAAAAATAGTTTACAATCCCTTCAAATTATATACACTTTTTGGAATTATCACTCTCAACATTTGTGCATTTTGCATTTTCATTTTAGATGTATACTTTTTTCTTAATTCAAAACTTGAGTTTTCACTTTCCCTTCATCTCGTAAACAGAAAAAGAAATAAAAGGCAAATAGATCACAACAAAATGCAAATTTTAGAGTTTATGTATGGAATGAATTTAAAGAAATAATGTAAGTAAAGAAAATTTATCCACACACCACAAATGAACACAAAAGTTTTTTTATCCAAGTTTGGGAAATTCAACTAGTTCTACCCTATTTGCTTGGAATTTTATAAGAAAGAGATTTTTCTCCACATGTTTTAAAAAAGGATATGCATGCTTGAAACATGTTAAGGATGCAAATGACCTATGGATTTAAACCTTTTAAGGAGAATAAAATTAAATTCCCATGTGAACGTGCGATGGGATATTTACCCGAGTCAAACAAGCCATTCTTTTGTCCATTTACAAAAAACTGACCTAACGAGCATAGATGATTGTAAAGTGATTTATCATACGTGATGGGCTATATTTTTGTAAGGAATGACTTATGGATTGGGAGTCAACACTTAGTTAAAAATCCCCCGCCTCCCCCTTTTCCCAATGATGGTAGTACCTGATAAAAACTAAAAAGAGTTTACAATCCCTAAAATTTACGGACACTTTTTGGAATTATCTCTCTCTTCATTTGTGCATTGAGCATTTCCATTTCAGATGTATACTTTTTACTTAAACCAAAACTAGAGTTTTCACTTTCCCTTCCTCTCGTAAACAAAAAAAGAGATAAAAGACAAATAGATCACAACAAAATGAAAATTTTAGAGTTTATGTATGAAAAGAATTTAAAGCAATAACAATTGAAAGTAAAGAAAATTTATTCACTCACCCCAAATGAACACAAAAGTTTTGTTATCAGATTTTGGGAAATTCAACTTGTTCAACCCTATTGAAATTTTATTAGAAAGAGATTTTTCTACACATGTTTTAAAAAATGGATATGCATGCTTGAAACATGTTAGAGATGAAAATGACCTATGGATCCGAACCTTTTAAAGAGAATAACTTTAAATTCCCAAGTGGATATTTACCTGAGTCAAACAAGCCATTATTTTGCCCAGTTTAAAAAAGCTGACCTAACGATCTTAGATGATTGTAAAGTGATTTATCATGTGTAAGGGGCTATATTTTTGTAAGGAATGATTGATGTATTGGGAGTAAACACTAAGTTAAAAATCCCCTGCATGCCCCTTGACTGATGACTCCAGAACCTGATATATAAAAACTAAAAAGAGTTTACAATCCATAAAAATTCCAAACACTTTTGGAATTATCTCTCTCTACATTTGTGCATTGTGCATTTCCATTTTACATGAGTACTTTTTTCTTAAATCAAAACTTGAGTTTTCACTTTCACTTCATCTCGTAAACAAAAAATGAGATAAAAGGCAAATAGATGACTACAAAATGAAAATTTTAGAGTTTGTTTACGGAAAGAATTTAAAGCAATAAAAAATGTAAGTAAAGAAAATTTATTCACACACCACAAATGAACATAATTTTTAGTTATCATAGTCTGGGAAATTCCACTAGTTCAATCCTAATAGCTCAGAATTTTATAAGAAAGAGATTTCTCTACACATCTTTTAAAAAATAGATATGCATGGTTGAAACATGTTAAAGATGAAAACGACCTATGGATTTAAACCTTTTAGGGAGAATAAAATTAAATTCCCAAGTGAACGTGCGGTGGGATATTTACCCGAGTCAAACAAGCCATTATTTTGTCCATTTACAAAAAGCTGACCTAACGATCATAGATGATTGTAAAGTGATTTATCATTCGTGATGGGCTATATTTTTGTCAAGAATGACTTATGGATTGTTAGTCAACACTCAGTTAAAAATCCCCCAGCTCCCCCTCTTCTCGACGATTGTAGAACCTGATATATAAAAACTAAAAAGTGTTTACAATCCCTAAATATTACAGACACTTTTTGGAATTATCTCTCTCTACATTTTTGCATTGCTCATTTCCATTTTAGATGGATTCTTTTTTCTTAAATCAAAACTTGAGTTTACACTTTCCCTTCATCTATTAAACAAAAAAAGTGATAAAAGGCAAATAGTTCTCAACAAAATGAAAATTTTAGAGTTTATGTATGGTAAGAATTAAAGCAAAAAAAATGTAAGTAAATAAAATTTATTCACACTCCACAAAGGAACACAAAAGGTTTGGTATCCAAGAAATTCCAATAGTACAACCGTAATAGCTCGGAATTTTATAAGAAAGAGATTTTTCTACACAAGTTTTAAAAAACGGGTATGCATGCTTGAAACATGTTCAAGATGCAAATGACCTATGGATCCAAACCTTTTAAAGGGAATATTATTAAATTTCGAAGTGAATGTCCAGTGGGATATTTACCCGAGTCAAACAAGCCATTATTTTGCCCATATACAAAAACTTAACCTAACGGCCATAGATGATTGTCAAGTGATTTATAATGCATAACGGACTATATTTTTGTAAGGAATAACTTATGGAATGGGAGTCAACACTCAGTTAAAAATCCCCCGCCTCCCCCTATTCCCAACGATTGCAGAATTGATATATAAAAATTAAAAAGAGTTTACAATCCCTAAAAATTACAGATACTTTTTGGAATTATCTCTCTCTACATTTTTGATTTGTGCATTTCCTTTTTACATGTATAGTGTCTTCTTAAATCAAAACTTGGATTTTCACTTTTCCGTCATGTCGTAAACAAAAAAAGAGATAAAAGGTAAATAGATCACAACAAAATAAAAATTTTAGAGTTTAAGTATAGAAAGAATTTAAAGCAATAACAAATTTAAGTAAAGAAAACTTTTCCACACACTACAAATGAACACAAAAGTTTTGCTATCCAAATTTGGGAAAATCCACTTGTTCAACCCTACTAGCTTGGAATTTTATAAGAAAGAGATTTTTCTTCACATGTTTTAAAAAATGGATACGCATGCTTGAAACATGTTAAAGATGCAAATGACCTATGGATCCAAACCTTTTAAAGAGAATAACATTAAATTCACAAGTGAACGTGCGGTGGGATATTTACCCGAGTCAAACAAGGCATTATTTTGCTCATTTACAAAAAGTAGATCTTACGATCATAGATCAGTGTAAAGTGATTTATCATGCATAAGGGGCTATATATGTTTAAGGAAAGACTTATGGATTGGGAGTCAACACTAAGTTAAAAACCATCTGCCTCCCTCTTTTCACGACGATTGAAAAACCTGATATATAAAAACTAAAAAGAGTTTACAATCCCTAAAAATTCCAGACCATTTTTGGAATTATCTCTCTCTACATTTTTGCATTTTCCATTTCCATTTTAGATGTATTCTTTTTTCTTAAATCAAAACTTGGGTTTTATCTTTCGCTTCATCTCGTAAAAAAAAAAAGAGATAAAAGGCAAATCACAACAAATTGAAAATTTTAGAGTTTATGTATGGCAAGAATTTAAAGAAATAACAAATGTAAGTATAGAAAACTTATTCACACACCAAAAATGAACACAAAAATTTTGCTATCCAAGTTTGGGAAATTCCACTAGTTCCACCCTAATAGCTTGGAATTTTATAAGAAAGAGATTTTTCTACACATGTTTTAAAAAATGAATATGCATGCTTGAAACATGTTAAAGATACAAATGACCTATGGATCCAAACCTTTTAAAGAGAATAACATTAAATTCCCAAGTGAACGTGTGGTGGGATATTTACCCGAGTCAAACAAGCCACTATTTTGCCCATTTACAAAAAGCTGACCTAACGATCATATATGAGTGTAAAGTGATTTATCATGCGTAACGGGCTATATTTTTGTAAGGAATGGCTTACAGATTGGGAGTGAACACAGTTGAAAATCCCCCGCCTTCCTCTTGTCCCGACGATTGCTGAACCTGATATATAAAAACTAAAAAGAGTTTACAATCCCTAAAAATTATAGAAACGTTTTGGAATTATCTCATTCTACATTTGTGCATTGTGCATTTCCATTTTAAATGTATAATTTCTTCTTGAATCAAAACTATAGTTTTCACTTTCCCTTCATCTCGTAATAAAAAAAGAGATAAAAGGCAAATAGATCACAACAAAAAGAATATTTTATAGTTTATGTATGGAAATAATTTAAATCCATAGAAAATGTATGTAAAAAAAATTTATTCACACACCACCAATTTACACAAAAGTTTTGTTATCTAAGTTTGGGAAATTCCACTTGTTCAACCCTAATAGCTCGGAATTTAAGAAGCAAGAGATTTTTCTACACATATTTTAAAAAATGGATATGCAAGCTTGAAACATGTTAAAAATGAAAATGACCTATGGATCCAAACGTTTTAAAGAGAATAACATTAAATTCCCAAGTAAACGTGGAGTGGGATATTTACCCGAATTAAACAATCCATTATTTTGCCCATTTACAAAAAGCTCACCTAACGATCATAGATGGTTGTAAAGTGATTTATCATGGATAACGGGCTATATTTTTGTAAGGAATGACTTATTGATTGGGAGTCAACACTCAGTTAAAAATCCCAAGCCTCCCCCTTTTCCCGACGATTGCAAAACCAGATATATAAAAAACTAAAAAGAGTTTACAATCCCTAAAAATTATAGACACTTTTTTGAATTATCTCTCTCTACATTTGTGCATTGTGCATTTCCATTTTAGATGTATACTTTTTTCTTAAATCAAAACTTGAGTTTTCACTTTCCCCTCATCTCGTAAACAAAAAAAGTGATAAAAGGCAAATAATCACAACAAAATGATAATTTTAGAGTTTATGTATACAAAAAATTTAAAGCAAAATAACAAATGTAAGTAAAGAAAATTTATTCATGCAGCACAAATGAACACAAAAGTTTTGTTATCCAAGTATGGGAAATTCAACTAGTTCAACCCTAATTGCTCGGAATTTTAAGTAAGAGATTTTTATACACTTGTTTTAAAAAATGCATATGCAAGTTTGAAACATGTTAAAAATGCAAATGACCTTTGGATCCAAACCATTTAAAGAGAATAACTCTAAATTCCCAAGTTAGCGTGCGGTGGGATATTTACCCGAGTCAAATAAGCCATTATTTTGCCCATTTACAAAAGGTAGACCTAACGATCATAGATGAGTGTAAAGTGATTTATCATGCGTAATGGGCAATATTTTTGTCAGGAATGTCTTATGGATAGGGTGTCAACCCTCAGTTAAAAATCCCCTACCTCCGTCTTTTTCCAACGATTGTAGAACCTCATATATAAAAACTAAAAGGAGTTTACACTCCCTAAAAATTATAGACACTTTTTGGAATTATCTCTCCCAACATTTGTGCATTTTGCTTCCTTTTTAGATATATACTTTTTTCTTAAATCAAAACTTGAGTTTTCACTTTCCCTTCATTTCGTAAACAAAAAAAGAGATAAAAGGCAGATAGATCACAACAAAATGATAATTTTAGAGTTTATGTATGCAAAGAATTTAAAGCAAAATAACAAATGTAAGTGAAGAAAATTTATTCATGCAGCACAAATGAACACAAAAGTTTTGTTATCCAAGTCTGGGAAATTCCACTAGCTCAACCCTAATTCCACGGAATTTTATAAGTAAGAGATTTTCTACACTTGTTTTAAAAAAATATATATGCATCCTTGAAACATATTAAACATGCAAAAGATCAATGGATCCAAACCTTTTAAAGAGAATAACATTAAATTCCCAAGTGAACGTGCGGTGGGATATTTACCCTAGTAAAACAAGCCATTATTTTGCCCATTCACAAAAAGCAGACCTAACGATCATAGATGATTGTACAGTGATTGATCATACCTAACGGACTATATTTTTGTAAGGAATGACATATGGATTTGGAGTCAACACTCAATTAAAAATTCCCCCCCCCCCCCCCTCCCCCTTTTCTTGATGATTGCAAAACCTGATATATAAAAACCGAAAAGAGTTAACAATCCCTTAAAATTACCGACCCGTTTTGGAATTATCTCTCTCTACATTTGTGTATTGTGCATTTCCATTTTAGATGTGTAATTTTTTCTTAAATCAAAACTTGAGTTTTCACTTTCCTTTCATCTCGTAAACAAAAAAAAGAGATAAAAGGCAAATAGATCACAACAAAACGAAATATTTGGAGTTGATTTATGGAAAGAATTTAAAGAAATAACAAATTTAGGTAAAGAAAATTTATTCACACACCACAAAAAAAACACAAAAGTTTTGTTATCCAAGTTTGGGAAATTACACTAGTTCCAGCCTAAGAGCTCGGAATTTTATAAGAAAGGGATTTTTCTACACATGTTTTTAAAAATGGATATGCATGCTTGAAACAAGTTAAAGATGCAAATGACCAATGGATCCAAACCATTTAAAGAGAATAACATTAAATTCCCAAGTGAACGTGCGGTGGGATATTTACCTGAGTCAAACAAGCCATTTTTTTTGTCCATTTACAAAAAGCTGACCTAACGACCATAGGTCATAGTAAAGTGATTTATCATGCATAAGGGGCTATGTTTTTGTAAGGAATGACTTATGGATTGGGAGTCAACACTCAGTTAAAAATCCCCCACCTCCCCCTTTTCCCGATGATTGCAGAACTCATATATATAAACTAAAAAGAGTTTACAATCCCTAAAAATTACGGACACTTTTTGGAATTATCTCTTCTACATTTGTGCGTTCTGCATTTCCATTTTACATGTATACTTTTTTCTTAAATCAAAACTTGAGTTTTCACTTTCCCTTCATCTGATAAACAAACAAAGAGATAAATGGCGAATAGATCACAACAAAATGAAAATTTTACAGTTTATTTATGGAAAAAATTTAAAACTACAACAAATTTAAATAAATAAAATTTATTCACACACCACATATGAACACAAAAGTTTTGTTTTCCAAGTTTGGGAAATTCTACCAGTTCAACACTAATAGCTCGAACTTTTATAAGAAAGAGATTTTTATATGCATGTTTTAAAAAATTGAGATGCATGCTTGAAACATATTAAACATGCAAATGACCAATGGATCCAAACCTTTTAAAGAGAATAACATTAAATTCCCAGGTGAACGTGCGGTGGGATATTTACCTGAGTAAAACAAGCCATTATTTTGCCCATTTACAAAATGCTGACCTACCGTTCATAGATGATTGTAAAGTGATTTATCATGCCTAACAGGCTATATTTTTGTAGGGAATGACATATGGATTGGGAGTCAACACTCAGTTAAAAATTCCACGCCTCCCCCTTTTCCCGGCGATTGCAGAAGCTGATATATAAAAACCAAAAAGAGTTTACAGTCCCTAAAAATTTCCAACCCTATTTACAATTATCTCTCTACATTTTTTCATTGTGCATTTCCATTTTAGATGTAAGTTTTTTCTTAAATCAAAACTTGAGGTTTTTACTTTTCTTTCTTCTCAGAAACAAAAAAGAGATAAAAAGCAAATAGATCACAAAAAAATGAAACTTTTAGAGGTTATGTATAGAAAAAATTTAAAGCAATAACAAATGTAAGTAAATAAAATTTATTCACACACCACAAATGAACACAAAAGTTTAGTTATCCAAGTTTGGAAAATTCCTTTAGTTCAACCTTAATAGCTCGAATTTTCTGCACTTGTTTTAAAAAATGGATATGCATGCTTGAAACATGTTAAAGATTCAAATGAACAATGGATCCAAACCTTTTAAAAAGAATAACATTAAATTCCCAAGTGAACGTGTGGTGAGATATTTACCTGACTCAAACAATCCATTATTTTCCTATTTAAAAAAAGCTGACCTAACAAACATAGATGATTTTAAAGTGATTTATCATGCGTAATGGGCTATATTTTTGTAAGGAGTGACTTATGGATTGGGGGTCAATACTCAGTTAAAAATCCCCCGCCTTCCTCTTTTCCCAACGATTGCAGAACCTGATATATAAAAACTAAAAGAGTTTACAATCCCTAAAAATTAGAAACACTTTCTGGAATTATCTCTTTCTACATTTTTTCATTGTGCATTTCAATTTTAGATGTATACTTTCTTCTTTAATCAAAACTTGAGTTTCCACTTTCCCTTCATCTCGTCAACAAAAAAAGACATAAAAGGCAAATAGATCACAACAAAATGAATATTTTACAGTTTTTGTACGGAAATAATTTAGATCAATAAAAAATATATGTAACAAAAATTTATTCACACACCACCAATTAACGCAAAAGTTTTGTTATCGAAGTTTGGGAAATTCCACTAGTTCAACCCCAATAGCTCAGAATTTAAGAAGAAAGAGATTTTTCTACTCATATTTTAAAAAATGGATATGCATGCTTGAAACATGTTAAAAATGAAACTGACCTATGGATCCAAACCTTTTAAAGAGAATAACATTAAATTCCCAAGTGAACATGCGGTGGGATATTTACCCGAGTCAAACAAGGCATTATTTTTCCCATTTACAAAAAGCTGACCTAACGATTATAGATGAGTGTAAAGTTATTTATGATGCATAATGGGCAATATTTTTGTCAGGAATGACTTATGGATAGGGTGTCATCCCTCAGTTAAAAATCCCTTGTCTTTGTCTTTTCCTGTCGATTGCAGAACCTGATATATAAAAACTAAAAAGAGTTTACAATCCCTGAAAATTATAGACATTTTTTGGAATTATCTCTCCCAACGTTTGTGCATTGTGCATTTCCTTTTTAGATGTATACTTTTTTCTTAAATCAAAACTTGAGTTTACATTTTCGCTTCATCTAGTAAACAAAAAAAGAGATAAAAGGCAAATAGATCAGAATAAAATGAAAATTTTAGAGTTTATGTATGGAAATAATTTAAGGGAATAACAAATGTAAGTAAATAAAATTTATTCATTCACCAAAAATGAACAAAAAATGTTTTGTTATCCAAGTTTGGGAAATTGCACTAGTTCAACACTAATAGCTCGGTATTTTAGAAGAAAGAGATTTTTCTACGCATATGTTAAAAAATGGATATGCATGCTTGAAACATGTTAAAAATGAAAATGACCTATGGATCCAAACCTTTTAAAGATAATAACATTAAATTCCCAAGTGAACGTGCGGTGGGATATTTACCCGAGTCAAACAAGCCATTATTTTACCCATTTACAAAAAGCTAACCTATAGATCATAGATGACTGTAATGTGATTTATCATGCGTAACGGGCTATATTTTTGTAAGGAATGACTTATGGATTGGGAGTCAACACTCAGAAAAAAATCCACTGCCTCCCCCTTTTCTCGACAAATGCATAAGCTGATATAAAAAAACTAAAAAGAGTTTACAATCCCTTAAAGTTACCGACACTTTTTGGAATTATCTCTCTCTACATTTTTGCATTGTGCCTTTCCATTTTAGATGTATTCTTTTTTCTTAAATGAAAACTTGAGTTTTCAGTTTCCCTTCATCTCCTAAACAAAAAAAGCAATAAAAGGCAAATAGATCACAACAAAATGATAATTTTAGAGTTTATGTTTGCAAAGAATTTAAAGAAAAATAACAAATGTAAGAAAAGAAAATTTATTCATGCACCACAAATGAACACAAAATTTTTGTTAACTAAGTCTGGGAAATTCCACTAGTTCAACCCTAATTGCTCGAAAATTTATAAGTAAAAGATTTTTCTACACTTGTTTTAAAAAATGGATATGCAAGCTTGAAACATGTTAAAGATGCAAATGACCTATGGATCCAAACCATTTATATTGAATAACATTAAATGCACAAGTGAACGTGCGATGGGTTATTTACCCGAGTCAAACATGCCAT
This sequence comes from Aristolochia californica, assembly GCF_029961685.1. Taxonomy (NCBI): domain Eukaryota; kingdom Viridiplantae; phylum Streptophyta; class Magnoliopsida; order Piperales; family Aristolochiaceae; genus Aristolochia; species Aristolochia californica. The sequence continues at coordinate 29,422,342 of NW_027182214.1, read as the reverse complement.
TATTTTGCCCATTTACAAAAAGCGGACCTAACGATCATAGATGAGTGTAAAGTGATTTATCATGTGTAATGGGCGATATTTTTGTCAGGATGACTTTTGGATAGGGTGTCAACCCTTAGTTAAAAATCCCCCGCCTCCGTCTTTTCCTGACTATTGCAGAACCTGATATATAAAAACTAAAAAGTGTTTACAATCCCTAAAAGTTATAGACACTTTTTTGAATTATCTCTCCCAACATTTGTGCATTGTGAATTTCCTTTTTAGATGTATACTTTTTTCTTAAATAAAAACATGAGTTTTCAGTTTCCCTTCATCGACTAAACAAAAAAAGAGATAAAAGGTCAATAGATCATAAAAAAATGAAAATTTTAGAGTTTATGTATGGAAATAATTTAAAGCAATAAAAAATGTAAATAAATAAAATTTATTCACACACCACAAATGAATACAAAAGTTTTGTTATCCAAGTTTGGGAAATTCCACAAGTTCAACACTAATAGCTCGGAATTTTGTAAGAAAGAGATTTTTATAGACATGTTTTAAAAAATTGATATGCATCCTTGAAACAAATTAAACATGCAAAAGACCAATGGATGCCAACCTTTTAAAGAGAATAACATTAAACTCCCAAGTGAACGTGCGGTGGGATATTTAACTGAGTAAAACAAGCAATTATTTTACCCATTTAAAAAAAATAGACCTAATGATCATAGATGATTGTAAAGTGATTTATCATGCGTAACGGGCTAAATTTTCCCCGCCTGCTCCTTTTCTCGACAATTGTAGAACCTGATATATAAAAACCCAAAAGAGTTAACAATCCCTTAAAATTACGACCCTTTTTGGAAATATATCTCTCTACGTTTGTGCATTGTGCATTTCCATTTTATATGTGTACTTTTTTCTTAAATCAAAACTTGAGTTTTCACTTTTGCTTTCATCTCGTAAACAAAAAAAGGGATAAAAGGCAAATAGATCACAACAAAATGAAAATTTTAGAGTTTATTTATGGAAAAAATTTAAAGCAATAAAAAATTTAAGTAAAGAAAATTTATTCACACACCACAAAAGAACAAAAAAGTTTTGTTATCCAAGTTTGGGAAATTACACTAGTTCAACCCTGATAGCTCGGAATTTTATAAGAAAGGGATTTTTTTACACACATTTTTAAAAATGGATATGCATGCTTGAAACAAGTTAAAGATACAAATGACCAATGGATCAAAACCTTTTAAATAGAATAACATTAAATTCCCAACTGAACGTGCGGTGGGATATTTACCCGAGTCAAACAAGCCATTATTTTGTCCATTTACAAAAAGTTGTCCTAACGACAATAGATCATTGTAAAGTGATTTATCATGCATAACGGGTTATGTTTTTTTAAGGAATGACTTATGGATTGGGAGTCAACACTCAGTTAAAAATCCTCCGCCTCCCCCTTTTCCAGATGGTTGCAGAACTGATATATAAAAACTAAAAAGAGTTTACAATTCCTAAAAATTCCGGACACTTTTTGGAATTATCTCTCTCTACATTTGTGCATTGTGCATTTCCATTTTACGTGTATACTTTTTTCTTAAATCAAAACTTGATTTTTCCCTTTCCCTTCATCTCGTAAACAAACAAAGAGATAAAAGGCGAATAGATCACAACCAAATGAAAATTTTAAAGTTTATGTACGGAAAGAATATAAAGCCACAACAAATTTATGTAAATAAAATTTATTCACACACCACAAATGAACACAAAAGTTTTTTTTTCCAATTTTGGGAAATTCCACTACTTCAACACTAATAGCTCGGAATTTTATAAGAAAGAGATTTTTATATGTATGTTTTAAAAAATTGATATGCATGCTTGAATCATAATAAACATGCAAATGACCAATGGATACAAACCTTTTAAAGAGAATAACATTAAATTCCCAAGTGAACGTGCGGTGGGATATTTACTTGAGTAAAACAAGCCATTATTTTGCCCATTTACAAAAAGCTGACCTAATGATCATAGATGATTGTAAAATGATTTATCATGCGTAACGGGCTATATTTTTGTAGGGAATGACATATGGATTGGGAGTCAACACTCGATTAAAAATTCCCCGCTTTCCCCTTTTCCCGACGATTGCAAAACCTGATATATAAAAACCAAAAAGAGTTTACAATCCCTAAAAATTACCGACCCTTTTTGGATTTATCTCTCTTTATATTGTGCATTGTGCATTTCCATTTTAGATGTATAGTTTTTTCATAAATCAAAACTTGAGTTTCCACTTTTCTTTCATCTCGTAAACAAAAAAAGAGATGAAAAGCAAATAGATCAATACAAAATGAAAATTTTAGAGGTTATGTATAGAAAGAATTTAAAGCAATAACAAATGTAAATATATAAAATTTATTCAAACAACACAAATGAACACAAAAGTTTTGTTATCGAATTTTGGAAAATTCCACTAGTTCAACCTTAATAGCTCGGAATTTTATAAGAAATAGAATTTTCTACACTTGTTATAAAAATTTGATATGCATGCTAAAACAAGATAAAGATGCAAATGACCAATGGATCCAAACCTTTTAAAAAGAATAACAATAAATTCCGAAGCGAACGTGCGGTAGGATATTTACACCAGTCAAAAAATCCATTATTTTGCCCATTTACAAAAATCAACCTACTTATCATAGATGATTGTAAAGCGATTTATCATGCGAAATGGGCTATATTTTTGTCCGGAGTGACTTATGGATTGGGTGTAAATACTCAGTTAAAAATTCCCCCCCTCCCCTTTTGCAGAACATGATATATAAAAACTAAAAAGAGTTTACAATCCATAAAAATTACAAACACTTTTTGGAATTATCTCTCTCTTCATTTGTAAATTGTGAATTCCCATTTCAGATGTATACTTTTTACTTAAATCAAAACTTGAGTTTTCACTTTCCCTTCATCTCGTAAACAAAAAAAAGAGATAAAAGGCAAACAGCTCACAACAAAATGAAAAATTGAGACTTTATGTGTGGAAAGAATTTAAAGCAATAAAAATTGTAAGTAAAAAAAAAATTATTCTCACACCACAAATGAACACAAAAGTTTTGTTATCCAAGTTTGCGAAATTCCCCTTGTTCAACCCTAATTGCTCGCAATTTTGTAAGAAAGAAATTTTTGTACATATGTTTTAAAAAATGGATTTGCATACTTGAAACATGTTAAAGATGCAAATGACTTATGGGTCCAAACCTTCTTAGGAGAACAACATTAAATTCCCAAGTGAACGTGTAGTGGGATATTTACCCGAGTCAAACAAGCTATTATTTTGCCCATTTTAAAAAAGCAGACCTAACGATCATAGATGATTGTAAAGTGATTTATCATGCGTAACGGGTTGTATTTTTTTAAGGAATGTCTTATGGATTGGGAGTCAACACTCAGTTAAATATCGCCCACGTCCCCCTTTTTCTCGACGATTGCAGAACTTGATATATAAAAACTAAAAAGAGTTTACAATCCCTAAAAAGTCCAAACGCTTTTTGGAATTATCTCTCTCTACATTTGTGCATTGTGCATTTCCATTTTAGACGTATACCTTTTTCTTTAATCAAAGCTTAAGTGTTCACTTTCCCTTCATCTCATAAACAAAAAAAGAGATAAAACGAAAAATGATCAAAACAATATTAAAATTTTAGATTTTATGTATAGAAAGAATTTAATGTATTAACAAATTTAAGTAACAAAAATTTATTCATACACCACAAATGAACACAAAAGTTTTGTTATCCAAGTTTGGGAAATTTCACTAGTTCAACCCTAATAGCTGGAAATTTTATAAGAAAGAGACTTTTTACACATGTTTAAAAAAATTGATATGCATGCTTGAAACATGTTAAAGATGCAAATGACCAATGTATCCAAACCTTTTAAAGAGAATAACATTAAATTCCCAAGTGAACGTGCGGTGGGATATTTACCCGAGTCAAACAAGCCATTATTTTTCCCATTTTAAAAAAACTGACCTAACAATCATAGATGATTGTAAAGTGATTTATCATACTTAATGGCTATATTTTTTTCAGGAATGACATATGGATTGGGAGTCAACACTCAGTTAAAAATCCCTTGACTCCCCCTTTTCCCGACACTCGCAGAACCTGATATGTAAAAACTAAAAAGAGTTTACAATCCATAAAAATTATAGTCACTTTTTGGAATTATCTCTCTCTACATTTGTGCATTGTGGATTTCCATTTTAGATGGATACTTTTTTCTTAAATCAAAACTTGAGTTTTCACTTTCCCTTTATCTCGTAAATAAAAAAAGAGATAAAAGGCAAATACATCACGACAAAATGAAAATTTTATAGTTTATGTATGGAAAGCATTAAAGGAAGAAAAAATGTAAGTAAAGAAAATGTATTCACACACCACAAATCAACACAAAAGTTTTGTTATCCAAGTTTGGGTAATTCCACTAGTTCAACCCTAATAGCTCAAAATTTAATAAGATAGAGATTTTTCTATATGTATGCTTGAAACACGATAAAGATGCAAATGACCTATGGATCCAAACCTATTACAAAGAATAACATTAAATTCCCAAGTGAATGTGCGGTGGGATATTTACTTGAGTCAAACATGCCATTATTTTGTCCATTTACAAAAGGCTGACCTAACGACCATAGATGATTGTAAAGGGATTTATCATGCATAACGGATTATATTTTTTTAAAGAATTACTTATGGATTGGGTGTCAACACTCAGTCAAAAATCCCCCACCTCCCCCTTTTACCGACGATTGCAGAACTCATATACAAAAACTAAAAACTGTATACAATCCCTAAAAATTACAAACACTTTTTGGAATTATCTCTCGCTACATTTGTGCATTGTGCATTTCCATTTTACTTCTATACTTTTTTCTTAAATTAAAACTTGAGTTTTCACTTTCCCTTCATCTCGTAAACAAAAAAAGAGATAAAAGGAAAATAGATCAATACAAAATGAAAATTTTAGAGTTTATGTATGGAACGAATTTAAAGCTATAACAAATTTAAGTAAATAAAATTTATTCACACACCACAAATGAACACAAAATTTTTGTTTTCCAAGTTTGGGAAATTCCACTACTTCAACACTAATAGCTCGAAATTTTATAAGAAAGATTTTTTTATGCATGTATTAAAAAATTGATATGCATGCTTGAAACATATTAAACATGAAAATGACCAATGGATCCAAACCTTTTAAAGAGAATAACATTAAATTCCCAAGTGAATGTGCGGTGGGATTTTTACCAGAGTAAAACAAGCCATTATTTTGCCCACTTACAAAAAGCTGACCTTACGATCATAGATGATTGTAAAGTGATTTATCATGCGTAATGGGCTATATTTTTTTAAGGAATGACATATGGATTGGGAGTCAACACCCAGTTAAAAATTCCCCGCCTTCCCATTTTCCCTGACGATTGCAAAACCTGATAAATAAAAACCAAAAAGAGTTTACAATCCCTAAACATTACCGACACTTTTTGGAATTATCTCTCTCTACATTTGTGCGTTGTGTATTTCCATTTTAGTTGTTAAGTTTTTTCTTAAATCAAAACTTGAATTTTCACTTTTCTTTCATCTCGTAAACAAAAAAAGAGATACAAAGCAAATAGATCACAACAAAATAAAAATTTTAGAGGTTATGTATAGAAAGAATTTAAAGCAATAACAAATGTAAGTAAATAAAATTTATTCACACACCACAAAGTAACACAAAATTTTTGTTACCCAAGTTTGGGAAATTCCACTAGTTCAACCCCAATGGCATGGAATTTTATAAGAAACAACATTAAAATTTTAGATTTTATGTATAGAAAGAATTTAATGTATTAACAAATTTAAGTAAAAAAAATTTATTCACACACCACAAATGAACACAAAAATTTTGTTATCCAAGTTTGGGAAATTCCACTAGTTCAACCCTAATAGCTGGAAATTTTATAAGAAAGAGACTTTTTACACATGTTTAAAAAAATTGATATGCATGCTTGAAACATGTTAAAGATGCAAATGACCAATGTATCCAAACCTTTTAAAGAGAATAACATTAAATTCCCAAGTGAACGTGCGGTGGGATATTTACCCGAGTCAAACAAGCCATTATTTTTCCCATTTTAAAAAACCTGACCTAACAATCATAGATGATTGTAAAGTGATTTATCATACATAATGGCTATATTTTTTTCAGGAATGACTTATGGATTGGGAGACAACACTCAGTTAAAAATCCCCTGACTCCCCCTTTTCCCGATGATTGTAGAACCTGATATATAAAAACTAAAAGGAGTTTACAAGCCCTAAAAATTATAGACACTTTTTGGAATTATCTCTCTCTACTTTTGTGCATTGTGGATTTCCATTATAGATGGATACTTTTTTCTTAAATCAAAACTTGAGTTTTCACTTTCCCTTTATCTCGTAAACAAAAAAAGATATAAAAGTCAAATAGATCACAACAAAATGAAAATTTTAGAATTTATGTATGGAAAGAATTACAGGAAAAAAAATGTAAGTAAATAAAATTTATTCACACACCACAAATGAACACAAAAGTTTTGTTATCCAAGTTTTGGAAATTCCACTAGTTCAACCCTAATAGCTCAGAATTTTATTAGATTGAGATTTTTCTACGCAAGTTTTAAAAAATGGATATGCATGCTTGAAACATGTTAAAGATGGAAATGACCTATGGATCCAAACCTTTTAAAGAGAATAACATTAAATTCCTAAATGAACGTACGGTGGGATATTTACCCGAGCCAAACAAGCCATTATTTTTCCCATTTACAAAAAGCTGACCTAACGACCATAGATGATTGTAAAGTGATTTATCTTGCATAACGGGCTATATTTTTGTAAAGAATGACTTATGGATTGGGTATCAACACTTAATTAAAAATCCCTCGCCGCCCCCTTTTTCCCAACGATTGCAAAACCTGATATAAAAAAACTAAAAAGATTTTACATTCCCTACAAATTCCAAAACATTTTTGGAGTTATCTGTCTACATTTGTGCATTGTGCATTTCCATTTTAGATGTATACTTTTTTCTTAAATCAAAACTTGAGTTTTCACTTTCCCTTCATCTTGTAAACAAAAAAAGAGTTAAAAGGCAAATAGATCAAAACAAAATGAAAATTTTAAAGTTTATGTAAGGAAAGAATTTAAAGCAATACAATTGTAAGTAAAAAAAATTTATTCACACACCACAAATGAACACAAAAGCTTTGTTATCCTAGTCTAGGAAATTCCACTTGTTCAACCCTATTAGCTTGGAATTTTATAAGAAAGAGATTTCTCTACACATCTTTTAAAAAATGGATATCCATGCTTGAAACATGTTAAAGATGTAAATGACCTATGGATCCAAACCTTTTAAGGAGAATAACATTAAATACCCAAGTGAACGGTGGGATATTTACCCGAGTCAAACAATCCATTATTTTGCCTATATACAAAAAGCTGACCTAATGACCATAGATGATTGTAAAGTGATTTATCATGCTTAATCGGCTATATTTTTGTAAGGAATGACTTATGGTTTGGGCGAAAACACTCTGTTAAAAATCCCCCGCCTCCCCCTTTTCCTGACGATTGCAAAACATGATATATAAAAATTACAAAGAATTTACAATCCTCAAAAATTACAGATACTTTTTTGGAATATCTCTCTCTACATTTGTGCAATGTGCATTTCCATTTTAGATGTATACTTTTATTTTAAATCAAAACTTGAGTTTTCACTTTCCCTTCATCTCGTACACAAAAAAAGAGATAAAAGGCAAATAGATCACAACAAAATGAAAATTATAGAGTTTATGTATGGAAAGAATTTAAAGCAGAAACAAGTGTAAGTAAAGAAAATTTATTCATACACCACAAATGAACACAAAAGTTTTGTTAACCAAGTTTGGGCAATTCTAGTTGATCAATCCAAATAGCTCGGAATTATATAATAAAGAGATTTTTCAACACATGCTTTAAAAAATGGATATGCATGCTTGAAACATGTTAAAGATGCAAATGACCTATGGATCCAAACCTTTTAAGGATATTAACATTAAATTCCCAAGGGAACGTTTGGTGGGATTTTTACCCGAGCCAAACAAGCCATTATTTTGCCCATTTACAAAAAGCTTACCTAACGATCACAGGTGATTGTAAATATATTTATAATGCATAACAGGCAATATTTTTGTAAGGAATGACTTATGGATTGGGAGTCAACACTCAGTTAAAAATTCCTCGCTTCCCCCTTTTCCCGACTATTGCAAAACCTGATATATAAAAACTAAAAAAAGTTTACTATCCCTAAAAGTTACAGACACTTTTTAGAATTATCTCTCTCTACAATTGTGCATTGTGCAGTTCCATTTTTGATGTATACTATTTTCTTAAATCAAAACTTGAGTTTTCACATTCCCTTCATCTCGTAAATAAAAAAAGAGATAAAAGGCAATAAGATCAAAACAACATGAAAATTTTAGATTTTATGTGTCGAAGCAATTTAAAGCAATAACAAATGTAAGTAAAGAAAATTTATTCAGACACCACAAATGAACAAAAGTTTTGTTATCCAAGTTTGGGAACTTCCACTACTTCAACCCTAATAGCTCGGAATTTTATAAGAAAGTGATTTTTCTATACATATTTTAAAAAATGGATATGCATCCTTGAAACATGTTAAAGATGCAAATGACCTATGGATCCAAACCTTTTAAAGAGAATAACATTAAATTTCCAAGTGAACGTGTGGTGGGATATTTACCCGAGTTAAACAAGCCATTATAAAAACCTGACCTAACGATCATAGATGATTGTAAAGTGATTTATCAGGCGTAACGGGCTATATTTTTGTAAGGAATGCCTTATGGATTGGGGCTCAACACTCAGTTAAAAATCCCTCCCCTCCACATTTTCCTGACGATTGCAGAACCTGATGTATAAAAACTAAAATGAGTTTACAATCCCTAAAACTTACAGACACTTTTTGGAATTATCTCTCTCTACATTTGTGCATTGTGCATTTCCATTTTAGATGTATACTTTTTTCTTAAATCAAAACTTGATTTTTCACTTTCCGTTCATCTTGTAAACAAAAAAAGAGAGAAAAGGCAAAAAGATCACAACAAAATGAAAATTTTAGAGTTTATGTATGGAAAGAATTTAAATCAATAACAAATGTAACTAAAGAAAATTTATTCACACACCAAAAATGAACACAAAAGTTTTGTTATCCAAGTTTGGGAAATTCCACTGGTTCAACCCTAATAGCTCGGAATTAAGGAAGAAAAAGATTTTTTTTACACATGTTTTAAAAAATCAATACGCATGCTTGAAACATGTTAAAGATGCAAATGACCTATGGACCCAAAACTTTTAAAGAGAATAACATTAAATGCCCAAGTGAACGTGCAAGTGGATATTTACCCCAGTCAAACAAGCCATTATTTTGCCCATTGACAAAAAGCTGACCTAACGATCATAGATGATTGTAAAGTGATTTATCTTGTGTAACGAGGTATATTTTTGTATGTAATGACATGTGGATTGGGAGTCAACACTTAGTTAAAAATCCACTGCCTCACCCTTTTCCCGACGATTGAGAACCTGATATATAAAAACTTAAAAGTGTTTACAATCCCTAAAACTTACAGTCACTTTTTGGATTTGTCTCTCTCTACATTTGTGCATTATGTATTTCCATTTTAGATGTATTTTTTTTCTTAAATCAAAACTTGACTTTTCACTTTCCCTTAATCTCGTAAATTAAAAAAATAAAAATAAAAGGTAAATACATCACAACAAAATGAAAATTTTAGAGTTTATGTATGGAAATAATTTAAAGCAATAACAAATGTAAGTAAAGAAACTTTATACACACACCACAAATGATCACAAAATTTTTGTTATACAAGTTTCGGAAATTCCAATAGTTCAACCCAAATAGCTCAGAATTTTATAAGAAAGAGATTTTTCTACACATGTTTTATAAAATGGATATGCATGCTTGAAACATGTTAAAGATTCAAATGACCTATGGATCCAGACCTTTTAAAGAGAATAACATTAAATTCCCAAGTGAATGTACGGTGGGATATTTACCCGAGTAAAACAAGCCATTATTTTGCCCATTTACAAAAAGCTCACCTACCGATCATAGATGACTGTAAAGTGATTTATCATGAATAACGGGCTAAATTTTGGTTAGGAACAACTTATGGATTGGGAGTCAACACTCAGTAAAAAATCCCCTGCCTCCCTCTTTCCCGACGAATGCAGAACCTGATATATAAAATCTAAAAAGAGTTCACAATCCCAAAAAGTTACAGACATTTTTTGGAATTATCTCTCTTTACATTTGTGCATTGTGCATTTCAATTTTAGATGTGTACTTTTTTCATAAAAAACAACTTGAGTTTTCACTTTCACTTCATCTCGTAAACAAAAAAAGAGATAAAAGGCAAATAGATCACAACAAAATGAAAATTTTAGAGTGTATGTTGGGAAAAAATTTACAGCATTAAAAAATATAATTAAAGAAAATTTATTCACACACCACAAATGAACACAAAATTTTTGTTATCCAAGTTTGGGAAATTCACCTAGTTCAACCCTAATTGCTCAGAATTTTATTAGAAAGAGATTTTTCTACACATGTTTTAAAAAATGGCTATGCATGCGTGAAACATGTTAAAGATGCAAATGACCTATGGATCCAAACCTTTTAAAAAGAATAACATTAAATTCCCAAGTGAACGTGCGGTAGGATATTTACCCGAGTCAAACAAGCCATTATTTTGCCCATTTACAAAACGCTGACTTAGCGATCATAGATGATTGTAAAGTGATTTATCATGCGTAACGGGTTATACTTTTTTAAGGAATGACTTATGGATTGGGAGTCAACACTCAGTTAAAAATCCCCACCTCCCCCTTTCCATGACGATTGCAAAACCTGATATATAACAACTACATAGGGTTTACAATCCCCAAAAAATATAGACACTTTTCGGAATTATATCTCTCTACATTTTTGAATTGTGCATATCCATTTTAGATGTATAGTTTTTTCTTAAATCAAAACTTGACTTTTCACTTTCCCTTCATCTGGTAAAGAAAAAAAAGAGATTAAACACAATTAGATCACAACAAAATTAAAATTTTTAGAGTTTATGTATGGAAAGAATTTAAAGCATTTACAAACTTAAGTAAATAAAATTTATTCACACACCACAATTTAACACAAAAGCTTTACTATCCAAGTTTGGGAAATTCCACTATTTCGACCCTAATAGCCCGTGTCAAACAAGCCATTATTTTGCCCATTTTAAAGAATCTGACCTAATAATCATAGATGACTGTAAAGCGATTTATCATGTATAACGGGGTATATTTTTCAAATGAATGACTTATGGATTGGGTGTCAACACTCAGTTAAAAATCCCCCGCCTCCCCCTTTTCTCGATGATTATAGAATTGATATATAAAAAATAAAAAGAGTTTACAATCCCTAAAAATTACTTACACTTTTTGGAAATATCTCTCTCTACATTTGTGCATTGTGCATTTCCATTTTATATGTATAGGTTTTTCTTAAATCAAAACTTGAGTTTTCACTTTCCCTCCTAGAAGTAAACAAAAAAGGAGATAAATGGCAAATAGATCACAACAAAATGAAAATTTTAGATTTTATGTATGGAAATAATTTAAAGCAATAAAAAATGTAATTAAAGAAAATTTATTCACACACCACAAACGAACACAAAAGATTTGTTATCGAAGTTTGGGAAATTCCACAATTCAACCATAATAGCTCGGAATTTTATAAGAAACAGATTTTTCTTGACATGTTAAAGATGCAAATGACCTATGGAACCAAACCTTTTAAAGAGAATAACTTTAAATTCCCAAGTGAACATGCGGTAGGATATTTACCCGAGTCAAACAATCCATTATTTTGCCTATTTACAAAAAGCTGACCTAACGATGATAGATGAGTGTAAAGTGATTTATCATGTGTAAGGGGCTATATTTTTGTAAGGAATGACTAATGGATTGGGAGTCAACACTCAGTTAAAAATCCCCCGCCTCTCCCTTTTCCCGACGATTGCAAAACCTGATATATTAAAACTAAAAAGAGTTTACAATCCCTAAAAATTATAGACACTTTTTGGAATTATCTTTCTTTACATTTTTGCATTGTCCATTTCCATTTTAGATGAATATTTTTTTTTAAATCAAAACTTGAGTTTTCACTTTCCCTTCATCTCGTAGACAAAGAAGAGATAAAAGGCAAATAGATCACAAAAAAAAAAAAAAAAAATTTAGAGTTTATGGATGGAAAGAATTTAAGGCAATAACAAATGTAATTAAAGAAAATTTATTCACACACCACAAATGAACACAAAAGTTTTGTTATCCAAGTTTGGGAAATTCCACTAGTTCAACCCTAATAGCTTGGAATTTTATAAGAAAGACATTTTTCTACACTAGTTTTAAAAATTGGATATGTATGCTTGAAACATGTTAAAGATGCAAATGTCCTATGGATCCAAACCTTTTAAAGATTCCCAAGTGAACATGCGGTGGGATATTTACCTGTGTCAAACAAGCTATTATTTTGCCCATTTACAAAAAGTTGACCTAACGATCATAGATGACTATAAAGTGATTTATCATGCATAACGGTCTATATTTTTTTGAGGAATGACTTTTTTATTGGGTGTGATCACTCAATTAAAAATCCCTCGCCTCCCCCTTTTCCCATCTTTGCAAAACCCTATATATAAAAATTTAAAAGAGTTTAAGATCCCTAAAAATTACATACACTTTTTGGAATTTTCTATCTCTACATTTGTGCATTGTGCATTTCCACTTTAGATGTATACTTTTTTCTTAAATATAAACAAGATTTTTCACTTTTTCTTCATCTCATAAAAAAAAAGAGATAAAAGGCAAAAAGATCACAACAAAATGAAAATTTTAGAGTATATGTATGGAAAGAATTTAAAGCAATAACAAATGTAAGTAAAGAAAATTTATTCACACACCACAAATGAACACAAAAGTTTTGTAATCCAAGTTTGGGAAATTTCACTAGTTCAACCCTAATAGCTCGAAATTTTATAACAAAGAGATTTTTCAACAGATGTTTTAAAAAACTTGATATGCATGATCGAAACATATTAAACATGCAAATGACCTATGGATCCAAACCTTTTAAAGAGAATAACATTAAATTTCCAAGTGAACGTGCGGTGGGATATTTACCCGAGTCAAACAAGCCATTATTTTTCCCATTTAACAAAAGCGGACCTAACGATCATAGATGATTTTAAAGAGATTTATCATGCGTAACGGGCTATATTTTTGAAAGGAATGACATATGGATTGTGAGTCAACACTCAGTTAAAAATCCCCTGCCTACCCCTTTTCCAAACAATTGCAGAACCAGATATATAAAAACCAAAAAGAGTTTATAATCCCTAAAAATTATAGACCCTTTTTGGAATTATCTCTCTCTACACTTGTTCATTGTACATTTCCATTTTAGATGTATACTTTTTTTTTTAAATCAAAACTTGAGTTTTCACTTTTCCTTCCTCTGGTCAATAAAAAAAGAGATAAAAAGCAAACAGATCACAACAAAATGAAAATTTTAGAGGTTATGTATGGAAAGAATTCAATGCAATAACAAATTTAAGTAAATAAAATTTATTCACGCACCACAAATAAACTCAAAAGTTTTGTTATCCACGTTTGGGAAATTCCACTAGTTAAACTCTTATAGCTCGGAATTTTATAAGAAAGAGAATTTTCAACACATGTTATAAAAAACGGATATACATGCTTGAAACATGTTAAAGATGCAAATGACCAATGGATCCAAACCTTTTAAAGCGAATAACATTAAATTCCCAAGTGAAAGTTCGGTGAGATATTTACCCGAGTCAAACAAGCCATTATTTTGCCCACTTATAAAAACCTGACCTAACGATCATAGATGATTGTAAAGTGATTTATCAGGCGTAACGGGCTATATTTTTGTAAGGAATGCCTTACAGATTGGGGCTCAACACTCAGTTAAAAATCCCTCCCCTCCACATTTTCCTGACGATTGCAGAACCTGATGTATAAAAATTAAAATGAGTTTACAATCCCTAAAAATTACAGACACTTTTTGGAATTATCTCTCTCTACATTTGTGCATTGTGCATTTCCATTTTAGATGTATACTTTTTTCTTAAATCAAAACTTGATTTTTCACTTTCCGTTCATCTTGTAAACAAAAAAAGAGAAAAAAGGCAAAAAGATCACAACAAAATGAAAATTTTAGAGTTTATGTATGGAAAGAATTTAAATCAATAACAAATGTAACTAAAGAAAATTTATTCACACACCACAAATGAACACAAAATTTTTGTTATCCAAGTTTGGGAAATTCCACTAGTTAAACCCTAATAGCTCGGAATTAAAGAAGAAAAAGATTTTTTTGCACATGTTTTAAAAAATCAATACGCATGCTTGAAACATGTTAAAGATGCAAATGACCTATGGACCCAAAACTTTTAAAGAGAATAACATTAAATGCCCAAGTGAATGTGCAAGTGGATATTTACCCCAGTCAAACAAGCCATTATTTTGCCCATTGACAAAAAGCTGACCTAACGATCATAGATGACTGTAAAGTGATTTATCTTGTGTAACAAGGTATATTTTTGTATGGAATGACATGTGGATTGGGAGTCAACACTTAGTTAAAAATCCACTGCCTCACCCTTTTCCCGACGATTGAGAACTTGATATATAAAAACTTAAAAGTGTTTACAATCCCTAAAACTTACAGTCACTTTTTGGATTTGTCTCTCTCTACATTTGTGCATTATGTATTTCCATTTTAGATGTATTTTTTTTCTTAAATCAAAACTTGACTTTTCACTTTCCCTTCATCTCGTAAATTAAAAAAATAAAAATAAAAGGTAAATACATCACAACAAAATGAAAATTTTAGAGTTTATGTATGGAAATAATTTAAAGCAATAACAAATGTAAGTAAAGAAACTTTATACACACACCACAAATGATCACAAAATTTTTGTTATACAAGTTTGGGAAATTCCAATAGTTCAACCCAAATAGCTCAGAATTTTATAAGAAAGAGATTTTTCTACACATGTTTTATAAAATGGATATGCATGCTTGAAACATGTTAAAGATTCAAATGACCTATGGATCCAGACCTTTTAAAGAGAATAACATTAAATTCCCAAGTGAATGTACGGTGGGATATTTATCCGAGTAAAACAAGCCATTATTTTGCCCATTTACAAAAAGCTCACCTACCGATCATAGATGACTGTAAAGTGATTTATTATGAATAACGGGCTAAATTTTGGTTAGGAACAACTTATGGATTGGGAGTCAACACTCCGTAAAAAATCCCCTGCCTCCCTCTTTCCCGACGAATGCAGAACCTGATATATAAAATCTAAAAAGAGTTTACAATCCCAAAAAGTTACAGACATTTTTTGGAATTATCTCTCTTTACATTTGTGCATTGTGCATTTCAATTTTAGATGTATACTTTTTTCATAACAACTTGAGTTTTCACTTTCACTTCATCTCGTAAACAAAAAAAGAGATAAAAGGCAAATAGATCACAACAAAATGAAAATTTTAGAGTGTATGTTGGGAAAAAATTTACAGCATTAAAAAATATAATTAAAGAAAATTTATTCACACACCACAAATGAACACAAAATTTTTGTTATCCAAGTTTGGGAAATTCACCTAGTTCAACCCTAATTGCTCAGAATTTTATTAGAAAGAGATTTTTCTACACATGTTTTAAAAAATGGCTATGCATGCGTGAAACATGTTAAAGATGCAGATGACCTATGGATCCAAACCTTTTAAAAAGAATAACATTAAATTCCCAAGTGAACGTGCGGTAGGATATTTACCCGAGTCAAACAAACCATTATTTTTCCCATTTACAAAAAGTAGACCTAAGGATCATCGATGATTGTAAAGTTATTTATCATGTGTAACGGGCTGTATTTTTGCAAGGAATGACTTATGGATTGGGAGTCAACACTCAGTTAAAAATCCCCCGCCACCTCCTTTTCTCGACGATTGGAGAACTCATATATAAAAACGAAAAAGAGTTTACAATCCCTAAAAATTATAGACACTTTTTGGAATTATCTCTCTCTACATTTGTGCATTGTGCATTTCAATTTTAAATGTATACTTTTTTGTTTAATCAAAACTTGAATTTTCGCTTTCCCTTCATCTCCTAAATAAAAAAAGAGATAAAAAGCAAATAGTTATAAACAAAATGAAAATTTATTTTTTATATATGGATAGAATTTAAAGCAATAAAATAATCTAAGTAAAGAAAATTGATTCACACACCATAAATGAACACAAAAGTTTTGTTATCCAAGTTTGGGAAATTCACCTACTTCAACCCTAATAACTCAGAATTTTATTAGAAAAACATTTTTCTACACATGTTTTAAAAAATGGATGTGCATGCTTGAAACATGCTTGAAACATGTTAAAGATGCAAATGACCTATGGATCCAAACCTTTTAAAGTGAATAAAATTAAATTCTCAAGTGAAGTATTTATCATGCGTAACGGGTTATATTTTTGTAAGGAATGATTTATGGATTAGGAGTCAATCAGTTAAAAATCCCACGCCTCCCCCTTTTCCCGACGATATCAAAAGCTGTTATATAAAAATTTGAAAGAGTTTACAATCCCTAGAAATTATAGACACTTTTTCGAGTTATCTCTCTCTACATTTGTGCATTGTGAATTTCCATTTTAGATGTATTCTTTTTTATTAAATAAAAACTAGAGTTTTCACAAAAAAAAAGAGATAAAAGGCAAATAGATCACAACAAAATGAAAATTTTAGAGTTTACGTATGGAAAAAATTTAAAGCAAAAAAAAAATTGTTAGTAAAGAAAATTTATTCACATACCACAAATGAATACAAAAGTTTTGTTACCCTAGTATGGGAAATTCCACTAGTTCAACCCTTATAGTTTAGAATTTTATAAAAAAGAGATTTTTCAACACATGTTTTAAAAATTGGATATGCATGCTTGAAACATGTTAAAGATGCAAATAAGCTATGGATCCAAACCTATTAAAGAGAATAACATTAAATTCCCAAGTGAACCTGTGGTGGGATATTTACCCGAGTCAAACAAACCTTAATTTTGCCCATTTACAAAGAGCTGACCTAATGATCATAGATGACTGTAAAGTGATTTATCATGTAACGGACTATATTTTTGTAAGGAATGAGTTATGGATTGGGAGTCAACACTTACTTAAAAATCCCCCGCCTCCCCCTTTTCCCAACGATTACCGAACCTGATATATAAAAACTAAAAAGGGTTTAAAATCCCTAAAAATTACAGACATATTTTGGAATTATTTGTCTCTACATTTTTGGATTGTGCATTTTCATTTTAGATGTATACTTTTTTTCTTAAATCAAAACTTGAGTTTTCACTTTCCCTTCATCTCGTAAACAAAAAAAGAGATAAAAGACAAATAGATCACAACAAAAATAAAATTTTAGAGTCTATGTTTGGAAAGAATTTAAAGCAATAACAAATGTAAGTAAAGAAAATTTATTCACACACCACAAATGAACACAAAAGTTTTGTTATCCAAGTTTGGGAAATTCCACTAGTTCAACCGTAATAGCCCGGAATTTTACAAGGAAGAGATTTTTCTACACATGTTTTAAAAAATATATATGCAAGCTTGAAACATGTTCAAGATGCAAATAACCAATGGATCCAAACCTTTTAAAGAGAATAACATTAAATTCTCAAGTGAACGTGCGTTGGGATATTTACCCGAGTCAAACTAGCCATTATTTTGCCCATTTATAAAAAGCTGACCTAACAATCATGGATGATGGTAAAGTGATTTATCATTCGTAACGGGCTATATTTTTGTAAGGAATGACTTATGGATTGGGAGTCAACACTCAATTAAAAATACCCCTCCCCCCTCTCCCCCTTTTCCCGATGATTGCAGAACCAGATATATAAAAATTAAAAAGATTTTACTATCCCTAAAAATTACAGACACTTTTTGGAATTATCTCTCTCTATATTTGTGCATTGTGCATTTCCATTTGAGATGTATTCTTTTTTCTTATATCAAAACTTGTATTTTCACTTTCCCTTCATCTCGTAATAAAAAAAAGAGATAAAAGGCAAATAGTTCACAACAAGATGAAAATTTTAGAGTTTATGTATGAGAGGAATTTAAAGAAATAAAAAATGTAAGTAAAGAAAATTTATTTACACACCACAAATGAACACAAACGTTTTGTTATCCTAGTTGGGGAAATTGCACTAGTTTAACACTAATAGCTCGTAATTTTGTAAGAAAGAGATTTTTCAACACATGCTTTAAAAAATTGATATGCATGCTTGAAACATGTTAAAGATGCAAATGACCTATGGATCCAAACCTTTTAAAGAGAATAATATTAAATACCTAAGTGAAAGTACAGTGGCATATTTACCCGAGTCAAACAAGCCATTATTTTGCCCATTTACAAAAAGTTGACCTAACAATCATAGATGACTGCAAAGTGATTTATCATCCATAACAGGCTATATGTTTGTAAGGAATGACTTATGGATTGGGAGTCAACACTCAGTTAAAAATCCCCCCCTCCCCCTTTCCCCGACCATTGTAGATCCTGATATATAAAAACTAAAAAGAGTTTACAGTCCCTAAAAATTACATACACTTTTTGGAATTATCTCTCTACATTTGTGCATTGTGCATTTCCATTTTAGTTTACTTTTTTCTTAAATCAAAACTTGAGTTTTCACTTTTCCTTCAACTCGTAAACAAAAAAACAGATAAATGGCAAATAGATCACAACAAAAAGAAAATTTCAGAGTTTATGTATGGAAAGAGTTTAACGCAATAAAAAATGTAAGCAAAGAAAATTTATTCACACACCACAAATGAACACAAAAGTTTTGTTATCCAAGTTTGGCAAATTCCACTAGTTCAACCCTTATAGCTCCGAATTTTACATGAAAGAGAGTTTTCTACACTTGTTTTAAAAAATTGATGTGAATGCTTGAAACATGTTAAAGATACAAATGACCTATGGATCCAAACCTTTTAAAGAGAATAACATTAAACTCCCAAGTGAACGTGCGGTGGGATATTTACCAGAGTCAAACAAGCCATTATTTTGCCCATTTACAAAAAGCTGACCTAACGATCATTGATGATTGTAAAGTGATTTATCATGTGTAACGGGCTATATTTTTTTCAGGAATGACTTATGGATTGGGATTCATCACTCAGTTAAGAATCCCCCCCTCCCCCTTTTCCCAACAATTGCTGAACCTGATATGTAAAAAGAAAAAAATGTTTACTATCCTTAAAAATTACAGATACTTTTTGGAACTATCTCACTGTACATTTGTGCATAGTTCATTTCCATTTTAGATGCATACTCTTTTCTTAAATCAAAACTTGTGTATTCACTTTCCCTTCATCTCGTAAACAAAAAAAGAGATAAACGGCAAATAAATCACAACAAAATGAAAATTTTAGAGTTTATGTATGGAAAGAATTTAAAGCAATAAAAAATGTAAGTAAAGAAAATTTATTCACACACCACAAATGAACACAAAAGTTCTGTTATCCTAGTTTGGGAAATTCCACTAGTTCAACCCTAATAGCTCAGAAGTTTATAAGAAAGAGATTTTTCAACACATGTTTTAAAAAATGGATGTGCATGCTTGAAACATGCTAAAGATGCAAATGACCTATGGATCCAAACATTGTAAGGAGACAGTAAATTCCCAAGTGAACGTGCCGTGGGATATATACCCGAGTCAAACAAGCCATAATTTTACCCATTTACCAAAAGCTGACCTAACGATCATAGATGACTGTAAAGTGATTTATGATGCGTAAAGGGCTATATTTTTTTATGGAATGACTTATAGATTGGGAGTCAACACTTAGATAAAAATCCCCCGCCTCCCCCTTTTCCCGATGATTTTTGAACTTGATATATAAAAACTAAAAAGAGTTTACAACCACTCAAAATTACAGACACTTTCTGGAATTATCTCTCTCTACATTTGTGCATTGTGCATTTTCATGTTAGATGTACGTTTTTTTCTCAAATGAAAACTTGAGTTTTCACTTTCCCTTCATCTCGTAAACAAAAAAAGAGATAAAAGGCAAATAGATCACAACCAAATGAAAATTTTAGAGTTTATGTATGGAAAGAATTAAAAGCAATAACAAAGTAAGTAAAGAAAATATTTTCACACACCATAAATCAACACAAAAGTTTTGTCATCCAAGTTCGGGAAATCCCACTAGTTCAACCCTAATAGCTCGGAATTTTATAAGGAAGAGATTTTTCTACACATGTTTTAAAAAATTCATAAGCATGCTTGAAACATGTTAGAGATGCAAATGACCAATGTATCCAAACCCTTTAAAGAGAATAACATTAAATTCCCAAGAAAACATGCGGTGGGATATTTACCGGAGTCAAACCAGAAATTATTTTGCCCATTAACAAAACTCTGAACTAAAGATCATAGATGATTGTAAAGTGATTTATCATGTGTGACGGGCTATATTTTTTTAAGGAATGACTTATGGATTGGGAGTCAACACTCTGTTAAAAATCCACCGCCTCCGCCTTTTCCCGACGATTGCAGATCTTGATATAAAAAAACTGAAAAGAGTTTACAATCCCTAAAAATTACACACACTTTTTTGAATTATCTCTCTCTACATTTGTGAATTGTGCATTTCAATTTTAGATGTTTAATTTTTTCTTAAATAAAAATTTGAGTTTTCACTTTCCCTTCATCTTGTAAACAAAAAAAGAGATAAAAGGCAAATTGATCACAACAAAATGAAAATTTTAGATTTTATGTATGAAAATAATTTAAAGCAACAAAAAATTTTAGTAAAGAAAATTTATACACATCCCACAAATGAACACAAAATTTGTTTTATCCAAGTTTTTTACTTTCTATATTTCATCTTTCTTTCAATATTTTGTCTTTCTTTCTATATTTTATTTTAATTTCTATATTTCATCTTTTTTTCTATGTTTCATTTTTCTTTTTTATGTCTTCTTTCTTTCTATGTTTCATTTTAATTTTTAAATTTTTCCTTTATTTTTTAAATTTGTCTTACTCTCTATATTTTGCCCTTTTTCTATATTTCGCCTTTCTTTCACTATTTTTCTTTTCTTTCTATGTTTCAACTTTCTTTATATATTTCATCTTTCTTTCTATATTTTATTTTACTTTCTATATTTCACCTTTCTTTCTATATTTCATTTTAATTTCTATATTTCATCTTAACCTATATATTTTATTTTACTTTCTATATTTCATCTTTCTTTCTATATTTCATTTTTTTTCCTATACTTCATTTTTCTTTCTTTATTTCATCTTTCTTTATATATTTTATTTTACATTCTATATTTCATCTTTATTTCTAAATTTCATTTCACTTTCTATATTTGATCTTTATTTCTATATTTCATTTTTTCAATACTTCATTTTACTTTCTATATTTCATCTTTTTTTCTACATTCCATTTTACTTTCTATATTTCATCTTTCTTACTATATTTCATTTTTCCTTCTACATTTCTTCTTTCTTTCTATATTTCATTTTACTTTCTATATTTCATCTTTCTTTCTATATTGCATTTTACTTTCTATATTTCATCTTTCTTTCTATATTTCATTTTACTTTCTATATTTAATCTTTCTTTCTATATTTCATTTTAATTTCTATATTCCAACTTTCTATTTATATTTTATTTTATTTTCTGTAATTTTTTGTTCCTTCCATATTTCATTCCACTTACCATATTTCATGTTTATTTCTATATTTCATTTTACTTTCTATAATTCTACATTTCATTTTCCTTTCTATATTTCTTTTTTCTTTCAATATTTCATCTTTCTTTCTATATTTCAATTTACTTTTTATATTTCATCTTTCTTTTTATATTTCATTTTACTTTCTATATTTTATCTTTTTTTATATTGCATTTTACATTCTATATTTCATCTTTCTTTCTATATTTCATTTTAATTTCAATATTACATTTTACTTTCTATCTTTCATCTGTTTCTCTTTATTTCATTTTCTTTCTATATTTCATTTTACTTCCTATATTTCATCTTTCTTTCTTTATTTTATTTTACTTTCTATATTTCATATTTCTTTCTTTTTTAATTTTACTTTATATATTTCTTCTTTCTTTCTATATTTCATTTTACTTTCAATATTTCATCATTCTTTCTATATTTCATCTTTTTTTCAATATTTTATTTTACTTTCTATTTTTCTTCTTTCTTTCTTTGTTTCATTTTACTTTCTTTATTTCATCTTTCTTTCTATATTACATTTTTCTTTCTATATTTCATCTTTCTTTCTATATTTCATTTTACTTTCTACATTTCATCTTTTTTTCTATATTTCATTTTACTTTTTATGACTTCTTTCTTTCTATTATTTTTTTCTTTCTTTTTAAAACTTTTCTAACTCTTTTTTTTGCCTGGTTTCTATATTTCACCTTTCTTTCACATTTTTCCTTTCTTTCTATATTTTGACTTTCTTTATATATTTCATCTTTCTTTCTATATTTCATTTTACTTTCTATATTTCATTATACTTTCAATATTTTGTCTTAATTTATATATTTTATTTTACTTTCTATATTTCATCTTTCTTTCTATATTTCAATTTTTTTTTCTATACTTCTTTTTTCTTTCTGTATTTCATCTTTCTTTCTATATTTCATTTACATTATATATTTCATCATTCTTCCTATATTTCATTTTACTTTCTATACTTAATCTTTATTTCTATATTTAATTTAACTTTCTGTATTTCGTCTTTCTTTCTAGATTTCTATTTACTTTCTATATTTCATTTAACTTTCTATATTTCATCTTTCTTTCTTTATTACATTTTTTTCTAAACTTTGTTTTACTTTCTATTTTTCGTATGTCTTTCTATATTTCATTTTACTTTCTATATTTCGTCTGTCTTTCTATATTTCATTTTACATTCTATATTTCATCTTTCTTTCTACATTCCATTTTACTTTCTATATTTCATCTGTCTTTCAATATTTCATTATACTTTCTACATTTCATCTTTCTTTCTATATTTTATTTTACTTTCTATATTTTATCTTTCTTTCTATCTTTCATTTAACTTTGTATATTTCATCTTTCTTTCTCTATTTCATTTTACTTTCTATATTTCATCTTTCTTTCTATATTTCGTCTTTCTTTCTATATTTTATTTTACTTTCTATATTTCATCTTTCTTTCTTTGTTTCATTTTACTTTCTTTATTTCATCTTTCTTTCTATATTTCATTTTACTCTCTATATTTCATCTTTATTTCTATATTTCATTTTTCCTTTCTATATTTGATCTTTTTTTTTCTATATGTCATTTTGCTTTTATATGTCTTCTTCCTTTTTATATTTCATTTTACTTTCTATATTTTTCCTTTGTTTTTTAAATTTGTCTTACTCTCTATATTTTGCCTTTTTTCTATATTTCGTCTTTCTTTCACTATTTTACCGTTCTTTTTATATTTTGACTTTCTTTATATATTTAATCTTTCTTTCTATATTTCATTGTACTTTCTATATTTCACCTTTGTTTCTATATTTCATTTTAATTTCTATATTTCGTCTTAACTTATATATTTCATTTTACTTTCTATATTTCATCTTCCTTTCTATATTTCGGTTTTTTCTATATTCATTTTACTTTCTTTATTTCATCTTTCTTTCTATATTTGATGGATTTGCCATCATAGGCCTTTTGATCTAAATAAACATTTTCTTCATACAATAGGTCCTGAGGTGTAGGCCTATGGTAATAATGTTCATTCGGTAGATCCCATTGCCGAGTAGACTTCTTCTCATATTTCAATTTTTGTATACTCGGGTCTTGTATCATTTCCTGAAGAATTTCTTCAATCTGATTGACATTGGTTAAACCAAAATCTTTGAGATTAGAGTCTTGACCAACATTAGAATCAGAGTATGCTGAAGAAGTTAAATCCTCAGTATTTTGTGATAAAGAATCTTCCTGAGATTCATGAGATTCTAGGACTTGAATGCTTTTGAGAATCTCTGCAGCTTCGGCTTCCTTTGCTTGTTTGAGTTAATCTTCAGAAAGATTCAATCTTCCAAGCCTAGATAATAATTCCTCAACTACTTCAGAATTATTATCCAATTTAAATTTCCTAATTGGAACGGGTAGTTTCATGAGCTGTTTATTGTTCATCAACAAAGGTAGTTTTCTAGAAGATAAGTCATAAGGATTTTGACAATATTTCTCTGGATTATTTTTATCCAATAAATCTTCAATTCGAATTACCTGTTGGCCAATTTTTTTTGAGATTTAAATTGGTAAAATTGTTTTATCTACTGAGTTGGCCCATAGGATTGAGAATGGCTTCAGGATTGACAAAAGCAATGGCTTCAACATAATCAAGGGATTTCCCTGAGGAGCTTGGAGATTCAAGCTTTATCCGATTAGTTGGAGGATGTACTGATTGAATGGTTGTGCCAGATTGAAGTTGCCATTCTTTCGTTAGGGTTGAAAGAGTGGAATCAGTGGAAGAAACTAATGGTCGTTTCTCCGCTTGCTTCAATCTAAAATGCATAAACCAATCAACAAAAGACATAATTATCCTATTTGCTTCCAAAAAAAGATAAAAGTCCTTGGAAAAGTCCATGCGTTCTGCGTCCCCATAGGTGTCAAAAAACCATCTTGTGAAACCTAGATTATTGGGGTGAAATAATTCAGCTTTAATTGTTCCTCTGTCCACCACAAAAGGTGGTGGGTCCTGGTTAATCTGCGGAGGTGTAAAAAACATAATCACAGATTGAAACCAGTCATTTCACTGGGAGTAGGAGAAGTACGTTCATGCTCCATTGCTATGTAGACACCATGAGGAATTTGGGTGTCTGACATGTGGATTCCTTTTAAGGAGGAATCATCCTTACAGGATTGTTGTTCATCCACCTCTTGTAGGCGCGAGGTCTGGCCTACATCCGAGTATCTGGATGATGGTGGTACAGAGACTCAGTAGGGAGTCTTGGATTTAAAATTTATAACCACGTCTCCATCTGTGGATTGAAGAACTTGTTCAATATCCTGATTAATCAGGAGTCGTGGAGGAACAGCCTGGGGGATAGTCCAGTTTTCTGGGAAATGAATATCCTCCTAATTGATCATCCTTAGAGTGGCAACATTTGCACTCATGAGATCTGTCTCAATTAAAATAGTTTTACCCTGATCTGGTAAATGTAATACCTTAGGGACTAAGGTATTCATTATTTTGAAATGAATCCTTGCAATAACTGCAATGGTTTCAGTTCCAGGAATAAAATTGTATCCCTGTGTTAGAATCCTCAACTGGATAGATTCTAACAAATTCCTATTTTTAAAGATAGGGTGACGTTTGGATGGACATTAAAATACACGGGTCCTCTACTAAGACTTGTTTCCACAATACCCATTAATGAGGGTTTCCAGTCCAAACAACAACCATCACGAAGTATAGCCTGTAGACAAGTGTTCATCCCTAATAAGGTCAATGGTTTGAACGCAATCTGTATGCACCCAATATGCATATATTTCTTCTCAGTATCTGCTAGATACTTATTGAGATCTGTTAACTCTAATAATTTAAGAGTTGAATCTTGATTTTCAAGATTGATTGTTTGTTCCATGGTTTTAATGCCCATGGTACTCGAAAGGGTGAAAGTCCCTTTCTTGTATATTGAAGTAGGTTCAATGGACGGAATTATCCAATCATTCAATTGTTGTTGAACTTTATATTCAACAAGAGATGCATTCTTAACTGATCCAGTAATCCTACTACTGGATGCCATGTTTTAACAAATTGAAAAGAAGTAAAACACAAAAAAACACAATTTAATTAAACTACAAATAAAACTAAATTACACAACAACGAAGAGTGGTAAAAGAGAACCAGAAGGAGGAATATCCTAGTATGAAGTAAACATATTATAAACTGATTACATGAAAATCATGAACGAAGTAAACTATGATTCATAATATCATAATTAATTTATTGTTCATCATCTTCTTGATCAGATACATGCTTGTCAATGACTTATGAGTAGTGGCCCTCAACGCCTACGCCTATCCACGGCAACGACAACACGGCCTTGACTCAACGCGACTTGGGTGATGTTCCATATCATAACAAGAGCGAAGATGAATAGTAAAATCATTATAACATTGCAAAGTAAGTTAACTCCCCTGATGATTAAGATATAAAAAAATTATAATAGCTTACTCCATACCTGGATATTCAAGGTTTAGCCTTCCATGACTCTGATACCAAATTACAACGGGAATAGGAAATTGACAGAAGGAAAATAAACGAATGAAACGGGTAGAGAATAACTTTAACTCATTACTATCTTATTCACTATATCATAAAAGTACTTACAATAAATCTCCAAAGCAAGTAACACACTAGTAGGCAACCTTGAATACAAAGGAAGACTCCTGAAAACAAGTGATGCCTTAACAAAAGAAAACTACTCCTTATATAGAAGGAGGAAACTAAAGTGGATTTTAACAATTTTGAAATCCACCACTAGGAAAGTGATAAGCCTCTATGATTGAGGCGGCTGAGCTGAGTCATCTCAATTATTGAGATTGCTGTGAATGTTATCTCCATGATTGAGATGTAAAAGATACTTTTGATGGGCTTGGTCCCAAAGAATCTTTTGTTATCTAAGAGCTTTAACTCTTATCCGATGAAGGCGGTCGGCATCCCATGGTTGTGACTTTATGGAAAATGGCTGACCAAAGATACTGTAGGTGCCTTGATTGATGTGGCAGATAGGCCAGTGGTCGGAGGATAAGATTTCCGCTGCTTCTTTAGGACAGACTTGGCCGACGAATCTGGAACAGATGTGGCTGTCATAGTCATATCCTGAAACATATCATTTATGTTTAGCTTTTTCTTCGAACATACGAAACATTGCAGTAATATATTCGTCATCTTCCAGAGGTTGACTATGTGGTAATGACTCATTAGCATTATCATCATGCTCTTCAATATTTTCTTCTTCTTCTTCTTCTTCTTCTTCGGCAGGAGACGGTTTTGAGATAGACATATTGTCTTCTACTGGGTGAGAGGATGTGCCTTCATTGCACTGAGTAACCATAGAATCCTTCATTGATTGTAATAATTTTTTCATAATATCTTTCTCTGATATATTCAAAAATAAACTCCTTAATTGAATTTTGAAGGTACCAAATAAATTGGTGGAGTCATAATGGACTTCCGGGATTCTATGTAATCCAAGATTATTCTCATTTTGAATGATAGCAGACGCAATTCTTGCAACTTTAGTATCAATATTGGGGAAATTCTTCCACCAACGAACATGAATGTCTGTAATAATACTAGAAGGCCTTTATCATTAAAGCTTGTAGTATAATCCCATCTCCAAATCCATCGTATAGAAAATACCATAAAGAAGATAAAGATGTTACTATTGATTGGGGGTTTCGTAAAACCCGGACCTTTAAGCTCAGGACTGGATTGAGTCCATTTTACAAAATGAACCTTAATTAGTTCTGGTAGGATTGAAATGGGTGGCCCAAATTTGTTCCACCATGCAAATACCCAACTGGGTAGAGGTAAAACTAGGAATGTCGATGGGAGGGATTTTGGTAATAAAAGGTATTATACCAAGAATCCATATAGTCACAATAATTAAATTCCTTATCATTAGGAAGATTAGTTGCTTTAGCTAAATCGAATTTTCCCCATGTTGAGGGATGAATGAATCTTTGAATTGTACATTTACTGTACGCTCTTGGGCTATCCCATTTAGCCACATTAGACAGTGTATGATGCACTACTATGGAATTTAAATGAACCAAAATAGATTCAAAGGAATACCAACGTTTTCCTGGATGGATGGGACGGTATGCTTCTCCAAGCCATTTCTGTAACATCTCCCAGGAATCCAAGGTACCATCCAAGTCCTCTTTATTGAGGATCAAAATTGTATCCGTTTCTGGAAGAGTAATGTACTCTGGTTCAACTTCAAGTATCTCCTTATACGCCACTGGGGCTTTACCCTTCTTTTCTGAGGAATTTCCTCTATCTTGATTTTTGTGGCCTCGGCCTCTAGATTGATTTCCACGTCCTCTGATTGGGAGTGGTTGGCCCCTTTTGGGGTTATACATGATTTTGACCCTGGAAAAATTCACGGGTTAGAAAATCAGGTAAGGAGTTTAATTCTCCTTTGATATGTTCAATATCAAAATCAAAGGCGCTTAATTCTGCCTGCCATCTGGCAAAGATTTGTTTGGAAGTAAGATTCTTCACATCCTTCTTAAGAATCGATTTTGCAGCTGAACAATCAACTCTTAAAAAAATTTCTGATTTAATAAATCATCTTGAAACTTATGAATACACTTAATTATTGCCAAAATTTCCTGTTTAACAGTGGAATAATTAATCTATGCATCATGCCAGTTTCCAGAGGTAAATCTGACTAGTTCTTCTTTACCTGCTGGGTTTCTTTGTTTTAATATGCCACCATAGCCTATATGGGAGGCATCTGTCTCTACCACCTTCGGATAAGAAGGGTTAGTCAGGTTAAGACAAGGGAGTTGTTTAACCTTACTCTTGATTAATTGGACTGCCTAAGTATGTTTAGGACTCCATGGCTCAGGATTCTTTCTGAGTCTTTTATGCAATATTGCTGAGTCTTGGGCAAGATGAGGATTATAGTCAGCAATATAATTGAGACTTCCTAGAAATCTCTGAAGTTGAATTTTTTCTAGTAATTCATTAGGAAATTTGAAGAAAAACTCAATGCTTCGATCAATGGGAACTATTTTTCCCTTATGAATATTGTGACCTAAAAATCTAATAGAGGACTGAAACAATTTCATTTTTGGTGCCGATATCACCAACCCATGTTTGCGAATAACTGATTTAAAAACATGTAAGTGCTTAAAATGAGCATCAATAGATTCTGAATAGACAAGGATATCATCAATATAAACAATAGTAAATTCATAATAAGGAGCAAATATATCATTCATGATATTCTGAAATTCAAATAGAGCATTTTTCAAACCGAAAGGCATAACATTCCATTCAAAGTGACCAAAAGGAACAGTGAGTGCAGTCTTATATTTATCCTTTTCATTGATTTGAATTTGCCAATATCCAGATTTCAAATCAAAATTTGAAAATATTTTAGCAGAAAAAAATCTATCTAATAAATCTTTTTTTTTTGGGATAGGGTAGCGAATCCATCTCAAACAATCATTAAGTGGTTTATAACCACTAGTCTTGGAACACCTCGTTCCTTCTCTGCATTTTTAGTGACATAAAAACTAGTACAACTCCATGGGGAGTATGATTTTCTAATTAATTTTTTATCCAAGAGATTTTGGATTTCCTTTTTGCAGAGGTCTAGTAAGGCATGTTTCATTTGACTAGGCCTTGCTTTTGTCGGAATGGTTCTTTCATTGAACCCATCAATATATGGTAAAGACACAATATATTTATGTCTATCCCAAAAAGTTGTAGGAATGTCACTACAAATTTCATGGGAAAATACTTTCTGAAGAGAACTAATTTTCTCTTTTATTTCTGTAGTTTCCAGCTGCTGTTCAAGAGTTAAAAATTGAATTTCTTTATACAGGAAACTAAGATGTTGTTCTTTAACATTTCTCAATTCTGAAATCTCATTAATGAAACTGATTTGAGGTGGAGATTTGAAAGAGAAATATATAGGTTTATTATTAACCTGTCCGAGAATCCCATGATTGTCAATGCCTTTAATGGGCATAATTTTCTCCAAAAAAGGAGTGCCTAAGATGACTTGTTGAGTCATATTTTTGACTAACAAAAAGTCTGTAATGATGCACTGATCATTAGTGCATATGGAGGCATTATTTAATTTATATTTAATTTTTATTTTGTCTCCATTGGCATTGGCCAATGTTTGAGTAGTTTTCTCAAAGTATTGGGTTGGAATCAACCCTTCCTAGATGCAGTTTAAATCTGCTCCACTATCAATCAGAGTTGTCAGTTGAGGAATAATAAAGTTCTGATCAATAACCAAATTAATAAAAGTATGCCATCTTTGATGGATGACCTTAGTGATTTGATTAAGAAAAGGATCCTTATATTTCTTTTCTTGATGCAAATCCTTTTGCTCACATTTTTGTTCAAGCTTTTTATATAAGGATTTTAATTCTTTTAATTCAAGCTTGATTTCTTTAATTTCTCCTTGTAATGAGGAGATGGATACTGGTTGTTTTAAAGAATTGGTTTCTTCATAGCGACCAATAATTTCCTTCAAAGAATAAGGTTTAACTCCTTGGATGGGAGGTATCTTTGAAGTACTTTGAATTTGTTCAAGATATTCTTTGATTAAATATCTTTTGGTAAGAGGATCTTCCTCTTGATCAATGTTCTTTAGCATAAGTTGTTGATCATTAGTAAGAACATTAATCTGATGCATTTGTGCCACCGATTGTAGATGAGAACAGCTAAAATCTTGGTCTTCGTCTGATTGCTTGGATGAGGCATAATCAATATTATCCCCAGAATCAGAATTTAAGAGAATTTTGGCCAATTGGATTCTTAATCCTTCATCAAGTTGAAGTTGGTTAAGTTTCTCTTTGGTTTTGCATCTATTAGAATATTGGCCTAATTTACCACATTTATAACAGACAATTTTCTTTTTGTTTGGAGGATTTCTTCTATAAGGTGGTCTCTGATGCAAAGATCTTCTAGATTCATGACGAGGTACATGACGAGTCTTGGGATGAGACTATCCTGACAATCGCTTGGGATATCTTCTACTTTGGTGAGAGCAGGGTTCCTATCTCTTAGAGTGAGAGACTTTACCTTTTCCCTTCCTTTGATTGGAAGGTGGTGGTCCTATGTCACAACCAAATTGTTCACAGAATTCACCAAGCTCATACTTACCAGTAAGATTTTGTTTTGTAAGCTGAGATTGAAGCTTTAAATCATTACATAAGGTTAGTCCTTCTTGGAAGATTGTACTGGTTGCCTGCTAGTGTGTTACTTGCTTTGGAGATTTATTGTAAGTACTTTTATGATATAGTGAATAAGATAGTACTGAGTTAAAGTTATTCTCTGCCCGTTTCATTCGTTTATTTGCCTTCTGTTTTCTATATTTCATTTTACTTTCAATATAACATTTTACTTTCTATCTTTCATCTTTCTTTCTTTATTTCTTTTTACTTTCTATACTTCATCTTTCCTTCTACATTTCATTTTACTTTCTATATTTCATCTTTCTTTCTTTATTTTATTTTACTTTCTATATTTCATATTTCTTTCTATATTTTATTTTACTTTCTATATTTCATATTTCTTTCTATATTTCATTTTATTTTTGATATTTTATCTTTCTTTCTATATTTCATCAGTCTTTCTATATTTCATTTTACATTCTATATTTCATCTTTCTTTCTACATTCCATTTTACTTTCTATATTTCATTTTACTTTCTATATTTCATTTTACTTTCTATATTTCATTTTACTTTCTATATTTCATCTATTTTTCTATATTTCATTTTACTTTCTATATTTCATCTTTCTTTCTATATTTCATTTTGCTTTCTATATATCATCTTTCTTTCTATCTTTCATTTAACTTTCTATATTTCATCTTTCTTTCTATATTTCGTCTTTCTTTCTATATTTTATTTTATGTTCTATATTTCATCTTTCTTTCTTTATTTCATTTTACTTTCTTTATTTCAACTTTCTTTCTATATTTCATTTTACTTTCTATATTTCATCTTTCTTTCTATATTTCATTTTTCCTTTCTATATTTGATCTTTTTTTCTATATTTCATTTTGCCTTTATATGTCTTCTTCCTTTCTATATTTCATTTTACTTTCTATATTTTTCCTTTCTTTTTTAAATTTGTCTTACTCTCCATATTTTGCCTTCTTTCTATATTTCACCTTTCTTTCACTATTTTGCCTTTCTTTCAATTTTTTGACTTTCTTTACATATTTCATCTTTCTTTTGATATTTCTTTTTACTTTCTATATTTCACATTGCTTTCTATATTTCATTTTAATTTCTATATTTCGTCTTAACTTATATATTTCATTTTACTTTCTATATTTCATCTTTCTTTCTATATTTCGGATTTTTTTCTTTACTTAATTTTACTTTCATTATTTCATCTATCTTTCTATATTTCCTTTTACATTCTATATTTCATCTTTCTTTCTATATTTCATTTTACTTTCTATATTTCATCTTTCTTTCCATATTTAATTTAACTTTATGTAGTTCATTTTTCTTTCTAGATTTCATTTAACTTTCAATCTTTCATCTTTTTCTCCTAAATTTCATTTCACTTTATATATTTCATTTTACCATCTATATTTGATCTTTCTTTCTATATTTTATCTTTCATTCTGAATTTTTTTCTACATACAATATTTCATGTTTCTTTCTATATTTTATTTTACTTTCAATATTTCATCTTTATTTCAAAATTTCATTTTTCTTTCTATATTTCATTTTTCTTTCTATATTTTATTTTACTTCTTATATTTAATCTTTCTTCCTATATTTCATTTTACTTTCTATATTTCATCTTTCTTTCTATATTTCATCTTTCTTTCTAGATTTCATTTTACTTTCTATATTTCATCTTTCTTTCAATATTTCATTTAACTTTATATATTTCATATTATATTCTATATTTTATTTTACTTTCTATATTTCTTATTTCTTTATTTATTTCATTTTACTTTCGATATTTTATCTTTCTTTCTATATTTAATTTTACTTTCTATATTTCATCTTTCTTTCTATATTTCATTTTTTTTCTATACTTCATTTTACTTCCTATTTTTCATGTTTCGATCTTTATTTCATTTTACTTTCTACATTTCATCTGTCTTTCTATATTTCATTTTACTTTCTATATTTCATTTTACTGTCTATATTTCAATTTACTTTCTATATTTTAACATGTTTCAAACATGCATAATCCACATTTAAAACATGTGTGGGAATAATTAGAAATCTCTTTCTAATAAAATTCCCAGCTACTAGGGTTGAACAAGTGGAATTTCCAAAAATTCGATATCAAAACTTTTATGTTCATTTGTGGTGTGTGAATAAATTTTCTTTACTTACATTTGTTGTTGTATTAAATTTTTTGCGTACATAAACTCTAAAATTTTTCGTTTTCTTCTCATCTTTTTGTGTTCTTATCTTTTTGTTTTCGAGATGAAGGGAAATGTGAAAACTCATGTTTTGATTTAAGAAAAAAGTATACTTCTAAAATGGAAATGCACAAATATAGAGAGAGATAATTCAAAAAAGTGTATGTAAGTTTTATGGATTGTAAAATCTTTGTAGTTTTTATATATTTGGTTTTACAATCGTCGGGAAAAAGGGGGAAACTAGGGATTTTTAATTGAGTCGGGACTTCCAATCCATCAGACATTTCTTACAAAAATATAGCCCGTTACACACTATATTCAGATAAATCACTTTACAATCATCAAAATAATGGCTTGTTTCACTCGGGTAAATATCCCACCGCACGTTCACTTGAGAATTTAATGAGGTATGGATCCATTGGTCATTTTCATCTTTAACATGTTAGAAGCATGCATAATCCATATTTAAAACATGTGTGGGATCAATTAGAAATCTCTTTCTTGATAAAAATTCCAAGCTATTATGGTTTAATTAGTGGAAATTCCAAAACTTGGATATAAAAACTTTTGTGTTCATTTGTGGTGCGTGAATAAATTTTCCTTACTTACATTTGTCGTTGTTTTAAATTTTTTGCATACATAAACTCTAAAATTTTCATTTTGCTCTGATCTATTTGCCTTCTTATCTTTCTCTTTACAAGATAGAGGGCACAATGAAAACTCAAGTTTTGATTTTAGAAAAAAGTATACATCTAAAATGGAAATACAAAAATGTAGAGAGAGGTAATTCCAAAAAGTGTCAGTAATTTTTACGGAATGTAAAATCTTTCTAGTTTAATATATTAGCTTTTGCAATTGTTGGGAAAAAAGGGGAGGCGGGGCATTTTTTACTGATTGTGGACACTAAATCCATAAGTTATTTCTTAAAAAAATATATCCCATTAAATACGATTGACCCATAAATCAATATGCCATCAACAATGATTTTTAGGTCAACTTTTTTGTAAAAGGGAAAATTAATGGCTTGTTTGACTCGGGTAAATATCCCACCCCACGTTCACATGAGAATTTAATGACATTTGGATCCATAGGTCATTTTTATCTTTAACATGTTTCAAGCATGCATAATCCATATTTAAAACATGTGTGGGATCAATTAAAAATCTCGTTCTTATAAAATTCCAAACTATAAGATTGAACTAGTGGAATTTCCCAAACTCTAATATCAAAACTTTTTTGTTCATTTGAGGTGCGTGAATAAAATTTCTTTACTTAGATTTTTTGTTGTTTTAAATTTTTTGCATACATAAACTCTAAAATTTTCGTTTTTTTGTGATCTTTTGCCTTCTTATCTTTTTTTTTTTACGAGATAAAGAGAAATGTGAAAACTCATCTTTTGATTTAAGAAAAAAGTATAATTTTAAAAATGGAAATGCACAAATGTAAAGAGATATAATTCAAAAAAATGTCTGTAAGTTTAATGGATTGTAAAATCTTTCTAGTTTTATTATATTTGGTTTTGCAACCGTCAGGAAAAAGGGGGAGGCGGGGGACTTTTAACCGAGTGTGGATTCCCAATCCATAAGTCATTTCTTACAAAAATATAGCCCATTACACACGATTGAAAGATAAATCACTTTACAATCATCAAAATAATGGCTTGTTTCACTCGGGTAAATATCCCACCACATGTTCACTTGAGAATTTAATGAGGTATGGATCCTTAAGTCATTTGCATCTTTAACATGTTTGAAGCATGCATGATCTATATTTAAAACATGTGTGGGATTAATTGGAAATCTCTTTCTGATAAAATTTCAAGCTATTAGGGTTTTACTATTGGAATTTCCCAAACTTGGATATATAAACTTTTGAGTTCATTAGTGGTGCATGAATAAATTTTCTTTACTTACATTTGTTGTTGTTTTAATTTTTTTGCACACATAAACTCTAAAATTTTTGTTTTCTTGTGATCTATTTGCCTCTTATCTTTCTCTTTACGAGATAGAGGGCGCAGTGAAAAATCAAGTTTTGATTTTAGAAAAATGTATACATCTAAAATGGAAATACAAAAATGTAGAGAGAGGTAATTCCAAAAAGTGTCTGTAATTTTTACAGAATGTAAAATCTTTCTAGTTTTTATATATTAGGTTTTGGAATCGTCGGGAAAAAGGGGGAGGCGGGGCAATTTTAACTGAGTGTGAACTCCAAATCCATAAGTTTTTTCTTCCAAAAATATAGCCCATTAAATACAATTGACTGATAAATCACTATGCCATCATCAATGATTTTTAGGTCAGATTTTTTGTAAATGGGCAAAATAATGGCTTTTTTTACTTGAGTAAATATCTCACCCCACGTTCACTTGAGAATCTAATGACGTTTGGATCCATAGGTCATTTTCATCTTTAACATGTTTCAAGCATGCATAATCCATATTTAAAACATGTGTGGGATCAATTAAAAATCTCGTTCTTATAAAATTCCAAACTATTAGGGTTGAATTAGTGGAATTTCCCAAACTCTGATATCAAAAATTTTGTGTTCATTTGTGGTGCGTGAATAATTTTTCTTTACTTAAATTTGTTGTTGTTTTAAATTTTTTGCATACATAAACTCTAAATTTTTTGTTTTTTTGTGATCTATTTGCCTTCTTATTTTTTTTTTTTTACGAGATAAAGGGAAAAATGAAATACTTCGTAGACATCAATAGCTTGTTGTAATCAGAGTACATGAACCTTTATTTATAATAGAGGAAGGTAGTAGAGTCCAATTCCAATAAAACTACCCTTGTCCCAATTACTTCCAAACTCTAACACATGGATAAGACGTAACATAATTAAATAACTCAATATAGATAAAAGACAAACATAACTCAAACTAAAACTCTTCTTGGTCGTGACCATAAGATAAGATACATTTGAGATTCCTTCTTGATCTTCCAACTGATGTGATAAGGATGCCAACTCATGGTAATCATTGTGGCTCTTACTTCTTATGGGTTTGGGCCCATCTTGTGGGCCTTCCTTGGTGGTGTGGCCCATCTTATAATAATCTTAGATATGTGGGCCTTCCTTCATCATGTGGACTTGAGCTT
Organism: Aristolochia californica; assembly: GCF_029961685.1. Classification (NCBI taxonomy): domain Eukaryota; kingdom Viridiplantae; phylum Streptophyta; class Magnoliopsida; order Piperales; family Aristolochiaceae; genus Aristolochia; species Aristolochia californica. Next base: position 29,385,851 of record NW_027182214.1, on the reverse strand, counting down.
ATCTTCCAACAGTGAAAACTCAAGTTTTGATTTAAGAAAAAAATATACATCTTAAATTGAAATGCACAAATGAAGAGAGAGATAATTCCAAAAAGTGTTTGTAATTTTAAGGGATTGTAAACTCTTTCTTGTTTTTATATATTAGGTTTTGCAATCATTGGGAAAAAGGGGGAGGCGGGTGATTTTTAATTGAGTGTGGACTCCCAATCCATAACTCATTTCTTACGAAGGATTGACCGATAAATCATTTTACAATCATCAATGATTGTTAGGTCAACTTTTTTGTAAATGGACAAAATAATTCCTTGTTTGACTTGTGTAAATATCCCACCACACGTTCACTTGAGAATTTAATTAGGATTGGATCCATAGGTCATTTGCATCTTTAACATGTTTCAAGCATGCATAATCCAAATTTAAAACATGTGTGGGTTCAATTAGAAATCATTTTTTTATGAAATTCTAACCTATTAGGGTTGAACTAGAGAAAATTCCCAAACTAGGATACTAAAATTTTTGTGTTCATTTGTGGTGCATGAAAAAATTTTCTTTACTTACATTCGTTGTTGTTTTAATTTTTTGCATACATAAACTATAAAATTTTCATTTAGTTGTGCTCTATATGCCTTCTTATGTTTCTTTTTACGAGATAAAGGGAAAAGTGAAAACTCAAGTTTTGATTTAAGAAAAAAGGATACATCTAAAATATAAATGCACAAATATATAAGAGACATAATTCCAAAAAGTGTCAGTAATTTTACTGGATGTTAAACTTTATCTAGTTTTTATAAATTAGGTTTTGCAATCGTAAGGAAAAAGGGGGAGGCGGGGGATTTTTAATTGAGTGTGGACTTCCAATCCATAAGTCATTTCTTACAAAAATATTGCCCATTAAACACGATTGACTAATAAATCACTTTAAAATTATCAATGATTGTTAGGTAGGCTTTTTTGTAAATGGGAAAAATAATGGCTTGTTTGACACGGGTAAATATCCCACCGCACATTTGCTTGAGAATGTAATGAAGTCTGGATCCGTAGGTCATTTGCATCTTCAACATGTTTCAAGAATGCATAATCCATATTTAAAACATGTGTGGGATCAATTAGAAATCACTTTCTTATAAAATTTCAAGCTATTAGGGCTGAAGTAGTGGAATTTCCCAAACTTGGATATAAAAAATTTTGTGTTCATTTGTGGTGCGTGAATAAATTTTCTTTAGTTACATTTGTTGTTGTTTTAAATTTTTTGCATACATAAACTCTAAAATTTTCTTTTTGTTGTGATGTTTTTTCCTTCTTATCTTTTTTTTAACGAGATAATCTTATCTTTTTGTTTACAAGATAAAGGGAAAAGTGCAAATTGATGTTTTGATCTAAGAAAAAAGTATACATCCAAAATTGAAATGCACAAATGAAGAGAGATAATTCCAAAAAGTGTCTCAATTTTTAAGGATTTTAAACTCTTTCTTGTTTTAATATATTAGGTTTTGCAATCGTCGGGATAAAGGGGGCGGCAGGGGATTTTGAACTGAGTGTGGACTCCCAATCCATAGGTCATTTCTTACAAAAATATTGCCCTTTATGCACGATTGACTGATAAATCATTTTACAATCATCAATGATTGGGAGATCTGTTTTTTCATAAATGGGCAAAATAATGGCTTGTTTGACTCCGGTAAATATCCCAGCGCACGTTCACTTGAGAATTTAATCAGGTTTGTATCCATGTTTAAAACATGTGTGCGATCAATTATAAATTTTTTCTTATTAAATTCCTAGATAATAGGGTTGAACTAGTGGAATCTACCAAACTAGGATACTAAAACTTTTGTGTTCATTTATCGTGCGTGATTAAAATTTCTATACCTACATTTGTTGTTGTTTTAAATTTTTTGCATACTCTTAAATTTTCCTTTTGTTGTGATCTATTTGTCTTCTTATATTTCTGCTTATGAGATAAAGGGAAAAGTGAAAACTCAAGTTTTGATTTAAGAAAAAAGTATACATTTAAAATGGAAATGCACAAATTTAGAGAGCAATAATCCCAAAAAGTGTCTATAATTTTTAGGGATTGTAAACTATTTCTATTTTTTATATATTAGGTTTTGCAATCGTCAGGAAAAAGGGGCAGGTGAGGGATTTTTAACCGAGTGTGGACTCCCAATCCATAAGTCATTTCTTACAAAAATATAGCCCATTATGCACGATTTACTGATAAATCACTTTACCGTAATTAATGATTGTTAGGTCTGCTTTTTTGTAAATGGGCAAAATAATGACTTGTTTGACTCGGGTAAATAGCTCACAACATGTTCACTTAAGAATTTAATGAAGTTTGGATCCATAGGTCATTTGCATCTTTAGCATGTTTCAAGCATGCACAATCCATATTTAAAACAAGTGTGGGATCAATTAGAAATCTCTTTCTTATAAAATTCCAAACTAAAACGGTTGAACTAGTGGAATTTCCCAAACTTGGATATCAAAAGTTGTGTTCATTTGTGGTGTGTGAATAAGTTTTCTTTACCTAAATTTGTTGTTGTTTTAAATATTTTGCATACGTAAACTTTAAAATTTTCATTTTGTTGTGATCTGTTTGCCTTCTTATCTTTTTGTTTATGAGATAAAGGGAAAAGTGAAAACTCAAATTTTGATTTAAGTAAAAAGTATACATCTAAAATGGAAATGCACAAATAGAGAGAGAGATAATTCCAAAAAGAGTGTAATTTTAGGGATTGCAAATTGTTTCATGTTTTTATGTATTAGGTTTTGCAGTCGTAGGAAAAGATGGGGCGATGGAGAATTTTTAACTGAGTGTGGACATCAAATCCATAAGTCATTTTTTACAAAAATATAGCCAGTTACGCAAGATTGAAGGATAAATCACATTACAGTCATCAATGATTGTTAAGTCAGCTTTTTCATAAATGGGCAAAATAATGGCTTGTTTGACTTAGGTAAATATCCCACTGCACGTTCACTTGAGAATTTAATGAGGTTTTGATCCGTAGGTCATTTGCATCGTCAAAATGTTTCAAGCAGGCATAATCCTTATATAAAACAAGTGTGGGATCAATAAGAAATCTCTTTCTTATAAAATTCCAAGCTATTAGGGTTTAACTAGTGGAATTTCCATAAGTTACATATCTAAACTTTTGAGTTCATTTGTGGTGCAAAAATAAATATTATTTACTTACATTTGTTGTTATTTGAATTTTTTGCATACATAAACTCTAGAATTTTCATTTTGTTGTTATCTATTTGCCTTCTTATCTTTTTGTTTACGAGATAAAGGGAAAAGTAAATACTCAAGTTTTGATTTATGAAAAAAGTATACCTCTAAAATTGAAATGCATAAATGCAGAGAGGGATAATTCCAAAAAGTGTCTATAATTTTTAGGGATTGTAAACTCTTTCTTGTTTTTATATATTAGGTTATGCAATCGTTGGGAAAAAGGGCGAGGTGGGGGATAGTTAACTGAGTGTGGACTCCCAATCCATTAGTCATTTCTTACAAAAATATAGCCCATTACACAAGGTTGACCAATAAATCACTTGACAATCATCAATGATTGTTAGGTCAGTTCTTTCTGTAAATGGGAAAAATTATGGCTTGTTTGACTTGGGTAAATATCCCACCTCACGTGTACTTGAGAATTTAATGAGAATTGGATCCATAGGTCATTTGCATATTTAAATAGAAATGCACAAATTTAAAGAGAGATAATTCCAAAAAGTGTCTGTAATTTTTAGGGATTGTAAAGTCTTTCTAGTTTTTTTATATTAGGTTTTGCAATCATCGAGAAAAAGGGGGAGGCGTGGGATTTTAAACTGAGTGTGGACTCCCAATCCATAAGTTATTTCTTTCAAAAATTTAGCCCGTTACGCACGATTGACCGATAAATCAGTTTACAATCATCAAAATAATGGCTTGTTTGACTCAGGTAAATATCCCACCGCACGTTCACCTGAGAATTGAATGAGGTTTGGATCCATAGGTCATTTGCATCTTTAACATATTTCAAGCATGCATAATCCATATTTAAAATATGTGTGGGATCAATTAAAAATCTCTTTCTTATAAAATTCCAAGCTATTAGGGTTGAATTGGTGCAATTTCCAAAACTTGGATATCAAAACATTTGTTCATTTGTGGTGAGTGAATAAATTTTCTTTACAATCATTTGTTGACATTTTAAATTTTTTGCATACATAAACTGTAAAATTGTTGTTTTGTTGTGGTCTATTTCCTTCTTATCTTTTTGTTTACGACATAAAGGGAAAAGTGAAAATTAATGTTTTGATTTAAGGAAAAAGTATACATCTAAAATGGAAATGCACAAATGTAGAGAGAGATAATTCCAAAAGTTATCAGTAATTTTTAGGGATTGTAAACTATTTCTAGTATTTATATATTAGGTTTTGCAATCGTCGAGAAAAAGGGGGAGGAGGGGGATTTTTGGCTGAGTGTGGACTCCTAATTCATAAGTCATTTCATACAATAATATAGCCCGTTACACATGATTGACCGATAAATCACTTTACAATCATATAAATAATGGCTTGTTTGACTTGGGTAAATATCCCACCGCACATTCACTTGAGAATTTAATGAGGTTTGGATCTATAAGTCGTTTGCATCTTCAACATGTTTCAAGCATGCATAATCCATATTTAAAACATGTGTGGGATCAGTTAGAAATCTCTTTCTTATAAAATTCCAAGCTATTAGTGTTGAACTAGTGGAATTTCCCAAACTTGGATATCAAAACTTTTGTGTTCATTTTTTGTCCATGAATAAATTTTTGTTTGTTTTTGTTTTAAATTTTTATGTGCATAAACTCTAAAATTTTCATTTTGTTGTGATCTATTTGTCTTCTTATCTTTTTTTTTACGAGATAATGGGAAAAGTGAAAACTCAAGTTTTGATTTAAGAAAAAAAATATATCTAAAATGGAAAGGCATAAAAAGAGAGAGAGAGATAATTCCAAAAAGTGTCTATGATTTTATGGGATTGTAAACTCTTTCTTGTTTTTATATATTAGGTTTTGCAATCATTAGGAAAAAGGGGGAGTCGGGGGAATTTTAACTGAGTGTGGACTCCCAATCCATAAGTTATTTCTTACAAAAAAATAGCCCGTTAAGCAAGATTGACCGATAAATCACATTACACTCATCAATGATTGTTAGGTCAGCTTTTTTTAGAAATGGGTAAAATAATGGCTTATTTGACTCGGGTAAATATCCCACCGCACGCTCACTTGAGAATTTATCGAGGTTTGGATCCGTAGGTCATTTGCATCTTCAACATGTTTCAAGCATGCATAATCCATATTTAAAAAATGTGTGGGATCACTAAGAAATCTCTTTCTTATAAAATTCCAAGCTATTAAGGTTGAACTAGTGGAATTTCCATAACTTGGATATCTAAACTATTGTGTTCATTTGTGGTGTGCGAATAAATTTTCTTTACTTACATTTGTTGTGGTTTGAATTTTTTCCATACTTAAACTCTAAAATTTTCGTTTTGTTGTGATCTATTTGCCCTCATATCTTTTTGTTTACGAGATAAAGGGAAAAATTAAAACTCAAGTATTGATTTATGAAAAAAGCATACATCTAAAATGGAAATTGCCAAATGCAGAGAGAGATATTTCGTAAAAGTGTCTATAATTTTTACGGATTATAAAATATTTTTAGTTTTTATATATTAGGTTTTGCAATCATCAGGAAAAAGGAAGAGGTAGGGGATATTTAACTGAGTGTCGACTCCCAATCCATAAGTCATTTCTCACAAAATATAGCCCCTTATGCACGATTGACCGATAAATCACTTTACAATCATCAATGATTGTTAGGTCAGATTTTTTTGTAAATGGGCAAAATAAAGGGTTGTTTGACACGGGTAAATATTCTCCCGAACGTTCACTTGAGAATTTAATGAAGTTTGGATCCATAGGTCATTTGCATCTTTAACATGTTGAAAGCATGCAAAATCCATATTTAAAACCTGTGTGGGATCAATTAGAAATCTCTTTCTTATAAAAAGACAAGCTATTAGGGTTGAACTATTGGAATTTCCCAAACTTGGATATCAAAACTTTTGTGTTCATTTGTGGCACATGAATAAATTTTCTTTACTTAAATTTGTTGTTGTTTTAAATTTTTTGCATACATAAACTCTAAAATTTTCATTTTGTTTGATTTATTTGCCTTCTTATCTTTCTGTTTACGAGATAAAGGAAAAAGTGCAAACTCTAGTTTTGATTTAAGAAAAAAGTATACACCTAAATTGTAAATGCACAAATGTAGAGTGAGATAATTTATAAAAATATTTGTAATTTTTAGGGATTGTTTGACTCGGGTAAATATCCCCTCGCACGTTCACTTGAGAATTTAATGATGTTGGGATCCTTAGGTCATTTGCATCTTTAACTTGTTTCACGCATGCCTAATCCATATTTAAAACATGTGTGGGATCAATAAGAAATTTCTTTCTTATAAAATTCCAAGCTAATAGGGTTGAACTAGTGGAATTTCCCACACTTGGATATAAAAACTTTTGTGTTCATTTGTGGTGCATGAATAAATTTTCTTTATTTACATTTTTTTTTGTTATAAATTTTTTGCATACATAAACTTTTAAATTTTTGTTTTGTTGTGATTATTTGCCTTCTTATCTTTTTGTTGATGAGATAAAGGGAAAAGTGAAAACTCAAGTTTTTTTTTTAAGAAAAAAGTATACATCTAAAATGGAAATGCACAAATGTAGAGGGAGATAATTCCAAAAAGTGTCAGTAATTTTTAGGGATTCCAACCTCTTTCTAGTTTTTATATATTAGGGTTTTCAATCATTGAGAAAATGGGGGAGGTGGGGGATTTTTAACTAAGTGTTGGCTCCCAATTCATAAGTCATTTATTAAAAAAATATAGCCCGTTACGCATGAATGACTATAATTTACTTTACAATCATAGAAATAATGACTTGTTTAACTCGGGTAAATATCCCACCGCACATTCACTTGAGAATTTAATGAGGTTTGGATCTATAGGTCATTTGCATCTATAACATGTTTCAAGCATACATAACCCATATTTAAAACATGTGTGGGATCAATTATATATCTCTTTCTTATAAAATTCCAAGCTATTAGGGTTGAAAGAGTGGAATTTCCCAATATCAAAACTTTTATGTTCATTTCCGGTGCGTCAATAAATTTTCTTTACTTACATTTGTTGTTGTTTAAAATTTTTTGCATACATAAACTCTAAAAATGTCATTTTGTTGTGATCTTTGCCTACTTATCTTTATGTTTACTAGGTAAAGGGAAAAGTGAAAACCAATGTTTTGATTTATGAAAACGGTATACATCTAAAATGGAAATGCACAAATGGAGAGAGAGATAATTCCCAAAAGTGTCTGTAATTTTTAGGGATTGTAAACTCTTTCTAATTTTTATATATTAGGTTTTGCAATTGTCAGGAAAAAGGGGGAGGCATGGGATTTTTAATTGAGTGTGGACTCCCAATCCATAAGTCATTTCTTACAAAAATATAGAACGTTACATACAATTGACCGATAATCACTTTACAATTATCAATGATTGTTAGGTAATCTTTTTATAAATGGGCAAAAAAATGGCTTGTTTGACTTGAGTAAATATCTCACCGCACGTTTACTTGAGAATTTAATGAGGTTTAGATCCATAGGTCATTTGTGTCTTTAACATGTTTCAAGCATGCATAATTCATATTTAAAACTTTTGTGGCATCAATAAGAAATCTGAAATCTCTTTCTTATAAAATTCCAAGCTATTAGGGGTTGACTCGTGGAATTTCCCAAACATGGATGTCAAAATTTTTTTGTTTATTTGTGGTGTGTGAATAAATTTTCTTTACTTACATTTGCTGTTGTTTTAAATTTTTTGCATACATAAACTTTAAAATTTTCGTTCTATTGTGATCTATTTTACTTCTTATCTTTCTGTTTACGAAATAAAGGGCAAAGTGAAAACTCAAATTTTGATTTAAGAAAAAAGTATACATCTAAAATGGAAATGCACAAATGTAGAGAGAGATAAGTCCACAGAGTGTCAATAATTTTTAGGGAATGGAAGCTCTTTCTAGTTTTTATATATTAGGTTTTCCAATCATCAGGAAAAAGGAGGAGGTGTGGGAAACTGAGTGTGGACTCCCAATCCATAAGTAATTTCTTACAAAATATAGCCCGTTACTCAAGATTGACTGATAAATCACTTTAAACTCATCAACGATTGTTAGGTCAGCTTTTTTGTAAATGTGCAAATTAATGGGTTGTTTGACTCGGATAAATATCCCACCGCACGTTCACTTGAGAATTTAGTGAGGTTTTGATCCTTAGGTCATTTGCATCTTTAACATGCTTCAAGTCTGCATAATCCATATTTAAAACTTGTGAGGGATCAATCAGAAATCTCTATCTTATAAAATTCCAAGTTATTAGGGTTGAACTAGTGAAATTTCCCAAACTTGGATATAAAAACTTTGTGTTCATTTGTGGTGCGTGAATAAATTTTCAATACTTACATTTGTTGTTGATTTGAATTTTTTGCATACATAAACTCTAAAATTTTCGTTTTGTTGTGATCTATTTGCCTTCTTATCTTTTTCTTTATGAGATTAAGGGAAATGTGAAAACTCAAGTTTTGATTTAAGAAAAAAGTAAACATCTAACATAAAAATGCAAAAATGTAGAGAGAGCTAATTCCAAAAAGTGTCTGTAATTTTTAGGTATTGTAAATTGTTTCTACTTTTTATATATTAGGTTTTGCAAGCGTCGGGAAAAAGTGGGAGGTGGGGAATTTTTAACTGAGTATGGACTCCCAATCCATAAGTCATTTCTTACAAAAATATAACCCGTTATGCACGATTGACCGATAAATCACTTTATAATCATCAATGATTGTTAGGTCAGTTTTTTTGTAAATGGGCAAAATATTGGCTTGTTTGACTCGGGTAAATATCCCGCCGCTCGTTCACTTGAGAATTTAATGAGGTTAGGATCCATAGGTCATTTTCATCTTTAACAAGTTTCAAGTATGCATAATCCATATTTAAAACAGGTGTGGGTTCAATTAGAAATCTCTTTCTTATAAAATTCCAAGCAATTAGGGTTGAACTAGTAGAATTTCCGAAACTTGGATATAAAAACGTTTGAGTTCATTTGTGGTGCGTGAATAAATTTTATTTACTTACATTTTTTTGTTTTAAATTTTTTGCAAACAAAAACTCCTAAATTTTCCTTTTGTTGTGATCTATTTGCATTATTATCATTTTAATAACGAGATCAAGAGAAAAGTGAAAACTCAATTTTTTTATTTAAGAAATAATTATACATCTAAAATGGAAATGAAAAAATGAAGAGAGGGATAATTCCCAAAAGTGTCTGTAATTTTTAGGGATTGTAAACTCTTTATAGTTATTTTTATTAGGTTTTGCTATCGTCAGGAAAAATGGGGAGGCGAGGCATTTTTAACTGAGTGTGGACTCCCAATCCATAAGTCATGTCTTACAAAAATATAGCCCTTTACACACGATTGACCTATAAATCACTTTAAAATCATCAATGATTGTTAGGTAAGATTTTTTGTAAAAGGGCAAAAAAATGGCTTTTTTGACTAAGGTAAATATCCCACAACAAGTTCCTTTGTCAATTTAATGAGGTTTGGATCCATGGTCATTTGCATCTTTAACTTGCTTCAAGCATGCATAATTCATATTTAAAACATGTGTAGGTTCAATTAGTAATCTCTTTCTTTAAAATTCCAAGCTTTTAGGGTTGAACTAGTGGAATTTCCTAAACTTGGATATCAAAACTTTTGTGTTCATTTCTGGTGCATGAATAAATTTTCTTTATTTATATTTTTTGTTGTTTTAAATTTTTTACATACATAAACTCTGAAATTTTTTTTTTGGTGTGATCTATTTTCCTTCTTATCTTTTTGTTTACGAGATAAAGGGAAAAGTGAAAACTCAAGTTTTGATTAAAGAAAAAAGTATGCTTATAAAATAGAAATGCAAAAATGTTGAAAGAGATAATTCCAAAAAGTGTCTGTAATTTTTAGGGATTGTAAGCTCTTTCTAGGTTTTATATATTAGGTTTTGTAATCTTCGAGAAAAATGGGGAGGCGAGGGATTTTTAACTAAGTGTGGAACCCCAATCCATCAGCCATTTTTTGCAAAAATATAGCCCGCTACGCACGATTGACCAATAAATCTCTTTATAATCATCAATGATTGTTAGGTAAGATTATTTTATAAATGGGCAAACTAATGGCTTGTCTGACTCGGGTAAATATCCCACCGCACGTTCACTTGAGAATTTAATGAGGTTTGGATCCGTAGGGCATTTGCATCTTTAACATGTTTCAAACATACATAATCTATATTTAAAACTTGTGTGGGATCAGTTAGAAATATCTTTCTTATAAAATTCCAAGCTATAAGGGTTGAACTAGTGGAATTTCCCAAACTTGCATTTCAAAACTTTTGTGTTCATTTGTGGTGCGTGAATAAATTTTCTTTACTTACATTCGTTGATGTTTTCAATTTTTTGCATACATAAACTCTAAAATTTTTGTTTTGTTGTGATCTATTTGACTTTTTATCTTTTTGTTTATGAAATAAAGGGAAAAGATTAAACTCAAGTTTTGACTTAAGAAAAAAGTATACATCTAAAATGTAATTGCATAAATTTAGCGAGAGATAATTCCAAAAAGTGTCTATAATTTTTAGGGATTGTAAGCTCTTTCGAGTTTTTTATATATTATGTTTTGCTATCATCAAGAAAAAAGGGGGAGGCGGGGGATTTTTAATTGAGTGTGGACTCCCAATCCATAAGTCATTTCTCACAAAAATATAGCCTGTTACGCACAATAGACCGATAAATCACTTTACAATCATCAATAATTGTTAGGTAACCTCTTTTGTAAATAGGCAAAATAATGGCTTGTTGGACTCAGGTAAATATCCCATCACACATTCACTGGAGAATTTAATGAGTTTTGGATCCATAGGTTGTTTGCTTCTTTAACATGTGCCAAGAATGCATAATTCATATTTAAAACTTGTGTGGGATCAATTGGAAATCTCTTTCTTATAAAATTACAAACTATTAGGGTTGAACTAGTGGAATTTCCCAATCTTGGATATGAAAACTTTTGTGTTTTTTTGTGGTGCGTGAATAAATTTTCTACACATACATTTGTTGTTGTTTTTAATTTTTTGCATACATAAACTCTAAAATTTTCATTTTGTTGCGATCAATTTGCCTTCTTATCTTTTTGTTTACAAGATAAACGGAAAATTGAAAACTCAAGTTTTGATTTAAGAAAAAAACATATATCTAAAATGGAAATGCACAAATGTAGAGAGAGATAATTCCAAACATAATTAGGTAACTCAATATTGTTAAAAGACAAATATAACTTAAACTAAAACTCTTCTTGGTCGTTACCCTAAGATAAAGATACTTTTGTGAGTCCTTCTTGATCTTCCAACTGATGTGATAAGGATGATAGCTCTTGGTAATCATTGTGGGTCTTCCTTGGTCATTTGGACTGGATCTTATCTTCCAACACTCCTCCTCAAGCTGGGGGTGAGAGAACAACATGAACTCCGAGCTTATTGCAAATGATGTATAAATTTTTTTTGTATAAAATGGCACATCTTCCAATATGCCTTCATCTTCCATCATTCCCCCTCAAACTGTTGCATCCTTCCATGAGGCTATGCGGAATTATAAGTGAGAGTAAAAATCATTCCTAGCCTATAAGCCATTGCTTCATACTCCAATCTTAATGCTAGATGTAGTGCACACTCCACTGCTATCAGTAGTCTGTCTATCGGCATTGTTCTGAAGTGTCCACCATCGTGTCCCTCCACAAAACAACGACTCTCAAGTGGTAGGATACATAAAAGCCATTACAGGGAGGGGCGATGGGGATAATATACATGTAATCATAAGTTCCTCCGTCATGGACTTCCAACCACAAATAATTTTCATCTTTTTGACGGAGATGAAGTTCCTCCGTCGTGGACTCCCAACCACAAATAATTTTCATCTTTTTGACGGGGATGAATTTCCTCCATCATGGACTTCCAACCAAAAATAATTTTCATCTTTTTGACAGGGATGAAGTTCCTCCGTCGTGGACTCCTAACCACAAATAATTTTGATCTTTTTGATGGGGTAAAATAAATGATGACATGAGGCCACCGCTTCTTCAATAATAATGTCCCCAAAGAGACATAATAGCTGCAGTTGAATATAACATGACCATCTTCCAACACATATAACATGAACCAAATAATCAACTTTGTAAAAGAACCCATGAAATAATCTGATATAAAATTTTCTTCATTGATGCACAAGATTCATCTTTTGTGCTCCACCTTTCTTGAATATTTTGGTCACATAAACTTATCCACAACAAAAGGAATAAAATATCTCTTTCTTGTACTTCTTCTACTTCTCCCAATGATCCTAGCTTGAACCAAATATCATAGATGTAGCAATAGACCCAAATAACAGAGATGTATAAATAGGCTCTCAAACCAGGGAGAAGTGAGATATTTTCCTGATATATAAACTCAAAAAGGACTCAGCATGACCTTGATTCTTCCAATTCAAATATATCTTTCATTATAAATCAGATTGACGTGAAATGTTTTCCTTATGAAACTAGACTTAAAAAATTTTATCCAAGTATAATTTTGCTTCATTAAATATAATTATCAGAAGATAAATAATCTGATAGATTTCTTTCTCAGTCATCAGGCCGAACTAAGTTCTGTTTCTCCTATTTTTCCATAACGACCATTGACTCTTCCAAGATCAATATCTCCTTATAAAAAAATAATACCGAGAATTGGTTGAATATGTAAGAAAATAAACTTATGTATATTTCTTTTGATATATAATTCTCCATATAAAGTCTCTTTCTTGATAGCATAAAATACCTCGAAATGTTTTGCTGTAGCTTGAACCTCTTTTTCAATCTGACCTTTGCTACTTAAAATGTCAATTTCTCTTTGGAGATAAATCAGATAAAAAATTGGTTGAATAGGTAAAATAATAGACTTACCAATCTTTCTTTTGATATACACTTCTCCATATGAAGTCTACTTCTTGATAGAGAAAAATACCTCTGAATATGAAGATTGCTGCTGCTGCTCGAACCGTTTTTCAATCTGACCTTCTCTAATACAAATATTGATATCTCTTTGTAGATAACTTCGATTGGAACAAATCTATTTTCTTTCGAAATTAGACTCAAATATATTTCCATAAATATACAATTTACAATATTAAAAACTTCTTAGACTTGTAAAAAATGAAAAGAAAACTATTGGTGCAGGGACTGAAAAAAAATTAACTACAAACCTAGACTTAGGGTTTAGGGTTTAGAGAAAAGGATCACATTACCTCCGTGAGTTGACCAAGTCAACTCATATAACCTGCTCTGATACCATGTTGAATTTATGGAATAGTGAAATACTTCATTGACATCAATAACTTGTTGTACTCAGAGTTCATTAACCTCTATTTATAATAGAGGAAGGTAGTAAAGTCCAATTACAATAAAACTACCTTGTCCCAATTACACCCAAACTCTAACACTTAAGGTAAGTCCTAACATATTTAGGTAACTCAATATTGATAAAAGACAAATATAACTTAAACTAAAACTCTTCTTGGTCGAGACCCTAAGATAAAGACACTTTTGTGAGTCCTTCTTGATCTTCCAACTGATGTGATAAGGATGTCAGTTCTTGGTAATCAATGTGGGTCCTACTTCTTATGGGCTTGGGCCCATCTTGTGGGACTTCCTTGGCCATGTTGCCCATCTTATAATAATCTTACATATGTGGGCCTTCCTTGGTCATTTGGACTTGATCTTATCATCCAACACAATCCATAAGTCATTTTTTACCAAAATATAACCCATTACGCACGATTGACCAATGAATCACTTTACAAAAATCAATGATGTTAAGGTCAGTTTTTTTGTAAATGGGAAAAAATAAGGCATGTTTGACTCGGATAAATATCCCACCGCTTGTTCACTTGAGAATTTAATGAGGTTAGGATCCATATGTTTCACGCATGCATAAACCATATTTAAAACATGTGTAGGATCAATTAGATATCTCTCTCTTATAAAATTCCAAGCAATTAGGTTGAAATAGTGGAATTTCCCAAACTTGGATATCAAAACTTTTGTGTTCATTTGTGGTGCGTCAATAAATTTTCTTTACTTATATTTGTTGTTGTTTTATATTTGTTGGATACATAAACTCTAAAATTTTCATTTTGTTGTGATCTATTTGCCTTCTTATCTTTTTGTTTACGAGATCAAGGGAAAAGTGAAATGTCAAGTTTTGATTTAAGAAAAAATTATACATCTAAAATGGAAATTCACAAATGTAGAGAGAGATAATTCCAAAAAGTGTCTGTAGTTTTTAGGGATTGTACACTCTTTCTTGTTTTTATATATTAGGCTTTTCAATCGTAGGGAAAAAGGGGGAGGCGGAGGATTTTTAACTGAGTGTGGACTCCCAATCCATAAGTCATTTCTTAAGAAAATATTGCCCGTTACACACGATTGACCGATAAATCACTTTACAGTCATCAATGATTGTTAGGTAAGCTTTTTTGTAAAAGGGCAGAACGATCACTTGTTTAACTCGGATAAATATCCCACCACACGTTCACTTGAGAATACAACGACTTTTGGATCCTTAGGTCATTTGCATATTTAACATGTTTCAAGCACGCATAATCCATATTTAAAACCTGTGTGGGATCAATTAGAAATCTCCTTCTTATAAAATTCCAAGCTATTAGGATTGAACTAGTAGAATTACCCAAACTTGGATATCAAAACTTTTGAGTTCATTTGTGGTGCATGAATAAATTTTCTTTTTCTACAGTTGTTGTTGTTTTAAATTTTTTGCTCACATAAACACTAAAATTTTCGTTTTGTTGTGAGGTATTTGCCTTCATATCTTGTTGTTTATGAGATAAAGGGAGAAGTGAAAACTCAAGTTTTGATTTAAGAAAAAAGTATACATCTAAAATGGAAATGCACAACTGTAGAGAGAGATAATTCCAAAAAGTGTCTATAATTTTTAGGGATTGTAAACTCGTTCTAGTTTTTATATATTAGGTTTTCATTTGTCGAGAAAAAGGGGGAGGCGGGCGATTTTTAACCAACGGTGGACTCCTAATCCATAAGTCATTTCTTACAAAAATATTGCCCGTTATGCACGATTGGCTGATAAATCACTTTAAAATCATCAATGATTGTTAGGTATGCTTTTACATAAATGGGCGAAATAATGGCTTGTTTCACTCGTGTAAATATCCCACCTCACCTTCACTACAGAATTTAATGGGGTTTGGATCCATAGGTTACTTGCATCATTAACATGTTTCAAGCATGCATAATTCTTATTTAAAACATGTGTGGGATCAATTAGAAATCTCTTTCTTATAAAAGTCCAAGCATAATGGGTTGAACTAGTGGAATTTCCCAAACTTGGATATAAAAAAATTTGTGTTCATTTGTCGTGTGTGAATAGATTTTCTTTACTTACTTTTGTTGTTGTTTTCACCTTCTCGTTTTCAATTAGATCTTGTTTTTTTGTGATCTATTTACGTTCTTATCCTTTTGATTACGAGGTAAAGGGAAAAGTGAAAACTCAAGTTTTTATTTAAGAAAAAAGTATACATCTAAAATGGAAATGCACAAACGTAGAGACATATAATTCTTAAAAGTGTGTGTAAATTTAAGGGATTGTAAACTGTTACTATTTTTTATATATTAGGTTTTGCAATCGTCAGGAAAAAGGGGGACGCATGGGATTTTTAATTGAGTGTGGACTCCAAATCCATAAGTCATTTCTAAAAAACAATATAGCCATGTATGCACGATTGAACGATGAATCACTTTACAATCATCAATGATTGTTAGGTCAGCTTTTTTGTAAATGGGCAAAATAATGGCATGTTTGACTCGGGTAAATAACCCATCGCATGTTCACTTGAGAATTTATTGAGGTTTGGATCCATAAGTCATTTGCATCTTTAACATGTTTCAAGCATGCATAATCCATATTTTAAACATGTGTGGGATCAATTAGAAATCTCTTTTTCACAAAATTCCAAACTATTAGTGTTGAACTAGTGGAATTTCCCAAACTTGGATATCTAAACTTTTGTGTTCATTTGTGGTGCTTGAGTAAATCTCAAGTTTATATATTAGAAAAAAGTATACATCTAAAATGGAAATGCACAAATGTACAGAGACATAATTCCAAAAAGTGTCTGTAATATTTAAGGATTGTAAACTCTTTCTAGTTTTTATATATTAGGTTTTTCAATCGTCGAGAAAAAGTGGGAGGCGGGTTTTTTTAACTGAGTGTAAACTCCCAATCCAGTAGTCATTTCTTACAAAAGAAATAACCCGCTACGCACGAATGACCGATGAATCACTTTACAAAAATCAGTGATGGTTAGGTCAGTTTTTTTGTAAATTGGCAAAATAATGGCTTGTTTGACTCAGGTAAATATTCCACCACTCGTTCAATTCAGAATTTAATCAGGTTAGGATCCATAGGTCATTTGCATCTTTAACATGTTTCAAGCATGCATAAACCATATTGCAAACATGTGTGGGATCAATTAGATATCTCTTTCTTATAAAATTCCAAGCAATTAGGGTTGAACTACTAGAATTTTCAAAACTTGGATATCCAAACTTTCGTGTTCATTTGTGGTTCGTGAATAAATTTTTTTTACTTACATTTGTTGTAGCTTTAAATTTTTTCCATACATAAACTCTTAAATTTTTGTTTTGTTGCGATCTGTTTGCCTTTTTATCTTTTTGTTTACGAGATCAAGGGAAAAGTGAAAACTCAAGTTTTGAGTTAAGAAAAAAGTATAGATCTAAAATGGAAATGCAAAAATGTAGTGAGAGATAATTCCAAAAAGTGTCTGTAATTTTTTGGGATTGTACACTCTTTCTTGTTTTTATTTATTAAGTTTTCCAATCGAAGGAAAAATGGGGAGGCGGGGGATTTATAATTGAGGGTGGACTCCCAATCCATAAGTCATTTCTTACAAAAATATAGACCGTTACGCACGATTGACCGATAAATCACTTCAAAATCATCAATGAATCTTAGGTCAGCTTTTTTGTAAAAGGGTAAGATACTCGCTTTTTGGACTCGGGTTAATATCCCACCGCACGTTCACTTGAGAATTTACTGAGGTTTGGATCGTTAGGTCATTTGCATCTTTAACATGTTTCAAATATGCATAATCCATATTTAAAACATGTGTGGGATCAATTAGAAATCTCTTTCTTATAAAATTCCAAGCTATTAGGTTTGAACTATTGGAATTTCCCAAACTTGTATATCTAAACTTTTGTGTTCATTTGTGGTGCGGAAATAAATTTTCTTTACTTACTTTTGTTGTTTTTTTTTATTTTTTGGATACTTAAACTCTGAAATTTTCGTTTTTTTTAGATCTATTTGCCTTCTTATCATTTTGTTGACTAGATACAAGGAAAAGTGAAAACTCAAGTTTTGATAAAAAAAAAAAAAAGTATACATCTAAAATGAAAATGCACAAATGTAGAGAGAGATAATTCCAAAAAGAGTTATTAATATTTAGGGATTGTAAACTCTTTCTAGTTTTTATATATTAGTTTTTGCAAACGTCTGGAAAAAGTGGGAGGCGGGGGTTTTTTAAATAAGTAGGGACTCCCAATGCATAAGTAATTTCTTAAAAAAATATAAACCATTACGCACGATATACCGATGAATCACTTTACAAAAATCAATGATGGTTAGGTCTGTTTTTTTTGTAACTGGGAAAAATATTGGCTTGTTTGATTCGGATAAATATCTCACCGCTCGTTTACTTGAGAAATTAATGAGGTTAGGACCCATAGGTCATTTGCATCTTTAATATGTTTCAAACATGCATAATCCATATTTAAAACTTGTGTAGGATCAATTAGAAATCTGTTTCTTATAAGATTCCAAGTTATTAGGGTTGAACTAGTGCAATTTCCAAAACATGGATATCAAAACTTTTTTGTTCATTTGTGCTTCGTGAATAAATTTTCTATATTTACATTAGTTGTTGTTTTAAATATTTTGCAAACATAAACTCTAAACTTTTTTTTGTTGTTATCTATTTGCCTTCATATGTCTTCGTTTACGAGATAAAGGGAAAAGTGAAAACTCAAGTTTTGATTTATGAAAAAAGTATACATCTAAAATTGAAATGCAAAATGGAGAGAGAGATAATTGAGAAAAGTGTCTGTAATTTGTAGGGATTGTAAAATCTTTCTAGTTTTTATATATTTGGTTTTGAATTTTTTAGGAAAAATGGGGAGGCAGGGGATTTTTAACTGAGTGTGGACTTCCCAATCATAAGTCATTTCTAACAAAAATATAGCCCGTTAGGCACGATTGACCGATGAATCATTTTACAATCATCAATGATTGTTAGGTCTGCTTTTTTTGTAAATGGGCAAAATAAAGATTTGTTTGACTCTGATAAATATCCCACCGTATGTTCACTTGAGAATTTAATGAAGTTTGGATCCATAGGTCATTTGCGTCTTTAACATATTTCAAGCATGCAAAATCCATATTTAAAACATGTGTGGGATCAATTAGAAATCTCTTTCTTATAAAATTCCAAGCTATTAGGGTTGAACTAGTGGAATTTCCCAAACTTGGATATCTAAAATTTTGTGGTCATTTGTGGTGCGTGAATAAATTTTCTTTACTTAAACTCTGAAATTTTTGTATTGTTGTGGTCTATTTGCCTTCTTATCTTTTTGTTTATGAGATAAAGGTAAAAGTGAAAACTCAAGTTTTGATTTAAGAAGAAAGAATACTTCTAAAATGGAAATGCACAAATATAGAGAGAGATAATTCCAAAATGTGTCTGTAATATTTAGGGATTCTAAACTCTTTCTAGTTTTTATATATAAGGTTTTGCAATCGTCGGGAAAAAGTGGGAGGGGGTGGATTTTTAACTGAGTGTAGACTCCTAATTCATTAGTCATTTCATACTAAAATATAACCCATTATGTAAGATTAACCGCTGAATCATTTTATAAAAATGAATGATGGTTAGGTCAGTTTTTTTTAAATAGTATAATAATGGCTTCTTTGACTCGGGTAAATATCCAACTGCTTGTTCACTTAAGAATTTAATGAGCTTAGGATCCATTGGTCATTTGCATCTTTGACATGTTTCAAACATCCATACATGTCTGGGATCAATTAGATATCTCTTTCTTATAAAATTCCAAGCAATTACGGTTGAACTAGTGGAATTTCACAAACTTAAATATCAAAACTTTTGTGTTCACTTGTGGTGCATGAATAAATTTTTTTTACTTACAATTGTTGTTGTTTTAAATTTTTTGCATACATAAACTCTAAAATTTTTGTTTTGCTGTGTTCTACTTGCCTTCTTATCTTTTTGTTTACGAGATCAAGGGAAATTTGAAAACTCACGTTTTGATTTAAGAAAAATGTATAATCTAAAATAGAAATGTATAAATGTAGAGAGACAATTCAAAAAAATGTCTACAATTTTTAGGGATTTTACATTGTTTCTTGTTTTTATATATTAGGTTTTCCAATCGTAGGGAAAAAGGGGGAGGCGGGGGATTTTTAACTGAGTGTGGACACCCAAAAATATAGCCCGTTACGCACGATTAACCGATAAAGCACTTTACAATCATCATTGATTGTTAGGTCAGATTTTTTTATAAAAGGGCAAAATTATCACTTGTTCGACTTGGGTAAATATCCCACCGCACGTTCACTTGAGAATTTTATGTGGTTTGGATCCTTAGGTCATTTGCATTTTTAACATGTTTCAAGCATGCACAATCCTTATTTAAAACATGTGTGGGATCAACTAGAAATCTCTTTCTTATAAAATTCCAAGCTATTAGGGTTGAACTAGTGGAATTTCCCAAACTTGCAAATCAAAACTTTTGTGTTCATTTGTGGTGCGTGAATAAATTTTCTTTACTTACATTTGTTGTTATTTTAAATTTTTTGTATACATAAAGTCTAAAATTTTTATTTTGTTGTGATGTATTTGCCTTCTTATCTTTTTGTTTACGAGAACAAGGGAAAAGTGAAAACTCAAGTTTTGATTGAAGAAAAAATTATACATCGAAAATGGAAATGCACAAATGTAGAGAGAGATAATACCAAAAAGTGTCTGTAATTTTTAGGGATTGTACACTCTTTCTTGTTTTTATATATTAGGTTTTCAAATCATAGGGAAAAAGGGGGAGGGGGAATTTTAACTGAGTGTGGACTCGCAATCCATAAGTTATTTCTTACAAAAATATATCCCGTTACGTACAATTCACCGATAAATCACTTTAAAATCATCAATGATTGTTCGGTCAGCTTTTTTGTTAATGGGCAAAATAATCGCTTGTTTGACTCAGGTAAATATCCCACCGCACGTTCACTTGAGAATTTATTGAGGTTTGGATCCTTAGGTCATTTGCATCTTTAACTTGTTTCAAGCATGCATAATCCATATTTAAAACATGTGTGGGATCAATTAGAAATCACTTTCTTATAAAATTCCAAGCTATTAGGGTTGAACTAGTGGAATTCCCCAAACTTGGATTTCAAAATTTTTGAGTTCATCTGTGGTGCGTGAATAAATTTTCTTTACTTATATTTATAGTTGTTTTAAATTTTTTTAGTACATAAACTCTAAAATTATGTTTTGTTGTAATCTATTTGCCTTCTTATCTTTTTCTTTATGAGATAAAGGGAAAAGAGAAAACTCAAATTTTGATTCAAGAAAAAACTATACATCTATAATGGAAATGCACAAATTTAGTGAGAAATAATTCCAAAAAATGTCTGTAATTTTTAGGGATTGAAAACTCTTTCAAGTTTTTATATGTTAGGTTTTCCATTCATCAGGGAAAAGGGGGAGGCGGGGGATTTTTAACTGAATATTGACTCCCAATCCATAAGTCATATCTTAAAAAAATATAGCCCATTACACTTGATTGACCGATGAATCACTATACAATCATCAATGTTTGTTATGTCAGTTTTTTTGTAAATGGGCAAAATAAATTCTTGTTTGACTCGGGCAAATATCCAACTACACTTTCACTTGAGAATTTAATGAGATCCATTGGTCACTTGCATCTTTAACAGGTTTCATGCATGCATAATCCAGATTTAAAACATGTGTGGGATTAATTAGATATCTCTTTCTTATAAAATTCCAAGCTATTAGGGTTGAACTAGTGAAATTTCCCAAACTTGGATATCAAAACTTTTGAGTTCATTTGTGGTCTGTGAATAAATTTTCTTTACTCACATTTGTTGTTGTTTTAAATTTTTTGCAATAATTAACTCCAAAATTTTTGTTTTGTTGTGATCTATTTGCCTCCTTAACTTTATGTTTATGAGATAAAGGGAAAAGTGACTCAAGTTTTTATTTAAGAAAAAATATAGTTCTAAAATGAAAATGCAGAAATGAAAAGAGAGATAATTCCGAAATGTGTCTGTAATTTTTAGGGATTGTAAACTCTATCTTGTTTTTATATATTAGGTTTTGCAATCGTCACGAAATAGGGGAGGCGGGGATTTTTAATTGAGTGTGGACTCCCAATCCATAAGTCATTTTTAAAAAAAAATATTAACCGTCATGCACGATTGGCCATTAAATCACTTTACAATAATCAATGATTGTTAGGTCATTTTTTTTAAATAGACAAAATAATGGCTTGTTTGACTCGGGTAAATATCCACAGCTTGTTCACTTGAGAATTTAATGAGGTTAGGATCCAAAGGTCACTTGCATCATTAACACGTTTCAAGAATGCATAAACCATATTTAAAACATGTGTCATATCAATTAGATATCGCTTTCTTATAAAATTTGAAACAATTAGGGTTGAACTAGTAGAATTTCCCAACCTTGCATATCAAAACTTTTGATTTCATTTGTGGTGCATGAATAAATTTTCTTTACTTACATTTGTTTTTTTTTAAATTTTTTGCATACATAAACTCTAAAATTTCATTTTGTTGTAAACTATTCGCCTTGTTAACTATATTTTTACGAGATCAAGGGAAAAGTGAAAACTCATGTTTTGAATTAAGAAAAAAGAGTACATCTAAAATGGAAATTCGAAAATGTAGAGAGAGATAATTCCAAAAAGTGTATGAAATTTTAAGGGATCATAAAATCTTTCTTGTTTTTATATAAGATGTTTTGCAGTCGCAGGGAAAAAGGATGAGGTGGGGGATTTTTAACTGAGTGTAGACTCCCAATCCATAAGTCATTTTTAAAAAAAATATAGCCTGTTACGCACGCTTATCGTATGAATTATTTTAAAATCATCAATGATTGTTTTGTAAGCATTTTTGTAAATGGGCAAAAACGAGGCTTGTTTGACCAGGGTAAATAACCCACCCCACGTTCATATGAGAATTTAATGAGGTTTGGATCCATAGATCACTTGGATCTTTAACAGGTTTCATGCATGCTTAATCCATATTTAAAACATGTGTGGGATAAATTAGAAATATATTTCTTATAAAATTCCAAGCTATTAAGGTTGAACTAGTGGAATTTCCCAAACTTGGATATCTAAAATTTTTTGTTCATTTGTGGTGCGCGAATAAATTTTCATTACTTACTTTTGTTGTTGTTTTAAATTTTATGGATGTTTAAACACTGAAATTTTAATTTTGTTGTGATCTATTTGCCTTCTTATCTTTTTGTTTACGAGATAAAGGGAAAAGTGAAAACTCTAGTTTTTATTTAAGAAAAAAGTATATATCTAAAATGGAAATGCATAAATGTAGAGAGAGATAATTCCAAAAAGTGTCTGGAATATTTAGGGATTGTAAACTCTTTCTAGTTTTTATATATAAGGTTTTGCAATCGTTAGGAAAAAGAGGGAGGCGGGGCATTTTTAACTGAGTGTGCACACCTAATCCTCAAGTCATTTCTTACAAAAATATAACTCGTTATACACTATTGACCGATAAATCACTTTACAATAATCAATGATTATTAGGTCAGTTTTTTTAAGTGGGCAAAATAATGGCTTGTTTGACTCGGGTAAATATACCACCGCTCATTCACTTGAGAATTTAATGAGGTTAGGATGCATAGGTCATTTACATCTTTAACATGTTTCAAGCATGCATAAACCATATTTAAAACATGTGTAGCATCATTAGATATCTCTTTCTTATAAAATTCCAAGCAATTAGGGATGAACTCGTAGAATTTCCCAAACTTGCATATCAAAACTTTTGTGTTCATTTGTGGTGCGTGAATAAATTTTCTTTACTTACATTTGTTTTTGTTTTAAATTTTTTCCATACATAAACTCTAAATTTTTGTTTGTTGTCATGTATTTGCCTTATTATCTTTTAGTTTACGAGATCAAGGGCAAAGTGAAAGTTCAAGTTTGTATTCAAGAAAAAAGTATACATCTAAAATGGAAATGAAAAAATGTAGAGAGTGATAATTCCAAAAAGTCTGTGTTAATTTTAGGGATTGTAAACTCTTTCTTGTTTTTATATATTAGGTTTTTTAGTCGTAGGAAAAAAGGGCGAGGCGGGGATTTTTAACTGAGTGTGTACTCCCAATCCATAAGTCATTTCTTACAAAAATATAGCCCGTTACGCACAATTGACCGATAAATCACTTTACAATCATCAATGATTGTTAGGTCAGTATTTTGTAAATGGGCAAGATAATCATTTGTTTGACTCGGGTAAATATCCCACTGCACGTTCACTTGAGAATTTAATGAGGTTTGGATCCATCGATCATTTGCATCTTTAACATGTTTCAAGCATGCATAATCCATATTTAAAACATGTGTGGGATCAATTAGAAAACTCTTTCTTATAAAATTTCAAGCTATTTGGGTTGATCTAGTGGAATTTCCCAAACTTGGATATCAAAACGTTTGAGTTCATTTGTGGTGTGTGAATAAATTTTCTTTTCTTACATTTTTTTTGTTTTAAATTTTTTTCATTAATTAACTCCAAAATATTTTTTTTGTTGTGATCTATTTGCCTTTTTAACTTTATGTTTACGAGATAAAGCGAAAAGTAAAAACTCAAATTTTGATTTAAGAAAAAAGTATTCATCTAAAATGGAGATGCACAAATGTAGAGAGAGATAATTCCAAAAAGTCTGTAACTTTTATTGATTGTAAACTCTTTCTAGTGTTTATATAATAGGTTTTGCATTCGTCGGGAAAAAAAGGGAAGCGAGGGATTTTTAACTGAGTGCAGACTCCCAATCCATAAGTCACTTCTAACAAAAATAGAGCATGTTACGAAAGATTGACTGATGAATCACTTTACAATCATCACTGATAGTAAGGCTTGTTTGACTCGTGTAAATATCCCACCGCACGTTAACATGAGAATTTAATGAGGTTTGGATCCATAGGTCATTTGCATCTTTAATATGTTTCAAGCATGCATAATCCATATTTAAAACATGTGTGGGATTAATTAGAAATCTCATTCTTATAAAATTCCAAGCTATTAGAGTTGAACTAGTGGAATTTCCAAAACTTGGATATCTAAACTTTTGAGTTCAATTGTGGTGTGTGAATAAATTTTCTTTATATACATTTGCAGTTGTTTTAAATTTTTTGCATACATAAACTCTAAAATTTTTGTTTAGTTGTGATCTATTTGCCTTCTTTTCTTTTTGTTTACGAGAAAAAGGGAAATGTGAAAACACATGTTTTGATTTAAGAAAAAGTATACATCTAAAATGGAAATGCACTAATGAAGAGTGAGATAATTCCAAAAAGTGTCTGTAATATTTAGGGAATATAAACTCTTTCTAGTTTCTATTTATTTGGTTTTGCAATCATCGAGAAAAAGTGGGAGGCAGGGGATTTTTATCTGAGTGTGGACTCCTAATCCATAAGTCATTTCTTACAAAAATATAACATGTTATGCTCGATTGACCGATAAATCACTTTACAAAAATCAATGATGGTTAGGTCAGTTTTTTTTTATAAATGAGCAAAATTATGGCTTGTTTGACTAGGGTAAATATCCCACCTCTCGTTTACTTGAGAATTTAATAAAGTTAGGATCCATAGGTCGTTTGCATCTTTAACATGTTTCAAGCATGCATAAACCATATTTAAAACATGTGTGGGAACAATTAGATATCTCCTTCTTATAAAATTCCAAGCAATAAGGGTTGAACTAGTGGAATTTCCAAAACTTAGATATCAAAACTTTTGTGTTCAGTTGTGGTGCATGAATAAGTTTTCTTTACATAAATTTGTTGTTGTTCCAAATTTTTTTCATACCTAAACTCTATAATTTTTGTTTTGTTGTGTTCTTTCTACTTTTTGTTTACGAGATCAAGGGAAAAGTGGAAACTCAAGTTTTGAATGAAGAAAAAGGTATACATCTAAAATGGAAATGCATAAATGTAGTTAGAGATAATTCCAAAAAGTGTCGGTAAGTTTTAGGGATTGTACACTCTTTTGTGTTTTTATATATTAGGTTTTCCAATAGTAGGGAAAAAGGGGGAGGCCTGTAATTTTTAACTGAGTGTGGACTCCCAATTTATAAGTCATTTCTTAAAAAAATATAGCATGTTATGCATGATCAACTGATGAATGACTTTACAAACATCAATGATTGTTAGGTCAGCTTTTTTGTAAATGGGAAAAATAGAGGCTTGTTTGACTCAAGTAAATATCCCACCATACATTCACTTGAGAATTTGAAGAGGTTCGGATCCACAAGTCACTTGCATCTTTAACAGGTTTCATGCATGCATAATCCATATTTAAAACATGTGTGGGATCAATTACGAATCTCTTTCTTATAAAATTCCAAGCTATTGGATATCTAAACTTTTGTGTTCATTTGTGGTGCGGGAACAAATTTTCTTTACTTACTTTTGTTGTTGTTTTAAATTTTTTGGATACTTAAACTATGAAATTTTTGTTTTGTTGTGATCTATTTGCCTTCTTATCTTTTTGTTTATGGGAAAAAGGGAATAGTGCAAACTCAAGTTTTTATTTAAGAAAAAAGTTCACATCTAAAATAGAAAAGAAAAAATGTAGAGACAGATAATTCCAAAAAATGTCACTAATATTTAGGGATTGTAGACTCTTTTTTTTTATATATTAGATTTTGCATTCGTTGGAAGAAAGGGGGAGGCGGGGGATTTTTAACTGAGTGTGGACTCCCAATCCACAAGTCATTTCTTACAAAAATATAACCCATTATGCACGATTGACCGATAAATCACTTTACAACAATCAATGATTGTTAGGTCATTTTTTTAAATGGGAAAAATAATGGCTTGTTTGACTCGGGTAAATATCCCACTGCTCGTTCACTTGAGAATTTAATGAGGTTAAGATGCGTAGGTCATTTTCATCTTTAACATGTTTGAAGGATGCATAAACCATATTTAAAACATGTGTGGATCAATTAGATATCTCTTTCTTATAAAATTTCGAGAAATTAGGGTTGAACTAGTGGAATTTCTCAAACTTGCAAATTTAAACTTTTGTGCTCATTTGTGGTGCGTGAATAAATTTTCTTTACTTACATTTGTTGTTGTTTTAAATTTTTTGCATACATTACGTCTAAAATTTTTGTTTTGTTGTGATCTATTTGCTTTCTTATCTTTTTGTTTACGAGATCAAGGGAAAAGTGAAAACTCAAGTTTTTATTTAAGAAAAAAGTATTCTTCTAAAATGGAAATGCACATATGTAGAGAGAGATAGTTCCAAAAAGTGTCTATAATTTTTAGGGATTGTACACTCTTTCTGGTTTTTATATATTAGGTTTTCCAATCGTAGGGAATAGGGGGAGGCACGGGGGATTTTTAACTGATTGTGGACTCCCAATCCATAGGTCATTTCTTACAAAAATATAGCTCGCTACGTACAATTGGCCGATAAATCACTTTACAATCATCAATGCTTGTTAGGTCAGGTTTTTTGTAAATGGGCAAAATAATCGTTTGTCTGACTCGGGTAAATATCCCACTGCTCGTTCAGTAGACAATTTAATGAGTTCCATAGGTCACTTACATCTTTAACAGGTTTCATGCATGCATAAACCATATTTAAAACATGGGTGGGATCAATTAGAAATCTCTTTCTTATAAAATTCCAAGCTATTAGGGTTGAACTAGTGGAATTTCCAAAACTTGGATATCTAAACTTTTGTGTTCATTTGTGGTGCGCGAATAAATTTTCTTTACTTACTTTTCTTGTTGTTTTAAATTTTTTGGATACTTAGACTCTAAAATTTTCATTTTGTTCTGATCTATTTGCCTTCTTATCTTTTTGTTTACTAGATAAAGGGAAAAGTGAAAACTCTAGTTTTTTTTTCTAAAAAAATTTACTTCTAAAATGGAAACGAAAAATGTAGAGAGAGATAATTTTAAAAAGTGCCTATAATTTTTTGGGATTGAATAATACTTCTTGTTTTTAAATAATAGGTTTTGCAATCGTCGGGAAAATGGGGGAGGCGGGGGATTTTTAACTGAGTGTGGACTCCCCATCATTAAGTCATTTATTACATAAATATAACTCGTTATGCATGATTGACCGATAAAGCACTTTACAATAATCAATGATTGTTAAGTCAAATTTTTTTAAAAGTGCAAAAGAATGGTTCATTTGGCTCGGGTAAATATCCCACCGCTCGTTTTCTTGAGAATTTAATGGGGTTAGGATCCATAGGTCATTTACATCTTTTACATCTTTCAAGCATGCATAAACCATATATAAAACTTGTGTGGGATCAATTAGATATCTCTTTCTTATAAAATTCCAAGCAATTAGGGTTGAATTAATATAATTACCCAAACTTGCATTTCAAAAATTTTGTGTTCATTTGCGGTTTCTGGATAAATTTTCTTAACTTACATTTGTTGTTGTTTTAAATTTTTTGCAAACGTAAACTCTAAAATTTTTCATTTTGTTGTAATCTAGTTGCCTTCATATATTTTTATTTATGAGATCAAGGGAAAAGTGAAAACTCAAGTTTTGATTTAAGAAAAAAGTATACATCTAAAATGGAAATGAAAAATTGTAGAGAGAGATAATTCCAAAAAGTGTCTGTAATTTTTAGGGATTGTAGACTCTTTCTTGTAAAATATTAGGTTTTGCAGTCGTAAGGAAAAAGGGGGAGGCGGGGGATTTTTACCTGAGTGTGGACTCCAATCCATAATTCATTTCTTACAAAAATATAGCTAGTTACACACAATTGACCGATGAATCACTTTACAATCATCAATGATTGTTAAGTGGTTTTTTTTTGTAAATGTGCAAAACTAAGGCTTGTATGACTCGGGTAAATATCGCACCGCACGTTCACTTGAGAATTTAATGAGGTTTGGATCCGTAGGTCATTTGCATGTTTAACATGTTTCAAGCATGCATAATCCATGTTTAAAACATGTGTGGGATGAATTAGAAATCTCTTTCTTATAAAATTCCATGCTATTAGGGTTGAAGTAGCGGAATTTCCAAAACTTGGATATCTAAACTTTTGTATTCGTTTGTGGTGCGTGAATAAATTTTCTTTACTTACTTTTGTTGTTGTTTTAAATTTTTTGGATGCTTGAACTCTAAAATTTTCGTTTTGTTGTGATCTATTTGCCTTCTTATCTTTTTGTTTACGAGATAAAAGGACAGTGAAAACTCAAGTTTTTACTTAAGAAAAAAGTATACATCTAAAATGGAAAAGCAAAAATATAGAGAGAGATATTTCCAAAAAGTGTTTATAATTTTTAGGGATTTTAAACTCTTTCTTGTTTTTATATATTAGGTTTTGCAATCGTCGGGAAAATGTGGGAGGCACGAAATTTTTAAATGAGTGTCGACTCCCAATCCATAAGTCATTTCTTAAAAAAATATAACCCGTTAAGGACGATTGACCGATAAATCACTTTACAATAATCAATGATTGTTAGGTCGATGTTTTTTAAAATGGGAAAAGTAATGGCTTGTTTGACTCGAGTAAATATCCCATCGCTCGTTCACTTGTGAATTTAATGAGGTTTGGATCCATAGGTCATTTGCATCTTTAACATGTTTCAAGCATGCATAAACCATATTTAAAACTTGTAAGGGATCAATTAGATATCTCTTTCTTATAAAATTCCAAGCAATTTGGGTAGAACAAGTGGAATTTCCTAAACATGCATATCTAAACTTTTGTGTTCATTTGAGGTGCATGAATAAATTTTCTTTACTTACATTTTTTTTTGTTTTAAATTTTTTGCTTACATAAACTCTAAAATTTTTGTTTTTTTTGTAATCTATTTGCCTTTTTATCTTTTTTTTACGAGATCATGGGAAAAGTGAAATTCAAGTTTTGATTTAAGAAAAAGTATACATCTAAAATGGAAATGCACAAATGTAGAGAGAGATAATTCCAAAAATTGTCTTTTTTTTTTTTGGTTTGTAAACTCTTTCTTGTTTTTATCAATTTTTTTTTGCAGTCGTAGGGAAAAAAGGGGAGGCAGGGGATTTTTAACTGAGTGTGGACTCCCTATCCATAAGTCAATTCTTACAAAATATATCTCATTACGCACGATTGACCGATAAATCACTTTACAATCATCAATGATTGTTAGGTCAGCTTTTTTGTAAACGGGCAAAATAATCATTTGTTTGACTCGGGTAAATAGCCCACTGCATGGTCACTTGAGAATTTAATGAGGTTTGGATCCATCGGTCATTTGCATCTTTAACATGTTTCAAGCATGCGCAATCGATATTTAAAACATGTGAGGGATCAATAAGAAATCTCTTTCTAATAAAATTTAGAGCTATTAGGGTTGAACTAGTGGAATTTTCCAAACTTGGATATAAAAACTTTTGAGTTCATTTGTGGTGCGTGAATAAATTTTCTTAACTAACATTTCTTGCTGTTTATATGTTTTGCATTAATTAACTCTAAAATTTTCGTTTTGTTGTGATCTATTTGCCTTTTTAACTTTATGTTTACGAGATAAAGGAAAAAGTGAAAACTCAAGTTTTGATTTAAGAAAAAAGTATACATCTAAAATTGAAATTCATAAATGTAGAGAGAGATAATTCCAAAAAGTGTCTATAATTTTTAGGGATTGTGAACTCTTTCTAGTTTTTATATATTAGGTTTTGCATTCGTCGGAAAAAAGGGAGAGGCGGGGGATTATTTACTGAGTGTGGAATCCCAATGCTTAAGTCATTTCTTAACAAACGCATGATTGACAGTTAAATCACTTTACAATCATCAATGATTGTTAGGTCAGATTTTTTGTAAATGGGCGAAATAAAGGCTTGTTTGACTAGGGTAAATATCCCACCACACGTTCACTTGAAAATTTAACGAGGTTTGGATCCATAGGTCATTTGCATCTTTAACCTGTTTCAAGCATGCATAATCCATATTTAAAACATGTGTGGGATCAATTAGAAATCTCTTTCTTATAAAATTCCATGCTATTAGGGTTGAACTAGTGGAATTTCCCAAACTAGGATATAAAAACTTTTGAGTTCATTTGTGGTGCAAAAATAAATTTTATTTTCTTACATTTGTTGTTTTTTTAAATTTTTTTATATATAAACTCTTAATTTTTTCATTTCTTTGTCTATTTTCCTTTTTATCTTTTTGTTTTCGAGATAAAGGGATTGATATAAGAAAAAAGTATACATTTAAAATGGAAATGCACACACATAGAGAGAGAAAATTCCAAAAAGTATCAGTAATATTTTGGGATTGTAAACTCTATCTAGTTTTTATATATTAGGTATTGTAATAGTCAGAAAAAAACTTGGGAGGCGGGGGATTTTTAACTAAGTGTGGATTCCCAATCCATAAGTCATTTCTTCCAAAAATAAAACTAGTTACGTACGATTGACCGATGAATCACTTTACAAAAATCAATGACGGTTGGGTCAATTTTTTTGTAAATGGGCAAAATAATGGCTTGTTTGAGTAGGGTAAATATCCCACAGCTCGTTCACTTGATATTTAATGAGGTTCGGATCCATAGGTCATTTGCATCTTTAACATGTTTCAAGCATGCATAAACCATATTTAAAACACGTGTGGGATAAATTAGATATCTCTTTCTTATAAAATTCCAAGCAATTAGGGTTGAACTAGTGGAATTTTGAAAACTTAGCCATCAAAACTTTTGTGTTCATTTGTGGTGCGTGAATAAATTTTCTTTACTTACATTTGTTGTTTTTTTAAATTTTTTTCATACATAAAGTCTAAAATTTTCGTTTTGTTGTGATCTATTTGCCTTCTTATCTTTTTGTTTATGAGATGAAGGGAATTTTAGAAAAAAGTATACATCTAAAAATGAAATGCACAAATGTAGAGAGAAATAATTCTAAAAAGTGTCTGAAATTTTTAGGGATTGTACACTCTTTCTTGTTTTTATATATTTGGTTTTCCAATTGTAGGGAAAAAGGGGGAGGCGGGGGATTTTTAAGTCAGTGTGGACTCCCAATCCATAAGTCATTTCTTAAAAAAATGTAGCCCGTGACGCATGATTGACTGATGAATCACTTTACAATCATCAATGATTGTTAGGTCAGCTTTTTTGTTAATGGAAAAAATAATCGCTTGTTTGACTCTTGTAAATATCCCACCGTACGTTCACTTGAGAATTTAATGAGGTTTGGATCCATAGGTCACTTGCATCTTGAACAGGTTTCATGCATGCATATTCCATATTTAAAACATGTGAGGGATCAATTAGAAATCTCTTTCTTTTAAAATTCCAACTAATTACTGGGTAACTAGTGGAATTTCCCAAACTTTGATATCTTAACTTTTGTGTTCATTTGTGGTGCACGAATAAATTTTCTTTACTTACTTTTGTTGTTGTTTTAAATATTTGATACTTAACTCTGAATTTTTATTTTTTTTTGTGATCTTTTTGCCTTCTTATCTTTTTGTTTACGAGATAAAGGGAAAAGTGCAAACTCAAGTTTTTATTGAAGAAAAAACTATACATCTAAAATAGAAATGAAAAAATGTAGAGAGAGATAATTCAAACATTTGTCTGTAATTTTTAGGATTGTAAACTTTCTTTTTTTTATATATTAGGTTTTGAAATCGTCGAGAAAAAGGGGGAGGCGGGGGTTTTTAACTATGTGTGGACTCCCAATCCATAAGTCATTTCTTACAAAAATATAACCTATTACGCACGATTGATCGATAAATCACTTTACCATAATTAATGACTGTTAGGTCATTTTTTTAAAAGGGAAAAATAATGGCTTGTTTGACTCGGGTAAATATCCCATAGCTCGTTCACTTGAGAAATTAATGAGGTTAGGATCCAGAGGTCTTTTGAATCTTTAACATGTTTGAAGCATGCATAAACCATAATTAAAAAATGTGTGGGATCAATTAGATATCTCTTTCTTATAAAATTCGCAGCAATTAGGGTTGAACAAGTGGGATTCCGCAAACTTGCAAATCAAAATTTTTGTGTTCATTGGTGGTGCATGACTAAATTTTCTTCACTTACATTTGTTGTTGTTTTAAAATTTTGGCTTACCTAAACTCTTAAATTTTTATTTTTTTGTGATCTATTTGCTTTTTTAGCTTTAGATTACGAGATAAACAGAAAAGTGAAAACTCAAGTTTTGATGTTAGAAAAAAAGTATACATCTAAAATGGAAATATAAAAATACAGAGAGAGATAATTCCAAAAAGTGTCTATAATTTTTAGGGATTGAAAAATCTTTCTAGTTTTTATATATTAGGTTTTTCATTCATCGGGAAAAAGGGAGAAGAAAGGGATTTTTAACTGAGTGTGGACTCCCTATCCATAAGTCATTTCTTAAAAAATATAGCCCGTTACTCCCGATTGATCGATGAATCACTTTACAATCATGAATGATTATTAGGTCAGCCTTTTGGTAAATGGGCAAAATAAAGGTTTGTTTGACTCAGATAAATATCCCATTGCACATTCACTTGAGAATTTAATGAGATCTATAGATCACTTGCATCTTTAACAGGTTTGATGCATGCATAATCCATATTTAAAACATGTGTGGGATCAATCAGAAATCTCTTTCTTATAAAATTCCAAGCTATTAGGGTTGAACTAGTGGAATTTTCAAAAATTGGATATTTAAACTTTTGCGTTCATTTGTGGTGCATGAATAAATTTTCATTACTTACTATTGTTGTTGTTTTAAATTTTTTGGATACTTCAACTCTGAAATTTTTGTTTTGTTGTGAACATTTTCCTACATATCTTTTTGTTTACGAGATAAAGGGAAAAGTGACAACTCTATTTTTTAGTTAAGAAAAAATTAT
The DNA here is from genome assembly GCF_029961685.1 of Aristolochia californica. Classification (NCBI taxonomy): domain Eukaryota; kingdom Viridiplantae; phylum Streptophyta; class Magnoliopsida; order Piperales; family Aristolochiaceae; genus Aristolochia; species Aristolochia californica. Next base: position 29,352,401 of record NW_027182214.1, on the reverse strand, counting down.
ACATCTAAAATGGAAATGCAAAAATGTAGAGAGATATAATTTCAAAAAGTGTTTATAATTTTTAGGGATTGTAAACTCATTCTTGTTTTTATATGTTAGGTTTTGCAATCGTCAGGAAAAAGGGGGAGGCGGGGGATTTTTAACCGAGTGTGGACTCCGAATCCATAAGTCATTTCTTACAAAAATATAACCCGTTATGCACAATTGACCAATAAATCACTTTAAAATAATCAATGATTGTTAGTTCAATTTTTTTAAACGGGCAAAATAATGGCTTATTGGACTCGGGTAAATATCCCACTGCTCGTTCACTTGATAATTTAATGAGGTTAGGATCCATAGGTCATTTGCATCTTTAACATGCCTCAAGCATGCAGAAACCATATTTAAAACATGTGTGGGATCAATTAGATATCTCTTTCTTATAAAATTCCAAGAAATTAGAGTTGAACTACTGGAATTTCCAAAACTTTGATATCAAAACTTTTGTGTTAATTTTTGGTGTGTGAATAAATTTTCCTTACTTACATCTGTTATTGTTTAAAATTTTTTGGATACTTTAACTCCCAAATTTTTGTTTTGTGGTGATCTATTAGCTTTCTTATCTTTTTGTTACGAGATAAAGTGAAAAGTGCAAACTCAAGTTTTTATTTAAGAAAAAAGTACACATCTAAAATGGAAATAACAAATGTAGAGAGAGATAATTCCAAAAAGTGTCTGTAATTTTTAGGGACTGTAAACTCATTCATTTTTTATATATTAGCTTTTGCAATCGTCGGGAAAAGGGGGGAGGCGGGGGATTTTTATCTGAGTGTGGACTCCCAATCCATAAGTCATTTCTTACTAAAATATAACCCGTAACACATGTTTGACCGATAAATCATTTTACAATAATAAATGATTGTTAGGTCATTTTTATTAAATGGGCCAAATAATGGCTTGTTTGACTCGGGTAAATATCCCACCGCTCGTTCACTTGAGAATTTAATGAGGTTAGGATCCATAGGTCATTTGCATCTTTAACATGTTTCAAGCATGCATAAACTATATTTAAAACATGTGTGGGATCAATTAGATATCTCTTTCTTATAAAACTCCAAGCAATTAGGGTTGAACTAGTGGAATTTCCCAAACTTGCTAATCAAAACTTTTGTGTTCATTTGTGGTGCATTGATAAATTTTCTTTACTTACATTTGTTGTTGATTTAATTTTTTTGCAAACATAATGTCTAAAATTTTCGTTTTGTTCTGATCTATTTGCCTTCTTAACTTTTTGTTTACGTGATCAAGGGAAAAGTGAAAACTCAAGTTTTGATTTAAGAAAAAAGTATTCATCTAAAATGGAAATGCAAAAATGTAGAATAAGATAATTGCAAAAAGTTTCTGTAATTTTAGGTATTGTAAACTCTTTCTTGTTTTTATTAAATAGGTTTTGCGATCGTCGGGAAAAAGGGGGAGGCGGGGGATTTTTATCTGAGTGTGGACTCCCAATCCATAAGTCATTTCTGACAAAAAGTATAACCCGTTATGCATGATTGATCTATAAATCACTTTATAATAATCAATAATTGTTGGGTCAATTTTTTTTAAATGGGGAAAATAATGGCTTGTTTGACTCAGGAAAATATACCACAGCTCATTCACTTGAGAATTTAATGAGGTTAGGATCCATAGGTCATTTGCATCTTTAACATGTTTCAAGCATGTATAAACCATATTTAAAATATGTGTGGGATCAATTAGATATCTCTTTCTTATAAAATTTAGAACAATGAGTGTTGAACTAGTAGAAATTCCCAAACTTGCATTTCAAAACTTTTGAGTTCATTTGTCGTGTGTGAATAAATTTTCTTTAAATACATTTGTTGTTGTTTTAAATTTTTATCATACATAAACTCTAAAATTTTTGTTTTGTTGTAATCTATTGGCCTTCTTATCTTTTTGTTTACAAGATGAATGGAAAAGTGAAAACTCAAGTTTTGATTTAAGAAAAAAATATACATCTAAAATGGAAATGCACAAATGTAGAGAGAGATAATTTCAAAAAGTGTCTGTAATTTTTAGGGATTGAAAACTCTTTCTAGTTTTACATACTAGGTTTTGCATTCATCGGGAAAAACGGGGAGGCGGGGGGTTTTATCTGAGTGTGGACTCCCAATCCATAAGTCATTTCTTAAAAAATATTGCCCGTTACTCACAATTGACTGATCAATACTTTACAGTCATCAATGATTGTTAGGTCAAATTTTTCGTAAATGGTCAAAATAAAGGTTTGCTTTGGTCGGGTAAATATTCCACCGCACGTTCACTTGAGAATTTAATGGGGTTTTAATCCATTGGTCATTTGCATCTTTAAAATGTATCAAGCATGCATATTCCATATTTAAAACATGTGTGGGATCAAATAGCAATCTCTTTCTTATAAAATTTCAAGTTATTAGGGTTGAACTTGTGGAATTTTCCAAACTTGGATATCAAAAATTTTGAGTTGATTTGTGGTGCGTGAATAAATTTTCTTTACTTACATTTGTTGTTGTTTTAAATTTTTTGCATTAATTAACTCAAAAATATTTGTTTTGTTGTGAAATGCCTTCTTAACTTTAAGTTTACGAGATAAACGGAAAAGTGAAAACTTAAGTTTTGATTTAAGAAAAAAATATATATCTAAAACGGAAATGCACAAATGTACAAAGAGATAATTCCAAAAGTTTCTATAATGTAAAGGGATTGTAAACTCCTCCAAGTATTTATATATTAGGTTTTGCATCAGTCGGGAAAAATGGGGAGGCAGGGGATTTTTAACTGAGTGTGGACTCCCAATCCATAAGTCATTTCTAACAAAAATATTGCCTGTTACGCACAATTGATCGATGAATCACTTTACAATCATCAATAATTGTTAGGTAAGCTTTTATGTAAATGGGTAAAATAAAGGCTTGTTTGACTTAGGTAAATATCCCACCGCACGTTCACTTGAGAATTTAATGAGGTTTGGATCCATTGGTCATTTGCATCTTTAACATGTTTCAAGCATGCATAATCCATATTTAAAACTTGTGTGGGTTCAAGTAGAAATCTCTATCTTATAATGTTTAGAGCTATTAGGGTTGAAATATTTAAAATATGTGTGGGATCAATGAGAAATATTTTTCTTATAAAATTCCAAGCTATTAGGGTTTAACCAGTGAAATTTCACAAGCTTGGAGATCTAAACTTTTGTTTTCATTTGTGGTGCAAGAATAAATTTTCTTTACTTACTTTTGTTGCTGTTTTAAATTTTTTGGATACTTAAACTCTGAAATTTTAGTTTTTTTGTGATATATTTGCCTTCTTAACTTTATGTTTACGAGTTAAAGGGAAAAGTTAAAACTCAATTTTTTATTTAAGAAACATTATACATCTAAAATGGAAATGCACAAATGTAGAGAGAGATAATTCCGAAAAGTGTATGTAATTTTTAGGGATTGTAAACTCTTTCTAGTTTTTATATTTTAGGTTTTCAAATCGTAGGGAAAAAGGGGGAGGTGGGAGATTTTTAACTTAGTGTGGACTCCCAATCCATAAATTATTTCTTAAACAAATATATTCCGTTACGCACGATTGACTGATGAATCACTTTACAATCATCAATGATTTTTAGGCCGCTTTTTTGTAAATGGGAAAAATGGAGGCTTGTTTGACTCTAGGTTCACTTGATAATTTAATGAGGTTTGGATCCATAGGTCACTTGCATCTTTAATAGGTTCTTTGCATGCATAATCTCTTTCTTATAAAATTCCAAGCTATTACGGTTGAACTAGTGGAATTTCCCAAACTTGGATATATAAACTTTTGTGTTCATTTGTGGTGCGCGAATAAATTTTCTTTACTAACTTTTGTTGTTGTTTTTAATTTTTTGGATACTTTAACTCTGAAATTTTCATTTTGTTGTGAGCTTTTTGCCTTCTTATCTTTTGTTTTATGAGATAAAGGGAAAAGTGCATAGTCCAGTTTTTATTTAAGGAAAAAGTGTACATCTAAAATGGGAATGAAAAAAATGTAGAAAGCGATATTCCAAATAAGTGTTTGTATTTTTTTGGGAATGTAAAGTCTTTTTTTTATATATATTAGCTTTTGAAATCGTCAGGAAAAAGGGGGAGGCAGGGGATTTTTCACTGAGTGTCGTCTCCCAATCCATTAGTCTTTTCTTACAAAAATATAACCCATTATGCATGATTGACCAATAAATCACTTTACAATAATAAATGATTGTTAGTTTTTTTTTAAATGGGCAAAATAATGACTTGTTTGACAAGGGTAAATATCCCACCGCTCGTTCACTTGAGAATTTAATGAGGTTAGGATCCATAGGTCATTTGTATCTCTTAACAAGTTTCAAGCGTGCATAAACCATATTTAAAACATGTGTGGGATCAATTAAATATCTCTTTCTTATAAAATTCCAAGCAATTCGGATTGAACTAGTTTAATTTCCAAAACTTGCAAATAAAAATTTTTGTGTTCATTTGTGGTGTGTGAATAAATTTTCTTTACTTACATTTGTTGGTGTTTTAAATTTTTTGCATACATGAACTCTAAAATTTTCATTTTGTTTGCCTTCTTACCTTGATGTCTACGAAATAAAGGGAAAAGTGAAAACTCAAGTTTTGATTTAAGAAAAAACTATACTTCTAAAATGGAAATGCACAAATGTAGAGAGAGATAATTCCAAAAAGTGTCTGTAATTTTGAGGGATTGTAAATTATTTCTTGTTTTTATATAATTGGTTTTGCATTCGACGGAAAAAGAGGGAGGCGGGGGATTTTTAACTGAGTGTGGACTCCCAATCCATAACTCATTTCTAACAAAAATATAGACCATTACGCACGATTGACCGATGAATCACGTTACAATTATCAATGATCGTTAGGTTAGCTTTTGTGTAAATGGGCAAAATAAAGGCTTGTTTGACTCAGGTAAATATCCTACCGTTCGTTCACTTGAGAATTTAATGAGGTTTGGATCCATAGGTCATTTGCATCTTTAACATGTTTCAAGCATGGATAATCCATATTTAAAACATGTGTGGGTTCAAGTAGAAATCTCTATCTTATAAAATTTAGAGCTATTAGGGTTGAACTAGTGGAATTTCCCAAACATGGATATCAAAACTTTTGAGTTAATTTGTGATGCGTGAATAAATTTTATTTACTTACATTTGTAGTTGTTTTAAATTGTTTTCATACATAAACTCTAAAGTTTTTTCGTTTTGTTGTGATCTATTTGCTTTCTTATCTTTTTGTTTAGGAGAAAAAGGGAAAAGTGAAAACTCAACTTTTTATTTTAGAAAAAATTATATATCTAAAATTCAAATGCACAAATGTTAAGAGAGATATTAAAAAAAGTGTCTGTAATATTTAGGGATTATAAACTCTTTCTAGTTTCTATATATTTGGTTTTGCAATCTTCGGGAAAAAGTGGGAGGCGAGGGATTTTTAATTGAGTGTGGACTCCCAATCCATAAGTCATTTCTTCCAAAAATATAACTAGTTACGCACGATTGGCCGATGAATCAATTTACACAAATCAATGATGTTTAGGTCATTTTTTTAAATGGAAAAAATAATGGCTTGTTTGACTCGGGTAAATATCCCACCGCTCGATCACTTGAGAATTTAATGAGGTTAGGATCCTTAGGTCATTTGCATCTTTAACATGTTTCAAGCATGCATAAACCATATGTAAAACATGTGTGGGATCAATTAGATATCTCTTTCATATAAAATTCCAAGCAATTAGGGTTGAACAAATGGAATTTTCAAAAATTAGATATCAAAACCTTTGTGTTCATTTGTGGTGCGTGAATAAATTTTATTTACTTACATTGGTTGTTTTTTTAAATTTTTTGCATACATCAACTCTAAAATTTTCGTTTTCTTGTGATCTATTTGCCTTCTTATCATTTTTTTTATGAGATCAAGGGAAAAGTGAGAACTCAAGTTTTGATTTAAGAAAAAAGTATACATCTAAAATGGAAATGCCCAAATGTAGAGAGATAATTCCCAAAAGTGTCTATAATTTTTAGGGATTGTACACTCTTTCTTGGTTTAATATATTAGGTTTTCCAATCGTAGGGAAAAAGGAGGAGGCGAGGGATTTTTAATTGAGTGTGGACTCCCAATCCATAAGTCATTTCTTAAAAAATTATAACCTGTTACGCATGATTGACCAATAAATCACTTTACAATCATTAATGATTGTAAGGTCAGCTTTTTTGTAAATGGGCAAAATAAAGGCTTGTTTGACTCGAATAAATATCCCACCGCACGTTCACTTGAGAATTTAATGAGGTTTGGAACCAAAGGTCATTTTCATCTTTAACATGTTTCATGCATGCATAATCCATATTTAAAACATGTGTGGGATCAATTAAAAATCTCTTTCTTATAAAATTCCAAGCTATTACGGTTGAACTTGTGGAATTTCCCATACTTGGATATCTAAACTTTTATGTTCATTTGTGGTGCGCGAATAAATGTTCTTTACTTTCTTTTGTTGTTATTTCTTATTTTTTGGATACTTAAACTCTGAAATATTCGTTTTGTTGTGATCTATTTTCCTTCTTATTGTTTTGTTTAAGGAAAAGTGCAAACACAAGTTTTTATTTAAGAAAAAATTATACATAAAAATTAGAAATGAAAATATGTAGAGAGAGATAATTCCAAAAAGTGTCTATTAATTTTAGGGATTATCAACACTTTTTTTTTATATATATTAGGTTTTGCAATCGTCAGGAAAAAGGGGGGGGGGGGGGGGGGGGTATGCGGAGGATTTTTTACGGAGTGTGGACTCCCAATCCATAAGTCATTTCTAACAAAAATAATGGCTTGTTTGACTCGGGTAACTATCCCACCGCTCATTCAGTTGAGAATTTAATGAGGTTAGGATCCATAGGTCATTTGCATCTTTAACATGTTTTAAGCATGCATAAACCATATTTACAACATGTGTGGGATCAATTAGATATCTTTTTCTTATAAAATTCCAAGCAATTTGGGTTGAACTAGTGGAACTTCTCTAACTTGCAAATCAAAACTTTTGTGTGCATTTGTGGTGCTTGAAAAAAATTTCTTTACTTACATCTGTTGTTGTTTCAATTTTTTTTGCATACGTTAACTCTCAAATTATCATTTTTTTGTGATCTATTTGCCTTCTTATCTTTTTGTTTTACGAGATAAGGGGAAAAGTGAAAACTCATATGTTGATTTAAGAGAAAAGTATACATCTTAAGAGATAATTCCAAAAGAGTCTATAATTTTTAGGGATTGTACACTCTTTCTTGTTTTTATATATTAGGTTTTCCAATCGTAGGGAAAAAAAGGGGAGGCAAGGGATTTTTAACTGAGTGTGGACTCTCAATATACAAGTCATTTATTACAAAAATATAGCCCGTTACGCTTGATTGACAGATAAATCACTTTAAAATCATCGATGATTGTTTGATCAATTGTTTTATAAATGGGCAAAAATAATCACTTGTTTGACTTGGTTAAATATCCCACCACACGTTCCCTTGAGAATTTAATGAGGTTTGGATCCTCTGGTCATTTGCATCTTTAACTTGTTTCAAGAATGCAGAATCCATATTTAAAACATGTGTGGGAGCAATTAGAAATCTCTTTCTTATAAAATTCCAAGTTGTTAGGGTTGAACTAGTGGAATTTATCAAACTTGGATATCAAAACTTTGTAGTTCATCTGTGGTGCGTGAATAATTTGTCTTTACTTACATTTGTTGTGTTTTAAATTTTTTGCATACATAAACTCTAAAATTTTTGTTTTGTTGTGATCTATTTGCATTCTTATCTTTTTCTTTACGAGATCAAATGAAAAGTGAAAACTCAAGTTTTGATTTAAGAAAAAACTATTCATCCAAAATGGAAATGCACAAATGTAGAGAGAGATAATTCACAAAAGTGTCTGGAATTTTTAGGGATTGAAAAATCTTTCTAGTTTTTATATATTAGGTTTTGCATTCGTCGTAAACAAGGGGGAGGTGGGGGATTTTTAACAGAGTGTGGACTCCCAATCCATAGGTGATTTCTTAAAAAAATATAGCCCGTTACTCACGATTGACTGAGGAATCTCTTTACAATCATCAATGATTGTTAGGTCAGGTTTTTCATAAATGGGCAAAAATAAAGGCTTGTTTGACTAGGGTAAATATCCCACCACACGTTTACTTGAGAATTTAAGGAGATCCATAGGGCACTTGCATCTTTAACTGCTATCATGCATACATAATAAATATTTAAAACATGTGTGGGATCAATTAGAAATCTCTTTCTTATAAAATTCCAAGCTATAAGGGTTGAACTAGTAGAATTTCCCAAACTTGGATATCTAAACTCTTGTGTTCATTTGTGGTGCGCGAATAAATTTTCTTTACTTACTTTTGTTGTTGTTTTAGATTTTTTGGATACTTAAATTCTAAAATTTTCTTTTTGTTGTGATCTATTTTCCTTCTTATCTTTTTGTTTAAAGTAAAGGGAAAAGTGAATACTCTTGTTTTGAGTTTAAAAAAAAAGTATACATCTAAAATGGAAATGCAGAAATGTAGAGAGAGATAATTCCAAAAAGTGTCTGTAATATTTAGGGATTGTAAACTCTGTCTAATTTTTATATATTAGGTTTTGCATTCATCGGGAAAAAGTGGCAGGCGGGGGATTTTTACCTGAGTGGTGACTCCCAATCCATAAGTCATTTCTTAGAAAAATATAGCCCGTTACGCATTATTAACTGACAAATCACTATACAATCATCAATGATTGTTTGGTCAGATTTTTTGTAAATGGGCAAAATAATAGCTTGTTTGACTCGCGTAAATATCCCATCGCTCGTTCACTTGAGAATTTAAGGAGGTTTGGATCCATAGGTCATTTGCATCTTTAACATGTTTCAAGCATGCATAATCCATATTTAAAACAAGTGTGGGATCAATTAGAAATCTTTCTTATAAAATTGCAAGCTATTAGGGTTGAACTAGTGGAATTTCCCAAACTTGGATATCAAAACTTTTGTCTTAATTCGTGCTGCGTGAATAAATTTTCTTTACTTACATTTGTTGTTCTTTTAAATTTTTTGCATACTTAAACTCAAAAATTTTCGTTTTGTTGTGATCTATTTGCATTCTTATCTTTTTGTTTAAAGATAAAGGGAAAAGTGAAAACTCAAGTTTATATTTAAGAAAAAAGTATACATCTAAAATGGAAATGCACAAATTTAGAGAGAAATAATTCTGAAAAGTGTCTGTAATTTTTAGGGATTTGTTATGGACTCAATAGCACACCGAGTCACCCATAGGAGGAGATTGACTCATAGAGTTCACTAGCTTAACTTTCATTATTTACATTGATGTTAGTTTATTTTTTCATTAATTATGCAATGAGCAAGGACGTAGACATAAAATTGGCATTGTTTGCCTAAAACACTTATGATGTGAAATACCCTATTTAAAGGGTAAGGAAATAGAAGACATGAGTTCTCCTTAACGAGCTCTAGGGTTGGGAGGTCTCCTTGACGATCTCCAAGGTATGTTCTTGATTTGATCCTTCATTATTTTCATATTTGAATTCTGTCTGTATTAAGACTATACGGAATCAAGGGAGGAAGGGATTGAATTCACTTTTTCAAGTTAAGGAAGCGCTTTAGCCTCTTCCACGATATAGCTGAGAGAAGGCAGGTTTTGTGCCTCAATCCGAGCAAGGAGAGAAGGGGTTTTGATTGGATACTCGAGCAACATATTGAAAGAGGAAACTTTAACCTCTTTTCCGAGTGTAGGAGGGTTAGAAAATCATAACCTCTCTTATGTAGGCAGTAGCAGTCTCCAAGAGAGACCCTACCTCATTGACATGAGTCTAAAAGTGGGTTTCATCCATCGTGATCCAGATTAGCACAATTAAAGTTCTAGTGACATAGAAGCATATAAAACGTAATCTCCTTTTAAAAAGGGAATCTTTGTTGTATTACTTTGATCCAAAACCCTCCTAATGTGCTGGATTCTCAATTACCTCGCCGAGTTACTAGATCCATGGCTAGGGACCATAAAAACTTGGTATCAAAGTAGGGTAACATAGCAGAGATCAGCAACAGTGATTTAAGGGAGTTGATGCTCAGAAGTCTGGCAGAGAATGACAAAAAATTTGCTCAATTCATGGAGATGTTCTCTGAAATTATTCTCGATATGGAGAGATTGAATGGAAGGATGGACTGCATAACTACTGGTCTAACGACTGGAAGGAATACAATTCTGGAACAAAAAGGAGGGGACCACTCGCTTAATAGAGGGGGAGATGAGTTTGCCGGGCGCACTAGCTTCCCTGACCAACCGGGACACTTCAACCAGGGAGGAGGCTTCGTACCCAGGTATACTAAACTTGATTTTCCTTCTCTTAATGGGTCAAAAGATCCATTGATTTGGTTGTATAGGTGTGAATAAATTTTAGCCATAAAAGAACATCAGCTACCGATAGGGTAGAGTTGGCTGTTTTCCACTTACTGGAAGAAGCATAACTTTGGTATTAGCAAGTTGAGTTGGATAAATTATTGGTAGACTTGGAAAAGTTAAAGGAATTATGCATTCTACATTTTGGTCCTCAAGCTGACAACAACCCTTTGGGGGATTTGGTGTTGTTACGCCAAACTAGCTCAGTGGAGATCTATCAAAAACAGTTCTAGGAAAAATTAGCAAGAGTGGGCAGGATGGTTCGAGTGGACCAGCAGGTAAATTTATTTATAGCAGGCATTAATGAGACTTTATGGGTAGAGGTGGAGTTATATGCACCTGTTGACTTAGCCAGGGCAATGAATATAGCCCGAGCATTAGAACTTCGACAGAAAGTCCAGCATAGAAGACCACCATGGCCAAGGGAACGGAGCACTTCCTCAACTTGGCAAGGACAATGCAATACTCCTTCTCAGGCATTTCAGTCAATAGTACCTCCTCCGAGAAACACCCTGGGCAATCCTATGACAGCTAATACCAGATCAAGTAATCCAACACCTCAATATATAAAAAAAAATGACAAGTGCTAAGATGGGAGAAAAGTGGTTCAAGAATTTGTGTTACAACTGTGATGAACAGTATTGGGCAGGTCACTAGTACAAAAGGTTGTTTTGGCTTGAAGTGGATGAAGCAGATAATCTAGATGATACGGATGAGATTATAGAGGAGGATCCACCAGAAATTTCTTTGCATACCATTACAGGGCAAAAATCGCCCAAAATTATGCCAGTCTGTGCTCAGGTCCTTGATCGGGAACTTGTGGGACTAGTGGATTCGGGGAGTACCCTCAATTTTCTTAGCTTAACTACGGCCCAACATCTATAGTTACAGATCCTTCCACATCCGACAACCACAGTCTCAGTGGCTAATGGGGAGAAAGTTCTGAGTTACGGGATCATCAAGGAGATAAATGTTTCCATTGGTACTACTTTATTTCATGCTGAATTTTTTGTGATTCCTCAGGTGGGTTTTGATATGGTATTGGGCTTTAAATGGTTACAAACAATGGGACCCATTCTGTGGGACTTCTCAGCTTTAACCATGAGTTTTGTCTTGCACGGTAGCCAAGTGTTCCTACAGGGGAGTCAAGTGGACAAACGACATCACATTCATTCTATGCAAGCCCAGGACACTCCGGACAACACTCTTGATAATCTTATTGACGAGTTCTCTGACCTCTTCTAGGAGCCTTCAAGGCTCCCTCCCTTGAGGCACTGTGATCACTGGATCTTTTTGAAACTAGGGTGTTTGATGTGGTGGTCGTTCAACCATACCGGTATCCACACCTCCAGAAAGACAAGATCGAGAGATAGTGCCAGGTGATGTTACAACAAGGACTTATTCATAGCAGCAGGTCCCCGTTCTCTTCCCTCATTTTGCTTGTGAAGAAACATGATGGCAAGTGGCGTTTCTGTATTTATTATTGACAATTAAACGAACAGACAGTAAAGGATAAGTTCCCGATTCCAGTAGTGGAGGAGCTCCTAGATGAGTTACATGGGTCATGGGTCTTTATGAAATTGGACTTATATTCGGGATGTCATCAGCCTCGCATGCACCCTCCGAAATTGAGAAGACAGCATTCCGCACACATCACGGCCATTTTGAGTTTGTGGTCATGCCGTTCGGGTTATCAAATGCACCCTCAATTTTTCAAGCACTGATGAATGAGGTATTTAGCACTTATCTGAGGAAATTTTTACTTATTTTTTTTAAGATATACTCATATATAGCAAGTCCTATGAAGAACATTTAGCACATTTAAGGATTGTGTTTGAATTATTACAAGCACATCAGAGCTATTTGAAGAAATTCAAATGCTCCTTTACGACATCTTATGTTGCTTACCTTGGCCACATTATATCACATGAGGGAGTCACTATTGATCCCAAGAAGATTCAGGTAATTCATGGGTGGCCATAGTCTTGCTCAGCTTTGCATGGATTTTTGGGTATAGCGGGCTATTACCACAAATTCATTCAGAATTATGGTCCTCTGGCAGCGCCTTTGACAAATCTCCTCAAGAAGAATTCCTTTCATTGGAATGAGGAAGCCACACAGTCCATTGAGGACCTCAAAGGTGCTCTTGTTTCTACATCTATTTTACAAATTCTGAATTTTGAAGACTTATTTGTGGTTGAGTGCAATGCTGTGGGTGGGGGCATTGGGGACCGTCTTACAGTAGCATTCACACGCCATTGCTTATTTCAGCTGGCAATTGGCAAATCACCATCACAAACTGGCTGCGTATGAACAAGAATTAATCAAGTTGACCAAGGCGGTCCAACACTAGAGGCCTTACTTATGTGGTCATTCATTTCTCATTTTTACTGATCATTATATCCTCAAGTTCTTACTTGAACAATGCTCCATGACTTCACCACAACAGCATTGGATCAGTAAGTTAACGGGGTTTGATTTCTCAGTGGAGTACCATCTGGGAAGGTTAAAGAAGGCAGTGGATGCCTTGTCCAGGCGTTTTGAACACCAGTAGCTCATATATGCAATTAGCCAGCTTCGGTTCCTCATCCTTGACTTTGTCCGAGATGCACATATCACTCTTTCTGTCCTACAGGAGCTCCACAGGAAGATTACATAAGAGGGCTATGGATTCTAAGTGGTCCATCCAGGATTCACTGATTTGTACAAGTAGTGGATTTACCTTCCCCACACGTCTGAGTTGATTCCAGCCATTCTCTTAGCTTATCATGACAGTACACACGAAGGTCTTCAGAAAACTATGCAACGCATTTGAGCCAATTTTTATTGGCAAGCTATGAAGACTTTCATTGCAAACTATGTTTCAGCCTGTCAGGTCTGTCAATGAAATAAAATCGATAATTTGAGTCTAGCAGTTCTTCTCCAGACACTCACCCTCTCTACCCAAGTTTGGGCCGATATTTTGATGGACTTCGTTGAGAGTCTTCCACTTTCAGGCGGGAGATCAGTTTTATTCGTGCTGGTTGATCGGGTTCTCCAACTATACGGCATCTCGAGTGGCACAGACTTTCCTTGAGCATATTGTATGATTACATGGCATTCCAGAATCTATTGTTAGTGATCGGCATACAGTATTCACAAGCACTTTCTGGAAGAAAATTTTTCTTCTGAGGGTCACAAATTGAGGTTCTCATCCACGTATCATCCTCAGAAAGATGGCCAAACCGAGGTGGTCAATCGTACCATCGAAATGTATCTACGGTGCTTTGTTGATGATCGTCCGAAGCACTGGGTACCATCGGCTGAATATTGCTATAATACCTCATTCTACTCCGCGTTGCAATCCTTTCCTGAAGGGATGCCCTCGCCTTCTTTCTTATGTGAGAGGCTCCACTTGCGTGGATTCCATTGACCAGGCGCTCATGGATTGAGATCAGGCATTACAGACTATCACGGACCACCTCCTGCAGGCTCAGGAGCTCGTGATGAGTGCTTACAACAAGGGACACCACGATGTTTCATACGAGGTAGAGGACTATTTTTTGTTACGCCTACATTCGTGCCGCTAGCAGTCCATTGCGGGACCATCGCTCCATAAGCTCTCCCCCAAGTATTTCGGGCCTTTCTCCATTCTTATGCGCATTGGGCAAGTGGCTTATCAACTACAACTGCCTACTACGGCAAAGCTGCATGATGTGTTTCACGTGTCACACCTGAAACCATATAAGGTGTCACCGCCTACTGCCCCTCCGTTCCTTCCTCCAGTGGACAATGGACACGTCATCCTGACATCCTCCACGGTGTTATGGTCCTGTTTGACCGATGCCAAGTGAGAGATTCTCATTCAGTGGACAAATACATAACCTGAAACAGCTACATGGGAGCAGCTAGACAACTTCAAACAGGTCTACCCAGCTTTCGATCTTGAGGACAAACACTTTTTCCAAGGGGTGGCAGATGTTATGGACTCAATAGCACACCGAGTCACCCAGAGGAGGAGACAATGACTCACACAGTTCACTAGTTTAACTTTCATTATTTATATTGTTTTCAGTTTATTTTTTCATTAATTATGTAATGATCAAGGATGTAGGGGTAAAATTGGCATCGTTAGCCTAAACCACTTATGACATGAAATACCCTATATAAAGGGTAAGGAAATAGAAGAAAGGCAAGTCTGGAATAAGGGTAAATAGGATCGGGAGTTCTCCTTCACGAACTCCAAGGTATGTTCTTGACTTGATCCTTCATTATTTTCATATTTGAATTCTGTTTGTATTAAGACTATTCAGAATCAAGGGGGGAAGGGATTGAATTCTCTTTTCTGAGTTAAAGAAAAGCTTTAGCCTCTTCCACGATATAGCTGAGAGAAGGAAGGTTTTGTGCTTCAATCCGAGCAAGGAGAGAAGGGTTTGGATTGGATACTCGAGCAGCATATTGAAAGAGGAAACTTTAACCTCTTATCCGAGTGTAGGAGGGTTAGAAAATCATAACCTTTCATATGTGGGCAGTAGCAGTCTCCAAGAGAAACCCTACCTCATTGACGTGAGTCTAAAAGTGGGTTTCATCCATCGTGATCTAGATTAGCACAATTAACCTTCTAGTGACATAAAAGAATACAAAAAAGAAACTCCTTTTCAAGGATCATGATAATATGAGGAGAAAAGGAAATATTTTATGTATTACTTTGATCCAAAACCCTCATATGGTGTTGGATTCTCAATTACATCACCGAGTTACTAGACCCATGGCTAGGGACCATAACAGGATTGTAAGCTCTTTCAAGTTTTTTTATATTAGGTTTTACAATCATCGGGAAAAAGGGGGAGGCGGGGCATTTTTAACTGAGTGAGGACTCGCAATCCATAAGTCATTTCTTACAAAAATATTACCGGTTATGCACGATTGACCGATAAATCACTTTACAATCATCAATGATTGTTTGGTCAACTTTTTTGTTAATGGGCTAAATAATGGCTTGTTTGACTTAGGTAAATATCCCACCACACGTTCACTTGAGAATTTAATGAGGTTTGGATCGATAGGTCATTTTCATCTTTAACATGTTTCAAACATGCATAATCCATATTTAAACCATGTGTGGGATCAATCAGAAATCTCTTTCTTATAAAATTCCAAGCTATTAGGGTTGAACTAGTGGAATTTCCCAAACTCTGATATAAAAAATTTTGTGTTCATTTGTGGCGTGAATAAATTTTCTTTATTTTTGTTGTGGTTTTAAATTTTTGGCATACATAAACTCTAAAATTTTTCGTTTTGTTGTGATCTATTTACCTTCTTATCTTTTTGTTTACGAGATAAAGGGAAAAGTGAAAACTCAAGTTTTGATTTAAGAAAAAAGTATACATCTAAAATGGAAATCCACAAATGTAGAGAGAGATAATTCCAAAAAGTGTCTGTAATTTTTAGGGATTGTAAAATCTTTCTAGTCTTCATATATTAGGTTTGGCAATTGTCGGGGAAAAGGGGGAGGTGGGGAATTTTTAATAGAGTGTGGACTCCCAATCCAAAAGTCATTTCTTACAAAAATATAGCCTGTTACGCATGATTGACCGATAAATTACTTTACAATCATCAATGATTGTTAGGCCAAAATAATGGCATCTTTGACTCGGGTAAATGGCCAAAATAATGACATATTTGACTCGGGTAAATATCCCATCGTACGTTCACTTGAGAATTTAATGAGGTTTGGATCCAGAGGTTATTTGCATCTTTAACATGTTTCAAGCATGCATAATCCATATTTAAAACATGTGTGGGATCACTTAGTAATCTCTTTCTTATAAAATTCAAAGCTATTAGGGTTGAACTAGTGGAATTTCCCAAACTTGGATATAAAAAATTTTGTGTTCATTTGTGGTGCATCAATAAATTTTCATTAGTTACATTTGTTGTTGTTATAAAATTTTTGCATACATAAATTCTAAAAGTTACCTTTTTTTGTGATCTATTTGCCTTCTTATCTTTTTGTTTACGTGATAAAGGGCAAAGTGAAAACTCAAATTTTGATTTAAGAAAAAAGTATACATCTAAAATGGAAATGCTCAAATGTAGAGAGTGATAATTCCAAAAAGTGTTTGTAATTTTTAGGGATGTAAACGCTTTCTAGTTTTTATATATTAGGTTATCCGTTCATCAGGAAAAAAGGGGAGGTAGGGGATTTTTAACTGACTGTGGACTCCCAATCCATAAGGCATTTCTTAAAAAATATAGCATGTTACGTATGATTGACCGATAAATCACTTTACAATCATCAATGATTGTTAGTTCAGCTTTTTTTTAAAATCTGCAAAATAATGGCATGTTTGACTTGAATAAATATCCCATTGCACGTTCACTTGAGAATTTAATGAGGTTTGGAGCCATAGGTCATTTGCATCTTTAACATGTTTCAAGCATGCATAATCCATATTTAAAACATGTGTGGGATCAATTAGAAATTTGTTTCTTATAAAAATCCAAGCTATTAGGGTTGAACTAGTGGAATTTCCCAAACTTGGATATCAAAACTTTTGTGTTCATTTGTGGTGCATAAATAAATTTTCATTAGTTACATTTGTTGTTGTTATAAAATTTTTGCATACATAAATTCTAAAAGTTACCTTTTTTGTGATCTATTTGCCTTCTTATCTTTTTATTTACGTGATAAAGGGCAAAGTGAAAACTCAAATTTTGATTTAAGAAAAAAGTATACATCTAAAATGGAAATGCTCAAATGTAGAGAGTGATAATTCCAAAAAGTGTTTGTAATTTTTAGGGATGTAAACTCTTTCTTGTTTTTATATATTAGGTTATCCGTTCATCAGGAAAAAAGGGGAGGTAGGGGATTTTTAACTGACTATGGACTCCCAATCCATAAGGCATTTCTTAAAAAATATAGCATGTTATGTATGATTGACCGATAAATCACTTTACAATCATCAATGATTGTTAGTTCGGCTTTTTTTTAAAATCTGCAAAATAATGGCATGTTTGACTTGAATAAATATCCCACTGCACGTTCACTTGAGAATTTAATGAGGTTTGGAGCCATAGGTCATTTGCATCTTTAACATGTTTCAAGCATGCATAATCCATATTTAAAACATGTGTGGGATCAATTAGAAATTTGTTTCTTATAAAAATCCAAGCTATTAGGGTTGAACTAGTGGAATTTCCCAAACTTGGATATCAAAACTTTTGTGTTCATTTGTGGTGCGTCAATAAATTTTTATTACTTACATTTGTTGTTGTTATAAATTTTTTTCATACATAAATTCTAAAAGTTAACTTTTTTGTGATCTATTTGCCTTCTTATGTTTTTCTTTATGTGATAAAGGGCAAAATGAAAACTCAAGTTTTGATTTAATAAAATTGTATACATCTAAAATGGAAATGCACAAATGTAGAGAGTGATAACTCCAAAAAGTGTTTGTAATTTTTAGGGATTGTAAACTCTTTCTAGTTTTTATATATTAGGTTATCCATTCATCGGGAAAAAGGGGGTGGTAGGGGATTTGTAACTGAGTCTGGACTCCCAATTCATAAGTCTTTTCTTACAAAAATATAACCCTTTATGCACAATTTACCGATAAATCACTTTACAATCATCAATGATTGTTAGGTAAGCTTTTTTGTAAATGGGAAAAATAATGGTTTGTTTGGCTCGGGTAAATAACCCACTGCAAGTTCACATTAGTATTTAATGAGGTTTGGATCTATAGGTCATTTGCTTCTTTAACATGTTTCAATCACGCATAATCCATATTGAAATTATGTGTGGGATCAATTAGAAATATCATTCTTATAAAATTCCAAGCTATTAGGGTTGAACTAGTGAAATTTCCCAAACTTGGATAAGCAAACATTTGTATTAATTCGTGGTGCGTGAATAAATTTTCTATACTTACATTTCTTGTTGTTTTAAATTTTTTGCATACATAAACTCTAAAATTTTAGTTTTTTTGTGATAAATTTGCCTTCTTATCTTTTTGTTAATAAGATAAAGGGAAAAGTAAAAACTCAAGTTTATATTTAAGAAAAAAGTATACATCTAAAATGGAAATGCCTAAATGTAGAGAGTGATAATTCATAAAAGTATCTATAATTTATAGGGATTGTAAACTCTTTCTAGTTTTTATTTATTAGGTTTTGCAATCGTGGGGAAAAAGGAGGTGGGCGATTTTTAACTAAGTGTGGACTCCCAATCCATAAGTCATTTCTTACAAAAACATAGCCTGTTATGCACGATTAACCGACAAATCACTTTACAATCATCAATGATTGTTACGTCAGCTTTTTTTGTAACTAGGCAAAGTAATGGCTTCTTTGACTCAGGTAAATATCCCACAACACGTTCACTTGAGAATTTAATGAAGTTTGGAGAAATTGGTCATTTGCATCTTTAACAAGTTTCAAGCATGCAAAATCCATATTTAAAACATGTGTGGGATCAATTAGAAATCTCTTTCTTATAAAATTCCAAGCTATTAGGGTTGAACTAATGGAATTTTCCAAACTTGGATATCAAAACTTTTGTGTTCATTTGTGGTGCGTGAATAAATTTTCTTTACTTACATTTGTTGTTGTTTTAAATTTTTTGCATACATAAACTCTAAAAGTTAACTTTTGTTGTGATCTATTTGCCTTCTTATCTCTTTGTTGACGAGATAAAGGAAAAAGTGAAAACTCAAGTTTTGATTTAAGAAAAAAGTATACATCTAAAATGGAAATTCACTAATGTAGAGAGAGATAATTTCAAAAAGTGTCTATAATTTTTAGGGATTGAAAACTCGTTCTAGTTTATATATATAAGGTTTTTCATTCATCGGAAAAAATGTGGATGCGGGGGATTTTTAAATCAGTGTTTACTCTTCATCCTTAAGTCATTTCCTACAAAAATGTAACCCATTATGAACGATTGACCGACAAATCACTTTACAATCATCAATGATTGTTAGGTCATCTTTTTTTGTAAATGTGCCAAATAATGGTTTGTTTGGCTCGGGTAAATAACCCACCTCACGTTCACTTTAGTTTTAAATGAGGTTTGGATCCATAGGTCATTTGCATCTTTAACATGTTTCAAGCAAGCATAATCCATACTTAAATCACGTGTGGGATCAATTAGAAATCTCTATCTTATAAAATTCCAATCTATTAGTGTTGAACTAGTGGAATTTCCCAAACTTGGATATCAAAACTTTTGTGTTCATTCGTGGTGCGTGAAAATTATTTTTTACTTACATTTGTTGTTGTTTAAAATTTTTTGCGTATATAAACTCTTAAATTTTTGTTTTGTTGTGATCAATTTGCCTCCTTATTATTTTTCTTACGAGATAAAGGGAAAAGCGAAAACTCAAGTTTATATTTAAGAAAAAAGTATACATCTAAAATGGAAATGCACATATGAAGACAGAGATATTTTAGAAAAGTCTCGGTAATTTTTAGGGATTGAATACTCTTTCTTTTTTTTATATATTAGGTTTTGCAATTGCCGAAAAAAGGGGGAGGCAAGGGATTTTTAACTGAGTGGGCACTCCCAATCCATAAGTCATTTCTTACAAAAATACAGCCCATTATGCACGATTGGCCGATAAATTAGTTTCCAATCATCAATGATTGGTTTGTCAGAATTTTTGTAAATGGTCAAATTAATGGTTTGTTTGACTCGGGAAAATATCCCACCCCACGTTCATTTGAGAATTTAATGAGGTTTGGATCCATAGGTCATTTGCATCTTTAACATGTTTCAAGCATGCATAATCCATATTTAAAACATTTATGGGATCAATTAGAAATCTCTTTCTTATAAAATTCCAAGCTATTAGGGTTGAACTAGTGGAATTTTCCAAACATGGATATCGAAACTTTTGCATTCATTCGTGGGGCATGAATAAACGTTTTTTACTTACTTTTGTTGTTGTTTTAAATTTTTTGCATACATAAAGTCTAAAAGTTAATTTTTTGCCTTCTTATCTCTTTGTTTACTAGATAAAGGAAAAAGTGAAAACTCAAGTTTTGATATAAGAAAAAAGTATACATCTAAAATGAAAATTCACAAATGTCGAGAGAGATAATTCCAAAAAGTATTTGTAATTTTTAGGGATTGTAAACTCGTTCTAGTTTCTATATATTAGGTTTTGTATTTTTCGGAAAAAATGGGGAGGGGGATTTTTAACTGAGTGTTGACTCTCAATCCTTAAGTCACTTCTTACAAAAATATAGCCAGTTATGAACGATTGACCAACAAATCACATTACAATCATCAATGATTGTTAGGTCATATTTTTTGTAAATGTTTAAAATAATGGTTTCTTTTTCTCGGGTAAATATCCCACCGCACATTCACTTTAGT
Source organism: Aristolochia californica (assembly GCF_029961685.1). Lineage (NCBI taxonomy): Eukaryota > Viridiplantae > Streptophyta > Magnoliopsida > Piperales > Aristolochiaceae > Aristolochia > Aristolochia californica. The sequence goes on along the minus strand of NW_027182214.1, from coordinate 29,331,559 downwards.
ATTTAATGAGGTTTGGATCCATTGGTCATTTGCATCTTTAACATGTTTCAAGCATGCATAATCAATATTTAAATCATGTGTGGGATCAATTAGTAATCTCTTTCTTATAAAATTCACAACTATTAGGGTTGAACTAGTGGAATTTCCCAAACTTGGATACCAAAACTTTTGTCTTCATTCATGGTGGGTGAAAAATTTTCTTTACTTACATTTGTTATTGTTATAAATTTTTTGCATACCTAAGCTCTTAAATTTTCGGTTTGTTGTGATCAATTTGCCTCCATATCTTTTTTCTTACGAGATAAAGGAAAAAGTGAAACACAAGTTTATATTTAAAAAAAAAGTATACATCTAAAATAGAAATGCACATATGAAGAGCGAGATAATTCAGAAAAGTGTCGGTAATTTTTAGCGATTTTAAACTCTTTCTTGCTTTTATATATCAAGTTTTGCATCGTCAGGAAAAAAAGGGGAGGCATGGGATTTTTAGCTGAGTGTGGACTCTCAATCCGTAAGTCATTTCTTCCAAAAATATAGCCAGTTACGCACGATTGACCGATAAATCGGTTTACAGTTATCAATGATTGTTAGGTCAGAATTTTTGTAAATGATCAAAATAATGGTTTGTTTGACTCGGGTAGATATCCCACCACATGTTCACTTGAGAATTTAATGAGGTTTGGATCCATAGGTCATTTGCATCTTTAACATGTTTCAAGCATGCATAATCCTTATTTAAAACATGTATGCGATCAATTAGAAATCCCTTTCTTATAAAATTCCAAGCTATTAAGGTTTAGCTAGTGGAATTTCCCAAACTTGGATATCGAAACTTTTATGATAATTCGTGGTGCGTGAATAAATTTTCTTTTCTAACATTTGTTGTTCTTTAAAATTTTTTGCATACATAAACTCTTAAATTTTCGTTTTGTTGTGAGATATTTGCCTTCATATCTTTCTATTTATGAGATAAAGGGAAAAATGAAAACTCAAGTTTTGATTGAAGAAAAAAGTATACATCTAAAATGGAAATGTACAAATGTAGAGAGAGATAATTCAAAAAGTGTCTGTCATTTTTTGGGATTGTAAACTCTTTCTAGTTTTTATATATTAGGTTTTGCAATCATTGGGAAAAAGAGGGAGGCGGGGGATATTTAATTGAGTGTGAACTCCCAATCCATAAGTCATTTCTTACAAAAATATAGCCCGATGCACATGATTGACCGATAAATCAGTTTATAATCATCAATGATTGTTAGGTCAGAGTTTTTCTAAATGGTCAAAATAATGATTTGTTTGACTTGGGTAAATATCCCACCGCACGTTCACAAGAGAATTTAATGAGGTTTGGATTCATAGGTCATTTGCATCTTTAACATGTTTCAAGCATGCATAATCCATATTTATAACATGTATGGGATCAATTAGAAATCTCTTTCTTATAAAATTCCAAGTTATTAGGGTTGAACTAGTGGAATTTCCCAACTTGGATATCGAAATTTTTTTTTTCATTTGTGGTGCATGAATAAATTTTATTTACTTACATTTGTTATTGTTTTAAATTTTTTGCATATATAAACTCTAAAAATTAACTTTTTTTGTGGTCTATTTGCCTTTTTATCTATTTGTTTATGAGATAAAGGAAAAATTTAGAACTCAAGTTCAGTTTTTAGAAAAAAGAATATATCTAAAATATAAATTCACAAATGAAGAGAGAGATAATTCCAAAAATTCTTTCTAATTTTTAGGGATTATAAACTCGTTCTAGTTTTTATATATTAAGTTTTGCATTCGTCGGGAAAAATGGGGAGGCGGGGGATTTTTAACTGAGTGTGGACTCTCAATCTTTATATCATTTCTTAAAAAAATATAGCCTGTTATGAATGATTGGCCGACAAATCACTTTACAATCATCAATCATTGTTAGGTCATATTTTTTGTAAATGTGGAAAATAATGGTTTGTTTGGCTCGGGTAAATATCCCACCGCACGTTCACTTTAGTATTTAATGAGGTTTGGATCCATAGGTCATTTGCATCTTTAACATGTTTCAAGCATGCATAATCCATATTTAAATCAAGTGTGGGATCAATTAGAAATCTCTTTCTTATGAAATTCCAAGCTATTAGGGTTGAACTAGTGAAATTTCCCAAACATGGAAATAAAAAATTTTGAGTTCATTCGTGGTGAGTGAAAATTTTTCTTTAATTACATTTTTTTTGTTTTAAATTTTTTGATTACATAAACTCGTAAATCTTCGTTTTGTTGTGATCAATTTGCCTCCTTGTTTTTTTTTTACAAGATAAAGAGAAAAGTGAAAACTCAAGTTTATATTTAAGAAAAAAATATAGATCTAGAATGGAAATGCACAAAAGAAGAGAGAGATAATTCAAAAAAGTGTCTGTAATTTTAAGGGATTGTAAACTCTTTCTTGTTTTTATATATCAGGTTTTGCAATCATCGCAAAAAATGGGGATGCAGGGGATTTTTAACTGAGTGTGGACTCCCAATCTTTAAGTCATTTCTTACAAAAATATAGACCGTTACACACGATTGACCGATAAATCAGTTTACAATCATCAATGATTGATCGTTCAAAATTTTTGTAAATGGTCAAAATAATGGTTTGTTTGATACGGATAAATATCCCACCGCACATTTACTAGTGAATTTAATGAGGTTTGGATCCATAGGTAATTTGCATCTTTAACATGTTTCAAGCATGTATAATCCATATTTAAAACATATATGGGATCAATTAGAAATCTCTTTCTTATAAAATTCCAAGCTATTAGGGTTGAACTAGTGGAATTTTCCAAACGTGGATATCGAAACTCTTTTGTTCATTCGTGGTGCATGAATAAATTATCTTTACTTACATTTTTTGTTGTTTTAAATTTTTTGCATACATAAACTCTAAAAGTTAACTTTTGTTGTGATCTATTTGCCTTTTTATCTCTTTTTTCATGAGATAAAGGAAAAAGTGAAAACTCAAGTTTTGATTTAAGAAAAGAGTATACATCTAAAATGAAAATTCACAAATGTAGAGGGAGATAATTCCAAAAAGTTTCTGTAATTTTTAGGGATTGTAAACTCGTTCTAGTTTTTATATATTAGGTTTTGCATTCGTCGAGAAAAAAAGGGAGGCGGGGGGAATTTTAACTGAGTGTGGATATTCACTCCTTAAGTCATTTCTTACAAAAATATAGCCCGTTATAAACGATTGACGGACAAACCACTTTACAATCATCAATGATTGTTAGTCAACTTTTTTGTAAATGTGAAAAATAATGGTTTGTTTGGCTCGGGTAAATATCCCCCTACACATTCACTTTAGTATTTAATGAAGTTTGGATCCATTGGTCATTTGCATCTTTAATTTAGCATGCATAATCCATATTGAAATCATGTGTGAGATCAACTAGAAATCTCTTTCTTATAAAATTCCAAGCTATTAGGGTTGAACTAGTAGCATTTCCCAAATTTGGATATCAAAACTTTTGTGTTCATTCGTGGTGCGTGAAAATTTCTTTTTACTGACATTTTTTATTGTTTTAATTTTTTTACATAAATAAACTCTTAGATTTTCGTTTTGTTGTGATCAATTTGCCTTCTTTTTGTTTTTTTACGAGACAAGGGAAAATTGAAAACTCAAGTTTTTATTTAAGAAAAAAGTATACATCTAAAATGGAAATGCACAAATGAAGAGTGAGATAATTCAGAAAAGTGTCGGTAATTTTTAGGGATTGTAAACTCCTTTTTGCTTTTATATATCAGGTTTTGCAATCGACAGGAAAAAGGGGGAGGTAGGGGATTTTTAATTGAGTGTGGACGCCCAATCCATAAGTCATTTCTTACAAAATATAGCCCATTACGCACTATTGACCGATAAATCAGTTTTCAATCATCAATGATTGTTAGGTCAGAATTTTTGTAAATGCTCAAAGTAATTGTTTGTTAGACTCGGGTAAATATCCCCCTGCACGTTCACTTAAGAATTTAATGTGGTTTGGATGCATAGGTCATTTGCATCTTTAACATGTTTCAAGCAAGCATAATCCATATTTAAAACATGTATGGGATCAATTAGAAATCCCTTTCTTATAAAATTCCAAGCTATTAGACTTTAACTAATAGAATTTCCCAATCTTGGATATCGAAACTTTTATGTTAATACGTGGTGGGTTAATAAATTTTCTTTTCTAACATTTGTCATTGTTCTAAATTTTTTGCATACATAAACTCTAAAATTTTCATTTTGTTGTGATCAATTTGCCTTCTTATCTTTTTGTTTACGTGATAATGGGAAAAGGGAAAACTCAAGTTTATATTTAAAAAAGTATATACATCTAAAATGGAAATGCACAAATGTAGAGAGAGATAATTCCAAAAAGTATCTGTAATTTTTAGGGATTGTAACTCTGTCTAGTTTTTATATATTAGGTTTTGCATTCATCGGGAAAAAGGATCAGGTGGGGGATTTTTAACTGAGTGTGGACTCCCAATCTATAAGTCATTTCTTACAAAAACATACTCCGTTATGAACGATGGACCAAAAAAACACTTTAAAATTGTTAATGACAGGTAGGTCAACTTTTTTGTAAATGGAAAAATAATATCTTGTTTGGCTCGGGTAAGTATCCCACTACACGTTCACTTTAATATTTAATGAGGTTTGGATCCATAGGTCGTTTACATCTTTAACATGTTTCAAGCATGCATAATTCATATTTAAAACATGTGTGGGATCAATTACAAATCTCTTTTTCATAAAATTCCAAGCTATTAGGGTTGAACAAATGGAATTTCCAAAACTTGGATATCAAAACTTTTGTGTTCATTTGTAGTGCGTGAATAAATTTTCTTTACTTACATCTATTGTTTTTTTAAATTTTTTGCCTACATAAACTCAAAAATTTTCATTTTGTTGTGATTTGTTTGCCTTCTTATCTTTTTGATTACGCAATAAAGGGAAAATCAAAATCTCAAGTTTTTATTTAAGAAAAAAGTGTACATCTAAAATGGAAATGCCCAAATGAAGAGAGAGATAATTCAAAAACGTGTCGGTAATTATTAGGGATTGTAAACTCTTTCTTGTTTTTATATATCAGTTTTTGCAATCAATTGGAGAAAGGGGAGGCATGGGATTTTTAACTGGCTGTGGACTTCCAATCCATAAGTCATTTCTTACAAAAAAAAATAGCTCGTTACGCATGATAGTTTACAATCATCAATGATTGTTAGGTTAGAATTTTTGTAAATGGGCAAAAAATGGTTTGTTTGACTCGATAAATATCCCACCGCATGTTCATTTGAAAATTTAATGAGGTTTGGATCCTTAGGTCATTTACATCTTTAACATGTTTCAAGCATGCATAATCCATATTTAAAACATGTGTGGGATCAATTAGAAATCTCTTTCTTATAAAATTCCAAGCTATTAGGGTTGAACTAGTGGAATTTCCCAAACTTGGATATCAAAAGTTTTGTGTTCATTCATGGTGCGTGAATAAATTTTCTTTACTTAAATTTTTTTTGTTTTAATTTTTTTTGCATACATAAACTCTTAAATTTTCGTTTTGTTGTGATCTTTTTGCCTTATTATCTTTTTGTTGACGAGATAAAGGGAAAAGTGAAGAGTCAAGTTTATATTTAAGAAAAAAGTATACATCTAAAATGGAAATGCACAAATTTAGATAGAGATAATTCCAAAAAGTATATGTAAATTTTAGTAATTGTAAACTCTTTCTAGTTTTTATATAGTAGGTTTTGCATTTTTCGGGAAAAGTAGGAGGCGGGGGATTTTTAAATGTGAACTCCCAATCCATAAGCCATTTCTTTCAAAAATATAGCCCATTATGCACTATTGACCGGCAAATCCCTTTACAAAAATAAATGCTTGTTAGGTCAGCTTTTTTTTTTTTTTAAATGGGGAAAATAATGGCTTGTTTGGCTCAGATAAATATCCCACTCCACGTTCACTTTAGTATTTAATGAGGTTTGGATCCATAGGTCATTTTCATCTTTAACATGCTTCAAGCATGCATAATCCATATTTAAAACATATGTGGGATCAATTACAAAGCAATTAGAGTTGAACTTGTGATATTTCCCAAAATTAGATATCAAAACTTTTGTGTTCATTTGTGGTGCATGAATAAATTTTCTTTCCTTACATCTATTGTTGTTTTAAATTTTATGCCTAATAAACTCTAATATTTTTTATTTTGTTGTGATCTATTTGACTTCGTATCTTTTTTTTACGAGACAAACGGAAAAATGATCATTCAAGTTTTTATTTAAGGAAAAACTATACATCTAAAAGGAAATGCACAAATGAAGAGAGAGATAATTCAGAAAATTGTCAGTAATTTTAAAATATCAGGTTTTGCAATCGTCGGGAAAAAAGGGGAGGTAGGGGAGGTTTAACAAACTGTGGACTCCCAATCCATAAGTCATTTCTTTCTAAAATATAACCCATTACACACGATTGACCGACAAATCACTTTACAATCATCAATGATTGTTAGGTCATCTTTTTTGTAAATGTGCAAAATAATGGTTTGTTTGGCTCGGGTAAATATCTCACTACACGTTCACTTGTGAATTTTATGGTCTTTGGATCCATAGGTTATTTGCATCTTTAACATTTTCAAGCAAGCATAATCCATATTTAAAACATGTGTGGGATCAATTAGAAATCTCTTTCTTATAAAATTTAAAACAATTAGCGTTGAACTAGTGGAATTTCCCAAACTTGGATACCAAAACTTTTGTGTTCATTTGTGGTGCATGAAAAAAAAAAATTTATACATTTGTAGTTGTTTTAAATTTTTTGCATACATAAACTCTAAAATTTTAATTTTATTGTGATCTATTTGCCTTCTTATTTTTTTATTTACGAGATAAAGTTAAAAGTGAAAACTCAAGTTTCGATTTAAGAAAAAAGTATATATATCTAAAATGGAAATGAAAAAATATAGAGGGAGATAATTGCAAAAAAGTGTCTGTAATTTTTCGGGATTGCAAAATATTTCTAGTTTTTATATATTAGGTTTTGCAATAGTCAGGAAAACGGGGGAGGCGGGGGATTTTTAACAGAGTGAGGACTCCCCATCCATACGTCATTTCTTACAAAAATATAATCCATTACGTACAATTGACCGATAAATGAGTTCACAATCATCAATGAATGTTAGGTCAGAATTTTGTAAATGGGAAAAATAATGGTTTGTTTGACTCGAGTAAATATCCTACCGTATGTTCACTTGAGAATTTAACGAGGTTTGGATTCAAAGGCCATTTGCATCTTTAACATGCTTCAAGCATGCATAATCCATATTTAAAACATGTGTGGGATCAATTAAAAATCTCTTTCTTATAAGATTCCAAGCTATTAGGATTGAACTAGTGGAATTTTTCAAACTTCGATATCAAAACTTTTGTGTTCATTTGTGGTGCGTGAATAAATTTTCTTTACTTACATTTGTTGTTTTAAATTTTTTGCATACATAAACACTAAATTTTTTGATTTGTTGTGATCTATTTTGCTTCTAATCATTTTGTTTAGGAGATAAAGAGAAAAATGAAAAGTCTAGTTTTGATTTAAGAAAAAAATATACATCTAAAATGGAAATGCAAAAATATAGAGAGAGATAATTCCAAAAAGCGTTAGTAATTTTTTTGGATGGTAAACTCTTTTTAGCTTTTAAATATTAGTTTTTGCAATCGTCGAGAAAAAGGGGGAAGCGGGGGATTTTTAACAGATTGTGGACTCCCAACCCATAAGTCATTTCTTACAAAATTACATCCCGTTACGCACGATTGACCGATAAATCAATTTACAATTATCAATGATTGTTAGGTCAGAACTTTTGTAAATGGGCAAAATAATGGCTTGTTTCACAAGGGTAAATATCTCACCGCACGGTTACTTGAGAGTTTAATGAGGTTTGGATCCATAGGTCATTTGCATACTTTAACATGTTTCAAGCATGCATAATCCATATTTAAAATATGTGTGGGATCAATAAGAAATCTCTTTCTTATAAAATTCCAAGCTATTATGCTTGAACTAGTGGAATTTCCTAAACTTGGAAATAAAAACTTTGGTGAACATTTGTGGTGCATGAATAAATTTTCTTTACTTACATTTGTTGTTGTTTTAAATTTTTGCACACATAAACTCTTAAATTTTCGTTTTATTGTGATTTATTTGCCTTCTTATCTTTTTATTTACTAGATAAAGGGAAAAGTGAACACTCAAGTTTTGATTGAAGAAAAAATTATACATCTAAAATAGAAATGCAAAAATTTAGAGAGATATAATTGTAAAAAGTGTAAGTAATTTTTAGGGATTGTAAACTCCATGTTTTTATATATTAGGTTTTGCAATCGTCGAGAAAAAGGAGGCAGGGGATTTTTAACTGAGTGTGGACTCCCAATCTATAACTCTTTTCTTAAAAAAAATAGTCCGTTACGTACGATTGAACGATAAATCACTTTACAATCATCAATGATTGTTAGGTCAACTTTTTTGTAAATGGGCAAAAGAATGGTTTGTTTAACTAGGGTAAATATCCCACCGCACGTTTACTTGAGAAATTAATGAGGTTTGGTTCCATAGGTCATTTTCATCTTGAACATGTTTCAGGCATGAATAATCCATATTTAAAATTTGTGTTGGATCAATTAGAAATCACATTCTTATAAAATTCCAAGCAATAAGGGTTGAACAAGAGGAATTTCCAAAACTTGGATATCAAAACTTTTGAGTTCATTTCTAGTGCGTGAATAAATTTTCTTTACGTACATTTGTTGATGTTTTAAATTTTATGCATACATAAACTCTAAAATTTTCGTTTTGTTGTGATCTATTTGCCATCTTATCTTTTTTCTTTGGAAAAGTGAGAACTCAAGTTTTCATTTAAAAAAAAAGTATGCATCTAAAATGGAAATGCACAAATGTAGAGAGAGATAATTCCAAAAAGTATCTGTAATTTTTATGGATTGTTAACTCTTTCTAGTTTTTATATATTAGATTTTGAAATCAACGGAAAAAGGGGGAGGCATGGGATTTTTAACAAAGTGTGGACTCCCAATCCATAAGTCATTTCTTACAAAAATATAGCTTGTTATGCACGGTTCACCGATAAATAACTTTACAATCATCAATGATTGTTAGGTAAACTTTTTTTGTAAGTGGGCAAAATAATCGCTTGTTTGTATCCGGTAAATATCCCACTGCACGTTCATCTGAGAATTTAACGAGGTTTGGATCCATAGATCATTTCCGTCCTTAACATGTTTCAAGATTGCATAATCCATATTTAAAACATGCGTGGGAACAATTACAAATCTTTCTTATAAAATTCCAAGCTATTAGGGTTGAACTAGTGGAATTTCCCTAACTTGCATATCAAAACTTTTGTGTTCATTTGTGGTGCGTGAATAAATTTTCTTCACTTACATTAATTTTTTTAAATTTTTTGCACACATAATCTCTAAAATTTTTGTTTTGTTGTAATCTATTTGCCTTTTGATGTTTATGTATACGAGATAAAGGGAAAACTGAAAAGTCAAGTTTTGATTTAGAAAAAAAGTATACATCTAAAATGGAAATGCGAAAATATAGAGAGAGATAATTCCAAAAAGTGTCTGTAAGTTATAGGGATTGTTAACTTTTTTAAGTTTTTATATATTAGGTTTTGCAATCGTCAGGAAAAAAGGAGAAGCGGGGGATTTTTAACAAAGTGTGGACTCCAAACCCACAAGTCATTTCTTACAAAAATATAGCCCGTTACGCACGACTGACTGATAAATCACTTTACAATCATCAATGATTGTTAGGTACAGTTTTTTGTAAATGGGTAAAATAATGGGAAGTTTGACATGGGTAAATATCCCATCGCACGTTAACTTGAGAATTTAATGAGGTTTGGATCCATAGGTCATTTGCATCTTTATCAAGTTTCAAGCATGCATAATCCATATTTAAAATTTGTGTGGGATCAATTAGAAATCTCTTTATTATAAAATTCCAAGCTATTAGGGTTGAACTGGTGGAATTTCCCAAACGTGTATATCAAAACTTTTGTGTACATTTGTGGTGCATGAATAAATTTTCTTTACTTACATTCGTTGTTCTTTTAATTTTTTGCATAGATAAACTCTAAATTTTTTGTTTAGTTGTGATCTATTTGCCATCTCATCTTTCTTTTTATGAGATAAAGGGAAAAGTGAAAACTCAAGTTTTGATTTAAGAAAAAAGTATACATTTAAAATGAAAATGTACAAATGTAGAGAGAGATAATTCCAAAAAGTGTCTGTAATTTTTTGAGATTGTAAACTCTTTCTAGTTTTTATATATTAGGTTTTGTAATCATCGGGAAAAAGGGGGAGGCGGGGGATTTTAACTGAGTGTGGACTCCCAATCCATAAGTCATTTCTTACAAAAATATAGCCTGGTACGATTGAATGATAAATCATTTTACAATCATCAATGATTGTTAGGTCAGATTTTTGTTAATGGGCAAAAGAATGGTTTGCTTGACATAGGTAAATATCCTACCGCATGTTCACTTGAGAAATTAATGAGGTTTGGATCCATAGGTCATTTACATGTTTAACAAGTTTCACACATGAATAATCAATATTTAAAACATGTGTGGGATCACTTAAAAATCTCTTTCTTGTAAAATTCCAAGCTATTAGGGTTGAACTAGAGGAATTTCCCAAACTTGGATATCAAAACTTTTGTGTTCATTTGTGGTGCGTGAATAAATTTTTTTACTTACATTTGTTGTTGTTTTAAATTTTATGCATATATAAGCTGTAAAATTTTTGTTTTGTTGTGATCTATTTGCCTTCTTACCTTTTTGTTTGCGAGATAAAGGGAAAAGTGGGTCACAAGTTTTTATTTAAGAAAAAAGTATACATCTAAAAATGAAATGCACAAATGAATTGAGTGATAACTCCAAAAAGTCTCTGTAATTTTTAGGGATTGTCAACTCTTTCCTTTTTTTATATATAAGGTTTAGTAATCGTCAGGAAAAAGGGGGGGAGGCAGGGGATTTTTAACTGAGTGTGGAATCCCAATCCATTTCATTTCTTACAAATAAATAGTCGTTACACACGTTAGACCGAAAAATCAGTTTAAAATCATAAATGATTGTTAGGTCAGAATTTTTGTGAATAGAAAAAATAATGATTTCTTTGACTCGGGTAAATATCCCACCGCACGTTCACTTGTGAATTTAATGAGTTTTGGAACCATAGGTCATTTGGATCTTTAACATGTTTCAAGCATGCAGAACCCATATTTAAAACATATGTGGGATCAATTAGAAATCACTTTCTTATAAAATTCCAAGCTATTTGGGTTAAACTATTGGAATTTCCAAAACTTGGATATCAAAACTTTTGAGTTCATTTGTGGTGCGTGAATAAATTTTCTTTACTAACATTTATTGTTATTTTAAAATTTTTGCATACATAAACTCTAAAATTTTCATTTTGCGGTCATCTATTTGCCTTCTTAATTTTTTGTTTAAGAGATTAAGGGAAAAGTGAAAATCCAGTTTTGATTTAAGAAAAAAGTATACATCTAAAATGGAAATACACAAAGATAGAGAGAGATAATTCCTAAAAAGTGTATGTAATTTTTAGGGATTGTAAACTCTTTCTAGTTTTTATATATTAGGTTTTGCAATTGTCGGGAAAAATGGGGAGGTGGGAGATTTTTAACTAAGCAAGGACTCCCAATCCATTAGTCATTTCTTAAAAAAAAAATAGCCCGTTACGTACGATTGATAAATATTTTTACAATCATTAATGATTTTTAGGTCAGAATTTTTGTAAATGGGCTAAATAATGGTTTGTTTGACTCGGGTAAATATCCCCCTGCCCGTTCATTTGAAAATTTATTGAGGTTTGGATCCATAGGTCATTTGCGTCTGGAACATGTTTCTAGCTTGCATAATCCAGATTTAAAACATGTGGGGGAACAATTAGAAATCTCTTTCTTAAAAAATTCCAAGCAATTAGAGTTGAACTAGTGGTATTTCCAAAACTTGGATATCAAAACTTTTGTGTTCATTTGTGGTGCGTAAATAAATTTTCTTTACTTATATTTGTTGTTGTTTTAAATTTTTTGCATACATAAACTCAAAAAATTTCATTTTCTTGTGATCTATTTGCCTTCTTATTTTTTTTTGTTTATGAGATAAAGGGAAAATTGAAAATTCAAGTTTTGATTTAAGACAAAAGTATACATTCAAAAATCGTGTCTATAATTTTTTTGGATTTTAAACTCTTTCTAGTTTTTATATATTAGGTTTTGCAATTGTAGGAAAAAATGTGGAGGGGAATTTTTAACTGAGTGAGGACTCCCAATCCATAAGTCATTTCTTACAAAAATATAGCCCGTTACGCTAGTTTGACATGGGTAAATATCCCACCGCACAATTACTAGAAAATTTAATAAGATTTGGATCCATAGGTCATTTGCATCTTTAACATGTTTCAAGCATGCGTAATCCATATTAAACACATGTGTGGGATCAATTAGAAATCTCTTTCATATAAAATTCCAAGCTATTAGGGTTGAACAAGTGGAATTTTCCAAACTTTGATTTAAAAACATTTGTGTTCATTTGTGGTGCGTGAATAAATTTCTTTACTTACATTTGTTTTTTTTAATTTTTTTGCATACATAAACTCTAAAATTTTCGTTTTGTTGTGATCTATTTGCCTTCTTATCTTTTTGTTTACGAGATAACGGGAAAAGTTAAAACTCAAGTTTTGATTTAAGAAAAAATTATACATCTAAAATGGAAATTCACAAATGTACAGAGAGATAATTCCATAAAGTGTCTATAATTTTTAGGGATTGTAAACTCTTCCTAGATTTAATATATTAGGTTTTACAATTGTCGGGAAAAAGGGGGAGGCCGGGGATTTTTAATTGAGTGTGGACTCCTAATCCATATGTCATTTCTTAAAATAATATAGCCCATTGCGCACAATTGACCGATAAATCACTTTACAATGATCAATTATTGTTAGGTCAACTTTTTTTGTAAATGGGCAAAATAATGGCTTCTATGATTCGGGTAAATATCCCACCGCACGTTCACCTGAGAATTTAATGAGGTTTGGATGCATAGGTCATTTGCTTATTTAACATGTTTCAAGCATGCATAATCCATATTTAAAACATGTGTGGGATCAATTAGAAATATCTTTCTTGTAAAATTCCAAGCTATGAGAGTTGAACTAGTGGATTTTCCAAAAATTGAATATCAAAACTTTTGTTTGATTTGTGGTGCGTGAATAAATGTGCTTTACACACATTTTCTTTTGTTTTAAAATTTTTGCATACATAAACTCTAAAATTTTCTTTTTGTTGTGTTCTTTTTGTCTTCTTATCTTTTTGTTTACGAGATAACGAGAAAAGTGAAAACTCAAGTTTAGATTTAAGAGAAAATTATACATCTAAAAAGGAAATGCAAAAATGTACAGAGAGATAATTCAAAAAAATGTCCACAATTTTTAGGGATTGTAAACTCTTTCTAGTTTTTATATATTATGTTTTGCAATCGTCTAGAAAAATGAGGAAGCGGGGGAATTTTAACTGAATGTGGACTCCCAATCCATAAGTCATTTATTAAAAAAATATAGCCCGTTACGCATGATTGACCTATAAATCACTTTACAATGATCAATGATTGTTAGGTACGCTTTTTTGTAAAAAGGAAAAATAATGGCTTGTTTGACTCGGCTGAATATCCCACCGCTCATTCTATTGAGAATTTAATGAGGTTTGGATCCATATGTCATTTGCATCTTTAACTTGTTTCAAGTACGCATAATCCATATTTAAAACTTGTGAGGGATCAATTAGAAATCTCTTTCTAATAAAATTTCAAGCTATTAGAGTTGCACAAGTGGAATTTCCCAAACTTAGATATAAAAACTTTAGTGTTCAATTGTGGTGCGTGAATTAATTTTTTTTACTTATATTTGTTGTTGTTTTATTTTTTTGCAATGATAAACTCTAATATTTTCATTTTGTTGTGATATTTTTGCCTTCTTATATTTTTGTTTACATGATAATGGGAAAAGTGAAAACTCAAGTTTAGATTTAAGAAAAAAAATATACACCAAAAAAATAAATGCACAAATTTGGAATGAGATAATTCCAAAAAGCGTGTAATTTTTAGGGATTATAAACTATTTCTAGTTATAATATAAGGTTTTGCAATCGTGCTAAAAAGGGGGAGGCGGGGGATTTTTTACTGAGTGTGGACTCCCAGTCCATAAGTCATTTCTTACAAAAATATAGCCCATTACGTATTTGACCGATATATCACTTTACAATCATCAATGATTGTTAGGTGAACTTTTTTTTAAAAGGGCAAAGTAATGGCTTGTTTGACTGGGGCAAATTTCCCGCAGCACGTTTACCTTAGAATTTAATGAGATTTGGGTCCATAGGTCATTTGCATCTTTAACATGTTTCAAGCATGCATAATCCATATTTAAAACATGTGTGGGATCAATTAGAAATCTCTTTCTTTTAAAATTCCAAGCGATTAGGGATGAACTAATGGAATTTCCCAAACTTGGATATAAAATATTTGTGGTGCATGCATAAATTTTCTTGACGTACATTTTTAGTTGTTTTAAATTTTTTTCATACATAAACTATAAAATTTTTGTTTCGTGGTGATCTTTTGCCTTTTTATCAATTATTTTTGCGAGATAAAGGGAAAAGTGAAAGCTCCTGTTTTGATATAAGTGAAAAGTATACATCTAAAATGGAAATGAAAAAATGTAGAGAGAGATAATTCTTAAAAGTGTCTACTATTTTTAGGGTTTGTAAACTCTTTCTAGTTATTATATATTAGGTTTTGCAATCGTCGGGAAAAAGGGGGAGGTGGGGGATTTTTAACTGAATGTGGACTCCCAATCCATAAGTCATTTCTTACAAAAATATAGCCCGTTATGCATGATTGACCGATAAATCAATTTACAATTATCAATGATAATTAGGTCAGCTTTTTTTTGTAAATGGAAAAAATAATGGCTTGTTTGACTCGGGTAAATATCCCACCGAACGTTCAACTAAGAATTTAATCAGGTTTGGAACCATAGGCCATTTGCATCTTTAAATGTTTCAAGCATGCATAATCCAAATTTAAAACATGCGTGGGATCAATTAGAAATCTCTTTCTTACAAAATTCCAAGCTATTAGGGTTGAACTAGTGGAATTTCCCAAACTTGGATATCAAAACTTTTGTGTTCTTTTGTGGTGCGTGAATAAATTTTGTTTACTTACATTTTTTTTGTTTTAAATTTTTTGCATACATAAACTCTAAAATTTTCGTTTTGTTGTGATCTTTTTGCCTTCTTATCTTTTTGTTTACGACATAAAGGGAAAAGTGAAAACTCAAGTTTTTATTTATGAGAAAAGTATACATCTAAAATGGAAATGCAAAAATGTAGAGAGAGATAATTCCAAAAAGTGTCTGGAATGTTTAGGGATTGTAAACTCTTTCTAGTTTTTATATATTAGGTTTTGCAATTGTCGGGAAAATGGCGGAGGTGGGGGATTTGTAACTGAGTGTGGACTCCCAATCCATAAGTCATTTCTTATAAAAATATAGCCCGTTAGGCACGATTGACAAATAAATCACTTTACAATCATCAACGATTGTTAGGTCAGTTTTTTTGTAAATGGGCAAAATAATGGTTTGTTTGACTCGGGTAAATATCGCACCTCACGTTCCCTTGAGAATTTAATGAGGTTTGGATCCATAGGTCATTTGTATCTGTAACATGTTTCAAGTATGCATAATCCATATTTAAAACATGTGTGGGATCAATTAGAAATCTCTTTCTTATAAAATTCCAAGCTATTAGGGTTGAACTAGTAGAATTTCCCAAACTTGGATATCAAAATTTTTTTGTTCATTTGTGGTGCATTAATAAATTTTCTTTACTTACATTTGTTTTTGTGTTAAATTTTTTGTATACTTAAACTCTAAAATTTTCTTTTTGTTGTGATCTTTTTGCCTTCTTATCTTTTTGTTTACGTGATAAAGGGAAAAGTAAAAACTCAAGTTTTGATTTAAGAGAAAAGTATACATCTAAAATGAAAATGCAAAAATTTAGATAGAGATAATTCCAAAAAATATCTACAATTTTTAGGGATTGTAAACTCTTTCTAGTTTGTATATATTAGATTTTATAATCATCGGGAAAAAGGGGGAGGCGGTTGATACGAACCACGTCAACTCGTGATGAAACCCGATACCAAATTTGGTAATCATCCCCAAGACCTTTCAAGTTTGGATGGAAACAGCAACATGTTGTTTAGTAAAGCAAGAAGCTTGGTGTACTGAAGATGCAACAAACGGGGATGGAAGATCCGTTTGATAAGTCGAATGAACGCGACAAGGAAAATCCTTGATAAATTCGAAAAGTTCCTTCAAGAACTCAAGAAGAATAATCTCTCAATTTCAATAATGATCAAAAGTTTTTAAATCTGTGTACAAGTCCTCTATTTATAATGGAGGATGTAGTAGAATCTAGGAAGAATAAATCCCTTCCCCTAATTACATTCAATTAAAGAAAAAAACTTAAGGAAACTTGACGTAACTAGAAACCTAATATAATTCCATCTTGATCTCTAGGATAAGTTGTCATTTCATTGATATTCTGTTGGATTCCACAAGATCTTCTAACCACCTGCCCTTCTAGGATAGATTACCAACTCGTGGCTGTCCTTGTGGGTCCCACAAAATCTTGTGCCTCCATGGTAGGTCCCATAATATAACAGAGTAAAACCAAGCTTTGTTCGTATCATTCCTCCCCTCTTGAGAAGGATTTGTCCTCAAATCCTCACCTGGGTCGACCTTACTCAATTGTTGTAGCCTCACTTGATCCTCGTATACTAGAGTGATTGTCCGCTTATTATATGCGAATGAGTACATGTTAGTGAAGCTGTCATGTTGCACATGTCTATCAAATTGCCACGGTCTTCCTAAGAGGAGATGTCCAGCTTGCATTGGTACCACATCACACAATACCTCATCCTCATGTTTATCAATTCGTAACGGTACAAAAACATGTGTCATAACCCTTACTTCACTACTATCATTCAACCATTGCAGCATGTATGGATGAGGGTGCTTAAGAGTTGTGAACCCTAACTTCTCAATCATGGAAGTACTAGCAAAATTAGTGCAGCTATCGCCATCGATAATAGCACTACATACCTCTTTTTTCACATGGTAGTGAGTGTGAAAGATATTCTCCATTGTACTTCTACTTCCTCTTCTTTAGCTAGCAAGCTTAAGGCACCTTGTGCATCTAGTCCAAGCTTCTCACCATTATCTGCTCCGAACTCCTCAACTCTGATGGGGGCATCCTCCACTGGTGGCATGTCATCTAGATCAGCTTTGTCTTAAGAACCAATTTCACCATTTTCCTGGATCATTATAACTTGTTGGTTTGGACATTGGCTAGCTATGTCTCCTCTCCCCTGACATTTGAAAAATTGAATCTCACTATAATGAGTCAAAATAGGGGTTGATTTACCTTGAGAATCCATGGTAGTGGCAACTATTTTTGGCTCGTGTTTGGCCTTGATGGTGGATGGAATTTCTTCTTTCAGTGGGTAGTTTGACCTCCATTGGGATGCACTCGAATTCTCAGGTCTTGGCCATGTACCACCCCTCTTGAGTTGCTTCTCAACTTTGATTGCCATATGCATCAAATCCTCCAAATTCACATAATGGTGTTTCTCGATTGTGTTAGCAATCTCTCGGTTTAAACCATTCAAAAATCTGGCCATTGTCGCCTCTCGATGCTCCTTCACATTGGCTCTAATCATAGCCATCTTCATCTCTTTATAATAATCATTAACGCTCCGGTTACCTTGTTAGAGACCTTGCAACTTGAGGTATAGCTCCCGGTAGTAATGACTTGGCACATATCGTCATCTCATCCCAATTTTCAATAGGACGTTCTCCATTTTGCCTGCTGTTGATGCACAACTGGTCCCACCACACAATAGCATAATCAATAAATTCAATTGCAGTGAGTTTTACCTTCTTGAATTCGGAGTAGTCGTGACAATCGAAAACCAACTCCATCTTCTTTTCCCACTCGAGGTATGCTTCAAGATCACTTCTTCCTTGAAATGCAGGAATTTTCATCTTGATACAAGTTGTTATCTACCCAATTCCTTGCTTCTCGATTCCAGTCATATCTCCTATGGCTGGCCATTGACATCCGATCATACTCCTCGAAATCGTCAAATTCGCCTATATATTCAGCTTCCGTTCGATACAACTTGATCCTCCTTGGGATATTCAGAATAAGTGATTGTTGCACTCGTTGTATTCCCTTTTCTGCACTATCCAACCTCCCATGTATATCTTTTAACTCCTCCCTCATCATCTGTCTCATCTCCCCACTAATGCTTGCATTTGCAGATTCGGAACACAGGATGATGAAATCTCTTGATCAAGCGGCATGATTGAAAATTTGCAAACAAGGTTAGAATAACATGCAAAAGAGAATGGGTCCAGTACTCATTTTTTTTTACCCGAGTTGACTCGG
Organism: Aristolochia californica; assembly: GCF_029961685.1. NCBI lineage: Eukaryota > Viridiplantae > Streptophyta > Magnoliopsida > Piperales > Aristolochiaceae > Aristolochia > Aristolochia californica. The sequence goes on along the minus strand of NW_027182214.1, from coordinate 29,312,928 downwards.
TTCAATTGGCCCGGTCCGACGCGAGACTCAGCTCATTAGTTGAAGAGGCGTGACCCGGTGCTGATTAAATTTTTCCTAGCTTAGAAAAATTTTAATCGGGCAACAACATCGTCTTCAACCTCTTCCTTTTGCTGATCCCGAACTGTCCGGCATCGGTAAATTCAGAAAATCTGTCGACAGCTAAATCCTTCGCTCACGGCACCAAAAAATGTAGGCAATGGTCGACTTTTTTTCTCAAGGCACCGAATAGAGTAGAAGACGGTCTTCATCTGGCTCATGGCATAATCCAGTGGTTCTCTGAGGATAAAGGAATGTCTGATTTTCTTCCTAAAAGCTTGGTGATAATCCAACGGGCTCAGAGGCCGCCGTCTTCATCGGTGTAATAATTTTTTTTTTCTTCGGCTTCTTTGGCAATGGCACTGAACAAAGCTTCTTCTTCTCCGACGACGGCATCGAGAAGACTTCTCCTTCTTCGGCAACGAACGAAAATAGAGCAGCTTAACTCCACTCTTTCTCTTTCATGAGCCTCAACACCAGCATCGTCTTTCTTTCTGTGTTTTTTTTCTCTTCGGCAACGGCGCAGAAGAAACTCCTTCTTTGGCAATGGCACGAACAGAGAAACAGTTGTTCATTTTTTTTTCTTTTTTTTCTCAGCTTCCTTATCAGCCAAGGCTAAATCAATCGTTCTCTTCTACTTTTGTTTTTTTCTCCTTCTCGGCAATGACTAGCTTTAGTCGTACATTTATTTATGTATTTATTTTTTCTCTTCCTTCCTAGTAACGGCTAAAACAGTGGGGCTTCTTTTTTTATTTTTGGATTTTTTGACAAGGAAGAAAAATAAACAAAAAAAGATAGGCAAACTTGATTAACCAAAGCTCTGATACCAACTGATACGAACCACGTCAACCCATGACGAAACCCAATAAAAAATCTGGTAATCGTCCCCAAGACCTTTCAAGTTTGTATGAAAACCGCGACCCGTTGCTTACCAAAGCAAGAACCTTGGTATAGTGAAGACGCCACAAATGGGGATGGAAGATCCATTTGATAAGTCGAATGAACGCCACAAGGAAAGTCATTGATAACTTTGAAAAGTTCCTTCAAGAACTCAAGAAGAATAATCTCTCAATTTCAATAATGATCAAAAGTTTTTAAATTTGTGTACAAGTCCTCTATTTGAATCTCCCTTCCCCTAGTTATATTCAATTAAAGAAAAATACTTAAGGAAACTTGACGTAATTAGAAACCTAATATAATCCCAACTTGATTTATAGGATAAGTTGTCAATTCGTGGATATTCTGGGGGATTCCACAAGATCTTCTAACCACCTGCCCTTCTAGGATAGATTGCCAACTCGTGGCTATCCTTGTGGGTCCCACAAAATCTCATGGTAGGTCCCACCAGCTTGTGCCCCCATGGTTGGTCCCACATTGTAGTAGAATAAATCTAGCCCACGTCCTCATGGTGGGTCCCACTAGCTTGTGCCTCCATTGTGGGTCCCACAATATAACAGAGTAAGACTAACCTTTCATCGCATCATGGTGGGACCCACCAGCTTGTGCCTCCATGGTGGTCCCATATTGTAGTAGAGTAAATGTAGCCCACGTCCTCATAGAGGGTCCCACTAGTTTGTGCCACCATGGGGGTCCCACAATATAACAGAGTAAAACCAACCTTTGTTCGCATCAGCGGGGCATTTTTAACTGAGTGTGGACTCCCAATCCATAAGTCATTTCTTACAAAAACATAGCCTGTTACGCATGATTGACCGATAAATCACTTTACAATCATCAATGATTGTTAGTACGCTTTTTTGTAAAAGGGAAAAATAATGGTTTGCTTGACTCAGGTAAATATCCCGCCGTACGTTCAATTAGGAATTTAATGAGGTTTGGCTCCATAGGTCATTTGCATCTTTAACTTGTTTCAAGCATACATAATCCATAATTAAAACATGTGTGAGATCAATTAGAAATCTCTTTCTTATAAAATTCAAAGCTATTAGGTTTGCACTAGTGGAATTTCCCAAACTTAGATATCAAAACTTTTGTGTTCATTTGAGGTGTGTGAATAAATTTTCTTTACTTACATTTGTTGTTGTTTTTAATTTTTTGCATACATAAACTCTAAAATTTTCGTTTTTATGTGAACTTTTTGCTTTCTGATCTTTTTGCTTATGAGATAAATGGAAAAGTGAGAACTAAAGTTTTGATTTAAGAGAACAGTATACAGCTAAAATGGAAAGGCAAAACTAGAGAGAGAGATAATTCCAAAAAGTGCCTGCAAAGTTGAGGGATTGTAAACTATTTCTAGTTTTTATATATTAGGTTTTGCAGTCGTGGAGAAAAAGGGGGAAGCGGGGCATTTTTAACTGGGTGTGGACTCCCAATCCATAACTCATTTCTTACACAAATATAGCCCGTAACGCACGATTGACAGATAAATCTCTTTACAAGGTCAACTTTTTTTTAAAACTACAAAATAATGGCTTGTTTGACTCAGGTAAATATCCCACCGCACATTCACCTGAGAATTTAATGTGGTCTCGATTCATAGGTCATTTGCATCTTTAACATGTTTCAAGGATGCATAATCCATATTTAAAACATGTGTGGGTCAATTTAATATCTCTTTCTTATGAAATTCCATGCTATTGGGGTTGAACTAGTGGAATTTCCCAAACTTGGATATCAAAATTTTTGTGTTCTTTTGTGGTGTGTGTATAAATTTTCTTTACTTACATTTGTTTTTGTTTTAATTTTTTTGCATACACAAACTCTAAAATTTTCTTTTTGTTGTGATCTTTTTGCCTCCTTATCTATTTGTTTACGAGATAAAGGGAAAAGTGAAAACTCAAGTTTTGATTTAGGACAAAAGCATACATCAAAAATGGAAATGCAAAAATGAAGAGAGAGATAATTGAAAAAGAAGTCAGTAATTTTTAGGGATTGTAACCTGTTTCTAGTTTTTCTATATTAGGTTTTGCAATTGTCGGGAAAAGGGCAAGGCAGGGATTTTTAGCTGAGTGTGGACTCCCATTCCATAAGTCATTTCTTCCAAAAATATAGCCTGTTACACACTATTGAACGATAAATCACTTTATAATCATCAATGGTTGTTAGGTCAACGTTTTTGAAAATGCGCAAAATAAAGGCTTGTTTGACTCGTTTAAATATCCCACCCCACGTTCAATTGAGAATTTAATGAGGTTTGGATCCATAGGTCATTTGCATCTTTAACATGTTTCAAGCATCCATAATCCATATTCAAAACATGTGTGGGATCAATTAGAAATATCTTTCTTATAAAATTCCAAGCAATTAGGGTTGAACAAGTGGAATTTCCCAAGCTTGGATATCAAAACTTTTCTGTTCATTTGTGGTGTTTGAATAAACTTTCTTTACTTAGATTTGTTGTGGATTTAAATTTTTTGCATATATAAACCTTAAAATTTTCATTTTGTATTGATCTATTAGACTTCTTATCTTTTTTTTTACTAGATAAAGGGAAAACTAAAAAATCAATTTTTGAATTAAGAAAAAAATATAAATCTAAAATGGAAATGCACAAATGTAGAGAGAGATCATTCCAAAAAGTGTCTGTAATTTTTAGGGATTGTAAACTCTCACTAGTTTTTACATATTAGGTTTTGCAATCGGTTAGAAAAAGTGGAAGGCGGGGGATTTTTAACCGAGCGTGGTATCCCAACCCGTAAGTCATTTCTTACAAAAATATAGTCTGTTACGCATGATTGATCGATAAATCACTTTACAATCATCAATGATTGTTAGGTCTGCCTTTTTGTAAATTGGCAAAATGATGGCTTGTTTGACTCAGGTAAATATCCCACCGCACGTTCACATGAGAATTTAATGAGGTTTGGATCTGTAGGTCATTTGTAATCCATATTTAAAACCTGTGTGGGATGAATTAGAAGTCTCTTTCTTATAAAATTCCAAGCTATTAGGGTTGAACTAGTGGAATTTCCAAAACTATGATATATAAACTTTTGTGTTCATTTGTGGGTAAATAAATTTTCTTTACTTACATTTGTTGTTGTTTTAAATTTTTTGCATACATAAACTCAAAAATTTTCGTTTTGTTGTGATCTATTTGCCTTCTTATCTTTTTGCTTACGAGAGAAATGGAAAAGTGAAAATTCCAGTTTTGATTTAAGAGAAAAGTGTACTTAAAAAATGGAAATGCAAAAATGTAGAGAGAGATAATACCGAAAAGTTTCTGAAATTTTTGGGATTGTAAACTCTTTCTAGTTTATTAGGTTTTGCAATCATTGGGAAAAAGGGGTAGAGGAGGGGGGATTTTTAATTGACTGTGGACTCCAAATCCATCAGTAATTTTTACAAAAATATAGTCCGTTGCGCACGATGGACCGATAAATCACTGTACAATCATCAATGATTGTTCGGTCAGCTTTTTTTGTAAATGGGCAAAATAATGGCTGATTTGACTCTGGTAAATATCCCACCACACATTGACTTGAAAATTAAATGAGGTCTGGATCCATAGGTCATTTGCATCTTTAACATGTTTCAAGCATGCATAATCCATATTTAAAACATGTGTGGGATCAATTAGAAATCTCATTCTTATAAAATTCCAAGCTATTAGGGTTGAACTAGTTGAATTTCCAAAATTTAGATATCAAAACTTTTATGTTCAGTTGTGTGCCTGAATAAATTTTCTTTACTTACATTTGTTGTTGTTTTAAATTTTTTGCATACATAAACTCTAAAATTTTCATTTTGCTGTGATCTATTTGCCTTCTTATCTTTTTGTTTACGAGATAAAGGGAAAAGTGAAAACTCAAGTTTTATTTTTAGAAAAAAAGTATACATCTAAAATTGAAATGCACAAATGTAGAGAGAGATAATTCCAAAAGCTATATGTAATTTTTAGGGAATGTAAACTCTTTCTAGTTTTTCTATATTAGGTTTTGCAATCGTCGGGAAAATGGGGGAGGCGGGGGATTTTTAGCTTAGTGTGGACTCCAAATCCATAAGTCATTTCTTACAATAATATAGCCCGTTACGCACTATTGAACGATAAATCACTTTAAAATCATCAATGACTGTTAGGTCAATTTTTTTGTAAATGGGCAAAATAATGGCTTGTTTGACTCGGGTAAATATCCGACCACACGTTCACTTGAGAATTTAATGAGGTTTGCATACATAGATCATTTGCATCTTTAACATGTTTCAAGCATGCATAATCCATATTTAAAACCTGTGTGGGATAAATTCGAAATCTGTTTCTTATAAAATTCCTAGCTATTAGGGTTGAACTAGTGGAATTTCCCAAACTTGGATATCATAACTTTTTTGTTTCTTTGTGGTGTGTTAATAAACTTTCTTTACTTACATTTGTTGTTGTTTTAAATTTTTTGCATAGATAAACTATAAAATTTTCGTTTTGTTGTGATCTATTTGCCTACTTATCTTTATGTTTACGAGATAAAGGGAAAAGTGAAAACTCAAGTTTTGATTTATGAAAAAAGTATAGATCTAAAATGGAAATGAAAAAATGTAGAGAGAGATAATTCCAAAAAGTGTCTGTAATTTTTAGGGATTGTAACTTTTTCTACTTTTTATAATTAGATTTTGCAATCATAAAAAAAAAGGGGGATGCGAGGGATTTTTAACTGAGAGTGGACTCACAATCCATAAATCATTTGTTAAAAAAAAAACAGCACGTTATTCTCGATTGACCGATAAATCACTTTACAATCATCAATGACTATTAGGTCAGTTTTTTTGTAAATGGGCAAAATAATGGCTTGTTTGACTCGGGTAAATATTCCACCTGATGTTCAGTTGAGAATTTAATGAGGTTTGGATCCATAGGTCATTTGCATATTTAACATGTTTCCAGCATGCATAATCCATATTTAAAAAATGTGTGAGATCAATTAGAAATCACTTTCTTATAAAATTTCAAACTATTAGGGTTGAACTATTGGAATTTCCTAAACCTGGATATGAAAACTTTTTTGTTCATTTGTGGTGTGCGAATAAATTTTCTTTACTTACAATTGTTTTTGTTTTAAATTTGTTTCATACAAAAACTCTAAAATTTTTGTTTTGCTGTGATCATTATGCCTTTTTATCTTTTTGTTTACTAGAGAAAGTGAAAAGTGAAAACTCAAGTTTTGATTTAAGAAAAAAAGTACACATCTAAAATGGAAATGCACAAATGTAGTGAGGGATATTTCCAAAAAGTGATTTTAATTTTTAGGGATTGTAAACTCTTTCTAATTATTAGATACTAGGTTTTGCAATCGTTGGGAAAAAGGGGGAGGATGGGATTTTTTACTGAGTGTGGACTCCCAATCCATTAGTCATTTCTTTAAAAAATATATCCTGTTACGCAGTATTGAACGATAAATCACTTTACAATCATCAATGATTGTTAGGTCAACCTTTTTGAAAATGGGCAAAATAATGTCTTGTTTGGCTCGGGTATGTTACAATGTGTGGCCCACCATGGTGCTCGAGCTGGTGGTACCCACAATGAGGACGTAGGTCATCAAGAAGAATCCTAGAGGACTTGGGATACCAAGAAGATTCCTCTCCCAAAGCAGGCTCAAGTAAAGGATTCAAGAAGCATAAGCTGAGTAGATTTAGAAGACATGAAGAACAAGTGGGGCCCACAAGATCTCACGAGCTGGCCCAATTATCAAGGTGCATTGGAGAATCATTAGGGTCCCACTAGCATAAGGCCACGAGCTGGCTTATCCCTTATATTCACGTGGATAATAAAGAACTCCTAGTTCTACTCCAATTATTCTTCTAGGGGTTCTAGATTCAATAGACTTACTTATATTGGGACTTACTTATATTGAAGAGTTAGAGTTAGAATTTAATTAGGATTGAATGGCTACTTGTATGAGGACTCTACCTCCACCTCTCCTATAAATAGAGAGCTTGTAATTCAGAATAAAACAAGCAACACATTCAATCCCGAGTTTGGTTCTCTCTCTCCCTCTCCTTGCTTGGCGCAACTCATCCTTTCCTCTTTAATTTTTTCTGCTCTGCCCAAGAGCTCTTCTCCCATTTTCTTGGTTTTTATTTCTTCTTTATTTTTCTCATGATTATGGAAAAGGGGTCCTAAATTCACCATGGTATCAGAGCAACATATTTAGGATCCCTCGACAAAAGATTGTTGTAGAAATGTAATGATCAACACCACTCAAAGAAGGCTCTTGTGAAGGAAGAATCATGGAGTTTTTCATGTTGAAAATTATATATTTTTGGAAATATAATTGAGTTTACTTTAAAAAGAAGAATTATTTGTTCCAATCAGAGTTATCTACAGAGAGTTATCGATATTTGAATGAGTGAAGGTCAGATTACAAAAAGGTTTGAGCAGCAGCTACAATCTTCAGATTTCGAGGTATTTGTTGCTATTAAGAACTAGACTTTATATGAAATATATATCAAAAGAAAGATCTGTAAGTGTATTTTCTGACCTATTACCCCAATTCTCGGTATGATTTTTTTATAAGGAGATATTCAAATTGTAAGAATCAAAGGTCATGCTGGTATTCTATTGTATTGAAAAATCCGAATATGCCAATTGTTTTACGTCACCACGGAAATGTTTTCGTAGGATAAGATTTTCCTGATATTGAAGATTTATATTGAACCTCTTATGGGTGGTTTCATGGAAAGAAATATAATTAGCATTGATGCTATATTGATATATACCGAGTTGATTGAAGAAGTGCTACTTGGTGAAATTATTTGAAGTTTTTTTTTAAAAAGAAGAACCTATCATGGCTGATAGGGATTATGCCCAATCCATAAGTCATTTCTTACAAAAATATAGCCCGTTACGTATGATAGACTGATAAATCACTTTTCAAGGTTAGCTTTTCTGTAAAACGAAAAATAATGGCTTGTTTGACTCGGGAAATATCCAACCACACGTTCACCTGAGAACTTAATGTGGTTTGGATCCATAGGTCATTTGTATCTTTAACATGTTTGAAGCATGCATAATCCATATTTAAAGAATGTGTTGGATCAATTAAATATCTCTTTCTTATAAAATTCCATGCTATTAGGGTTGAACTAGTGGAATTTCCCAAACTTGGATATCAAAACTTCTGTCTTCTTTTGTGGTGTGTGAATAAATTTTCTTTACTTACATTTTTTTTGTTTTAAATTTTTTGCATACACAAACCCTACAATCATCATTAACATGTTTCAAGCATCCATTATCCATAATTTAAACATGTGTGATCAATTAGAAATCTCTTTCTTATAAAATTCCAAGCAATTAGGGTTGAACAAGTGGAATTTCCCAAGCTTGGATATCAAAACTTTTCTGTTCAATTGTGGTGTGCGAATAAACTTTCTTAACTTAGATTTGTTGTGGTTTTAAATTTTTTGCATTTATAAACCCTAAAATTTTCGTTTTGTATTGGTCTATTAGACTTCTTATCTTTTTTTTTACGAGATGAAGGGAAAATTGAAAACTCAAGTTTTGAATTAAGAGAAAAATATACGTCTAAAATGGAAATGAACAAATGTAGAGAGAGGTCATTCCAAAAAGTGTCTCAAATTTTTAGGCATTGTAAACTCTTTCTAGTTTTTATATATTAGGTTTTGCAATTGTCGAGAAAAAGTGGGAGGCTGGGGATTTTTATCTGAGTGTGGTCTCCCAATCCATAAGTCATTTCGTA